>NC_138164.1:14349390-15600596 GCF_964165515.1 Mesoplodon bidens | reverse complement strand
CATCAATGAATGCTAAAACCATTAAATGAAAAATTATTGAGGAAAGGTATGCTCGCATGCCTTCAAACTATCTCCCCTCAAATTACTTATCAAATCACTAAACTTTACTTTTGCAATGGAGAAATCTGGTGGTTCATTTTAACCAAGTGATCAAACTTAACATCACCAAACAGTGGGACAACCTGATATTTTGTACCTCCAGATATAATGCAATAAGAAGGGTCACCTCTGAAGTGTCTTGAACCAGATTATTTCCACAGAACTTGTTTAAGCTTCCCTGTCTTCACTGTCTCCCCCTGTTGTGTAGAATCATGGTATTCACAGACAGCTGAATTTTTAGAAGAGAGTTAACCATCTGTTTGTCTTTGTTGTTGTTTTTTCATCTAAGAATGGCCAACATAATCTGACTGAAGAGTAAACAGAATTTTTTTTTTTTTTTTTTTTTTTCTTTTTGCGGTATGCGGGCCTCTCACTGTTGTGGCCTCTCCCGCTGCGGAGCACAGGCTCCGGACGCGCAGGCCCAGTGGCCATGGCTCACGGGCCCAGCCGCTCCGCGGCATATGGGATCCTCCCAGACCGGGGCACGAACCCGTATCCCCTGCATCGGCAGGCGGACTCTCAACCACTGCGCCACCAGGGAGGCCCGTAAACAGAATTTTAAAATGTATATTTATAAAGATTAAAAGGTACCTTGCTCTTTAATGTTCTGTAGCAGCAGTTTTACTGTAAACACATGAATTAAACAAGTATACGGATCGCAAATAAAAACTCAGTGTGAGCCAGATGGGAAGACCTCCTAGACAGTCTTTCTGTTGTGACCTGTTCTTCAGAGGAACAATAGTGTCTCCTCATTGTATGTAGTGTATAAAATGTGCTGCAGGTTGCACTCCTTCAGTGTACTCTGCCAAGATCTCAAGTGTAAGCTGTGATGCAGCAGTCTCTGCTCAGTGTGGCACCGGTTCCTGGATTCCCTTTCAGAACACACCAGGGACATAGAATATAATCGTAATATAATAACTGCTCTTTATGGATCCATTCTACATTGCTTATATTTCTATCACCAAATCTTAATGGAAATCCATTTCTTAAAAAAAAAATTTACATCTCAAATACAATTCAAAAAGAAAGGTATTTATGCTTAACACAGCATTAAAATAGCCAGACAAGTTAAGTACTGACCTGTGCGATCGTTTTTTTGTTTGTCTGGAATGACAATCTATTTGCATTATTTGTCAAAAAGAAAAAGAATTAAATAAGACATCTAGAAGTGAAATATATTGTCATTAAATAATAATTTTTAAAAACTCAGCTACAATTGGAAAGAGAATTAGTGAACTGGAAGGTTGATCTGAGAAAATCACCCAGAAAGAATCATAGAAATAAAGAGAAAGAAAATATGAAATGGAAGTTAACAGACACGAACAGAATAGGAAATTCCAATATATTCCTACCAGGATTTCTGCAAAGAGAATAGAGACATTTCAGGCAATTTTCAAAAGATGATGGCTGAGAAATTTTGAAAATTGAATAAAGATGTGACATGAATCATCAGTTACAGGAAGCATCCTGAGTCTTGAGTAGGATTAAAATTAAATTAAAACAAATGCAAATCAAGACACATTATAGTGAATCTGCAGAACATTGAAGACAGAGCATCTTAAAATCAACAAAGGAGAAAAGACTAATGATCTACAAATAAAAATTATTAAACTGACAGCTGGCTTATCAGCAATATATCTCCAAAAAACTGAAGGTAAATTAATGACCAACCAAGAATCATACTCAGGTAAACTATTATTCAAGACTAACAAGTTAATTTCAGAGAAGGACTGAGAGAGTTTATCACTTACAGATCCTCATTGAAAGACTACTAAGGATCTGAAATGGAAACAAACCCAGAGAGGAGTGGGATTGTTATAAAGCAAAAAAAATAAAATAAAATAAAAATAAAAATAAATAAATAAATAACATGGAAGCAACAAACAATGAAATTAGTAAATGTTTAGGTAAATTAAAACAGCAGAGACTTCCCTGGGGGCGCAGTGGTTGAGAATCCACCTGCCAGTGCAGGGGACACAGGTTCGATCCTTGGTCCGGGAAGATCCCACATATGGCGGAGCAACTGGGCCCGTGCACCACAACTACAGAGCCTGCGCTCTAGACCCCGTGAACCACAAGTACTGAGCCCACTCACTGCAACTACTGAAGCCCACGCGCCTAGAGCTCGTGCTCCACAACAAGAGAAGTCACCACAATGAGAAGCCTGCGCACCGCAAAGAAGAGTATCCCCTGCTCACTGCAGCTAGAGAAAGCCAGTGCACAGCAACGAAGGCCCAACACAGTCAAAAAAAAGCATTGGTGATTTTACATGTATTTATGTAAATGTGTGTATATATATATTTAAATATACATATATTTAACCCATATGAGATTAGTTTTTTATAACTAAAATTGGTCAAATATTGGCAATTTCATATAGTTCAACCTAACATGAAACATTTTTACATGTAGTTTAGTCTGTCTTAGTCACTGCTGTATTTCCAACACTCCGAACGCTGCTTGTCACATGGCAGGGGCCTCAATGAATATTACTGATGAAGGGATTGCTTTAGAGAAGGTGTTGTAAACAACGAGGAACGAAAATATTATTGACTAGACCAAAATCACGTGGAGAATGGGAAAGGAGAGGTCAAAGTGAAAGCATGCTGCAGTCTTTGCATTACTCAGGAAGAAGATAAGAATATTGATTATCTTTAGACTTTAAGTCAAGTGGGAGGATTAAAATTTCAGGGGTAACCCATTAAAGATACAAAGAATACATAACTTTCAAACCAGCAAATGGGAAAAAGAGACTAAAGAACATCAGATTGACTTCTAGTAAAGGCTGGTGGATTGACTGTGTGCATTAGCCTCTACTCTTTTCTGAAATCCCAATAAAATGACACTAAAGTGCACTTTAAAAAAAATGCATAAACCCACAAAGAGAGTAGGAGACAAAAGAAATTTTGGACGCTGGAAAGCTTCTAGATAGTCAAACAATAGTAACTAAACACACCTGAGAAGATGAATTTTGAAGCAGCAGTGGAGAAAGGCAAGAAACCCCCGATTGATATTACTGAACTCCCAAAAGCTCAGACATTAGCAGCAACAGATTCTTCTGGAAACATGGGTGGCAGTGGGGCTGGAAATGTGGCAAATGGTTGAGAGTCTGTTTGAGAAGCAGATTCCTCTCCAGTTCTGCTCAGCTGGGTTTCTGTCCTTCCCCCAAAGCAGCAGGAAGCCAGAGGTTTATTCTCTGGAGAGAGTAAAAGAACAGGTCTCTGGCCTGGGAAAGACAAGATATTGTTGGGGTCAGGGTTCCTGTACTCAGAAATACAGGATTTAAGTAAAATTTTATATATTAAGTTATGAGACTCCTCTTTCCACACACCATCCTTCCTTTTGGCCAAAATGTTGGCCTGTTTGACTTTACCCTCCAGAAAGGAGACTGGAATATTCTCCCTGTGAAATTAGACTAAGCCAAGAAAATAGACCTAAAGAAACACTTTTGGGAGTTTTTGTGGTCAAGATAGTCCATTGTAAAGTGACCCATGGACTCAAGGCTTCACATCAGCTTCGTTTTTTCTTCTAATTTGCTATGAAATTTTCAAACATACAGAAAAGTTGAAGGAACAGTACAATGGTCACCCTAATACTCACCATCTAGGTTCAGTAATTGTTAATATTTTGCCATGTTTGCTTTCTCTCTATATATATATGGATTTTATACGTGTGCCTAACCATTTGAAGTTGCAGAGAGCGTGCACTTTTCCTCTAACAACTTTAGCTTGTATGTTCTAAAACATAAGGATACTCTTCCACAAAACCACAGTACTCTTATCATACTTAGGAAAATTAATAAGAATTCCATAATATCATTGGAAATACAGTCCATGCTCAAATTTCCCCATTCATCATTTCACAAACTTTTTATTAGTGCTTTATTATTTTCTCAATCAAGATCCAATCAAGGTGGGGGGAGGGATAAATTAGGTGTCTGAGATAAACATATATACACTACTATATATGCAATAGATAATCAACAAGGACCTACTGTATAGCACAGGGAACTGTACTCAATATTCTGTAATAACCTATAAGGGAAAAGAATCTGAAAAGCAATGGATATATGTATATGTATAACTGAATCAGTTTGCTATACACCTGAAACTAACACAACATTGTAATAAGTCAACTATACTCTAATATAAAATAAAAATTAAATTTAAGAAAAAGGTCCAGTCAACATTTATGCATTGTCCCTTGTTGTTACTAAAGTACTCTTTAGTCTTTACTAACTTCCTACTTTTTTAAAAATGACGCTATTTGAAAAGACCAAGCCAATTGTCTTGTAGAATGTGCCATATCCTTAATTTGTCTGATTGTTTCTTTGTAATGTCATTAACCTTGTTTCTCTATCGTCTGTATTTCCCATAAACTGGAATCTAAGTCTAAAGGCTCAGTTATGTTCAGGCTATGTTCCTTTAAAGAGGAAGCAGGAACTTCACATTACATCACATCAGGAGAAATGCAGTGTCCAGTTGTCCCGCTGTTAATGATCCTAAGTTTCATCAGTCGGCAAGGCAGAGACAAGGAGATCTCTTAGTTGTAAAGACATGCTATTTCCCTTTGTAATTAGCAGGTGATCCCTTGGCTCTCTGTCCTTGGGAACCTGATGAATTTACCACACATTCAAGAACTTTGCCTGAAATTATTATTTCATTGGAGATTTTCTAATTCTATCATTCCTTCTACATGGTTTAGCTGACATTATTCTGCAAAGAAAAGCTCTCCCTTATCAATGGGGATGAACTACAGTTCTTCCTGAAGCAGCAACAGGGTAAATGCTTAATTCTTTTCTTTGACCAATTTACAGAAGAAGGAGGTGGTAAAATATTCTCCTCAATGGTGGCAAGTTAAATTTTATATTTTTCTTTTGGTTGTCACTATGGACTCGGGGAATTACTCTTTTTCAATTTTTATGATAATGCACAGTTATTACAATGCAATATAGCCATGTTTGATGCTCAGACTCTTCCTAATTTGGCCAGTGGGAGCCCCTTCGAGGTGCTCCTGTGTGTTGTTTTGTTTTTTAAGATTTTAAATTTTATTTATATTTTTTGCCTGCGTTGGGTTTTCATTGCTGTGCGTGGGCTTTTCTCTAGTTGCGGCAAGCAGGGACAACTCTTCGTTGCGGTGCACGGGCTTCGCCTTGTGGTGGCTTCTTTTATTGCAGAGCACGGGATCTACGTGTGGGCTCCAGGAGGTGTGGCACAAGGGCTCAGAAGTTGTGACATGCGGACTCTAGAGCACAGGCTCAGTAGTTATGGCACATGGGCTTAGTTGCTCCGTGGCATGTGGGGTCTTCCGGGACCAGGGCTCAAACCTGTGTCCCCTGCATTGGCAGGCGGATTCTTAACCACTGGGCCACTAGGGAAGTCCCTCCTATGTTCTTTTAACACATCCCACTTATGAATCAGGGTTCTTTAGAGAAACAGGACCAATAGGATATATATAGATATATAAAGAGATTTATTATGAAGGAGACTCACACAATTATGGAGACTGAGAAGTCCCACAACCTGCCACCTGCAAGCTGGAAGCCCAGGAAAGCTGGTTCTAGTTCAAATGCCTGAAAACCAGGGGAGTCAATGGTGTAAGTCTCAGTACAAACCCAAGAGCTCAAGTATTGGGGGCTGATAGTGTTAACTCCCAGTCAGAGTCCAAAGACCTGAGAACAAGAGCTCCAACATACAAGAGCTGGAGAAGATGAATGTTGCAGCTCAAGTAGAGAGACCAAATTTGCCCTTCCTATGCCTTTTTGTTTTATTCATGCCCTCAAATGATTGGATGATGCCCACCCACATTGGGGAGGGCAATCTTCTTTACTCAATCCACTGCTAATCTCTTCCAGAGACACTCTCACAGACACACCCAGAAATAATATTTACCGGCTATCTGGGCATTCCTTAGCCATCAAGTTGACACTTTGAGTGCTTCCTTGATTTCTGATACAACTAGATTTCCCAAGCTCACCTTGTACTTTGTTTGCCCCAGACCTGGATCTCCAAGGGGCCCTGGTTTGTTTTAGTGGAGAATGGTATTACCAAACCAGGTTCCAGGGCTTGGCATTGCTGTTGGGTTGTCTTTGCTTGTAGGCCCCTGCAGTTAACTAAAGGTATGAAATATATGGGGAAAAAAACATGATTTCATATAGATATTTCTAATTCAAATTCTAAACTGCAGGATTTTTCTTTAAAAAATTTTTTTATTCCTTTTCTCTTATGTATTAATTTGCTTTAACCTACAATACACATAAAATAGTTTCTTTTAGTCTATCGTTTGTCTTTTGACTTTGCTCAGAGTGATCTGATCTTTTGCCTGCAAAATATTTTTATTTTTGTATAGTCAAATTATAAAGTAATTCACCTATTTTTTCTTAAGTACATGTATTGTTTCATCTTTTCATTTAGATCTCTCATGCATTTGGAGTTTATTCATCTCTCATTTATCTCTCATGCATTTGGAGTGTACGGCATGAGGAATGAATCCAACTTTATCTTTTCCCAAATAGCTATTCAGTTGTTTCAATACTATCTCCCCATTATTCAAGATCTGCTGCTTCTCACATACTAAATTTCCATTTGTTCTTTGGCCTATTTCTGGACTCATCATTCTGTTCTATCGGTTTGTCTCTTCATATGCCACTACCACACTGTTTTACTTTAGAGCTTTATAGTACGTGTATCAGCTCCCTAAGGGTTTCCCCCTTATAAACATAAACAGACAATCAAGACTCATAGCATAACCAAGGGGGGAAAGTGGTGGGGTAGGGGTGGTGCTATGATGAATTGGGAGATTGGGATTGACATATATACACTAATATGAATAAAATGGATAACTAATAAGAACCTGCTGTATAAAAAAATAAATAAAATTAAATTAAAAATTTTTTAAAAAAGAATCATAGCATATCTAAGGAGAGTCTCTCATATGAAAAATGTGGGCCAAAATAAAAAATAGAAAACAGCAATGTAAGGAAAGAGTCTTTGCAGGGAGAAGAAAAGAAAAAAAGAAAAATGCAGAGAGATGTAAGAAAAGATATTTTAGGACTTCCCTGGTGGTCCAGTGGTTAAGACTCTGTGCTTCCAGTGCAGGGAGTACGGGTTCCATCACTGGTTGGGGAAGTTCCACATGCCATACAGTGTGGTTAAAGAAAAAAAAAGAAGAAGAAGAAGAAGATATTTTAACCATAAAACAACAATAGGATTTTTCTTTAAATGTCAATATGGATGACCAGAAAAAAAGCTCTTGGAAATTAAAAAATATAACAGAAATGAAACTAATCAAAATAAACAAACCAAAACTCAATAGAAGGGTTACAAGATAAAGAAAGTTGGTAAAGAGAAGAGAAAATTTAGAAGGTGAGAGAAACAATCCAGGAGGTCTAACATTCAGACAATAAGAGTTCCACCAAAAGACAGAATAAGGGAAACCATCAAAGAAATTATTCAGGAAATGAATTTCCAGATTGAAAAGGCCTATCAAGTACTCTCATGCCTAAGGAAGTGGTTGCAAATAGACCCACACAAAAGCACTTCATCGTGACTTTTCATGACCACAAATGAAACCGTGTACCTCAGATTGGGACTTGAACCCACATGCTGGGACTCAAACCCAGCCAAAACCCGCAGTCTTCCAACTGAGATCACACACCTGGTTTCAGGATTTAATGAAACTCAGATTCTTGATGTCTCATCACAGAAAGAATTCAGTGAGAGAAAAAGCAATAGGTAACAAGTGGATTTATTTAGAGAGAAACACACTCCACACACAGAGTGTGGGCCATCTCAGAAGGTGAGAAAGACACCAGGGTATGGGGTTGTCAGTTTTTATAGAAGAGGTTAATTTCATAGGCTAATGAGTGGGAGGAGTATTCCAGCTATTTTAGGAAGGGGTTGGGATTTCCAGGAACTGGGTCACTGCCCACTTTTTGATCCTTATGGTCAGTCTTGGAACTGTCATGGCACCTGTGGACATGTCATTTAAAGCTTGCTGATGTGAGCCTATACTGAGGCTCAAGATCTAGTGGAAGTCGACTTGTCCACCATCTTGGACCCATTTGGTTTTAATCACTTTATGTCATGTCCTTGGGTTATGTCATTCTTTCAAAAGTTGTGCCCTGCCTCCTTCCCTCCTGTTTCACAAAGAGAAAGAGAAGACATTATGGAACGCAAGTTCGTGTGCCTGACATACAGGGAGTCCAAACAAACAGAAACATCGGAGTTTGGAGCAGAGAAAGGTTTATTGCAAGGGCCAAGCAAGGAGAATGTGTAGCTCATGCTCAGAAACATTGAAATCCCCAATGGTTTGAGGGTACAAGTTTGTAAAGGCAAAATTTGGGGTGAGGGAGGCAGGGTGTATGACTTTCTTCTGATTGGTTGGTTGTGGGGTAACAAGGCTGTGTTCCAGGAATCTTGTGCTCAGCCTGAAGTTACCATCTTCCACCTGGGTGGGAACCCCATTTCTGCAGAAGAACTGAAAGATATGTATGTATATGTATATTGCTTGAGGACAACCAGGACACTGCTTTATCATTGCACCATTGTTGCTTGTCTGATCCTCCTTTGTTTCAGCAATACCTCCCCTCCCTAATTAGTAACTGTTTAAGTCTAACCTTTGGAACTCAGGGAAGGTCTAGGAGGCTGAAGCCTTTATCCTTCAAACAAGAAATGGGGGACACGGAAAGGATTTGAAGCCAGGAGAGCCCCATAGGGTCCTGCTTCATTTCAGAAAGGCAGGGGATAGAATGTGTGTGTGTGTGTGTGTGTGTGTGTGTGTGTGTGTGTTATGTGTACAAGTTGTGTATATGTGGAAGAGAACCCAATTTTCATTGACCATTAGTGGATAACCATAAGCCTGAAGATAAGATAAAGCTAAAATTGAAACATCAGAGTAATAAGATTTTCTAAGAGCCAAAAGTTGTTTTTGCAGAGTGGAAAATGGGGATGAGCTTGAGGGACTTCTGTTTTTTTATACTAACTTGTAGACTTGTTGGACTTTTAAAACTGTGTGCTTTGATGAAATAAAAGCAGAATTTAAAAGTACAAAAAACTATTTTTTAAAAGAATACAATAAAACAAATAGAAGTACAAGCAGGAAGATAAAAGAAGCAAAGAAATACCATGGTAAATAGAAAATATAAAATAATATGATAGAGATAAATCAATAATCACAATAAAAGGAAATAGATTAAACCAGCCCATGGAGCATCAAATCTGGAGCTAGACTGCCTGGGTTAAAATGCTAACATGGATTAGCTCTTTGACCTTGGGCAAGTTATTTAACTTCTCTGTGCATCAGTTTCCTTATTAGTAAAATGGAGATAATTATAGCATATAGTATGGTCTAATTCATAGGTTCTTTGGGAAATAAATGATTTAATATATTTAAAAATAAAATAAAAACACTCAGAGCAATGCTTGGCACATAGTAAGTGCTGTGTAAGAAGTTATTATTGTTATTATTATTATTTTCACATCAGACTTTACAAAAATTTCACATTTTCTGTTTAAAGAGGCACACCTGTAATATAATGTCAGAGAAAGTAACCTTTAACAAAGTGTCGGGGGAGAGTGGAAGGCTTTAAAAAGACATACCAGACAAAAATTAATCAAAAGAAAGCAGGTATGACAATATAATATCAGAACACATAAGCTTTGGGGCAAAAAGGATTAATAGAAAGAAAAATTCACCAGGAAAAGATAAAACCTAACAGTAGTGACTTCCCAGGTGGGGAAGGGACTTCCCAGGTGGCGCAATGGTTAAGAATCCGCCTGCCAATGCAGGGGACATGGGTTCGGTCCCTGGTCCAGGAAGATCCCACATACCGCAGAGCAACTAAGCCCGTGCACCACAACTACTGAGCCTGCGCTCTAGAGCCCATGAGCCACAACTACTGAAGCCCGTGGACCTAGAGCCTGTGCTCTGCAACAAGAGAAGCCCGCGCACCACAACGAAGAGCAGCCCCCGCTCTCCTCAACTAGAGAAAGCCCACGTACAGCAACAAAGACCCAATGCAGCCAAAAATAAATAAATAGCTTTATTAAAAAAAAAATCCTAACCATATAGCCTCAAAAGACATAAACAAAAAACTGCTGAGTCTCAAAGAGAACTTGACAAATTTGATAGGTGATTTTAGTGCCATCTTCTCAAAACTGATAGAATCACAGAAAAAAGGTGCGAATAATAGTCAACAAAGTTGATATATAAAGAACTCTGTACACCCCAGGAAGCAGAGAATCTTTACCATCACAAGTACATACCTCAAGGGAAATCCAAACTTTATTTGTAATAGCAAAAAAAGAAAAAGAAAGAAAGAAAGGAAGCAAGGAAGGAAAGAAAAAGAAAGGGAAACAACATAAATGTCATAAATAGATGGACAAATAAATGACGGTAAATTCACAGAATGGAGTATTAACATTAGCTGGTAAAAATAAACATGTTTGATATGTATGTATTAACATGGATATGTCTCCCAAACATAATGTAAAGTGGAAGAAAGCAATGTGCAGGAGGATACAAACAATTTTATATTAATCACTTAAAATTTTATAGCATGTGAAACAATACTGCATATCATTTTGGCTACATAGATATATATAAAAGAATAAACCATGGATGGAAAGGAGACTCACCAACTTCAGGCTAGTGATAGACTTTGGGGAGAGAAAGGAAATGGGGAGGGACTTTCACTATATCTGTCAGATTCTATTCCTTTAAAAAAAGATTCTGGGGCTTCCCTGGTGGCGCAGTGGTTGAGAGTCTGCCTGCCGATGCAGGGGATACGGGTTCGTAACCCGGTCCGGGAAGATCCCACATGCCGCGGAGTGACTGGGCCCGTGAGCCATGGCCGCTGAGCCTGCGCGTCCGGAGTCTGTGCTCCGCAACGGGAGAGGCCACAACAGTGAGAGGCCCACGTGCCGCAAAAAAAAAAAAAAAAAAAAAAAAAAAAAGATTCTAAGACATGAACATTAATATTTGTTGAATCTTGGAAAGGAGTTCATGGATGTTAATAACTCTGTCACATGTACTTGTATGTATGTTTGAAATATTTCAGTGTAAAATTTTAAAAATAAAAGGGAAGAGATTAAATTGATGGAGAGATAAAGGAAATAAAGGCTGAAGAGTATCACTGGTTTTGTACATAAGAGGCTCCTGGTTAGCCCAATAGAGGCAGATACAGTGGCTCCACGGATGTAGAAGCCAGATAGAGGGAAGTGAGGAGAAATGAAGGAAGGAAGGAGCTTGAACGGACCTTTGGTGTAGCTGCTTTGGGGGAATAGGAGAGAGAATTGAGAAGGAACTCATAGAAGTCTTAATTAACAGACTAGCCCAGGGCCCACTAAAAGCTGGAGGTCTGAATTTACAGTGGCATAAATCATAGCACAGTCTTCTCTAACAGGGTTCCATAAGGTGAAGTTGAAAAAGCAGAAGCCAGCTTTTTTTTAATATATATAAATTTATTTATTTTATGTATTTTTATTTTTGGCCGCATTGGGTCTTCGTTGCTATGTGTGGGCTTTCTCTAGTTGCGGCGAGCAGGGGCTACTCTTCGTTGCTGTGCACGGGCTTCTCATTGCAGTGGCTTCTCTTATTGCGGAGCACAGGCTCTAGGCGTGTGGGCTTCAGTAGTTGCGGCACGCGGGCTCAGTAGTTGTGGCACACAGGCTTAGTTGCTCCGTGGCATGTGGGATCTTCCCAGACCAGGGCTCGAACCCATGTCCCCTGCATTAGCAGGCGGATTCTCAACCACTGCGCCAGGGAAGCCCAGAAGCCAGCTTTTTGTGAGGAAAATGAAAGAGAAAGACAAGGGGACAAAGGGTCCAGGGAATTGCAAAAGAGTTGTTGAAGTAATGCACTGGATGGGAATGATGGAAGCAGGAGCCGTGAATATGAGAGAGAGAATGAGAGATCAGAAGGATGGGCACTGTGGCTGAAATGAAACAGAGGAAAAGGATGCTGAAATTGAGGAGGTCAAGGAGTTGAGAGGGAAGGTGTTTGGATGGGTTTTCCATATACATGGTGCCACAGGCAGGAAGGCAAGCTCCGAGGAGAAGAGATAGATGGTCAACTAAGAGCCAGATGCTGAAGTCTGTAGTGAATGTGGAGGTCAAGAATGAGGACCAGTGAGGGAGCATGGCCAGGTGGAGCCAGCCTCCAGGAGTCAGTGGCCTGGAAACAGCAACCGGGCTGCAAATCGTCTGCCTCTGTGAAGGAGGGTTGCAGGAGAAACCAGGGAGCAGGCATCCTGCACGAAGGCCAAGTTCCCACAAAGGCCAGGAAGTGGAGAGAGTTCTAGGCAAGGCTGAAGATGCAGAGGCATCTGATCCATGGGGCAGTGGGAAAATTGGGAGGGAAGAGAACTTTGGGGTGTTGGGTAGAGAGAATAAACAAAGAAGGATGCAGGAGAGAGTAGGAGTATTCATCTTGCCAGAGAGCCTTACTCTGGGGGCTGTGACCAGGAATGAAAGGGATGCGAGGCACAGTGGGTTTAGAAGAGAGGCTAATGTTGCATCCAACATGTCCAAAGCCTTGATGAACGCAGCCGTTGACACTGAGACCGACATGGTTGGGACCTCAAGGGTGGGACCACTTACTGTGTTCCAGACACCCCGCCGGGTCTGGAGGTGAACTTGGTACCAAGTAACACCCAACTAGATTACACTGTGAGCCCAGGGATGTTCCAAGTGCTACACAGCAAAGGACGAGTTCTCCGTGTGATGAAGGGAAGAAGCAGGATGCCCAGCAAGAGAAAGACGTGGAGGCCAGAAGCTATGCAATCCATAGTATGGATGAAGGGCTCAGTATGGCTAGAGTGTGGTGGTAGGAAGGTAGCCTGAGCACATCTGCACATCCCTCTGCCTCTCAGAGTCTGGCCCAGTAGGATTTGAAAATGCTTGATAACTATAACCCCTCTACTGAGCAACTCCCATGTGCCTGGTATTTACCCTTTATCATCTGTAATGCTCAAATCAATACTCCGAGGTAGGTATTGTTATCCTCATTTTACTTACTGAGAAACTGAGGCTCAGAGGGATTCGGGAACTTGCTCAGGGTCTTGCCCTGGGCCAATCCCGGGCCTGTCTAACTCTGAAGTCCATGCTTAGTACGCCAACTCATGCTCAGGATGAGAGAGAACCCTGCTCGTGGGGCTGGTACCACACAAAACATCTACACACCTTACTGGGGGACCCAGGGACCCACGTGCTCAGTAGAAAGCCAGGTGCCAGGAATTAATGATTCAGTAGAAAGAGGGCTGTTGAAACACAGGGGAGCCAGGGTCCATGTGTAAGCTGATCTGGGGACAGGAACAATAGCTCAGGGCCAGCCAGGGAAAGGAAAGCCAAGCTCGGGACAGCTGCCAAGTCATCACAGGGAGTGGAGTCCACCCCTCCTTCCTTGTCCCATCCCATACTTAAATATGCCCCCCTCAGTGCCCCTTCTCTCCTGTCCCCTATGGAGGTAGAAGCAGCTCTAGTTATAGCCAGAACACCAGGTCCTTAGGTCTTTAGCCTTGTCAACCGTGGCCTCCACAGGTCATGATCCATTGTGCCTCAGAACTGCCCCCAACGAGATGTTTGTGTAAGAAACACCTACTGGTGGTGCAATAGCTAGATGGGACCCAGCTATTGACATGGACTCTGATACCACAAAATGTACTGAGCACATTCTGAGTCAACACACTGATGGGGGCCAACAAAGATAAGGATTTTAGTTGTTTGGGTTTTGCTTATGTAAACCCTCCTTCATCACCAAAGGTTTGAGGCTCCTGACAGTGAAAACTGAAATGATGATTATGGTTATGATGATGATGATGGTGATGGTGATGTTGATGATGACGGTGATGGTGATGGTGATGGTGGTGATGATGATGATGATGAGAGAGAGAAAGAGAGAAGACCCTCGGGACCAGTGAAAATAAAAATTGTAGAAGAAAATCATGACCTGAGAAAGCACAAGACCTGAAGAACACAAGCACAAGCAATAACGGATGACAAAGTTGCAATAGTTGACTTTCGCATTGGCTTTGGGTTTCCTGGAAATCCATGAGGAGGGAAATTCAGTTAGTTACATAATTGTCGTAAGCAGAAGAAAGAAACAGACCAGAATCAAAAAGAAAATAAAGCTTTTCCAAACATGAGTTGCAAAATAAACATCTCGATGGGACTTTGTATACAAGGACTTTTGAATCGTATTAAAAGTCACTGAGAGATGGCAATAAGATCAAGGTGAGGAAGCCCAAATATCTACCTTTCTGGTGATAAGATCTGTGGATAGGATTAAGAGTGCCTGATATTTTTTTAGTAGGAAGTCCTGTCTATTAAAATATTAACTAACATTAATAAACAGCTTTTTATTTCATTAATACTTAAAAGAATACAATATAGAAAAAGCATACATTGCAGATAAGCAAAATATATATGTAATCACCTATATTCCCACCATCAGCACTTGTATATTCTCCAATTTTTTTTTAATCTAGGCATATGTTTAGATTTTTTTTTACAAATTTATTTTTATGCACTCAGACTGTTTAGTAGCCTGATTTATTGTTTAGAATATGCCATACTTACAATCCATGTCAATTAATGTTCATTCACAATATAATTTTTAATAGAAATTAATGCGGACATATCAAAATTTAACAATCCCTTCTTGTACATTGTGTTTTCTTAATTTTTAAAATTATAAACAGCAATGTAATGAACACTTTCATAGCTAAATGCATGCATTCTGTGGTTATTCCCTTACCATTAATTTTTAAATGGAAGAACATTTTCTAAACAGGTATATCCCTATTCACAAACCCTTTGCAGTAATACTGAGACTCCCCAGTGTTAGGACCAGTTAACCTCCCAGGTGGGAACCAGTGGCTTAGACTCTAAAGGAAAGGTGCACCACAAAGCCTTCAGGCATTTTCTGTCTCTGTTACTTTCATGGATTTTCAGATACAAATTGAGTGCATGTATCTAATTTCACTTTTCTCTTAAACCTCCCTCAAAATATAGTGAAGAGGGCTTCCCTGGTGGTGCAGTGGTTGAGAGTCCGCCTGCCAATGCAGGGGACACGGGTTCATGCCCCGGTCTGGGAAGATCCCACACGTCGTGGAGCGGCTGGGCCCGTGAGACATGGCCGCTGAGCCTGCCCGTCCGGAGCCTGTGCTCCACAACAGGAGAGGCCACAACAGTGAGAGGCCCGTGTACTGCAAAAAAAAAAAAAAAATATATATATATATATATATAGAGAGAGAGAGAGAGAGAGAGTGAAGAAATTTTTTTTTTTAGAAAAGATGTAGACCCATAGAGACAAAAAGAATGGAAAAAAAGACCACAGCAAAATTTTGAAAGCTAGAAAGCAGACAGACAAGTTGCAACTAATTTAGCAGGCCTGAGCAAACAGATCTGAAGTTGGCAGTGGGGAAAGATGAGTGCCACCCTGATTTATTGCACTGAATTCTCAAAATGTTAAGGAATTGTAGTAAATCTTCTGCTAGCCAATGTTACACCCGTGTATGAATTAGTAATACCCCCCCTTTTCTCAAGACACTCTACTGCCATCTACCAGAAGTTTGTCATAATAAATATACAATTCCATGATGTCTACAGTGCGGGAAAGGTGCACTCGGAATTGTGCCCTGCACAGCTTGCACAGCCATACATACCAGCCCTGACCTGGAGCACCAGGAACCACTGAAAATAGACGTGAATGAAGAGGCTGTTGTAAAATATGAAAGATTGGTTAAAACTATTTAAAAAGCTGGAAAAGCTTTAGCTTTTCTCTCTCACCTTAGCGGAAGATTGGAGGTTTATTCTCTGAAAAGGGGAAGACCGAATATCTGTGGAAAGAGAATGCCTGGCAGAGTTGAGGACAGGCAGAGAATGCCTGGCAGAGTTCTGAGTACCAGAAATAGAGGGATTAAATCAAAGTGTGCCCTCTGAATGCTGAGTCCCATCCTGCTTCTTCCACTTGGCCCCGGGAGCACTGGTATCCAGGCCTTTACCCTCCAGGCAGGAGAGTAGGAGAAACTTCCTAGGGAAACATGACCTGCTCAAAGGAAAATACCTAACTATTTTTACTTTGGGGGTTCCCGAACTAAACTTTCCAGTGGATCACCCAACAGTGAAGCTCATAGTCAACAATACTATGTACTCATGTACATGGAGCTTCTAATCAGCTTTAAAATCCCCACTCTGCAGTTTAAGCAGATAAGCAAAGTTTACCAGGCATTTGAGGAAAGATCCCAACATGAAAGATAGAGACCAAAGCAAACAGACATTTAAAAAGGAACGTGAAGAAAACTGAGACTATGCAGACAGAAGAACACTTAAAAATACCATTAATATCATCAGAGGGTTAAAAGAATATATTACAATGATGAAACAAGAACAGGATACTACAAAAGAACATTCACAGAATTTTTTTTTAAAAAGCCCTTGCAAATTAAAAACACAATTGTAGAAACAGAAAACTGAATAAAGTGTGAGGAAATCTCCCAGAAAGGAGAGCATGCAGAGATGGAAAAAATGAGTGAAAAGAAAATTAGAAGACTTGTCCAGGAAGGTCCTATTATTGGAAGCAACTGAGAAAAAGTGGTACAATCATTTTAGAAAACAATTTAGCATTACCTGGTAAAGATGAACATACATATACTGTACCACTGAGCAAGAGAATAAAGATTTATTAAATTCATTCATTTATCCAATAAATATTTATTGAGCACCTGCTAAGTCATTGTGCTGGGCATTGACTATACAAGAATAATAAACAAGATAGACAAGACCTCTGCCCTTGCAGAAACCAACCAAAATTCTTCATCCCAAGGCAGCTGTGAAGTATGGCACATTTCAGGCTCAATTTTGTCCACAAGGTTTGGGTTTTTGTGCAAGGAGTCTCTGGATAGATTTCCTGTGGGCAGAACATGTGTATGAAGGAATTGTAATTATTCTGTGGCTCAAAAGAGGAGTAAAAATTAGAACAAAGCTGGATTGAGAAAGAACCAATTTAATTTTTAAAATTTTGATAATCTTGAACAGAGTTGTCCAAAGATAGAATCAATTGTTTGGGGTGGTGGTAAGTTGGCTGTCAGTGGAGGTGTTCAATACTAAGCAGGATTCATTCACTGAGTGATTGCATGATGGCCTTGTGCTGGGCACTGGGCTAGGCACTGTGTATTAGTTAGCCATTGCTGCATTGCAAATCACCCCCAAATTTAATGTCTTATGATCTCTCACAGTTTCTGTGGGTCAGTGGCTTGGCTGTGTGGTTCTGGTTCGGGATCTGTCATGAGATTGCAAGTAGGACGCTGCCTGGGTCTACACTCATCTGAAGGCTTGACCAAGGCTGGAGGATCTGTTTCCAAGGTGGCTCACTCATATGGCTGGCAAGTCGGTGTTGGCTGTTGAGGAGGGGCTGTAGTTCCTTCCTATGTGGACTCCTCCACAGGGCTGCCTAAGTGTCATCACAACAGCACCAACATGGTGGCTGTCCTCCCTCAGAGTCAACAGTCTAAGAGAAAGCAGGATGGAAGCCACAATGGCCATTATGCCCTAGCTTTGGGAGTCATATACCATGCCTTTCACAAAGCCTATTGATCACCTAGGTCAGCCCTCTCCAGTGTGAGAGGGGCCACACAGGTCGTGAGTACCAGAGAGATGAGGCTCAATCTCAGAGGCTGACTACCACACTGTGAATGCAATGATGAACAAACGAGTGGGGTGCCTGACCTCAAGGGTCTGTGAGTGTAGAGTTAGGCTATTTATTAGAGATGATGTCAGAGGAACTGGACTGAGACACAAGACAGATCCCTCCAATCCTAACGTCCTGTGATTTTGTTCTTCTAGGTCTTAGTTCTTTACTCACCGTACCACTAAGCCACCATCTCAGAACCAGCAACTCACATCCTCGTTCTTCTGCCAACGGGCAATTCTGAGGTCTCCATTATTAGCTGCTTGTCATCACACAGCGACATAACATGGTCCCACTCTTGGTGCTTTCAGATACAGAAGTCCCTGGATAACCCCACACTTGTTGTTTCTCGCCCCAGAGTGCACCACTGCCTGTGCTCCTCTTCCTGGGAGCGCAAGGTGTCCTATGATAATGCCAAGAGAACACTGTGTCCCCATGCGGGAGCTGCTTTTGATCCAGCTGGGCAATCCCTCAACAGCAGAAATGCCCTGTGGGTTCAAGAGGAGAGCGGGCACCGCCTCCCTTTACCCTGTTGTTCTCTTTTCTCCCTAATCAGGGCCATGCCAACCACCAGACACTTCAGGGGCCGTGACCCCTCGGACGTTCTCAGATGACTTTTTACCTTCAAGCTTTGTGGAAGGGTGCAGGGGTATGGCTAATGTCTTAGCCTGGCCCACACTCGTGCTGGTCGACCCTCGGTTTGGTGCACTAACCCATGCGCACGGAGGAGTCTGTTATCTCCAGTTCACCCGAAGAGCCAGAGGTAGCTGGGGGAGCCTCAGGCCTGAACTTGTGCTGGGCTCTGGGAGGACCATTGGGAGATACTGATGTGGGCTGCACCGGAGTCCAGAAAACGCCCTCCCCTGCCACTCGCAAGGGACTCTTAGGGCTCAGTTCTCCCGTGTGTAAGTGCTTCAGTCTTGCCAGGTGGTAAAAACAGGATCCTGGCGAAACTCTGGTGAATATTTGTTTGTTTGTTTGTTTCTAGTTTTTAAAGTAATACTATTAGGATGCCTATTTTTAAATACAACAACAGAAAATAACAAGTGTTGGAGAAGACGAGAGAAAACAAACCCTTGTGCGCTGTTGGTGGGGACGTAAAATTGTGTAGCTGCTGTAAAACACAATATGGGGTTTCCTCCAAAAATTAAACAGAATTACCGTGTGATCCAGCAATTCCACTTCTGAGTATATTCACAGAAAAATTGAAAGTAGGGACTTGAAGAGGTATTTCTATACCCATATGCATAGCTGCATTCTTCACAACAGCCAAAAGGTGGAAGCAACACAAGTGTGCACAGACAGATGAATGGATAAACAGAATGTGATCTATACATGCAATGGAATAGTATCCAGCGGTCAAAAGGAATGAAATTCTGATATATGCTATGACACGAGTGAATCCTGAAAACATTATGCTAAGTGGAAGAAGCCAGACACAAAAGTAAAACTATTGTATGATTCCACTTACATGAACTATCTAGAATAGGCAAACTCTAAGAGACAGAAAGCAGACAAGCAATTACCAGGGGGTGGAATGGGGGAGTGGTAATGGGGAATTACTTAATGGATACAGAGTTTCTGTTTGGTGATGAAGAAATTTTGGAGATAGAGGTGATGGTTGTACAACATTGTGAATGTAATTAATGCCACTAAACTGTACACTTAAAATGGTTAAGATGGCAAATTTTATGTTATATATATTTTACCACAATAAAAACTTAATACTAAAACATTATCTTAAAGTCCCAACACTACATAAATCTATAAAGTAGAAAGAAAAATCCCATTCTCCAGAGAGGAGACCTGATGAATTTACCATCTAGGTTTAGAGAGTTCTTTCTTCTGTGTAGTGGGCATCCTTGTGTAGTGGGCATCCCCTCTTCTCTATGGGATTCTTGGTGGCGCTTACACTTCCCACTGTGCTGGGCCTACCCTGGAGGCGCCACAGCCTGGTAGTTAAAAGTAACGTTCTCTAGCTGGATGGCCTGGGTTCCAATCTCAATTCCACCACTTGCTAGATAACGTTACTTCAGCACCCTGTACTGCCTTTTTCTCACCGACTGCATCTTTGATGTCACTGTCTGTTGTAAGGAGTATATGAGTCGATGTGGTACGAATACCATGGTTTTTTAAAGCATCTAGCACTAACGAGTAGAGTGTCAGCTTTAGTGTCATCTCTGTATTTAAAACTTCTAGAAGCTTCTGCCACTGGTCGTTCCTTATTGGCCATGATCTTGGGGTGTGGGGCAGGGGGTAGCTTCCTCTTTTACTCCCTGTTGTCCCTTGGTGTCTTTCCCTTGAAAGCCCTGTACTCCCATTCTGGGAAGGAAAGGGGTGCCGGGCTAGACTTGGAGACCTGGGGTCAGAGCTAACAGCTGGGAGGTCAAGTCATTTGGGACAAAGGCTTGAACTGGCCCTTCTCTGGGGCTCCCTCCTGGGGAGGGTCTGTGAGCCTCTGAGGGTGGGGGGATACCCCACCTCCGAGGCTGCAGCAGCTGTCCACAGCTGGCTGTGCTGATGAGACTGCTCAGGGCCCGACTCCTCTCTTCCCCTGCCCCCTGCCCCAGCAGTTGGCAACCCGGGCCCCAGACCGACAGGCCCCTTTGCGGGAGGCTCCAGGGCACAGCTCACTAGGGCCCCATGGGCACCTGCTCCTCCCCACCTCCCAGGACTCTGCCAGGTCTCTAGGCCGCATTCCTCAACTCTGGAGACCATGGGTTTAGCAGTCAAGAAATTTCTGAAATAAGCATGAATCGATATAATGGAAGTGTGACGGGATGGGGTAGAATAAATCAAAATTCACATAAATAAGTCAGGTGAAAGGCACAGAAGAGCTTATGCCAGGAGGGACAGTCTCTCCCACTGAGCCGTGAGCTCTCCAAAGCCAAAGACCATGTCCTGACTACCTCGGTGGCCCTCTCAGAGTGAAGCACATTGTCAGACAGATGCTCCACAAAAGCTATTTTGCTCATTGTCTGGTGTCTATGATTCCACATACAAGAAATATCTAGAGGAGGCAAACTCACTGAGACGGAAAGTAGTGGTTGCCGAGGACCTGGGGAAAGTTACTGTTTAATGGGCATAGAGTTTCAGTTGGGAAGATGAAAAGGTTCTGGAGATGGATGGTAGTGACGGTTGCACAATGAGGTGAATGTACTTAATTGAAGACACTTGTTGGCTAAGTGAATAGAAATGGGTTGCATATTTCATCTTTGGATAACACGTGACATCTTTAGCCACCTCCCCCTTAGAGCTATCCCCACACCTCTCTCAGCACACCCTGCCCTCCCCCCTCCCCCCGTCGCACCTCCCAGCCCTCCGTGTCCCTCTAAGCAGCCCCTGGCAGCCCCTGCTAAGCTTTGCCAAGCTCTCACCTCAGGCCCTGCAACACCAAGGATTCACATTGTAACCAGACTGGGCTAGCTTCTCAGCAGCTTTATTGAGTAGCGAGAGGTAGTGTCACCTTCCACTGGACAGGTATCCACGGGTTTGTACCAGAACTGCTTTGGGACAGACAGACAGACAGGGGGCAGGGCAGGGCAGGTGTCAGTGGTGGGGCAGCTCAGCCCTCCAAAGGGGCCGGCGTCTGCTCCTGGGCGGTGAGGGCGGGGGCCTGGATCTCTTCCTCCTTGAGGGTTGAGGGGAGGGCGGGGGCCTGCATCTCTTCCTCCTTGAGGGTGTTGAAGAAGGTGTTGACTTTGTCCCGCAGGTCCTTCTCCAGGAAGCTCAGGTGGTGTTCCACATCCCCCGCCAGGGGGCCCAGCTTCTGCCTGAGCCCCTCCACCTGCTGCACCATAGCTTTGTTGAAGGTCTCGCCGTAGGACCCCACGGTGTGGCGGAATTTCTCCACCTGCTGGTCCAGGTGGCTGCTCAGCTCGGCCAGCGACTTCTGCAGCTCCGGGGCGTTGCCCTTCAGATTGCCGCGCACGCTCTCGGCCACGGGCACCAGCTTCTGCCGCAGCTCCTCCGCGCTGCCCGAGATCTTGGCCTTCAGCTCCTCGGTGTGCTTCTTCATCTGGAAGGACAGGCCCTCGAGCTGGTGGCTGAGCTTCCCCTGGACGTCCTGCGCGTAGGGGGCCAGGCTGCGGCGCAGCTCCTCCACGTTCTGGTCGATCTTGGCCTTCAGCTCGTCGGCGTAGGGCGTGAGGCGCGCCTTGAGCTCCTCCACGTTCTTGTCGATCTTGGCCTTGAGCTCGTCAGCGTAGGGCGCCAGCGAGGCCTGCAGGTTGTCCATGTTCTGCCTCAGCACCGCCTCCATGCGCTGGGCGTACGGCGTCAACTGGCGCTGCAGCTGCTGGGTCTGGGCGTTGACCTGCGCGCGCAGCTCCTCCGCGTAGGGCTCCAGGCGCTGTTGCAGCTGGCGCATGTTGGCCCCAATCTGCTGGCTCACCTCGCTGGCGTGGGGCAGCAGCCGGGCCCGCAGCTCCTCCAGCTCTTTCCGGATCTCCTCCTTCAGCTTCTCTGAGTCTTCGGTCAGGCGTTCGTGCAGCTCCATGGCAAAGGGCACCAGCTTCTTCTGCAGGTCATCCGTGTAGGTGTTCACTTCCCCAAGTTTGTCTTGGAAGAGGGTGCTGGGGCGGAAGGACACAAGGGGGGCACCGTTATGCTTGGTACTCCATGCCAGGACCTTGACTCCTTACACAGCACTCACCTTACACACACCTGCCTAGGACAGGTGAGTGTGCAGGGTACTGAGTTCACCCATCTTCTCCCTGTGGCCTTCCCTATGGTGGATCATGATTTGAGCAAATGGATGTAATAGACTAAGGTATTAACATTGAACTTGTATCTCTGAATCTCCCCCTGAGCTTGAGTCACAGTATCTACCTATCATGTGAGCTGGAGCAGTTTGCTTTCCTCTGCTTACCTGTAAAGTAAAAAGTGTGGACTCTGAGCCCAGCCCAGGTGTGCTGTGACAGAGATCACATTCTCTAGTAGAATATTATGTTCTGGACCTCTTCCAGCATCTTTTAGCTACACCAGGTGCTGCTTCCCTGCCATGTGCCCACCCTCAGAAGCTTGCCAAATATCCCCACCGCCCTTCCCATGATTTCACAGAGGCTTGTTCTTCTGGAATGTATTAGAAGCCAGCTCACATGACATTTCTTTCCCTTCCTTTCTTCTGCAAGCCTCAATACTAACATGTGGCCATTCGTCATGCTCTAGAAAGTTAAAGCAGGGATTATTCAGCCCAACTTTTCTGTTTGTATATGTGGATCCCAGGTCTGGAGACCTTGGGTCAGCAGTGAGTTGGTGGCAGGGCAGTGGGTATCCTAAGCTCAGGTCTCCTGCCTCTGATTTCAGCCCTTGCCCACTCATTGCATGGCCTTTAAGAAGCTCCACCTTGCAAGCTCTGCCCCTCTTACTTGAGCTGCTGGGTGAGCTCAGACTTCTGGAGATGTTCCACAGCCTTCTTGGCATTGTTGCTCAGCTGGCTGAAGTAGTCCCAAATCACAGTGGCCACCTGGTCCGCATTGACCTCCGCCTGGGCACCTGGGTGGAAAACAGAGCAATTCATGAGGACCTGTCTCCTTCCCTGCCCCTCTGCACCAACCTTGAGCTGCAGACCGGATGATGGGGGGAGCCCAGCCCCTGATTTCCTTCTCTACGCTTGGCTAGTTGGAAGCCACGGGGGTATGTAAAACGGGTATAGCACCAATGCCAGGGGGCCCACCACTGTGAATGGACTAGCTCCTGTGAGCCGGGTGGCAATGGGGCAGCCGCCTGCATCCAGCTGTGGGCTGACAGGCACTCGGAACTGTCTTCTTACCTTGGCCCCAGACTCTCCACCCTTCCCTGGCTGATGCAACAGATGGGTCCTGCCTGAAAGTCCCATCCAAAGGCAGCTCCTACTCACCGGTGACAGCCACCAGGGCCAGGCTCAGGACCACAGCCTTCAGGAACATCCTGGGCTCCTTGCTGGGCTGGAAAAGTCTCTTACTGCACTGGATCCTTCCTGGATTCAGAGGGGCCAAAGGAGAGGTTCTCAGGCAGCTCACCTATGCTGCTGTTCGAACTGATTGAAGCTCAGAGCCAGCCAGACATTTAAATCCCCACCGGGCTGCACTCCCCGCCTTCCTCCCCATTGTGACTCCACGCTGGAAGGTGACACATTCCCAGGAGGCCTCTTGGACTTTTGTGACCCTAAGGCAACGTGGAAGCTGACAGCAGACTGGAGCCCGGGCAGCAGTCAGAAGCAGCTGCTCTGTGCACTTGCCCCACCCAGCATTGAAGGGAGGATGGGTGGGGGGCATGAGCTGGGGAAGAAACGAGGCCTAGGGAACACCTGAGCCTGGGACTGATAACCCAGAGGCCCTGTGGCAGCTCTAAGTCTGTGCCAGGCTTGGTGGGGGTGATGGGGAGGCAAAGTTCACAGCTCTTCTGTCTGCTCCAGTGAGGAGTGGCCCCCCCACTCCTACATCCCCAGACCCGGACTCCATCTCAGAGCACCAGACTCTGGATTGGGACATCCAGGGCCACAGGTGCGGGCAGCGAGCTGAGATCCAGGGCTCTGGTCAAGGTGCACCCAGGAGCAGGGGACCCCTGCAAGCCTTTGGGAAGATGGGTGGAGTTGGGGGCTGTCCCGTGTTGAAGGTGTTTACTGTAAGTGTGCTTCATGTCCCATCACTACCAAGTGTGTCACCTTGGTCTAGTGATTCAACTTGGCCTAGACCTGAGCCTCAGTTTCTCCTTTGAAAAATGGGGTTGTTGGGTATATTAAATGAGATATTGCTGGTGAAGTGAGTAGTATAGTGCCTGACAGAGTAAGCACTAAAAACTCGTTGTTATTGTTGTTAATAATAATATTACTATTTTCCTGATTTGGATCAAAGCAGGGAATACAGTAGAGTGCTTGCTGCTCCATTGAGAGTGGCAGAGTTAGACCCAGCCCTCCGGGGGTCATCAGGCAGGCATGATGCAGGGTGAGGGGTGGGCTGGCCTGAGGCCCGATGTCTGCCCACCTCTCCAGCCACACCCCCTGGGTGGGAGCAGTCAGCTTGTGAAGAATCACAGGACCTGAGGCTCTCACAGGGCCTCTCACCAGGGGATGATGGGAATGGTGGTGGTGTCCAGGAGATCTTCTACTTGGGCTTCCAAGGTTCTCTCCAAATGAGATCACACACAGGAAGACATCCACCAAGAAGGCGACACAGCCTGGTCAGCTTGGGCCCCTCTGCTGGACCACACACGTCACCGTGAGAGACTATGAGATGAGATCCATCGTATCGCGCTGTTGGCTGTCCTCTGTGACCGCAGTGCCCGGCACGTAGATGGGCTTCCAGTAGTCTGCCATTGGAATAGACCACAGTTGTGCTAACCCTGACTTCCATGTCTCCATTTTTTCATATACCAGAAGTGGCTTGATGTATCGTGGGATGGAAGGCAGCTAGAAGGCTTTCTGATGCTTGTACCCCTTCTGCAGAGTCCCCACTACCCAGCAGTGGCCCACACCACCCAGAGTCACTTCCAGCATCAGGGAGCTCCTCCTTTCTGGAGAAGCCCGTGCCATCTCGCAGTAGTTATTAAGGGTTCCGGTGCTGGAGTCGGACGCCCTAGGTTTGCGTGTGGGCTCCCCACGTACTGACTGTGTGATCTTGGGTGAGTCTCTTAACCTCTCTGAGCCCCGTCTGCCTCAGCAGGGCGTAGAATAGTACCCGCCTCCTGGGGAGTCAGGGAGATAATAATCTGAGTAATGCTGGGAATCGTGCCTGGAGCAGAGTGAGTGCTCATCAAGCATGAGCCATGTTTTATCCCTGAAAGCTTAACTCCGTGCAACACTCCCGAATCAGGCACAGTCCAGCCTGGGCTGGATGCAAAGGTCAGTGCCCCATCCCTTCCCCCCTCCAGGCCAGAGGTGAGGAGGGCAATGAGTCACCAGGGACACTCAGTTGAGTTTGGCCTCCTGGACTGACAGTCTGAGCAGTGGGCTTCTGGCTGGCAGGGCTGAATCAGCACTGCCCAGTCCAGCCTTGTGGAAGGGGCATGGGTCACAGAGGCTCATGTGCTAAGCCTCACTCGGACACAAGTGGAAGCAGAGTCAATCCAACCCCAGAGGACCATTTTTGGCCCCAGCAGGTCAGGCCTTCTCCCCCCCCACCCCTCCTCCTCCCACCACCAGTTATAGTCTGGGGGCCAAGCCTGGAGCAGTCTCCTCATTCCAGGGGAGCCATGGTCGTGGGGAGGGAGAGAAGAAGGCGGGGAGAGGTGGCCTAGTCTGGGCCACCAATAAGACCCTTACTGAGATAGCCCTACTGAGACCCAGCTGGAGCTGCTGGGAGGGATACAGGCACAAAAAAGCGCCAAGCCCTTTGAAAGAGTTAAGGTCCCAGGCCCCATGGCATGTCGCAACCCAGCTGCATGGGCCCGCACACCCAGGTTCTCTACCCAGCTCGGCACCTCACCGCTGGGTCTCTCTGCCAGCGTCTTCTGACCTCCCTGGGATCAGTGGCCCATTGCCAAGCAGGAGAGAGAACACAGCCTCCTCCAGACCCTCCACACCCATGGAAAGAGAGCTGGAGGAAACAGGTCCAAGGGCTCCAGCCAGCCCATTCTAGCCTGCCCCAGCCCAGCCTGGAACCTGGACTCCCACGGTGGCCCTCACCTCTGGGGCCAAGGAACAGGCCAGAACAGAAGAGGGAAGTGGACACAGTTGCCCTCTACCTTCCCCAATGTCCAAAGCCTTCCGTGAACTCCTAATCACCTTCCTTTCCTCCCCACCCACCACCAAAATCTGTACTCAGGTTCTGAAACGGATTGACTGATGAGTGAGTGACACAAATCTCCAAGGGTCTCATCTCTCCAAACGGTTTGGTACCAGTGTGGCTATTTGAAGACCTGGATTCTGGTTCCCAGCTCTGCCAATGATGGGCTATGGGTACTTGGGTATGCCTCTGGCCCTGCCTTAGGTTTCTTACCTGTAAAATGGGGTTAATAATGTCTACTTCACAGGAATCTATTTGTATTTTAGCGGATAACAAGGTCTAAGTCAAAGGAATGAATCTGTATGGAGAAACTTCAAGTCTCAACCACAGATAAAGAATTCTGAGGGTAGGGCCAGGTCACTTTCTCAGGCCTGTGATTTCACATTGTGGGTTTAGTTACTTCCTCCTGAGAAGACGGCCACCTGTCAAAAGCTCTACTTCTACATTGGAGGTTCCTCCCACCTTCGGACTATGCTGTCTAGGGAAGGACAAGGTGTTTGGGAGAAAGGGAGAGAGATTTATGAAGCCCCCTCCATGAACCAGTTGCTTTGTACATATCTCATTTACATTTCACCGCGATTCTGGCATATCGGTATTCTAGGCCCATTCTACAGAGGAGAACATTGAGGCACTGAGGTGTTAGATCTCTGGCCCTGGGTCATATGAGTAAGTGCCAAAGTCATCATTTAAACCTAGAATTTCTTGGCTCTGACGTCTTCACATCGAAGACAAAGGCCCCTGATCCTGCCATCCAGGCTACAGCTCCCAGTGTGGACCCAAGGGATACCTCACCCCGAGAAGGGCCCAGGCCTCTCCTGGACAGCTGACTGCCCCTGTAGAGCTCGTCTGGCCCCTCTCCCCACCAGACCAGCCTCACCACAACCTTGGTTCCTTCCAGTTGCCTAGCCAGCCAGGGGACTATGAGGGCCGTTATTTCCAAGCTGAGGAAGCTGAAGCCTGAGGTGAGAGTGCTCAGCGCTGGGACTCAATCCCAGCTGCCGCAGTTTGGGGAGGGCCCCAACCATGAGCCTGGATCCTGTCCCAGGGAATGTTATCAGTGGGTCCAGAGGGCAAGGTGAGGAGGAGGGGATGGTAGGATAAAGGCCTGAGACTCAGAGTGGCCTTTGACCTTCTCCCACCACCCCCTGCTCTGGGATCAGCTCAAGGAGGCTTCTGGGTAAGCAGCACAGGGACTGAAGCCCAGAGATGGAGATGCTGGGGAGGTGGCTGTGTGCCCTCAACTGTGTCCCCCCTCCCCGCACAAGCCTCTGCCCATAGGTCTTCTGTGACTTCACTCTAGGCACCCCATCCCGACCTGCTGAGTTGTTCCCGAGTCTGAAACAGCCCATCCCCCTCACCCACACCCCTTGCAGGCTGTTGTCAGGGCTTGGGGCTGGGGGGTGGAGGGGTGGGAAGGACCTGGAACCCAAGTGTGGAGGGCTGAGGTTTGTCCTCTAATCCCTTCTCCCATTTCGCCAGCCTCTCCCTGGGGAGCCAGGCTGCTAGGAGGAATGGGGTCTCCCCAGGCCCAAGCCACCCCCAGGTCCTGAGCCCACCTGGGCTACAGGGGGAGCAGAGAGCAGCATGGGCACCTGTAGCTTTCTAGAGATTTCCCAACTCCCAGCAGGTCTGACTGCCTCTGGCTACCCTCTCTCAGGCCCTGGTCTAGATTGATCAGCAGGTGACCTTTGCCCGGCTCCCTGGGCCCTCAGTGCCCGCTGCCCTGGGGACAATATAAAACAGGTCAGAACCCTCTCGCCTGCTTACTCAGTTCATCCCAAGAAGCAGCTGCTCCAGGTAATGCCCCCTGGGGGGAGGAGGAGGAGGAGGAGAAGAAGAGCAGGATGGGGAGGGCCAGGCGGGGGTCCCTGCCCAGCCCAGCCCGCAAAGCCTGGAGAAGAGCCTGCTAGAACCGAGGAAGCCTTAGGGCTCGATGAGCGTCCCCTCCCCAAGGCATTCTGGGGAAACCGAGGTCCGTGGGGGAAGGTCACTGGCCCAAAGCTACACAGAGCGTAGTGGCAGAGCTGGGGCTGGCACTGGCTCCATTTTCCATGCATTCTGCATGCTTAGGACTGGAAGAAGCCTTAGACACCCCAGTCCTACCCCAGGCAGAAAAACGGAGGTCTGGAGGGTACAGAAAGCTACCCAGAGTCACACAGCATTTTAGCGGCAGAAACCTGGCCAGAACCCAGGTGTCTTGATTCCCGGTCTGGTGGGGTTTCTGCTCCATGCCACTCCTCCCTCTCTCTGGCCTGGGTGCCCCAAGTACCCTATCTGAAAGCTCTTAGCCTCCCCCATACTAGGACAGGAACAGGCCCTTCCTCCTCCTGGCCTGACCCAGCTCAGGTCCTACTTTAGGGGCCGCTGCGTCTCCCCAGGGAGGGCCCAGCGGCAGTGGGGGGACGTGGGGCACCCCTCACAGGACACTTCCCTGCAGGAACAAAGGTGCCATGCAGCCCCGGGTCCTCCTCGTTGCTGCCCTCCTGGCGCTCCTGGCCTCTGCCCGTAAGCAGCTGGTGGGACTGGGCTGGGGGCGGGGAATGGGCCGCTATCTGCCTGGAGGACCCTTGGCAGGCGGCTTGGGGATGCCGGGCCCTGATGAGTGGCTGGGCAGGAGCCAAGGGCTCCCCAGAGGCTGATCGACCCTACTCAGCCCCACTCTCCTCACAGAAGCTTCCGAGGCAGACGATGCCTCCCTTCTGGGCAAAATGCAGGACTACATGAAGCAGGCCACCAAGACTGCCAAGGACGCACTGACCAGCGTGCAGGAGTCCCAAGTGGCCCAGCAGGCCAGGTACGCCCTTCCTTCCCTGTCCCCGGCCCCCCACCTGCCCCTGACTTGGTGAGAACCCAGGAGGAGGGCTGTGGCTTTCCCATGGCCACCAAGGACCTGCGCCTCTCTGAGCCTTTCTGTCTGTAAAACAGGCTCGCTCGCAGGGAGAGGGCACCAAACCCCGCCTCTTATCCCTTTGTCTTCCCTCCTTTCTCCCTCCGTGCCCCGCGTGGCTCTGAGGAAGGCCGTTCAGGCTTCACTTCAATTTTCCTTTTCTGATAGTCTGGCTCTAGGTTTGGCTCCACCTGATCCAATTTCAGCCCGGGGTGTTTGTGTGTGTGTGTGTGTGTGCATGCGTGTGTGTGTGTGTGTGCATGCGTGCGTGCGTGCGTGCATGTGTCTCTGCCTTGTTCCAAGCCCTGGGGCCCGTGTGAGCAGAAGCCGGTCCTTCCTCTCCCACCCTGCCCCGCCCACTAGCCCTCTGCTCTCCCCAGCCCCCTTCCCCGCCTCCACTTCACCCGCATTGGCCGGCATTTCCATAGCAGAGGCGTTCACAAACATTTTTAGTCCTCAGAACCCGCTGTGGAGTGGGTATTATTTTCCCCATTCTGCAGATGAGAAAACCAAGGCTCACTTTACCAAGTGACCTGCCCCATTTCATGCAGCTAATCAACCCTCTGACGATTTTCTCAATGAGAGACTGCTTCTCCCGGCCCCGCCCCGCTCAGAGCCATGGGGATGTACAATTCTAGGGCGTCTCATTTGCCTAGACTAGAACGGCAGTCCTGACCTTACACATCTCCCCACTCAATCACTCCTCTCCAGCTTGCTTCAGACCCACGTGGCACAAAGGTCTGCCCCCACCTGGAGAAACTCGGATTTGGCTTGTGCTAGGGGTCCCATCATCACCTTCGGTGTCTTTTCCTGGGGTGGCAGCTGTAGGGGGTCCCTGCCTGAGGTCTTGGAGCATTGCTGGGTGGAGTTGAGAAGGTGCTGGGAGGAGCAGTGGGGATATGGTGGGAGCCCCATGGTTGCCACTGCCTAGAGACCTGCTCTCATCCCCACCCTGTTTGTTCCCCTCACTGATTTGACCCTCAGAGGCTGGGTGACCGACAGCTTCAGCTCCCTCAAAGACTACTGGAGCACGTTCAAGGGCAAGTTCTCTGAATTCTGGGATTCTGCCCCGAACCCCACACCACCTTCACCTGAGGCCGTCTGAGATCTCGGTACCCCAAGTCCACCTGCCCATCCATCCTGCCAGTTCCTTGGGTCCTGCAGTCTCCCAGGGCTGCCCCCAAAGGTCGCTTGAAAGGGACGACATTCTCAGTGCCCTCCCACCCCACCCCAGACCTGGCCCACCCCCTGGGTGTGCTGTCCTTCCAATAAAGCTGGACAAGAAGCTGCCATGAGTGGGATGTCCCACACGTGCCATGTATGTTTGGGCGCGGGAATGGGCCGGGGCTCTTCCGTGGGTGGGTTCAGGACTGACTCCAACTCAGGCAAGCCTGGGGCTGGTGTCGCACCCACCTCTTAGCAGCTGCGTGGGGTAAGGTAGGAATGACCCTACCTACCCTGCCTGCCTCCACAGGTTTGCGCGGAGGAGCAAAGGGGATGCTAGGTTTGGCAAGACTTTGGTAAACTGTCAAGTGCTGTGTAACATGTCTTGAGTGTGTGCTCTGTGCCAGGCCCTGCGCCTGGCATGTTATGTCATCATCAGAATTGAGGCTGTGTGTGATCATCAAAATTCTGGAGTTGACTTGCCCCGACCGGGCACCTGGCCCTCTCAACCACATTTGAGGGAAGGATGCCGAGGGGCAGTAGGTAAGGTAGAGACATCTGGGCTCTAGTCTCGACTCTATGACTTCATATCAGCCTCCGTCCCTTATCTGTAAAGTGGGTACAATGATACCCCATCCACTGTAGGTTTGTTGAGAATGAATGAAGGAAAGGAGACAGTGCACAGCACCTGGGACATCAAAGGCACCTGGTAAATGGCTGCCGTTGTCACGACAGGCTGAGCTGATTGTCCCCTTGGGACCAGGATTGGAGTGGGGGAGGGGCCAGTGTCCTGGGAACTGAGGAGGAACCCAAGGTCACCCAACACAGGCTGCGCCCCTTGTGTCCCCACTACCCAACAGATGTTCACGTCAGAGAATTCCAGAACTACAGACTACTTGAGCAGCCCCCCACTCTTCCAATGACAAGACTGAGGCTCAGAAAGGTGAAGGCACATGCCCAATGTCACCGAGTCAGCAAACAGCAGAGCTGGACCTCAAGCCCAGGACAGCTGTCCACATTCTGCTCAGCTGACACAGAAAAAGGCTTCGTTACTCCCATGCCAGGTGTCAAAGGCTCCTTGACAGATCTTGGTGGCGTCAGGACATCCAGCCTCACTGGGAGACGTCTGCTCTCTCTTTGGAAGTCCACCTGGGCTTCTCTTTGGGCCCACTTGGCCAGGGATCCTGGCACCCACACCTGGAAAATGTTCTCACCCAAATCTGGGCTTGACGCCTATTGTAGCTCAGGATGGTTAGGAACTAAAAAAGCCCACTCCTTTATCCAAGAGCCGTTAAGATACACTGGAGGTAGAGGAGGGGTAGGTTTTCCAGCACCAGGGCAAAAGGCCCTGAGGGGAGAGGGAAGGGGAGGCTCCGCGAATGCACTGCCCAGATCTTTGCAGGTCTGTGAAGCCACAAGCATGCACATGGGGGTGTGCATACCCGAGTGTGAAGAGGGGCCGGCTGTAAACACTCAAGTCCACGTGAACTTGAATGCCTGGCCACAAACTTATTTTTTTCTTTTTCATAATCATGGATGCTCAGGAGCACGTAGGTCTAAAAGGGGCAATCTAGACCGCCCCGCCCTTCAACCCCGGAAGTGACTTCACATCTCCAAGCTCCAGCTTCCGTACCCATACCATCGATTTCATGGCAGTCTACCCAGGATCTGGGGAAGGATGCAGTAAGATGATGGATATGAAAACACTTTGGAGATTAAAATGTGCTAGTTACCTGCAAGGGGTGGTGATTATTTTTCTGACTCAGGCCAGAAAAACAGGGGCTGGCAGGGCTGGAGCCCCAAGGATGGGGCTGGCACAGCTGAGCCCGAGGAAACAGCGGCTGTTTCCGGGCAGGGTGGGAGTGTGAGGAATGGCACGAGGCCCTTGTGAAAAAGGAAAAGGGATGTGTTTGTTAAAGTATTTTTTGCATTAATAAAGGATGGAGGAGCAAGTGCCAAGCCCTTCATTTGAACCTGCCCAAAGCCTTCAAGTTCCAGTGGCTCGTTGCGGTCCATCGGCCTCCCCTGCCCTAGAGTAGGAGGGCTGGGGGAGGCTCCTGTCCTCTGCCCACGGGAAACGCTGGGGACAGGGAACCCACTTCTCCCAGCAAAGCCACTACTTCTTGCTTGAGGCCCTTTCAGGGCACCTGTGTTGGATTACCTGTCGCTTTGCCTGGTCCTCTATTATTTCCTTCCTGTCCCCACTCTTGAGCCCCCCAACCAAGCAGGTCCTCCAGCATTAAGACCCTGAGAGGCCCCAGTTCAGAGCTGATGACTCCACTGGGAAATCAACAGGTGTCCCTGCCCTCTGGCCACGCCCCCCCGGAGTCCCCTCCAGTGTCACTCCCCCCACTCCACCCCCAACCTCATTCTCCCCAAAGAGAATTTCTTGGCTTTTGGAGAACTCTTTATTGTTTAAAAGTCATCATCGAAGCTTCAAAAACACATACAACCCATCACACCCTTCCCGCTCCGAAAATGTTTATTCTAAGAAACTGAACTGCTGGCGAGGGGAGCCCAAAGCATCTCATTGGGCATTCAGCTTCTTGGAGGCCTCGTCGATGGCGGCCAGGATGCTGACTTTGAGGCTCTCCAGCACGGGCATCAGGCCCTGGCGGAGGTCCTCCAGCGCGGGCTTGGCCTTCTCGCCCAGCGCTCTCAGCTGCTCGCTGGCCTTGGTGTGGTACTCGGCCAGGCTGCCGCCGCTCTCCTTGAGCGCCTCGAAGCGGGCGGCCATGCGCTGGCGCAGGTCTTCGCTGTAGGGCGCCAGCTGCTGCCGCAGGGTCTCCACGTGGGCGCGCGCGCGGTCGCGCATCTCCTCGGCCAGCGGGGTCAGCTTGTCCTGCAGCTCCTGCACCTTCTGGCGCGCGCCCTCGCGCAACTCCTCGCCCAGCGGCGCCACCTTCTGGCGGTAGATCTGCAGCTCCTCCTGCCACTTCTTCTGGAATTCGTCCAGGTAGGGCTGCACCTTCTGCTTCACCTCCTCCAGGTCCTTTTTCATCTCCTGCCTCAGCGACTCTGTCTCCTTTTCCAGGTTGTCCCAGAACTCCTGGGTCACCGGGCCCAGCTGTTCGCGCACTTTGGCAAACGTGCTGGTCAGGGTGTCCCAGTTGTCCAGGAGTTTCAGGCTGAGGGGGGAGAGAGAGGAAGGCTCAGGGCAGGCCTCCCAGGCACCCCGGTGCCCCCCGGAGCTGCAGCCCAGCGCCCCCACTTACCTGGGGTGACACCTGGACATACCTGTCCCTGAAGGTGCGGTAGCTGGGGGCAGACCCTCAGCCTGGCTTCTCCCATCCATTATCTCACCACCCCCCACTCCCACTGCATCCCACTGACCAGATGGACAGAGAAGCTAGAAAGAGACACAGCTGGTTTTGGTACCCAGTCCTGTCTGTCCCCAAAGCCGGGCCTTTTAAGGACCTCCACCCTTCCAGCCCATTCTCCTCTCTGAAGACAGCCATCCTGTTGCTGGCCGGAGCCAAGGAGGGAGTTAAGAACAGGAAGGGGCTTGTTGCACCTGCAGGCCGAGCGCGGTGCCGTGACTGCTGACCCGGCAGCACTGGTCTGCCCCCTGCTAGGGGGCTGTGACCCTGCGTGGGGATCCCACTTCTGTCTTCCATCCAGGTCTTCTGTGGAGCCCATCAAATAGCAGGTGGGGATTCGGCCAGTCTGGCTGCTTCTTCCCACAGGCCTCTCCAACCCCAGCACCGGCACCCCCTACCCCTGCCCCAGGCCCCCAGGCAGGGTCCTTACTTGAGCTGTTTTCCCACAGCGGAGGCTTCAAATTGGGCCACATAGTCTCTGCCACTGTCTTTGACTGCATCCACGTACACGGTGGCAAAATCCTTCACCCGATCCCAGGATGACTGGGGGTCATCTTGCTGCCAGAAATGCCGAGCCTGGCTCCCTGGAGGTGGGAGGGGAGACCCAGGTCAGGCCAGCTCTGGGCCGGGATCTGAGCTGAAATGCTAGGTAGGGGAGAAGGGGGTGAGGGAGAAGTTCTGCTCCCCGTGCCCAGGAGGGTGGACCACAGCGGTTCAGAGAGAAGTCGCCCCCCGACGGTCAGCTCCCTAGGTTGGGGGCACCTACCGGTGAGGAAGAGCACAGCGAAGGTCAGCACCACCGCTTTCATCCTGAAGGGACGTGGATGACCTGGAGGAGAAGACGGGCCCGGCTGAGTGGGGCTTGAAGGAGCCCACGCACCCCATCTCACTGTAGCCCGAGAGGAGGAGGCGGGGCACAGGGTAGGAGAGGGCCAGGTGTCCAGAGCCCCAGCGTGGGGCAGAGGCTGGAACCAGGATCCCAAAGCCTGAGCCTCCAAGGCCTAGAGCTGGGGGAAGCAGGTTGCAGCACTTACCTCAATGGCCCGCAGTCTCTGAATAGCCGGCTCTCCCCCAGCCTATTTATGTGACCAGGCAGGGGATGGGCTGGGAGGCTGATAAGGCCAGCCTAGGCCTTGCCGCCGCTCACTGGTCCTGGCGATGTGGAACTCAGAGTTCAAGGATCGGCTCTGTCCCTGGGGCCGGGCAAATAGAGCAGGCAAACAGGAAACTGTGAGGGCTGCCGGGCCAGGGATCAAGGGTTCAGGCAGGGGTGGGAGGGAGTGGGTGCAGCCTTGCGGGTCCCCAGAGTCTGGGTCGGCTGCACCCGGCCCTTGTCCTCGGTCGGGGCTGTGTGCCGGCCATTGTGCATTGTGCCAGTGCAGCAGGCAATGGGAGGAAGGAAGAAAAACACACGAGCTGCCAGCGATGGCTGGGACTCCTCCACTCAGGCGGTGGCCTCCCCCCGCTGTCCCCTCGCATTCCAGGGAGATGCTCTCACCTCCGCCCTGCCCCCGCCTCACAAAGGCAGCAGACGGTGGTGCTTCCACCAGCGCTGTGGCACCTCCTCGTCGTCGCCCCTCTCCAGGCCCTTGCAGACCTCCCAGATCCAGAAGCAAAGGGAGCCCTGTGCTAGGATGCTGCCTGGGGAGAGAGACAGGACAGGGCTTAGTGGCTTCCAGACTCTGAGATGTCAGAGACCTCTAACATTTCCAAACAAATTCTAAAGACCAACACAGAGCTGTCAGCGTTTCATTTTGTCACGTTAAAAATCTTACCCACCGCTGAGCCCCGCCTGGCCCTAACCTTACCATCTGGTGGGATGAACTGGGAGATTGGGATTGACATATATATACTAATATGTATTAAATGGGTAACTAATAAGAACCTGCTGTATAAAAAAATAAATAAAATAAAATTCAGAAATTCAAAAAAAAAAACCCAAAAAAGAGCATAACCTCAGAATAAAGGACAGTTGCTTAAATGGGGTACATAGATCTTTGCATTGTTACTATTTTTAATTAATTAATTAATTAATTAATTTTGGGCTGCATTGGGTCTCCGTTGCTGCGCACGGGGCTTTCTCTAGTTGCGGCGAGCGGGGCTACTCTTCGTTGTGGGGTGTGGGCTTCTCATTGCGGTGGCTTCTTTTGTTGTGGAGCACGGGCTCTAGGTGCGCAGGCTTCAGTAGTTGTGGTGCGCAGGCTCAGTAGTTGTGGCACATGGACTTACTTGCTCCGCAGCATGTGGGATCTTCCCAGACCAGTGTTCAAACCCATGTCCCCTGCATTGGCAGGTGGATTCTTTTTTTTTTTTCTTTTAATTTAATTTCTTTTCTTTTCTTTTCTTTTTCACATCTTTATTGGAGTATAATTGCTTTACAATGGTGTGTTAGTTTCTGCTGTGTAACAAAGTGAGTCAGCTATACGTATACATATATCCCCCTATCCCTTCCCTCTAGCGTCTCCCTCCCACCTTCCCTATCCCACCCCTCTAGGTGGACACAAAGCACCGAGGTGATCTCCCTGTGCTATGTGGCTGCTTCCCACTAGCTGTCTGTTTTACATTTGGTAGTGTATATATGTCCATGCCACTCTCTCACTTTGTCCCAGCTTACCCTTCCCCCTCCCCGTGTCCTCAAGTCCATTCTCTATGTCTGTGTCTTTATTCCTGTCCTAACCCTAGGTTCTTCAGAACCATTTTCTTTTCTTTAGATTTCATATATATGTGTTAGCATATGGTATTTGTTTTTCTCTTTCTGACATACTTCACTCTGTAGGACGGATTCTAGATCCATCCACATCACTACAAATAACTCAATTTCATTTCTTTTTATGGCTGAGTAATATTCCATTGTATATATGTGCCACATCTTCCTTATCCATTCATCTGTCCGTGGACACTTAGGTTGGCAGATGGATTCTTAACCACTGCACCACCAGGGAAGTCCCAGCATTGTTCATATTGATCTTGGATCCCACACAGGTGAGAATGGACACCAGCCCTTAGGGATGGCTGGTGTCAGGGAAAGACCTCTGGACTGCTAGTGGCAGGAGCCTAGGTTCTTATTTCATCTTTGCCTTCAATGTGCAAAGTCCTGGAGGAGGATCGTGAGCCAGTTATGTAATCTCCCTGAGCCTTGGCTTCCTATCAGTAAAATGAAGATGAGAAATGGGGGTGGTGGGAGGACGAACCCAGGGAAATCGTGTAAATCAGTACTGTGTGCTTGTTGGTGTTTGCAGAGCCATTTTGTAAGGTTTCTCCTGGAAGGTGTGCGAACCCCCAACACCAAGTCACCTACAGGGCCCCGGTCATAGAACCTGTGAACGTGCAGGCCGAGAGGAATTTTGAGATCAGCCTCTCCCCACCCACCATCTTCAGATGAGGAAACTGAAGAGTGGAGGAATTTGCCCAGTGTCCCTGGTGTCCCAGGGAGTTAGAGGCAGGGCTGGACTTAGAACCCAGGTCTCTGGACTGAGGACCCAGGGCAGAAACGTGCTCTGTACCACCTCCCCAGGAAACTCCCTGATGTTCTAAAACCCAGCCGGGGACTGCCGTCTGCCAGATCCCGGAGTGGCGGGGCTCCAGGCCTCTCCCACCCTAGCCAGCCTCATGCCTTTCTCCTCCGAGGGGAAAGCTTTGGAGCTGGACCACCTTAGGTTTCAATCCCAGCTCTGTCACTTGTTAGCTGTATGACCTGGGCTAGTCCAGACCTTCCTTCCACCTCACCTCAGTCTCTTATCTGTTAAGTGAAGATAATGACAGAACATGCATCGCCTAGAGTTATCGTAGGGGTAGCACGCATGGCAGGCAGGATAAGCTCCTCCCCCAAACATGTCCATGTCCTACTCTCTGGAACCTGTGACTGTTCCCTTACATGGCAAAAGGGACTTTGCAGACGTGGTTATAAGGACCTTGAGGAGGGGGCAGCTATCCTGGGTTATTCGGGTGGGCCCATGCCATCACAAGGGTCCTTAAATACACAAGAGGGAGGCAGGAGAGGGAGAGTTGGAGAAGAAGGTGGGAGGGCAGAAGCAGAGGTTGGAGTGATGTGGTTGCTGGAAGGGGGCCATGAGCCAAAGAATGCGGGCAGCCTCTAGAAGCTGGAAGAGCCAAAGAAGCAGAGTTTCCCTAGAGCCTCCAGGAAGAATACAGCTCTGCTGACTTCATGCTTTAAGACTAGTGTGACCTATTTTGGACTTTTGACCTCCAGACCTGTAGATAATAAATTTATGTCAGATAATAAATTTATGTCGTGTTAAGCACTAAATGTGAACATGCACGGCAAAACTGAAAGGGACCTGGCACTTAGTAAACAGTAACTATTCTGTGGCCCAGAGTCCCAATTTCTGCCATTCTGCCCCCCTGCTCCCACTGGGCACACTTGCACTGTCAGACCAGAGCTATGACCTCTGTTTCTGGTGGCAGAAGTGGGGGACGGCGAGGAATCACATTTTCTCTGCGTGGCCTTGACGTGCAGATGCTGAGATGAAAGACTGACCCACCGCCAAGGCTCTGTGGGCTCAGCGGAGAGGGAGGCTGCCACTTGGCCAGCTCCCTGCCTGTTGTCTAGAGTCGGAGGGAGGCCGGTCCCCAGCTGGGGCAGCTCAGGGGTGGCTCAGGACGAGGCTCCTTCCTCTTGGGGAGGGGGGCGGTAGAGATCCTCCTAGCCAGCATACAGGGGGCCTCAGAAGCTTACCAGTTGGACACTGTTTTGCCCTGCTCTTTGGTTCACTACTGAAATGATGAGAGCAAACCTAGTGTTTGACATCTGCACAGTTCTTTAGTGGCCAAAGCAGTTTCACGATGAACTCAGTTTGTCCCTTTAAGGCCAGCAGGCCAGATATTCATTCTCCTTGTGGTGTCTGTGAGAAGGCTACAGCTGAGAGCTGCTAAGAGCCGCCCTGCGTCCTTCAGCCGTTAAGTGTTCGGTGCTGGCAGGAAGGGAATCAGGGGGCTTGGCTTCTGGCTCTTTGATGGCTGCCTGTCAGCCAACAGCAGCCGGACCCCCGACTCCCAGAGCCCTTGTTTGATAGCATCTTATCGAGCCAGAAGCTTCCTTTTAAAATATACTTATTCATTAGTGTGTCTACTCCATCTCATGGTAAGATATTTGGCTTAAGCCAGCCCAAACCCCTCGTTACTAATATTTTGGAGAAGCGAGTCTTTCTGGACAGAGACCTATGGGAAAACCACCACCAAGAGCAAACAGAGCGCATCTCAGAACCAGACTTGGGGTCCAGCCAGTCATTGTCAGAGGCGCCAAGTGCCCGGATTGGACTAGCTGTTTGGTGGGTGCAGGGCCTACCAATGCAGGCCTGCAGTCCTACCACCCTCTTCCCCGATCTGGGGAGTCTCCAGAGTGACCGTGTCTGAAGTGGGTCCCCTGACAGGTGTGGGAGTGTGGCTGGCTGGCTACAGGAGTGGATTTTGCTCAGAATGACTGGCCACTCATTTCACAATTGATGTCTCAACGTTGTACTGGTCAGTCTGCATTGGGAGGACTCTGTCCCCTGCTAGGCCTGGCACATAACAGACACTCGGCAAATATTTGCTCAAGGAACCAAAGGAAGGGCCACCAGGGAGGCAGAGGGTCACCTGAAGGAGGGGGCCTGGAGAGGGGACACAGGAATCTGGAGCGTTTGGCCCTGTATCACGGGCCCTGCTCAGAACATTGACTGGGAAAGCGCATGGTGCAGGGCGGGAGGGGAGGCTTGAAGTTAGGAAGGTTTGGATTGATCAGGGGAGGAGACCCCATCACCCCATTCGCTATCTGGCAATTTCGTTGCAGCTCCTGGTGATAGATCCCAATTTAGACCCAGGGCAGGGCACTGTAACCAACCAAGATTCTCTCCTGTCCTCCCGCCTGGGCGATGAGGCCGCAGGAGCAGACGTCTGGCTCCTTGGAAGGCACGCCAGTCTTCCGAATTCTTGATCTGTGCCGGTGGAACGGGCTGGGGGCTCCCACAGAGTCAGAGAGATAAGTAAGGATCTGTCAGCAGGGCTTCCATCTTCTAGAGCTCAGACCTCAGGGCCTGTATCCAGGAGGCAGGGCCCTCAGGGCCCTGAGCTCATCTCAAAGGCATCCAGGCTGCATTCAGGAGGGTGTGGCACCTCCCGTAAAAGGTTCTTACAAATCTTTGGAAGGCGTCTGGGTTTATCGCTGTTGGGTTTCAGAGACACTCCCAGCCTTCCAAGGGAGTGTGTACACACTCAGATGATTTCTAGAAGACCCTTCTTCTTCCTCTTTTTTTTTTTGCGGTACGCGGGCCTCTCACTGTTGCGGAGCACAGGCTCCGGACACACAGGCTCAGCGGCCATGGCTCACGGGCCCAGCCACTCCGCGGCATGTGGGATCTTCCCAGACCGGGCATGAACCCGTGTCCCCTGCATCGGCAGGCGGACTCTCAACCACTGTGCCACCAGGGAAGCTCTAGAAGGCCCTTCTTGAGATGGCTTTTTTCTGTTCTAAACAGTCCCACAGCAACTTTCTAGTCCACCATGGACTCCCTCCTCTCCCTCTTCTTCCTATAAACTCAGTATTTCCAGCTTTTGTAATCTTTCTTCATAGAAGGGCCTTCCATCAGCTATCTGTCAGCCGTGGCTGGGACCCTGCTAGAAATTCTACCCTGCCCTCTGGAGTCCAGCCATGGAAAAAGGGGGGAAACTACAGCAAAAGTCCCCTTCCATCCTAACACTTATAGTTGATCGTATCACTGGGCTGACTGAGGTCACCCCATAACGGCCCCAGCCTGTGCCAACTCTTTGAGGTCCTCCTTTTACTCCTTCGAAAGTACGCTCTCAAGGAATGTCTTCCACTTGACTCAGCAAACTCTTAACATTCCCTTTGGAGGGGCCAGAGTCCAAGCCAGGTGCCTGACTACACAGCGTGGAGCCGAGTTCAGGCTTCTAGAGAATGCTCGTCTCTCAAGGCGGGGCGAGATAAAGCACTGCTCAAAGCCCCACGCTACACGCCCTCAGCCTCCAGCATTCCAGCTTCCAGCCTGAGCGTTTCTCCCAACTAGACTCCAAACCACAAGGCAAGAAACATATCAGCGTAAGATCATAATCAGGTGTTTATTTGCACAATCCCCTACTGTCCAACCAAGTTACTAAGTTGTAAGTGCCCACCAAGAAACGACTAAAGGTCTTACTGCAACTTGGGTCTGGAGATTTTTAATCCTTTTTTAGTTCAACATAAATGAGAAAGAAAAAAATACTCTGACATTTTCAAAGAACAGAAATAGGAGAGTATGTTCATATACATTCAACATATACTGCGCATATTGGTCACTACGATACAAAGCAATGATTTTTTAAAAGTGTAGTTCGCAAGATGGCACGGTTAATAGGCTCACTGGCTTTTGTCTGGGTGGTCGCAGGGGGGCGGCAGTCTGCTCGGTCCATCAGCACCGTGAACGGAACAGGCTGAGCACGTGGTGGGAGGCCAGCATGGGAACTGCAACAAGCCCGGAGAAGTCAACAGTGGCTGTCTGGGCTATCTCGGTTGCTTCCAGAAGGTGAGCAGCTGGTGGCCCCACCAAGTGGAGGGGATCTGGGGACCAAGGAGACACGGAGAGGTCCCAAGAAAGGCTCTTGCACTGCAGAAACCCACTCGAGAGATACTGGGTCCAGGAGCTGAGCTGCCAACATCAGTGAGAAGGACAAGCTGCGTGCGGATCCTGTCAGCAACACCAGGGCGGCCATGCTGGGAAGCCGCTTTCTTCTGTGCAAATTCAGGGTGAAAGAGGAGGAGGGGCCGGGGGACCTTTTACTCTGCTTTCCCAGCAAAATGGATCAAGAGTCAGAATATTTAACACCTCTTCCTTGTTTTGAAGATCGGAAGGCGATAACCCAGATCCTCTGTCAGCCCCCAGCCAGCAGAGAAGACTTTGGTTTCTAACAGTGAAGAAAAAGAAAGATAATGACACAAATAATAGCTATTGCATATGCACTGCTTCAGCTGGGGGAAAGGAGACCACTACATCTGTCACTGGCACGAGTGAGAACTGTTCACAATTACAAGGTCTAAATAAAATACTTTGAACAAAAGGTGCAAGTCACAATTCAAATAGAACAGAATCTGGTTAAACATTTCTCTTTTAAACAAAAATTCCTTTTGTTTTTATTTATTAATAATAATAATAACAATAATAATAACAATAATATCAACATTTACCAAAAACAATTCCTACATGATAAAGAATTAAAATAGGGGCTGAGGATGCCCAGGGAGAAGGAGAAGTTAGGAGAGAGGCAGGACCCAAGACAACCTCCTGTTCTTCTTGCCTGTGACAAAGAGGCTGAAAAGGAAAAGCATTATATATATGTATATATGGATGTATACGTATACACCCATATATATATATATATATATATATATATATATATATATATATATATATATATATATATATATATATATATATGTATATATGGAGCAACAATCCTTGTTATAGCACAATATAAAATGAGAATAAAAGGTGACACAAAAGCATAGTGTACCACTGTTGGGTGTTCAGTCCATGGGTAGAACCAGCAGGATGATAAAGGCAACCAACTTTCCAGGTTGTGAGAGGGGAGCCGAGTTACACACCAAACAGATGTTCTAACTGGCAACCCATCAACGCCAGGCCACTCGCAGCCTCCGTGCTAACATTCTCATATGACCTTGGCTGGGCCAGACATGTTTTTCAGTGGATCCCAGCAGCAAAGACCTCTCCAGGTTCCAGGCTTGGGGTTTCTCTTTTTGCTCTCCAAGGGCCAAAGGCTGTCATCCCTTCCTCTGTCTCTTTCTCCAGCTGCTAGGATTCCAGAGGACGTTACCCTCTAGCCTCTGCTCCTGCGGAAGAGCAGTGCAGGGACTGGAGGGCGCTCTGTGGACGGAGGCCAGGGAGGGGAGTGGCTCTGCGCCCCTGGCCACCGTACACTAACTGCTTTGCTCTTCTGTCTCAAAAAAAGGAAAGGAAGAAAGAAAAAAAGAAAGAAAATCACCTCCAAAAGAAAACATACTTAAAAAAAAAACAATCAAAAATAATCCAAACCAAAACCAAACAAAACCACCAACTCAAATACACCAAATACACTTTCACGAAAGGTGGCGAACATGGATTTCCTGTTTATTTCCTTGGTGACTTGGTCATACAGGCGAACGTGACAAAACCCCCCCTCAGAACCCAAAAGAACAGCACGCTGATGAACCAAATGTGAGGAAAGGAGCCGACATTCTGGGTGGAGGGAAACACAATGGCAACTTGGCGCAATGCTGCTAGATACTGTTGGTTTAAAGTCAACCTTTTCATTCCCGCGCGGTACATAAACCTGCAACAGAGCAGCAGACACAGAGAATTAGTTTCAAAAGAGAGAGACTCATATATTCCACTGAAAACTTAAAAAAGAAAAAAAACATAGGCGCACTTTACCTCAGATATTTAAAGAGTTCTGCCTAGTATGGATTTGCCAGATGGCTTAACTTTCATCAAGTCTTTTCTGTCAATGAATTTTCAAAGACAGAACCGATACTACCTGCTGTGTGCATTTATGTGTTACTCCAGCCAGACTGGACTGTTTACCCATTTTCTACCACTGGCCTCTGACCGCACATTTCTGGAATATTTTGCCACTTGCAGCACAGCCTTAACAAAATCTGGCTGGCCATGTTTTCTTGCTGAATTTCATCCTTCAGGACTGAGTTCAAGGGTCACCTCCTGTCCCATTACCCTGGCCAGAGGTCCCGTCTGTCCTCTGAAGCCCTAAGTTCACTTACTCTGTGGAGGCTATGGCACCTATAACACATCTTATCCCCCATAATTCAACCAAGGGACTATGGCCAGCATCCACCCTCCGAACAACTAGCGTAGTGCTTAATGAAGGAACAGGAAGATAAGACCTTGATGGGAAGAGTGGCGTTGTCAAGTTCACTGGCTCAAGTTCACATGGAAGGAATCTCCTGATGGGATCAGGAGCTGGTACTGGGCCAAAGGGCTGGTTTGGCCCCGGCCAGGGTGATACTCACTCTCCATCTTTTGCTACACGCCTGCCTGTTCCATGCTGAAGGAGACCTCGGGGTGCTTGTAGCTGAGCAGTATGTCTGTAATACACGTGGACGGGTAGCAAGAGGCGTTTAAATGCTGGCTGCCATCAGTCAGGTCTGGGTGCTCAGGACCTCCAAGACTCTCCCCACATTCTGCAAGACCAGAAGCAACACGGGAGATGTGCAGGCAGCGGGGTGCTAGGTGGGCAAGAGGTGGACAGAGGTGGAAGAGAAGTCTGAACCTTCCGTAGCCTGACTCCCAGCCCTGAACTCTAGCTCAGAGCAGGCCCTCGGTCTGGCTAGTGACCGTGGCTAGGGCCAGGCTCCTTCCTGTTGTCCCCAGTGTCCGTTTTTCCCTCTTCCTTTACAGTCAGTCTCCCACCGTCCAGCACCGTCAGCTCCTGTGGTGTGGAGGACACCCTCACGGCTGGCAGACACTGACTCCTGGGCACGCCCTGTACTCAGGACACTGGCCTAAGCGCTTTACACTCCCTAAGCTAGTTAATGCTCACAGCACAGTCTAGGACAGGGGCTCTGGTGCTTCTGTCCCCTTACAGAGGAGGACCCTGGGGCTCAGAAAGGTTAAGCGCCTTAACCTGTGGAGCCGGTAAAGGGCAGTCAGAATTTACTGCAGACCTGTCCACTCCCGAGCCTGGGCTTTATATCAACTACGATACCCTCCCTCTACTGGTTCTAAAGGGAGACAGACATGAGGACACGGTGCCCTCTAATCGGAACCAGGAAAAGAGTTACTGAAGGAGCATCTTAACAAAGCGCTGCAGACAGAAGTGTGATGCCCCTGCCCTCAGTCAGGAGGCGTGCTCCTTCACGCACTCACACTCGGTGCAAGAGGACTGGGCAAAGGTTGTATCCAGACAGAACCCCTTGGGGATGCTGTGGCTCCCCATGGGCTGTTTATACAAGAGGGGAGTAGTCACTGGTGAAGATGAAAGGGGGGCCCCTCCAGGAACTTCTCCGGGGTGCCCCACGCATAACACCCCTCACCCTCATCCTCCCCATCCTGGAACTGCTGGCTCCCCATGAGCGAGGACTGACTGAGAACCGCATCTGACATCCGGGCAGAACTGAGTGCTTTCCCAGCCACGAGACTCATGCCAGGCAAGTTATCCAGCTGCACCTGCAGGAAACAATTAGGAAAAGAGGTAAGGATATCAGAAAATGCGCCACTCTCAGGGACCCTTAGAGACAGCTGTGACCTCCAAAAGAGCCCAGGCAACGGCCTGCCTCAAGCACCAGTCCCCAAGCACTACCACCCAGACCCACTTCCTCTGCAGGGCCATCTAAAGGGGGATGCCGCCATGGTGACCGGGCGGGAAGCTGAGGCTGGGGGTGGGGGTGGGGGTGGGGTGGGAAGGGAAGGGCACGGTGAATCTCAGCTGGTGGTCAGATGCCCTTGACATCTCCATAGCCTTCCAGTGCCAGGTTTCTGACCTATCTCATCACCATGAGGAGTCTGTCCTAGGACAGCACTGCCAACAGCAGTCTCTGCGAGGACGGGAATGCTCTGTACCTGCCCCGTAGGAAGCCAGCAGCCACAAGGGCTACTGAGCCCTGAAGTGTGACTCGTGTGACTAAAGAGCTCAGTTTTAAATTTTATTTTGTTTTAATTACATTTAAAATTGAAAAGCCACGTGGTTGGTTGCTGCTGTATTAGACAGGGCTGCCTACCAGTCTGCCCTAAGGAAACGAAGCTTTGCCGAGTGGATTAGCTTCCTTCTCTGAATAAATTCAATGTAGCTGCCAGAAAACTAACCAAGAGCCTGAAGGCTCATTTGCTGGGGCCTGAGTTTAGACTGTCTGGGGAGAAGTTCAAAAACTAAGACTAGAGGAAACAGATGGCAACCGTGCTTGATTCCTCAGTCTCAAATGTGGAGTTCAGATTCTACGGAGATTCTCCTGGAGTTTAGGATTGCTTGTTATGGTGATGCAAAGAAATGCTCCCTTAGTGCCCGGAGGCGCTGGACTCTGGCTGAGGAGAACGAGAGTAGATGCTACCCCACGTTCCTAAGTTCTGTTTTCAAGGATCCCACTTCCGAAAAGCAGGAGGGGGCCAACATACATAAGCGTCGTCACTGTTCTGGATCGTGTGGTGTCTCTGGAGGGTCCGGGGCCTGTGGTGTTCACTGACGGAGGGGTGTGCTGGGTACCCAAGTCCATTGTGATCTGGCAGCTCCATTGCTTGTCCTGGAGAACTTCTATCCATGCAGTTCCCTAGGACAGACTCTGAGGGGACGGAGCAAAATAGGGTCAGCAGACCTAGAGTTCCTCCCAACACCGGCAACTCTCACCGAAGAAATGTCTCGCAAGGGACAGTGGGCAACGGTGAGGACCACATGTGCACGCTCCACTAATCCTCAGCTGGCTGGTGATGCTCAGAGGAGCCTGGACCAGCCTGCCAACCCTAAGTCTTAACAGCAAAGCCGAGGTCTCTCTTGCAGGGATCATATACCCTTAGGAGAAAAAAATCCCACTTATCAGTGGTGGGCTGGGTCACACTGAACCTTTTCTTTTTTTCTTCATTTCTCTGTTGATTTGGCAGTGCTATGTCCCCACACCTAGATGCACAGAAGAATCATTCTTGGAGCTTTCAGGACCTCTAGCCTAGGAGGATGGCCTCCATCCTGTGGACGCCTCTCTCTCCTTCCTTGGCGTCCCCTCCGTACACCACCCAGTCCCCTCCCTCCTCTCCTCCTCTGACTGCTGCCCCCAGTTCCTTCGCTCTGTACATGTCTATCCTTGACCGTCTCTCTCTCCCCACACTGACTTTGGCAGTATCATCTATTTTCATGACTTCAACTACACTGCTTCTATAGAAAGAATTACAGAAATGCCCTTTTAAGCTCCAGATCCAAAATTCTAACTATTTACTAGGTATCTTTCCCTGGATGGCTAATACTCAACATGTCCAATTCTAAACTCATCAGCTTCCCCTACACTCTCTTTCAGACATCCTGGTTTTGGTGCCTACTTGCCTAATCTTCTGGGTATGATGAGCTTGTGGAGTTCATATTGATTCCTTACTCCTGGTTCCACATCATCTTAAGTCAGAAGAATGTGCCCCTCCAACGTTGGTCACTCCAGTCTCTTTCTTACTCATCTCACTGCTTCCACTGAAGTCCTGTTACCTCTTGCCTGGATCACTATAATAGCCTCCTAACCATCCCTCTAGCACCGCCCTACAAAGACTAACCTTTCTATAGGGGAGCCCAAACCCCTCACTTTCACAGCATCGTGCCAGCCTCTCTTCCAGTGAGTACGCCACACGACTCTCCTCTACATTCTAAGCTCTGGTCAAATGGGACCATGGACGGTTCGATGCATTTGCTCTGTTTGCTCTCTCTGGAAATGCTCGAGTCTTTTACTTCCATTCCTGCCAATCCGAATCAACTCATCCTTCTAGGTCCAGCTCAAATGTGATAATTTTTATGAAATTTTCCCTTTCAAACAGAAATAGATCTTTCCTTCCTTTAAATGTCAGAAGACTTTATTGGACTCTGATTACTCTAATGTTATTCCTGGCACCATCTTCAATTGCATCCTTGTCTTAATTATTCATATGAAACTGTAAATTCTTTGAGGACAAGAATTGTATTTTATGCGTGTTTGTGAGCCTTCACTATTCCAGAACATTGTCCTATTCCCAGAGTTTAATAATAATCTCTTTAACTGACATGAATAAACACTCTCTTAATATGGGTTAGCCACCTGTCAGAGTCACACAACCCTGTGGACTGGATTTTGGAGAGAAAGAGGAATTCATGAAGACTGAGTATTTCTTCTTCTCGACCAAGGATGGTCAAGAAGAATACCAGGGCCACACCTAAGTCGACAGGATCCTCCTGGTGGCACTTCTGGCTCCAGTCCTTAAGAGCCTAGAACTTCAACATACGTTTTCTTTGCTTGGTTGGTATTTCTGGGTTAAAGCTCCCTGGCAACTATTGGGCTTATCTCCTGATGAGCTGTACCTTAGCGAGACCAGGTTTCTAAACAAATTTTCATAGGAAATACAGTCCTAATGCTAACTGTACCATCCCAGTATCTATTTGAATAACGAAAGTAAAATCCGCTGCTTGAGTGATGGTTAAAGGGTTTCAGGTCTCTATATTCAAATGGTCTCCGTAACCATCAGGGTGAGGCCTGGGTTCAGGGGCTGAGGCAGGACGGGAAGGGAGGGGAACAAAGTGACATGCACGTTGCTGGTAACGCAAAACACTCTGGAGAAAAGTGAAAGGATGGGAGCTTCCAAACTACCAAAAATGAAGTCAAGTGAGGAATCTTTTGAAAGTTCTTTGAGCAAAGAGGTCAAAGGAAGAGCCAGGAGCCACCTCTTTTGCTACTGAAAGCTAAAAGCCAGCAGCGACAGGAAGATAAAAGAAAGCCTACACCAGGACGTGCTCTGTGGGATTAGGTCACCCATCCTACCCACCCAGCCCGATTCCGCTCAGTGGACATAGCTCACGTGCTGGCCGCAGGGCCAAACAAAAGCCACCGGCAGGAAGTGGTGCAAGGCTGCCTCTGTGGAGTGAGGGACTGGCTCTTGAGTCTGCTTTGCCAGGAAGGAACACGAATAGCTGCTGCTTACTTTTCCGAAGTGTTTTCTAATGCCTATACTTTCTTCTTTGATAGCTAACACCATCCACTCAGTTCCTTGGGGCTCCTTTTTTCTGGACTATAGAGCTGGATGCAAATCTCATGAGCTGCACCTCCTTGCTCTCCCAAAGACAAACACGAGAGCTCTCCTGTTTAAAGATTTTTAAAGGATGATTATCAAAGGTGAGGAAATGGCAAGGCTAACAGCATGTATAAGCCCTGGTTCTTGACATTTAGCTCCTTCCCACCTCTTCCAGAGGCCTCACTGTGTTTATCTGCTATGTATGCTGAATCTCCCTCCCCCAACCCACCTCTCTTTTTAAAATCTATTTTTATTCCTGAGAATGGGGTTTCTCCAAACCCAAACACCTACCCTCCTTTTGGCCCTGCCTTTGGGAAGGTCCCATGGATTCTGTCCTCCTAGTCTGCTCTCTTCACAGCCTTTGGGTCTGGTGCCAACACACCTGAAAGTGCCACCAAGACAGGGCAAGCTATTGCTTGACAAATCACATGACAAGCCCTTCTGACTCCCCGGCCTAGAGCTCAGAAGCACTAGCTCTGGTGTCAGGAAGACCTGGGCTTGGATCCTGGCTTCACCAGGATTCCTGAGGTGGGGGATCCTGGGCAAGTTACCTGACTTCATTGGGTCTCAGTCTCTTCACCTGTAAAACAGGACTTATTCCACAGGTGGGTAAAGGGCTTACTTGAGCCTGGTACTCTGTTATGAGCTCAGTAAAGACTCATACTCATTTCAGAGATGTTACTTCTGAGTGGATGGGGCACAATGAATCGGCTGACAAAAATAAACAAGAAAATGATTTTATCACAGAATCCTACTTCCAGAATTATGGGGGCAACTTACCCGTAGGCAAGTGAACAAGTGAGTCATTGAAACTTTAATTTCCAGGAAAGAAGCCTCTGGTTTAGGAGCGACAAATGGAAGTTAAAAGCTAGACGAAAGGGAGTTCCCTGGCGGTCCAGTGGTTAAGACTCGGCGCTCTCACTGCTAGGGCCCAGGTTCAATCCCTGGTAGGGGAACAAAGATCCTACAAGCCTCGAGGCACAGCCGAAAAAACCAAACCAAACCAAAATCAATCAAACAAACAAAAAAACTAGACGAAAAAGAAGCCTATTAAGGACTTCCCTGGTGGCACAGTGGTTAAGAATCTGCCTGCCAATGCAAGGGACACGGGTTCGAGCCCTGGTCCGGGAAGATCCCACATGCCGTGGAGCAACTGAGCCTGTGTGCCACAGCTACTGAGCCTGTGCTCTACAGCCCACGAGCCACAACTACTGAGCCCACGTGCCACAACTACAGAAGCCCGCGTGCCTAGAGCCCGTGCTCCACAACAAGAGAAGCCACCGCAATGAGAAGCCCACGCACCGCAACGAAGAGTAGCCCCCGCTCGCCGCAACTAGAGAAAGCCCGCGCGCAGCAAGAGAAAGCCCGCACACAGCCAACAACAACAACAAAAGCCTATTAATAGGAGTTGGGTAACAAACCAGGGCTCTGTCTGTTCAAATTTCAGTATAACTCACAGGTCGAAGATCTGGAAGGGCTGGCATCTTTTCCTTGGCAGATATACTTGGAAGGGGTAGAATGGGAGGCAAGGAGGCATAAAGAAAAGAATAGGACTAGGAATTCGGGAAACTTGAAGTCAGGTTCCAACTCCATCACAAACAGTGTATGAACTTGAGTAAGTCATTTAATCTCTCCTAACCTCAGTTTCCCTATCTGAAAAATGAGGGTTGTTTTTGGGGGCTCAAGAGCTAACACATGTGTAAGGGTCTTTAATAAACTGTAAAGGACTACACAAAAAAAGTATTATTTTTAGTAAGAATGCTGAGTCCTGCGTTTAGAAGTCCCCTGTGACACTCTATAGGTGAGACCCTCTGACCAGTCTGGCGGCTGGGGGGGGCGCGGAGGGGGGCAACGGGGGCATGTGTGTAAACAGACCAACCCACTGGCCAAGGAACGGGAAATTCAGGCTCAAATCTTTGGCATTCCTTATGCCGATTCAGCAGCTGGAGGAAGTCACCACAGGATATATAAATAATGCGGAGAGAGGACTGCTGGGGGCAGAATTCTCGGGTATTTACCCAAGTAAAGCTGAGACAGTACAGGAGGAAGGATGATCATCTGATCACGCAAGGGGAAAAAATACACAAACGGACACAAGGCACAGCACCCACCTACCCAGGGAACCTCGGGGCAGCTTGCACAACTCTCTGTTGAATCTGTCAATGTTGACTCGTCCTTACTCATTTACTGGGTTTTAAGAGAAAATGAGAGAAATGACATGTTGTGTGCACATCCCTCCTAAAGGTTCTGAGGGGTAAACCCTCCCAGTCTGCCATCATTTGACTCCTCTGTGAGGCCTCAAGTCCACCAATGCTGCTGAAGCTGAGTAGGCTCCGAGAAGAGATGTAGTTTTCTTTGTGAGTTCAAGCTGGTAATCTCACTGTGTAAACCGGTTATGCTGTCGTATTTATTTGCAAAGAAAAAAAAAATCAAGTGTATGTAATACGACAGAGGGAAGATAAACCCTTCTTCTACTTCTGGAGTGGCAGGCGGGAGATTACAGGCAGCGTGGGGCATGTCTATCCCTGAAACTTCTACACATTACAGACAGACCTTTGGCCCGTTGCCTGCTCGGTACTCTGGCAGTGCCTGGCCCCGCACTGATTGGTGGCATACGGCCATAAAAGAAATAGGTAAGCATGGCCGCTGATAACGATGGCATGTAATTTTCCTTGACTAACACCAGCAATCCCTGATAATGTACCCTTAAGAAATTTTAGAAAGATGCCAGTAGCTCTGCTCATTATAATTATACCTCTTGCAGCACTCATGACGTAGCGCTTCATTTAAGGCTGTTTATGAGCTTGTCTCTCCCAACCCCCAGCCCCCAGTACAAGCTCCCTGAGGGCAGGTTCTCCACCTTTTCACCCCTGCATTCCCCACTGGACCTAAAATAGTCTTGTGTGATCTAGTCATTCAATAAATTTCGCTGAATTTGCTCTATCACAGAAGTAACACATGAAGTGTTTGGGGGCCCGTGTGTAACTACACAGAGATGGAGGTCTCATCAGAGCAAGCAGCAGGCATCCCCCCAACAAAGACATAAACAAGGACGAGCTGCACCCACGTGCCTGCAGGGTGGTGGGCGGAGCACATCACAACCCTTTCTTGGCAGAAGGAACGGCGGGATGATTCTTTGGCGATTGTAAAACTGTGAGCTCTCATGTTTTTAAAAGAGTAGAATCATGTCAGGTTAAAGCAGGAAGAGATTGTGGAGCCTAGTTTCTCCTGTAAAAGGGATCATAAGACATACGCCCAAGGTGGTTGTGAACAATAAATGAGTAACTGGCTGGAGGGCACCAAGCCTGGAGCAGACCAACTGCAAACACCTTCTCGGAGGGGGCATCTAGCTAACATCCCTCACAACGGGAGGAGCGGTTAGGTGCCGGGGTGGTCATGGGTTTAAGGTAAGGACAATGGGGATGCTTCAGGATAAGAAGGAGTTTTAAACACACACAGGTACATCCCCAGAGGGATTCTAACTCTAACTCTGGACTGGCTTTGGGCTTCCCTGGGCTATTTTTTCTCTATTGCATTATTTTACTATACTGGATTCTAAACTCACAGGGTAATAAACTTGGGGCTTTATTTGTTAAAGATAATTGTATATATGGTTCCAAAAGTCTCAACATAGAAGTCGAAAGAGGTTAGAAAGAGGCAAGGTGAATAGTATTCAAGAAAAGGCATACGCCGTAGCTGAGTTAAAGAGTAAGTTGAGAGTAAACCGGGCAGAGACAGGAAGGATCCTCTCTACCATACACTGGCAAGCAGGGCAGGAGCTAAGATTAGGGTTTCTAGAAAAGCTCGTATCAAAGGCCAGGAAAAGAAGATTTAAGAAAAAAGAGGGCTTTGGGGGGAAGCAAAACTGATCCTGAGGCAACAAGGACAGGGTAGTTCTGAGCTGAAACCTTTAGGGGTGCACTTATGGCTTGACTCTTCCAGAAACCAGAAGAGATGCTTGCAGGGGATAATGGCGGCAATGGCGGCGATGGCGGCGGATGGAAGAAGGCAGGGGGAAGGAAGAGGGAGAGGTAACCGTAGTCACTCAGCTTGGGGAAGAGGTGGGAGGGACTCGTCAAAAGAATCCTGACTGCAGGTTCGGTCTGAGGCGAAGTGAACTGATTTAAAGCTGCGGGGAGCCGCTGGAACCAGATCAGCCTCTGGATTTCAGGAAACCTTGGCCCTTAGCTTCTACTAAACTCCTTCACGTAGACTAGACTTCAAACCGGCCAAGGCAGCTTGCTTCCCCCCAAAAACGTCCCTGAGACACTCCCACCCGCTGGTCTTTCCTCATGCTTCTCCCCTAAATCCAAACGGCAAAACCCTTTTCATCCACCAAGACCCAACTCAAATGCCACTTGCTGCGGGAAACCTGCCCCTGCTCTGAGAACTGGTCTGTCCCTCCCCTGGTCTCCCACAGCACTTGGACCAGCCACGTCCTGCCTTCCTTCAGGCACCAGATAGACCTGCAAGCCCGCCGAAAGGGGGTTCCTCTGACAATCAGGGGACACAGGTGAATTCAAGCCCCCTGGTCTTCCTGTACATAGGAGTCACGCCGGAGGGAAAAGTGAAGGGAATTCAGAGAGAGTATTTTTGAAGAAAAATATTTCAAAAGGTTACTTTCACACATGGCAATCCAGGGTGCGGGCGGGGAGTGTGCACTGTGTGCTCGCTCGCTCGTTCCCCGAGCCTTGCACACCCAGCGTGTGCTCAGCAAGTGTCTGCTGGCGTGAAGTGAGTAGCTCTCGGGTTCAGTGCTACTCCCGAGCTGTGGGCCCTGGGGGCAGACCACTTAATCTGTGCCTCAGGTGTCTCACTGGTAAAATGGGGACAGCAAGAGCTGTGAGGATTAGACAGATTCATGTGTGAACAGCATCTGGTGTCTGGCACGTGGAAAGCACTACGGAAGTGTCAGCTTTTCTCCTTTTCTGGTGAAAGCTGTCATTCGCACAGGAAGCTTTCCCACAGCATCCCTGATGCCGTCAAGCTGCCTCTGCTAGAACACTCCCAGCCACAGGAAGCTCTCAGGCCGCTGAGCAGCCTGTTCTGGAAAGTTCTCAGGAAGGTCTTCCCCAGGGAACTGAAATCTGCCGCAACTTCTATCCTGATCTTGGTTCTGCCCCATAAAATGACCCCATACCCTTTCCATCTGACAGGTATGATAGGTCTCCTGAGATTTTTCCCCCAAGCCTAAACATCCCCGAGTCTGTCAGCCAATCCACATATGGCCTGGCTCCGAAACCTCCCACCATCCTACGCCTGCCTAAAAACACAGCAGCCGCGGGTGGACACGATACGTCTGACTGGTGCAGACCTCAACCTGGATGGCACCCATCTGCTCAAAAGCCCAGGATTTAACTGGAGTTTTATGGAACCACATCCCTATCCGTGCTTAATGGGCACAACCTGAAGGCACCAGGTCCTCTGCAGGTAAACTGATTAGAGGCAGGTCTCCCATCCTGCTCTGTGCCAGTGGACCCAATTCCCCCAGGAGTTGAGTTTTGTGTGCTGACTTGAGAAGGACAGGGCAGGAGAGGCAGGCAGCTTCAAGAAGGGGAACATGGGAGAAGTGCCCAGCTTCGGGGTTGTATATTTCATGGAGAAACTCGTTTTCAAGATCTGTGACGATGGGAGGGGTGTCAGTCCAGATTTAGAGTAGGGTGAATGCCATGACACGAGGGGAACAATGTGTTCCGAGTATAAGCTACGGACGGTAATCCCAATCTCCTCCCAAACGAAAATGCATGTACTAGCTAATTACACAGTGATACTAAATGAAATGGCACAGGGTCCCTCATGATGCTGTAATATTCTGTTTAGCTTATTAACAAAGGGATCAGAGTAATAATAATGCCTCAAATTATTTACATCGTACATTCAGATGATCAAGTGTGCCTCTCTCTCCCTCTCCCTCTCTGTGTCACACACACAAACATTATGTATAAACATAAATACATACGTGTATGTTTTAATCTTCACAAATACTCTGCAAAGGACCGTTATGCCTCCTGCCCTTTTTCACAGATGAAGAAATAAGAACCTGAGGTTAAGTGACAAGGTCACTGCATTCGTAACACAGGCATGTCCAGGACTGAGGGGCCCTGACTCTTAGTTCAACACTATTTACACTAAATCCTATTTCCTTAGCACCGGCTGGCTTTTATTCTACCGCAGAGGTTAAAGCTAGCTATTTTGATGACAGCCGAGAAATTCCGGATTCTAAGGAACCACGGTATGAGTATAGGAAACAGGTAATATACCTCACCGACTGCACTGTCTATATGTTAATTGTCTATCACTCTCTTTTAAGTTTGAAAACAGATCCCCTTCCCCACCAAATACCCACTTCCTACGTGCTTCTCCCCCAAACGGTGCTGCAGGTCTTCTCAGGAATTCTTTTTTCTTAGGAACCCAGAGTACTAGCTGAAAAAAGGTAATACTGCTGAGTTAACTGAATGAGGGCAGACTGGCCCAGGACTGGACTTTGCAGGGCTCTTACCTCGGCTGGACACCTTATTTCTACTGAATGCAGCAGCCGGCTGTCGGTACGGATGTATCCCCAACTCCTGTACATGACTCACGGTTCCCAGTAAAGATTCAGGGTCCCCGGGCCCGCCAGTACTCAAGAGCAGGGGGCCATCGTGGCAACCTTTGGTCAACGTGTTCACGTTCTTCCTGTCCGGAAAGCCGTCCTTGGCCCCCTCACACGAGCACTCCTCCTCCATGCTCTCCGAGTGCACGAGCGCCGGCTGGTGAGCGTAACTGTGGGTTGGGGTGGGTGAGGAAACCTGCGAGATACATTCTTGCGCCCTGATTTGCAGAAGATGCTGGGGGCTGCTGTGGTGGTGGTGATAAGAGTCAGCGTTTTGATACGGTAAAGCCTGGCGCTCTGTCATACTCTGTCCCCCGAGGCCGGGAGCCAGACTCCCTGCATCCCCCTGGTTCATGTGCCTGAACAGTTCTTGGTACTCTTGCTGCTGCTGCTGCTGCCGCTGCTGCCTTTTAATGAGCTGTGCAAACTCTGCTGGGGGCAGCCGAATGTCCGAGTGGCCGGTGAGCGAATGCCGGGGGGAGAGCAGTCCTTGGAGGATGTGGGGGACCTGCTGGTGTCGGGCGTAGTCCGGCGGCGTCGGGGACAGCAGGGCCTGCTGCAGCGCCGACGTGGTATAGTGCGGTGGCTGCTGATGTGCGCTGGGAGGGAAGGTGGGGAACTGGTCAAGCGGAGGGACTTTCAGGGCTTGGGTGGGAGGTAACCCCACTCCTGCTGAAGGGCTGTAGCTGCTGGGGGAACCCCGGGACTGGTCCGAAAACAGATGGGGGTGTAAATGCGCCTGGTCGTAGTTAGCAGGGGAGAACCGATTCACGTTCAAGCTGCAGACACAAAAGGGAGTGAGTACCAGGCATCCATGTGACAAGTGTGCTAGACTCCCCAGGGGAATAGCTACCACGCTTCCTCAGTGGGGAGCCCCCGCTGGTACAGAGGACCGCGGTGGATGGGGCGGGGAAGATGGGGATGTATGCGTCATCCCCACCTGTCCCCTCTGGTTGAAGGTAGCAACATCACTTGAACTATTAAGATGTACCCATCTCTTAGAATATGGGTGACAGAGAAAGAAACAATCCTAAAAGAACAGACATGGGGAAATGGCATTTTTACCAACTCCTCTAATTGGCCACTTTCTTCTTTGCAGACATATAGTAAGGTAGCTTTGTCCTTGTCTTCCTCTGTCTCATTAGCATTTTGATCCTGGGTCAATATATAGATTTCAAGTCCGTCCCAAACCCACCACCCCAATTTTAATAAGGCTGAAATGAGCACAGCCCAGTCAGAACCCTTCTCCTTTCCTCCTCCTCTCTCGCCCTGCTAAGGGGGCTTCCTCCCACCTAGGTCACCTGGAGAGATGGCTAGGTGACTCTGGGCCGGCTTACCTGTGGGCCTCTGCACTGTCGGCACTCAGCTGCTTAGACAAGGGCCGGTGCCCATAGCTGAAGGCGGCCATCAGGCTGGTCCGGTGCTGCATCTGAACCTGACTGGCGCTGGGGCTGATGGAGACGCCCCGGCCAGCAGAGCCTGCAGCTGTCCCGGGCATGCTGCTGAGCATGTCAACAGGCTCCTGGACTTGGATGGTCACCTGCTGGGACTGGGGAGGCTGCTGTATGCCCAAGCAGGTTAGTGCCACATTGGGAGGAGGGGAACAGTTCTCAGGCTGCTGCTGGAAGACTGCACTGCGGGAGGGGAAGCCTTGAAACTGGGAGGGAGATGCAGCACCTGGAGAGAAAGGAACCTCAGAGTGACCAAATGCCCGGGTTACCAGCTGGCCCCAGTGAGGACACTTAACCTGCATACCACCCAGAGCAGTGCTTCTCCAACTCCAGGATGCCGAAGGCTCCTCTAGAGGACTCGAGAAAACAGAGGCTTTCCTGGGCCCGACCCACGGAATGCTGATTCAGTAATTCGTAATTCCAGGAATTTGTCATTCCAATAAGTTGCTCGAAAGCTGGTCTATAGATTATTCTTTGAGGAGCTCTGATCCAGGGCAGTGCTTCTCAAACTCTAATGCACATACAAATGGCCCGGGGATCCTGCTAAGATATAGATTCTGATTCATCGGGTCTGCGACGAGATCTGAGATTCGACTCTTCCCGCCGATGTTGCTCGTCAGGGACCCCACTTCGGGTAGGAAGGGCCTGGAGAGCAATTCAAACTCTCCAGGGGATCTACGCTGGGTGGCGTTACTTAAGAGATGCTCAGTTTTTGGAATACTAAATGCTCAGAGTGCTGGTCTCTGAAGGCCCACACAGACTAGGGCACACTCATCTTCACCTCCATCTAAACACCCACAGGCGAGGAGCCACGTGCCCAGTGGATCACCAAACCCAGGCGTGACAGGAGGGAAGGTTCCGGTAGTCGCCTTTCATTGGGTAGAGTTGGAGGGGGTTTTATGAAAAATATTATTAACGGTCAACCTTTACTGAGACCTATTTTGTTCCGGAGACTATTTCAAGAATTTAACATATATATATTTATTCAGTAAATAGTATTAGTATCCCTATTTCACCTTTGAGCAAGCGGAGGTGCCCAGAAGTTACCTAACTTGCCTGAGGTCTCACAGCTAAGGAGTCGGTAGAAGAAGTCAGACCAAGGCAGATTCCCGTGAACGCTACGTCACTCTGCCGCCCGAACCGCTCGATGGCTTGAGGCACTCGAGGCTACGCCTCACTCCTCCCCGCGGCACACCGCGGTTCGGCATATACCTCTGCACTCACCGTGAGGCTGGACCATGGCGCTGCTCATGGGGGGAGGGCTGCTACTGGGCGGTCTGAAGAGGTGGTTGCTGGCGTGGCTGGGGGGAGGGCTTGCAGGCTGGATCCTTAACCTGGAAAACAACAGAGCCAGATGAGCAAACGCGCTTCCGGAGGTGGCAGGGTGGCCTTGCCGTTAGCTTCCGCCATTCGACGCACAGGCGGAAACTACTTCTTTGGTTTTGATAAGACTCCAGGCTAGACAGACATGCACAGACCGCCCACCACAGTCTACTTAGAGCCGTCCACATCTTATTTCCCCAGACTTCCCAAGGGGGCAGAGGTCACTGTGGGCCTCCGTCTGGCCTCCTCTATTACTGGCGTCAGGTTACTTTGTTCACGGGGCTAAGAAAATGAAGCGGCACAGGAAGTCAGGGTTTTAGGGGGCCGCGAAAATTGACACTGGCCTCCCTGCTTTTCAAGTGGGTCCTTCCAAGATGAACGTTAGAGTCAGTCAGTATCGCCCATGAGAGTCAGGCCAACAGCTTAGGCATGAAACACCACGCTTCATTACCTCTGGAGCTGGTGGGTGAGGAGGGCGGGCTGATTCTCACACGCAGCCTGAAGGGGTGGAGAAGGCTGAGGAGGACAGATAGAATCCTAGAACAAATGCGGGAAAAGAGAAAAAATACTCGTGAGCTTGAAGATTAACAAGAGCCGTTCTCAGGAAGGGAAGAAACTCTCTGTGACCGAGATTTATGCTATTGTTGTTCATCAAAAGGTTTGATTACCTTTACTCAAACATAGCAACCATGCATATAACTCAGCTCCTCTTTGCCCTGCGGGATCTCCTCCAAAGTTCACAGGCAAATCAGCCTGAAAGCAAACTCCAAAGAAGTTGGAGAAAGCAAAGAGGGAAGGCCTACTTGAATCTGCTGCTGGAGAATTTGGTGGTGCTGCTCCTGCTGGTATAACATGTGCTGCTGCTGGGTCTTCTCCAGGGCTCTTTCATCAATCTGCCCCCCGTACATCTTCTGCAGCTGCTCGCACTCCTGAAGGGAAAGCAGTTAATACAGATGGGATGCAGCCAGGCCCACGCCACGCAGTGATGTCAGCAGATGCAGATCTGCCCCCAGGTCTCACGGGCAGAAGGAGCCACACAGAAGAACAGTGTCCTTGAGGAGCAACTAACCCATTTACGTAGGCATTTGTGTACGAAATACATTCACGCTCTGTTCTGGCTGAACAAAAGGGAAAACACCAAGATGGCCTGCGTACAAGCAAAGGTTCCAGTGTGAAATCTGTGTACAAAGCACATGCCACTCGAAGCTTGGTCGTCAGGAAGGCAGAAGGGAAGCCGGCCCTTTGTAAAGCCTGGAGGTGCACTTCCTTCCTCAGGGAGCGCCATTCCATACCAACTGGAGAGTGCGCCAGGTGGTAAGAATGCAGAGCAGGCTCCAACAAGACCCAGTGCCCATAAACCATGAGAGGAATGCCAGGGTTGCTTCGAAGGACATTCCCTGGGGCCTCCCACTGAAACACAAGCCCAGAAATTCCTCTCTAATGAACTACAGAGACAAGAGGAAAATTCAGTCCCTTCCTGGGGAAAGCTGGACATAACAAGAAGTAAGCAGAGTGTCAGGAAGCTATCTGCTTTGGAACCTCTAAAACTTCAGTGCTGCTGAAATGCAGGGGGTAGAAAGTTTAACACCCGGGTCCTCCTGCAATAGTGGTCTCTGTTACCCATGCTTCTCCAGAGGTGCCTGCCATCTCTTCCATTACCTGCTGCAACTGTTTGATGCTGCTGTTGTTGCCCATTTTTTCCAGGTGAGCTTTGAAGGCCTGGATGCTTGCAGCCCCATCAGAGAACCGGCGCACAGGGGAGAAACGCTCCGTAGGGAGGTGCAGGGTGTTGGAGTCCTTGTAGGTAGAGCTGAATACATGGGAAGAGAAGGTTAGGGGCTAGGACTCAGGGCTTTTGACCAAATCACCTAGGGACACTGTTCCAGATGAACACAAAGCTGGCTGGCTGCACGTGCAGCCCTGCACATTACGCCACTTCCATGTCATCTCCAGAGGCCAGTCGTTTCCCTAGCCTGCTTCCCTTCAGAGGCCTCCAAGTGACCATCTTCCATTTCCACTTACCTTGAGTTGGCTTAATATCCAAGCCCGGTAAGGTCCTGGGATCAAATACATCCAGTTCTTACAAATACACTGGGTCAGAGAGAAGAGCTTCACAGTATCCCTCAGGCCCAGCTGTACAGGAACTCTTGCTTTTATAATCTTGTCTCTATCTAGTGCCTTTAGAAACCTAGAGCAAACCTACCGGTTTGACCCGCAGTTTCCCCTGAGCAGCATTCTCCGTATGACGGACCAGAGGGAAACTACAGTCAACTGTGGGGTCAAAGGTCTGGCCTGGAATTCACAGGTTTTGTGCTAGAAAACGGAGGGTGGAGGTTAAAGTGGGGAAAATGGGGACTTGTGATCCCCAGATGGAGACAGCCCATTCTTAAGGAATGTGGGCCTCAAGATCCTGCACGTACCTGGTCAACGCAAATAAGGTTCCCTGCTGTGAAAGTTAACTTCTCAGAGCAGTGGCACCCTCCCAACCTGCTAATGAAAGAGGCATCACGTGGATTACCTTCAAAATGACCCACTGCTCAGTCAGAACACAGCCAGTGTCTTACAGAAAGAAAGAACAAGCTATCGATAAGGAATGCCTAAGACAGCATCAGAGTTAGAAGCTAACACCTATACTTGTTACCTAATCAGAAAGAGATGTTGATGGGTTGAGGTAAGCAGATAAAAGACTGCCAAGGCAGCATTCCAGCAGCTGATGGAAAGGATCAGGATTTCATGTCGAGGGCAGAGATGACATGACACTGAGCCATGGGTGAAATGATGTACCACCTTGCCAGTCACTCATTCTGGACTGAAGCAGAACCAAGGCTAAGGAAGAGGGTTAACAAGCGAGTTCAAACGTGGCAGACAGGGAGGGACCGGGAGGGTCTGGTGACTGTGCAGAGGGGTCAAGAGAGTTCTGGCAGCAGGGGAAAGCCCTTTACCCTCTCTTCTCTAACGATGGCTCCTATTTCAGACTCTACCTGAAGCTGAACAGTAGGGAGCTGATGAAACGAACATGAACATGTATCTGGTTCAGTAACACAAAAGACAAATGAGTTTGGCAAACGCACTCCAGAAACAGTGATCGTGAGAGACGCTCTCAGGGGTATTTCCTCAATACTTCCTATTTCTGTTTCTACTTCAGGTGTTTGGAGTTAAAGCAAGCAAATGCTATTTTCTCCTAAAATTTGATTCTTACACTTGCAATATATTCTGATAATGGACACCTTTCTGATTCATTCAGAAAGTCATGTTCTTCAAGGAGTTAATATGGTCTGTCTGCACAAAACACATTCTCTCCCCTCAGAGCAATGCATCCAGCTCCAGGTATTTCATGGCTTTTCCAGAAGATCGGGTTGTGAACAGACCGACACCCCCGGCAGCCCAGCACAGTAGATTCAGTGGAACACTTCTGATGCAGCTGCTCATTTTGGAAGCACTGATAGTATCAACCGTGTTTTATTTTTATTAGCAATCATGTTCAAACTCAGGACAGCCTCATATTAGGCTGATATTCCCACTACACTCTTCAAACAGGGACTTGGCACCCCACCTAGATAAAATCCATCTCGTGTCAGTTTTTTGTTGCTGTTGTTGTTGTTAATTACACTTAATTTTTTTTTAATTTTAAATTACACACTTCCCGCATTGAGAAAGTTGGTCAGACCCATCTTCTGTCTCCATGTTGGACTTCACCTATGATACCCCAGAAGAATAGATAATATGTGCTGTTCTTGAGTCATTTCCTCCAGCAAATGAAAGGAATTCAGTAATCTATTCAGGCCTCCCAGTTTCAGTGTTTTGTAGCCTGGGAAAGTTTCTCTTTTCCCCTGAAGACTGACTTCAGTCTCTTGCGTTGCCATGTTTTTATAACCCCATCGAGATACGCTGAGGTTGCATAAATGCCCCACCGTACATAATCTGTCACTCATAAAGCATTCATTCCAATTCAAACTGGCTTGACCATAGGAAACCCTCTGCCAGGAGTGTTCACACAAAAACAGACAGCAGACAGATTTCCAGCACGCAAGGCCTTGACAGTGACTAGGCAGGGTGGAAACCACACAAATGGAGCTGTGGGCCAATGTGGTCTTTCTTTAGTAACAGGTGTAAACAGGATATCAGGTCTGATAAAGGCAGACTAAGGAGATGTGCTGATCTTCATGCTTCCCCCATAAGAACACATCCTGAGGAGCACCTGAATTAAACAACGATTAAACCCAAAGGCCTGAAACTAAACAACAGACCCTGACATGGGATGAAAAATTAAGTGTGGGGCTATAAAGGAGGGGAAGATAGAAACAGGGAGAAACAGAGTAATAAAGGGTCTATTAGGTAACAGTGTAGAGCTCAGTTATTGAGAAATCACAGAAAATGTTTGGAGTGGAAAATGCAGCTTATAATCATTCAAAGTACTCTCGACGTAGTATCCTAACAGTGTAGGCCCTGAGAGATTTTCCTTAGAAAAACCGTCTTTCTGTGCCATCAGAGTTTTATTTGAGAAATGTCATTTCTACTAATAAACCATTTTCACTACATTATTCATGGTCATTTATAAAAGCTTATCTTCCTCCTTTCTAAGTTCCAACGTGGCACTAATGAAGACTCAGTCTGCTCAGAGGTCACCTGTCTCTGCTGATTACCTCTGATGCCCAGTGGGTAACTAGACACAATAAAAGCACTGTGTCAAGACTGCCAGTGTGAGCCTGTTGCAAGACTGAATAACAACACATTTATAAACTTATTAATCTCCTTGGAATCTGCTTCCCAACCTTCCCAAAGAAGACTGCTTTTCGCTGTCCTCCCAAAAAGACTGAAAGAAAATAAGCTCTAGCAACTGGTGGTGGCTTTGAAAGTGTGGCCTTTGAGCTTGGGGACAGCTTCAGAATGGACTAAAGGTTAAGATGTTCAGTCATCGAGGTGTTCCCAGAAGATAATCATCTTCTTAAGCCAGCAAAGTGTCATTCCCCTCTGTTCCGAGGCTTACTTGAACTCGATTTTGTGAAGTTTCCTTGGCAAGAAAGGTTATGCTTGTTTTTATTTCTTTAAGACAATGAATTTTAAATGTATCAGAGACCTACTAAAAGATTTTGCCATCAGAATATTGCAAGGATGACTTTTCAAGCACAAGAGTCAAGAGGATGCAGTATCTTGGCTCTACCACTCACAGAGGAATGTATCTTCCCCGATATCTAAGCTCCTTGTTCAGCGGTCACGGGATAAGAAGTGCTCATTCTCTTGATGGCGATGGGTTATTAAAGGTCAAGCCTACTGATGTGGCTACAAATCCTTCCATTTCCAGTTGGCCTTCTAAGAGCTTCACCCACTTTCAGGTTTCAAGTTCAGTTTCATCTATAAGTCAACATCTAGAATCACAAGAATCACCTGCAGGCACTAAACATGCCTACGAGGTAATGGGAAAGAAGCATCTCATATTGCCCTGGGCACTGCTTTAGTTAAGGAGTTGAGAAGATGTAAGTTCAGGATGCTATTTAAAGCCGCGATGCTTGTCACCATGTCTGTAAGACTAGCCAGAAGGGTGCCTGTCCAATGAGCCTCAAGGAGCTCCCACAGCTCACGTGGCTACTCACCGATGCTGATCAGGTACCAGGTGAGGGGCCCAGACCCGGGAACGGAAAGGCTGCTGTCCTAGCTGCCGCTGTAGGTCCGGTGGGATCTCAGCTGTAGGGTTGGTCATGGCCAGTGTATGTCTTTTGGACCTATTTGCCAAGTACCTGCAACAAGCAGGAGCACATTTCATAGTAAAAAAGACAGACAGGAATATTCCTCAGCAAGAAGCATTAGAAGTTAATCCAAAGCACTCAGAATGAAACAGTGCCAGAGCTCAAAAAGGGCTCGATGGCCAACAGATCCCTGACTGGATGAAAGTGAAACATGTTCCAAAAGGCCAACAAAAGTTGGCGTACCAATGAAGTGGCTGAATTGTGGACCTAAGAGCAGCCATTAAGAGAAGAGAGAAAACAGATGTAGCTCACGAAGTGGATCAATTTCCCTTACTTCATTCCATTCAGGAAAAGAATTTATTTTCTACTTGTTAGTTTCATTCCTCTTTTCTCTCCAAATTTCCAAACTACAAGTCGGAGGAAATGAGCCCTAAGGATTTTTCCTAGAGATGAGCCAAGAGAGATATTCAGAAGGGCTTCGCATGTGTCTCTGGACGCCACTGGCCCCGAGGGTTGGAGCCTGACCTCGCTGCGAGTCACAGAAAACAGATCTTTCCACGTGGGGCTAAGCGAGTTCCAACACCACCCCTTCCCTCATGCCCCATGACTGTAACTCCATCATCAGAGAAGAAAAACTGATGTTGTCCCCAGGGAACCAACATTCTCTAAAGGATGAAGAAACGAAACCACATGAAATGTTTAGAATTGTTTTTTAGGGGAAAAAAAGGCAAGGCAAGAAAACAGAAGTTTCAGAAGCTGAAGAGTGGACAAGCTGATGACTTTTCTTCTGAAGATCTTTCAGATCCACCACTAATACCATTAATAAGGTATCAGTCCCCCTTGGTCTGACTGATGACTCCCTCCACCACTGCCGCTCTTACTGGGCATGAATAAAAGAAGCATTATTCCTTCCATTACATCAAAACTGATGGGCATTTTACCCTTTAAATGTTGGTCTAAGGAAGAAAGAAGGAGCTGAAGGAAGTAAAGTGCAAGACAAAGAAGATGAATTGAAATACTGCTGTCTAATTAAAGTAGGAAGGCAGTAAGTTTCTCGATTTCTCTTCATGACACCAGCAGCACCCACATACAACTTTACACACCCTGTGATTGGCAAACTATAGAAACCACAGCATCAAGAGAAAAACAAAGTCAACACGATTCCTCTATCGGCTACGCCGTGGAAGGAGCTGGCCCACCAGCCAACACCCCTGTTCTTCACTGTTCTTCCCACACAGGACCAGACTCTTTTTGAACGGCAGCTCTCACACAAAGCTACTGGGGGTAGGGAAAGGATACTGGCCAGCAACCATCCGGGTCTTATAAAGTGGTCTCGTTTCATTCTTAACTACTTTGCCCATTCCAGCTAAAAACAGTTAACAGACTAGAGAGTAATTAGCGGTATGCAAACTTACCAGAGGGTAAGCCATGAGTGGTTTAATATCCATTTGATAAAAACACCCGAAGTTTCCCCAAGAGCCCATGAAAACCATTTTATTTCAACTTCCCTCAAGGGAAAAAAACATATAATCTTGAAGAACACCTGTATTTCTGGGAAAATACATGCTGGATTCTGGTCAAACCCCCCTCCCCGGAAAATATGAGAGTCAGCTCTCACAAGGGGGCATGCATGGAGCTGAGGACCATGGCTACTGGAACTGAGGTCAAATGAGCAGTACAGCATGCCTGATGGTCACTGCCGTTTTCTGTGAATTAGGCATCTCTGCAAACAATGGATATTTGCATCTGTCCCTGGCCCGAATCCCATATTCTTTTTTTCAGTATCTCTTTGTTGATACAAGGGGATGGAAGGAACACACAGCAAACAGTACAAGAGGTATTCATTCTCCTGGAAAGGAAGAGTCCATGCCAGCGGTCCATGGCCAGACTAGCTAGGATCACTGTCATCCCAAATCTCCAATTCCTTTTCAGTAACAGTTCTTGGCAGGTAGGAGCAGGCTTTGGGCCTTGTGAATACTATCAGAGTTGCAATATGAAGGCAGGGGGCAAGGAAGGAAGGAGGGAGGAGAGAAAAAGTTCTTATGGTTATTGCTGTCACTTAGGGGACTTCCAATGGTGCTTACAGAAATGAAATTTTCTGGGTAGTCTTCTGTTACTTCCATGTGGGGAGGAACATGCCATCTGGCTTGAGCAAAGAGACCACACAAATGTTGAAGCTGCACTGTACCACCTCCTTGGGCAGAGGTGACCTTTCGCTGGTTGCAGGGGGAGCCTGCCCAAGGACGTTCTGCAAGCACTGCCAGATGCCACATTACCTCTGCACAGCTTCCTGATCTGGCTCCCCATCCGAGCTCTCCTCGTCCACAGGGGTAACTGCTGGCACTGCCTGAAGAGAGACAGGAAGGAAAAGCTCAAGGTGGCGCTTCTTCTGCAGTAGCTCTTATTCTAGACACTGGGCTTGGGGCAGGCCTCTCTGTCACTTTTTTTTAATCTGCAAAGCTTTTCTAGGATCCCTGGGTTATACAGAACTTTCATATACCTTTCCATTGTTCCATTTTTACCTCGCTCGGTTGATTTTAATTTGAATTTCTTCCTCTGATTCATCTTCCTTCGTTCATTTATTCATCCAAAAAATAGCTGAATGCCCACTATGTTCCAGGATTAAATGTGAATTAATAAAGTTCTTGCCCTTGTTTTACAGTCTAGTGGAGGATAGAGATAGGCAAACAGACAAGTACAAAACAGCAGGACCCAGTCATGGGGCGCTTGGGAATTGAGGAAGGCATTCTGGAGGGGAAGGGGTCGCAAGCGTCTGACGTTTCTAGGCCAAGAGAAAAGAGAAGGCCTGCGGGTGTCTGAGGACCTGAAAATGTAGGAGAAGCTTGTTTACCTGGAATGTCTAGGAACTGACCTGTTGTTTCATGTTAATGTTATTTCCAGACTTTAGATATCCTTTACTCCAGAAAAGCATACTGGTTTTTTAAAAGCACACTTTAGTACAGAACATAAAATTGTGTAATTACCATCCAATGCTTTAAAATCGCCGTTACGCACCAAAACATGTAAGTGAAATGAGGACCACCACGATGCATGCATTACTGTGACTCTTCCCATCTGCCTGTGGACTGGAATGCTGTATATCCTGGGTAGCTACTCACAGCCTGTGGCTCACATAATCACCATGCCTCAAGCACCAGAGCAAAAATCAAACCTCAGTTATTACAAAAGAGCATTTTTTAATGGACAATAATTATAAAACAAAACAAACTTTTGGAATAATTCCATTGTCTGTGTGCTCCAGCAGATCCCTTACTACAGTTCTACAAGGCTGGAGTGAACAGGGTTAGGCAGGAAGTGGCTACAGATGAGGCAGGAGAGGAACACTGTGGCCAGTTATAAATGGCCTTGAATACCACATTAAGAAATTTATTTTGAGAAAAGGCAGTGGTGAATCACTAAAGATTTTAAGCAGGGACATGATGTTACAAGATTTATATTTTAGAAAGCTGGCTTGCTTTAGTTGCAGCATGAAAATGGCTGGTGATGAGGATTAGAAGACAAGCCGGAACAAGGAAGCCGGTTAGGAGGCCACTGTGCTAATCCAGGCAAAGGATGACAGTGGCTTGAGTTAGAGAAAGGGCAGTGGAGATGGAAAGCAGTAAGATACTTACTTCACAGGCACTGGGTAACTGGTGTGACATGGGGAATAAGGGAGAGGGAGGAAGTAAAGATAATACCCACACTCCCAGCTTGTCTAACCAGGAGAGTGACGGTGCCGTTCACTGTTACCCAGCGGGAGAAACAGGTTTCACACAGTCAGGATAAGTTCATTTGAGGACACGCTGAATTAAAATGGTAAGTACTTGTTGAACCACCAACTAAATTCGTGCAGTCGGTAGTCATGTATACAGAAGTATAGAACTCAGAAGAGCATTCTGGGCTGGAGAATCGCTCAGTGACTGAAATTAGAGAAGCGGACAAGATCACTCAAGAGAGAGCATTAAAATGAGATGGAAACAGGGCCTCAGATAGAACTCTGGGTTTCACCTAATTCAAGGAAAAAGAAGAAAGGGAACCTGAAAAGGAGAGGCAGGTGGAAAACAAAAAACAAGGAGAATGGGGTAAAAGAAGATAATATTTCAAGGAGAAAAATGGTCAGCAGTGACTAATACAGTTGGGAGGTCCAAAAAGATAAAGATTAAAAATGGCCAGTGGACTTACCAACAAAAGCTTGTTAGTGACCTTGGCAAAAACAGTTACAGCGGACGGAGTAAGTCACCGCACCTCCCATAAGGCTGTCCCTGATCCTTCATAGCCTACACTGAACTTGCCCTTCTCCGAGTGCCTCTGCCACCTACAAGTCCACGGTCTTCACTCTGGTACTTAATCACATATGGCCCTTTACTGTTATTCCAATACTTCACATCTGTGGATCTTATTGTCCCATATTATAAGCTCAGTGAGGCCAGGAACCGTGAATATAAATTCTTTCCTTTTCCTGACAGCAGTGTTACTGGAAGTGTGGCCCGTGGACCCGTGCCAGTCCACACTGTTTCGTTACCAATCCAAAATAAGGTAGGTAAAGAAATAGAGAGTAAGATTTACAAACCTTTACAGCAACTTAACGGAGTAATTTTTTTCTGTTGAATCAAATAAAATTTAGCCTTGCAGTTCACATATTTAAAAAGTTTTACTTCTCTAATAATTCACTTTCATTTTATTTTACAAAGGTATTTATCCCTGATGGATGGATTGAAGGGGAAAAAAGGCCCTCAACTAGAGATACATTAAGAAGCACTGCCCTAAAGCAGCCAGTAAGGGCTATGGATATAATTAGCACCCAATCTTAAGGTAGTATGAGACTAAATGAATGAATAAATGAATGAAGGAATGAAGGAATGAATTTACCTATGACAGAAAAATAATCAGAAATAAACAGAACCCAGCGGAAGAAAAGAACCTCTGAATGTGACCATCATATAAAAAAAAAATTGGGATTGAGAGATACCAACTGTCAGGTTTGAGCTTGTGAAAGCCAAATAATCAAGTGATTCAGGTTGTACCAAAAGTGTGAGGTAGTGTTAATCAAAGGAGGAAGGTTTGGTGAGAATGTAATTTTGGAAACCAGTCTAAAAAGCAATTAAGTCCAGAGAAAACTGTTAGCTTCCGCTGCCCTCTGGCAGGGAAACGTTACCTGCAGGAAGGCCAGGCCTGAGGCTAATGCTCCCCCACTCCCCGCCCACCCGCCCACCTGCCCTCTGAAGCGCAGGGCTGCAGCCGCCCTTTATGCAAGTACCTATAAGTAGCCCCCTGAGAATGAGGCCTCCAGAAGCAGGGTGCAGTGTGGAAATTATTTGGTTAAGTGAAGAAGTTAACCAAAAATTAACTCTGGAAAATTCTACCAGCCTGGAGAAAATGGGAATGACACTGAGCATCATACATTGAGGGAAAGAAGAAATTCAGACATTTAGGTTGGAGACTCTGGGTTCTACAACCTCTTTATCAAAGGCCTCTGAGAAAGCAAGTTGGGCTTCGTGCTGCAACTCACTGGTGTCATGGTGACAAGAGGGGAGGGTCCCCGTGGGCGCTTCAGCAGCTGCTGGGCATGCAGTTGGATGTTGGCGCCTCCATCGGATGCCCTCCGGCCAAGGGGGCCCATTCCGTTCAGCAGCTGCAGGGTGGGCGGCTGTAACAGGGACTGCTCCTGTCAGGAGTGGAGTGGGAAGGAACAGACTGGTGAGGTGGGGGGAAAGGAGGGGAGAAGACAGCGGCGCTCTAACCTCCTGAAGCTAAGGGATCCTGCGGTGGTGACGGAGACTAGAGAAATCTTCCCTCTCACCCGAGCTGCTTTGCAAGAGAAATCATCCTGCCCTGTAAGGACACCCTTAAATCCTGGGGACAGTCCCTTAAAGTCTCTCAAAGGAAGCTCAGATGTGCATCTTTGGGGGCCAGCCCTCTCCCATTTCCAGGTACCTTGTACTCCAGCTGCCCAGCTGGCTGCAGATTTTGCATGGGCAACAGGTTGTGCATGAAGTTCATGTTAGGGGCCACCTGCAGGAATGGAGCCTGCGGGTTGACTCCAGGAAAGCCAGGCAGCAGCTTCTGCAGATCTTCCATAACCTCCGTGCTGAATGGGAAACAGGATGACAGAGAAGTTCTGTTACAATTCTCACTCACAGCCTATATCCCCAAAGTGTTGAAACTGCTAAGTTCAGCACAATTTATTCTGCTTTATTTTTCTACTTTCCTCCTAAATTTGTATTTCCCTCTACGATCCCAGAGCGAGTAGAGGTGTGTAGAGCCTAGCGTGAGGAAGCTGGCGCTCTGCCATTTTACTATCTGGGGCTGGGGATCGCCATTCTTCACGGACCACTCGTGTAAAACCAACAGCTCTGAGCCAAGAGGAAACGCTGGCCCCAGTCCAGTTCAGGTTTCCAAGGCCTGGAGGGGAATGGCAAGTTTCTGGAGGACACAGGCCATCCACTAAAACAATGGCTGCCCGAAGTAGCAACTGATTCACCAGGGAAAGAATGCAATCAGTGCCGTCAGTGCTGATGGGCAGATAAGCGTGGATCTGTCGAGCTCCAATGGTGGGGTTTACCGCACACTTTAAAATAAGAGCTCTTTCCACTAACAGCGTGACACAGGACTCCACCCCTTTGCAGCTGACGCAGTCTCTGGAGCCAGAATGTTCCCCTATTGCCTGTTTGATCGTAGGCTGAGAATGAGAAACGTGAAGCAAGCAAACCAGCAGGCAGGGGAGGTTTTTTAGGAAACTGAGAACTCAGAGAAAAAAGAACCCTAGCTTTGCCCCTAGCTGAGCTCTCAAGAGAGCCCTGGCCACACCCTTTTCTTCACTCCTCAGTACAAGAAATAGCCAGAGAAGAGGGGTGGCTATTTCAGTGGTGAGAATCTCCAAGTGCAGAACAAAACCGGGAGAGCTGGTCTTCAGTCCACTTCCCCAGTGTGAGGGCAGCAGGGGACACACTAAGGGACTGTTATGGGGAAACACTTGGGGAAACTGGTACTTATCTGGCGTGTTTTTGGATTTTGGTTTACTTAAATTTTAACATATACAAATTATATCATACTATTTGTCCTCACTTCTTAGATGAGTCTTGCATTAGAATATATAGCAAACAACATCTCTAAAGGCTGTCAAACTTGGATGGATTTTCAGGGGTACCTTTACGTGGCTTAGATCAGAAGACCTTAATCTTTGTGGGAAAAGACATGCTATGTATGCTCTTCACCAAAGTACTGCGATTACCTGCCGCGATGGTGGCTTTCAGCCCACCATCCACGAGGGACAGCTCTGTGATTTTTAGTCAAATCCAGTCTCATCTACGAGGGACCCTGAACTGGGTTAAAAACATGTCCTGGCCACTGGATTAGATCTCATCTGGGAGATACAGTGAAGTGGGGAAAATGTGCCACGGTAGGAACTCGAAGTCAGTGGGAATTCTCTGCCCGGGTGTTAATCGGGCAGATACTCACCGAGGGTCGGCCACGCCCACTGTGTGCCTCCTCATCGACAAATAGCGGACCAGTGCTTCAGGGGAAGGCTCTTCACCCTCATCACTGTCCAAGTTCACCGTCCCATCCGGCTGAGGAGGAGAGAAACACAATCAAATTAGAAATAAGAAGTAAGGAAAGGCAGCAAGACTATGGGCAAGAAAGCCGTTTTAGCCGACAGCTATCAGAGGGGGCTACTTGCCTCCACGATTTGATTCTCTGGGTTGATGAGCTGCACCTGGGGAACGCTGATGTTCATAGTGGTACCAGCCTGCTCCGCCTGGAAAGCAGTACGCACGTATACACACATTCCTCAGTACCAGAGGGAAATAATGATAGGCTTGCAAAGCATTCTTGATTGCTAAACTCTCTATGTTTCTACCTCTGAGTCTTTGGTTCCTCTGCCCTTAGAAGCTACCAGGAAGCATTCTTTAGAGAGGACAGTCTCTCTCAATAATTTGCTGTTTCTTTAAAAAAAAAAAAATTCGACTATTGTCGTCCCTCCCAAGTACTGGGATACTCTTCCATCCTCTCTGTCAAAGAAAGGTTCAGTTCTTTGCTTGACCTCTGACAAAGCAAGAGATGACAGCCGGTGGGGGACAGAGGTACGGAAGAATAGGAACTCTTGTGACCTAGAGTTCGTGAGCAATGGCTAACCAACCCCCCTCCATGTTACTTGTCCTGAATCTGGTCACCGGAGTTATTGCCCACCTGGATGTTGACTGGTGCTTGAAAGGCCATGGCTCGGGGCATGCTAGGAGGTAGTCCGACACGCAGAGTTTTGTGTCTCTTGTGTCGATCACACAGCAGGCTGTAGATTGCACTATAGTGATCATAGGCATCTGATCTTAATGACTACCAAGAGAAAAGGGGAGAGAGCAAAAAACCTGGGTGATACGGCACGTCAACGACCAAAACGCTTTTAATAGTAACATTAGAAGACCAAAGCGCCTTCTTTCCGAGGCCCAGACGGGGGCAGAGGAAGAAGAACAGGAAGAAACAAAAAGATCCAAGTTCCCAGGAAGGAGGAAGAATGGAAAAGGCAGGACAGAGGGAGTAGAACGACCCCCCACCTTGTCCTCCACTCATTTACAGATACCTGTAGTGTCCGCTCTTTGTCCAGTCCCATGTCCTCCATGGCTAAGAGGACATCCTCGTTTAGGGGGTCCATCTGTCTTTCTTCCTTCAGCTGCTGGCATTCGGCTATTAACTGTAACAAAGACAGGCAAGCTATCTAACTCCCAATTCACCATGTCAAGATGGCATATCATATGTAATGAACAAGCTGTTCCATGCTGCCTAGCTTGGGATATTTTTGGCCTCAGACAAAGCCTAAGCAAGAAAGCCCTGGGTACTCAACTAGGAGCAGATAAGATCGTAAGGCCACTATCTTCCTGAGCTCCTTGGGGTACCCGGGATGGCTACAGTGGTTCAAAGAAAGGAATGCTACAGGAGCCACTGGACCGAGCACACTAAGAGGAGGGAAACAACCCCATGGGAGGAGGCTGTACTGCCCCAAGAGCCAGGAAGGGACCCTGACTGGAGGACAAGCAGTAGGGAACTGGTATCACTGTTCTCCAACAACTCAGCTGGTTTAAGATTCCTTCTTGCTGGCTTCACTTGTCTGGACCCAGGCCCGCCTTTTCAGGTCCTGGCCTCATTACAATCTCACGCAGAAGAGACTGCAGTAGCCCTAAGAGGAGTTCCCTGGGGCGAGTGGTGCCCAGCTCACCCTGTCAAAGCTGGGGTCAGCGTCCCCTAGCTTCATCCACTTGTGCTTGCAGATCTGCTCCATGGAGAGGCGCTTGTTGGGGTCTAACACCAGCATGTGGCGGATCAAGTGCTCACATTCTGCAACAGACACAGAGCCTGCGTCAAGGTCGGTGAGGGAAGCACCGCTGGGGCTGAGGAACTAGAGGCAAGGCGAGCAGGCAGATTTTCAGGCTCCTGACTTCGAATCTCTTTCTCTTGCTTTGTGATCCTTACCTACGTCCTCGCTTCCGCCAGGAGAGGCTGGGCGAAGGCAGAAAGAGCTGGAGGAAAGGGAAGTTCAAGTCTGGGAGTCTGGTTAATTAATACCTTCACTAAAAGTCAGATCAGAAAAAATCTGGGGATAATCCCTGGATTTCATTTATTTATGTTATGTACAACCTCATTTAAGGCAGTTAATGAAGAGTGTTGAATGTCCTTCTGAAGAGATTCAGTTATCTTACAAGGTCCTCAAAGTAGTTCCTCCCTCCTCTATTCACTCCTATGTGCATAGTAAGGCTTTCCGCTTAGGGTCCAAAGCGCTCATCAAAACTCAAGGAATTAGATGTTCTGATGGTTCCAGGTGTGGGGAGAGAGGCACAGGCACAGGATGCCTCCCTGGGTCTCTGCTGGCCTTACTGATCATCTTCTCTGTGTTGTTTAAACATTCACGGGTGCATACAAGTGGGCTCTGAGCTAAAGAGATTCAGATCAAGAGATGTCTCTCTCGGGGAGCTCATGCTACAGAATATATTGCAAAAAGAATGACGGTTTCGAAATCAAGACGCCTATATTCTGATTTCAAAACCACCCTCTTATTTCTAAGTTTTCTCATCTGTAAATGGGGGGTTTTGAGGATGAAGGTGGTGATAATGATGATAGAAACAGCAGTATTAAGATACTCTTCTGAGCCCTTTACACAATTATTTTTATCTCATTCAATCTTCACAGCAATCCTAGGAGGAAGGAACCACCATTCTCATTTCGGAGATGGTAAAAATCAGGTGCAGGGAAGTCAAGAAGCTTGTCGAAGGCCACACAATAGGTCAGATTTCAAGCCAGACAGTCTGACTCTTTGGTTGGTGCTCTGATCCACACCCTACCTCACGCAGAACCCGCAGAACAAAGTCCAAAGTCCTTTGACCTCCCTGAGCTCCAGCACACGGGCCTTCTTTCTACTCTGTGTGCATGCTTCACTCACCCCCTCCAACAGCATTTACACGTGCTGTTCTCCTCAGTCGGGGCGGCGGCTCCCGAACCCTCACTTGGCTGGTTCCTTGTCATTTGGGAAAGGGCTTAAATGTCACTTTCTGAGAAAGATCTTCCCTGGCCGCCTCATCCTCCTCAAGTAGGCTTCCAGTCGCTCTCTATTACATCACACTGATTTTCTTCACACTAATGACTTCTTTGCGAAATTACCTTGTTTACTGCTTATCGTCTAACTCCTCCCCTGCCCAGGTAAGGTCCATGTCTTTCTTTCTTTCTTTCTTTTTTTTTTTTTTTTTGTGGTACACGGGCCTCTCACTGCTGTGGCCTCTCCCGCTGCGGAGCACAGGCTCCGGACGCACAGGCTCCGTGGCCATGGCTCACGGGCCCAGCCGCCCCGCAGCATGTGGGATCCTCCCGGACCGGGGCACGAACCCGTGTCCCCTGCATCGGCAGGCGGACTCTCAACCACTGCGCCACCAGGGAAGCCCCCATGTCTTTCTTATTGCTGTTTCCAGCATCAAACCCGCAATGCCAAAGATGATTATTACACCTAATGGGAGCCGAATAAACAGCTGCTGAATACGTGAATAAATAAATATTTATTGAAACTCTAGTCAAACAAGATTGTATTTGTGGAAATGCTTTTTAAAACTATAAAATTCTCTATAAGATACAAAATTGTCTGTTTCTGTTTTACTCCAGCTGTCCTGAAAATAAAACTGGCCAGTGATAATAACAATAACAATAAATTAAAGAGACTTTAATAAGTTAAAAGACTTTTCATATACAAGGCACTGTGCTTACCAACTCTATTTCATTTAATCTTCACAACAACCCTATGTTAGATACTGTTTTCAGCCCCATTTATAAAAGAAGAAACAATTAACGTAATCAACCATTGCAACCTAAAGGGCAGAGCTAGGACTTGAGAGCTATGCTCCTGCACATTTTCACGTGGATACAAATCATTTGGTATGTTTTTCCAGAGTAAATTCAACTCTGAAACCCCACAATTTCTGTACCATTTGGCAAACACCATTCTATACCACCATCGTGAAAGGAATACAAAGAGTAATTAAGACAAATTACTCTTAATTTTTAATTTATTCTAACTTTAAATGAAAATACAACAAAGCAATATATCCTTATATCAAACTGATATTACGGGAATCATCAATTTGTTCTTGCTTTATGATCAAAAGTATATTCAAATGCAGTGTGGATCTCAAAGGCTGTAGTTCCTATATCCCTATAAAATAAACGCCATCTACAACATTAAGCTTTTATTAAAATTATGTCTCCAGAGTAGCAAGGCTAGATGCCACAACTGTAGCCTCTATGTAGATGATAAATATCACTGCCACACATCTTTATGGTCTGCAATTACTTGAGAGGAAAAAAGTGTTCTCGATTTAGAAAGTTACTAAAACTAAAGACCCCCGTGTAGGGGGAACGCCTGGGCCTGATTCCAAAGCTGGGAAATTATTGTTAGGCCCTCTAGATGGCACTCTACTGTTTTCTTTTGGTTTCCATATAGCATCTAGTGCATGAACGGTAGCCACATTAGTTCTGAATCAGATGACCAAGGCAGAAGGATGTTTAGTTACAGGCTCACTTTAAAACAGAATTTTCAAGGCATTTTATTAAAAACAACAACAACAAAAATTAACACCACTGTAATAAGTCCTGATTAGAAGATGTATCTGGTTCAGTATCAGGATCTTGAAACCTCTATTAAGTCACCCTTAACCATTATTTGGTTTCAGATGCCTTGAAAAATCTCCAGAAAAATATGAACAAGAATTTATACACAAAAATTTGCGTGTATTTTTAGTCTATTCAAGGAGCCCCCAGAGCCTGCCACAGATTCCGCAGGCGTCTATAGGTCCCAGGCTGAGAATGCCTTGTTGCGGTGGCAACACCCAACGGATACAAGCTCTTATCTGTGTGCCCTATATAACATCCAGCGCCCAAAGGAGCAGAAATCTAACACTCTTCATATGTTGCACAGATGGTAAAATATGACAAAATGTGGAAAGCCAGGGTATTATTATCAACTCATGTTTCCTAAGTGTCACATATAGCTCAGGAAATTATATTCAAACTAGACTGGAAAGTACCATTCTACATAAAACATGGAAAGAGGGTGAAAACAAAGGAAATAAACGCTTTCAAACCTAATAACACAATTAACCACTGGACAGTCAACTGAAATGAGTGGAAAGAAAATGCGGCCTCAGATCAAAGAGTACAAAACATCAACTTTCCCAGATGCCAAAGAGAACTCTATTTTAATGTCAAAAAAGTCCCCATCGCTTGTTCCCTCTCAAAGGGCAGACCTTTGCTACTGAATAGAACTGAAGCACCTGGGGCAGTGCAGGAACCCTCGGCTCCGCGTGTTCGCAAGCGCCAAATGGCCTCTGCAGTGAAAATCGCTGTGGCCCCGCAAAACCTGATGCCACCAGAACGGTGACCAGAGGATGCCCAGCTCAGGCCCTGCCCCGCGGCGCTGACAGGCATTTGGATGACTTTGTGGAGAGAGGGCTGCCGTATGGGCAGGGTCCTGAAACGGGAATTAAGTTCAGACTGCCACCTCACGTTGTTATCCCATCTGAGGCTGGGTCTTTAACACCTTTTTTTCTTTTTTGACCTTGATAATAAACAGCTTTCTCTAAGAGGCTGAAAGCATTCAGCCCGAAGGAGAAAATAATAAAGGATGAAGAAGGGGAGTTAAAAACCAACTTCAAGTTCACCCAAGATAGTTAACAGAAGCTCTGCCTCTGGTTTCCAAGATAGAAGAAATAAACAGAATAGCTTAAGAAAGAAGTTCCTGACTAAAACTTTGAAAACATGTCCCCCGAAGACAGGGTAAAGGTCATGACGTTGATTTATCTTGGAGAAGAGAAGGTGTAGGAAGGAAGGGGCACACTGGGTGTCCTTCAAGTATCTGAAAGATATTTACACAGAAGACAATGTGCATTTATATTTTGCTGCTCCAGGGCCCTGAATTTGGAATAATTAGAAGTAACAAGTTCAATTTAGGAGAAATCTTTCTAATTATTAGAGTTGATCCAAAGTACTTGATCAAGGTCCTAGGGATCTAAGGAGGGGCCCCTTAGGGAAGTGAGGGGGGCAGTCAAGTAGGCAGGGCCATACCTGGAGCACAGCTAATTTTATACATTAGTATTCTGAGTAAGGTTTTATTTAAAAAATTAAGTCCAGGGACTTCCCTGGTGGCGCAGTGGTTAAGAATCTGCCTGCCAGGGGTGGTGGTGTGATGAATTGGGTGATTGGGATTGATATGTATACACTGATGTGTATAAAACTGATGACTAATAAGAACCTGCTGTATAAAAAAATAAATAAAATTAAAAAAAAAAGAATCTGCCTGCCAATGCAGGGGACACAGGTTCGAGCCCTGGTCCAGAAAGATCCACATGCCATGGAGCAACTAAGCCCATGCACCACAACTACTGAGCCTGCGCTCTAGAGCCCGCACACCACAACTACTGAGCCCACATGCCACAACTACTGAAGCCCGCACACCTAGAGCCCGTGCTCTGCGACAAGAGAAGCCACCGCAATGAGAAGCCCACGCACAATGAAGAGTAGCCCCTGCTCGCCACAACTAGAGAAAGCTTGCGCACAATGAAGACCCAATGCAGCCATAAATAAATAAATAAATAAATAAATAAATAAATAAATAAATTTTAAAAATAAAATAAAGAACCACCCCCCCTTTAAAAAAAAAAAAGAAAAAAGGAAGAAAATTAAGTCCAGCAGCAACTGAATAGGATGAACTCTTTGGTCTCCTCCAACTCCAAAAACCATGTAACTATGAAAAGGGAACAATTTGACCTGAAATAGTATCCTTATTGTCACAAGAAATGTCTAATCAGAGGCTGGCATTTGAGATGTCGTTAGAAGGGCCCCCAGTATTAAGTGTGAAGAAGACTTGGGATCCTTGAACGTCTCATGGAGCTCTGTGTCCCCAGGGCCCACAGAGCACACGGTATGTAACAGGTTCTCAGTAATGCCAGTTGAAAGAAACATGGGACTAGGTGACTGCTACAATTCCTTCTAACAACTTTAATAATCTGATTCCAAGAAGCCACAATAGAATAGGCATTCTCCATGCTTCAAGCTAGAAAAAGCAGCCAACTATCATCTTACAGAAGATTAAGATGTGGCACTGTTTGGGGGCAAAAGCCTGGATCAGATGATTTCCAAGGCCTCCCCTTGCAGCTTTAGAGTTCTTTGTCTCATTCACACAGAGGATACTTACTCGCTGATCTTTTCTGAGGCTGCACAGAATAATATGTAAATCAGATTACCACGTGAGGAGACGTCTGCACGTGGCCTAGCCATAGCGTCTAGGTTATGGTACAACAAACCAAAACAGCTCCTGGCAGATAAATCTTCTCCATAAACCCTGTGGATGTGTCTGAAAGTATTAATAATGTATCCTTAGCCTCTTAAGAGAGTGAGGGTGAGAGAAAGAAAAGAGTGGAAAACAACACACAGAAGGAGGGAATGAAAGATTAATAGAGCAATTCATTCAAAAATATTATTTAATAATAATTACTAACATTTACCGAGCACTGTATAAGAGCTAGGCAGAGTGCTAATTAAAATAAATTAACCCTTTAATTTAAGCATTTAATTCACACACTAATGCTTATTAGTATTATAAATACTTCACAAGTAAAGAAATTAACAATCAAGTAAGTTAAGAAACTTGACCAGATAACAAGAGGCAAAACCAGGATACAAATTCTGGTCAGTGTTATGCCAAAGCCAGAGTTTTTAACCCATATAATACCTAAATTAATTGTTGATGTATTAGGTAGTAGCTAGAGTATCTTTATGAAAACATATCAAATCAATTTCACTCCTCTTCCAACAGATCAAATGCCATGTAGTCACCACAGTTCTATCACGATAGAGTCACCTATAAGCCAAGTTCATAGAAAGTGGGCTAGGTGATAACTTCATTGTCAGAAGGCTATGAACAGCTGGAAAACAGTGTTACGGGGAATGGCAAGTTGCATTAAGGTGAACTGAGAGGGCGGGGACATGACGGGGAGGCTGAAGTGCACTACAGAAGAGTGAGCTTGGTTTATATACTCTGGTTGTTGCGTGGTGACGGGGACTGGGATGGAAGGCTGGCAACGACAGGCTTCCCCAGTCAAGGGATCACAGGCAGAAGGGGCAGGCAAAAATTCAGGAACTGGCCCTCAGAGTCTGCAGGCTGATCCCACGACGGAGGAAATGCCAACTGTCCCTTAAGCCCTTCAAGTGTGGCCAGAGTACGGGACATGCATAGCAACCATTTTCAGCTCTGTGGGCAGAGGAGTGGTCTGAAAGGAACTGAGTCACAGATTCTTTCTGACCACATAAAACTGCTTGGAGCTGGGGGGGGAACAGAAGACATCTGTGTGCCAGGAGGCATGGGAAGAATGCGAGGAAGAAGCAGTCACCCAGGAAATTCATGCCTCTTACAGGTCGCTGGAAGAGGGTACGGTGTGGTTGCTCACGTCCTCTTTCCAGTCAACACTAGGTGTGTTCAAAGGTAATGCCAAAACATGTAGCCCAAGAGCTCTTTGTTTTCAATAACTGTAACAAACTTCTTAATAAGGTTTAATTCTCCTGAGCAATTCAAATTTCAAAGAGAGCACTATTTTTCTCAAATCTCAAAAATCCAAAAAAGAAACAAAAATAAATTAGCTAAAATATGTCTGTTTCCCTGAAAAATGGATTAACTTCATATATATATATTTTAAGTTACATGGCACTGAAGTCTTAACACTTTTCAGAATAAGAATACAATGTGAAATACTGTCTGATTTTGCTCTCCACTTGGCCAGCTCAGGTACCAGTCTGGGGGAGAACTGACACTATTACAGCAGACAAACAGAACAAGATTGATGACTGGTCTGCAATGACAATCTCTGGATGGAGCACCATGGCTTTGATAAGAATCTGTGTTCTGGACTTACGAATGTTTGTGACTCAGAGCTCCTCTTTAATGCTATCTGCCTTTTCCAAAAGAAAAAAAGAAAAGAAAAAGTCTGTCATAATGTCCTGATCCTGTCATAATCATGGCTAAAAGAGTGTGCTATCTTGCAATGTCATGATCCCTACAGAAAAAATTAAAAAGAAAATCAGTAAGAAATCATAGGTGTTTTTGCCAAGATACCTTCTTTTGGTAGGAAGATGGCCAGAGTTAGGAATCCTCACTCTGCTTGTGGACTAAGTCCTAGAAATGATATTTTTTAACATGCCCAAGGAAACCCTGTCATTGTCAGCTGTCAGCTGACAAGGTCAAATCTATCTTACATAGCAACTATTTTAAAATCTAAACAAAGTAGACAAATGGTCTTAAAATAAGACATTTCTATGTATAAAGAACATACACTGAATGCACTGTCATATACCTGCATTGAGAGATCACATAAATGTTAAGTACAATCATACAAAATACAGGGTTTTTGTTGTTATTACAATGAAATTTTGTTATACTGGATATTGCTAGAACAATGGTGCTGTAGGTATTAGAAGATTTTTACTCTATAGAAATTAAATTTTGGTACTTTACTGTTACAATAGAAATGCATAAACATTTCTAACTTGTATTTCTAACTTTAAAGGGATAGTCAATACCACAGTTTTACACAATGAAAGAAAATACACAATCTTGGAATTAACTCTAATAGAACTTAATCTGTAATAACGTTGGTTGTGATAAGATTTGACTTATAATAAACAAGCACTGAGATCAGCTCCTCTAAAAGAAGTGACACTGAGGAAAAAAATGTCTTGTTTTGAAGCCATTTGCTTTTAGTTCTTTCGGGGAAAGAAAAATGGGAGTCCCAGTACCAAAGCATTCCGTAAAATTCCTACAAGGATAGCCCAACAGCAAGAGATCAGACAAGGAAGTGGAGAGTGATTTAAATACAAATTCTACCACACTGTTTTCTGCAAATTATTATCAGAATGTTCTGGAATAGAAATAAAGTTCCTTATAACCAAATCCTGTGAGACACTTTCTATGGTTGAACAGAGGCCAAAGGGAGATGGCTTGGCACAATCTAGCAAATAATGATGGCGCAGATAAGAAAAGCTTCTATTAGGAATCCATAAAGTTAGGCTGAGAGGCTAAAACTTCCATTTTAACAGTTTATCAAGCTGAGACAGACTGAGGAGAAAACAACTGTTTGACCCATAGGTATCCATTTATTAGAAAACTAACATCTATTTCTTGAACTTTGCTTATCTTCAAGGTGGCTGTGATCTTGCCAGAATTAAGGTTTAGAAATTAGGAGACGCTGGCTTAAAGGCTGGGGATGACCACATTTACCCCTGCAGCCTTGACCTTGAAAAGCCCCTGACATGCCACACTGTTATACTAGAGGCTGTCCAATTTGCAGTTCACATTTTTAAAATAAAAATTTGTCACTTACACTACCTTATTATTCAAATATATTTTAAGTCCTAATAGCAATCATTACAGTGGAAGAAACCTCTGGTTCAGCTTTATATCAGAGTCCAATACATAGTCCTTGATACTAACACTTTTTTCCAAAAATAATCCAGATGCAGATGGGCAAAGATATCTATTCCAGGACTCTCTGGATACTTGGAATAACCTGTGAGACATGTACTCACTGAGAATTAAAGTACAATCGAAGACAGTTAGGTGGCTTCTGAAGCCAGAGTGCACGGGCTCAAATCTCAGCTCCACCACTTCCCAGCTGTGTGATTCTGGGTGTGTTACTTATCCTTACCATGCCTCAACTGTCTTGTCCATCAAATGACAATAGAAGCCTACCTCATAGGGTTGGGTTTTTGTTTTTTTTTTGTGGTACGCGGGCCTCTCACTGCTGTGGTGTCTCCACTTGCGGAGCACAGGCTCCAGACGCGCAGGCCCAGCGGCCATGGCTCATGGGCACAGCCGCTCCGCGGCATGTGGGATCTTCCCGGACCGGGGCACGAACCCGTGTCCCCTGCATCGGCAGGCGGACTCTCAACCACTGTGCCACCAGGAAAGCCCCATAGGGTTGTTTTAAATATTAAAGAAGTTAATGCAACAGTGTCTGGTACCAAGAAAGTGTTCAATGGATGTTAGCTATTATTCAAATCTCTGGAGTCCTTCCATCTAGAACTTCTTTCCTTACTCTATTTTCCTCTCTAGGGTTCCTGAAGCTAGGAGACAGTGTGCTTGAAAAGGGTAGTAAGAGATAGGGCAGTACCCATATTTATCCCCTGGTTTTCTATCACATTAGGTAAAATCACTGCAGAGCTGGTTGGGGAGGCTTGCTTAACTCTGAGGTAGCCCTAGCCTCGTTCCTGACCTCATGTGGATTTCTGCACTCACTAACATGAAAGGACAACACAGGTTGCCTCCCTAGCGGCTGAGTATACCTTAAACAAGTATGAGAGAACTGTTTTGAGGACTCTGAGCTCCTTAGTATACGGAGACTGATGGGCGAGTTACTTTAATCTCCTGTCCCAATCCGCATGCTGTGTGGTTCTTGATGAGTAAGCCAATCAGGGCAGAATTGTTTGTATCTAAGTAGAAGCTTCTTGGCAGCAGCTGCATGGTAGTCTCCATCAGAAGCATAATGTAAGCCTGGGTCTTGCATTCCCAGGGATAAAATGCTTATGCAGTATTACAATTAATTAAGTCACAATGAAGTCTAATCAATAAAGACTCAAAAATATTGTCCACAAGAGATCTCTATATACTTGCCTCAATGCATTTTTTTCACTGTAAATTAATTTTCCTTCAGCTAAATATTGGGCTGGCCAAAAAGTTCGTTCGGGTTTTTCCATAAGATGTTACCCAAAAACCCAAACGAACTTTTTGGCCAACCCAATAAATGACTGATCTTACTATATCTGCTAGCAGGTGATATAAGTGGTGAATAAGACAAACTAGGCTTTAAGAAGTGCCTCTGACGGTGTTTAAAAATATACTGGTAGTGACTGAGCTTGGTGCTCAAAAACTTTACATTGTTGGCTTCCGTCAGTGAGACCGGAACTCAGAGAAAGCAACTGCTAACATATGTGGCCAGGTCAGGTCTCACCTTCTGCAGAAACTCAAAAAAACAGCAAGGTTCAACTTTGAATCCTTTTATAATTTAGGCTCAGGGTTTTACCTAACTGCTCTCTGGGATGCTCTGAGAAGTTTAATCCAAAAACACTTGCTGGAGACCAAATGTATTTTACTTGAGACATTGAAAGCCAACTCTATCGTAGATCAAACCCTTTTAAAAACTAGAAGTCACTTCACCTGGTCATTTACATATTAATGTATGTAACAAAAGTACGTAAAACCAATTAATAATTCAGATCATCAGTGAGTTACCTATCACTTTAATAATAAAATGCAAGAGTCTGATGGAAGAGTCTATAGGTAAGTGATGATTCAATTTTTCATTAAAAAAATTTACTGAATATTTACATCATACCAGTTGCTCTTAAGGCTTATGGGATGATGATGATGTGTGTGTGAAACACAGTTCTGATATAAAGGAGCTTGCATTCTAGGGAAGAAGAGAGGAAGACACATATATAGCTATTGAACTAGGTAGTATAATATCGATCCCCCTTGAATAAATCCTCTTAAATTTATACCACTGTCATTGCAACTTGAAAGTATGTCTTTAGTGTATCTTGGGATGTCCACGAAGGGAAGGTTGTATCAAACAAACAAGACTAGGCCTAGAAATATCCACTAATTGGGAGGACACTTCATTCCACACATTACTGACAATAAAGAGATGCTTAGAATTCTTAAACTAACTGTATCCATTTGTATAGCATGGCCTCCCACACAGCTGTAGATACTCTGGAATTCAACTTGGCTAGAAGAAGCTGGACTATGAGGCCTTCCCCAGTCGGCCACCCAAATGCTCATTTGAAAAATGACACCAGCTCTGCTGGAGTTTCTAGATCCTTCTGGTAGAAAAATGGATAAACTCAGTTCAAGTCTATGACAAGAGCCTGAGAAAAAAAAGGATCTTGTTTTTTAGGACTCCCCTCAACTACATTATTATCTGTAGCACAGTAATGGCTGACCTGACAGGCTGGAAGGCGGCTGGCTCCAGCCTCCATATAAAGAATTAACTCTAGGTCTAACGAGGTGCAATTATGCCTAGAAACTAGAGGTGTAATCAGCAAAAAGACTCAGAGACAGACTCTAGGTTTCCTTTACATGAACTCGAAACATTTTGGTACTTGAAGGACATCTAGGCTGAGAGAAGACTAAACCATCGTATGCATTCATTTTCTCCCATGCCTTTATCCTTCTGACAGCAGTCTCGAAGGGCCTTGGGACTCAGGCCTATGCTGGTAGGCAAGGCTGAGCACATGTATGTCCCTGAGGGCAGAGAGATCACACTAGTAACACAGCAACCGTCTACTCATTTCCTAGATTGGGTTGTTTGTCACTTCCTGTACTTAATCTTACAAAAAATGTTATTCCTACTTAGGGAATTACTTGTCAGGATTAAAAAGTGACCACATTTAGGATAATTATGTTGGTGTTCTATGAGTCTTTAAACTTCCGTGTTAACGTATATCATGTTATAAATATTAGCTCTTTCTAAGTAGTTAAAATGTTACATGGTTTATTTCTAAGCACTAAGACACAATGTGGCTGACAGCATGGCTAGCTATTTCACCAGCATCCACTATCGGAAGCCAGCTCTGTAAGGCCTGAGTAAAAATCTTTTGCCATGATGTGGAGGTGGAGGGGAGAACGGATCCAAGTTGCTCACAGGAAACACTGTGGACACTGGAAAAGCAGAGGAAGTGGTTTGTTTACACTGCCCTTTGTTTGCAGCAGTGTGGTGTAGTAGAACAGACACTGAATTTGAGTACTAACTTGGTCACTTATTACCTGTGTGGCTTTAGGCATGTCAACTAATTTCTTTAAACTTCAGATTCTTAAACTTCATTGGCAAAATGATACATGCTAGTGTCAATACCAATTCCAAAGTACAATTACATAGCACAAATTAGATCAAGTATAGGAAATACTTTGTAAACTTGAAAGCCCTAAAGAAATGTAAATTACTGTTACTGATATTATTATTTGAATTATTCGGTAGTGAACACTGTAACAAATCTATGCATGCATGCATCCATTCATTCAACAAATATTTACTGAGTGCCTACCAGGACCCATGCAGTGAACAAAAACAAAATCGTATTATAGTCAAGAGGAAGTGGGGATGAGGGGTGGGGACACAGTAAACAAATAAGGTCAGGTAGTGGTAAGTGCCACGAAAAAACCGTGAAGCAGAGTAATGGAAAGAGAATGACGGGGGTATCAGGAGAGGTCTCTCTGGGGGGACAGTCAAGCAGAAACCTCAAGTTAGGTGAGGAAGCCATGTAAATATCTGAGGAAACAGGAATGCGTGCACTTGGAAAGTCTGAGAAAAAGCAAGGACGCCTCTGTAACTGGAGCTCAGGGCCTAAAGGGAAGAGAAGCAGGAAATGAGATTAAAGAGAGGGGCCAACCACAGTGTGCCTTGTAGGCCATAATAATAATGACTTTTGGAATTGTTTTCTAAGTGTAAATGAAAGCGACTGGAGGGTTTTAAGCAGGATCCTATTTAGTATCTACATACTGTTTACTAAATCCTACTACATGCCAGATACTCTGCTAGGCTAGAGGCAACTGTGAAAAAACCCCCACATTTTGTCTTTACTTTCTCTAAGCTCACAGTCTGATATGGAAGATATATAATGAAAGAAACAATTACAATGAAATGTTTGGGAAGTCCCATGATAAAAGAAAGATGTAGAAATTATCTAGATTCTTATTTTTATCACATCTAATTTCTTGCTCTAGAATACAGGAGTGGGGGGCATGGGGTAGGGTGGGGGGAGGAAGAAGTACCCCAGGCGGAGGGAGTTGCTCCAGAGAGTATCACTTGTTCCGGAAACCAGAAGGAAATTAGGGCGACTAGATGTAGAATGGGATCTGGGGCTGCAGAGACAGGCACGAGCCAGGTCACAGAAGTATTACTATGTCATTGTTTTTCAAAAAGCAGTCATGAGATCAATTCAGTAAGTTATAATTAGCATTTTTAATGTAATAGAATAAAATGTATTAGAGTGCACTGCACCTAGTAAAGACAAGTTTTGTTTTTTTCGGTACTCTGGCCACTCACTGTTGTGGTCTCTCCCGTTGTGGAGCACAGGCTCCGGACGCGCAGGCTCAGCGGCCATGGCTCACGGGCCCAGCCGCTCCGCGGCATGTGGGATCTTCCCGGACCGGGGCACGAACCCATGTCCCCTGCATCGGCAGGCAGACTCTCAACCACTGCACCACCAGGGAAGCCCAAGTTTTGCTTTTTAAAAAAACTTCTGTTCAGCTGTATGTATATATGTATTTTCTAGGTCACTGTATGAAATGTATCTTTTACTACGGTCATGGTCAAAAATGAAGTCAGTGCTCTAGCCGCATTAAGGAGAGAACTTCAGCCTAGAGGCAATGGTAAACCATTGAAAAGTTTAAGCTGGAAAATGATATAACCAAATTGTGTGTGTGTGTGTGTGTGTGTGTGTGTGTGTTTTGTCGTATATACTTTAGAAACATTACTCATGCAGCCGTGTGGAGAATGCATTAGAGAGGGATAAGGCTGGAGCCAGGTGTCCATTTAATTGGCTATTATTTAATCCAGGCAAGAGCCACTACAGAAGTGTCTACAGGAATAGAGGGTGGAATCTACAGGACTTGGTAAGTGAGTGGCTGTGGTGATGGTAAGAGAGGAGGAATCAAGGCCAGCTTCTTGGTCAGACGGTGACACCATTCACTAAGTTAGGGAACACAGAATGGAGCACTTCTAGGGAGGGATTAAATTCAGTTTTGAAAATGTTTCCACTGATGTGAATTCAAGACACACAAGTAAAGCTGACTGGTAGCAACTGGTTGCATATATAGCCTCTCATCCCAGAGGAGAGGTCTGGGCCAGAGAGTTACCCAAGTGTTAACTGGGGACTGAACATCACTGTGTTCCCTGAAGCCACGGCAGTGAATAAGATGCTCAGAAAGATGGTGTAAAGAAGAAAAGATTTAAAGGATGAACAGAGAAAGAGAAATCTGGCCAACAAGGTGTACTCAGAGAAACAGGAGGAAAGCTGGATAACGTGGCATCGGAGAAGCAATGGGAAAAAAAGTGTTTTCAAAAGTAAGGAGTGACTCAACAATAAGGAAACAAACAACCAAATTTAAAAATGGGCAAGGGACTTCCCCGGTGGTCCAGTGGCTAAGACTCCACACTCCCAATGCAGGAGCGGCCTGGGTTTGATCCCCTAGTTGGGGAACTAGATCCCACGTGCCGCAACTAAGAGTTCCCATGCCGCAACTAAGATCCGGCACAGCCAAATAAATAAATAAATAAATAAATAAATAAATTAATTAATTAAAGAAATTTTTTTAATGGGCAAAACATTTAGACATGTCACCAAAGAAGATATACAGATGGTAAACATGCCTATGACATGTTAACCATCATACTTCATCAGGGATTACAAATTAAAATAACAAGATACCACTTCACATCTATTAGAATGGCAAAAATCCAAAGCCCTGACAATACCAAATGCTGGTGGAGATGCAAAATGGCACAACCGCTTTGAAAGACACTTTGGTGGTTTCTTACAAAACTAAACATACTCTTATGGTATAATCCAGCAATCACACTCCCTGGTATTTAGTCAGATGAGTTAAAAACTTACATCCAGGGGCTTCCCTGGTGGCGCAGTGGTTGAGAGTCTGTCTGCCGATGCAGGGGACACGGGTTCGTGCCCCGGTCCGGGAAGATCCCACATGCCGTGGAGCGGCTGGACCTGTGAGCCATGGCCGCTGAGCCTGCGCGTCCGGAGCCTGTGCTCCGCGACGGCAGAAGGCCACAACAGTGACAGGCCCGCGTACCGCAAAAAAAAACAAAAAAAAAACAAAAAAAAAAACAATGGAAGAAATTCCTTAAAAAAAAAACAAACTTACATCCACACAAAAACCTGCACACGGATATTTATAACAGCTTTGTTCATTATTGCCAAAACCTGGAAGCAACCAAGAGGTCCATCTGCAGGTGAATGGATAAGTAAACTGTGGTACATCCAGACAATGGAGTATCACTGAGCATTAAAAAGAAGTGAGCTATTAATCCATGAAAAGACATAGAGAAAACTTATATGCATATTACTAAGTGAAAGAAGCCAATCTGAAAAGGCTACATAATGTATGATTCCAACTATATGACGTTCTGGAAAAGGCGAAACTGTGGAGACAGTAAAATGATCATTGATTGCCAGAGGTTAAGGGAGCGGGAGGGATGAACAGGCACTGAGGATTCTTAGGGCAGTGAAACTGCTCTGGATGATACTACAATGGTAGATACATGTCATTATGTATTTGTCCAAACCCACGGAATGTACAACACCAAGAGTGAGCCCTAGTAAACGATGGACTTTAGATGGTAATCCAATGTAGTGTCGCAGCAGGTTGATGGACCGTAACAAATGTTCTACTTTGGTGCCGGATACTGACAGTGGGGGAGGCTATGGGTGAGAGGGGACAGGAAGTATATAGGAGCTCTCTGTACTTTCTGCTTAATTTTGCTATGAACCCAAAACTGCTCTAAAAAATAAAGTTTATATTTAACAAAAGAAAGAAAGGAGTGGTGAACTTTTAGCATTTAGCGCTAAATACTGCTGGGCAGTCATTAAGATAAAGACCGAGGATATACAATAGATTATGACAAGATCACTGGCGACTCCGGCCAGAACGATCCACTACACCCCTTCTCTGCCTCCTTCCAGAATAGAACTGCAAAGAGCTGTCTGTTTCCTTTCTCCGCTTCCCATCCACCCCTTTCCGGCCGCATCTACGTGGGTCAGGGTTTTGCTCCTGTTCCTCCACCAAAATGGTACTTCAGGATCATCAGCAATCTCTTTAAATCTGGTATTCCGTTCTGTATGGCTATTAGCATAACTGATGACATTCTGGGCTCCTACCATGCCTCCCGTCCTTCCACTGACCCTACCTAGGACTCTGCTAAGTCACTTCTCTGTCATCAAGGACTCTGTAGTTAATAGCCATTGTTTCATGATTAGGTCCAGGTGGCCTCTGTGCTCTGGTGGTCTCCAAACAATGATGAAGACCTTTGCTGACATATTCCTGGTGCCCACTAATAGACTAGCTACCCATTAATAAAGATTGACTTAGGAATGCACTTACTGTTTCCAAGCACATACCCACGCCCCTTAGGTTAACGATAAAATTGTCCCCTTGGCAGTGCACGGTACCATTGTGAGTGTTCCTAGATGGTGTCCGCCTGATCCTACTTACTCTGTGAGTAAGTTACCCTATAATAAACTGACCCATTGATCACCTGGAGCTGCCTACCTTGTTTTTCGGTCTCAAGATGCCTTCTCAGTTCAATGGGTGCTTTCCATTCCCTCTGTCCTCCAGCAAGTTCTCAGTCATCTGACCTATCAGCAGCACCCCCCACAGTCCCTCATTCCCTCCTCCTTGAAACATTCTCTTCACTTGTTTTCTAGGACAGAAGACTCTCTGGCTTACCTTACTAGCAATTCCTATGCGGATCCCTCTTCACGTTCCTGATCTCTGAATATGAGTGTGTCCCAGAGATTAATCCTTAGACCTCTTCTCTTCTCTGCAATCATGGCCTAAAAAGTGACCTTATCTCAGAGCTTAAAATACTGTATTATCTATATACTGATCATTCCCAAATGTGTATCACTAGCCCACCACTCCCAACTAAGCTACAGTCCTATATTCAACTGTCTATACAATATCTCAACTTAGATGTCTAATGGGCATCTCAAACTAACACATATAAAATATCTCTCCATTCCCATCTCTGTTAGCAGTAAATCCATCCTTCCAGTTGCTCAAGCCAAAACCCCTGGATTATTAATAATTACTTTTTCTCTCACATCAAATCCCACATATATGTTGTTGGAGCCAGACTGCCTAGGCTCAAATTGTAGTTTAGTCACTTAGTAGCTGTGTTATCTTGGGAAAATTGCTAAACATCTCCTGGCTTCAGTTTTATCACCTATAAAATGGGGGTAATAAATAGTCCCATGTATCTTACAGGGTTGTTAAAGTAATTAAATGAGTTAATGTTTGCAAAATGCTTGAAACAGAGTCTGCCACACAGTACATACTATCTCTCTGTCTCTCTTTTTAAATATTTATGTATTCACCTATTTGTTTAGGCTGCACCAGGTCTTAGTTGTGGCATGAGGGATCTTCGCTGCAGCATGCGAACTCTTAGTTGCGGCATGCGGGATCTAGTTCCCCGACCAGGGATCGAACCTGGGTCCCCTGCATTGGGAGCATGGAGTCTTACTCACTGGACCACCAGGGAAGCCCCTGTATTATCTCTTGAATCTGACGACTTCTTACCATCCCCACCTCTACACCCCAGTCTGGGAACTAGCCACCAATATCTCTCATCTGGATTATTGCAAAAGTCTCCTACTAACTGGTCTCCCTCCTTCAGCCCTTGAACCTTTCAACCAACAGAGCTGCCAAAGTGATTTTTTTTAAAAAACAAAAGTCACTGTAAAGTTCTTTAGATATTTTTGCATGTTTGAAAATATTCATAATAAAAGTTAGAAAAAAACGAAAAGTCAGATAATATCATTCCTCTGTTAAAATCCTCTGATCCTTTGCATTTTACTCAGAGTGAAAAAGGCCTTAACACTGACTGACTAAGCCCTCAGAGTGAGCTCTCTGTTGCCTCTCTGATGGCATCTCTCCTGTCCCCTCACTCATTCCTTTCCAGCACAGAGGTTTCCATCCTGTTCCTTAGACACCCAGTCATGCTCCCTCACTGGGGCCTTTCTACCTGCCGTCCCCTCAGCCTGGAAAGCTCTTCCTCAGACTGCACGGCTCACGCCCTTGCCTTCTTCAAGCCTTCGCTGAAATGTTGACTTCTCAGTGAAGGGGTTCCCTGACACACCTTTCCAAATAACCACCCACCCACCATCCCTAACACCCTTTCTCTATTTTATTTTTCTCACAGCTTTTTTCTAATATGCATTTCAGAAATAAAATTTCTGAAATGTATTCTAGATGCAATTCTCATTTATTCTAAAACGTAATTCCCACGTGCTTATACTGTGTTGCCAACCCAGTGGACATACACTCTGTATGTTGTTCCTTAAAGTGAAATCATGGTTAAGCAAAACTAAATAGATTGCTTACAGCATTGTCTCCAAAATGTTCTTTTCTTAAGTGCACATAGATGGTGATGAAACACTGTAGATTCTGGGTGTCTGGTGTCTGTCTACAGTGTTAAATTCTTCTAAGAGCTACTTACCCTATTGTCCACTCATTTAAAAAGTACTTTTTGAGTCTGGGGGATAAATGTCATAGAAGCAGGAAATGTAGCAGCAGCAAGATTAAGATGCAAAGCCTGCTTTATCCTTGGAATTTATTACCACATCTCAATGGGGCCCCAGTAAATAGAAATATCATCCTGAAAAAGGGTGAGAGATGAGGTGAAGGCAAGGGTGAAACTACTACAACTGCTGCTACTATGCGATGGACCTATTAACTTTACACACATCATTTAATTTAGTTCTCATAGTGGTAGCCCTCACAGAACTGTCAGCCATTTATTGATGAGGAAACTGAAGCTCAGAAAGACTTAGTAATCTGCCACACCACACTGGTAGTCCTATGTAGAGCCCAGAGCCAAACTCAGGAGGGTTATCTGATGCCAAAGCCTAGATGCTCTGTTCCCACAGAACCTTGCCTCTGGAGGTGTCAATTCAGCAAACTGGAGCCAAAAAAGGTGGTTAAATGGGCAATTTATACTCTGTCACTCAATTCCTGGGATAACTTTGCATGTCTAATGTTCCATGAACCCAGTCATAGCTGTGTGATGGCAACTCCCTTACCTGTGGACATAAAAAATGGGATGCGGAACTTTCCACTCAACACCCGGGCCCGCAGATTCTGCAGTGTGCTCCCATCAAATGGCAGGGCACCACACACAAGCACATAGAGGACGACTCCGAGGCTCTGCATCCCAAACAGAGAGTACGTACAATTAATCACATCAGAGGAGACAAAAAAAGGCCATTATAGTATGTGTATGAAGATAATGGTGAGTCATGCACGAGATAATGGAACAAACTTTTTCTTCTTTTTTTATGAGAAATAATATGGGGCACTGTCAAGGCCAATCATCTTTAGAATAGTCAGCATTCTTCTTTGCTTCCAGACATTACTTTTTGGGAACATAACTAGAATTTCTCTTAGTACTCATCCTAGGGAGAAGGCAAGTGGCAACAACAGAAAGAATTTCTGTTCTTGACAAGGGTACCCATCCAAGCTTGCCCTAGGGACTTTTTTTTTTTTTTTTTTGCAGATGCAAAGGGGGAGGTTGAACTCTGTGGCTCAGTCCATAAGACAAAGGTTGAAGAACAGACTGTACAAAGAATTGGGGATTCAAAGAACAGGTGATCAATTCTAGTGCAGTACTACGTGTTGTCCAGGATGAGGACAGCTGTCATCAATCAAGGGTAACTAATGCTATGGGGTATAAGAGGAGGCAGTCACATACCCAGATGTCCACTTTGGGCCCGTCATATTCCTTTCCTTCAAAGAGTTCAGGTGCAGCATAGGGAGGGCTGCCACACCAGGTCTTTAGCAGCTGCCCGGGAGTGAAGAGGTTACTGAAGCCAAAATCTAGAAAGACAAATGGATATAACTCACGTTATCTTTACCCAGTGAATACTAGTTTCTAGTCAATAGAATAAAGGTTCTGGATCCTTAAGTCTGAATATCAAACACAAAAAGAGAACCTTTAGAAATTATATAACCAGCCGCTTAAATTTAAAGTAATAGTGAAATAGAGATACAGATGGGCTGGAATGCAAAAGACACATGGTTAACTAAAAGTAAATATGATTGGTTTATGTCAGCAAAACCAGCACCGTTTCCTTCATAAATCTGGACTGAGTGAGGTAAGTGGTATTTATTTCTTTAAGAACAAAAATAAAATTGGATAATGATTGATATTAAGACCACATCAGAATCGGTAAATACATGTTAAGTCTACTCACCTGGACCCAGGGTTTTCAGATTACTTTTACTTCTTATGACAGACACATTTATGACCACTAGAGATATAGTGAACTTAAAAATTAGACAAAGTAACTTTAGTATCATGAAGGTGGCTTATTCAAAATAAAGAATATGCAACTTATTTATAAACAAACCACGAACACTTAACATTTTAACTTCAACTCCTTTTGTGCTTCAACTTCCCCCCTTCATTTCTCCCCCTCCCATTGTCTGAAGAGAGAGTTGCCGGGAGATAGGAGGGGTGCGGTTTGGGGAGGAATACTAAGAAAATGAACAAGGATGGCAGGCCAAGGATAGAGTCTCGCTGACCTATAAATACTTTTATGCACATAGATATTTAGATGAACAACGTGCAGGTATGACAGGCTAGAGCCCCCTCCTGCCCCCAGGCCTACCACGTTCCCATAGTCCCAGCAGCTGAAGACCCTGGGCACCTCCCTACTCTCGGAAACTCTCCTCCCTTTCCTAGTTTTACTCTCGTTGGCAACTCTGCCTCCTTTTGCTATTTGCTTTTCTTCTTCCTACCTTCTCCAGAAGGTGTTTTCTAGTAAAGCATGTGCTGATTTTGACTATCGCTCCTTGCCCTGTATCTTCTCAGGGCCAGCTCTTCTGGTCCCACAGCTTCCCCTCTCATTTGTTTGGTAGTGATTCTCCAAATTTATATCTTTGGCCCTGGTACCATGCTTAAGTTCCTGACATGAACTTCCAGCACTTGCCTGGGAAGAAACATCTCAAACTCCCCATTTTCCAAAATCAAATCTGCTCTTCCAGCCATGTTCCCATGTTCATTCACGGCACTACCTTCGCGTCACCAGGAGCACTGGCGTCTTCATTCCTTGCTCCTTCTCATCTCCATTTCAGACTGGAGGTACAGCTTTCACTGCTGCTACCCTGTAAGTGTGTCTTGAACCTACCTCCTTCTCTCCATTTCCATTCCTCCTACCTCAGTTCATGCTCTTATTATCTCTGACCTCGACTGATGCTCTTGCTTACTACCCTCTGTTTCATTTCCCTCTAAGCCACCCATTCATAGCACAGTGAACGGGACACCAATCACATCGTGCTGCCTCCTTGCTCAAAAACATTCGGTGGCTCCCTTCTGCTTACAGAACAGGCTAGCTCTCTTAGCGTTGTCACTTAAGGTCCTCATGACCCAGCTCCACCCAACCTTTCCAACTCACTCCTAGCCATTCTAGCATCACTAGACTATGCACAGCTTGTGCTTATGTGCCTCTCTTATGCTACTTACTCTCTGTGCCATGCTTTTTCCCTTCCTTGCCACATTTGAAAGAGCTCTCATTTTCAAGGCCCAGTCAAATATTACTTCCTGTATGAAGCCTTAACTGACTCGGGCCACAAAATACCATGCCAGTGGCTTCCTCCTCTGTGCTTCCATGGCCCTTGGCTTATCCCTCTACAGCCCAATTACAACTCTGCCTCATGCTATACTTAGTTGTATTATGTGTTTATATCCTCCACTAGTTAGTAAATGGGAGGGATATCGTTTTATTTATCTTAGTCTCCACACAGTGTTTTCAAACATAGCAGGGACTCAAGAAAGGGTCACTAAATTAAACTTCAATAAAACTGCAATAAAATCACCGGGCCAATCCTCTTGTCACCTCCTGGCTACTGGAGCCTTTTCATACTGACTGGCAGCTGGCCAGCTACTAGAGCCTCTACCTCCCAGCCAGCCCTCCTAAGGTTGTAAAAAACTTAATGACCACAAGGGGCTTAGAGGTCAGAGCCATCATCAGAATCACTATAGCTACTTCAAGGAGAGAAATCCAATACTCTCGTTCATCAATGCAAATAAATGTCTCTTCTGCCAAGTCTTCCTGAATCTCCTATAAGAAATGTCCTCCACCTACCATCTCTGCACTCCCTTCTTACTTTGTATTCCTCCTTTATTTGGGGTATTTACATATATAAATATCCTATTCTTCTAGCTCCTTAAAAATATCCTGTCTCTCTAGTAGAGGTCTACCCCCTCTCTCCCTAGTTCCTTAAAAATACCTGTTTCATCTCTGACTCTCTCACATTACCTAGCATACTGTTTAATTTAAACACAGTAGGTACTTAACAAATGTTGACTATGAATGCAACTGCAATTAAAGCCCTACCAACTAACCTACAACTTTTGAAACCCAGTACTTTTAATTTATAAGTTAAAGTCTGCATGCACTGAAATCTGTTTTTCTTAAGAGACTGGGGATAGGTTGCTAAAAATCCCAGCAAATGAGATTCAGCAGAGCAGGTATCTTTGGGAATTATCTAGAAACAGGGCTCTTGATATATCTTCTAATTGGTTGGCAAAGACCTTCACCAGGTCCTTTCCCACGACTAGCCTTCTCTGAACAGCAAGGAAGACATGCTGATGGAGTCTGTAATAACTAATGGACTCTGACACTGGTGTGACCGGATAGCAAAGTCCAGAAGAGTCATGGAGTATTCTGCTTGTGTTTTGAATGAAGAATGCAACAGGGCAGGCAATGAATTAAAACCACTTGATTTTAAAACTTCCTAATAAGCAGCTTAAAGTATATAGGAAATCTGTCATTTTGAACAATGAATGCTCTATCTACAATTAGTAACCTTTCTATGCTTTTACTCGGTCGGGCAGGAGAAGGCACAGACTTAATGGCACGAACTTGTTTTTTAGTCTACCAAACAGGAAGTCTTTACAAAGGAAACAATATTAAAGGAAACCATCTTCAGTGATGGTTATAGGCTTAGATTGCTATTAGGTGCTTATATGAGAAATGAGTGTGCAGGAATGAATGACATGATCAGGGCCTGACATCTAGAGATGCCACATCGGGGGAAACACCTGCTTCCAGAGCATGTTACAGCCACACAGCTGCCTTCAACAGCTAGACCCAATGACCGACAGCAAGATTTCAGTAAGGTTCAGCAAGAAACCCCCCACCAGCAGCTCGCTCCTATTTACTATTACAGAAAGCAAAAACCCTTTAGTCTTGTAAACCTGTCACGGGGTCTCCTCTAATCATTCCAAGCATTGCTCTTACTCCTAACCCTAAAGTGTTGCACATTTAAGCAAAATTTATTTCGCCATGCTTGCTATGACACTTGTTGGAATGGACTTGTTCATCTTCTTTTGGCTCAGTAAGCTGAGCCAAACGTCTTTCAGTCTTTACTAAAGCTTCTTATTCCTAATGTCTCTTTCACGGTCTCCACGTTCCTCCATTATCTTCACTCATGTATTTAACATGTATTTCTGGAACCCTTCCAATCAGTAGAGCAATGTGTTGGTTCCTATGAAAGAACCAAAGGCAGAAAAGATATGTTCCTATGGAAGGACTCAAAAAGAAAGCAGAACTTAAGTTGAGTGGACTGGAGCTGGAGAAGCAGAGGGGGATATGGAAAGGATTTTCTAAGTGGTGGCTGGGCAAAAGCAGAGTAAAGGCAGATCACTTGGAACTAGTGTGCTAAGTTGAAGCAACAATAAAGAAACTGCCCTGGGTATGATGTAGGGTTCACCAGAGGTATATGGCAAAAAATAACATTACACAGTAGCAACAGGCCAGACAAAATATAGCTTTAAATGATAGAACAAGGACCCTGGATTTCACCATGTGGACTTTTCTTTCTCTCCTTTTCTTCTATTTTCCCCAAATTTATGAATTTTATTAGATTTCAGATATAAAGAATTTGATTATGAATTAATTATAATCTTTGGTTCCTGGCACACTCTCACCATTGCTCCACATGTAGTCTGCTTTTATTTAGACTTTTTTCTATAGCCTTATTATATAAAATTCACCCATTTAAAGTGTACTTGCAGTGGTTTTTAGTGTATTCATAGAGTTGTACACCATTACCTCAATCAATTTTAGAACATTTTCATCAACCTAAAAAGAAACCCTGTATCAATTAGCAGTCACTCTCCATTTCTCCCCCCTCAACTTTCCTACCAATGCCTCCACCCTAGACAATCACTAATCAACTTTCTGTCTCTATGGATTTGACTATTCTGGACATTTCATATAAAAGGAATCATACAATATGTGGTCTTTTGTGACTGGCTTCTTTCAATCAGCATAGTGTTTTCAAGGTTCATACACATTGTAGCATCTATCACTAGTTCATTCTTTTTTAATTGCTGAATAATATTCCATGGTAAGGACACACCACATTTTATGTATCCATTCATCAGTTGATGGATATTTAGGTTGATTCTTTTTTTTTTTTGGTACTATGAATAATGTTGCTATGAACATTCACATAAGTTTTTTTGTAGATGTATGTTTTCATTTCTCTTGGGTATATACCTAGTAGTGGAACTGCTGGGTCAGTAAGAGACCCAGCAGAGGGTCTTACCAGCAGAGAATGTGTTTCAAGAACACCAGACCCTCAAGGAGAAGGAGCTCGAAACGGGACCCAAAGCCTCGCACGGCTACGGAGGGAAGTTTGGTGTGGAGCAGGACAGAATGGACAAATCAGCTGTCGGCCATGAGTATCAGTCGAAGCTTTCCAAGCACTACTCGCAGGTCGACTCTGTCCAGGGGTTTGGAGGCAAGTTTGATGTCCAGGTGGACAGAGTTGATCAGTCTGCTGTGGGCTTTGAGTACCAGGGGAAAACTGAGAAACACGCCTCGCAGAAAGACTACTCGAGCGGCTTCGGCGGCAAGTTCGGCGTGCAGTCTGACCGCGTGGACAAGAGCACCGTGGGCTTCGACTACCAGGGCAAGACGGAGAAGCACGGGTCGCAGAGAGCTTACTCCAAAGGTTTTGGTGGCAAATACGGCATCGACAAGGACAAGGTGGACAAGAGCGCGGTTGGCTTTGAGTATCAGGGCAGAACCGAGAAGCACGAGTCCCAGAAAGACTACGTGAAAGGCTTTGGAGGGAAGTTCGGTGTGCAGACAGACAGACAGGACAAGTGTGCCCTTGGCTGGGATCACCAGGAGAAGCTGCATCTGCACGAATCCCAAAAAGACTACTCCAGAGGCTTCGGTGGGAAGTACGGGGTGCAGAAGGACCGGATGGATAAGAACGCTTCCACCTTTGAGGACGTTGCCACGGTGGCCTCCACTTACCAGAAGACTGTCCCTGTCGAAGCAGTGAGCAGCAAAACCAGTAACATCAGAGCTAACTTTGAAAACCTGGCGAGGGAGAAGGAGCACGAGGACAGGCGGAAGGCGGAGGCAGAGGCGGAGCGGGCGCAGAGGATGGCGAAGCAGCAGCGGGAACAGGAGGCGGCGCGCAGGCAGCCGGACGAGCAAGCCCGGGCCCAGAAGCCCACGCCCCCCGCGTCGCCCACGCCCCAGCTGGCCCAGGAGAGGCCGCCTTCGAGCCCCGTCTACGAGGCCGCGTCTCCGATCCAGGCGGAGCCGAGCTACACCGGTGAGCCTGAGCCGGTGTACAGCACGGAGGCCACCGAGTACCAGGAGGCCTATGCCCCGGAGGCGGTCTACGAAAGCACAGAGGCCCCGGGCCACTACCAAGCAGAGGAGGGCGCCTACGGGGACTATGAGAACGACCTGGGGATCACAGCCGTCGCCCTCTACGACTACCAGGCTGCGGGCCATGATGAGATCTCCTTCGACCCCGACGACATCATCACCAACATCGAGATGATTGACGATGGCTGGTGGCGCGGGCTGTGCAAGGGCAGGTACGGGCTCTTCCCCGCCAACTACGTGGAGCTGCGGCAGTAGGTAGCTGGCCACGCCCTCGCTGTAGCTGGCCACGCCCTCGCCGTCTGTGGCCACGCCTGCCTTCTGTTGTTTTCTTCAGGGTGCCGAGGGGAGTATGCATACTGCTTTTATATTTAATACTTTTGCTGATGCTTTTGAAAATGTTTACGCCACAGAACTTGCTAATATATTGTAATCATGCTCAAAAAAAAAAATGGTAAGTCCATGTTTGGTCTTCTCAGGAACTGCACAAACCGTTATCTGAAGTGGCCGCAACACTTTACATTCCCATCAACAATGTACAAGAGTTCCAATTTATCCACATCCTTCCCAACACTTTTTTAAAATTTTTGGCTGCATTGGGTCTTCGTTGCTGCAGGCGAGCTTTCTCTAGCTGTGGTGAGCGGGGGCTACTCTTCGTTGAGGTGTGCGGGCTTCTCACTGTGGTGGCTTCTCTTGTGGAGCACAGGCTCTAGGCCTGCGGGCTTCAGTAGTTGTGGCGCGCGGACTTTAGAGCGTAGGCTCAGTAGCTGTGGCGCACGGGCTTAGCTGCTCCGAGGCATGTGGGATCTTCCTGGACCAGGGCTCAAACCTGTGTCCCCTGTGTTGGCAGGCAGATTCTCAATCACTGTGCCATGAGGGAAGCCCCTTCCCAACACCTATTACTATCTTTTTATATTTTTAAAATTACAGCTATCCTGGGTGGGGGACTGGTTTTAATTTACATTTCCCTGATGGCTAATGATGTCGAGCATCATTTCATGTGCTAATTGGCCATTTGTATATCTTCTTTGGACAAATGTCTATTCAAATCTTTTGCCCAACGTGGGCCTCTCACTGCTGTGGCCTCTCCAGTTGTGGAGCACAGGCTCAGCGGCCATGGCTCACGGGCCCAGCTGCTCCGCAGCATGTGGGATCTTTCCGGACCGGGGCACGAACCCGTGTCCTCTGCATCGGCAGGCGGACTCTCAACCACTGCGCCACCAGGGAAGCCCCCTTTTGCCCATTTTTAAATTGGGTTAACTTTTTATTATTGAGTTGTAAGAGTTATTTATATTCCCTGAATACAAGTCTGTTGATATGATTTGCAAATATTTTCTCCCATTCCGTGGATGACACTTTCTTGATAGTGTCCTTTGATGCACAAAAGTTTTCAATTTTGATGAAGTCCAATTTATCTAGATTTTCTTTTGTAACTTATGCTCTCGGTGTCGTATCTGAGAAATCATTGCCTAACCCAAAGTCACAAAGATTTACCCCTATGCTTTCTTCTAGAAGTAGTTACTTATTTTTCGTTATGCAGTGAGCACCCCTGAACCCACCACCCAAATAGAAAACTGCTATCTTAATAATTACATCTAATCATAAGCACTACCCATTCCATCCCCTGTCCTCTTCCAACCATTGATTTTCAACCCTGTGTGTACATCAGAATCACCAATGTATTTAAGTTAATGCACAAACCTTACTTCAGACCTACTGGATCTCCTGGAAATAATTTAGACATCTAAATGTAAACAGATAAAACAACTCTTTCCGAAGAGGTTTGAGAACCACTCTTACAGAGATGAGTCGTTAGAACTTCTGGTACGGGCAGATGCAGTAAAATTAACCTGAAAGTAAGACTAGATTAAGTGTGACATGAAGTGGAAGGCCTGTGAGAAAGTAGAAATAGTGAAAATGAGAAAGACAACTCAAAAATTATTTTGAAAAAAGACTGGACAGTACTTGAGGACAGATAATAATACATGGGATGAAAAGGAGTGAAAAGTAGAGAGTAGTTGATTTGGGAAGAAAAAAAATTTTTTTTGGTCATGGATTGAGTTTAAGAAGGTGAGAAGAAATTCAAGTGAACATGTTCTGATGAAATGAGTTGTAGTAATGAACGGATAAAAGTTTTTTGAAAGAATAAGTGGAGAAAAAAGGATGGCTGGGAATCAAGGCTTAGAAAACACCCATAGGTACTTCCTATGCTATAGGTGCAGGAATAAAAAGAAAAAGGAGCAAAAGGGAGAGAGAAATATATCATTATAATAAGAAAGCTGAGAGAGGAGAAAAACATTTCAGAGAAGGAAGAGGTGGTCTGCAGCATCCATATACTGTCATCCAAGTACTATGCAACTTTTATCTGAGGGAAAACTATATCACATGTAATTACTCAAGACTAGAAGTGGTATAATTTCCCCTCAGAATTTTTGTTAGTTAATCTGTCTTAATGCTAAGTCATAGGAATGAACTACGAACATAACCTAGATTCATTCTGAATCATCCAGAATGTCACACTACGAATGAAATAAGGCCTTTCTTACTAAGTTGGATGACAACCAATAAATAATAATTCTGAACTATGAGTAAATTTGTTCAGGGTACTTAGAAACGAGCAATGTGGCCACGCAGCTGAGTGGCAAGGACCCTGGAGAGCCAAGGATACGGGGCTGCCCTGAGTCGTCTCTCTCAGTGCCACAGTTTTCCCATTTGTGCAGCACTTTGAATTCTGTGGGATAAACAGCCATTTTTCAAGGGACACTCTGTCAAGTGCTGTGTTATAGTACCATGTATTTATTATCTCATTGCGATGAGCGTTATTTTTGTTTTACGTCTGGGAAAGTGAGGGTCATTAAGTAACATGTTCAAATTTAAAGTTAAAAAAAAAAAACCCCAAAACTTACTAAGAACAAGGCCCAGCCTATAATGCCAGCCTGGATGCCCTCAAAGCCCACATCCACACTGTGCTTTCAGCATCAGGTATATGTTTATATTGAGGTAAATGTACATCCCATAACTATTTTTATACAACTTCCAAATTCCTTAGTTATTATATTCTACTGTTTTTCATCTTCTTCTTGACTGCCAACCCTTTGTTCTGCTTATGTAATTCCCAAAGGCATACAGGGCTTGAGACATACTGCTTCTTTACAAGTTGCTTTAAAAACGGTGCACTGAAAAGAAGAGTAGGCACTGTATATCACTGAGGAAAGGATGAATTTCTCAGTAAATGGCATAGGTACATCTGATTTTCCATATGGGAAAAAATTAAATAGGACACCTTCCTCACATCATATCCGAAAATTAATTCCAGGTGGATCACAGACTTAATGTAAAAGGTAAAACTACAAAGTTTTTTATAAAACAATAAAGGAGACTATCTTTATAGCCTCAGGGGATGGAAGAATTTCTTAAACAAGAAACAAAAGCACAAATCATAAAGGAAAAGATGGTATAGTTGGTCACATTAAAATTATACTAAAATGTCTAGGCCAGGAAGCACATGAGAAGCTGCTCAACATCACTAATTATTAGAGGAATGCAAATCAAAACTACAATGAGGTATCACCTCACACCAGTTAGAATAGGCATCATCAGAAAATCTACAAACGACAAATGCTGGAGAGGGTGTGGAGAAAAGGGAACCCTCTTGCACTGTTGGTGGGAATGTAAATTGATACAGCCACTATGGAGAACAGTATGGAGGTTCCTTAAAAAACTAAAAACAGAATTACCATATGACCCAGCAATCCCACTACTGGGCATATACCCAGAGAAAACCATAATTCAAAAAGACACATGCACCCCAATGTTCATAGCAGCAATATTTACAACAGCCAGGTCATGGAAGCAACCTAAATGTCCATCGACAGATGAATGGATAAAGAAGATGTGGCACATATATACAATGGAATATTACTCAGCCATAAAAAAGAACGAAATTGGGTCATTTTTAGAGACGTGGATGGACCTAGAGACTGTCATACAGAGTGAAGTAAGTCAGAAGGAGAAAAACAAGTATTGTATATTAACGCATATATGTAGAATCTAGAAAAATGGTACAGATGAACCCGTTTGCAAGGCAGAAATAGAGATACAGACATAGAGAACAAACGTACAGACACTAAGGCGGGAAAGTGGGGCGGGGGGTGGGAAGAATTGGGATATTGGGACTGACATATATACACTAATATGTATAAAACAGATAACTAATAAGAACCTGCTGTATAAAAATAAATAATAGAAATAAAAAAATAAAGTCTGTCTTGCTCATAACAAAATTATACTAAAATGTCTATTCATTGAAAGATATTTTAAAGAGAGTGAAATGAGAAATCACAAAATGAGAGAAGCTATTTGTAACCCATAAAAAAAAGGACTCAGGCTTCCCTGGTGGCGCAGTGGTTGAGAGTCCGCCTGCCGATTCAGGGGACACAGGTTCATGCCCCGGTCCGGGAAGATCCCACATGCCGCAGAGCGGCTGGGCCCGTGAGCCATGGCCGCTGAGCCTGCGCATCCGGAGCCTGTACTCCCCAACGGGAGAGGCCACAACAGTGAGAGGCCTGCATACCGCTAAATAAATAAATAAATAAATAAATAAAACAAAAGACTCATATCCTTATTATTGAAACAAAAACTCTTATAAACCGGTAAGACAGACAACCCAGTAGAAAAATGGGCAAAAGACTTACTTAAGCAGACACTTCACAAAAAAGGCCAAAGACATGAAAAGGAGTTCAATCTCATTCTTAAAGACAAAATTAAAAACTAAAACCACAATGAGATAACCATTACACACTCACCAAACTGACAAAAATTATAATGTGTAATAATACCCAGCACTACACACTACTATACAGAAAGTGGATAGCTAATAGGGACCTACAGTATAGCACAGGGAACTCTACTCAATGCTCTGTAATGGCCAATATGGGAAAAGAATCTGAAGGGGAGTGGATATGTGTATATGTATAGTTGAATCACTTTGCTGTACAGCAGAAACTAACACAGCATTGTAAATCAACTATACTCCAATAACAAAATTTAAAGAGAATACACAGCACTGGTGAAGACATGCAGGAATGGGAACCGTCACAAAAACTGACACACCAGTTTAGCATCACCCAGTAAAATCTGAAAACAGACATACAGTACAACCTAGCAACTTTACTCCTGGGTTTATACTCTTACATGTTTAAGAGTATACTCTTACACGTTTAAGAATGCACATTAATGTTTAAGAATGCAATGTTCATTGCAATTGTTAGTAAGAGCTCCAAACTAAAAGCAATCCAAATATCCATCAATGGATAAAATGGAAAAAAAACTTGTGGTATACTTCTGTCATAGAACACTAGACAGAAATAACTGCGTCACAACTACTGAAGCCCGCACGCCTAGAGCCCCTGCTCTGCAACTAGAGAAGCCACCGCAATAAGAAGCCTGCACACTGCAACAAAGAGTAGCCCTGCTCACTGCAACTAGAGAGAGCCCACGCACAGCAACGAAGACCCAATGCAGACAAAAATAAATAAATTTTAAAAAATGGTCCATATCAAAAAATTAATAATAAAAAATAAAAAGGGATAAAGGTATGAGAACTCAGAGCTGCCCTTAGAGAACAGCGAAGAGGGTAGGAACTGGGAGTTATTTGCTGAAACAGGAATCCCAGTGAAGTTTTTGTTGAAAACAGCAATAATCCTATTTGAAGAAGAGCAAACTATGAAGATGTGATATATAATGATAGAGTTTAGAGTTGTAGTTAAAAACAATTTAAAAGTAGTAAATATTTTAATGATATATAATTGCTGTCATAATATAACAGCAATTAGGTATAAATGGTAAGCAGTTCACTTCATTAAAAATATTAGTATCAGTGTTATACTAATAAAATAACTACTTCTCAGTAACTCATATTAAGAGACAAAGATGGCATACATTATGTTATGGTCTGAATGTGCCCCCAAAATTCACATGTTGAAATCCTAACCCCCAAGGTGATGGCATTAGAAGGTGGGAGCTTTGGGAATCGATTAGGTCATGAGGGTGGAACCCTCACGAGTGGGATTAGTGCCTTATAAAGGAGGCTCCAGAGAGACCTCTAGCCCCTGCCATCATGTGAGGACACACTGAGCAGGCACTAGCTATGAACCAGGAAGAGGGCCCTCACCAGAAGGCAGTCATGCTGGTGCCTTGAGCTTAGATCTCCCAGCCTGGAACTGTGAGCAATAAACTTCTGTTGTTTATAAGCCACCTAGTCTGTGGTATTTTATTATTGCAGCCCGAATGGACTAAGACGCCTTACTCATAGTTTAAAAATCAATTTTTGTCTATACTGTCACTGTCTCCCCTAACTGAACAAGAGCTGCTATCAAAGGACAACACTAAAGAGACTTAGATTTTCCTTCGTTTCCTTCCATATGTCTAACTTAAGATAAACAGGCTTGATATACTAGCAAATCAAAAAACATGGACGGCCAGAAGCGAGGGGAGAGAAAAAACTCCAAAAAATTGGATAGTAAAAAACAGAACAAAACAAAAGAAAAAAACAAAAAAAAGCCATGTAGGTAACTGAGAGTTAACCTAATCTTGGCAAATCTTTCTGATAAATAATCTTAACTCTCCCCTAACTAGAGGATATTTTTTTTTCTGCTTATAACATTTTAATTATTCAAATCCCAGAGGTAAGAAGCCAGTGGATGGACAGAGCCTAAACATGTCTTTATCACCTCAGGCACTCTGTATTCAGCCACTATTTTCTTTTAGCTTTCCCGAACTACCGTCCTAAGGAATATTAAAGTGCTGCATGGCCCCAGCTCATGTCAGCCCAGGATGGTTCTAACCAGGGGGCACAAGTAAAATAAACTACGGCATCACAAGCTCACACAGCGGCATCACAAGGCGAAGGATGGAGAACGCTGGTGCAGTACAAAGGTAAACGCAGAAGCAGGGCAACGTCCACAAGAATAAAAAACGAGAACAAGAACAACAAAAATAACACAGAAACTTAAGGCACAGAAGAGGACAGATTCAGTGCATGTTCAAAATGATAAGTGTATAAACTCTGTAGTTTTGAAGTGTACTGATAATGTCAAAGAAAGGAAAGGGGGGAGTAAACACCACAGCCTTATCAAGAATTTCTTTGCTCTTACAACAATATGGGAGAGATTAAGTAAATTATGTTATATCTATTTGATATGCAATCATTAAAAATGATTACATGGAGCAGCATAGGGAAAATATTTGACATACCATAAAGGATAAAAACTACATGTCAAATTGTACACACAGTGACTCTAATTATAAAAAACATGCATAGAACAAAAAGAAATGCGTTCAAAATGATAATGATAAGTTTTGGAGGTGAGATTCCAGTTTGAGTACTTAAAAATCTTTTGTTGTTGTTTAAATTTCCTATAGTATGCTTATATTATTGCTTTTTAGTCTGTATTAAAAATTTTTGTTTTAAAAATAAAGACTTGAATAATAAGAACTGAAAAACTGAGCAGTTAGTTTCAGAAAATTCTCAGGTACAAAGATGCCATAAAGATCCTTTATATCCCTTCCTCTTTATTTATTAGCAACAGGAAAAAAATTATGACCTACAGAATCTACATTAAAATGATGAATATTCTAGGCTTCCCTGGTGGCGCAGTGGTTGAGAGTCTGCCTGCCGATGCAGGGGACACGGGTTCGTGCCCCAGTCCGGGAAGATCCCACATACTGCGGAGCGGCTGGGCCCGTGAGCCATGGCTGCTGAGCCTGCGCGTCCAGAGCCTGTGCTCCGCAACGGGAGAGGCCACAACAGTGAGAGGCCCGCGTGCCGCAAAAAAAAAAAAAAAAAAAATAGAAACCAGAAGCAAAATGATGAATATTCTAAAGAGTTACAGAAGGAAAGGGAGAAACAAGAGAAGAAACTGGTTGAAGTGAATACTCACACCCACACAACAGAAGCCTTATGGGTGGAGTTGTTCTCTTCATGTGGCCTATGGTCATTTATTTCTCCACTCTTAAGTGGCTCCTAACATAATTTAAGTCTCTTTTCCAACCCCCAACACCCTGGTTGGTTAGCATTTGTCTGCAGGCTAGAATGGTATCTTACATCCCCTTAATACAGAGCAGCAGACTTTAATTGGAACCATATGTTTGTCTTCTAGGGATGGTTTAAATACCAGAGCTTTACTATCCATTTTGAGACTTGAAATCCTTTGTTCTAGGCAAGATCAGGAGCCTGGGGTTATACGCGGCAGTGATACTGCAGCCCTAAAAGTTAAGTGTATCAACAACTGGGTATGTCTATGCGGTAAGGGGAAAGAGGGAACGGGTGGCACGAATTTAAAAATTAGGACAACTGCGGGGGGGCTTCCTTGGTGGCGCAGTGGTTGAGAGTCCGCCTGCCGATGCAGGGGACGCGGGTTCGTGCCCCGGTCTGGGAAGATCCCACATGCTGCGGAGCGGCTGGGCCCGTGAGCCATGGCCGCTGAGCCTGCACGTCCGGAGCCTGTGCTCCGTAACGGGAGAGGCCACAGCAGTGAGAGGCCCACATACCGCAAAAAAAAAAAAAAAAAATTAGGACAACTGCAACAGGAAATTTTCTTACTTGGTCCACCACCTCAGAGTAATACCCTTGACTTCTTTTTTGGCTGACCAAGGAGCAACCCGAAGCAGATATAACAGATTAGGCGCAGCCTGCAGCCAGTTCCAAATGTTCACAGTGTCTGTGAAGGTAATACAGTAGTACAGCTACAAGTGGCAGCCAACCCCTCCAGGAGTAACTTGTGCTTCATTTCACTTCCTCGCTGTGATAAGTAAGCAGCTTGGAAGTACGGGGCAGAGGAAAAACGTGAAGTGGGAAAATAATTATTTATCCTAAATAAACCACCTCACCAGAAAATACTGAGACAAGATCCTTCCTGTTTTAAAATCTGAAAGCTTCTGAGGACTCATAACCCCAATGCTGCACTTGCAATTAAAGACAAAGATCAAGAATAGAAATAATTTAGGGCCCTGATTAACTTCTCAGTGGACTAATAAGTACGGGGTGTGGGCCACAAGCTGTCAGGTATTCTAGCTAGAAATGACTTGACGAATCAAAGATCAAGACCTGTAAAAGAACACTTTATAAACAGGATTTAGACCGTTATATGGACTGTTAAGATAGAACATGACATGGAAGAGGAACTAACCTTCCTTTTCCTACACAATATTACTAGCCTAGAAATCATGTGACCCAAGAGCTTTATTTGGATTTGAACACAAGAGTCAACTGTGTGAATCTCAAAAATATTGGTAGTGACAAAGGATGAGTTTCAAAGTTCCCAGGAGTCTCAATATTAGTTTGCTCTTAAAAATGGGTCCGGGAAGTCCTGAAGTGTTTAGCAATCCCTTCAACCTCTGGCTGAACTTCCTAACTAGGAGCTAATAGAGAAGTAATGCCAAAAACTACTGACTCACAGCCTGAGCATTTATACTCAAGAGAAATTCCTTCATGGGAGAAAAAAAAAAAAAATCAAGTAATCAGCTTATTTGAGAAGGGGGGCATTTGGTTTAGTTTAAGAAACCAGGGGAGGTCAGAACTGGAGGAGGGGAGAGATAATATTCAGGAGGTTCAAAGAATATATGTACCTTCTTGGTCACGTGTTAGGTATTAGAGGACCATTCTGTTGCAGCTCCTACTATCGCACCATATATGGGGCTCTTCCACAGCTATCACTTAATCTTAGCAATCTCCTGACCCTCCACAACTTCTGAGCATCGTGTATCATACAGCATGATGACTACCTCCGTGGAAAATGAAAGTTTAAAAACAAAAATGCTGGAGCAGCATTACATTGCTATTTTCAATGAATGACATGTATTTGCCCCCAAAGTTTTAAAAATATCTTAACAGTTAGGATCACTTAACTCAGCTATTTTTAAATGAGGTAATAAATGAATCCCCTCCACTCTATCATAGATAGCACTACCCCAGCCCTTCTCATGAAAGGCAAAAACCCCTCGCCAACATGGGATCTTTTCATAAAACTCAGTACTGAGTAGATGTATAAAGGAAAAGGTTATAATAAGACCTTTTCTATAAGACCTACAAACAATATTCACTGGAATTCTTGAAAACATTAATGCATACTATTGCAATTATGATTCTAAAGTGATTCATATCACTTACAAAAATAATAGTCCAATCATTCAATCAGGTAAGTTTCTAATCCTGATAGGTGAGCACACTATACAAATTTTTAGTGTGCCTTTTATAGACCATAATGAATCAAGGTCCCCTTAACTTCTCAACAGAAACTAAAGATACCAAATGGAAATACAGTATATAGGTATAACAATAATATTTTCCAAATTAAAAATTAAGGTATATGGTCTGATAAGCAGAAGGCTACTTTTGGAGAAAAGAAGGTGTGATCACATATAAGATTCTCAGTTGTCAACTAGAAACTAAGCAGGCAAGAAAATACCATCTTAGGTTAAAGCTAACAGAATAGAATAAACATAACTCAAATGAGAGGAAACATCTGAACAGTAACCCACCTAAAAGGTAAGGTGTAAATATGCTAATAGGAGTAGGATACGCCCCAAGTTTTTTAGGGACCATTAATGCATCAAGGGGCAAACAACATAATCACACATCTAATTATATAATTATATGCATAAATTGAGTTTTAAGCAAAAGTTTAGGGGCAATTGGTATATAATAGAGGAGAAGGGCTTTCCTGACAAAGAGTCTATCAAGAGCTCAGAGAATCCCTCAATCTGATTAAAAAGATAAAGGTCATATTTGGACTAGAATGTAAAGAAAACTAACCTATTTAATTGTACAAGTACCCGGTATTTTCCAACTTTTTTGACTCTCAAACTTCTTTCAAAGGAATATATTATCCTAAAAACCTTGCAAGAAAGAAATTTTAAAAATAACTTTGTCATTTTTGTGTGATTTATGATAAAGAAGTAATTTAAGTAAAATATTTTATATTAGTACATTATTAAAATTGACTTAAAAGTTCACTATAAATAATATTTATATTTATCAACAAAATGAAAAGGCAACCTACTGAACAGGAGAAAATATTTGCAAATCATATACCTGATGAGGGGTTAATATCCAAAATACATAAAAAACTCATACAACTCAGTAGCAAAAAAACAATTCAATTTTTTAAATGGACAGAAGATCTGAATAGACATTTTTCCAAAGAAGACATACAGATGGCCAACAGGTACATGAAAAGATGTTCAATATCACTAAACACCAGGGAAATGCAAATCAAAACACCTGTTAGAATGGCTATTACCAAAAAGACAAGAAATAACAAGTATTGGTGAGGGTGTGGAGGAACGGGAACCCTTGTGCACTGTTGGTGGGAATGTTCACTGGTGCAGCCACTATGAAAAACAGTATAGAAGTTCCTCAAAAGATTAAAAATAGAACTACCATATGATCCAGCAATTCTACTTCTAGGTATTGATCCAAAGAAAATGAAAGCACTGGGAATTCCCTGGCAGTTCAGTGGTTAGGACTCCTTGCTCTCAGTGCTGAGATCCCAAGTTTGATCCCTGGTTGGGGAAATAAAATCCCATAAGCCGCGTGACGTGGCCAAAAAAAAAAAAAAGAAAAGAAAAGAAAATGAAAGCACTAATTCAAAAAGACATCTGCATGCTCATGTTCATCGCAGCATTATTTACAATAGCCAAGATACGGAAACAACCTCAGTGTCCATCGACAGATGAATGGATTTTAAAATGTAGTATATGTATACAGTGGAATATTATTCAGTCATAAAAAATGAAATAAAATCTTATCATTTAAAAATATTAAATAGTTATATTCACTTTATTTCTTGTTTTTTCTTTATCCATTATGGTTTATTACAGGATATCAAATATACTTCTCTGTCTATACAGTAGAAGCTTGTTGTTTATATCCATTTTATATATAATAGTTTGCATCTACTAATCCCAAACTCCCAATCCATCCCTCCCCCCCGCCCCTTGGCAACCACAAGTCTGTTCTCTATGTCTGTGAGTTTGTTTCTGTTTCATAGATAAGTTCATTTGCATCATATTTTAGATTTCACGTATAAGTGACATCATATGGTATTTGTCTTCCTCTTCCTGACTTACTTCACTTAGCATGATAATCTCTAGGTCCATCCATGTTGCTGCAAATGGCATTATTTTACTTTTTTTAATGGTTGAGCAGTATTCCAGTACACATATATATATACCACATCTTCCCTATCCATTCAGCTGTCGATGGACATTTAGGTTGCTTCCACGTCTAGGCTGTTGTAAATAATGCTGCTATGAACACTGGGGTGCATGTAATTTTTCTTTTCTTTTTTTTTTTAAACATCTTTATTGGAGTATAATTGCTTTACAATGGTGTGTTAGTTTCTGCTGTATAACAAAGTGAATCAGCTATACGTATACATATATCCCTATATCTCCTCCCTCTTGCGTCTCCCTCCCACCCTCCCTATCCCACTCCTCTAGGTGGACACAAAGCACCCAGCTGACCTCCCTGTGCTATGCGGCTGCTTCCCACTAGCTATCTATTTTACATTTGGTAGCGTACATATGTCCATGCCACTCTCTCACTTTGTCCCAGCTTACCCTTCCCCCTCCCCATGTCCTCAAGTCCATCCTCTATGTCTGCACCTTTATTCCTGTCCTGTGGGGTGCATGTATCTTTTCGAATTACAGTTTTGTCCAGATGTAAGCTCAGGAGTGAGATTGCTGGATCATATGGTAACTCTATTTTTAGTTTTTTGAGGAACCTCCATACTGTTTTCCATAGTGGCTGCACCAATTTACATTCCCACCAACAGTGCAGGAGGGTTCTTCCCCTTTCTCCACACGCTCTCCAGCACTGGTTATCTGCAGACTTTTTAATGATGGCCATTCTGACTGGTGTGAGGTGGTACCTCATTGCAGTTTTGATTTGCGTTTCTCTAATAATTAGCAATGTTGAACATTTTTTCATGTGTCATGTGTGTCAACTATGTGTACCTGAAATGCCTTTTTAATGAAGGTACATTAATTTTTCATTTGTAAAAGCTCCAGTCTAAGGAATAGGATTCAGAAGAGAGAATTTTCCAAACTCCATTTTCCCAAGGGTCAATATATGTTAAAGTTCCTTAGCCCCTGCTAGTTGAGGGTCCTATACCATTTCAGGGTGAGAGCACAAGGGTGAGGTGTTATGATTCCTAGGCTCTACTAGGACCCGAATTTGGGAAAGTCACATGGCCTCTGTGGGTCTCAATTTACTACCCATCAATCAGGGAGGTGTACTGAAAGATTACCTAAACAAAGGGTGTTAGGATCATGACATAAAATTTGGGATTGACACGATGAATATTCGTAACTACTTTTTGTGACCTGTCAGGGACATTCTCAATCACCAGACTATGGAAGGGGTCTCAGAAATCCAAGGTTTCCAACCTTCGTTTTGAGATACAGATATGACTGTATCTTAGCATATTCATACTGGCGGCGAAAGGTCAATAGACTTACCAAATGTTTTAGTTTCTCACTTTTAAAAAATGAAGTAGTCTAGATCTCACTGCATTAAAGGTCAAAAATTTCCACAGTACCTCAAATCCATGCACTGTGGAAATTCTTTCCAAAATATTGGCTTTGCTGTAGCTGAACTTCATATCTTTGCTGTCTACTGATTGCCAACTAAAACAATAACACCGGAGTGGAAACCATCTCATGGAGACCATTCTGGGAGTGACATTTAAAGAAAAAAGTTTCCAACTTCCTTAGGTTAAAAAAAAAAAAGTTTCCACAATTTTCAAAACATTCTCATAACGTCTGAGTATTTCAAATAACTTTGCTTCAGGGAGTAAGCCAGCTACATTTAGGCAATCTTTTATAAACACAGGAATTTTCTCTAGTTAATTTTTTTTTTTTTTTTCTGTATGCGGGCCTCTCACTGTTGTGGCCTCTCCGGTTGCAGAGCACAGGCTCCGGATGCGCAGGCCCAGCAGCCATGGCTCACAGGCCCAGCCGCTCCGCGGCATGTGGGATCTTCCCGGACCGGGGAACGAACCCGTGTCCCCTGCATCGGCAGGCAGACTCTCAACCACTGCGCCACCAGGGAAGCCCTCTCTAGTTAATTTTTAAGGACAAGAATTAAAATTCCTTTTAAATAGCAGTGCATCAACCATTAAAAATAAGGCAGGGCTTCCCTGGTGGCGCAGTGGTTGAGAGTCCGCCTGCTGATGCAGGGGACATGGGTTCGTGCCCCAGTCCGGGAAGATCCCACATGCCGCGGAGCGGCTGGGCCCGTGAGCCATGGCTGCTGAGGCTGTGCGTCCAGAGCCCGTGCTCCGCAACGGGAGAGGCCACAGGAGTGAGAGGCCCGTGTACCGCAAAAAAAAAAAAAAAAAAAAAAAAAATAAGGCAACACCAGTTTGATAGCTTAATATAATATAATCCATCAATAAGAAAATCTGATTTCTCTATTTCTGAACCTGTCTCTGACTGGAAGTTCCCTCTTCCTGGCCCAGAGATGTGACCGGGTACCCAGTCCCGGAAGTTCCTCCTCGGCTCACGTCTCCTGTATTTGGTGCCCTTTTCTTCCTTCCCACATCCACTGCCCCCACCTGTATGCAGGATTCTACCATTTCACAGCCTTTTAACTGATCTTCCTATTGCTTTCCTGTCCCCTCTCCCTACTCCCACCCTTTCTTCCTTATCCACCCTGAATCTGATTTATTAAGCCTGGTATTCAAACAATTTCACAATTTAATATAAATACCTCCCCTTCCTGCCTTCTCAGGCATGACTCCCCTCCTCGATCCTTCCCTCTCACCAAGCTTTTCTGCAGATAGGCTGTGTGCATTCTACTGCCGCTCGTGCTTCTCCAACTCAGCTTCCCACTGGAACCAAAATAAAGCCCCAAATCCTCACCATGTGCACAGGGCCCCACGTGAACTGGCCCTTGCCAACTCTCTCATCCCATCTTTCCACTCCCGGCCTTATTTATTATCCTCAGCCATGCTAAACTTTCTCTTACCCGCTAGATATGTTGAATTCACCTGTCGCAGGCCTTTGCCTTGCTCTTCCTTCTGTTTGGAAGGCTCTGACTATCCTGGTTATCCTCTCACAAGTCATTCTATCAGACTACTCGATATTACCATTTTCACAGCCCTTATGAGAGCTTGTTTATGTGTTTTCTATCTTTCCCCATCAGAATGTTAGTTCCAAGGGACTATTTTATCTGCTGCTGTATTCCCAGTGTCTGCACACAGCAGGTGCTTTACTAACATTTGCTTACTGACTAATCCTACTGGCATTCTCTCCTTGACACCCATCCTTAAAGAATTCTATTCATCCTTTAAGACTCACCTCAAGTGCTATATTCTCAAAAGGGTGCTTCTGGGCTTCCCTGGTGGCACAGTGGTTGAGAGTCCGCCTGCCGATGCAGGGGACACGGGTTCGTGCCCCGGTCCGGGAAGATCCCACATGCCGCGGAGCGGCTGGGCCCGTGAGCCATGGCCGCTGAGCCTGCATGTCCTGAGCCTGTGCTCCGCAACGGGAGAGGCCACAACAGTGAGAGGCCCGCGTACCACAAAAAAATAAATAAATAAATAAAGGGTGCTTCTGTCCTCATCACCACTGTCTAAAGTTCAGATCAATAAAGTTATTGAGCATCTACTATAGAACAGGTACAATAAATGGGATATGCTTACAGTCCCTGTGGCATTTGTCATCTAATGAAATTCTGCAAACTAAAGTGGTTTCTCCATCCTCTGAACTCCTGCAGTAACTGGACTATATAATTAATGTGATAATGAATCACGATGTGCTCTGGAACATCTCGCCTACTGTATCAAACTGCAATTTGGTAGCTGTTGGCCATGCTGTCACCCAGGGATAAAATCGATGTGCTGAGAGAGCCATGTTGTGCCTCCTCCATCCCGAATCTCCTCCTTTGTGGATCCTCACACATCTGAGACACCAAGTGAAAGGTTAGAGACCAAGAATTCTATTCTTTTCCCAGCGTTGAACTCTCTATATGAAAGTGATTTGCATGAATGCTCTTTATAAGAAATTCAACCTTTTAGCAAGTTAAAGGTGCTTTGGAAACTCTAGTGTTTTCTAAACAAGACATATTTGCATGCCAAATATGTTGAAATTAAATGATACACGTGAAAATGCTTTGCAAAGTACTTTTTATATATGTAAAGCATAATTTTGGTGTTATTTAACTTTTCAAAGCTCTAAGCATTTGCTGCCCAAATAGACTGTAAATTCTTGAGGGTGGGAGTCATGTTCTTAGCCTTCTTTTTTCTGTTCCATGATACCGGAGCAAAAAGCCTTTGTTAAGAACAGTGAAGATCATAGATAGCCACTCCAAATTCTTCATTCCAGACTTGGCAACTCTGCCTTTCAGAAATAAAATTCTTTATTCTGAAAACAATCAATGCTTATGCTGGATTACTAATGATAGAAACATCTTTCAAATAATTCTACAGATGATAGTTTTGTGACCAGCATTAAGAAGAAAGCATTAAAACCAGAAAAAAAAAAAAGTATTCACCTGGGCTTCATTCTCTCTAGAACTAGCACTAGAACAAAAATTCATAGGTAAGAATTTAATCACAAAAACTCTTAAACAATGGAATGATGTTGAATCTTTTAATATCTGTAACTGAAACTTATCTCTCGTGTCCTGGGAACACGTATTCACTTGAGGAGGGCTAACATGGGCTTTTATAATAGCTAGATTTTTATAGTAGTACCAAGTATTACATGTAAATTGTCACATTACTTCATACAAAAAGTAAACATAAATTCCTGTAAACACAAACATCCCCAGAACAACTTATTCATCTACTTTTGAACAGGATGCATAATCTTTTCATCAAAACCACTAGGTAAATATTGGATAAGGAAAACATGAATTCCTTAAATTTCCTGATCTGAATTTTTATTAATTCCAAGTTAATTTGCTACTATAACATATTTGATGATTTTTAAAATGAGGTGCTTAAGACTAACAATATTTTAAATAAAATAAAAAACCCCTCTTTTCTCTCTCATGTGTTTCTTTCATATACAGTAGTTCTTCCTTACTGAGATTTATAATAATTCATCAAAAAGACTACTGAAAAGATCAGGGATCTGAAAGTTACTTTTAGCTTTCAGAATAAAAAGTTGATTTCATTACTTATCTGAACTTATCCCATCAGAACCATCCAACCTACCTCTCTAAAATTAGTCATGCTGTAGTCAGCTTCAACTAGAAGTGTTCCTCCCACTGGTCCATTAAGTTCAAAGAAGGCCTGGCTGATGAGAACGGGTATTCTATCCAATTTATGTGTAGGAAGGGAAGTTCAGGCAATGACTGAGAAACTGAGTAATGATAGCATGTAGGAAAGAATGCAAACAAAGACAATGTCAGATACTGTAGCAGAGCACAAAACTAGGGGTGCTCATTTATTCTTTGCTCTGAAAACAAATAATAAAAATGCAGACTTTAGGTTAATGAAATAAAAATCTTGACAAAGTATATGTATTAATACACAGAGAGTCCAAGGCTGGCTGTCAGCACCCCTAGGAGTCTGTAATTACACACCAACAGGTAGAGACTCATATTGTGACTGCATGGGTTTGTTTTCAACTATTAACAAAGAAAAGTATTTAAAAATCTCCTTACCCAAATATTTGTCAGTAGAGTGTCTAAATTCAATTATCCCCAACGCCTGCTTTTTAAACTTGGCTTCTCAACGCAAAAACTAAAAAGCCACACAAATTTCCCTTAACTAAATCAAAATGATTCTAAATTCAAAATCAAGAACCAAGGAAGCATAAAAATTTTTTCTTAGTCTTTGGTCAGTGAAGGTAGAATAAGACTGTAGCAGAAAAAGAGGGCCTTCTTTTTTTTTTTTTTTTTTCGGTACGTGGGCCTCTCACTGTTGTGGCCTTTCCCGTTGCGGAGCACAGGCTCCGGACGCACAGGCTCAGTGGCCATGGCTCACGGGCCCAGCTGCTCCGCGGCATGTGGGATCCTCCCAGACCGGGGCACGAACCCGTGTCCCCTGCATCGGCAGGCGGACTCTCAACCACTGTGCCACCAGGGAAGCCCTGAGGGCCGTCTTTTAACTCACTACCCTAATCAAAAATCCAAAGAACCCTATAGTAACATTTGTGGTAGGTTGAATAACAGCCCCTCAAAGATATCCTTGTCCTAATCCATGGAACTTGTGGATGTGTTATCTTCTTTTGCAGATGTGGTTAGATTAAGGACCTTGAGCTGGAGAGACCATCATGGTTCATCCAGGAGGGCCCAATGTAATCACAAGGGTCCTTACAAGAGGGAAGTAAGAGGATCAGATTAGGAGTGGGAGATGTGACAATGGAAACAGGAAGTGGAAGTGTGATGTAAGGCCTGGAGCCAAGGAATGCAGGAGGCCTCCATGAGCTGAAAAAGGCAAGGAGATGAATCCTCCAAAGCCTCCAGATGGGACCAGTTCCACCAATACCTTGGTTTCAGCCCCACAGGATTCACTTCAGATTTCTGACCTCCAGAACTATAAGATAAACTTGTATTGTTTCAAGCCACTAAGTGTGTGGTAATTTGTTACAGCAACAATAGATAATTAACACATTTTATTATACTTTTAAGGACTGTGAAGCTTAGTAGGTGTTATTACCATTAATTTAATTGAAACTACAATGAATAATTACAAAAGAGGGTTTGAAATTGTCAGGCCTTTCCACCCTACCCACCCTTGTGAGAACTGTCAGCATCTAGAGAGCTTTAGAGAATATAAACCAGACGTAAGGGCAAAGGAAAAACATGATTTCATGTAAGATAAAGAAAGGATCTAATCCCTGTCTACTATGTATTGAGCAAATACAGAACTCAAAGAGCTTACAACTATAAAAGTTCTAATCAGCCCAACTTAGATAAACAAAAGGCTAGGTGACATTCCAAGGATGTAAAAGTAGAGCCTGGAAAGTGAGCAGAGTTATGTACACAAAAGAAACTGTCAGAAGAATCAACAACCTACAAGGGTACACATAGGTACTTTGACCTATAATATAATATAAATTTGAACTCTCAATTCCCACCCAGTTAAGGAGGGAAATCTTCAGAATTGCTTCTTACCTAGGCTTTTCAAGACAGTTATATTCTAGCTAAAGTTCTGTTTCCTATATGAGATTCCAGTCCTTTTTTATCTGGAAGACGAGGGACATACAATGCAATACCAAAAATTGTCAGAAAAACAAAAATGGTTTATTTTCATATTTATTGCTTCTATATAAACTGCAGTCACTTTCTTCTATCAATAGGTGGTGAGCTTGCATTGGTTAGGCAAATGGTGACAGTTTACTAAAATTGAAGTATGAGTAGAGTGAGGCAGTGAAAAGTGCTTTTTTAGGCACTGTCAGATGAGCAGATGAATGAAATTTGAGGATAAAAAGAGACGGACTGCCTTTAAACCACTGTAAGATCTATTCTTCTTAAATGATCATAAAACCACAGTCTTAAGAATGAGCATGCTCTATATCAGCAGTGACACAAATCAACCTTCTCAAGTGAAGGTGAGAAGGCACACAATTTTATCAGTTTTTTTTTTTTTTTTTTTTTTTTTTTTTGTGGTACGCAGGCCTCTCACTGTTGTGGCCTCTCCCGCTGTGGAGCACAGGCTCCGGACGCGCAGGCTCATCGGCCATGGCTCACAGGCCCAGCCGCTCCGTGGCATGTGGGATCTTCCCGGACCAGGGCTCGAACCCATGTCCCCTGCATCGGCAGGCAGACTCTCAACCACTGCGCCACCAGGGAAGCCCTTTATCAGTTTTTTTTTTACTACTTTATTCTATATTTTATTCCTTATTTAAAAATTACTTTTTCTTCTTTCTTCCCAACCTAGTTGCATCCCAAACTACATGAAAAAATAGCATCAATGTATTTTGGAAGCTTATTAATTTTCAAGCCACACACACACAAAAATCCTTTTCATAATACTTCTTTCTGAATAGATGAAACAGATAATCCCTTGCTTTAAGAACCTTGAAGGAAAAGCTGCCTCACTCCTATTTCACATCCTCAGCATACTTCTCACCTGCTATTTTGATATTCAGATTGGCATCCAGTAGCAAATTTTCAGCTTTTAGATCACGATGAACAATATTCCGACAGTGACAAAAATAGACAGCTGCGACAATCTGTTTGAACTTCCGACGGGCCTCCTTTTCTGCCATTCTGCCGTGGGCCACCAGGTGGTCTGCAGTGAAGAAGAATACCGTCAGTTCTTGTTTGGGGACAGTGGTATAATTTCAAAAGGTAGACAGAAGGAGTGACACAAGCGGGCCCAGCAAATGAATGAGTCAAAGAAGTAAAACAAACAAATGGAAAACAATACACTTACAGTCCTGATTTGTATCTATAAAAATTCATTAGTAATGAGCACCCAAACTTCATTAAGTATAAATCCCATTACACATACATATGCATAAGAATACACTCACCCTACCATAAGGAAGGAAGAGCTGTGAGGGATGCACGTAATGGTTTTCTTCAAGGATCCTAACACTCAACACCTTCCTGTGCATATCTCCGTTGCAAAAATTACATATACACAGCAAACATGCACATGAAGATAAGTATCAGCAATATTTCCTGTGCTAAAGGGTGAGTCAAAAAGCAGAGTCACAATAATCAATCATTTTAGGAAAGAATAGACAGAAATTAGTCATTGTTGAGAGGGGAAAACCTGCTTTATATAGGATTCTGTTTAGGCTAATATCTCTTCTGCTTTCTCAAAGGTTTACAATTTGACATAAAAGTGTACTTATTTGGTGACTATTCTCTGGAATGCACAGTAATATGCCTGCATCTTTACATTTGTATTACATTGTGCTTACCAAATATTTTTAAAACTATGTTATTAATTTTTACAGATAACATCAATAGAAAACCAAGTGAAGTTTCTACCACTTTAAATGAAATAATTTCATTGGCTATGTCACTAACTAAGGTATAACAAAAGAATTTACATGTGATAAACTTTGTAATTCTATAAATCAGGCTATCCTCTATATTTAAAAAGGAATTGATTGACATATAATCAATGTCATAAGTTCTATAACATTTTTCTAATAGTGGAAGTAGGTTTATATTGAACCAATGATATACATATCCTTAACCCAGTTCTTCATCTGACAACATATACGGATCACCTGATGGGATTAGAAATGTCAGTGACACAGTTTGCTCTGTTTGAAATCTGTAATAGCTCATCAGCATTATCCTTAAATCAACTGATCCAGCTGGAAAAAAGACACATTTGCCATGATAAGCATCCTGAGATAGTGGGAAAGTGGAAAATTAGACAATATAAGTGTATTATTTTTTGTTTTTTAATAGTAGTTTCAGTAATACTACCCAATTGTTTTAGCACCATCTCCATCCCCCATGGGACCAGTCAGGTATATCTTTTCTTCATCACAAAGAAGAACTTTGAGATAAAACATATGCACCAGTAATGACTGACAAGATTAAGAGCTTAGGACAAGAAATGGAGGGGGGGTGGTTTGAAGAAGGGGGCAAAATGACAATCCATCCACATATCAGATTTTCAAATAATTCAAACTACATTCTGACCACAACGGACATTAAACTTTGGAGACCAAATACTATAGTAATTTTAAGAACAATGTTATAAGTAGTTTATTTAAATTATTAAGAAAGACCCCTCAAAGGAGTTGTTATAATTGTTAGCGTTATCAATGACCCACACATAAGATCTTTGAAGTATTTCCCTCAGAAACAATCATTATTATGGCCAAGATCACCAATTTGGTAGAAAGAAAGAGAAAACAAGAAGTCTTTAGCTTAGATGTTAAAAGGACTAGGATACAGCTTTCTACAGGAGTTTAGAGGTGGTGATAAGTGAGCCCACACCCTGGTATGTTTAGGCTTCTGGTGAGATCTGTCAAATGAATTTCAAACAACACAAGGTCCCCAACTAGGGACAGGGAGTGAATACAAGCTGTTGAAGAACTGGACGTCCATCAGATGTGGACACCATACTCCACTTGAAGAGGCCATTCTCTCTAACAGTACCTGCTCCTTTGACCCATTATTTCTCTTCACCCAAGGCCTAATTATTCTAAAAATGTGCTTTAGCTGCTAAACCTTGTCTAATTAAAGAGCTTTGAAGAGACAGCTATTCTTGAGAAACACAAAAATAAACCCTTATGAAGGTTTACCATCAGAAGCTCATTTGGCCAAGCCACCCATTAATTAAAATGCCCAGGAGACATTCATCTGGCAGTAAACCAGAACACATCAAAGAGCTTCTTAAATACAACAGAATGATTAATTTAGCAATTACCAAAATAAGTGATTTTCTTTTATTAAAAAAACCTCTTTGTATTTTCTAAGTACTTTGTTTTCCTAAAATGATTGGAAAGTTCTCAAAAATGTTACATAGGCCAGGAGCTGGTAGAATGCAGCCTAGTTCTGTTTTATCTCTACAATGACACATTGGTTGTCCTTGGATGAATCATTTATACTGCCAATACTGCCACCTCTTGACCTGCTAAACAGAAATAAATTCTGTTACATGCTATGGCCAAAGAAAGAATAGCATATTTGGGAATAAACTGGTACTTTGACTAAGAGTTATCATATATGACATAATTTTAACTTTCAAAGACATTTAAAAAGCTATTTTTTAAAAAGGTCCGCTCATTACTACACAAACACTATTTCAGCATTTGGTTAATAGATCATAAGGATCTTTGTTCAGGATTCTGCAGTGCTTGAAAGTGATTATTATTATACACCAATTGTACTGTTACACGGTTCTGGTTACAAGGTATTTGTGATAGCACACTGGGTAAAATGGTTTAAACTATATAGTACTTTCCCTAAAGATACCTACAGTATCCCTGCAGCTAAGAATATAAAGAAGATACAGAATTACTTTTTTAAAAAGTGTGTTGTCTGCAAACGTCAGATGTTTCTTACTAGCCATTGTGTTTGATGTTTAAGTTCTCTCTTCTTTGGGAACGTTGTGCTCTTCCCCACATACAGGACCTTCATACTGGCTCAATGTCATTCAGACTTTAGCCTCTGCTTTTATTTTTGCCCATCTTATTACCACCACCACCACCCCCCGCCTCCAGCCCCTGTTAGTTTGCTTTCAGTGTAAACCTACAGGGTCTAGTGGGTGTGCCAGGAAGCCAGCAGCCTGCAGTGGTTTTTGGTCCCTGCTGAAATTGCCTTTCAGCTGCCTGCTGACAAATGGCTGCTTTATGTTCATGTGTGCTCCATAGGCAGGCAGCAAAAATTCTTCAAGTTCAAATATGACATTTAACTTTCAGCGAAGAAACCCAGAGCAGTAGTAGCCCAGCCTGGACTTAACACAAAGTCACTGCATTTGAATACATACTGGGGTAATTTCAGAAGGCAAATGAAACAAATAGCTCCCCAGCCACTCAACATTCAAAGTAAAATACATTCTGCAACTTGTCAGGATAAACCCACTTGCAAGGAACTCTAAAGAGTTGTTCTGGACAGTTTAGTGAGCTAGTTCTCCGAAATACTGGGCGAGATGCCACCCATACCTCCAGTACCAAACACCCCACCCTGTAACCATGACCCCAGCCCCCCATCCACACCCCTGAGTCTAGACAATCTTCACTCCATCACAGTAAGTCCCTTTTCACCATCAATTAACTACTACTCTATTTAGTTGCCATTATACCTCTGGGCAAATTTAAAGTTTTTCTCTATCACGGCTTCAACCATTTCAACCCAGACAAGGATGAGGTGACTCTCAATTAAAAGGAGAAAACGGTTCTCCTGTTTTCAAGCTCTTATCAAAAGTAAGGAGCCTGTGAAATAAAAACAAAACAGAACAACAACAAAAAAAGAAAAATGTAAGGAGTCTAAGTTCTCTTTCTCACTTTCCAATCACCATAAATAACTTGGCACTGGATTTCTGTAACCTTTTTTATCTGTTCTTCCTTACAAAATCAAAAGTAGTTAGTGACACTAAGGGATTTATATACGTCATGAGGAGTATATTATTAGAAGCGGAGGGAATGAATTCTGAAGTTTCAAAAGTATTAGAGCACCAACGTTTATAAAGTTTGCTTCATAATTCACTGCTTTTTTCACAGTGAATTGCTTCAAATTCACTGTTTGTAATTTTGTCCCAATCTGACTCAGGAAGAAATATCTTGTGGTACAGTTAGATTCTAACCTTTCAAAGAGCAAAAATACACATAAGGCAGTCTTAACGTCCCTAGACCAGCCTTGCTGGAGTGTCAGAGGCATGCCACTAATGGGGTAGCGGTGGGAAGCCAACATTTCTTAAAATAAGTCACTTTCCCACTATAAACAGACAGTGTCTCCATTTGTCTGCTAAGTCTACAACATCTAAGATCCAAAACACTAGCTGAAAATGAACATACCTTGATAGCAGGTCAAGCAACAGGGCAGAAACTTTTCATTTTTCATGATGAAGAAATAACCCAGTCTAGAATGGGGAAAAGGCGGCTCATGTGTTAAGCTTAGGTGGCTACCTGGAAAGATGTCTGCCAATTCCAAGCTAACCACAGCTAGCAGAGTTCTTTGCTTTGCCACTCAGTTCTATCATTTCTTCTTTCTACACTCATGGAAACGACTTCCTGTTTATCAAACAAATGCTTCTTTCCAAAAGAGTCAGGGCGAGGCCAAGATAACTCAGCTTCCTGGGAGAAGGTTAACAAGAGTGCACTCAAATGTCACACTGTCCCTAACCCTCGGAGGCCCCAAGCTGCTAAGGACTAGAGGAAGAGGCCTTGTTATTTGGTTTTCCTTGCCAAGATTCCAGCTACCTCATACCAGGCTTCTTTACTTGTTGCTGCTGTTGGTTACCATCTCTTTTCTTCATCCTTCCAGGGGTCCAGGCCAAAAACCTTGCTGTCGTCTTTCATTCTCTTTCTTCCACACCCCACATCCAATCCATCAGCAGAGTTTAGAAACTCTGCTGTCAAAATACATCCAGAATTCAACTATTCCTCACCCTTATCCCCACCCCACTCTAGTGCCACCAACCTAGTCCAATAGCCATTATCTCCGTCCAGGTTTACTGCAGTAACCTTAGAATAAACTCCTAACCAGTATCCCTCATTCTGCCCTTGGCTCGCTGCAAGCTACTCTCAGAATGACAGCCAAAGTAAGAAGTCTTTTTTTGTTTTTTTTAACTTTTTTCTTTTGAAATTAATTACAGATTCACAGGAAGTTGCAGAGATAGTACAGAGAGATCCCATGTACCCTTCACCCAGTTTCCCCCAACAGTTAAATCTTACATAATTATAGAACAATATCAAAACCCAGAACTTGACATGGGTACAATATGTGTATGTCATTTTATCACATGTATAGATTTGTGGAACTACCACTGCAATCAAGATACAGAATTATTTGGAGTTACTCAGTACTGAGTATTCTTGCAGGCATAAAAACAAAATGCCCACTATTACTTTTTTCTGTCTATCAAGTATTAAACTTTTTCCTTCAGGGTTCTGAGAAAACACAATTTCTTTCTGATTCACTTACAGTCACAAGATATGCTTTAGTTCTAAAAGTTTTAAGCTAGAACTATTTCTATTTTTTTCCTATGCCTTCTTACTCATACAAAAGAGCTTTGCATGTGACCGATGCTTAATAATTACAGATTAACTCAGGGAATATCCATCAGAGGAAAGACTATATATATATATTTTTTACTCTTCATCTTGCCACTAACAAAGTTTGTAAACTAAGCATGGTTTATGTTAAGGCTTTATAAAAAACAACATGCTATTCTTTTGATACAAAGTCTGTTTACATTAATGTATAAAGGAGGATTTGTTTTCTTATAGTTTCTTAAAAAAATACTTCTAGACTAAGTATAAGCCCAGGTAGCCTATGAAATAGGATCCCGTATATTCTTAAAGGCCTTTCAAGAATGTTATTCACACTTCTCAGATATAGTGCAAATGTTTCTCGTGCTACACCAATATACTAGCAAAGGTGGGTTAGCTAATTTTGTAATACAGAGATTCTTCCCTGATTCCTAGTATAATCTGCAGGTTCCAAATCCAGCTCATTCTTTCTCTGAAGCTTTCCCTAACCTACTCATCTACTCTAGAAGAACTGGTCCATAATTTGTATCTAGTGGCATTTAGCATATACACCTCTGTAACATCACTGAACAAGTGAACAACTGTATTACAGTTGTTTCTTAACATGTATATATCCCTCTCCAGACCAGGGATTCTTAGTCCATGGATGGATTTCCATCCATGAATCCTGTAAAGTAAAGGAAAATATGGAGAGTGTGCTTCCATTTGTGTAGTAAGGAAGAGGAAATACAAATATGTATGTGGGTGTATGTATGTATATTTAATTTATATTTTCTAAAGGAAGTAATATTAAGTGAGAAACTTCTTAAAATGGTTACTTATAAGGGAATGGAAAAGGGGTGGAAGCTAGAATTTCCTGAAAGTACCTTTTTTTTATAGTTTTAGTCCTAAAAACATGTAATGTCTTAAATAACTTAAATAATTCAGAATTGAGTCAAAGAGAAGAAAAATTTCTAAAAATTGAAAGCAAATTGGAAAAAAAAAACCGTAACTCTGAGTTAAGTTGTGACATAACCAGAAAATAATTTTTTTAAGTGACAAATTGAACGCAGTATTTTGCCTATGCATCTTTTTCTTTTCTTTCTTTTTTTTTTTTTTTGCGGTACACGGGCCTCTCACTGTTGTGGCCTCTCCCGTTGCGGAGCACAGGCGCCGGACGCACAGGCTCAGCGGCCATGGCTCACGGGCCCAGCTGCTCCGCGACATGTGGGATCTTCCCGGACCGGGGCATGAAACCGTGTCCCCTGCATCGCCAGGTGGACTCTCAACCACTGCACCACCAGGGAAGCCCGCCTATGCATCTTTAATGGGCTATATCTTGAGGACAAAAAGAACCAGTAGTCTCTTTAATATTTGTAATAATATTGGTATTACTTTGAGTCAGTCTTGCCCTCACTCTCATATTAAATATGTAATTACGTTAAAGTCATTTGAAACCACAAATTTTCAGCATAAGAGAAATGAGACATAAATACATAATGTTCAGGAAGTAGAAACACTGAAATCTTAAATTTCAATTGGAATGTTAGTACAAACTTGTATTTTACTTTTCTCTCTATAAAACCCACACATTTGCTACCTCTGTGCCCTAAACAGGCCTCTAAGCAATGACAACCCAGTAGTAATATAAGCATCCCTAGGGGACAGGCTGAAGGAACCAGAGCTCCCAGGAGAAATGTTTGATTCCAGGTCTGAGACAGGAAGTGTTCAAGATAAGCCTGGAACATCTTACCTAAAAGCAAGGAAGCTATTAAAGACTAAGGGGATCAGGGACTTCCCTGGTAGCACAGTGGTTAAGAATCCGCCTGCCAATGCAGGGGACACAGGTTTGAGCCCTGGTCCGGGAAGATCCCACGTGCCTCAGCGCAACTAAGCCCATGTGCCACAACTACTGAGCCTGCAGTCTAGAGCCTGCGAGCCACAACTACTGAGCCTGAGTGCCACAACTACTGAGCCCGCATGCCTAAAGCCCGTGCTCCACAACAAGAGAAGCCACCGCAGTGAGAAGGCTGCGCACCGCAACAAAGAGTAGCCCCCAATCGCCGCAACTAGAGAAAGCCCACGTGCAGCAACAAAGACCCAAGGCAGCCAAAAATAAATTAATTTTTAAAAAAGAAAGAAAGAGGGCTCCCTGGTGGCGCAGTGGTTGAGAGTCCTCCTGCCAATGCAGGGGACACAGGTTCGTGCCCCGGGAAGATCCCACATGCCGCGGAGTGGCTGGGCCCGTGAGCCATGGCCGCTGAGCCTGCACATCTGGAGATTTTGCTCCGCAACGGGAGAGGCCACACCAGTGAGAGGCCAGCGTACCGCAAAAAAAAGAAAAAAGAAAAGAAAGATATAAAGAAAGAAAGCTATGTGCAAACACACAGCTTTAAAAAAAAGACTATTGGGATCATGTCAAAAGAACACAGGAGTCAACTTAAAGAGGCTTCCGCTAGCTAAGTGGAGTAATTTGAGCATCAAAAGAGTAATAACTCAATGGACTGAAACACTTCAAACATGTTAAAATCTGTAAGTTCATAATGATATTACAAAATAAACAAATAAAATCAACTTCATTGGTCACCACTGGCGATTGCTAGGGTACCAGTTCATTATTCTGAAATTTAATACATAATGAAAAAGAATCAAGTATTTATTTTGCCTTTATTGTAGTTTCTAAATAGTTTATAGGCAAAGTTCTTTACAGAAGAATTAGAGCTAATAAATGCAGAAAGAATGAGAGAATTAAAAAATCACCATTTTGCAACTTCTAATGAAGTAATGTATTTATTAGGCAACTAAATAAAAAGAGTGACTAAAACATTTGATCAAAAGTGGATGAGAAACTTTATAAAAACTTTATGAAACTTTATACATCACCAGAAGTGGTGAAATCAGACATTATACAAATCCTGAAATGATGCATCAGTTAGACTATGATGTATTCCTCTCCCCGACCCCACCAAGGTGACCCTTATTTAACCAAACCACATTACAATAGAAATAGTGAGCCAGAGACAACATGCTGAATGATGCAATAAGGATCCAAATCCAGAATGTGGGAAATTTTACAAGATGATCCAGTTTCTTCAACAAGTAAATGGCATAGAAAAAAAAAAAGTGTGTGATGGCAGGAGACAGAAGGGGTTGTTATAAAGCATAAAAAATTTAAGATACTTATCAACTCTGGTATTTGGACTTCGTTGCATCATGATATGAATAAACTATAAATATATGTTTTGAGACAATTGGAGAAAGCTACGAAACATGGCCTGCCTATTAGTTAATTTTGTTGGCTTTAAGAATGGTATTATAGACTTTAGTTGATTATGAAGGATTAGCTGATACTGGATTTACTCTCCCACTTTAACCAACTGTAAAATTTGGACTGTTTGCAGACATTGGGCAATAACCAACAAAAGGTTATGATTCTTCAGAGGAAGAAAGCACAAGAGTTGAGCCCCGTATTCACCCCAAACCACAACCTATGAAAACAGATCAGAGTTAGGGGCGGGTAAGGCAGTTAGAATTTGGGTGGCAGGAGAGCAGAGAAGGAGAGAGAAGCAGAGGAGGAACATCAAAAGTTACAAAAGAAATTCTGATGAGGTCTTGGACAACTCTCAAACTAGATATGAGCAAAAGTAAGACTATAAAAGGCCTAGCGTTAAAAAGTTGCTGGGAGGATGAAAGCTTAAGAGAAAATTTTAGAGATTATACAGTGCACAGGGGAGATACAGCTTACAAGGCAAGACCTTGGTGAATATTCTACATACTCAGTGGAGAGCCCAGAGGACAACACTCTGGGAGTAAGGGCTGTGCCATGGGAGTAAGGGCAAAACTAAAACAGAACCAACATAACAATGCCTAAAACTAATAAGCCTCAGCATGATCAAGTTGATCCATCATAATTCAACCTCCTGCCAGAACAAACTCAACACTGTAGAAGAGAACATAATCCAGAGTCTTTATAACGTGTCACTCTTAATACCCAGTATACAACAAAATAATTACTAGACATGGGAAGAAGTAGGAAAAATGACCAATAATCAAGAGTTTAACGTCAACAGAAGCAGAACCAAAGATGACTTGGATATTGGAGTTAGCAGGCAAGGACTTCAAAAATGACTGTGATTAATACATTAAAGAAAACACAGGGAAAGATGTACAAAAAGGATAAGATGGAACATGTCAAAGGAGAATCAGTCTCTAAAATATATATAATATATAGGGACTCCCCTGGTGGCGCAGTGGTTAAGAATCCGCCGGCCAATGCAGGGGACACAGGTTCGAGCCCTGGTCCGGGAAGATCCCACATGCCGTGGAGCAACTAAACCCATGTACCACAACTACTGAGCCTGCGCTCTAAAGCCCGAGAGCCACAACTACTGAGCCCGCGTACCACAACTACTGAAGCCCGTGCGGCTAGACCCTGTGCTCCACAACAAGAGAAGCCACTGCAAAGAGAAGCCTCTGCACCGCAACTAAGAGTAGCCCCCACTTGCCGCAACTAGAGAAAACCCGTGCGCAGCAACGAAGACCCAACACAGCCAAAAATAAATAAATAAAAATTAAAAAAATATATAATTTATAAACATATTCTAAAATGGCAAAACACCCGAAATTGAGAACTTATTGGATAGGTTCAACAGCTGGCACAGCAAAAGACAGGATTAGTGACCTTGAAATAAATATTATTGTTAAGTTTTTTAAAATCCTTATATGCAAGAGAAAATATTAAGTATTTATATGTGAAATGATATGACTTCTTGATTTGCTTTAAAATACTTATAACCAAAAAAAAGTTGGGGGAAAGGATGAAACAAAACCAGCAAAATATTGATAACTATCAAAACTAGGAGATGAGTACATCAGAGTTTATTACACTATTCTCTTTCCTCTTACATATATTTAAAAATGCCTATAAAAAGAAGTTTTTAAAAATGAAATCTATCATTTGCACACCTATTTTCATAACAGCATTATGTGCAATAGCCGAAGGGTAGAAACAACCCATGTATCTATCCATCCACAGATGGATTTTAAAAATGTAGTATGTACATACAATGGAATATTACTCAGCTTTAAAAAAGAAGGAAATTCTGACACGTGCAACAACATGGATGAAGCTTAAGGACTTTATGCTAAGTAAAATAAGCCAGTCGCAACAGGACAAATACTGTATGATTTCACTTATATGAGGTACCTGGAGTAGTCAAACTGAGAGAAAGAACACAGAATGGTAGTTGCCAAGGGATGCGAGAAAGGTAAATGGGGAGTTGTTATTTAGTGGGTACAGAGTTTCAGTTTTGCAAGATGAAAAGAGTTCTGTAGATGGATGGTGGTGATAATGCGAAATAATTAACACCACTGAACTATATACTTAAAAACGGTTACAACAGTAAATTTTATGTTATGTGTATTTTACCACAGTTTTTTAAAAAACACACAAAATCTCTCTCTCTCTCTCCCTCTCCCCCTCCCTACCCCTCATGCACACACACACAGACACCAGCCCAGAAAATATCTTCAGGATATCAAAGTTTGAAGGCACACTGAAATAAAATGCACTAATTCCAAAAAATGAGCTAAAAATCTCTTTATATGTCAAATATTTTAAAATATTATGACTAAAATATATTTTTCTAAAGTTTCACTTTGTCAGAAAAGACTTCATTTTCCAAAGACTTCATTTCCATTCAAAAAAAAAAAAAAGTTCAGAAAACCCTCAGAAAAAATATTAATACAGGAGCCAGGTAAAAATATTCCTTTTGCTCATTCTCTGGGGCATTTATTTTTATGTCATGATAGAACCAACAGGATGGTCAGACGACAACCATGAATTGATATCTGGCAGTAAAGTGAGGTCATCAAACTGTAAGTTTCTAAGCACTAAACACAGGTGGCTTCCTCATATACCTTGGGCAGGTTACAAACATAAATGCTAAAGTCATGTCTGATATTGAGAAAATAAAACCAAAAAATGAAGAATAATGAATGGGAAATTAATTAGGGAAGGAGACGGAAGTAAATTGTTTTAATTTAGGATGACTGAATGAAATTCAGTGATACAGTTATTTGCTTCTGTCAGTAAAGTCTTAGAAAACAGCTAGTTCTTGTAGCCAAAGGGAGTAAATAATTTAGTGAGAAAACAGTATTTTAGTTATAAAAATATATAGAATGTCATGAGGATTAAATAAGAAAAGCATGTTACAACAACAACAAAAGCACCACCCAAAACACAGTAGTGTGTTCAAATAAACAAATGTGATAGTGTTCTCAAACATTTAGGAGGTTGAAAGATAACATACGTAACACTTAACACAATATCTGGTACAGGATGGTTATACAATTTAGTCTTTTCCATTCTCTGCTCTGTGAGTCTGAGGGTCCCATAGCATAAATAGACGGCTTTGCGAGAAGTTCTGGGTTCCATACATGTTGACACCTTTAGGAAATATCATTTTTAAGGCACTGAGAATGTCCATAATAAATCATACACACTTCAACACAGTACTGTTAAGTTAATAAATTATTTTAAATGCTCATGAGTTCTGCGTGGTATTCAGGAAACTTTTCTTGATAAAGTGCTGGATTTATAACTTCATAGTCTCAAACAGGAAGTTTGGGGATATATATCTAAAGAAATCATACTGTGGAAGTTTTAAATTATGAGTTTAGTGGTTTACAGAACTAACCAGTTTCTCAATTCTGTTTATAAAATTAAACAAACCCACACTGTCATGGCTGCCCCTTTATAATACAGTGTCAAATAATCATTTCAATAAATCAATTGAATGAATAATAAATTCTCATTCAATAATCATTTATTGAAGCCTATTACATTGCTTAGAATTCATAATCTTTAATGTCTTCCTCTGCAGTTACCCAGAAAACAAAAAGGTGTTTTCCTCCCATGTCAAAAACTCATTTAACTAAAATATGTTATGGAATAACATGAAAATTCCATGCTTGACTTCGTTATACTTCACTGTGATACAATGAAATAAATATACTGCGTGCCTACTATATGTTAGACACTGCATTAAATAGTGAAGATACAGATGAATAAGATTCAAATGTCACAATCTGCAGTCTAGTGACATTCTTTCGTTCAGTTAGTCTTTCATTCAACTGATGAATAAATATTTAATGAGCATGTATTCTCTGCAGGCACTTTTCTAAGTACTAGAGATTTATTAGCAAGGCTCAAAAGTTACAAAGTCCTTACTCTTAAGAGGCTTATATTTTAGTGAGATGAGACAATAAGCAAGCAAACAAACAAACAAACAAATAAACGTCAGTTGGTGATAAGGACCAAGAAGAAAAATAAAGCAAGGAAGGAAATGCAGAGTAGTGGGCCAATAGGAAGAGTGAGATTTCAGACAGCATGGCAGGCAAAGACCTCTCTAATAAGATAACATTTGATAAGAGACCTGAAGGAAATGGAAGAGAGAGCCATGTGGATATCTGGGGAAAGAGTATTTCAGGAAGAAGAAATGGAATATGTCAAGGCCTTAAAGTGAGAACATATCCAGAGTTTAATGAACAAGAAAGAGATGCCAATATGCCAATATGAAACGGGGGAGAGTACTAGGTGCTAAGGTCAGAGAGGTAGCTGGAAACCAGGTAACATAGACGTTTATAGACTATGCATTTATTCCAAACAGATGAGAAAGCCAATAGAAGAGAAAGCAGAGTGGGAAGATTCCACTTTCATTTTAAAAGAATCACTCACTGCAATAGAGGAATCAGGGCAAACTCAGGGAGCCTGGTTAAAGGCTATTGCCGTAACCCTAGCAAGAGATACCTATGACTTCGGTCAGATTGGTATTGGTGGAGGTGGTGGTAAATGACAAGGTTCAGCATATATTCTGATGGTAGAGTCACCCAGATTTACTGACGGATCGGGCCCGAGGTATGAAAGCAAAAGAGAAATTAAGTATGACTCTGTAGAAGTTTTTGGTGTGAGCAACTGGATGCACAGAGTTGCCACTTGAGACAGGAGAGACTGGTGAAAAGAAAAAGTTGGTGAATGGAAATCAGGAGTTCAGTTTACATATGTTAAGACTGCGACATCCATTAGACATCCAAGGGGAGATGTCAAGTAAACAGCTGGGTATATAAACCTAGAGTTCAGAGGACAGGTCAGACTGGAGAGTTAAAATCTGGAAGCCATGGGACTTCCCTGGTGGTCCAGTGGGTAAGAATCCGTACTCGCAATGCAGGGGGCCTGGGTTTGATCCCTGGTTGGGGAACTAGATCCCGCATGCATGCCGCAATTAAGAGTTAGCATGTTGCGGGCTTCCCTGGTGGCGCAGTGGTTGAGTCCGCCTGCTGATGCAGGGGACACGGGTTCCTGCCCCGGTCCGGGAAGATCCCACATGCCACGGAGCGGCTGGGCCCGTGAGCCATGGCCGCTGAGCCTGCGCGTCCGGAGCCTGTGCTCCGCAACGGGAGAGGCCACAACAGTGAGAGGCCTGCGTACCACAAAAAATAAATAAATAAATAAAATAAAAATAAAGAGTTAGCATGTTACAACTAAGAAGTCTGCATGATGCAACTAAAAAAAAGATCCCACATGCCACAACTGAAGATCCCATGTACCACAACTAAGACCTGGCACAGACTAAACAAACAAACAAATAAATAAAATATTTTTTTAAATAAATAAATACAATTTGGAGGCCAGCAGTTTCATGGGCCATAAAAATCAATTAGGGGGTAGATGTGCATAGAAGAAAAGAGGTCCAAGGACTGCACCAAGCAGCACTCCAAAATTTAGATGTCAGGAAGATGAGGAGGATCTGGCAAAAGAACCACTAGAAGAAAAAGTGATCAGTCAAGGGACTACTGTCTAAATTACTCAGTCTAGTGCCAGTAAATGACACAGAAATACAAAAGAAAAAAACTTAACTGCAAATAGTGCTAGAGTAGAGGTATGCTCAAAGGAAGAAGGAAAAAGGCAGTAACTCTCGAGCACAATCAGGGCAGAGTTCACAGAAAGCATAGCATTTGAGACGGGTCATGAACGTTGAGTAGCAATTAATAAAGCAAAGAAGGATAGCTGGGCTTTTGTATCTTGTGTTCTGACACATCATATGGATAATCAGCCTTCCAACCAGTTCCTCTGAGGACAATCCCTTTATAGACCTTGTGAAGAAAAAAAGGACAGTATTCTACAAGAGATCAGGAAGTAATGTAAACTTGTCTGAGTCCCCACTAGCTTCAGACTAACATGCCAGCGTACCTGGTAAACCCCTTTCTGCCTCTCTTGCCTTCACAACCTCTAGCTAGCAAGGCTTTGAGCCTTCTACATTCATTTCCTACCAAAATTACTATTTTTATTGGTGACAACACAACTGGGCATGGGTTTTTTTGTCTTTCATTCCAAGTCAAATCAGCTGCCTCTGGCAACAAAGATGCTTGTTTTAAGGCCAGCCCAGCCTTGGATTACATTATGTTTCCCCCTGGGGAAGAGGTGCAGGCTGTAGGGGCTCAGGCAAGAAAGCCACAGACGCCCACTGTTCCTACCACAAGTTCAAAAGATTTTCATGAATTAAGCTTCTCCATTTGATGTTTGCTACTGGTTCATTTTCAGAGCCCTAAATGGGTGTTTCTAACAATTTTGTCTAGTTTTATATTTGTTCTTTGGAGAGAAGATATTCTTAACTCTGTTACCATCACTTTTTATTTTAATATTTATTTTATTATTTATTTGGTTGTGCTGGGCCTTACTTGCAGCAGGCGGGCTCCATGGTTGCAGCTTGCTGGCTCCTTAGTTGTGGCACGTGTGCTCCTTAGTTGCAGCCGACAGGCTCCTTAGTTGTAGCTCACCAGCTCCTTAGTTGTGACAGGCAGGCTCCTTAGTTGTGGCATGCAAACTCTTAGTCACGGCATGTATGTGGGATCTAGTTCCCTGACCAGGGATGGAACCCAGGCCCCTGCACTGTGCCACCAGGGAAGTCCCACAATCACTTTTATTTATCTTATTTTCAATTGCTACGTCTGTACATATTTTAGAATTCATTTATTATATAACATTTATGCACTCATACCTCACCCCGTTACATTCTGATTTCTATTCTTATTACACTAGTGAAACAGCTCTCTTTAAGAATACTGAGAACATCTTTGTCTCAAAGCCAGAAATTACCTTGCATTTCTTATCATGTTTGACTTTTCTACAGCATTTAATACTGCTCCTTTTTGAAATTCCTATTTTCCTTGGTTTTTATAACACCACAGTCTTATTTCATCGACAGTGGCTTTTCATATGGCTCCATTTTCAACTTAAATACTGATGGTAAGAAGGGTTTCATCCTTAAACCTATTCTTTCATCTTTAAACATACTGATGACCAACTACCATCTATCTGCTGATGGAAACAATATCCCTAGGCTCTATCTTATCCCTGATTTCCAGATTTCTATATCCAATTACTTGATGGACAACTTTCACCTAACTGGTGCCTCAAACTAAATATGTCTAAAACAACACACTTCATCTGATCTGTTTTTTTTTAATTTATTTAATTTATTTATTTTTGGCTGGGTCTTCGTTATGGTGTATGGGCTTCTCATTGCAGTGGCTTCCCTTGTTATGGAGCACAGGCTCTAGGTACGTGGGCTTCAGTAGTTATGGCACGCAAGCGCAGTAGTTGTGGCTTGCGGGCTCTAGAGCACAGGCTCAGTAGTTGTGGCACATGGGCTTAGTTGCTCCGTGGCATGTGGGATCCTCCCAGACTAGGGCTCAAACCCATGTCCCCTGCATTGGTAGGTGGATTCCTAACCCCTGGGCCACCAGGGAAGTCCCATCTGATCTGTTTTTAACCCTGGTATTCTTTATCTCAATAAGTGACACTACTACTGTCAAAAACAGGATCAGAAATCTAAAAATCATCTTACTACCCTCTTATGCATTTTCTCCTTTACCTAGCACTGTACTTCCCAATAGTTTAGTAACCTTTGATATGCTTAATTAATCTAAAATTTCAGGAATACTGCCTACTTCTTTTACATAAACAATGATAAAATAAAAAGCCTTGAGGAGAAAAGGTGAAGTTGTTATTATATAAGTAGAGGAAATGCTATTAATTTATACATACTAGCTCTGCAAACAAGCTATTGCCTATGTCTAAATCTCACGGTAATAATACCCATCCAAGAAAATCTGTCTCACCCTCTTTTTAAACGGGGACTTATAACAAGAGGGTAAAAAAGACTTCATGTTAAGATTGTTTTGCTGCTCTGTCTATGGCCTATTTTCAAAACAGAAATTTGGTTTATAGTTATAATCAAAGATCCTCCCAGAAACACTTTATTGAAGTCATTCTATATGGAAGAACAGATTCTTCAATCTGGTGAATGGGAAAGAACATATACTCTGGAGTCAGGTAATCCTCAGCTCTGTTACTGATTAGTTATAGGACTTTGGCAAATTATTTAGTGTTCCTGAACTCCAGTTTCTTTGTCTGTAAGATGATGGCAAAAATATCTATGTTACAAGACTACTGTGAAGTTAAAATGAAAAAGATGAAGTCACTACCTTACTTCAATATGTCATCATTCTTAAGTATTACTGTACAGTCTCCTAACTGGTCTTGGAATGTTCCATCCCAATTCTTCCTTATATGGCAATGATTCAAGATAAAATTCAATTCTTTTACATGGTTGGTTCATTCATTCATTCACTTACTCTTTCAGTAGTTACTGATCATTTCCCTCAGTAATATCTGAGTCCAGCAGTATGAACTGGAGAGCAAGGGGAGCCATGGAGTTAAATGGTGAGCAAAAACAGACATGGCCCCTAATCTTGTGGAGTTTGGTGCCTGGTGGGAGAGAGAATCCACTACATAATTACAGAAAGAAATGTAAAACCGACTGATATCAGTACCGCCAAGAAAGGATACAGTACAATGAGAGGGTGTGATAGGGGATTTGGCCAAGTCAGAGAAGTCTTACAAAGCTCTTTACCATGGAGCCTTTCCTATCAAACCAGCCTTATTTGCGGCCATTTTCTCATACATAACCTATATTAAAACCATACTAAACAACTTAATGAATATGAAATACACCACGTTCTCTCTCCTCTTGAAATCTTTTGAACATGCTACAGCATTTCTGAAATACCTTGCTCCCCCAGTTAACTCCAGAAAGTATCCAAAGATACAGTTTCTTACACTGCTTCTTTAAAGCCTTCACCACCCAAGACATTAATATTAATCACCTAATCATGTTGGGGTATGCCAATTCCTCTACCTGATAACTGATAACCTTTGTAAATCATTAATATTTTATGGGGAGATATTCTGAGATTATGCCAAAATCCTGTCCCCATCTGTATTAGTTCCCTTAGGGTGCTGAAACAAATTACCACAAAATAGGTAGCTTAAAACAACTGTAGTTTACTCACACACAGTTTTGGAAGCAAGAAATCCAAAATCAAGTTATCAGCAGGGACTCACTCTACCTGGAGGTTCTAAGGAAGAATTTTTCTACACCTCTTCTAGCTTCTGGTCACTGTCAGTTTTCCTTGACTTGTGGCTGCATCATTCCAATCTGCTTTCTTCTTTTTCAAGATTGTTTTGGCTATTCTGGGTCCTTTGTAATTCTACATAAATTTGGAATCAGGATATCAATTTCTACAAAAATGTCAGCTTAGATTCTGATGGGGACTGCATTGAATCTGTACATCAATTTGAACAGCACTGTCATCTTAACAATGTTAACTTTTACAATCAATGAACATGGGCTGTTTTTCTAATCATTTAGATGGTCTTAAATATCTTTCAACATTGTTTTATACTTTTTTGTACTTTTCAGAGTATAAGATTTGCACTTCTTTTGTTAAATGTATTTGTAAGAATGTTATTCTTATTAATGCTATTGTAAACTGAACCATCTTATTTCTTTCATTCTCAGATTGTTCACTGTAAGGATATGGGAATACAACTGAACATATTACTCTTGCATCTTGCAACCCTGCTAAACTCTTATATAGTTCTTACAGTTTTTTAGTGGATTTGTTAGGATTTTCCATATACAAGATCACGTTATCTATGAATAAACTGTTTTACTTTTTCCCTTTCCAACCTAGTGCCTTTTATATTTCTTTCTTGCCTAATTGCTGTGGCTAGAACCTCTAGTACGATGTTTAAATAGAAGTGGAGAGAGATGAAATCTTTGTCTTCTTCCTGATCTGTGGGGGAAAACATCTAGTCATTCACCATTAAGTGTGATGTTAGTTGTGAGTTTTCAGACGTCCTTTATCAGATTACAAGTTCCCTTCTATTTCTAGTTTGTTGAATATTTTTATCACGAAAGAGTGTTGGATTCTGTCAAGCACTGTTTCTTCATATATTGAGATGATCATGTTATCTTTTTTAATTTTAAATGTATTGGACTATATATAGTTGACTTACCATGCTGTGTTAGTTTCACATGTACAGCAAAGTGATTCAGTTATCCATACACATATAATTCGTTCTTTTTTAGATCCTTTCTCATATAGATTATCACAGGATATTGAGTAGAGGTCCCTGTGCTATATGGTTGGTCCTTATTAGTTATCTATCTTATATGTAGCATTGTGTGCATGTTCATCCCAAGCTCCTAATTTATCCCTCCCCCCACGTTTCCCTTTTGGTAACCATAAGTTTGTTTTTGATATCTCTAAGTCTGTTTTTGTTTTGTAAATAAGTTCATTTGTATCATTTTTTTTAAAATTAGATGCCACATATGAGTGAATCATATGATATTTGTCTTTCTCTGTCTGAGTTACTTCATTTAGTATGATAATTTCTATGTCACCCTTGTTGCTGCAAATAGCATTATTTCATTCTTTTTTATGGCTGAGTAATATTCCATAGGAAATATGTACCACATCTTCTTTATCCATTCCTCTGTCGATGGACATTTAGGTTGCTCCAATGTCTTGGCTATTGTAAACAGTGCTGCAATAAACACTGAGGTGCATGTATCCTTTCGGATTACAGTTTTCTCTGGATATATGCCCAGGAGTGGGACTGCTGAGTCATATAGTAGTTCTATTTTTAGATTTTTAAGGAACCTCCATACTGTTCTCCATGGTGGTTGTACCAATTTGTACCAATTTACATTCCCACCAGCAGTGTAGGAGGGTTCCTCTTTCTCCACACCCCCTCCAGCATTTATTGTTTGTAGACTTTTTGATGATGGCCATTCTGACCAGTGCAAGGTGATACCTCATTGTAGTTTTAATTTGCATTTCTCTGATAATTAGTGATGTTGAGCATCTTTTCATGTGCTTTTTGGCCATCTGTAAGTCTTCTTTGGAGAAACGTCTTTTCAGGTCTTCTGCCCACTTTTTGATTGGGTTGTTTGTTTTTTTGACATAGAGCTGCATGAGCTGTTTGTATATTTTGGAGATTAATCCACTGTCAGTTGCTTCATTTGCAAACATTTTCTCACATTCTGTAGGTTGTCTTTTTGTTTGTTAATGGTTTCCTTTGCTGTGCAGAAGCTAAGTTTAACTAGGTCCCATTTGTTTATTTTTGTTTTTATTTTCATTACTCTAGAAGGTGGATCAAAAAGGATACTGCTGTGATTCATGTCAAAGAATGTTCTGCCTATGTTTTCCCCTAGGAGTTTTATAGTGTCCAACCTTATATTTAGGTCTTTGTTCCATTTTGAGTTTATTTTTGTGTATGGTGTTAGAGAATGTTCCAATTTCATCCTTTTACATGTAGCTGTCCAGTTTTCCCAGACCCACTTCTTTTCTCCATTGTACATGCTTGCCTGCTTTGTCGTAGATTAATTGACCATAGGTGCGTGGGAGATGATATGTTATCTTGTATTTTCTTTTATTGATATGATGTATTACATTCATGAATTTTGATATGATGAACCAACCCTGCATTTCTTGCACATGGATAAATTCCACTTGATTACAGTGTATAATTCTTTTTATATGTTGCTGGATTTCATTTGTAAGTATCTTGTTGAATATTTTTGCATCCATAGTCATAAGAGATACTGGTCTGTAGTGTTTTCTTTTTTTCCTTGTGAAGTCTTTGTCTGGTATTGGTATCAAGTATATATCAAGTATATATATATATGTATGTGTATGTATCAAGTACTCCCTCTTCTACTTTTAGAAGAGTGTGTGAACATGTGCTGTTAACTCTTTTCTAAATATTTGGTAGAGTTCAGCAATGATGCCCGCCAGACGTGGACTTTCTTTATGGGTGGTCTTTTGATTCCTGCTTCTATCTCTTCACTTGATGTAGGTCTATTCAGATTGTCTATTTCTTCTTGAGTCAGTTCCAGTAGTTTGTGTCTTTCTAGGAATTTTTCCATTTTATCTAGGTTAAACAATTTGTTGGTGTACAATTGTTCAAGTATTCCTTTATAATAATTGTTATTAATTTAGGGTCAGTAGTAGTATCTCTTGTTTCACTTCTGATTCTAGTGTTTGAGTTTTTTTTTTTTTTCTTGGCCAATCTAAAGATTTGTCAATTTTGTTGATCATTTCAAAGAACTAGCTTTTGGTTTCATTGGTTTCCTCTATTTTTTTCTATTTTCTATTTCATTAAATTCTGCTACAATTATTATTCCCTTCCTTCAACTTGATCTTAGGTTTGGTTTGCTCTTACTCTTCCACTGTCGTAAGGTAGAAGACTAGGTAACTGATCTTTCTTATTATAGGCATTCTACAGTTATAAACTTCCCTCTAAGCACTCCTTTAGTTGCATCCCATAGGTTTTGATATGGTGTCTTTATTTTCATCCATCTCAAAGTACTTTCTGAATTTGCCTTTGACTTCTTCTTTGACCCATTGCTTACTTTAAAATACATTGTTTAATTTTTACATATCTGTGAGTTCCCCAAAGTTTTCCTGCTATTCATTTCTAATTTCACTCCACTGTGGTTGTAAAACATATTGTATTACTGCTAAAATTGAATAAGTTTAAATTTTATGCAGGTTTGTTTTATGGCCTAGTATATGGTCTATCTTTGAGAATGTCCTGTGTATACCTGATAAGCATATATATAGTATTATTGTTAGGTGGAGTGTTCTATAGATGTCTGTTAGGTATAGTTGGTTTACAGTATTGGTCAAGTCTTATTTTTCCTGTTGATCTTCTGTCTACTTTTTCTATCCATTATTGCAAGTAGAGTATTGAAGCTTCCAACTATTGTCATTGTCTATTTCTCCCTTCATTTCTGTCAGTTTTTGTTTTATGCATTTTAATGCTTTTTTATTAGATACACGTTTATAACTGTTATAGTTTCCTAATGTATTACCTTCTTATCTTTATAGAATGTCCCTCTTTATCTCTAATAGTAGAAATAAAGCTTTTGTGTTTCAAAATCTATTTTGTCTGATATCAACATAGCCATTTGAGCTTTCTTGTCATTGCTGTTTGCATGATATATAATTTTCCATCCTTTTACTTTCAGTCTATTTGTATCTTTGAATTTAAAGTATGTTTCTTGTAGGCAGCACACACTGGACCATGTGTTTTTATTCAGTCTAACAATCATTGCCTTTGCATTAAATTATCCCACCCATTTACACTTAATATAAGTACTGATAATAGTTGGATTTATATCTGCTGTTTTACTTACTGTTTTCCATATATTTTATGTCTTTTTTTGTTTTCTATACCGCCATTACTGCTTTCTTCTGCATTAAGTGAATATTTTTTAATGAAGCATTTCAACTTCTTTCATGATTTTTTACATTATAATTTTCTGAGGGTTTTTTTTAAAGTGACTGCTCTAGTGTTTAGCATGTATATTTTATCTTATCCAAATGAGCTTCTGAGTGATTATATAGAAGGGTTTCTGCTTTATAGCATCATTTCTTTTACCCTCTTTTTTAGTGTTTTTGCAATAAAATTACATCAATTAATGTTACAAATCCAACAATACATTGCTATAATTATTTCTGTGCCACGTGTAATGACTTCCTTAGCCTAATGCAGTTCTTCTCACACACATATCCTTTGTACTGTTATTGATAAATATATTACACATATATTACATGTAATGTAACCATGTATTTTATATTCAATTTATTTTTAAACAGGTTAAAAGAAAAAAGAAGTATGCATCTCTTATGCCTTTTATAATTACGTAATGACATTTATTGGTGCCCTTTGTTTATTGTGTGAACTCAAATTACCATCTGAGGTCACCTGCTTTTACCTTGAAGAACTTCTTTTAATATTTCTTGTAAGGTGTATCTGTCAGAAACAAATTCGCTCAGTATATATATTTTTTCTTTATTTTTCGGCTGCGTTGGGTTTTCACTGCTGGTAGCGGGCTTTTTTCTTTAGTTGCAGCGAGCGGGGTCTACTCTTCATTGCACTGCTTGGTCTTCTCATTGTGGTGGCTTCTCTTGTTGCAGAGCACAGGCTCTAGGCACACGGGCTTCAGTAGTTGCAGCACGTGGGCTCAGTAGTTGTGGCTCGCAGGCTCTAGAGCGCAGGCTCAGTAGTTGTGGCGCACGGGCTTAGCTGCTCTGCGGCATGTGGGATCTTCCCAGACCAGGGCTCAAACCCGTGTCCCCTGAATTGGCAGGCAGATTCTTAACCACTGTGCCACCAGTGAAGTCCCTCCCTCAGTTTCTGATTATTTCAGAAAGTCTGTTTCACCTCCGTTTTTTGAAATATACGTTCACTGGTATAGAATTTTGATTAATAGTTTTTTTTTTTTCCTTTCAGGGCTTTAAAAATGTTATCCTATTGTCTTCTGGCCTCCGCCGTTTCTGCTGAAAAGTCTGCTATCTAAACCTACAGAACTCCCTTTAAGAGACGCATCATTTTTCTCTTGATGCTTTCAATATTTTGTCTTTGACTTTTACTATTCTTACTATGATGTATCTGTTTGTGGATCTCTTTGTGTTTAATCCTGATTGGATTTTATTGAGCTTCCTGGATATGTAAGTTATTGTTTTTCAATAAATTTGTGAAGTTTACAGTCATTATTTCCTTGCATATTTTTTCTGCTCCTTTCTCTCTTCTGGTATGCCCATTATAAATATGTTGGAGCATCTGATTGTATCCCACATTTCTCTGAAGCTCTATTCATTGTTCTTAATTTGTTTTTCTCTCTGTTCTTCAACTTGCATAAAATGCCTATCTACAAATTCACTTCTTGTTCTGCAGTTCAAATCAGTTAAGCCTCTCTGATGAATTTTTTAATTTTAGTTATTTTACTTTTCAATTCCATAATTTCTTTTGATTCCTTTTTTTAAAATTTCCATCTCTTGGGCTTCCCTGATGGCGCAGTGGTTGAGAGTCCGCCTGCCGATGCAGGGGACGTGGGTTCGTGCCCCGGGCTGGGAAGATCCCACGTGCCGCGGAGCGGCTGGGCCCGTGAGCCATGGCCGCTGAGCCTGCGCGTCCAGAGCCTGTGCTCCGCAGTGGGAGAGGCCACAACAGTGAGAGGCCCACGTACCGCCAAAAAAAAAAAAAAAAAAATTTCCATCTCTTTATTGATAGTCTCTATTTGATGTGACCCTATAACCATATTTTCTTTTACGACTTCAATTGTGAGTTCCTTTATGTCTGTGAACATGTCCATAATGGCTACTTTAAAGTCTTCTTTTGATAAATGTGGCCTCTCTGACAGGCAGTTTCTGTGGCCCGCTTTTTTTCAGTATATGGGTCATACTTTCCTGTTTCTTTATATGTTTCATAGTTTGCTGTTGTTGGAAACCAGATATTTTAGATAACATGTTGTACCACGTCTAGGTACTGGTACACCTCTACCCTTCTGGAGCATGTTCTTGTTATTTGCTTGTTTATTTGTTCAGTGACTGGCTGGATTGTTTTAGTGAAGTTTATTCCCCCATACACAGTGATCAGCTTCTAATGCTGTTCCTCAGGGGAGGCAGAGCCTTGGTATATCCACCATTACCCTCAGATCACTGGATCACCATGGTTTGGGCAGGGCTCTCTCTTCCTGTCTTTTCTTAACCAAGCCCAGCGGTTAAAATCCAAAAACTGTGGCTGGTTACTCTATCTTTTTTTTTTTTTTTTTTAATTTATTTGGCTGTGTTGGGTCTTAGTTGAGGAATGGGGCTTCTCTCTAGTTGTGGCCGCGGGCGCTAGAGTACACAGGCTTAGCTGCCCCACGGTATGTGGGAGCTTAGTTCCCCAACCAGGGATCAAACCTGCATCCCCTGCATTGGAAGGTGGCTTCTAAACCACGGGACCACCAGGGAAGTCCCTGGTTATTCTATTATTTTCAACAATGCCCTGGAGCATAAACTGGTCTATAAACAATCCAATCAAATTCTGGTTCCTTTGAAGGAACAGTTTCTGAGATCAGTGTTTGATTTTTCTTCTGACCTTAGGAAGGCTCTTGTGATGTTTTACTCCCTGGTTCTTACCTGCAAACTAGCTGGCCTATACTTTAGCCTGCTCGAATCTCCTCTGAAATGCCTGTAACCACAACCTCCACAGTTCTTGTGTGTGCCTTCAGGCTTGAACTTCTTCATTCTCCATTGCAAATGAAGTCAGTTCCCTTGGAAAGAAATTAGGAGCTATATGTGTTATGGTCTGTTTCTCCTTCTGGGCAAATCTCTGAGCCAGGACTCTGAAGCTAGGTGTGGGGACAATGGAAAAGTTTTCCTTGAGTAACACTCCCTCTCTAGGAGCTGAGCTCAGTGCAGAGAAAGGGGACACAATCTCAATTCTCCCAGCTTGACTCTCTTGGGATGACCCACCAACTTATAACCCAAGGCAAGAGTGATCTGGGTCCCAGTATTCTCAGCATGCCACACCCAAACTCCACAAGTCAGGGCTGGGTGGAAGAAGGAGTCCCCACTATTCAACTGCTCTCACCCAGGACTTAGCAACAGCAGTAGGTAGCTGGGGCAGGATAAGAAACGCTGATGTCCAGTTCCTCCGGGAAGAAAGCCATTAGTCTAGGTGAAAGGAGGGGATCAGAGGGCAGGCCTGTGTTCTTGGCTACAGTAATCTTGAGTGTAATCTCCACCTTGCTGAGCTGGCTAGGGGGAAGAAGGAAGCAGTACTGGCTTAAAAACCACAGACACTCTTATTTCTTACTAAATTTTCATAGATATTCTTGAATAAATGTTTCTTCAGTTGCTGTTCACCCTTAGAACCATTTCCAGAGACTTTAAATGGCTGGATTTTAGGGGTTTTTAAAATCACTTTCACCAGTTTCACTGGGGAGCAGGGTAGCAGAGCTCCTCATGCTATCCTGCCAGAAGTTGATCACCCATTTGTCATTTAACATGGAGGTGAAGGAAGCAAAGTGCTGGGGCTGTATATGTGCTATCTCATTTTATCTTCACAACTGTAAGGCATATATTACAGATGTGACTTTTATAGACCATGAAACCGAGTCCCAAAATTCCAGTAAAAAAGCAAATAGCGGCAACGATCTGATTCAAAACTGTCTCCAAAGCTCATGTTCTTGATTCAGCCTGTCCCTTCATCTCTGATACAGATACTTTAAAAAACGAGACCTCATGAGACAGTTATATCCCTGTGCAGGCACAAGGATTTCTTTAGGCGATATATCAATTTCTTCCTCCTCCAGATCTTTTATAATACTACCATGAGAAGTACTACTCTGTTTCCTCATGCCTTGAGCTACATTCCCACAAAGAATCTATCTTTTATCTTTTCTGTACTTTTGAAATCTGTTTTCCTAAAGAGCAAAGTAGGTATGATGTGCACTGTGTTTGGTTCTTTGATTATTATGAACATTAAGATGACAAGGTCTCTTTGCTCCCAAGATTACCATTATGCATAAGCACAGATACAAAGCCAAGCAAAAGTGTTATTAAGAAGTGATACTGGGCTTCCCTGGTGGCGCAGTGGTTGAGAATCTGCCTGCCAATGCAGGGGAAACGGGTTCGAGCCCTGGTCTGGGAAGATCCCAGATGCCGCGGAGCAGCTAGCCCCGTGAGCCACAATTACTGAGCCTGCGCGTCTGGAGCCTGTGCTCCGCAACGGGAGAGGCCGCGATAGTGAGAGGCCCGCACACCGCGATGAGGAGTGGCCCCCACTTGCCGCAACTAGAGGAAGCCCTCGCACAGAAATGAAGACCCAACACAGCCATAAATAAATAAATAAAATTAAAACCAAAAAAAAAAAAGAAGTGATACCTCCTTTAAAAGAGACTCGCATTTATTTTGAAGATTCTTAGATACAAAATTGTCAGATTTATGGGGAAAGTTTAACATACCAAAATATTCATAGTCACATCTCACAGTCACTAATAAGAAGGTTCCACTTTAAAAGTGATAGCATGCTTTTTAATATATTTTAAATAACTAAGTGCCAATATTTTGAAAATTAAAAAAATTCTTACCATCCAGATTTAAACTAAAACAAAATATAAAAAACTAAAGAAACTAAATAAACCTGAAATATATAAGAAGAAACCTTTCTCTATATTCACATGCCAAGAAAGAAATAAAATTAAAAAATAAAAAGACATGTCAATCTAGATTTGAAAGTTTAGTCATTATCTCTATTTGGCTCCATTTATCATTGTTACCAAAAAAAAAAAAAACTGGGGGGGGGGCCAGTTTTTACCACCTCAAAAAGTCATATTTCCTGGTAACAAATCCTCCTGCTTAATTCTGATGTTGTGCTAACCTAAGTGTTAGAGGAAAAAAAGAATAGCTACTGAAGACAAAACGTCCTAAATTATAAGAATCATTAAGGGAACTGTGAACACCTGGTAAGGAATAGAGTTACATGTTATATTTAAATAAATGTTAAAGAATGCATTAGGGTGAGACTGTTTGCTCCGAGTGGCTATTTCACACACAACAGAGGCCCACCACACTTGTAAGCATTCTGTCACACTTGGTCACCCCAATTAGAATCTGGCAATAGGAAAGACCCTCAAAAGTTCAGAGAAATGTTTGTTTGTGAAGATCTTTAATCTCAACCATAACAGCTTACTGAAATAAACAAAACACCTTTGCTAAGGAAACAAAGATGGTGAAGACTTAAAGAGATGAATCAAAAATAGTTAAAATTACTTTGTTGATAGAAAATGACAGCACTGAAGGAAAGCATCAAGTGACAGCTGCTCAAGTGACAAAGGCATCGAACAGCTATTTTAAGTTTGCCATGGTGTGCTCAATAGCTGTTTAAAGAATGCAATAAATGTACTTACCAAATATTTCCCCTCCACTAGCATATTCTGTCACCAGATAAATCATCCGTTCTGTCTCCATAACCTGGTGCAAAGGCAGGAAAGTGACAGTGATACAAATGACAGGCTGATATCACAGGAAGAGAAACTAATGAATCTTCTTTTGTCATTTGAAGTATTAATAACCATTACTGCCTAAAGGAGACTTAAAACATTAGGGGATTGGGAGGGTGACAGACATAAATGTTATTAAGAAGAAAGGGGGAAAACAGGTATCCCTCCAAGTTCTTGAAAGTAGGAAATAGTTACTACTTGAGAGCATCCTTTTGTCATCCCAGGAGGCCTCTGCAATCTTTTAAGCTCCACAAAACTGAGAAGCAAAGAAGCTGCCAAGAACCAAAAAGTTCACATTCGACAGTGATCACTTGAAGCTCAAAAATGTCCCCCACAAAACCCAACCAAAACAAAACTTAGGGAGAATAACAGGAATCACTTAAGAACTGCACAAATATCTCATATGGCTGTGCTTTTTTAAAATGGAAATGACAACTTTCCTGTCCACCATCCTTTTATTCAAAACTGGGAACAGTAATATAAATATTCAACACTTCACGAATATAAATGACTTGCTTGTATTTTTACCTTAGTCTCTATTTTGCCACTGTTTAAAAAATTAGTTGTAATGCGTTGTCAGTTCTTTCCTCCTTTTTACCTTTTTCATTAAATATTTATTAAAGTAATATATGAGTATATATGTTCATTATAAACATTTAAAATACCCAGTACATAAACAAAAGACCAAAGGTTTTCCTCTTTCCGACCCCCTCCATTTTATTCCTCAGTGGAAACACTGTTAATAGCTTATTCTGTAACATTTTAGAGCAGTGCTGTCCAATAGAAACATTGTGAGGCTCATATATAATTTTAACTTTTCTAGTAGCCACATTAAAAAAGTAACAAGAAAACGGTGAAGTTAATTCTAATAATATATTTTATTATCACTAATATTATTTCAAATTTTTTCAATTGTAAACAGCTCCAATTTTTATATTTACATTAATATTAAATGAAAGTAAAAATCCAGCTCCTCATTCACCCTAGCCACATGTTGATACACAATAACCACATGCGGCTAGTGGTTATCATAGTAGGCAATACAGTTTTACACTTTCCCTATGCTTCAAGGTTAATTATTTTATCAAATCATTCCCTAGTCACTTTATTTTTGACATCTCTATACGTTAATACCATAACCGTATCATACATTACCTTATAATAATAGATCTATTTCTTCTTTTCAATAGTTTCATAGTACTCCATTGTATGTATGCACATTCTTTTAATTTTTCAATCTAATAACTGTCATTTTTTTCACTTTAATTTAAAAACTCTCTATAGACTGGTGATACTAGCCCACTGTTACATGTATTGCTTCCAAGTTCTTTATATGTTGACTTATATAACAAAAAGTAAGTACCCTAAATATATGCAGTTGTTTAGGAAAAAAAAGAAAAGAAAAGAAATGCCATAATGTACCAGGCCTTTTATTGACTGTAAATTTTTAAAATTTTATTGAAGTATAGTTGATTTACAGTGTTGTTTTTAATTTCAGATTTTTTTAAAAAGAACTTTTCAGGAGTTCAAAAACTTTCCTATATAGTTATCTATATTTGGCTCACTCTATAAACCCGAAGAGACTAAAGCTTAACAAATGACCTGAAAACTGCCTTGACAATTCAACAGCCATTCTTCACCTTGGCAGTTCAGAATCTCCCATTAACAATATTAGCTGCCAGAGACCAAAATTAAAGCTTAAAAAAGGGCAATGTTCAAATCCAGGGCTGAAAGTATATAAACCTTATAGGCTAATGAAATCTTGGGTAAGAAAGGTAAATTTGCAGATTTCAGTTATAAGGTTAGTACCTATAAGTTAACCTCTTGAGAAAGATCAGCCTAATAAGCTCTACAACTATTTAAAGATTATTTACTTTAAAAAGTGAGGTCAAGGGCTTCCCTGGTGGCGGCGCAGTGGTTGAGAGTCCGCCTGCCGATGCAGGGGACGTGGATCGTGCCCTGGTCCGGGAGGATCCCACGTGCCGTGGAGCGGCTGGGCCCGTGAGCCACGGCCGCTGAGCCTGCGCGTCCAGAGCCTGTGCTCCGCGACGGGAGAGGCCACAGCGGTGAGAGCCCCGCGTACCACAAGAAAAAAAAAAAAAAAAAAAAAAAGTGAGGTCAAGAAGTTTACTCAATCTGTCAGGATAGGATAGGAAGGAAGCAGAGGTTACACACCTCTGAGTTTGCAGATACAGGTCTTCAGGCAACCCCAGGAACCTTTCATGGGTTTCCTTCTGGGGTACAGTGGAGGTATGGTTCAACATAATTTAGTGTGATGGATTTCAACAAGCCTGCTCCTGCTGATCTAATTCATTTCATTATGTGAGCAGCTGATGCCAGAGACGAGCCCTAACACTGTAGCCTTAACCGTATACACTAATATCAAGACATGCTTTCTTTCCCATGAAAGTAACAGACTATGAAAGCTTCCCCTTTGGGCCCTGGGCAATGTACTCTTCATACTCTTACACATGATCCCAGATCTGGGCCAGTAACCATATACTGCAGACTAACAGCAGCAAATGAATTGAGGGGGTGGCCACATCGTGCAGAACCAGGTGATGGCTGATCTGGTAGAAAGCAGTGAGCAGGGCTGGCCCTATGTACAGGCAGAGCTCATGGCTGCCAACACGCTGCAATTTGAGAAGCACCTCAAAGCTCCACCTTTCCCAAAATACCTCCTCTACCAGCCTGCTAAGGCAAGGTCCTCCTCTCCTATCTGGCTTAAAATTCCACCCATTAGATTTACTGCTTTTGCAGTAAGGCTAGGGAATCACTTTTGATGACGGCATGAAATATGCATGCTTCTTGGGAAGATAAGAAAACTAGAACAGAAATCTCTTCCATTACACAGAATCAATCTCTTGGTTATCAAAGTAATCAAATGCTATCTTAGAAAACTAAGTCTAGTACCCTGTTAGAATAGAAAGGAGGTAGGCTGTGACTCATACAAGAAGCCATACTTAAAATATCCTTTGCCATCATAATTCATAACATGATCACAGAAATTAGTATTTAAATAATATTATAAAAATTAATATTATTTTCACCCCTCAAAATTCTGTTCCTTTTGGGTTTCCCATTCTGTTTAAGATTCTGACCTAAATAAGTAAGTTCTCATCATCTTGTAAATAATCTTTTCGTGTAACTCTAAGAATGGCATCCAAGTTTTAAAGAACAAATTATAAAGGCCTATTTAGGTAAGTTACACCTTACTAGTAAATACCCAAGGGAAACAGAAGTACTGAGTTGGGGGATAATAGGGTAGGATAAATAGTAGGATGAATGTACGAACATAGAAACAAAAAAAAGTTGCGATGTTCATCCACCCACCTTCCCTTCAAAAGTAACCACAGACACAAGTGACCATTCTGGGTTCTTTGTTGCCATACGCTACACCACTAGTGATCCTACCTGGTAAAGCCTGATAATATGGGGGTGGCAAAGCATCTTCATAATTTGAACTTCTCGGAAAATCTTCTTCAAGTTTTCTTCATCCAGCTGGGTCTTATCTATGATCTTGATAGCAACCTGACAACAGAGAAAGAAAATTTACCCTGATGCATTATTTATTTTTTAAAATAAATTTATTTATTTATTTTTGGCTGTGTTGCATCTTCCTTGCTGCACACGGGCTTTATCTAGCTGTGGCGAGCGGGGCCTACTCTTCGCTGCGGTGGCTTCTCTTGTTGCAGAGCATGGACTCTAGGCACGCGGGCTCAATAGTTGTGGCACACAGGCTTAGCTGCTCTGCGGCATATGGGATCTTCCTGGACCAGGGCTCGAACCCATGTCCCCTGCATTGGCAGGCAGATTCTTAACCACTGAGCCACCAGGGGAGCCCTCTGATGCATTATTAAAAGGAGTTTACTAAGGAAAATTAAATCCACCTTAAAACGTATTCCACAAAATACAAACTGCCAGTATTTTGTTTACAGAACGCCAATGAAGAAAATTAATTTACTCTTTTTAAAAAGACAGAGGGCTTCCCTGGTGACACAGTGGTTGAGAGTCCACCTGCCGATGCAGGGGGCACGGGTTCGTGCCCCAGTCCGGGAAGATCCCACGTGCCACAGAGCGGCTGGGCCCGTGAGCCATGGCTGCTGAGCCTGCGCGTCTGGAGCCTGTGCTCTGCAACGGGAGAGGTCACAACGGTGAGAAGCCCGCGTACCGCAAAAAAAAAAAAAAAAAAGGACAGAAAATGGACTTCCCTGGTGGCACAGTGGTTAAGAATCTGCCTGCCAATGCAGGGGACACAGGTTCGAGCCCTGGTCCGGGAAGATCCCACATGCCACATAGCAACTAAGCCCGTGCGCCACAACTACTGAGCCTGCGCTCTAGAGCCTGCAAGCCACAACTACTGAGCCCACATGCCACAACTACTGAAGCCCGCACGCCTAGAGCCCGTGCTCTGAAACAAGAGAAGTCACCGCAATGAGAAGCCAACGCACCACAACGAAGAGTAGCCCCCACTCGCCGCAACTAGAGAAAGCCTGCACACAGCAACAAAGACCCAATGAAGAAAGAAAGAAAGGAAGGAAGGAAGGGAGGGAGGGAGGAAGACAGGAAATGGATTCCTAGCAAGTTGGTCGCAAAGGAACAGACTCCTAAAGCTAATGGGTCTTCTGCCATTTCTTAAATTGCTGCTACAGTAAAACCCCAGGACAAAATACTTCATTACTCTGCAGATGTGGTTACATTTTAGGCAAATCATGCTGGGTGCAGAGAATTGTATGTAGGGCCTCTTATTAAGACAAGAAGCTTATATCATAAGTAAGTGATGACTTAGTAAGGGCTGACCAGAAATTCCACAGGTGCATCCCACACCTCACCAGGTGCTTCTGTAACTCAATAACAGTAGTAGTAGTAGTGGTAATGGTGGTGGTGGCATCAGCAGCAGTTACTATATACTGAACACTAACTGTATGCCAGGCATAATCCTTAGTGCTTTGCAAGTACTAACTCATTTAAACCTTACAACACTCCATATTATTATCAACCTTATTTTACAAATATGGAAACTGAGACACAAAGAGATTAATTACCCAAGATTAAGTAATTTATAACTAGTATGTGGTAGAGCCAAGATTGAAGCCCAGGTATCTCGGCTTTGGAGTCAAATTCTTAATGATAACCCTACAAAAATCTGGAGATCTTTCTGTGCTGTATATACACTGCTTCAGCATAAAACAGTTTTCTACTTTGCTCATAATTCTTTTTTTTTTTTTTTTTTTTTTCTTTTTGCGGTATGCGGGCCTCTCACTGTTGTGGCCTCTCCCATTGCGGAGCACAGGCTCCGGATGCGCAGGCCCAGCGGCCACGGCTCACGGGCCCAGCCGCTCCGCGGCATATGGGATCCTCCCAGACCGGGGCACGAACCCGCATCCCCTGCATCGGCAGGCGGACTCTCAACCACTGCGCCACCAGGGAGGCCCTACTCATAATTCTTAAGATACTCAGCAGCACAGATATTTAAAAACAGAATGAACGACGAAAGACTTTTTAAAATTACTAAATCTTAACTTCTTCATTATTCTCAGTGAAATTCTCAAAATATTGGGTTGCCCCCGAATATCTCTATATCTCAGTTTCAATTACTCAATCAGTATGTAATCAATGAATACTAGTTGGATGAAGGACCAGGACTAGGCAAATTCTAGCCCCTTTCAATTCTTAAAATTCTATGATTCTATACACTGGGGGAAGAAAATAAAATTTATACTAATTGAGAAAAAAAGGAAAAAGAAAAAACAGGGAAGCAAAAATGTCAATACTAAAAAGTTTAGCCCAAGGATATAAAGACAGTATGCAACTATACGTGGTAGACGGTTCGAATGTATGAATGACCAACATAACAATAACTTTGTTTGGAACTGTTTCAGATGTAGAATGAGGACTAATGGGAGAAAGGCACAGGTAGACAAATTTCCGCTCAGTTCAGAGTTAAGCCCTGCCTAATGACGGAATGTGATAAAATGAGGTGGGTGTAGCTTGAGCTTCAGAGATTAACCATACACAGCCTTCACTTCAATGAGCTCACAATCTAGTAGAGGAAAACATATGTGAAACAGCCAACTATACAACATTGGAAATACAATCAATAAAGCTACGTACACAGTATAAGTAGAAAAGAGGATGAAGTATGACCTTCACTTGGGGGGAGAATAAGCAGACATAGGGAAAGACTTCACAAAGAAGAGAGAACTTGAGAAGAGACAGAATTGAGATGGGCAGAAAAGAAGGAAGAGAATTTTATAAGAAACAACAGCAGAATCATTAACAAGTCCTATCAACTGCTTGACCTCCTAGTAAGTCTTGAACCATATGACCCATGACCACTAGCATTTCTACTCCTCATCACTGTGTCAGATCACACACAGTGTGCTGTCTAATATAGTAGGCACCAGCCACACGTGATTACTGAGCACTTGAAATGTGCACTTAAAATATACACCAGATTTCAAAGACTTAATATTAAAAAGGGAATATAAACTACCTCACTGATAATTTGTACATTAATTACATGTAGAAATAACATTCTGGATATACTAGGTAAATAAAATATATTATTAAAACTAATTTCAATGAAAAGGCAACCCTATGGAATGGGAAAAATATTTACAAATCACTTATCTGATAAGGGGTTAGTATCCAAAATATAGAAGGAATTCATACAACTCAGTTTAAAAAAAACACCAATTCAAAAATGGGCAAAGGACCTAAACAGACATTTTTCCAAGGAGGACATACAAATGGCCAACAGGTACATGAAATGGTACTCAACATCACTAGTCACCAGGGAAATGCAAATCAAAACCACAATGAGATACCACCTCCTGCCTGTTAGGATGTCTACTATCAAAAACACAAAAGAGGGCTTCCCTGGTGGCGCAGTGGTTGAGAGTCTGCCTGCCGATGCAGGCGACATGGGTTCGTACCCCGGTCTGGGAAGATCCCACATGAGGTGGAGCGGCTAGGCCTGTGGGCCATGGCCGCTGAGCCTGCGCATCCGGAGCCTGTGCTCCGCAACGGGAGAGGCCACAACAGTGAGAGGCCCGCATACCGCAAAAACAAAAACACAAAAGATAAATGCTGGCAAGGAAATGGAGAAAGGGGAACCCTTTTACACTGGTGGTGGGAATGTAAACTGGTACAGCCACTATGAAAACAGTATGGAGTTTCCTCAAGAAATTAAAAAATAAAACTACCATATGATCCAGCAATCTCACTTCTGGGTGGGAAACGAAAGGAAATGAAATCATTATCTCAAAAAGATTATCTGTACTCTGATGTTCATTCAATAGCCAAGGTATGGAAATGACCTAAGTGTCCATCACAGATGAATGGATAAAAAAATGTAGTATACGTATACTACTGAATATTATTGAGCCTTAAAAAAGAAGGAAATCCTGTCATTTGCAACCAGTGGATGAACTTGGAGGACATTATGCTAAGCGAGATAAGTCAAAGACAAATATCACATTACCGCATATTATCACCTACATGTAAAATCTAAAAAAGAAAGAACAAACGAAAGAACGAACGAACAAATGAACGAATGAACAGAAGAAAGAAAGAGCCAAACTCATAGAAACAGAAAGTAGAAAAGTGGTTGCCAGGGGCTGAGAGGTGGGGAGAATAGGGAGAGATTGGAAAATGGGTACAAACTTTCAGTTATAAAATGAATAAGGTCTGAGGATCTAACGTAAAAATGGTGACTACAGTTGATAACACTGTGCTGTATCATTGAAATTTGTTGAGAGTAGATCTTAAATATTCTCACCATATAGAAAAAAAAGATGATAGATATATTAATAGGTGATAGATATATTAATTAACTCAAGGGGTAAATCCTTTCACAGTGCATACATATCAAAACATCACATTGAACACTTTAAGTATCTTACAATTCTATTTGTTAATTACACTTCAATAAAGCGGGGTGGGGGGGAACCTAACTAATTTCATCTGTTTTCACTTTTTGAAATATGACTACTCAAAAAGTAAAAATTGGGCTTCCCTGGTGGCGCAGTGGTTGAGAGTCCGCCTGCCGATGCAGGGGACACAGGTTCGTGCCCCCGTCCGGGAAGATCCCACATGCCGGAAGATCCCACATGCCGCGGAGCGGCTAGGCCCGTGAGCCATGGCCGCTGAGCCTGTGCATCCAGAGCCTGTGCTCTGCAACGGGAGAGGCCACAACAGTGAGAGGCCCGCGTACCACACACAAAAAAAAAAATAGTAAAAATTGTATACGTGGCCCTCATTTTATTGGACAGCACTGGTCTAGATGATACCAATAAGCTACCAATTAAAGCAGGTATTCCATGAAAATGACTTCTGAAATACTTGACCCAATACTGAGAATTGCCAGCCACCCATCTCAAAGAAACTTGGCAGGCTACAAGGCACTCAATGCTCAACACTGTCTCGGGGAGAATTTTAAATAAGGTCGCAAAAGTTGCATTCCAAGAACTCAATTTAATTCCATTAAAAACTGTTTACTGAGCAACTGACTGGCTTAAGGTAGTGCCCTTGAGCAGCTCACTAGCAGCTACTCTCAACAGGGATTCTGTGAGAGAATTAAGTTTTTTTGTTTTTTTTGTTGTGGTTTTTTTTTTTTTTTTAGCGGTATGCGGGCCTCTCACTGTTGTGGCCTCTCCCGTTGCGGAGCACAGGCTCCGGGACACGCAGGCTCAGCGGCCATGGCTCACGGGCCCAGCCGCTCCGCGGCATGTGGGATCTTCCCGGACCGGGGCACGAACCCGTGTCCCCTGCATCGGCAGGTGGACTCTCAACCACTGCGCCACCAGGGAAGCCCGAGAATTAAGTTTTACAGTCAGTTTTTCAGCAGTTCTCAAACTTTTTGGTCTTGGGATTCCTTCTCTTAAAAATTACTGAGAACCGGGCTTCCCTGGTGGCGCAGTGGTTGAGAATCTGCCTGCCAATGCAGGGGACACGGGTTCGAGCCCTGGTCTGGGAGGATCCCACATGCCGCGGAGCAACTAGGCCCGTGAGCCACAACTACTGAGCCTGCGCGTCTGGAGCTTGTGCTCCGCAACAAGAGAGGCCGCGACAGTGAGAGGCCCGCGCACCGCGATGAAGAGTGGTCCCCACTTGCCACAACTAGAGAAAGCCCTCGCACAGAAGCGAAGACCCAACACAGCAAAAATAAATAAATTAATTTAAAAAAGAAAAAAAAATTACTGAGAACCTTCAAAGAAGTTTTGTTTATATGGGTAATATCTATCAATATTTACTTAGAAATTAGATTAAAATTACAATCAGAAATTAAAACAGAAAATTTTAAAGCAGAAGAATACACATGCACACATTTCATCAGCCATCAGAGTAATCATATCATCAAATATCAGGTGGTCTTTTGAAATCTCCACTGTATAATTATGAGAGAATGAGAGTGAAAAATGAAAATAATGTTTGAATATTTATAAAAACAGTTTTGGCCTAGGGACTCACTGAAAGAGTTTTGGAGACTCTGGGGTCCCTGGATCAAACATTGAGAACAACAAGGCATCACTGTATGTAATGAATTAACTTCTTGCCTAGGTATCTAGAATGGTACTGAAACAGGAGGGATGGCGGAAGATGTGACTTCCACTGGACCTTGAGCCTCATTATATGCTCATTGTAATACATTAGCATATGCTAAATGACACACCCACCAAAGCCATGACAGCTCTGAGGCTAACCATAAAAGGTCAAAAAGTGATTGGTGGCCCAATTCCTGGAAATCCCCACCTCTTCTTCAAAATAATTGGAATAATTCTCCCACTCATTAGGCTATGAAATTACCCAGCCCATAAAAACTAATCATGTCATATTTCGGGGCCTCTCACCTTCTGAGATGGCCCACATTCTGTCTGTGGAGTGTTTCGCTCTAAATAAATCCACTTCTTACCAATCACTTTGTCTCTCACTGAACTCTTTCTGTGACGAGACATCAAGAACCTGAGCTTCATTAATTCCTGAGACCAGGTGTGTGATCTCAATTAAAAGACCGTGGGTTCAAGTCCCAATCTGAGTTGCACGGTTTCAGTACCACCTTTGGGAAAACTGAGAAAATCTTCACTCAAATTTTTTTTCCTGCAGGACTTAATTCCTTCTATAAGAATTAATTCATTCTCAGTTGAGATGGCTTCTAGAAAAGGAATTTAAATGTCTTTGCAATCAGCCTTGATGAAAAGCTTTTTCCTTTTAAACTTACTAGAGAATAGAATTGTCATCAGGAAACAGGTTTAAAGCAACCCTAAACCACCACAAACTACACAAGCTAGACTATAAGGCTAAACCTGCCAAGCACTAAATGGCCATGATTAAAGATGTACCATATGTACCACGGTCAGGATGTAGGCTGGTCATACTCTTGGGAAGATCCTGACCTTTGCACTGGAACCAATCAAGGAGTTGGTATTTTAGTTTGCAACAAATATTCAGATCAAGTACTAAGGGGCAAAGACATACATTTGGAGAGAACCCATTACTCCATCCATTTTACATACCATCATAACTGTTTTTGGGAAAATATGCAGCTGTCAAGCCTAAGGAATGACTGAGATGTTAGGAGTCTAGCCAACTTCAGACAGGAGGGTTCAACATGACCACCAACGATAATGGTCAATCAGCTCTCAATGAACCCCAAAGGAAATACAGTTGACCCTGAACAATGTGGGTTTGAACTGCTAGGGCCCACTTATACACGGATTTTTCTTGAGAGTAAACACTACAGTACTACACAGTCCATGGCTGGTTGACTCCACAGATGTGGAGGAATCAGGGATGTGGAGGGCCAACTGTAAGTTTTACGTGGATTAATCCCCGTGTTGTTCAAGAGTCAACTATAGTTTTAAATAAAAGAAAAAGAAAAAACAAGATTCAACTATTGTTTAAAATATCTAGCAGGTCTTTAGGTGATTTTTATTTTCCTGTTCTTCTGTTTGGGCTGTACTGAACAGGAAAAATAAAATAGTTCATGCATGCACAATGTCTGGGGCATAGAGAATTGAGAGCTTACCTGCAGTGACAAAATATACCATGAAACATGCATTATTCTTGGAAGTATTTCTAAGGTGGAACACGGTATATCGCGCCTAATTAATAAATGAAAATTTTCTGGTGACGACTTGGAATTCAAGGCATAGAAGGGACATTTTTAAGGCAAAAAAGAAAATAACTTCTCAGTTCCAGTAATTCCCATCTGGTTAACATTTACCGTCTCAGAAAACAGAAGTCCTAGGAGTGTCTCTAACACAATGGGCAACTCCCTCAGTCTAACTGACATTATTGTTGTTGTTATCTTAACATTTACATGGTGCCAACAATACTTTGTATGCTTTACAGAACATTAAATCAACTCCTGGCCTGTAGGTTTACCACTTAAATGAATTGAACAAAAAGATATTTAAAAAGGGATGGGGGGGGGGATAGGAGAAGAGGATGGAGTTGAAGGTAAGGTTAGAATTACTTACAAAATATCAATCCCCATTCCATTTTCAGGTGTTTATTTTGGACTGACCAAATCTCAGAAGTCTAAGAGGGGGATTTAGATGGAGACTGACGGCTTAATTCTAAGGGAGCTATTTAAAAGGATGCCCTGAAGCCTTTTTTAAAGGAAGAATTTAAAGGAAGGGCAGGAAAGAGGGAGAGGCCCAAAGAAGATTGGAGGGCAAACAGGAGCTTTGAGAAGAGAGGAGGGACTGGGCAGAAAAGCATAAAGAAATGGGGAGGAAAAGCTTAAGAGCTAAATGGTTTAACAAGGAAGTCCTAATAGTTTAAAGTGGCTACCAAAGCAAATGGTATAATGAAACAATACTAATTGTTACAGAAATGTTTTGAAATAAAAGAAAAACAGAGAACAGCAGTTAGTCCAAGGAGAAATTTAAAGTTATGGTAGGAAATTAAGCTATGAAAGATGAAATTTTCGTGCCAGAGAAGAAAGACTGGACATGTGAGTAAAGAACTTGGCAATGGCCTGGATTGTGAGGTCAGAAGGAAGCAGAAAGCTGAATGGATTTCAAGATGAATTTTCTTAATGAAGTACATGCTACTCCTTCCTGGAGTGCCAGCTCGTAGGTAAAAATAACACAGACTCACAGAAAGATTGTGCTCTTCCCAAGAACAGCATTTGTCAAGGAGTCTGTGTACCGATAGGCACATTTAGATGTGGCACCTAGAACACTCAAAGCTTTTTAAATCACCAGCTGGAAAGAGAGCTAAACTCAACTGGCACGGCATAACTTTCTTAAACTTCCCCAATGGAGATTTATTACACTGAGTATCTTGCTAACCTTACAATGAATGGTAGTGTTGTTCCCAGTGAACAAAGTCAGCAACAGTTCATATTTTAAATTGTTTTAAATTATATTAATATGCCCCCAAAGCCTAATAACATAGCCTGCAGTAGCAGGAGGTTGATTGAACCAAGGGAACACACTAACAGTTGAAAAAACATTCTAAATTCCTCATCTCTTTGCATCTCCCAATTATTTCGTAATGAAGACTAGGAGAAAATAGGGAGCAATCTCCATTATCAGATAAGCATCTTACCCTCCCTACTTCTGAAACTCTTACCTGTCATGCATCCTTAGATGTCAGTACTGTGAGCTAATTGTCAAGATGTACATCTTTGTCAAGCCAGGCATTTCTAGTCTGAATGGTTGTAACACTGGGCTGTCTGTCTTCCCTGCAGCAGCCCAGGGTTAGGGCCAGCTTCCCTGTACCAATCAGGAACACTGCACCAAGTACCTTCTGAGGGGCTTTCCTAATCCCAGCTGCAAACCATAAGTGCTGGCAGGAAATGCCCCCTTGGGATTCCACCAAAATGGGAATATTTTTGTGTGGTGGCTTTTTGCATTTATTCCGACTTCAATGAGTTCCTTTTATTAAGTAGTCATCACATTTTCAAACCAAACAGATTTTATTTCCATAATGAATGTCTGTGTCTCATGTGCTGAACAGTGAAGTTTAAGTGACTTAAATCACTCGCCTGGATAGTCTAACTGCAACATTAATTAATTCTCAAATTTCTGATATTTATTTTAAAGGCAGGAGGAGGAATGCTGATAAACAACACTGCCATAGAAAAAAATTTGAAAAACTGTTTCAGCAAAATATAGCTCATTATTATATGGATTATTGCTATTAGATTGGCCAAAAAGTTTGTTTGGTTAGTGAATACATTGTTCAATACAGTTCTTGGTGAAAATGACTTTTATTTTTACTTAAAACTGAATGAACATTTTGGCCAACCCGATACATATCCCATGTATGTTAACATTATTGTACCCACATTAAATGTAAAAACACAACTACATGAAGTATGTACTTCATATCACAGTTAACATTTAATAAGATTGTTCGTCCTTTCCTGTAAAAGGATTACATGCATCCTAAATTCCGACTTTCTATAATAGTCCTAAATTGACATTACAGTACAAGTCTAGAATTCTAAAAAGCTACTAGAAGTACCAGCAAGGATTTTACTTTTAAATAAGCTCCCATAATTATGTATTAATTCACTAAAATATTAAGTATAGTTAATAACAGTGAGAGTTTTTTAAAAAATCATTAAAAGCATCCACAATTTAAGCAAAAACTAACCTATTTATTACACTGTCTACTGGGCCCTCTTTGATCTTATGACAATACTGTTTTTAAGCAAATGGATATGACTCCTAATTCACTGCCAAAGAGACCCAAAAGAATCTCCAGACATCAGAAATAGTTTCATTTAAGACAGACATATTTGCATAAATATCTTTTTAGAAAAGTAACAGACCATGAGAAACATCATCCAAAAAATCACAAGGAATGAGATTTATGAGATGAGAAATGAAGGGAGAATAGAGAGCAGGAGAAAAGAAAATAAAATGTTAATTGATAATAACTTCACTCTAAAGGTAATTATCCCTCCCTATTTTTTTAACTAATTTATTTTATTTTTATTTATTTTATTTTTGGCTGCATTGGGTCTTTGCTGCACGGGCTTTCTCTAGTTGCAGTGAGCGGGGGCTACTCCTCATTGTGTTGCACGGGCTTCTCACTGCAGTGGCTTCTCTTGTTGTGGAGCACAGGCTCTATGCACGCAGGCTTCAGTAGCTGTGGCACATGGGCTCAGTAACTGTGGCTCACGGGCTCTAGAGCGCAGGCTCAGTAGTTGTGGCACATGGGCTTAGTTGCTCCACGGCATGTGGGATCTTCCTGGGCCAGGGATCGAACCCATGTCTCCTGCATTGGCAGGCAGATTCTTAACCACTAGGCCACCAGGGAAGCCCTATCCCTCCCTATTGAAAGGTCCTTTTGAATTTTCCTGAGATCTCTGGGTCACAGATTTCTTTAGAGATCATACTGGCATTCTTTGAAACAAAGTCAAAGAAAATTCCAATAAATCAAATGTACTTTCTGAGTAGAAGATGGCACAGAATAAAGAGTTCTGGTAGGAAAGACATAAAAACTAACACATACAGTAGCAGAATCTTTTTCCCTCTGAACAAAATCTCATAGAAGCTCTAATACGTAAGATGAGTAGTGGGAGAAGCACCTACTCTGGTTAACTCTGGGTAAGAGGTTCAGAGACAGACAAAACTTTTCAGAACCCTAGGGCTCTGGAGAACAATTCAGAAATCACTGGGACAGCAAAAAGAGAACTGGAGTAAGAGTTGAGATCTAGAAACATTTGTGACCTTGGGCATATCACCTTACCTCTATAGTCCTCAAGATCCTTATCTACTAAATAAAAGGTGTGACTGTAAGTGACTTGCAAGCAGAGTTATCAAGACAAGGTCTCACCATGCCAATTCCTAAGCAGAACTCTGAGAGACTTCGGTGTTGCTTCTTTTACATTTTTATTTTATTTTTTTAAGTTCCAAGGTTCATTCACATAAAATGAATCAGAATCACTAAACAGTTCTCAATCTTGAACAACTAAAATATTTAAGCCATCTAGTTTTATAGTGCTATATAATATAGGATGATATTTAAGCAGAAAGATGTATTTAACACATTTGAGATAACCTCAGTGAGTAAGCTATTAAGTATTACCTTTCTTACTTAAACAGCAATTAAATATGTTGAAGCATAACACCACTGTCTACCTCGAAAGCCTTGGCATTTTTGCTGCTAATATTTTCTCTATTGGTAAAATCAATATCTCCTACCACTAAGACTAAGAACACTGATAATCAATAATATTATTAATTTCCATTCCACTTACAGAACAAACAGTGGTAGTCTAAATTAAATAGAATGTGATGCAGGCCACAATTAAATCAAACTAATTAAGCCATAAATTATAACCAAATTAGGAAGATGTCAATATAGAAACCAAAAATCCAAGTCTAAGAATCTTATCGAAATTTGATAGTTTCCATCTATAAAAAGAATCTTACACATGAGAAAATTGAAGTGTCAAGTTTGTTTTATATTTTTTCTTTGTGTTTTAGACAAGTTAATCCCAACATATTAAACATAATAAAAATAGCTTTAAATTTATTAAGCACTTAATATGTGCCAAGGCAGTTACTTTTTACTTTTTATTATAAAAAAATTCAAATATATATAAAAGTAGACAGTAATACAATTAAATCATCAATCAGCTTCAACAATTATTAACTCATGGTCAATCTTGTTTCATCTATACCTCTACCAATTTCCTCCAAAATCCCAACTGCCATATCATTTCATTTGTAAATATTTCAGTATGTACCTCTAAAAGGATTCACTCTCTTAAAACATAACTATGGAACAGTTATCACACTTGAAAAAAATAACAATAATTATAGGCATTAACTCAGTCTTCACAACAACCCTGTGAAGTAGGTACTACTATCATTCCCATTTAAAACTGACGCACAAACCAACCAAGTAATTTGCCCAGGCTATACGGTACTAAATAGCAGAGGCAGAATTTGAACCCAAGCAGCTGAGCTCTAGAACCTGAACCCTTAACTACACACTATGTTTTGCTGCCTCTCAAAACTAGATTTTATGATAAGGAGTTCTTAAATATAAACATAGTAAACTGACTAACAAAGGAATGAATAACAGAATCAGAAGTCAGCAAAATTTTGAAACCGGGAAAATACATCACAGTACTTCACCTCTCCTCCAACTTCTTTCTTCATCTTCTGCTGGTATGCTCACGAACACCTCTACCTTCCTTCATTTAACATAATGCCAATTATTACAAGGTTTGTTCTTTTCACTACAACCAGCTCCACCAGGTTAAGCTGATATTTGGGATGTACTCTGTGACTAGCTTTCATCAAAACAGACTCACTGGGGCTTCCCTGGTGGTGCAGTGGTTGAGAGTCCACCTGCCGACGCAGGGGACACGGGTTCGTGACCCAGTCTGGGAAGATCCCAGATGCCGCGGAGCGGCTAGGCCCGTGAGCCATGGCCGCTGAGCCTGCACATCTGGAGCCTGCACGTCCAGAGCCTGTGCTCCGCAACAGGAGAGGCCACAACAGTGAGAGGCCCGCATACCGGGAAAAAAAAAAAAAAAAAAAAGACTCACTGGGTGCAGACCTACTCAAAATTAAATATTCTCTACAGAAGTCATAAGATGTAGCAGACAGACCCTAAGGTGACTAACCTCCAGTGATTGCACACACCATACATTCATTCACGATTTTGTGTAATCTCTTCTCTCCCCTCCATCAAGCTGGAAGTCCTGATGAAGCAAGTGGCCATGTTTGAGAAGCTCCCAAGAAAAGGAACTGTAAATGGTCTCAAAGAACTGTTGGCCACCTCTCTAGAACCTGCGGGCAGCCTCCAGCCAACAGCCAGCAAAAAGTCAGTCATAAAGCCACAAAAAAATAAACTCTACCAGTAGCCTGAATGGTCTTTGGAGTGGGTTCTTCCCCACTGGGGCCTCCAGATAAGAATGCAACCCACCCAAGACCTTGATTACAGCTTTATGAGACCCTGAGCAGAGGGTCTCCTGACCCACAGAAACCATGAAATAAAAACGTGTGCTGCTCCTACCTGGACTGGGGAGTCGGCAGTGACTCCCATGAGGAAGCGATACTTAACTGAGCTCTGATAGATGAACAGGCATTAACTGGGGGGAGGAATGTTCAAAGGTCCCAAAATAGAGGTAGCATGGCAAACAAAGACTGAAAGAAAACGAGTGTGCTTAGAACAGAGTAGAGAAGGAAGACCAGACTCAGGAGGGCCTCATAGGCCCTAGGAAAGAAAGTGATTTGGAGGACTTTATCCTGAAAGCTATGATTAAAAAGTTTTAAGCAGTGGGTACCATAACACCTGAATGTCCCAGAGACATCTTTAATTCAACTGTACAAAATCCAATATCATTATCCCTATTTCTCATTTCCCAATTTCTATAAATGGCACTATCCTTCTTCTAGTTAGGAAATGACAAAGAGGCTACATTATTTTACATTCCTATCAGTAATGCAGGAGAAGGTTCTAATTTCTCACCAATACTTGTTATTGTCCATCTTTTTTTAATTATAGCCATCCTGATGGGTATGAAGTGATATTTCATTGTGGTTTTAATTCTCATTTTCCTAATGACTAATAATGTTGAACATCTTTTTATGTGTTTATCGGCCAGCTGTATACCCTCTCTGTTCATTTTTAATTAGGTTGTCTTTTTATTATTGAGTTGTAAGAGTTCTTTATATATTCTCAATACAAATCCCTTATCAGATATATGATTTGCAAATACTTTCTCTTCATTCTGTGATTTGTCTTTCACTTTTTTGATGGTATTGTGTACAGCACAAAAGTTTCTAATTTTGATGTGGTTCAATTTAATCTGTTTTTTCTTTTGTCCCTTGTGCTTTTGGTGTCATACCTAAGAAACCACTGCCTAACTCCAGATCACAAAGATTTACTCCCATGTTTTCTTCTAAGGGTTTTACAGTTTTAGCTCTTACGTTTATATCTATGATCCATTTTCAGCTAATTTTTGTGTATGGTGTAAAGCAGGTGTCCAACTTCACTCTTTTGCATGTGGATATCCAGTTGTCCCACCATCATTTGTTGAAAAAACTATTCTTTCTCCATTTAATTGTCTTGGCACTCTGTCAAAAGTCGAATGGCCACATTTGGCTTTTACTTCTGGACTCCTGAACCTATTCCACTGATCTGTCCTTACATATACTGCCTTGTCTCCTAGTTCTTGATATTCTAGATGTTGATATTCACCTTACTCTCTTAAGGTTGATGTTAATTACACAAAACAATGGGTTTTGTAAAGTCTCAAGCACCCAACACAGGACCTAGGACCCAGAACCCAGAGCAACTGTTTATAATTATTTAGCAACTATTAATTATTAATAGCAACTATTAATGAACCAAACCAAAGAGATTTCTGCTTGTGATTTAGGGGGAACTTTTAAAATTATTTTTTAAAAGGTCAATTGATAAAGCAAATATTAAAAATTGAGATGAAAATAACCTACCAACTTAGCAAAATAACAACAGAGAAATAGAACTAAGAAAGAACTGGAGTAACAGTTACTAGGCAACCACAACAATTACTAAAGGGGATGACTACTCCAAATTTTTATTCCAATTAATTCATTCATTAACGTAAGTGTGTATGTTAGATCCTAACTACTTCTTTTAAAAAAGAAAGGACTGAGGTGCTTACAAAATCAAATACATAAAATAAGACAATTTTTTTAAAAATCAATAAATTCTTTCCTCCTATTTTCTTGGGAAAGGGCCAAACACTTCTAGATCAGCAGATATGCAAAGGATTCATTAGCATTAAGTCCATTAGTCTACAGACAACACACACGGGAAAACTTCTAATATATGAAACAGGGACAAACTGTGTTAGACTCTTCAAAGGATAGATATAGGAAGTTCTGGCCCTCACCTCCCCAAATCTCTGCTTTTTAACCAAAAAAGGATAAAGAAAAGTGAGGGTTTCTTTGTCCTCTGGTTCCTCCAAAGTAGGTCAGGTCTGTGTGTAATTATTGGCTTTAGCATTCCTTCAGAAAAGGAAGAGATGTCAATGCATGGAGATTTTTAAAAACAGCAGACTCAGGCTAGGGGTAGAGGCAAAAGAGTGCCTCTGCTGCTTACCAAAAACATAAACTAAGAACAGTCTTTTGTTTTTAAAAATAGTAAGTCAACTTTAAGACAGGTAGGATAAGAGGTCTAATTTCTCATTCTAAGGCTACAACCCCTGAACTTGAACTTGTGGATAAATCCTCCTTGTTTCATCTTTTTCCTAGTCATGCTCCCTACTTAGCAAGGTTGACATGAAGAAACCGTGAAAAATAAATTCAAAATATATTTACCGGAGGATTTTATATGTAAGAACACCTACCAAAAGATTAATTAAGAACTAGTATTTTGCATTACCAAATCTTTCCTTAGAAAAAGAATCACTCTGGGGTTCTTTTTAACAATATGCTCATAGAAATTTTTATTGTGAAATACGTCACATACAAACCACAGTTCCTTATGTGCTTTTCTATTCTAGTCCCTATCCCAAGACAATCACTATCCTAAAATTTATATTATCATTCCTTTGTTTTTCTTTACAATTTTACCCTATATGTATCACCAAACAACATATTATTTAGATTTGCCGGTTTTTAAATTTTATATCAAGAGAATCAGACTGATCATTGTTAACTGCCTTTTTTTAAAAATTAACTGCCTTTTTTGATCCTTATAATGTATTTGTAATATTCCCCCATGAAGATGCATGCAGTGGTACCTAATTCACAATATTTATGCTAAACAGTCATCCTTTTACAAATATACCATCTTTATTATTGCTTTACAGTTGCTGGACATTTAGGTTGTTTGCATTTTTAGCTATTATGAACAGTATTTTAAATATTCTTATACTTGTCTCCAGGGCCATGAATACAAAAGTTTCACTAGGGTATATATTTAGGAACCAATAAGTAAAGCCAAATTGTTTTCCAAAATGGTCATATCCAACAGTGGGACTGTTCCCACTGTTCCATATCATCACCAACAACTGTTATTTCTCATTTTTCCCAGTCTGGTGAGTGGTGGGGAGCAAAGAGTTCCTCACTGTTTTAATTTGCACTTCCTTGATTACTGAAAAGGTTGAGGATCTTTTCATATGTTCACAGACCATTTATTTCTGCCTCTGTGAAATAAACTTGTTCACGACTTTCCTAATTTCTTTTTTTTTAATTTGAAAAGTTCTTTTATATTCTAGATGAACTTTGTCAGTACATCTTCACTCAAGTTGTGGCTTATTTTTTCACTCTCTTTATGGTGTCTTTTTTTAAGTAAATTTTTTATTGAACTATAACAGATATGCAGAAACGTCTCCAAATTATAAGTGTAACCCACATACGAAAAAGCAACTTGGCCCTTTTGGCTCTATGAGCAGCACCATGGTGGTCGCCAAGAACAAGCGCCCTTCTAGGAGGCCTCACTTTTAGTCTAGCGCAAATTACCTAGACTATTTGAAGGTGATAAAAGCATATTATAAGTGATTTTTTCCTACTGTAAAAAAAAAAAAAGAACAAGCGTCTTACAAAAGGCAGCAAAATGGGAGTCAAGAAGAAAGTGGTTGATGCATTTCCTAAGAAAAATTGGTATGACATAAAAGCACCAGTATGCTCACTATAAGAAATATTGGAAAACCACTAGTTATAAGAACTCAAGGAATGAAAATCACATTTGATGGCTTCAAGGGTAGTATTTTATTTATTTATTTATTTATTTTTGCGGTACACGGGCCTCTCACTGTTGTGGTCTCTCCCGTTGCGGAGCACAGGCTCCGGACGTGCAGGCCCAGCGGCCATGGCTCACGGGCCCAGCCGCTCCGTGGCATGTGGGATCCTCCCGGACCGGGGCACGAACCCGCATCCCCTGCATCAGAAGGTGGACTCTCAACCACTGCGCCACCAGGGAAGCCCAAGGGTAGTATTTTTGAAGTGAGCCTTGCTGATCTGCAGAAGGCTGAAGTCGCGTTTTGAAAAGTCAAGCTAATTACTGAGGATGTTCAAGGCAAAAACTGCCTGACTAACTTCCATGGAATGAATCTTAGCCATGACAAAATGTGCTCCGTGGTCAAAATGGCAGACCATGATTGAAGCTCATGTTGATGTCAACACTACCAATGGTTACTTGCTTCGTCTATTCTGTGTTGGTTTTATTTAAAAACACAACACTCTGATGCAGAAGACCTCTTACACTGAGCATCAACAGGTCCACCAAACTTGGAAGACGATGGTAGTAATCATGACCTGAGAGGTGCAGACAAATGACTTGGAAAAAGTGGTCAATAAATTGATTCCAGACAGCATTGAAAAAGACAGAAAAGGCTTGCCAATCTATTTATCCACTCCATGATGTCTTTGTGAGAAAAGTAAAAAGGCTGAAGAAGTCTAAGTATGAACTGGGACTAAGTTTGAGCTTCATGGTGAAGGTGGTAGTTCTGGAAAAGCCACTGGGGATGAGACAAATGCTAAAGTTGAACGGGCTGGTGGAAATGAGCCACCAATCCAAGAATATGTTTAAGATTCAGAGAAAAAATCCGATTTGTGGGGAAAGAAAGCAATTTTGGGTTCTCAATAATTTTTAAGAGCGTAAGAAGTCCTAATATCAAAAAGTTTGATAACTGCTAAATCAGACATATGTGGTATCTTATTCTCCGTGCCACTAAACCTCGTATGTCCCATCTCTTCTTTCTCTGTACTAAATTTCAGAAATTTTCTTCAGATCTATCTTCCACTTCACTCTTGAATTCTATCCAATCTATATCATCTTTCCATTGTGTTTTGTCTTTTTTTTCTTTAAATGTATTTATTTATTTTTGGCTGCGTTGGGTCTTTGTTGCTGCACGTGGGCTTTCTCTAGTTGCAGAGAGCGGAGGCTGCTCTTTGCTGCAGTGCGCAGGCTTCTCATTGCAATGGCTTCTCTTGTTGCGGAGCACGGGTAATAGGCATGCGGGCTTCAGTAGTTGTGGCACGTAGGCTCAATAGTTGTGGCTCGCAGGCTCTAGAGCACAGGCTCAGTAGTTGTGGCGCACGGGCTTCGCTGTTCCACAGCATGTGGGATCTTCCCGGACCAGGGACTGAACCCATGTCCCCTGCATTGGCAGGCAGATTCTTAATCACTGCGCCACCAGGGAAGCCCCTGTCATCTGTTTTTTATTTCTAGAAGTTCTGCTGAGACTGAGCTCTTCTTTCACACCTTCCTCAACAATTTTGAGTCTCTTCACCATACCGTAATTTTAATCCCCTCTTTTATTTCTTTAAACATCTATAGTTTTTACAAGACTAAGGATTACCACTGATGTTTTAGTTATCTAACACTGTATAACAAACCTCTCCAGAACTTTGTGCATTCAAACAACAACAATCACTTATTTTGCTCATAAATTTGCAGTCTGCCCAGGGCTCAGAAAGGACAGCTTGTTTCTGTTCCATGTGGCACCACCTAGGTCTGCTTGACAGGAAGTTGGAGGATCCAGTTTCCAGAGGCTTCTCACAAGGCTGGTAAATTAGCATTGGCTGGCAGCTGGCAGCTTAGGCCTCAGTTCCTCTCCACATGGGTCTCTCCATGGACTGCATGGGCTTTTTCACAGCATGGTGATGGGTTCCAAGAATGAGCATCCCAAGAGAGAAAGGAAGGTGTGTGGCATTTCTATGACTTAGCCTCAGAATTCACATAATATCACTTCCGTTGTATATTTTGTTGACTGACTTTTGGTCAAAGCAGTCAGAAAGGCCTGGCTAGGTTCAGTGGAATGAGACATTTCAATCAGTGTGATACTTTTTTTTTTTTTCCTGCGGTACGCAGGCCTCTCACTGTTGTGGCCTCTCCCTTTGCGGAGCACAGGCTCCGGACGCGCAGGCTCAGTGGCCTTGGCTCACGGGCCTAGCTGCTCCGCGGCATGTGGGATCTTCCTGGAGCGGGTCATGAACCCGTGCGCCCTGCATCGGCAGGCAGACTCTCAACCACTGAGCCACCAGGGAAGCCCCAGACTCTACTTCTTGATAGCAGAATAGCAAGGTTCTAGAAGGGCACATGGGTCGGGAAATACTGCGGCAGCCATCTTTGGAAAATATAATCTGCTACACCTGACTCATTCATAGTTGCTTGTCTTCTTGTGCAAGCTCACATTTCTTGCAACTTTATCCATAAAAAATTTTTGAGGTCTGTCCACAGAGATTTAAATTTGATTCTCCCAGACTCTGGGAATCACAACCAACTAGGACTACTAACGACAAAGTTAGCAGCTGAGAGATTTTCAGGCCTCACAGGTAGTGCAAAATCCTGGCTGCAAACACATGTGAGGGCAAGCTTCTGTTTAGGCAGTTTCTTGGGAGACTTTTTCCCCTTCTCCATTCAGATCCAAGGCATTAATATGCAAGTCTCTGTATGCAGGGAATTTTTTCTAATACTCATGCACTGAGAAGTCACCTTTCTGGGATCCCAGTTTTATATAGGGCAGTTTCTAATATGACTTCCCACTCTGCTTGGACACTATTTTTTTCTCTTGTCCCTCCTCCCTTTTGCTCTAAACCCATAGAAAACCCTCAGCACAAACACCACCATCAGTGCTTACTCTACATTGTAGAATCATGCTTTCTAGTCCTTTCAAGGCCTTCAGTTGTTTTTCTCACATGGGCTCCAGTATTTTACATATATTTTTCCTTTCCCCAGCTTCATTTTAAAATGTTCTGAACAGAGGGAATTCTCTGCACATCTCATCTACCATATTACTGTCAAAGAAATTACTCACCATTCATTTTAAGCTATTTCACTTACTAAAAAAAGATAAATAATGTCAGGAATACATCTATGTTTTTAAAAGGCAGCTACGTAAAATATCATATTTACTTGGATGGAAATGCATTGGAAAATGTCCTTAATTAATACACTTCACACAAAGCAAATCAGAGGGAACTTAAACTTATTAGAAACGGTAACTTCTGCCCCAGATTCTTCACATCTTTTAAACTCTATTAGGCTCTATGCCCTTGTACGTATTTTTTTAAATTTATTTATTTTATTTGTTTATTTTTGGCTGTGTTAGGTCTTCCTTGCTGCGTGGGTTTTCTCTAGTTGCAGTGAGCAGGGGCTACTCTTCCTTGAGGCACGTGGGCTTCTCACTGCAGTGACTTCTCTTGTTGCGGAGCACAGGCTCCAGGAGTGCAGGCTTCAGTAGTTGTGGCACTTGGGCTCAGTAGTAGTGGCTCGTGGGCTCTAGAGCACAGGTTCAATAGTTGTGGCACATGGGCTTAGTTGCTCCGCGGCATGTGGGATCTTCCCAGACCAGGGCTCGAACCCGTGTCCCCTGCATTGGCAGGCAGATTCTTAACCACTGAGCCACCAGGCAAGTCCCCTTGTATGTATTTTAAACATGATTTAGAACTGCACCACAACCCAAGGTAAAGGAAACTGTACCGATTTAAAGGAAAAAACAACAAACTATTTCTGGAGCCAATGTCTTAAGGTAAAAATTAAAAAAAAAAAAAAAAAAAAGATGAGGTCAATGTCATGTAGGAAGAGGAAGATTCAAGCTCTCTCTGGCAAAATGAAAATGAATTAACTGGATTTAATATTCATATGCATTTTTTGAAACATATTCTTAAGACTAAAGAAACAGCAGTTCATGAAAAAAAGGAGCTATAAGCTATTGGAATAAAGCCTTTGCGCGTCCGATCTCCCCACCATGCTGAAAGCAATGGCTACAAATTACCATATTCCCCAAAAGATGACAGCCAAACCCTTCTATCCCGGAGGAAAAATGGCTATTACAGCCGTTAGTCGGCACTGCAGGAGGCTTAAGACTAAGTCACTGAACAGACCATTTATTGTTCTTCATCTTGTACCATATGACCTTTCCAGCTCAGCCTGCTAAACATCACAGTGGTCCATGAGGAGAAAATCCACATGGAAGCAAATTCCAAAATGCAATTTACCCTACAGGCAGCTTGCTTTTCCAGATTCTTCATCCCACTTTGCGCTACTCCCCTCTGGGTCATAACAGAACTTGGCAGATGTTAGAATTTGCTATGTATAAACTCTGGAGCCCAGATTAGAAAACTCAGCAAAGTATGCATTTGGTACTGGCAAAAATGGTCGCTTTGTGCACTGATTCAGATTTGCTAACTTAGGATATCTACGGTTTCAAAAATGTGTCTACAACTGTTGAAATTTAAAAAAATCGGAGAAAAGGCACATGTCACACACATCCCAACATAGGCTTACAAGTCTTCTGAGATCATCCTCTCCGTACCAACAAAATACCAAGGCCATTACACAATCTGTGGTTTCTTCTCATAATTGAAGAAATTAATAGCTTTGGATGCAAAACTTAGATAGCTTTACTCTGAGATATTCTCCCAGCCTTGGAGCTCTGTGTATAGAATCCCAAAGTACCAGTTACCAGACTCCCAAGTAGAGGTCTACAAAAGGTTCTTTTCATTCACTAGCAATCTTTCTTCATAGAAAACTTCAAAAATGTCTTTTGGAAGAGTTTTCCACTTATAAAAAGAGTCTGCAACAAAGCCCTATTGTATAGTAGTTTGTGTTTACCAAGTTGATAAAATCCATCTATACTGTATTTCATGTCGTACTTTATTGATAGTTCTTTTCCTTATATTAAAATCAAAGAGTTAGCGTCTTAACAAGGTAGAGAGTCCACAGGATACTTTTAGCACATGACATATGACCAAGATTAAAAGGGTTGAACCTGGAAAAGGTAAGTGCTCAGTTTGAATTATAAGTAATCTGACATACTGATTTGGGGAGCAAAGCTACATTCTATAGTTTTAGGCAATGTAAATCTAAAGCATAACACAGCAATGAGTTTTCCCATCTGAGTAATAAGGGTATTCATATAAACTAATTACAGCCTAGAAATTAATTAGCTGATCAAACTAGATGAGTTTACCCTTGGTAAATTAATAAGAGCTTGCTTGTCCATCTGGACATTAAAATGCTAGTCAGCAGAGGTTTCGTTATAACTTAATCTGTTTTGATTTGCTTTACATCAGAATTCTTTTGGCCTTCATTTGTTCACCTACATCTCTGGAAGTTCCTTCATACACATCCAATAAAAGCAAAACAAGTACTTAAGCTTGTATATATGATTCTAAGGGGCTATCTTTTAAATAAATTTTGCATTTATTTAGAGCAATAATGTACCTGCATAAAGATGTTATTGTTTAAAAAAATTATACTTTGTAATGCTGTCCGTTAACACACCCAAAAAAATCAGTGCAACTAATGCCTATTCAATGAATAGTATAACTACAAATAAAAAGGTCCTCATTTACTCCTGCATAGAAACTGAAGGACTTACTAGCATTAACCTCAATTCAGTATTTTAGACACACAGGCTTTAAGGAGGAAATGAGTTTATAATTTCAGATACCTCTAACTGTTAAGTCACATAACCAGGTCTGGGTTTCTACAGGGCTGCGGTAGCTCACTTCAGTTAGTGAAGCAACCCATCAAGGGCATCAATCAGTCTGGTTGGGGCGAAAAGGCATCAATATATTTGTTATATTTTGGATATATACATTTTTTTCAGTCCACTCTTCCACCTTTTTCTGAAGAACAATTTTTTTGTTACACTCTAAACTTCTGGCTTTTGATATCAAGTAGAGAATCCCAATGTCATTAACGGTGTAGAAAGAAGAAAAGAGCCTGGGCTTGAGGCAAGAGAATGAAATTGGAATCCCAACTCTACCACTTAGTTTCTTATCTGTAGAACAACTACTTTAATAAAGTCGCTATAAAGGTTAAAAGATAAATCACCTAGAACAGTAGCTGGCATAGAACAGATAACTCATAAATACTGGCTGTTCTTATTGTTGTTATTAGTACCAACACTATTATTATTATTCTACTTATTCCTGACTGGGTCCCTACCCTGTTTCCTAGCAATTCCAAACTTCTGTCACTTTCTTCGAGCCCTCTAGCCAAGCTCAAATCCCTAACTTTCAACAAATGACCCACTCTTGTGCTTGATAGAGAAAACAGACATGAAGAATTTCCTCAATTTCATGTCTCTAGATATCTTCATGCACCCAAATTTGCCTTTTCTTTTTCATTCTAGAAGAAGCAGGTCTTTCCTCCAACCTCAGGCAAGTAATAAGTGCCCAGTAACTGTTAGTCACTAACTATCATCCTCTTCTTCTTCCTCAACAAAAGGAATAGGAATTTCCAAACTCCACGTTACTGAAGACTGGCTGTTGCTCCAGTTTCAGGCTTGGCAACTGCCAACACTCATGTGATTATGGAGAATGGCTACTGGTTTAACAGTAATCGATTACTCTCTTCTTCATCCTCAAATTCCATTTAGCTGACAAAAAGGAGGTCAAGTTCTCATAAAACAACTACTGGTTCAAACTCATAGAAACAGAAAGTAGAATGGTGGTTGCCAGGGGCTGGGGGGAAGGGGAAATGGGGAATTCTTTCATGGGCATAGAGTTTCGGTTTTGCAAGATGAAAAAAGTTTTGGAGTTTGGTTGCACAACAGTGTGAATGTACTTAACACTACTTAACTGTATACTGAAAAACAGGTAAAATGACAAGTTTTATGTTAGTGTTAATTTTACCACAATGTAAATACATACATACACACATACATACATACATACATACATATTGGTACTAGCTCAAGGCCACCCCAATATGACCTCTGCCAACCTTTGCCCTGAATTCATTTTCTGGACCCCTATTCAAATTAGGGTGAAAGTTCATTTAGCCATTTCAGTTTGTTCAAGCAAATTCCTGACCAACATCTAGATAACTTATATAACCTATGTTTTTATAAAAGATAAAAAAGATGGCATGTTGTTGAGGGATACGTGGGGGTTAGGATTGAATTGTCAGAGATAACAAGTACAGCATCTGCTTCCCTCCACCCAGCAGAAATAAATATTAAAATAATTCTCCAAGAATACTACCCACACTCCCAGTGGAATCTTCTGACATTGGCACACAGGATACTTGGGACAGAGGTATGGAAGCGAATAAACATGTGGTAGAAAACTCCCTTAACATAACCTGCTCCAGTGAAACTCACCAAATGAAACCCATGTTGTAGGAAAAAATTTGACTTGAGATGCAAATATTTATAAAAACTGTGACTTAAAGACCATCTATTTTTAGGAGGGAAAATAGGCAGTAAATCTAACACAGCAACAAACTAAAATGCAGGGTGAAAAGATAATAGTAAACCATTTCAACCAGAATAAGAAACTGTACTTTTGTGAGTTATTTTTTAAATGTTAAGTATTCACTCTTTACCTCAAGATGTTCAAGAATCATTATACAGAGAACTGAGTGTGTTAAACACACACAAACACATATGAACAAAAGCTAGGTTTGGCTGTATTCACAGAACTCACCTGTAGTTGGGTGGTACAACTCCCACTCACCTCTTGAAGTATGTAAAGGACATTACCTCAACACAGAACCATGTAATGTTAACACTAGAAATATCTTATTCTAACCCAAGCCCTTTGTTTCACAGATGATGAAACTGAAGCACTGAAGGGATAAGTAAAACCTATGTACAAAATAAATTATGAGATCCCAGCATATAAAAATTCAGTAACTTTCTAATATACCAACATTAATTTATAAGAAGATGTGATGATGATAATATGTTTTAAAAGAACACATTCACAATAGCCACAAACTATCACAAGCCTTGGAAAAAGCGTTACAAAAATGCGTGAGAATTTTATGGAGAAAGCTAGAAAACGTTATTAAAGGACCTAAATGAGGACACGTGCCGTGTCCCTAGACAGAAATGCCTAATGTTGAAAAGACCTCAATTCTCCCTCTTGCCCCTATACAAGCCACACTCTAGTCTCTCTTCCAAATAAAACTACAATAAACAAAAGAATATTCTTCTATGTTGTGGGCGATAATGGCAAAGGGACGCAGGGGTAAAAAATATAAGGATAAACCAGGAAAATAAGTCATCTTACCCAAGCCGTTTAAACTTTAAATGCAGGTTTCTAGCCTATAACGCCTAGCCAGCAGCACTCTTCCTTCTACATTCATTATTTCTGCGAGTTCAAATGTCCCTCAGATGATCTGTGTTTTCATGCAATTCTCTATATTTGCTTTAAAAATCAGTAAGGGCTTTTAAAATGTAAAGTGAACTTTGGAAACAACATGGGCAGACCGGAAACTAATTTAACATTGTAACTTCATAGCCCACTTTACACTTCTTTAAAGTCTGTACAAACTTGCACTTCAGTATTCTGCCACTGTGCTTCCTGAAAACAACACCGATACAAACTATCTTTCTAAGTCCCTACAGATCAAGAAGACAAGGTCAGCCCACCACCCCACACACGCTGCCACACACACCTCCAGGACCAAAAAGATACAGCACCATAAAATCCTAATAAAGGTTCTCTATTAAAACTAAAGGCAACCCAAGTTATTTTCGGTTAGTAGTCTAAAGATAAAGAAAGGGGGCTTCCCTGGTGGCACAGTGGTTAAGAATCCTCCTGCCAATGCAGGGGATACGGGTTTGAGCCCTGGCCCGGGAAGATACCACATGCCGTGGAGCAACTAAGCCGGTGCACCACAACTACTGAGCCTGCACTCTAGAGCCTGTGAACCACAACTACTGAGCCCGCGTGCCACAACTACTGAAGCCCGCACACCTAGAGCCCGTGCTCCGCAACAAGAGAAGCCACCACAATGAGAAGCCCGCTCACAGCAACGAAGAGTAGCCCCGGGCTCGCCGCAACCAGAGAAAGCCCGCGCGCAGCAACGAAGACCCAACGCAGCCAAAAATATAAAGAAAGAAAGGAAGAAGGATAGATAAAGAAGGGATTGAGTAAATTAAAATGAAAAATTAGACGTGACCCTGTGGAATTAACTTCCTATTACTCTGGATTTCCAAGTTAAAATCCCATGTGTAGATTGTGACACATGAAGTAGGACGAGGCGGGACAATTAACAACTAAATCTTTAACCTAAGCAAGATAGTTTCTGATAGTGTAACTCAAAAAGGTAACTAAAAATACACATAGGGCCTAAGTTAAACCTTACTGCAAACTGGGAAATAAGCAATTGAAACTTCTGTTCTAATACAGTAATTTCCGAGTCTCTTTAATATTTTATTACACCAGATCCAAAGCTGCTAAAATTGAAATATCAGTCCGGAGACAGGGGCAAAAGATTCTTTTTCCCCTCTCCCTCAGAAAAAAATAAATTGGAAACCGTAGACATTCTGTGAGAAGGCAATAAGACAGTCTGTGTTTTAACGGTGCAATCATGTAAAGTCTATGGCCAGACACACCGACTATGCGAGCTGCTTGGCAAGCAATACAACATGGTGTTTACTAATACCAATCACTGTAGGGCTCTTGACTAGCCAAGTACCAGCAAATCTGCACTAAGTCTACAATTCAGAGGTGAGAACTTTCCTGAATACAAAGCTACTATAGAGGCCAAGTGTCTAGACTTGAGGAGGAGGAAACCTGCCAACATCAGAGAGCTTCCCCAGATTAAAGAATGAACATTTTCCCCCTTTCAGAGAGAACAGGAGAAAATGTTATGAATGAGCCCCAACAGTCAGAAAGCTAACCAAAGTTGGGTATATCCTGTATACATTAATGAATAAAGCAACAAGTCTAAACTTACAGGCCTGAAGAATACAGATTTGAATATCTTAGTATAACAGTACGGATTATTTTATTAAAATAAATATTTAAAAGTACATTTAAAAAACATTATTTCTCTGGTTTCTTCAAGAATATAGGACAGGGGCTTCCCTGGTGGCACAGTGGTTGGGAATCCACCTGCCAATGCAGGGGACACGGGTTCGAGCCCTGGTCCGGGAGGATCCCACATGCCGCGGAGCAACTGGGCCCGTGCACCACAACTGCTGAGCCCTCGTCCCATGGCTGCTGAGGCCCGCGTGCCTAGAGCCTGTGCTCTGCAACGGGAGAGGCCACGGTGGTGAGAAGCCCGTGCACCACAATGAAGAGTAGCCCCCGCTCACCACAACTAGAGAAAGTCTGCACGCAGCAACGAAGACCCAATGCAGCCATAAATAAATAAATAAATAAACAAACAAGTAAGTAAGTAAGTAAATAAATAAATTTAAAAAGAGAATACAGGACAAAAGACCAGTGAACTAGAGTCAAACAGGAATAACCTCTTTGACAGGCTCTCAATTCTTAAACCTTAGTTTTCCTTAAGGCTCTCTCTCTCTGCTTAGGCTGCTACTCCGTCACTCCTCCCAGACTCAGATATCTCCAATCAGACCATAATAGCTTCCATGTCTGTATCTCCAGGCTTCATATTTCCAACCATCACCCCCTGGATATCACCCTCATCTTCTCCATTATACTGGAAAGTCAGCCCATCCATAATTAAACTGATCACATTTTCTGTTCCACTGCCAAATCTTCTCTTCTACTCTGAATTCCCTTGTCACCTAAAAGCATTGTTTGGATAAAGCAATAATTAATCTACTTCCTAATTAATCTACTTACCAAAGGTCTCCTGCTTCACTTCCCCAAACCATTAATCCCTCACATTCCAAAAATGTTCTTCTATCACGAAAGCAGTATCACAAAATAATAATCGCTACATAGATAAGTTTTCTGTGTGAAGTACTGGGCTTTATGTATATTACCTCATTCAATCTAATCCTCAAAACAGTGCTCTGAGGTAGGCATTACTGTGCTTGTTTTACCAATGAATTAAACTGAGATTGAGGCTTATCCAAAGTCAGAGAAACAGCTAATAAGTGGGAGACTAGGAGTTCAATATCAGATACTAACTCAATCACTATATAAAACTACCTCAGGGGCTTCCCTGGTGGTGCAGTGGTTGAGAGTCCGCCTGCCGATGCAGGGGACACGGGTTCGTGCCCCGGTCTGGGAGGATCCCACATGCCGCGGAGCGGCTGGGCCCGTGAGCCATGGCTGCTGAGCCTGCGCGTCCGGAGTCTGTGCTTCGCAACGGGAGAGGCCACAACAATGAGGGGCCCACATACCGCAAAAAAAACCAAAACAAAACAAAACAAAAACTACCTCAGTACAGATTTTTTTTTAATTGAAGGAAGGGGGAAGCCAGGCATAATTTGATCATCCTAATAATTAAGTTACTAATTCATCATTTATCATACAGTTTCTGTCATGAAGTACACATTATTTTATATTATTAGAGATACTCTCAAAACACGAATCTGATCTAAAAGACTGAACCAAAAATATACTTTGGTGATTGCCTATTGCTTAAACAATGAAGTCAAATTGTATTTCACAATCTGCCTCTAACCTACCTTTCAATTATATCTTCCAATATTCCAGCTACTGCCCCCTTCCCCACTCCCCACACTTTTTGGCACTAACCAACGTACACAACTAGTAATTCGCATGCACTCTCCTAAGGCCAGGTCTGTGGGCAATGTTTTTAATGCAGCCTACCCTGACTTCTTCAAGCAAAATTAATTCCTCCCTCTTCTTGCTTCTACAGCAGATTTTTCATTCTTTTTTTTTAACACAGCTTTATTATTTTTTTAATAGATTCACTTTTATTTGAATACATTGTTTTGTGTGCTTTTTTTTTTTTTGGCTGCACTGGGTCTTCATTGCTGTGCACGGGCTTTCTCTAGTTGCGGCGAGTGGGGTCTACTCTTTGCTCTGGTGCACGGGCTTCTCACTGCAGGGCTTCTCTTGTTGCAGAGCATGTGCTCTAGGAGCACAGGCTTCAGTAGTTGCAGCACGCCGGCTCAGGAGTTGTGCCACGTGGGCCCTAGAGCGTGCGGGCTCTAGGGCGCACAGGCTTCAGCAGTTGTGGCACACGGGTTCAGCAATTGTGGCTTGCGGGCTCTAGAGCGCAGGCTCAGTAGCTGTGGCGCACGGGCTTAGTTGTTCCGCAGCATGTGGGATCTTCCGGACCAGGGATTGAACCCGTGTCCTCTGCACTGGCAGGCAGATTCTTAACCACTGCGCCACCAGGGAAGTCCCCAGGTTTTTCATTCTTAACTTATAGCACACACATCTATGTACATATACATATACACTCATACACATATATCATCAAGTTATTACACACACCAAGAGAGGCTGAGTCATCTTATCTTTTCAAATATTTAGACACACATACAGAAACCTCATATATTTTGCACCTATAGGGAAAGGCATTTGTGTAGTAATTCTTACTATTTCTGTTCCTATCTCTTCCTTTCTTATCTACTTCTTACCTACATACACTCCATATGCTCTCCAGCATATTTTTAAATTACATTACATTGAGGCCAAAGTAAAATATTTCCAAAGTTTTGTGACATGGCAACTAGCACTCCAGTCAGGATCAACCATGCAGCACCTAATATATATTAACTGTACAAATTGTTTTGTTTGTATTTAAATGAGTAGGGCTTTTCACCGGGCTTTAGGTAGCAGAAATGGCCACCACTGCTCAGGATGGTGAGGTAACAGCATGAGGAGTTGGGATTCAAAACGTTATCACTAACGGACCAAATACGAACAACAGACTTTTAGATCTTTACTTCCTTTCCCCTCCCCACAGTAACAGAAATGCTTTTTCATAGACACGATTAAAAAAAAAAATCACAGAGTAACCCTATAGTAACCAAACTATGCACACTATTTCCAGATTATTTTTCCCTCTACAATACCTTGCATTACTAACATATTTTAATTATAAAATGTCTGGATTAACTGGAAAACATTTTTTATTACTGTTTAACAACAACAAAAAGACACTACAGGCAACAGAATAAACGTAACCTTTTATGGCAGAAACGCTGACACCCAAAAAGACAAGGTTACTTAGCTTCTGTAAGTGATTTCTTTTCTCTCTCTATCCTTCTAATATATTCTGAGAAACATACAGGAATGGAAATTTAAGAAAACATGCATATTCTTCCAGTGCAGACCTAAAGCAACAAGGGAAAAAAACCCTCAAGTAATGGAAGGGAATGGGGAGAGGAATAGGGGCTGTAAGATGTCAGCAGGGTGCTAGGGGAGGCCAGGTTGCCAAAGAAACCAAACAGTAAAAAAATAAGAGGAAAAATCGTTAGTTGGAAAACCTCTGTATGCTTTTACAGGAGCTCAATCCCTTGTCCTAAAAAGATGTGCTGCAAAGAGACCAATTGTCACGAATGGCAAAGGGGACCTGGAGCAAAAACACCAACTGCCAAGCAACAACCTCTTCTAAATTACACAGTGCATGTCCATCAATTAGAATGACCGCGAATGAATTCGCAATCCATGATGAATCTTTTGACGGCAGAAACCCAAACTGTGTGTGTGTCTGTGTTATTTTTTTCAAAAGAGCTTCTGTCAGCTTACATTTAAATAAGTATAATGGTATATTTAAACAGACATAAATACAAAAACTATTACTGTTTATATAAGCTGACCCAGGTAAAGAAACTCAGCGAGCCAGAAACACTTGTGAAATTTGCTAGCCTCCCTTCTTCCTTAAAGTCCAGTCTAAAGTTGTTTTGATTTACCACAGTTTAGAAAGAAAAAAGTGAAATTACGAAGTTTTATTTATAAGCAGCCAGTAATTACTGGTTTTGAAAAGAGTTTGAAATGAGCGAACCTACTTGAAATCCCCAAGGCAAACCTTTGTTCTAAGGCCACTAAATCATTTTGGAGTTAAGGAGATAGGGAATTAATAAGGGGGAAAACTTACACAGAAGAAAAGAATGTTCACTTTATTTTCTCTGGAAAACAGAATATTTTAGAGCATGGTGGTTAAGACCATGTTTTCTGAAGCTCTAATCCTTATTAGTTTGGGGACTAATAAGGGACAAGAAAGTTTCTTGCCCTTGCTGTGCTTCAGTTTCCTCACTGGTTAAGGTAAAGAGAGTAATAATATCTAACTCACGGGGTAGCTGTCAGGTTTAAATGAAATAATGATTAAAGCACTTAGGGCAAACAGTGCTCGGTAAGGAATCGATAAATGATCACAAAATCCCTTTGAGATTATCTAATTAATTTCCTCATCATGACCATGGTTATATATACTGCAAACTATCCCCTATAGTATCACTGTCAGACCAAACTTCCTAAAATCTTCCTTTCACAGTGCCTGAGGAGCCATGTTTACTCACAAACTCAAACTATGGGTCTGGCTTTCAATATCCTCTGAAACCTGTCCCCACACAATCTCTCCATTACTGCCCCCAAACAATCAGTGTTCGTCCTGCTACTCCGTCACTCAACTTCACACAAAACATACTTTTTCATTTCTGCCTTTGCAGCAACTACAGTCTTCTTAAAAGGTCCACTTGCCAGGCACCTCTTACCCCTACTTTCTACCTGTGCAAATATTAACTACCCTTCCAGAACACAGTTCAGGTTCTTTGAGAAGACTCCAGTACTTTGATCTCCTAGTGATCATTCCTAATCCTCTCAACAACCTAGCTCCTGAGGATAAACTGTGACTGTTCTCTGCTTGTACCTGGTTCATTCTAACTATACAAGACAACAGTCTCCTTGAGGGCAGGGACTACGTTTTCCCTTAAACATCATCCAGAGGTCCAGCAAAATGCTGTGCACCTTGATAATAAGCCTTTCACTCACTTGTTTTCACAGTTGAAAGCAAGGGGAAAAATTTTATTCAATAAACACAATAAACAGTAAACCTCCTAAATCCATATTATAGCCTAACTCTAAGAAATTAGAAAATATTCTCTTAAATATAGCTGTAATTTTACGACCAGAAAAGTATCAGTTACATATAAACTTGCCCAAACTCAGTGGCATGAGAAGAGGCAGGTTCAACAGGATGAAAATATGGTATTTGTTTATTCTTTTTTTTTTTTTTTAGTATTTATTTATCTATTTGGCTGCCCCAGCTCTTAGCTGCAGTATGTGGGATCTAGTTCCCTGCCCAGAGATCAAAGCTGGGCCCCCTGCTTTGGGAGCGTGGAGTCTTAACCACTGGACCACCAGGGAAGTCCCAGTACTTCTCTATTTTTGATGTAAAAAGAATAAGCAGCAGCGTTTCACTATTCTTAAGCTGCTAATGGAAGCATGCAGACTTAAAAAAATCGGCAGGTCCATGTTGCCTGATCAGTATCACATTCATCCACAGCAATATCATGGATGACCTTTTCACTTTAATCCATTATCAAAACAAAATCACAGATCTACCCTAATGCTAGCATTTTACATCTCTCTGAAGTTCAACAACTTGAGGGAACAAGATTCAGAGGAACCACTGGCCATTATTACTGGATTACCTCTCTTGAAATTTCCTCAGTGCCAGTCTTCATTTTGCCATGCACTTGACTCCCTGGCATCTAGTCTGGAAGTAGGCTTAAATACATACACACAAGGAGGTGTGCTGAGCAAAACACTGGTTATATACTCACCCAGTTCATCTGGATCAAACGGGGCAGGCAGTCTGATAGACAGGCAAACCAGATGCAGGCAGAGGAGACCCGAAACAGCAGACTTTCTCATAGGTACATCAATTATTCATTCAACAAACACGCAAGACACTAAGTGCATATCTACTTCTATGCACTATATACTATATGCAAGGCACTTTGCTCACTATTGTGGGGTTAAAAGTACTTAAATCACTGACTCATTCTATACTGGCTCACAGTTTATTTATTTATTTATAATAAATTTATTTATTTTATTTATTTTTGGCTGCACTAGGTCTTCGTTGATGAGCACGGGCTTTCTCTGGCTGTGGCGAGCAGGGGCTACTCTTGGTTGTGGAGCACAGGCTTCTCATTGCGGTGGCTTCTCTTATTGTGGAGCACGGGCTCTGGGCATCCAGGCTTCAGTAGGTGTGGCTCGTGGGCTCTAGAACGCAGGCTCAGTAGTTGTGGCGCACGGGCTTAGTTGCTCCGTGGCATGTGGAATCCTCCCGGCCCAGGGCTTGAACCCACGTCCCCTGCATTGGCAGGCAGATTCTTAACCACTGTGCCACCAGCGAAGCCCGTGGCTCACATTTTTAATAAAAGTCATGACATATACTACCAAAAAGGCAAACATCTCATTTATTTATATTTCACTTTGATTCAGAAAATGTTTAAGATAGTTTATAAAAAGTCACACTGGATAAAATATAAAATGATGAAGGGAAAAACAGAGAGAAAATGAGATTAGAAAGACAAGATAAAGAAAAAGTAAGAGGTTTATATACTAAAATGAGAACATTAAGATCTTTAACATTTTTCCAGAATCGGGCAAATGTACAATGTAAAGAAAACAGACAGAATACTATGAATCTGAAGGAGTAACAATCGCATCCAACCAGGGCAGTTAGGGAAGACTGGGACCCAAAAGAGCACACAGTGCCACTGTTGACTAAGCATGTTAATTCCTTTTTTTAAATAACAAAGCAAAACTGTATTCTGTTGCTCTAAAAACATGTGTATATGAGATGCTTTTCTAGACAACTCCCAAACAGAATTGATCATCTCCTTATCAGTGCCCTTTAGTACTTTATGTAACTCTATTCCTTCCTCCCAGGTTTTTCACTATCTTTGTAACATCACTGCCTAGACCAATGTATTATACGAAGCGCATAGCAGGTGCTTAATGAATGTCTGTCGAATCAATTTAACAAGCCAATTATTTTCATGGTTCCACTAACCTCTGCAGTCAATCCAAAGGTTTTTTCCCCTTCTACCGTTTTAGACATGCCCAGGAGATACAGAAGAGATTGGGACAGTGGTACCTCATTAATGTTCAGTAGTAGTATCCTAGGAGGGTACTATATATAATAATCCAAAGATGAGCCCAGGGGCTCAAGGGAAGGAAAGTAAGGAAAAGACTGACGACTGTTGTTTGAAACATAACTGGAATTCTTCTTCCTCTTTCCTAGGATGAATTTTGGATGTAAAGAGAAACGAATGTTTAAAATCTCAGTTTCACCGTAATGAGGGTCAGGGACTTTCACAATGATCTCATACATAAAGAAACAAAATGGCAAGACAAAGGTATGACTTTCATCATTTCCTCAACAAACTGGAGCCTCGGAAAAGCCCCAGCCTGGCACACAGAGGTCTCATCTAGTCTAGGGTTTCACTCTTGCACAACTCTAAGATCACTGAAATTTTTCAGAAATAGTCACAGAATCATTAAATCTGTATGTGTGCAGTTACATGAACTTTTTACTTCATAAATACCATAAAAAGATAAATTATTATCATGGTCATGGCTAAAGGTACAAAAATGAGGTGATTTAACAATCATTTTCATCATCATCACATCACATGCCATTAGCCTATTTGCTAGTAAATTCACAACATAAACGCTTCTGACAATTCATTGAATGCTGAGCACCAAACCACCTTTCCATGTTTGTTTTTTTTAAATACTGTTATGTTTTTATTACAAAGCAATACATGTTTATTATAGAAATTTTAGAAAATACATATCAAAAAAGAAGAAAAAATCACTAATGTTACCACTTACGGAATGCAACCACTGACATTTTAGTGAACAGTAGTCTGTCACCTGGCTCAACGTTTTCCACCTCAAGCTCAGCTCCATCATCTCCCCAACTTCTTCCAGGTCCACCTGGATTACCTAACTCAACACCTCACCCTAAATTCCTTGAGTATGTCTGTAGTTTTTTCCTATATGTATACCTACCAACATAGAAGTGAAACTATACGATACATACTTACCATATGAAATATGCTTTTTCCACTTAAGAACACATATTGTTTATCTTTCAATGTCTTTAGTTTTCTACAACAGTATGAAAATGTGTCATAATTTAAAATTGCTCTTCCAGGATTAGACTTTTTGGGTTTCGTTTTGTTTCATTTTGTTGCTATTCCAAACAACGTTTCAGTAAATATACTTATGGGTACATTTTTGTTTTGACCTGCAATTATTTCTGTAAGACAAACTTCTAAAAATGAAACTGCTAAGTCAAAGAGTATACACTTTTAAAGCTGTTGACACATTGTGGATATGTACCACTAAAGTTGTGCCTATCTAGTCCCCTGCCCCCAGAGCAACACTGAGTATGATCTCTTTTTAAATAAAGCTTTGCCATTTTGGCAAGTAAAAACGACTGTCATTGTAACTGGCATTTATTTCTTTGATTGTGGGTGATACATATATAAGGTATATCTAATATGAGATTTGTATATTAGATAATTATGTTTTTTCATTGTTGCTAAAAATTTCTACCAGCTCACTTTTACCTCAAAAACCTCTTTGCCTGACCTCTGAACTTCAGCAGGCTTATATAAAAGGGGAAAGTACAGCATAAAATAACACTGTTCTGCTATTCCTGTCTTGGAAACTATTTTCTCAAACCTAATGTTGGGCAAAATAACATTTCTATGACTTATGCTCCAATATAGAAGTTATACACAAGAGAGGCGACACAATACCTTGAAAAATAAAATCTATCTGCAATTAGCTGCACATTGTTAGAGTTTATAAATCAGATCAAGCCACTTGGGATTTGTTTGTTTTTTAACTACTTTCCTAGACATCCCTTTTAAAATATTAAGTGCATTTTAATGCACAGTCCTGTCATGGAGCCAAGAAATAATAAAACGGGGAATATCAACTCTCTTTAAGACTATCATATTACTAAAACATTAATGACAAAGCATCATATTAAAGTGATATATCTTATAAAAGTAATGACAGATCCCATTAAATTACAACTGATTCATCTCTTGTTACTGTGCCCAAACCAACCTGAAAGACAAAGTAGCTTTCAGGCTCAAGATTTTCTCTAACTTGTCCGGCTCATTCACACACTGCCAAGGCCAGCTCCAAAGTGATTACCTGGATTTTAATGAATGTATTTCTTAAAGTTTATTAATGTACTTACTTGATGCCAGCATAGCTGGAGGGAAGATAACTGGTCCAATGAGATCATTAGTCATTGACACCAGATTATAGAAACATTAGGAAATGACAAAAGGTTGCTTAGCAGCAGTTTTCCAAACACATTCATATGAAAAAAAACTGACAGTAATCTTCTCCACAGAGAAATCACAGACTAAATCTATTCATAAAAGAGCATTCACTGATCTCTCAGCAAAGGAGCTCAACTAGAAAAGTCTACCTTCTTGGCAAATTTTCCTCATAAATAGGAACTAGAATATGGGATATCGTAATTCCCTCTCCCCAAAGTTCTCCCACCTTCAGATAGGTGGGGGGACAGCAGGGAAACCTCCCCCTCCACGGAGGTTGAGCTGTCACTCAACTACACTACTATCTAAGTCAATGTCATAACTCATTTCCAGGTCATCTTTCAATATAGGGAGAATGTGAAAACTAATAAAGGGAAACCTCACTAAAAGGGAGTCAGGAGGCCAGAAGGGGGAGCTCTCACACACATACCACTTGTCATCAGTACAGATCCCAGCAGGAAGAGATGTACTTTGCATCTCTGACAGCAGGAGGAAGATTTTCCCCTCGCCAGGCAACAGCTCAGCCAATGAGAGACTCACAACTCAGCAAATGAAAAGCCACTATCCTCCGAATTCCCAGGTTCCTCCAAAGGACTTTTTGTGTATAACAGCCCCTCCAACTTCCCCTTCTCCTCTATAAAAGAGTTCCCTCTCCTTTGCTTTACCAGACTATCATTTGTGGTTTGACATAGTTGCATGTTCCAAAGTGCAATTCTATGCTGCTCCCAAATAAGCAAGTTTTGCTGGTAAAATAACTGACTCTTTTATTCTTTTACGTGAACAGGAAGAATCTGGCATCTGTCTCTGCCTTTTCCATCCTAGTCACAACCATCCTAGGCAACTTCCCATAACTATGACCTTACTGCCAAGGACCTTTATCTCCACTCTACTTTGTTGTCCCAATCCCACTCCTGGATTAGCCATAATCCATAACTACTTCAAGTCTTGAAATCCTAAAGTTCAATATCTGCATCAAGCTAGATGGACTTTTCTAACAATCATAATACCTGTCCTGCAAAATTATGAGAAACAACAAGCCTTCAAACAAGCATTCAAATAAATGTTAACTCTCCTCCCCCACCTCACTGTTCCCCTTGGAGCAACCACATCAACAGATACTCTTCAATCTCATTAGAACCTTCAGTCACTTACTTGGTTCTTCCTCTTCCCTTTTCTCCCAGCTGCAGTTTATCTCCTCATGGCCAACCTGCTAGGACAAGTGCTGCCACCTGCTCACCTAACACTCCTCAACTCCGTGGAATCTGCCTCCCACCCCAACTACTCCACGGAAACTCTCCTCACAAAGGCCACCAACTGACCCACTAATACCAAATTCAGTAGATACTTCCCAGTCTCTATTTTTTTTTTGCGGTACGCGGGCCTCTCACTGTTGTGGCCTCTCCCGTTGCGGAGCACAGGCTCCGGACGCGCAGGCTCAGCGGCCATGGCTCACGGGCCCAGCCGCTCCGCGGCATGTGGGGTCTCCCCAGACCGGGGCACGAACCCGTGTCCCCTGCATCGGCAGGCAGACTCTCAACCACTGCGCCACCAGGGAAGCCCCCCAGTCTCTATCTAAATGACTTCCCAGCAGTCTATGACAAAACCGACCACTCCCTTCTTTAGTCTTCCTTCTGCTTCAAAAACTAAAACAAATAAAAATCCCTCCCCTACCTCTCTGACACCTCCTTGTTATCTACTCTATTCCTCCTCCTCTCCCAGTCCTCCATGCAGCAGCCAGAGGGGTTTTTCTAAAGGTCTAATTTGATCATGACCCTCTCCAGCTTAAAACAGTTCACTTGCTCTTAAGCAAACTCCTCCTCGTAGTTTTTAAGGTGACTGGTTAATTATCCCCTGGCCTCATTTCTCACAACCCACTTCCCTGCCCTCCACAATCCAGCCACGCTAAACGATCCATAGTTCCCTAAACAAGCTAGGGTTTTTCTCTCACCTCCTCTAGCCACAATTTCCTCAACTGAAACATCTGTGTCTTTCCAACACCCCAAATCCCCAACCCCTACATCTTGCACAACTTTACTTAGCTGACTGCTACTCATGCTTTCCTAAAAAGGATTCCCTGCTCCCTGAGGCTGGGTTAAGGTCTACATGCTATCATAAGCTCCTTGTTACAGTATCTGACAACTGTAATTGCCTGTTATTTGTCAAATATAGACAAATAACACTAGACTGGAAGCTCCCTGAAGGCATTAACTGTATAATGTTCACCTTGTTAACCCAATGTACAACTAACTCTGTGTCTGACACATAACAGGGACTTAAACATTTCTCAAATAATGAATGAATAAAGTGCACCCTTCTCTGTACCCCCTAGAACAACTCTCTAACTCAGGTCATTATTCCTTGTTTGAAGGATCACAACAGTCTCCTAATGAATAAAGGAGTCTCTCTACCTTCAATCCACCTTCCACACTGCCACATGAATTAATAAAAGCAAATTTGATTCTATCTGCCCCCTTCTTAAACGATATCAGAAGTTTCCCCATTATCTATGGGAACAAATCCAAATTTCTTAGCATAAAATGCAAAGCTCCTTCATTACCTGGTCTCTACTAACCTATCCTTTCTCATCTCTTGCCACTTCCTCACACTGTCATTGTGCTTTGGCCCTTATGAAACCATTTACAGTTTCCAGAACTTACCATGCTTTTCCAAACCTGTCTTTGTATCTATCCTAAATTCCCCTTGCCACTTAGTAAAGCCTACAGTCTGAACATGATAGTAACATCTAAAAAACTTCCTGACTCTGGAGTAGACACTGACCTTAAGTTGCGATTATTGGGATAAGGTATTAGTCTCCCAAGGGAAAGAAAAACCACAGCATCCATCTTAGATCATTTTCCCAAGCAGAAGAAGAATCTATTTACATACTTAAGTTACTTTCACAGGGGTCCATCTGGGCAACAACTTCTCCTTCACAATGCACTTGCATCTTAGTTCATTACTGAGAAAAAAAATGCCGCATTCCAGAAGAAGAAAAGAAAGAACATTTCACAATACTGGCTTCACGATAAATACACTTTATCCTAAAACAGTATGAAGCAGAATTCTCAATATAATAAAATGCTTGTCACTAGCAGTTCTTTTATGGAGAACATGTAGGAGGAAGGCTTGTCATCTGACAGTATCTACCAGGTTAGCATTATGCAAGTATCAGAAATAACAAGCAGAAAGTACCAGCTACTGTCACCAAAAAGTCTGTATCCCTAAGTGAACTCTACTGTGAAATGAGGTGGAAGTTGTGTTTTTCCTGTTCTAAAACCCAACATGCTCACATTCCTTACAGGTAGCCAATACTGGTAAAGTACGGATTTGCCATCATGAAAAGCAGTCAGTGTTCTGCCTTAAGTATACATGACTTGTGGAGTAAATGCAGCCTTTGTAGTAGTTGCTAGAGCAATAACCAACAACAACAACCAAAAAAAAAAAAAAGTTAGTCTGCCTACTACATTAACATCTCTTTTCCCATGATACTGATTTTTGCCACACTGAGTGTCCTGTAACGATGAGAAATTAACAATGACTTTATCAGGTCTACACTATTCAAAATCTGACAGGATTTATACAGAATCACCAAGCTGCATGTGCCCAACACTCACTCCTTCCTGTTCAATGAGTCTTTCGTGAATAAGAAAATAAAAGAAAGCCCTGACTCAGGCAGATCTAGTTTGGGATTCAAGCTCCACGACTTACTAGCTTTACATTTTGTCAAATTTGCTTAACATCTCTAAGCACAATTTCCTCTAATGTAAAACAGGTATAACAAAAGTACCCAGCTCATAGGGTTGTTCTTGGGATTAATAAAATAATATATTCAATACAATGCCATGTATAATATACAGTAAGCACTCTGTAAATAGAAGGTATTATTACTATTATTTAGATTTTGCCGCTATAGCTATTCTGTTGCTTTAGGCAGGGTCAATACCACAGAGGGTTATAAATTTCCTCTTTTGGAGAATTTATATTTTGGGAAATTGAATTGAAATAATCCAAGCTGAGAATTTAATGCTCAAAATGATAAACTCTGATTAGACGTGATATTGCCTTCATCTGGGCATCTAGAAAAACTGGTGAAGAAAAAGCAAAAGAAGTAAGAAATCAGACTGAAGTATTTATTAAATAACAAAATGCTACCATAGGAGTTGTATATATTAAAAATCCTCTCCAAATAACCCCATCATCCATTGATTAGAAACAAAATTCATAGAATACAACCCTGAATTTAGCTAGTTTGAACTAAGACTGGAGCTTGTCTTCAATTAAGCTTTGACACGTAAGTTCACTGAATCTACCTTTAGGGGCATATGTTGATAAAAGTAACAAACAATATTATTTGGACTCTATAAACAGGAACCCTGAAAACACTTGGGTAAATGCATTTTGCTAATCAGCTCTGGCCTCTGATAATAATAAAGGAGGAGGGAAGTAATGACACTATTAACGAAGACCTGATTCAATTCTTTCCTTCTAACCTTTTTTTAAATTTTATTTATTTGTTTGTTTGTCTGTTTGTTTATTATTTATTTATTTAGGCTGCGCTGAGCCTTAGTTGTGGCACGCGGGATCTTCGTTGCTGCATGCGGGATCTTTAGTTGCGGCATGCGAAATCTTAGTTGTGGCATGCGGAATCTAGTTCCCTGACCACGGATTGAACCCGGGCCCCCTGCATTTGGAGCACCAAGTCTTAGCCACTGGACCACCCAGTGGTCCCATTAGAGGAAGTCCCATTCCTTCTAATCTTAATGAACAAACATGAGTCACGAGAGCACTTCTTCCCACCTGCCAATAACTTTCTTCCACCCAAATGCACTGAGACTCCTACCTCCTCTCCCTATCCCACCTTCCACTAACTCCAGTCCAATTCCTACTGGGCAATGAGAAGGGAAACAAGGTTAAAAGCTACGGGATAATAAAGAGGTCCCCAAACCAAAGATTTCTAATTAAAGCTTAATGTCACAAGACTTGAGCACTAGAAGGCATGTCAGAGACATCTAGTGCAGCTACCTCAATTTAATTGGTAAGGAAACTCTAAGAGTTGCCCAGTCTCATGCAAATAGTTAATGTCAAAGCCAGGATTAGAACCCAAAACTCTTATCTCCCAGTCCAATGTTTTTCCTACTAAATCTGAGATCAGTTTTTAGAAGCCTGTATCAATGACCCCTTCTCCATTTTTACTATATAATACCCAGAATATAAAAACAAATTTTTCACTTTTAAAGGAGAGTTTGCTGAGTGGAACAGGCATCTCTCTGAGTTGAATAGAAAAGTCTGTATGACGAAGACTCAAGGACTGGACACAGGGACTTCCCTGGTGGCGCAGTGGTTAAGAATCCGCCTGCCAATGCAGGGGACATGGGTTCGATCTCTAATCCAGGAGGAACCCACATGCCGCGGAGCCCGTGGAGCAACTAAGCCCGTGTGCCACAACTACTGAGCCCGTGTGCTGCAACTACCGAGCCCATGTGCCACAACTACTGAAGCCCGTGTGCCTAGAGCCCGTGCTCTGCAACAAGAGAAGCTTGTCGGAGGCTTCCCTGGTGGCACAGTGGTTGAGAGTCTGCCTACTGATGCAGGGGACGCGGGTTCGTGCCCCAGTCCGGGAAGATCCCACATGCCGCGGAGCGGCTGGGCCCGTGAGCCATGGCCGCTGAGCCTGCATGTCCGGAGCCTGTGCCCCGCAACGGGAGAAGCCACAACAGTGAGAGGCCCGCATACCGCAAAAAACCCAAAAAAAACAAAGTGTGAACAAAGGATGAGGCACTCGAAACAAAAACTACCAATAGCTAACATTTATTGAGAGTTTATTATACACCAAGCACTCTGTTAAGCACTTAGGTGCATTATCTCCTTTAATCTTCATAACAACCCTCCACGTAGGTGCAATTATTAGCATCCTTTTTCAAATAAGGAAACTGAGGCACAGAGAGGTTAAATAACTTCCCCAAGGTCATACAGTTAGTAAATGGTGGATCTAGAATTTGAGCTCAGTCTGACCCCAGAGCCTGTGCGTAAGTAGCAAAGCAAAAAAGAAAAAGATATCACCAGAAAAGCAGTTCATCTAGTCAATATCCACAAAATTTCCTTCTTCCAAAGATACTATATTAGGGCCTCTATTTTGACCTCAAGAGAGCAAACCTCTTAAGAGAGATTTCTGTACGGGATTCAAGGTTTGCTATAATCCTGCCGAATCTAGTAAAATCCAGATCTATATCTGGCTTTGATAGAGCTGCAATGATCAAAAAGTTAGCAAGGACAGAACACTGTTCTGCTCTCAGGCTATTGGCCCAATTATAATTTCAAGAATGAAGCCCAAAAGAGGATTTTCCTTATTAAAACAAAACTATAATTCAAAAAGATACATTCATACCTATGTTCACAGCAGCACTATTAACGATAGCCAAAACATGGAAACAACCTAAATGTCCTTCGACAGATGAATGGATGAAGAAGATGTGGTACATATATACAATGGAACACTACTCAGCCATAAAAAAAGAACAAAATAATGCCATTTGCAGTAACATGGATGCAACTAGAGATTATCACACTGAGTGAAGTAAGTCAGAAAGAGACAAATACCATATAATATTACTTATTTGTAGACTCTAAAATATGACACAAATGAACCTATCTATGAAACAGAAACAGAATCACAGACATAGAGAACAGACTAGAGGTTGCCAACAGGGAGAGGGTTGGGGGAGGGGTGGAGTGGTGTGTTGGGGTTAGCAGATGTAAGCTTTTATATATAGAATGATAAACAACAAGGTCCTACTGTATAGCACAGAGAACTATATTTAATATCCTATGATAAACCATAATGGAAAAGAATATAAAAAAAAGAATGTGGGACTTCCCTGGTGGTCCAGTGGCTAAGACTGCGCTCCCAATGCACGGGGCCCAGGTTCAATCCGTGGCCAGGGAGCTAGATCCCACATGCCACAACTAAAAAGATCCCGTGTGCTGCAACTAAGACCCGATGCAGCCAAATAAATAAATAAACACTAAAAACGAAAAAAGAATGTGTATATATATGCATACCTGAATCATTTTGCTATACAGCAGTAATTAACACAACACTGTAAAACAGCTATACTTCAATTAAAAAATAAAACAACAACAACAAAAGAGACATGCAAGCAACCTAAATGTCCATCAACAGAGGAATGGATAAAGAAGATGTGGTACATATATATAATGGAATATTACTCAGCCATAAAAAAGAACAAAATAATGCCATTTGCAGCAACATGGATGGACCTAGAGATTGCCATATTGAGTGAAGTAAGTCAGACACAGAAAGACAATATCATATGATATCGCTTATATGTGGAATCTAAAAAAAAGGGTACAGATGAACTTATTTACAAAACAGAAGTAGAGTCACTAATGTAGAAAACAAACTTATGGTTACCAGGGGATAAGGCAGGGGAGGGATAAACTGAGAGACTGGGATTGACATATACACACTACTACATATAAAATAGATAATCAATAAGAACCTGCTGTATAGCACAGGGAACTCTACTCAGTACTCTGTAATGGCCTATCTGGGAAAAGAATCTTAAAAAAAAAAAAAATAGAGTGGATATATGTATAACTGATTCACTTTGCTGTATACCTGAAACTAACACAACATTGTAAATCAACTATACGCCAATAAAAATTTTTTTGTTTTAAAAAGACACTATCATATACGTACACATTTTCTCTGCCTTCCTCTGCTGTATCTGTCTTTGTTTCATTGAGGCAGTCCTTGGCCAACAAACACAAAGACTGGTAGAAAGCTACAATAAACAAGATAATTTAGAAATCTCAAGACCCTCCAAAAAATGTGTCCATTTTTCTTTTTAAACTATTAATGCTATGATTGGGTCTGTTTTGAAAGCTGCTAGATTTTTAAAAAATTTATTCATCTTATTTTATTTATTTTGGGCTGCTCTGGGTCTTCATTGCTGCGTGTGGGCTTTCTCTAGTTGCAGCCAGCGGGGGCTACTTTTCATTGCAGTGCATGGGCTTCTCACTGTGGTGGCTTCTCTTGTTGCAGAGCACGGGCTCTAGGCACACGGGCTTCAGTAGTTGTGGCACATGGGCTCGGTAGTTGCAGCACACGGGCTCAGTAGTTGTGGCACACGGGCTTAGTTGCTCCACGGGCTCCGCGGCATGTGGGTTCCTCCTGGATTAGAGATCGAACCCATGTCCCCTGCATTGGCAGGCGGATTCTTAACCACTGCGCCACCAGGGAAGTCCCTGTGTCCAGTCCTTGAGTCTTCGTCATACAGACTTTTCTATTCAACTCAGAGAGATGCCTGTTCCACTCAGCAAACTCTCCTTTAAAAGTGGAAAATTTCAGAATGGCAGCCATGGCCACAGCCCAATGGTAAGGAATGCAGCTCTCCACACACTAACCTTCACAAGCCAATACTGGAGAGTCCCAGAGAACTGCAACTTTGGCCAAGCTATATAGTGAAGTGGGTTTCAAGTTTAAAATGCCCTTTAAAATAAGGTGCAAGTGGGACATCCCTGGTGGTGCAGTGGTTACAAATCCACCTGCCAGTGCAGGGGACACGAGTTCGATCCCTGGTCCGGGAAGATCCCACATGCCGTGGAGCAACTAAGCCCGTGCACCACAACTACTGAGCTCGCGAGCCACAACTACTGAAGGCCGCGCACCCTACAGCCCGCGCACCGCAACAAAGAGTAGCCCCCCCCACTCGCTGCAACTAGAGAAAGCCCGCGTGCAGCAACAAAGACCCAATGCAGCCAAAAATAAATTTAAAAAAATAAAATAATAATTAAAAAAAAGAAACAGACAGTGGCTGGTTCACTGGGTCAGTATCCTTCAGACTCGACAGAGGTGCAGAGGTCAGTGCATTGATTTTGAAGTCCAAACCACTTGGGTTTGAATCCAGCTATGTCACTCACTAAACTTGGGACTTCAGGTTCAACTACTCTCTTAATTTACTTATCTCTAAAATGGGTATAGTAACATCTACTTCACAAACTGACCAAGTAATAAACAAGAGAGTACATTTTATGTCGTACATACTAAAAATCTTATTTGTTACTATTTTTTGCTGCTTTTTGATAATATAAAGTATCACAACCCCAAGAACATGATACTTATATAAACAGCAAGTCTAAATGGCCCCAGGAAAGTTGTATAATCAGAAAGAGGCAGGATATCTGGCATGTTATATGTGTCATTCATTCCCATTGTGGGGTTAAGGTGAAGCACTGGGGGGAATGCAAATGCATCCAGCAAGGAAGAATCATGACGCCACAGTAAAGGAGAGAAGGAAGGAAGGAAGGGAGGGAGGGAAGGAGGGAAGGAGGGAGGGAGGGAGGGAGGGGAGCAGAAAGCAGAGGCTGATTAATGAATAAATGCAGTATTCCTTGAACTTTGCTCAAGCTGAAGTAATTAGCTCTATACTTTCATTTAGAGTCAACTACTAACACAGACACACATGCACACACACATACAGAGGACAAAGGAGTTCAAATATAGAGCCCTTTCTTGGTCTTTGGCACAACTGGGTTAGCATCTGTAAAAATACAGTGTAAAATGTAAAATCACCAGGATATGAAACGAATCGAATTTTATTAAGTGAAGGTAAAGAAGAAGGCTCAATGGATGCTTCCTTATGGACTGTAGCTTTGATCTTAGATGGGCAGACTCCATACCTAGCCCGAAGCAGAATCTAGGTAAGCTCCATGATCAAGTGTTGTGGTCAACCTTGGGCCAGGATTTATTTGAAGTCTCTCCCAAGTACTCCACTCTAAGTGTACTCAGGACAAAGCCTCTTTATATTAAACAATGAAGCAGGGAAGGGAGTGAAAGTGGGAAGTAGTAAGAGAGAGGTGAGAAGTACTGAGAGAGAAGAACCTAAGATCTTCACAGTGTGAAACGGTTAAATGTAAAACACTTTGGGGGGTAGGTGCTGCTGTGTTTTGCAAATACAGGTATTTCTGTTCAGGCTATATTAACCCCTCACTTACCTGGGGAGTGAATAAGAAAAATGCATAGTTGGCAGTCTGTTCTATTTTTCCCCCAGAATGAAAACGGCAACTTTCACAGAAAAGCCCTTGTCTCAGATTAATCTTGTTATGGAACATTACGCAATTACCACAAAGGAAAATGAACTGATTTGAAAGCAGTCCTAGCAAAGCCGTCAACAACAGAGCAGACCAGTGAATTCACTGAAAGCAAGAGCCTGGAATTGGGGAATTAACCCTCAAACTTAGATGATCATCCATAATTCACCACTCTCCTAATCAAACCCACAGTGTTCCCTTTGGCCCATCCTCTATTATATTATAGCACCAGCTTCCGACTGAAAGCAAAAGGATGAAAAGTAATAATCTGTTTAAATATCTGTAACATACCTAACATTTAATGTAAGCTTGTTTGCCTTCTCTTCACCCAATCTACTCTCCCATTCCTCATCAGTTAGAATCAGCAAATCTGTACTGAATGCTGAGGGTGTGGGCGGGGATATACGTACACAGGTGCACATGCCAGTGCACATTCAATCACAAGTGACTGTGTGTGGTGGAGGCCCCAGGCAACATGTTTCTATCTGTATAGCCCACGCAGCCCCGTGGCTCACAGTTCTGTTACGGTGTACCACAATAATTTTCAGATTAAGAGGATTTCTTTCTTCCTAGAAATCTGACATTAGGCAAACTCTAAGAGTTTAGAATGTGAGTTCAGTGTACTGTCAAGTTGTTCAATCTTCCTCACTAAAAAAATGCATACTGTCTTCCTTCCAGTAACTAATCCATCACTTATGGAAAACATATGTTAGAAAGAAACACGTTTGGCAGACAGAAAACCCAGTTTTAAAAGCTGGGAGGGAGGAAGACATACAAAAAAGCCTGACTCTGAAAAAAAAAAAATCCTGAAATATAACCATAAAATTTGAATTTATTCCAAAACAAGTAGAAAATTCGACTCTTAAGCCTAAATGATTGCCAAAGGAAAATAAACTAACATTCATTGCTAAGCACTTTTTCTCTGGTTTTATCCCTACAAAAACCCCAAGAGATGAGTAAATCATCCCATTTTACAGCTAAGGAATCTGAGTCTCAGAAAGGTTAAGTAACTTGCCTAACATCACGCTAGAATTCTGAACCCAGAACTTTCTGACTCCAAACTCTGTATTTTTTCTACTGTAACCTTGCAAACTCACAAATCTGTTAATACAGAAACAAAGAAGGAAAAGGCAAAACTATAAAAAATCAATTCAAATTCTCTATGAAGAGAAGTCAAAACCTTGAATTCAGTTAAGCACACTAAATATGTATACTATATGTATATATGATTAGAAGCCTTTCCTGCAGAAAATAACACTATGGTTTCTTTAAAAAATATATTAATCTCAAATTCCAGAATTACTTCAAAATCTTGTTGGCAAGGGGCTTAATTCTATACAATTAAAACAGAAAGTAAGTAAATCAAAATGTTTGACTAATAAACAAAAAACCAAATCCATAAAGTCGTTATGGCTTCTAAACCAGAAAACTTAATTACAAATAGCCTTACATTTGGTAAAATTACTTTCCTGAAGCATAAGTGTGCAATTATACTAAGCCCACAGAAAGCAACCCAGAAATAAACCGTTCCAAAATTAGACCAACTAAAGGTAGGAAGACAAAGATATGACTTGGTATTTTTAAGAAACTATAATGCATAAAGTCAAAATTTATTGTTGAAAACGAACCTTTACGTAAATACCATAGGAGTCACAATTGCTTTATAGGCCATCAATCTCAGTATACTTATTAGCATGCTCTAACATCTATAACAAGCCAACATACCTTACAAATCCTTTAGAGATCCTCACTTAATAATTCACATCTTATTGTCTTCCTAAAAATTTTCTTTGGATCTAAATTTTCATACAGCTAGGATGTTCAACTACTCCTCAAGAATGTTTTCTTCATCTATTTTGTTGTAATGCTAAAATGGTACCACTTTTGTTTATTTCTCAACTTCTAGATCAGCATTAATCAACCTTATGAAACTTTATCTACCTCCAAAGTCCGGATACTGAAGATGCATTTGGGAAAAGATATGTATTAAAAAGATGAAAATTTTAGAATAACACTAACGACAACTCCTGTTATCAGTTTATCCCTAAGGAGGTTGATTCTGGCTGCTCAGAGAAAAGGCCACACCAACATCAAGGGGACAGGGGAGAGAGGCTTCTACCATGGAAGCTCAGTCTCCAAAAAGCCTCTCCCAGACAGGCTTCCCCCCTTCCTTGCTCGCAATGGGCCCCCCTTTCTGAAGATCAGAGAGGGAAGGAAAGGAAGGGAAGAAAATAAGACTTCGCTGCACTTGGAATTTACTCTTTCCCCTTCCCCTTTCCAAATACCTATAGTACTCTCAGCATCCAGGTGGAAGGTTTTAGAGACTCTTCTCTGCAAAAGGATGGGTGGAATGGGAAGCCTAACTTCTCCAGTCCTGGGGTAAAAGCTGTGACAGGTATCCCCTACATGGAGAGAGCCGATAAACGAAAGACAAGAGGATTAGCCTGCTATGTTCTCATAGGTATTGGAAGTGAGGCGTGCAAGACCTACTAGAATACCAAAGTCTGACTTTTCTCTTTTTTCCACCTCAACTGCCCTCTTCAGTTCCCAAGGACTGTGCCTATTACATCACCAGGGTTGTCTCAGCTTAGTGTGGGACTCTTCTTTCTTCTCTGTTGGTTTACTGGGTCATATGCCAACTGTGCTCCCAATCCCTGTCCCCAAGGCCACTGTCCTATTGAACTTTTCCTTTAAGTGTTTAAATGCTATTCCTACAGAGGAAGGCCAAGGTTATCTACCCCACTTCATTAAATTACATTATATGAGTCAACAAAAAAAAGTTACTATGGGGTTTTTTTTGTTTTTTTGTTTTTTATTTATTTATTTATTTATTTATTTTTGGCTGTGTTGGGTCTTCGTTTCTGTGAGAGGGCTTTCTCTAGTTGCGGCGAGCGGGGGCCACTCTTCATCACGGTGCGCGGGCCTCTCACTATCTCGGCCTCTCTTGTTGCGGAGCACAGGCTCCAGACGCGCAGGCTCAGTAGTTGTGGCTCACGGGCCCAGTTGCTCCATGGCATTTGGAATCTTCCCAGACCAGGGCTCGAACCCGTGTCCCCTGCGTTGGCAGGCGGATTCTCAACCACTGAGCCACCAGGGAAGCCCTTACTATGTTTTTTAAAGAAATATATCTATATAGTGTAGAGATGAAATCTGAAATCCCCAACCCCCCCACACACTTTTACAAATTGAAGCTGTAAAAGTTTTGTAGTGTTGCAAATAGATGAGTCAGGCTAAACCACAATGGGGTGAGAAGGAGTAGTAAAAAGGAAGGCTGAATGGGAGTGTTTAAACATGTTTATATGAGTATTTAGGGATATATTATGATTACATTCTTAATTCCAAGAGATAGTTTTGGATGAGTCATTGTGTTGTACCATCCAGAGAAGAATTTCTTTCCATTGTTACACATAATAGAGAGTGGACTATTCCTAAGGGGTTATTTTCTACAGAAATTAAACAGAAAAAATTCTTTTTTTCCCAGAACCAGAAATTCTGTTGAGATTGGTGAGATTCTCAAAGAATTCAACATCACTTAGCCATTTTATAGCACTAAGAGAATCTTCTTGGGATTTACTGAGGCTTCATTCATACATAAAATTCTGAAAAGTATAGCCGAACAACTACCATAAAATAAGGTTTCCTGCTTTGTAGTTTGACTGTCAATACAATTCCAATCTGGTTATCTCTCAAACACTTAAAAAAAAATTATTATGTTGTCAAGGGCCAAACAACACCATTTATTAAATCAGAGCAGATTCAATGGCCTCTACACAGGCCTGTAGAAGAACTAGAATCCTCACTATGCAATCAAACTTGAAACAGTTTACTTTTCCTTTTTTAATAAATTTATTTATTTTATTTATTTATTTTTGGCTGAGTTGGGTCTTCGTTGCTGCTTGCAGGCTTTCTCTAGTTGGGGCGAGCAGGGACTACTCTTCGTCATGGTGCGTGGACTTCTCATTGCAGTGGCTTCTCTTGTTGCGGAGCATGGTCTCTAGGTGCGCAGGCTTCAGTAGTTGTGACACGCAGGCTCAGTAGTTGTGGCTCGCGGGCTCTAGAGCACAGGCTCAGTAGTTGTGGCACACGGGCTTAGTTGCTCTGCAGTATGTGGGATCTTCCCGGGTCAGGTCTCGAACCCGTGTCCCCTGCATTGGCAGGTGGATTCTTAACCATGCACCACCAGGGAAGCCCGAAACAGTTTATTTTTGAAACTTAGACCTCAAGAAGGAAAAGAGCTGCCTAAAGTCACAAAGGTAATGTCATAGCTAGGCCTCTAGAATAAAATATAAGTCTCTCGATTCTCAGTCCAGTGTTCTGTTTATTACATGATGCTGACTGCTAAGGGCCTCATCTACACAAATAGAATGCAGATTATTTTAGGGCAGGATCCATGCCCTACATATCTTTGTGTCTTCCACTGACTCTTCTATATAGCTGAAGTTACAATGAATACTTATTCACTAATTACACCTAATCAACTAACACTTAATGATCTAATAATTTCAGCTCTTAAGAAATTTAAATGTTAAAGGTAAAGCAATAAAACTTTTAGAAGCTAATATGAGAGGTTGTCCTCATGACTTTATGTCACAAACAAGACACAGAAAGCACTAATCTTACAGGAAAATACTACTAAATTTCATTACATTAAAATTAAGAACTTGTTTATCAAAAGACACCATTAAGAGTGAAAAGGCAAGTCTAAAAGGTATCTGTTACAGGTACAAACAAAAACAAAAGGGCTCCTATCCAAAATATATAAAGAACTATCACAAGCCAATAAGAGAAAAAGACAAATAGCTGAACAGAAAAATCTGCAAGAGACTCAGACATCACAAATGGCAAATAAACTCATGAAGAGGTGCTCCTACTATTAATCAAGGAAATGCAAACTAAAATCACAATGAGATACCACAACACTCCCATTATATAGCCAAAGTTTTTAAAGTTTGACCATAACAAGTGTTGAAGAAGATGCAGAGCAATAGGAACTCTCCTGTACCACTGGTGAGAAAATGAACTACTACAACTACCTTAGAAAAAAGTTGGGCAATATTGAGTAAAACTGAAAATAAGGAAATCTCACGACCTAGTAATAACTTCATTTCTGGGTATATGTCCCAGTGAGGCTGATATGTACCAGAATACATATATAAGAATGTTCCTGACAGCAAATTCATAATAGCTACAAATTGGAAACCACCTCAAATGTCCACTAACAGTAGAACGAATAAATTGTGGTATACTCCTGCAGTGGAATACTATACAGCAAAGAAAAAGAACAAATTATTGTTATAAACATAACATATAGACAAAACCTAAAATTGGGCAAAAGAAGCATACATATTTTGTAATTCCAATTACATAAAGCCAGAAACTAGGCAAACTGTATTGTTTAAAGAGGCACATTTAGGAGGCAAAACCATGAAGAAAAGCAAAGAAGTGAATATCAAAAAATTAACATGTCTGTACACGAGAAGCTGGCTTCTGACATGCTAGGAATGTTCTACTTCTTGATCTGTGTGTGGTACACATGAGTATTTATATTATAACAATTCACAAAGCTGTACATTAATTTTATTTTGCACTTTTCAGTATGTCTATTTTCTTTCCCCAAAAATAGGTTTTAAAAGAGCTAAGCACAGTCTAAGTGCATAGTAAGCACCAATAAAACATAAGCTTTTTTTTTTTTTTTTAAGGCAAGAAACTATTGAATTGATGTGACACTTTGGGAGAATCAAAGTACCTGTGAGCATGAAGCAGTCACATATAAAAGCAAAAGCAGTTTGACTCCTGACTGAATACGTCATTACCCCACGGAAAATAAACTGGTTGTATAGCTCCTTTACAGCCAAAGGAGGTAGAAGCAATTAAATCCCATATATGAAAGCACACAGTTCCTGGAGGCAGACAATGTGGATTTCAATGTTAGCTACTTGGCCTTGAGCAAATTACTTAATGTCTCCAAATCTCAGTTCCTTCATCTGTCAAACTAAGAAAATACCTGCCTAGCTACACAGCATATCATGAAGTTCAGATAAAACAATGTTTGTAAAAGCACTTGCTGAGTGGTAACATACCAAATATACGGTATTATTAAGCTATTGAACAATATTGTTTTAGATATGGGTAAATCAAGCATAGAGAAGAAAATACCATGGAACACGAAAATATGAATACTTCATACCCTACCTTTCATTTAGGATGTACGAAGAGATGATGCCCCTAAATTGGCATAAAATATGAGTCCCTAAATTGGCATAAAATATGAGAGGGTAGGAGAAGAAAGGATGAAATCCCAGATAATGTGAAAACTAAATAGCACCTTAGGGGAAAACCTGCAGCTGATACCTAAATACAATAGTACTCACTAATTCTGACCAAATGACAACTCCAAATGAGAGCATCACTCATCAAATACCATTGACCTAGTCCAAAAACGTATTATTTTTGATGGCAGGAACTCATCTTAATCATCTTTATAGAAGCTTTAGGTGTAATACAAATAGAACAACAGGAAAGAAAGAGCCCCCGGTCAGTCCAATCAACTCCAATCCTCAGCAAGTAGGCAAATGTTGCTGCGAAGAAAGCAAGAAGAAAAAGAAATGCTATGACCATATGCCTCAGAGAATAGCAATTCTGAAAATGTGAAAGACTGGATTATTATAACATTTTCAAGGAAATGAGTAGATTGCAGAATCTCAGAAATGTAATGGACACTAGCCATCATAATAGAAGTCCTAATTTTACAAATGGAAAAATGTGATGCCTCAAGAGAATGAGAAGACAAACCGCAGACTGGGAGAAAATATTTGCAAAGACAAGTCTGACAAAGGACTATTATCCAAAACATACAAAGAACTCTAATTTAAACTCAACAATTAAAAAAAATCTGATCTGGGGTCTTCCCTGGTGGCGCAGTGGTTAAGAATCCACCTTCCAATGCAGGGGACGCGGGTTTGATCCCTGGTCAGGGAACTAGATCCCACATGCATGCCGCAACAAAGGAGCCTGCAAGCTGCAACTAAGGAGCCCCCCTGCCGCAACTAAGACAGGCACAACCGAAATAAATAAATAAAATTTAAAAAAATAAAAAAATCTGATCTATAACTGGGCTGAAGACCTTAACCGATACCTCACCAAAGAAGATACACAGATGGCAATAAGCACGTGAAAAGATGCTCTACATAATACGTCATCAGGAAAATGCAAATTAAAACAGCAACGGAATATCACTACACACCTATTAAAGTGGCAAAAATCTAGAACACTGTCATCATCAAATGCTGGCAAGGATGTAGAGTAATAGGATCTTTCATTCATTGCTGGTGGGAATGCAAAATGGTACAGCCAACTTTGGAAGGCAGTTTGGCGGTTTCTTACAAAACTAAACATACTCTTACTATACAATCAATAATTGTGCTCCTTGGTATTTACCCAAATGAGTTGAAAATTTAGGTCCACATGGAAAACTGCACATGGATATTTATAGCAGCCTTATTCGTAACTGCCCAAACTTGGAAGCAACTGAGCTGTCCGTCAGTGGGTAAATGGATAATTAAACTGTGGTACAACCATACAGTGGCATATTATTCAGTAATACAAAGAAATGAGCTATCAAGCCATTAAAAGACATGGAGGAAACTTAAATGCATACTGCTAAGTGAAAGAAACCAATCTAAACAGGCTACATACTCCATGATTCCAATTATAATATGACATTCTGAAAAAAGCAAATTTATGGAGATAGTAAAATAATTTGTAGTTGTTAGGGTTAGGGAGAGGGAGCAATAAATAGGTGGATCCACAGGATTTTTAGGGCAGTGAAACTATTCTGCATGATACAACCCAAAATGCTGAATACATGTCATTATATGTTTGTCCAAACCCATAGAATGTACAACACCAAGAGGGATCTCTAAAGTAAACTGTGGGACTTTGGGTAATAATGATGCGTCAATGTAGGATCATCAATTATAACAAACATACCACTCTGGTGGGGGATATTGATAATGGGAGAGGCGATGCATGAGTTGGGGTAAAAGGTATACAAGAAATATCTATAGTACCTTCCACTCAATTTTGCTTTGAACCCGAAACTGCTCTAAAAAATAAAGTCTATTAAAAGAGAGAGAGAAAAAAAGAAAAAACAAAATAAAACAAACAAAAAACCAACAACAACAACAACAAAAAACAGTCCAAAGACTAGAACTGACCTACTGAAGGTCACAGCAAGGGGCAGTTTTATTAGTAAATAATTACAAAGAGAGTTCAAAACAAAATTCCCAGTTAAGACAGTTAAGACATTCACAATTAACAAAGCTCATGAGAAATCAAAATCTCCTCCTCTCCTCTTCTCTCACTATTTAAGCTTAGAAATCAACCTTTTCATAACAGACTGCAAAATGTAGATTTTAGCCCCTTTAGGGCCAAATTCTCATTCGTTCTGATTTTGTTCACTACTAAGCAATAACGTTTGACTTTAGGGAAGTCAACAGCAAAATCCTGCAGTTACAAAGGTTTCTAAGTGATAAAGCAGATACTGGAAATGACATTTTCCAAGTAAAGAATCTGAAACTTTAATCACTGAGGTTCAAAGTGGACAGTATATCAGGAAACTAATATTCCCCTTTTTTTTTTTTTTAAGGATCCTTAACATTCTTGAAGTTGGCCAACAGGTGATCAAATGGGGCAAGAATGAAGCTAATTTAATTGGGAAATTATATTAATTATCTATCAATGTCCTTTTAAGAATTAGAAACTACTAAAAAGACTGAGATAAACTTTAATTTATATTGTACTTTAGGTTTGGAAAAATCCAAAAACTGTAAATAATAATTACAGTTTATTTACTGTATAATAATAATACAGTAAATAATAATAACTGTGAATAATAATTATTAAGGGTCACAACTTAATGCTTAGGTGCCACATAACCACAGACTAAACTAATAGAACAGGTTAAAAAAAAAAAAAACCTCAAATCACTGGAAGAGTATTTTATTTAATTAATTTATTTATTTTTAAATAAATTTCATTTTCTTTCATTTCATTTCATTTCATTTTTGGCTGTGTTGGGTCTTCGTTGCTGCGCACAGGCTTTTCTCTAGTTGCGGTGAGCCGGGGCTACTCATTGTAGCGGGCTTCTCATTGCAGTGGCTTCTCTTGTTGTAAAGCATGGGCTCTAGGTGCGCGGGCTCAGTAGTTGTAGCTCGCGGGCTCTGGAGCGCAGGCTCAGTAGTTGGGGCACATAGGCTTAGATGCTCCACGGCATGTGGGATCTTCCCAGACCAGGGCTTGAACCCATGTCCCCTGCACTGGATTCTTAACCACTGTGCCACCAGGAAAGCCCTGGAACAGTATTTTAAACAACTTTTTTGTTCCCTTAATAATCCTGTCAAAGAATAAAGGGATATTTGCTATTTTGAATTTAAGTGGTATAGAGGTTTCCAATAGGCACACATCAAACCAATTAAACAGAAGCCTCATATGCCCCACACAATTTCAGGAGCAGTGAAACTGTAGATCAGTGGCCTTATGTAAGGCACAGTGACGTCAATTCCATCTCCCTTGACACAAGATAGGGGTCGGATTAAGAAGCCTGCAGGAATTTCATATCACATTTCCATTCTTCAGTACTCATTCATTTGTATCATTTTGCTGTGACCTTCCTCTCCAGAGACATATATTACCAGGACCAGACACATAATCTCTATTAACCTGAAACTATCCTACTAATAGGACTTCAGGCTTAGCAGAACAGAGGGCTGATGTTGCTTCTTCTTTCCTCAGTATGAAATAAAAATACTTTTTCCAAAATGTACTTGGATAATACTAATAAACACTGTGTTCAATATTAGAGAAAGAGATATCTCAAGAAATCGTTGTTAACTAATAGCAGGACTACAAAACAAAACCATTTTCTGCCCCTTTATTTTCCTTAATCAAAGAAGAGGCTACAAAACAAGTATTTACTGATACTACTAACCCATAAGGGGCTACACTATTTCTACCTGAAAGGGAAGTTCAAAGTGGCACCTTCCCCAAAGAAAAGCCCCACCTCAACCACCTGAATTACTACTAGCTAAAACAGAAACAACGACACAAAAAAGAAAAACAACCTCCCAAACCAGAGGCTTGACTACAGGAGCCAGATGAAACTATATATTCGTTTGTTCAGAAAAAGCAAGTGTCACAGCCAACTTGGCCAGTTCTCACAAAGCACACACCCTTGAGAAGAGCCTGGGTCATCCACGGTCATTTGGGCAGTTTCTCCACAAGAAGAGCAAGCACACTGCATGTGTAGTGAAAAACAAACATTAAACCTCCAGAACTATTTGCACAAAAGAAAAATGGGATCAATTTGGGCTGAGAAGGAGTGGTGCTTATCAAAGGTCAACCACGTAGTACACATTTGCTCAATCTCCTTGGTAAAGAGCAAATGGACAGAAACCACTCCTTACCCAGAATTTTCCAAACATTAACCAATGCCCATAACAGCCTAGTGAGGTAAATGAGGTTTTACAAATAGGGGGAGACGCCCTGAGGATACAAAAAAAAAAGTGAGGACCTGGCCCCTGGGCCAATGTCCTCTCTGCCTTTGACTTGGTATATAGACTACTCAAAAAAGACTGCCTGAAGCCTCTGTTTTCCACCTTAGTATAGAAAGCACCCCTCAATTCTCAATTTCACACATAAGAGACTATGTTTTAAGATATAAAGTCTATACCAAAAGTAGCAGGGCTACTTTGCTTACCACTTTGTCAATTATTATCAAAAATTCTATTAATTGGTTAAGGAAGATCTTCTGCCTATATATACAGGCTTTACTACCAAAAAAAAAGTTTTAAGTAAATTTTACTTTGTATTATTTATACTACCAGTTGCTACAGAAACAAAGTCCTGATCATTTTGTACTTGGGCATGTCAAAATCTTTTTATTATACAAGTAAATATGTCTGGGAACTGACTAGAGGAAAGCACAAGAGAACCACGTGGATGACAGAAATGTTCTATCTTGATTAAGGTGGTGGTTATAACATTTATCAAATCTCACTGAACTGTATACTGAAGATCTGTGCATTGCCCAGTATGCAAATTTTACCTAAAAAATACAAGCATCAAAGATGATTATTTAATAATCAAACACTTGAGTTAGGAAGCACCAAGGGGAAGCCCCATATCACACCGCAAAAAGACAAAAATCCCAGTTGAAAAACTTGCTCTTTTTTTCCTCAGCCTGTTATCTCCAACTTCGGTGCACTAAGTAATTCCTAGGGAATCAAGTGGCCACGGGGCCTTCACAGCCTCCACTAAGCAGAAAGGAGAGGGTCTCAGGGCAGGGCGGAGAATTGCATCTGCCTGTGAGCATGTAAACCACGTTCAACGACTAGAGTTGCCTCAGATACCAGGCAAAGTAACACAAACCATCCCTGTGTCAAAGGCATCATGGAAAAAAGCATAGATGTCTCCTCTGAGGCAGATTAAGAAGAAATGAATTGAAATTTCATTGGTAACTACATGGCCCAAATCAGTCTCTCATAATTGTCAGTGAGATGCTTATCAGATTGTGCAGAGCAAGTGAGGAATGTAAAATAGTACAAAAGTAAATGATTTATATTACAAATGGAAATTGCCACTTTCATCAGCAAGTAGCTAAAAGAACATTTTAGCTGAAAAGCCAGGTCTATTTTGTTCAGAAGTAAACCCAGAAATGAGTACATAACAGGATCTCTATTTCAAGGGTTAATAAAAACACCTTTTACTCTGAAATTTTAAAAAGGGGCTGGCGGCGGGGGGGGGGGGGAGTTCCTTCTTGACAGAAATGCCAGGTTTAACCATTGGCATGTCGGAGAAAACACAAGCGACACCCAAGATAACTAGTGTAAGCTAAATTACAACATGTTCATTTTTTAAAATAGCTCTTTAAAATAACTCCAGTGCAACTCCAAAGTCAGTCATCCTTACTAGCAGTCTTAAAAAAAAAAAAAGTATTACCAACACTGGCTACATAAATGTAATTACCCATGTTCATTTCTGACATTCACCTCTTCCCCAAAGACTATTAAATATAGCCACTTCAGCATGTAAGAATAGACTATCTTGGAAGATAAACAGGGCTTCAATAGTGCTTTATAACACTAAACTGATGTAAGGTTGCAATGTTCCCATGGGCTCATCTGGTGACACTACCAAAGTTAAAGCTGTAATGTTTTTCAGTCTCCTAGGCTGAAACATGACCTTAGAAACCATCTAATGTGGTTGTTTTCAAACTTTCAGATGACTTTCCTCCTTCTTTTTGCCCCATCACACTAAAAAGATACAGAATCATCCATCAATAATAACAGATGCAGAAGAAGACCCACAGGTCATTTGGAAATGTGCAGCCACCACCACACCCCACATTTCCACTCTGTGCCCAGTCTAAACAGCTTTCCCCATATTTCTATCCTTATTCACAAGCAAAGCAGGAGGCTACTCTACAGAATCCTGGGACTCTGGGTAAATAGAGCTTGAAAAAAATCACTGGTCTGGTCTAACCCTTCACTTTACAATTAAAAGTAAGATGAGAGGCAGTATGGTGTAACTAAAAAGGAGACCATGGAATAAAAGTCAATTCTGGTCCTAGCCATTGCCAGGTGTATGACCTTGAGCAAATCTCTTAAACTCTTTACACTTCCTCATTATAAAATTGGTATAATCATATCTCCGCCCAGTATTTTCTATAAAATTGCTTTGTAAACAGCAGAGCATTACATACAATATGGTGTTTTTCTGTCTTGTTTTGGCCACCACGTGGCTTGTGGGATCTTAGTTCCCCAACCAGGGACTGAACCCATGTGCACAGCAGTGAAAGCTCAGAGTCCTAACCACTGGACCACCAGGGAATTCCCAATAAGGTGTTATTTTTATTGTTAGGTTATTATAGGCCAAGACAACATGGTGAGTTAAGAGCACCACCAGACCTGGAGCTAGAGGCTTCTGACAGCCTCTCCAAGGCTTTTCTCACTACTTCACACAATACTTGTGTTCATTGCTAGACCATTCTTATTAAGTTCTCAAACTGGGGTTTTATAATAACCGTTTTTATCAGGAAAACAAAACGGTACCATGCATAAATCAAAATCTTTAAGATTATGTGAAATAAATTTAAATGCAAGAAATTTACAGTCTCTGCGAGCCGAAAGGGGGAAACACAGATAAAGGGGGTACTTGCATTTTGCACGATGATATATTGTGAGTGCTCACTAAGGTACTAATGAAACAATTTTGACCGCTCTGAGCTGCTGTGTGCTACTGATGTGCTGAACAGAAAAAGAAAAGCCTACAATGGGGCTGAATAATGACTTGAGGGTATACGCATTGATCAGAAGACAACCGTTATTTTTAACGGTTAAAAATGTTGCAAAGCAATACATGGTTGAACTCCAGGTCAAATGTAAATACGATTGGACAAAGTAATCTAACCGACAGATTATACGTTAATAGAAGACCGAATGGGCGTATCTCTGCCACAAGCCTTACCACCTGGGTGCTGACCATTCAGTGCTCTCACATCTACTGGCCCTCCAGCCACGGGGCGTCCCCACTCATAAGCTTAAGATGAGAGTCACTGCTGTTTCACCTGCCTAAAGTGTGAGGAGGAAACAGTGCACTTCAGAAACCGGATGGAGGAAATAAAGCCAGAGACGTCATTAAAATGCAGCATGAATGGGGAAAAAAATGTGTGTAGACATACATTATTCAAAGAATTTCTAAGACTGATGGAAAGCTTCTTCTCACCCCCAACCCCTCCAAAACAACAGCCCTTGGAAAATACTACCAACGTAATTTTTTTTTCAGAACACAAAAATTTCTTTTTAAAGTCGTGTTTATAAGCCCATGTATATTCATAAAGTGATTCATTTGGTAGGAACATATAGTCATCCAGAAGCAGTGAACAAGCTATAGCTCTGAATGCTCAATCTACCCATCTAGACTTAAAGGTTACAGTAGCATTTCTGGAAAACATATTACTCATCACTGTTCTAACTATACATCTCTGTATAGAAAACATGGAAAACAGGGTGGTCTAGTAGTACACAAGTCTGTCACTGACAATGGTTAGAAAAGTCAAACCACATTAGAAAATAGCGTGGAACTCTTGTTAACATCTGCATAGTTCATCATCCTGGAAATTTCACATCACAGACAATAAGCCTATGGACTACTTTCAGGGAAGGCTGTTTTCTGAAAATGACTCACCCTACCCCATCTTCAGTGTCTAAACATGTGATGAGACAATGCAAAAATAAACCAATGGGTCAATAATGCAACCAAATTATAGCAAAGTAAGGTAAACTAAACTATCTTGTAATTGATGGGTATGTCTTCCCTAAGTTCTGAGTCATTCTCCTCTTATTTCAATGAAGATACTGCATTACACGCATGCAGCCTGAACATACAGGATGCTTTTTATTACTGATAATAATACTAACTAAAATTTACAGAGTATTTATTGTTTAAAAAGCACTTGTATTATCATTACTACTACTATTATTACCTCCATTTTGCAAAAGAACTGAAGCTCAGAGAAAGGAAATGAATTGCCTAAAATTATGAAGACGGTAAGAAATAATGATAGGACTCAAATTCAAGTGCTATGACTCTAAATTCTGTGATTTTTCTTAAAGTTAAACCTTTTTTCATTTATCAGCATGAAACCTTTCGTTCATTCATTCCTTTATCTAGTCAAGAAATATTTATTCAACATCTATGTGTTGCACGCCATTCTCTTAAGGAAACAAAAAGGGTGTGCCCGCTTTAGGTGGTAAAGAAGTATATATTACAATCCCGCGTAATGGTCAAGGAAAGATTAATCGCTAAAAAAAAGATACCAGCGTAGGAAGTGGCAAAAAGAAATGGTTATGTGGCACGATGGGAACACAGATGAGGAAGCCCTTAACTCTTCCTACAGAGGGCAAGAAAGCTTCCCATAGGAGGTTATAATGTTACCTGAATCTTGAACCATTAAAGAAATCTGGTCAGTAGACAGAGGAGGTAGGGGGCGTGTAGGAAATAAAAACAAGATGGGCAAAGGCCAGAAAGTTCATATATAATATATTGAGGAAACTAGCTCAGCATGACTAGGAGCCAAATCAGGCACCACCAGTGAAGAAGACGGAAAACAGGGAGGGGCCGTGGCAATCAAGACCAGGCTCATTGATGCAATGCTAAGGAAAATGGGCTTTGTTTTACTGGAGATAGAAGACAGTGAAGGTAACATGCCGAAATTTATGCTTTAAAAAGACCAAAATGGTTTTAGTGTGGAGGTTGGAACTGAGGGATAAAAGGCCAGAAACAGGAAAATCAGTTAAAACTCTACTGCAGTAGTACAAAAAATATGAGTGCCTCAATTAAGGCAGTGAAAAGGAGAATGCAGGGCAGGTAACAAATCAGAAGTCTACCTTGAAAACAGGATCTTAAAACTTAGTGATTGACAAGAAGTCGCCAGGCAAGGTTCAAGGAGTAATCTAGGCTAACTCTCAGATTTCTCGCTTATACTACTGGGTGAAGAAGGAGAAGCTGTTTTGGTTAGATAAATAATGAGTTCTGTTTTAGGTAACTGAATTAAGTCTGTGATATCTATGTGGCATAAGGTCAAGATGTCCAAGATACAGTTAGAAACTGCACCCTAAAACTCAGAAGAGACATGGGATTTAGGAGTCATTTGGGTGTAAGTTGTAGCTGAAGACATGGACCCCGTCGCTGGTTAGCCCAGAAAGAATATAAATAGAGGAGACTGAGAAGGGAACATTAATGAACCCAAATATTTACGGGATAAAGAGAAACAATGTTGGAAGACTGAGAAAAAGACAGAGTTGTAGGAGGAGAGCCAAGATAAGATGTTTGGAAACCTAGAGAAAAGAGAATTCAAGAAAAAGCAGGGGGCACTTCCCTGGTGGTCCAGTGGTTGAGACTCCATGCCCCCAATGCGGGGCCCTGGGTTCCATCCCTGGTCAGGGAACTAGATCCCGCATGCTGCCAGAAAGACTCAGCGCAGCCGAATGAATGAATGAATGAATGAATAAATACATACATAAATAAATAAATAAGAAAGAGCAGGAGTTACTGCAATTAAAAAAGAAAGAAACTAAAGAATAAAGTTTTTACAAAGAAAGGGGAGTATGAGGGGATGTACACTGAAACAGTATTTCTGTAAAGTATTCGTATTTGGCAATGTGTGAAAGTTTTCAAAAGCCTGTAAGATACCCACACCCGATGACACAGTAATTTCACATCGAAGAGTCTGTGCTAAGGAAGGAATCAGAAATCCTACAGTGGTTTATAAACAAAAACGTCATCACAGAATTATTTATAATAGCAACAGAATGAAAATTTTGGGGGGCTTCATAAAAAGATAGTTTTATTATAAAATAAAACATGGATACAGAAAGAAAAAGTAAAAGCTTGATAAGCTAAGGTGAATATTCTTTGTAACTGACATCTGGCTCAAGAAATAGAATGCTGGGACTTCCCTGGTGGTGCAGTGGTTAAGAATCTGCCTGCCAATGCAGGGGACACGGGTTCGATCCTGGTCCGGGAAGATCCCACATGCCGCGGAGCAACTAAGACCGTGCGCCACAACTACTGAGCCTGCGCTCTAGAGCCTGTGAGCCACAACTACTGAGCCCGTGTGCCACAACTACTGAAGCCTGCGCGCCTAGAGCCCGTGCTCCGCAACAAGAGAAGCCACCGCAGTGAGAAGCCTGTGCACCACAACAAAGAGTAGCCCCCACTCACCGCTAGAGAAAGCCTGTGCACAGCAACGAAGACCCAACGCAGCCTTAAATAAATAAACAAACAAACAAACAAATAAATAAAAAGAGCAAGAACAACAAAAGAGTAACATTAAAAAAAAAAAAGAAATAGAATGCTGCCAGCCACCCCAGGAGCTTCTCTTTGTGCCTCATCCCAATAATAACCCTTCTCTGTCCTCCAAAGTATCCACTATCCTGGTGTTTACAGTAATCACCTCCTTGTATTTTTTTTTTTTTTTTTTTTTTTCTTTTTGCGGTATGCGGGCCTCTCACTGTTGTGGCCTCTCCCGTTGCGGAGCACAGGCTCCGGATGCGCAGGCCCAGCGGCCATGGCTCACGGGCCCAGCCGCTCCGCTGCATATGGGATCCTCCCAGACCGGGGCACGAACCCGTATCCCCTGCATCCGCAGGCGGACTCTCAACCACTGCGCCACCAGGGAGGCCCTCCCTCCTTGTATTTTAATAGTTTAATTACTCAAATGTGCATCTCTAGACAATATTGTTTAATTTGGAAAAAAATATTTAAAATGTATGAGAGGAATGGCTAAATAAATTATAGTACATCCATACAATGAATATTAAAGTTATTAAAATTACGTTCATGGATAATTTCCAGAGATACAAAAAAATTCATGATAATGCTTGTTGAAAAGAGCAGTATACAACCCCCATATTCAGTTAATTATGTAAAATTAAAATGCATAGAGTCAAAAAAGAAAAAGGTGTAAAACAACAAAATGTTAGTAGAAGTTATATACAGGTAGCGAGATCATTTGTGTTTTTTGTTTTCTTCTTTAGTCTTCCTTTTTGCATGTACCAAACTTAATAATGTTCATGTATTATTTTTTTCTTCTTTTTAAATTAACCTTTTTTTTTAGGATATCTCATTGAGGCTCTACTTTGAATCCCGAATAACTAATGCTGAACATCTCTTCCTGTGCTTATGTACCATCTGCATATCCTTGTCAGTCAAATGTCTCTGCATGTCTTCTGTCATTTACTAATTGGTTTCTTTTCACTATTGAGTTTTAGAGTTCTTCATATATTACAGACACTAGTCTTTTGCTGGACATGTGGTTCACAAACATTTTCTCCCAGTCTGTAGTTTATCTTTTCATTCTTTTAACACAGTCTTTAGCAGAGCAAAAGTTTTTAGTTTTCATGAAGTCCAATTTATCAAATTTTCTTTCTATGAATCCTGCCATTGATATTAAGTCTGAGAAGTCTTTGCCTAGCTCTAGATTCCAAAAATTTCTCCTGCTCTTTTCCTAAAAGTTTTATAGTTTTATGTTTGCATTATTTAAGCCTATGATCCAGTTCGAGTTAATTTTTATATAATATATGAAGTTTAAGACAAAGTTCATTTTTTTGCTTATGGTGTCCAACTGCTCCAGCACCATTACTGAAAATGCTATCTTTCCTCTATTGAATTGCTTCTGTATATATCTCAAAAATCAATTGGGCAATGGCTAACAGGTACAGCGTTTCTTTTTTAGGTGATGAAAATGTTCAGGAATTAGATAGTGGTAAATGTTGTACAACTTGGTGAATATACTAAAATTCACTGAATTGTACACTTTAAAAGGAAAAATGTTATGGTTTGTGAGTTACAGCTCAATTAAAAAAAAAATCCACTGGAGATATAGGTATAGGTCCCTATTCTGTTACTCTGAGTTCTCTATTCTTTCCATTGATCTATGTGTCTGTCCCTCACACAAACTCAATTATTGTAGCTGTGTAAGAAGTCTTGAAATCAGGTAGCATGATTCTTCCCACTTTTTCTTATATTTTGCTATCCTAGTTCCTTTGTATTTCCATAGATATTTTATATTGAGAATAATCTTGTCTATATCTACAAAAAAAATCTTGCTGAAAATTTTATAGGAATTGTACTAAACTCATATGTCAATTTGGGAAGACCTGATATCTTTATTATATTGAGCCTTCCAATCCAATATACACTGTTAGTATATTGAAATGCAACTGATTTTTGCGTGTTTATCTTATATCCTGTGACTTTGCTAATACACATATTATTTCTAGGAGTTTATCAGTAGATTGTTTTCTACATAGCCAATCATGACATCAGTAAATAGGGAGATTTTATTTCTTCCTTTCTGACCTATATTTCCTTTGTTTCTTTTTCTTGCCTTATTGCACTAGGTAGAACTTCCAGCACTATGTTGAATAAGAGTAATGAGAACAGACATCCTTGTCTTATTCCCAGTCTTAGGAGAAAAGCATTCCATTTTCACCATTAAGTATAATGTTAGCTGTAGGGTTTTCTGTAAATGCTTTATATCAAGTTGAGAAAGTTGTGCTCAAAATGGTTGGGCCCTTCTGAGATTATGTATAAAAAGAGTCTGCAGGGCCTCCCTGGTGGCGCAGTGGTTGAGAGTCCGCCTGCCGATGCAGGGGATACGGGTTCGTGCCCCGGTCTGGGAGGATCCCATATGCCGCGGAGCGGCTGGGCCCGTGAGCCATGGCCGCTGGGCCTGCGCATCCGGAGCCTGTGCTCCGCAACGGGAGAGGCCACAACAGTGAGAGGCCCGCGTACCGCAAAAAAAAGAAAAAAAAAAAAAAAAAAAAAAAAAAAAAAAAAAAGAGTCTGCAACTCATCACGGGGAAAGTGACTACTTGTATCTCTCTCTCCCACTCTCATGTATATATATCCAAAGATCACCCTATTAACCTCAGAAGGCAATATATGTACTATCTAAGCAATCCACTCTGTGGTAAATTATCTACACTTGACTCTTAACAATGCTAATTAAATTCAACCATGATCTTTCCTATCAGGCATTTCCTACCAGAATAGCTCTGTCTTAAAGGTAAGATAATAACTTTCTGTTTTAAACTAGTAACCTAGATAACTTGGACAATTAGATTATTAAATACAGTAATGGCAGAGACTATGCCACACATTGCTTATACTCCTACTGTGCCGTGAACAGAGCCAGAAATAAATAAAGCTATTGATTTAAGTCACTATTTTATGGCATCATTATACAGTTTTTTAAAAAGGAAAGGCCAAATGTTTCAACCCCTTCAATGTGAATTATAATCGACTACATCACTATTTAAGTATGATAGATATTTACAACCTATAGAGAGAAACAGTTTGCTTCCCACTTCTCATATATCTCATCCAAATAATAAAAATGGGCTTCTTTTTCACATTTACTAAGAGGAGTCTAGATGAAAGGGGGAAAACACCCCTTTCAAGTTATAACAACTAAAGACTGAATATGCAGCAAAAATAATAATCAAAATTACTTGTCTACTTTTTGTAGATTCCTTAGGAATCTTTCCATTGACCAAGATTCTATTAATAGTCTGAAGCATTTAAAATATTTTCCCTTTGATGGCTATCATAACATAAGGTGGGGAAGGCTCAAAATGAGCAGACTGGTCTCTATTCAGAGAGAGAGAGAGAGAGAGAGAGAGAGAGAGAGAGAGAGAGAGAGAGTGTGTGTGTGTGTGTGTGTGTGTAATGTATACAAAGTCAGGTCCTCCTTGCAAAACTTTTTAAAAAAATTTTTTTTAATTTAATTTTATTTATTTTTATACATCAGGTTCTTATTAGTTATCCATTTTATACATATTAGTGTATATATGTCAATCCCAATCTCCCAGTTCATCCCACCACCACCCCTGCCCCCCACCACCACTTTCCCCCCTTGGTGTCCATACGTTTGTTCTCTACATCTGTGTATCAATTTCTGCCCTGCTTATAGTCATTACTTATTCTGGAAGTCAGGCTAATCCACAAATTAAAGCATTTTTCAAAGATTTTATTTTCAAGTCACTAACTTAGAAATGTTGCTTTATATAAAAGCACTCACCCTGTATATGTCAGTATAACCGAAAGCAATAAATATATATCTGCCATTTCAAGCAGAATAGAAGTTTTAAGTTCCTACCCCAGCTCCAGTATTTGGTGAGTGAGTGTTTGCTCTTAGTTTGATTTCTTCTAGGCCTAGAACCGATTGACCCACACTAATTTGCTAAATAAACAACGGGCCTAAAGCCTAACTACTAGTTGTTAGTCATCAAAAAAAAAAAAAAAAAAAGCTGTTTCTACTCCCCCAGTTTCTTTTTACTTCTAACTAGAACACAACCAAAACCCAGAAGGTAAATTCAAAAGAGAGAAGGGGGCAGGGAAACATGGCTTTGAGCAACCAAAAAGAAAATCAAAAGGTTCATGAAACCAAAGCTCATGCATTATGTTGAAGAGAAGGGTCTCTCAAGTCCTTACTAAAATCTTATTTTATATAAAAATCATTATTACATTTCTCTCCTGGTTTCCAGCCCACAGCATATTAAAAGGGGAAAAAAGTAGAAAGAGGAACCAGGAGAGAAAAAAATCCGTTACAGTAGCAGTGACAGAAGAGAGAGAAGTATTACAAAACAGAATTCAACAAAACATTTAGTTCATTCAGTTCATGGGAAAGAACCCTATATACTTCGGCACAAAAAATAATGTTCATAGTGATGACCCTAAGTTATCAAATAAATTTAAATTATACTCATATGTTCTGTTTAAAAAAAAAGAAAATATTAAATACATTAAACATACACATTCAGGAAAGTGTCACTATTAAGCTCATAAGTCAAACAGATCTTTAGACTGAAGCATGTACTGGCTCTGTAACCTTGGACAAGTTACTTATATTCACTAAGACCCAGTTTCCTTATATGTAAAATGGAGCTAATAAAACACACCTCATTGGGTTGTTGTCTGGTACTAAGAGCTCAACAATTATTAGTCATTTCTATTATTACTGCTCCACTACCACTATTATTCACGTTAGAAGGATTTCTATTCCAAATGGTTTTTATTGAGGTATAATTACACACAATGAAACACACATATTAGTGTACCATTTGATGACTTTTGACAAATGTATGCACCCATGTAACTATCACTCCAATCAAGATCTAAGATACTTCTTCCAGAAAGTTCCCTCCTCTTTTCTACTCAATTCCATCCATCCACCTAGAGACAATCACTATTCTGATTTCCATAACCATCACTTAGTTTTACCTGTTCTACTATTTAGATAAATGGAATCATATAACATATAGCCTATTGTGCCTGAATTCTTTTATTCTACATAATGTTATTGAGATTCATTTCAAGTTTATCTTTTTAAATTTCTTTCACTGAAATCATAAAAAATTATTTGTATGAATATGCCACTACTTAGTTATCTGTTGGTTGTTTCAAGCTTGGGGCTATAATCCACATATTTTTTTAAATCATAGGGTATATAATGAAGATTCATTTACTAGTAGTATTCACCATATAGAATATCTTACCATTGATATTAATAAAAGAAGCATTAATATAGAGAATGTAGATACTTCAAGGCCTATAGAGGGCCTTTTAATGATTAAATATTCCATACTTCTCACGTACCAATAAATATATAATTGAGATTTCAGTTACTCATAAAGCAATCTTTTATCATATCTGATGAATATTTTTTAATTCTGCAGATGATAAAGAATATCCTCAACACTATTAATAAATTAAAAGCCTATACCTAAACAGGAGGAAGCTCCTGTGCCAACACTACTCTGGTTGACCCACTTAATGGAGAACTTCAGCATAACAGTCTTATATGAATTCAAACTCCTGATACAGATGCTAAACAATTTCCTCCCTATAGGAGGACAGTTCCCATCCATGCCCAGTATTGCTGAGTGCAGCAATACATTTTTACTAACATCCCTTAACACTGGTTTACAAGAAAGAACCTTATTTCCTGCGATGAGAAATAAGGCACAAGTTTAAAAAATTCATCTCTTTAGTCATTTTTAAATAATTAACTATCTGTACAGCCAAAACCCATGCTCTGGCTGATAATATCAATAATAATGCAATTTCTCCCAACACAAATACATTCTAAGTCAAGTTAACTCAGGGAGGAAATTCTGCCTCATTAGTGAAGACCCTATCCTCTGTGAATTTAGACAATGACTAGGCTTAGAACTAGTTATCTAAGGAGAGTGGTTTTCAAAATAATATCCAAAAAATACGAGGACTTTAGCAAACATTTACATTACTTTCATTTATTAAATAAACTGTAACTATTTTTAAGACTTCAATAACAGAGATGCACACAGATGTGTTACATGCCAATTTTAATAAAACGGAGACAAGCTCCAGGCAATTTCACCTACCAAGTTAACTTGCTTTTGTGCAGGACTCAAAATAAGGCTTCTCCAGCCATTTCTGTCCATTTGCTGAATGTGAAATTAACTTTAAGATATGCCCTTGACTAGAAAGACTGTAGTTGTGCACTGGTGTTTGTTCTTATTCTTCTTCTTACTCAGGACTGTGTATATCCACTTATGTAAAATGGTACAAGCACACACATATGCTGCACTCCATTAGTTGTCAGGCAACACTGCCTCAGCACATGCTCTAGAAGACATAGCATGACTGTCACAAAATAAGTGAACCTGTAACGTGAAAGTTTGGGTCCTTCTTGCCCTACTTTTATATATATATAATAGTATTATCATAAGCTTTCAATACTTCTTTAATAACTTAATGTTTGTGGTAAGGTAAAATGATTAATGAACAATATCAATGAACCATATCAAAATATGATTAAAATTCTGAGATTTAAGAAAAATATCTAATAATGAATATAACAAGATTGGTCAGGCTCAAGGCAAATTGACAATTAGTATTAGAAACCAATACCAACCAATTCTTCAACCATTATCAAACACACTGATAATAGTATGTGAAATGAAAGACTCTCATATCAATAAATAAGGTAATAGCTCTTTGTCAATGGAGGTCACCTTCTACAGTGAGAAAAAATATATATCTTAACTCCTTGATACGTTTAGTGAAGTTAAACCTTACAAAATAGATTTATGATCCCTGTCAAGTAATGACATAGTTTGTTGGGGGGAGGGGGGAAGAATGAGCATAAAAAGAAAGCTTAAGGTTATTGGGGGGGGTGGGGAGAATTCAAACAAAATTTAAATCTAACAATGAAAATACCACAGCATTGTTCAAGGTAAGTTATCACACAGAACATGAATAATCAGTACACACTCTGGAGGAAAAGCTTATTAAATCCTATACTACTAACACTGTAAAGAAGTTTATTGGATGAATACACTACTGTTTAAATATAATTATAACCATTATTTGAAACAAGAAACTAGAGAAAAGCATCTACAATACTTGAATAATTGAAAGGCTAAAATTATGTGAAATCTCTACACTTTAGCTAGCAAGGTCATGAATGTTGAAAATCTCATCATGCAAGTGATGATGCAAAGGGTTTATTTGTAAAACATGCACAATAGGAGGGAAAAAATTAATATTTAGATAACTTTTTAGTATGCCCTCAAATAAGTTGGTTAAAACATAATGAGATATGTACTAGTGGTAATAAAACAATGACAGGAAAAACTGCAGAAGTAGTGGCTCTTATAAAAACTATTACCTAAATATAGTTTAAGTAAGAATGGCATGTTCCATAGATAAGCACGATCTGTTAAGAAGATGCCAGTATGATTCAAACTATCAATTTATTAAGGCATGGTCTGTAAATTTCAGACTTCAGTTATTTGTAACTATATAATGAGTTCCAGAAACTCTTCTTTCATTTGTGAAATTTGTTAGTTATCTAACCCCCCAAGTTCTATTATAAACAGTTCAAATAAAAACCCCGCCCCTCCCCCAAAAAACTTGCCTTTTTTACTTTTCGTTACCAAGAAACTCCTTTAGTATCTCTCAGTTACGACACAGCTGCACCAGCTGGTGCATCCTGCTAATACTTTAAATAATTCTGCCAAGCAACATTGTAATCCTACCAAGCTTTACAACTGCAAATAATGTCAACGATAAAATTAAGACAAAATCTCAACTGAACATACAAAACAAAATATATTTATGTTTTAAAATTTTGAGTGAATAAAAGACAAAGACAGGCAAAGAGGATTCTTTTTTTTTAATGACTCTGATAATACTTTCAAACACGCAATGAAGATTTAAATTAGCCGAGAAACTTACTCAACAATCACTCCAAATTGAACAAGTATGAATTAAGGAATATCAGTGATTCTACTACGAAATTAGAATTTCCCGCTAATCCATTTTAAAACTTCTAGAGCAGATTAACTGAAACATTTTCAGAGCAATACAAACACAGCACAATGGTTAAGGGCACCAGATTTGAGCCTAGCCCTGCCAGGTATTCACTATCTGTAAACTTTGTATTAGTTACCTAACTCACTGTGCCTCAATTTTTTCATTTGTAGAGATAAAAGTAACTACCTACATTACTGGGTTGTTGTGTAAATCAATACACATAAAGCTCTTACCAGGAGTCTAGTGCTTGGGTGCTCAGAAATGTTAGATGCCATTGTTGTTTGTTGTTGTTAGGCAGGGTGGTCTTAAAAATTGTTACCATTTACAAGGACCCTTCTCTTCTGTGTAAACCAGGATTTTTTTTGATACTGTGCAACAGAAACAAAACACAAAAATAACCTAGAGCTCCCTAGAGCTGACTTTCTTTAAAATTCAGCAAACTTAAAAATATATTTATACTAATTTATCAGTTTTGCACTCATTAGGGCTCCAGATAAAAATTCATTTACAAAACCTCAGACTAGGTCAAAGAACTTAGGACAGAAAGTTTGGCTATAAAAATGTTCTTTGAGAAACCAACCCAATCAGAAGTGGTCTTACACTCAACTTTTAAAATATCTGATAGGAGTAACAGTGCTAATTCATCCAAGCTCAAAATTGGATGCTCCCAGGTGAACCTGTTTTCAAAAGAATAAAAATATTTCAAAAAATGTTTTGGGAAAAAAAAAGGCGATGCATTATTTTCCTCTCTGTGAGTAACAAGATAATCCTAGTAAGGAATGTGTGTGAGGCTCAGATGAAAGAATTGTTTTCAGTGAGAGAAGAGAAACAATAAAGAAAAAAATATAAAATTACAAGGGAAAAATAAAAATTAAAACAATGTTATGTGTGTTTTACCACAATTTAAATTTTTAATTAAGTCAAAATAAATTATTTTCCATGACCCCATGCATAGCATATAACTGTACTTCTCTAAAATCCAAGATCCATTCTTTTTGGACAGGATAGAAATAGGAAATAAAATTTTCAAAAATAATAATGTAAGTAATAAATTGTTTCTCATAAAAACACAAAGAATATGTAAGTTGTGTTTTCCTGAAAGTTGAGATATTGTGATATGGAGATACTTTACAAACAGTCCTCAGAAAAAAACAACCGTAACAAAAGGAAATGTGGAAATATGGATGCTATGGGGACAATTCATGGGTTCATGGGCTCATTCAAAGCTTTGGAAGGCCCACTCTGACTCTACTTAAAGAAGAGTCAGCATTCTGACTATACTTAGAGAAGAGTCAGAGCTCCTGAAGACAAAAAGCCTTGAAACCTAAGGTAGCAATCATCATGGGAAATATTTTAGGAAATAACTCGAGGTTTGTGTTTTCCCCACAATTTGTTAGAGGGAAGAAAAAAAAAATGAAGATCTAACTATATCATCTCAAGAGATCAGAATAGTTCCTTTAAAGTAAAATTTTAGACTTTTCTCCCCAAACAAAAATTGACGTATCTATTGTCACAATGCCATCACAGGCAACTTACATTAATGTACAGTTAGTTCCTTCAGAATTGTTACATGCCAGCAAGCCAAAGTCAGCACAGAAAATATATTAAATGACTCTGGCAAAACAGTTAGAGCTTCCAACAGGGCAATGATAAACATAAAATAACTCTTATGAAAGTTGGGGTATTATATAAAAATATGCAGATTCCTTTTAAATTTGAAATCCCCAGATCATTAAGAAATAAATCCCCCCTTAAAAGAAACTCAGAGCACCATATCAACCAGGTCATTCAATTCTAATGTTACAGAGTGAATGCAGCAAAATTAGAACATGTTTTATACAACATTAACTAGTCATGTGACATCTTAATTTTAAATGTTTGCTTGTTTACCTGCCCCCATAGCTAGGTACTGTACATCATTCATTTCTGTCTAAAATTTTGGTGGTGGGGCTTCCCTGGTGGCACAGTGGTTGAAAGTCCGCCTGCCGATGCAGTGGACACAGGTTCGTGCCCTGGTCTGGGAAGATCCCACATGCCGCGGAGCGGCTGGGCCCGTGAGCCATGGCCGCTGAGCCTGCGCGTCTGGAGCCTGTGCTCCGCAACGGGAGAGGCCAGAACAGTGAGAGGCCCGCGTACCGCAAAATATATACATATACATATACATATACATATATATATATATATATATATATATATATATATATATATTTGGTGGTGAAAATTAAAGCTAAGTAAAGGATACTATCATTTTCTCTCCAAACCAAAAAACTACTTAAGGCAAGTATTAATCTAGGAAGACTCTGGTGCCTGGTCTTTACCCAGAATCTTGGTTGTATCTGTAGGAAGGGGGAAAAACTGCTTTTATCAAGGCCAAAGGCAAACACTGCGCAGCCTGAAAAGTCTAAAAGATTCTGAGAGTTCTTATGAAATGTTCTAAAGGATCCTCTTGCCATCTGAGAGACAAGAAAACTTCCCAGGGTAAATCCAGGGAAAACTCAGTCACTGTAAAATGTATAGGGAATAATAAATCAACAACAGCCCTTGTCCTCAAGCAACTTAACATTAACAATAAAAGTCAACTACAAGAGATAACACAAAGCAAAACAAGATTAACTGCCACATGACTCAGAGACAATTAGGCTGAGCTCAAAGGAGAGAATGGATCACCTGGGCCAGAATAAACAGAAAGCTTCCCTAGGGCTAAGAAGCATTTAAGGAAGGTCATAATGGGCATAAGTTCTTAGAACGAGGAAGGGCACTCATGCACTGTGCCTGTCCTCTCATACTGATGAAGGAGGGTACCTTGGAAGGAAGTGGGTCTGACACCTTTTATCAGTGTTAAGCAACTAACATGAATGAGGATGGAAAAGAAATATAACTGATTTCCAGGTTTCTGCCACTCCCAAATAATAAAGCAAGCATCAAGACCTAAACTGGGTAAAACAAATTTCAGTGACTCAGGACCAGCTGTAAATGAAGTTCTGGTTAAACAAAACAACTGCTTTCTTTGAACTTGCCTCCTGTGTCAGTAGGGTAATTGCCCTAGATAAAGAGACATCTTGGAAGGCAGAAATTATAGAAGACATGACACTTTGTCACAGCTTACCCTTCCCCCTCCCCATATCCTCAAGTCCATTCTCGGACATATATACACTACCAAATGTAAAATAGATAGCTAGTGGGAAGCAGCCGCATAGCACAGGGAGATCAACTGGGTGCTTTGTGACCACCTAGAGGGGTGGGATAGGGAGGGTGGGAGGGAGGGAGATGCAAGAGGGAAGAGATATGGGAACATATGTATATGTATAACCGATTCACTTTGTTATAAAGCAGAAACTAACACACCATTGTAAAGCAATTATACTCCAATAAAGATGTAAAAAAATTTAAAAATTTAAAAATAAAAATAAAATTAGATAAATATCACTTGTAAAAAAAAAAAGACGACAATCAAGCAAAAACAAACAAAAAAACATGCACAACAAAAGAACCACCACAGAGCCAGTGGTTCAAACGCTGCCTCGTTTCCTTGCCAAGAAACAAGTTAATTCCTATGCTAAATACCTTTCCTCTGTTTTCACGTGGTTTTCAAGTGCTGAATGCATCAAGAAATCATACCACTTAAGAAGTTCTAATGTTTTATGATTTCTTTTTTTTGTTGTGTGTTCTGTGGTCGAGATCTGTTTTGTCTTATTTCTGAATCAAAAGAAAGGAGAAACCTTAGCCAGAATAATTTACACCAGATATGTGAATTTACATATCAGACAATATTTTTAAAAACAGAAACATCCTCCTGGGGACTCTTCTTATAAAATGATTGAACTAACGTGGCCTAAAGACAACCTTTTCCCCCTTCCAAGCACAATCTTCCTGTTCTCTCAGCCTCACCTGAACCTGCTCAACTAAACAAAGAACCATGCAAAGAAAATTTCACAGAATACTAACTTCAATAATTTACAGACAAACCAACACACCCCCGGCTCCAGCCTAGAATAAATTCCAAGGTTCTTTATTTGCAATGACTCTGCGCTCCTCTTCTCTTTATCCTCTTATCTCCACTCCTAATAATCTCATATTTCTTCCCTATACATGAATCAAAGCTAAGATTCTTTGAAATATCCCACACATTCACGCAGAATCTCTCAGATCAGAATCACCTCAGCTCTACATCGAGACTACAGCAATTCTCATCACAGGAAGGTGACTCTTGAGGGTGCAGTTTAAAAGAAAAAGCATAATTAATAAAATAAACCTTATTTGATCAATAAAAAGATACCCATTGTCTTCATATTACAAACACCAAAAATAAAGCTCAAAAATGAGAAAATATTCGGAACAAACTCAGTTTAAGACAGGCTTGCCATTAATGTATGTTTGTAGGTGCAATGTACACTAGAAGTCCTACTGCATATCATAAATAGAAATGTTTCCTCTTCTCAGATAATAGTTTAATTTTGATAATTTTTATTTTAAGAGAGTATTTTTATTTTAAGAATAAGACAATTTTGTAACTATTTCAAAATACTACAAAAGGCGATAAGGCATAAGATTTTTATGTTTATCAAAAGAGGCGATGAAAGCAGCAAAAATCTCTGATCAATGGCTAGAGCCACAAACTGAGTAACACAGCCAACATCTCCTACCAAAAGTGAACTTACTGAATAAGAAAAATGTTGGAACCTAGTGCTTTGAGCTCCTAATCTAGTGCTCACTTATTTGCCATGAAATAGAGAACAAACAACCTAAATGTTGGACTACTATCTTCCCCAAATTAGAAAATAAAATAATGTGAAGTAGAGGAAAAGAAAAAAAAGAATATCATAAAAAACAGATCTATTTAATACTTTCACTGAAATCTGAAGGTCTAAGTTCAAAGGGCATATTTTTTTTCAAACAGAGAAGCAGCTAGTTTTACATTAAATAAAACTTCCTGTTCTATAAGTAACATCAGTTGAGCACTTAATATGTACTGGGCACCATGCTAAGTGCTTTCCAATGATTATCTGGTTTAATTCTCCCAAAGACACTAATGAAGTACCCACTGTTATTTTACAGAGGAGAAAACTGAGGTTTAGAACAGTTAAGAAACTTGCTAAACTAATAAATTAGGAAGCTGAAACTCCCATACAGGTCTTCAGACTCCAAAGCCTGGATTCACCACTATTCTCCCTCCAAGAGGAAAGCAGCGGTTTCTAGCCTAGCACTGACTCTTCTTGGCTATACATAAAATCCTGCATCTCCCCATACACTCATCTCCACCACTCCCTCAACCCACCTGAACTCTTGCTAACTGTTCTTTGTCATTTAGAACTTCTTATATGGCTAGATAAATGTCAACTTCAAAAACGTGATAAGGAAAGTACCTTACAATCTTGAAACACAGCTGATGGGCCCCTTTTCCAAAGCCTGGCTTACTCATTCATTCATTCATTCAAATACTCACTGAGCACCTACTATGGGAAGCAGTGCTGTGTAGTGATTAAGAGCATGAGATTGCTTAGGTTCAAATCCTGGTTCCATCACTAACTTAATATGTGACTTTGATATGGCATGGTATGCCCTCTCTTCTCAAGCTTGCAAAACATCTGCATAAATAACCACAGACCAATCTGGAAATACTACTACAGGTGTTAGTAAATAAATGCTACATGTCCGAGGAAGGAGAGATTACTTCTAGCTAAAGAGATCAGGGGAGGTCTCATGGAAGAGCTAGAACTTCAGTTAGACCTTAATATAAAGGTAGAGAACATTCCAAGTACACAATAAAATCACGGAATAGTAAAGAAATTGAGATCCAGTAAGGAATTACCATGGGAGAATAGTGGTGAAAAACCTGAAAATGTAGGTAAGACTGGGGTCCGATTATCAAGAAACCTGAAGGTTCAAATAAGGAGTTCACAAAAATACTATCATATTTTAAAATGTGAACTAGTATTAATATTCCCCCCAAGTGGAATACACACATGGAAATGAGAGAGTGGAGGCGGGGGCGGGTAATGTGGGAGGAGTGGGAAAGAGGAAAAATATAGCAAAGCAAGTCAGCGGAGCTGCAGAAATCCAGGCTTACGGGTAACACAATCATATACACCAGCTTTTCTCAAACTGTACTGTGGCCAACTAAATTTGAGAAAAGCTACACACTCTACCCCGTTTCTCTCTTCAGGGATTCACAAGGCACACTAGTATTTTAAGAACTCTCAGATGTCCTATAGCAAAGAAACAGACTAATTTTGTTCACTATTTTGTTATTTTGTTGTGGAACCCTATCAGTCCCCAAACTTACCTAATGATTCTTTTCCTCCTGGAACATACATTGAGGGACACTAGTGTTCTACAGAACTTATTTTGGAAAACTTGGATACTAAATATCTGGGAAAATGGGGTGTGATCACATAAGAGAAAAGAGATATCTTGCAGCCCTATAATCATTTTTTTTTAAGATTTTATTATTTATTTTTTTTTAATATGTGGTCTTAATTATTTATTTATTTATTTTTATTTTTGGCTGTGTTGGGTCTTCGTTTCTGTGTGAGGGCTTTCTCTAGTTGCGGCGAGCGGGGGCCACTCTTCATCACGGTGCGCGGGCCTCTCACTGTCGCGGCCTCTCTTGTTGCGGAGCGCAGGCTCCAGACACGCAGGCTCAGTAGTTGTGGCTCACGAGCCTAGTTGCTCCACGGCATGTGGAATCTTCCCAGACCAGGGCTCGAACCCATGTCCCTTGCATTGGCAGGCAGATTCTCAGCCACTGCGCCACCAGGGAAGCCCTATAATCATTTTTTGAAAGGCCCTTCTAAGATCACAGACTACTCTGGAAGTCTCCCTTATTTTGTTTTATCTTAAGTGGCAAATAAACAAACTAAAGGAGTACCATGAGTATCATACCTTTTTTCCTACCGTGAGAACAACAAAAATTTTAAGACTATACTCCAACAACAATACAAATTGAATTAACTTCTAATTTCCTTGCCCAAAGTGGGCCGAGAATTTCACAGATGTATTTTCCTTTCCTAAGCCAAAAAAAAAGGGCTGGTAGAGCCTGTTTATGCCTACTCTCGTGTCTTTTTAATCTTTTTCTTTCCAATTTACCATTCTCTATTCTTCCATCCATAAGTGATTTTCCCTTTATTGGCCCACTTTTGTCCTAAATACCAATGTCTTCGTTATTTCTCCCAGGTCCCTGTTGAAATTATTATCTTGAGCCTTTGGCCTCTCAATATGATGAGAGAACACATTCAACATAGGTGACAACACCATGGATGATAGACAGAAGGAGCACATGCTGCAGTTTCACCAGTCCAAACCCTAGGAGACACTGCCCATCCACCACAGCACTCCTTCCCACTAAACCCATAGTGCTCTCAACAGCTACTTCCAATCTCCTGAAAGTGAAACCGATTTACACATAGGTTCTGTAGTTCCCACTGCATTCTTTAGATTCCACCAGCTGAAATGTGAAATGCACTAGCAAACACATCTTACAGTTTACAAAAGAAACACAGATGGTCTTGAAGGCTGGAGTGGTGTCGCATTGCACATCTACATGAGTCTGGGCTGTAAAAGTCAGTACCTGCATCACAAGTGCCTAAGACACACACAGGGCCTTACCAAAATAGTACCACATCCAGGAACCTTCGCCCAGTTAACATACGTATGGATGAATAAAAATAATGAGGATAGGGCTTCCCTGGTGGCGCAGTGGTTTAGAGTCCGCCTGCCGATGCAGGGGATGCAGGTTCGTGCCCCGGTCCGGGAAGATCCCACATGCCGTGGAGCGGCTGGGCCCGTGAGCCATGGCCGCTGAGCCTGCACGTCCGGAGCCTGTGCTCCGCAACGGGAGAGGCCACAACACTGAGAGGCCCGCGTACCGCAAATAAATAAATAAATAAAAATAATAATGAGGATAAACTTTAAAACAACCTTGAAATATTTTACCTTCTAGGAGGCTTTCCTCTACCCTAACTGAATGTTTTCAGTAAGTATGCATTTCATTATGCTTTCTTCCTGAGTTGGACTTCATCTAAATGTGTACAACCACTGTAATTACGGAAAACCAATTGGCAAAAATGCTTTAAGAGCAAGACCTCTTTTAAAATAATTAATATCTGTATCTGTTCAACTAAAAATGTGGAGTGCAGCAGCATGAAGGAAAATATAAGATACATTCAATGACGGCACATAACTAAGCTAATTAACATAAGTAAAAAAACTGTTAACTGGGCTCCCCTGGTGGCACAGTGGTTGAGAGTCCGCCTGCTGATGCAGGGGAAACGGGTTCGTGCCCCGGTCCGGGAAGATCCCACATGCCACGGAGCAGCTGGGTCCGTGAGCCATGGCCGCCGAGCCTGCACGACCGGAGCCTGTGCTCCGCAACAGGAGAGGCCACAACAGTGAGAGACCCACGTAACGCAAAGGAAAAAAAAAAAACTGTTTACTTAATAGCCATCAAATTCTATAAGGAAAATAACTGTTGCTGTAATTATTCAGTTTTGTATCTCATTAGCTACCATACTGGAAGATAATGTATTACACAACAATGATATTTGTTGAACCAATGAAATCTGAAGCTACTGTCAAAAAGTTGTGTTTATATATCCCTTTAGAACACTAAATCTTTTTTTCCCTTTTAAAACTAAGACATGCCCACAAGAATCCCCAAAACAGACTCTATATTCAAATTACAACTTATTTACTTCATCAGAGTTTCTCTAACCTGTGAAACTGGAGAAACGGTAGTAGTTTTTGATTCAGCAAAAAGCATCACATCCTGCCCCACAAAGATGCCATGAAATAACACTACAAACTAAGGAAAGGGAAAGTTTAATAACTAAAGGAAAAACAGAAGGGAAATACAGCAATTTCTAAACTGCAATTCACTTCTTTTTCTATCTCAATATATATTAAATCCGTACTTATCGTATAAACAAAAACCTATTACCATATAAAAATAAAGTGAAACTTCACTCCTCAGCTCCTCAGGCTAGGTTCCTAGCCGGTCCCCTCAACACAGTGAAGTTTGTTTGTTTGTTTGTTTATCTACTTATTTATTTATTTAAAAAATCTTTACTGGAGTATAATTGCTTGACAACAGTGTGTTACTTTCTGCTATATAACAAAGTGAATCAGCTATACATAAACATATATCTCCATATCTCCTCCCTCTTGCGTCTCCCTCCCACCCTCCCTATCCCACCCCTCTAGGTGGACACAAAGCACAGAACCAACCTCCCTGTGCTATGCGGCTGCTTCCCACTAGCTATCTATTTTACATTTGGTAGTGTATTTATGTCCATGCCACTCTCTCACTTCGTCTCAGCTTACCCTTCCCCATCCCCGTCCTCAAGTCCATTCTCTACATCTGTGTCTTTATTCCTGTCCTGCCCCTAGGTTCATCATAACTTTTTTTTTTTTTAGATTCCACATATATGCATTAGCATACGGTATTTGTTTTTCTCTTTCTGACTTACTTTACTCTCTCTGACAGATTCTAGGTCCATCCACCTCACTACAAATAACTCAATTTCATTTCTTTCTATACCTGAGTAATATTCCATTCTACATATGTGCCACATCTTCCATATCCATTCATCTGCTGATGGACACTTAAGTTGCTCCCATGTCCTGGCTATTGTAAATAGAGCTGCAATGAACATTGTGGTACATGACTCTTTTTTTTTTTTTTTGCAGTACGTGGGCCTCTCACTGTTTTGGCCTCTCCCGTTGCAGAGCACAGGCTCCAGACGTGCAGGCTCCGCGGCCATGGCTCACGGGCCCAGTCGCTCCGCGGCATGTGGGATCTTCCCGGACCAGGGCACGAACCCGTGTCCCCTGCATCGGCAGGTGGACTCTCAACCACTGCACCACCAGGGAAGCCCTTTTCTTTTTTTTATGACTCTTTTTAAATTATGGTTTTCTAAGGGTATATGCCCAGTAATGCGATTGCTAGGTCGTATGGTAGCTCTATTTTTAGTTTTTTAAGGAACCTCCATACTGTTCTCCATAGTGGCTGTATCAATTTACATTCCCATCAATAGTGCAAGAGGGTTCCCTTTTCTCCACACCCTCTCCAGCATTTATTGTTTGTAGATTTTTTGATGATGGCCATTCTGACTGGTGTGAGATGATATCTCATTGCAGTTTTGATTTGCATTTCTCTAATGATTAACGATGTTGAGCATTCTTTCATGCGTTTGTTGGCAATCTGTATATCTTCTTTGGAGAAATGTCTATTTAGGTCTTCTGCCCATTTTTGGATTGGGTTGTTGTTTTTTTGATATTGAGCTGCATGAGCTGCTTGTAAATTTTGGAGATTAATCCTTTGTCAGTTGCTTCATTTGGAAATATTTTCTCCCATTCTGAGGGTTGTCTTTTCGTCTTGTTTATGGTTTCCTTTGCTGTGCAAAAGCTTTTAACTTTCATTACGTCCCATTTGTTTATTTTTGTTTTTCTTTCCATTTCTCTAGGAGGTGGGTAAAAAAGGATCCTGCTGTGATGTATGTTATAGAGTGTTCTGCCTATGTTTTCTTCAAGAGTTTTATGGTGTCTGGACTTACATTTAGGTCTTTAATCCATTTTGAGTTTTGGGTTTTTTTGTTTTGTTTTGTTTTGTTTTGTTTTTTGCAGTACACGGGCCTCTCACTGTTGTGGCCTCTCCCGTTGTGGAGCACAGGCTCCGGACGCGCAGGCTCAGCGGCCATGGCTCACGGGCCTACCCGCTCCGCAGCATGTGGGATCTTCCTGGACCAGGGCACGAACCTGTGTCCCCTGCATTGGCAGGCGGACTCTCAACCACTGCGCCACCAGGGAAGCCCCATTCTTTTTTCTTTATTCTGTTCCACAGCAGTGAATTCCACCATTCTATTTTCCAGGTCACTTATCCGTTCTTCTGCCTCAGTTATTCTGCTATTGATTCCTTCTAGTGTAGTTGTCATTTCAGTTATTGTATTGTTCATCTCTGTTTGTTTGTTGTTTAATTCTTCTAGATCTTTGTTAAACACTTCTTGCATCTTCTCAATCTTTGCCTCCATTCTTTTTCCGAGGTCCTGGATCATCTTCACTATCATTATTCTGAATTCTCTTTCTGGAAGATTGCCCATCTCTGTTTCATTTAGTTGTTTTTCTGGGGTTTTATCTTGTTCCTTCATCTGGTACATAGCCCTCTGCCTTTTCATCTTGTCTATCTTTCTGTGAATGTGGTTTTCGTTCCACAGGCTGGACTGTAGTTCTTCTTGCTTCTACTGTCTGTAGTTTTTGGATGGAATGTCCTATAAATATCAATTAAATCCATCTTGTTTAATGTATCATTTAAAGCTTGTGTTTCCTTATTTATTTTCATTTTGGATGATCTGTCCATTGGTGAAAGTGGGGTGTGTTAAAGTCCCCTACTATGATTGTGTTACTCTCGATTTCCCCTTTTATGGCTGTTAGCATTTGCCTTAAGTACTGAGGTGCTCCTATGTTGGGTGCATAAATATTTACAATTGTTATATATTCTTCTTGGATTGATCCCTTGATCATTATGCAGTGTCCTTCCCTGTCTCTTGTAATAGTCTTCATTTTAAAGTCTATTTTGTCTGATATGAGAATTGCTACTCTAGCTTTTTTTGATTTCCATTTGCATGGAATATCTTTTTCCATCCCCTCACTTTCAGTCTGTATGTGTCCTTAGATCTGAGGTGGGTCTCTTGTAGACCGCATATATACGGGTCTTGTTTTTGTATCCATTCAGCCGGTCTATGTCTTTTGGTTGGAGCATTTAATCCATTTACATTTAAAGTAGTTATCGATATGTGTGTTCCTATTACCATTTTCTTAATTGTTTTGGGTTTGTTATTGTAGGTCTTTTCCTTCTCTTGTGTTTCCTGCCTAGAGAAGTTCCTTTAGCCTTTGTTGTAAAGCTGGTTTGGTGGTGCTGAATTCTCTTACCTTTTGCTTGTCTGTAAAGGTTTTAATTTCTCTGTCTAATCTGAATGAGATCCTTGCTGGGTAGAGTAATCTTGGTTGTAGGTTTTTCCCTTTCATCACTTTAAATGTGTCCTGCCACTCCCTTCTGGCTTGCAGAGTTTCTGCTGAAAGATCAGCTGTTAACTTTATGGGGATTCCCTCGTATGTTATTTGTCGTTTTTCCCTTGCTGCTTTCAATATTTTTTCTTTGTGTTTAATTTTTTATAATTTGATTAATATGTGTCTCGGCGTGTTTCTGCTTGGATTTATCCTCTGTGGGACTCTCTGCGCTTCCTGGACTTGAGTGACTATTTCCTTTCCCATATAGGGAAGTTTTCAACTATAATCTCTTCAAACATTTTCTCAGTTCCTTTCTTTGTCTCCTCTTCTTTTGGGATCCCTATAATTCGAATGTTGGTGCATTTAATGTTGTCCCAGAGGTCTGTGAGACTGTCCTCAATTCTTTTCATTCCTTTTTCTTTATTCTGCTCTGCAGTAGTTATTTCCACTATTTTACATTCCAGGTCACTTATCCATTCTCCTGCCTCAGTTATTCTGCTATTGATCCCTTCTAGAGAATTTTTAATTTCATTTATTGTGTTGTTCATCATTGCTTGCTTGCTCTTTAGTTCTTCTAGGTCCTTGTTAAACATTCCTTGTATTTTCTCCATTTTATTTCCAAGATTTTGGATCATCTTTACCATCATTACTCTGAATTCTTTTTCAGGTAGACTGCCTATTTCCTCTTCATTTGTTTGGTCTGGTGGGTTTTTACCTTGCTCCTTCATCTGCTGTGTATTTCTCTGTCTTCTCATTTTGCTTAACTTACTGTGTTTGGGGTCTCCTTTCTGCAGGCTGCAAGTTCGTAGTTCCTGTTGTTTTTGGTGTCTGCCCCCAGTGGCTAAGGTTGGTTCAGTGGGTTGTGTAGGCTTCCTGGTGGAGGGGACTGCTGCCTGTGTTCTGGTGGATGAGGCTGGATCTTGTCTTTCTGGTGGGCAGGACCGCATCCAGTAGTGTGTTTTGCGGTGTCTGTGACGTTATTATGATTTTAGGCAGCCTCTCTGCTAATGGGTGGGGTTGCTTTCCTGTCTTGCTAGTTGTTTGGCATAGGTGTCCAGCACTGGAGCTTGCTGGTCGTTGACTGGAGCTGGGTCTTAGCATTGAGATGGAGATCTCCGAGAGAACTTTCGCCGTTTGATATTACATGGGGCTGGGAGGTCTCTGGTGGACCAATGTCCTGAACTCAGCTCTCCCACCACAGAGGCTCAGGCCTGACACCCGGCTGGAGCAAAAAGACTCTGTCAGCCACCCGGCGTAGATCTCAGCAACCTCAGCATATGATTTTCTTTCTTTCTTTGGCAGAGAACTTTCATCTTTTCACTTCAAGGAAGCAATTTACGGCTTCTCTTTGGCATATCTGAATTGCCAGCGTCACTACTCTGGTGCTCTGTGGCCATTATTAAGTAAAATCAGGGTCACTTGAACATAAGCACTGCAATACCACGAGGTGCAAAGTGACAAATGGCGGGATGTGCTGGACAAAGGGAACACAGTGAAGTTTAAATAGAATTTAAAAATAATACTGAGGGCTTCCCTGGTGGCGCAGTGGTTAAGAATCCACCTGCCAATGCAGGGGACACAGGTTCGAGCCCTGGTCCAGGAAGATCCCACATGCCGCGGAGCAACTAAGCCCGTGAGCCACAACTACTAAACCTGAGCTCTAGAGCCCATGAGCCACAACTACTGAGCCAGCGTGCTGCAGCTATGGAAGCCTGTGAGCCTAGAGCCTGTGCTCCGCAACAAGAGAAGCCACCATAATGAGAAAACAAAGAGTAGCCCCTGTTCACCACAACTAGAGAAAGCTCGTGTACAGCAACAAAGACCCAACACAACCAAAAAAATAAACAAATAAATTAAAAAAAAAAAAAAAATACTGAAATCCATCTTATATTCAACTCTCATAACTGAAGAGTAACAACACTACCACTTACAAAACCAACTCCAGGTGACATTTTCATGGGAGTTACCCCAAAATGCCTGAACTCTTCATAATCCTGCTAAATATACTAATCATGCCTTAACATAGCTTGAACATGACAAAGCTTAGCTTCTGTATCATGTCGCTACTAGGATGAACATTAAACTGAGCATCTCAGCCATAGGGCCCATGTCTTATTATTCAACCATATTTTGGCCTCCAAATCTAATTTCTATTTTCCCTCGTTCTGAACTTAAGTTATATTTTATAATATTATTGTATTTACTTCCTGTCAGTATTTCAAATCCTTTGTAGAACAAAACCCAGTATAAGTAATGTTTTATTCACCTTTGTGTCCTCAGTATTTAGTGCAGTACCTGGCACATAAATTATTCTTTTATTTTTAATTAATTTATTTATTTGTTTGTTTTTATCTCTGGCTGTGTTGGGTCGTCATTGCTGTGCGCGGGCTTTCTCTAGTTGAGGTGAGCGGGGGCTACTCTTTGTTGTGGTGCACGGGCTTCTCATTGTGGTGGCTTCTCTTGTTGTGGAGCACGGGCTCTAGGTGTGCAGACTTCAGTAGCTGTGGCACTCAGGCTCAGTAGGCACTCAGGCCTCCAGGCTCTTGAGCGTAGGCTCAGTAGTTGTGGCGCATGGGCTTAGTTGCTCCACGGCATGTGGGATCTTCCCAGGCCAGGGCTGAAACCCATGCCCCTTGCTTTGGCAGGCAGATTCTTAACCACTGAGCCACCAGGGAAGCCCAGCACATAAGTTCTTAATTCATGTTTCCTGACTTGAAGGCTACTGCCCCAGTGCAGTTCTAGCTCAATAAAATACCTACAGCAAATGACCATAACAAACCTTAGCAATATTATTTATTGGCCTGGATCAGAAGCTACATGCCCTGAGCTGGTGTTCTAGACAATGTTTTTGTCAATGAACAAAGGAATGTCAAAACTCTTTTTTAAATTGTTTTATTCCTTGAATCTTTTCAAAGAAAACAATCATTTCATTTTTACATAATAAATATAAAAACTCAAGTAGATGAAAGAGATTTTCAGATTTCAACTTGAATAACCATTATTTTTACTTACTTTTTTGTTTATTTTCACTTTCCAGGCTCTTTTCTTTTGAGAAGATGACAAAGAAACCTATTAAAATGCTTCTAAAATAATTTATCATTTATCATTTATTTATTTATTTATTTATAAAAACCTATCTCATCTCAGTGATCACAGCAGGCCTGTATCAGTCTATTGGACAGGAGAAGATGGCGGAAGAGTAGGACGCGGAGATCACCTTCCTCCCCACAGATACATCAGAAATACATCTACACGTGTAACTGCTCCTATAGAACACCCACTGAACGCTGGCAGAAGACCTCAGACCTCCCAAAAGGCAAGAAATTCACCACGTACCTGGGTAGGGCAAAAGAAAAAAGAAAAAACAGAGACAAAAGAATAGGGACGGGACCTGTATCAGTCTATTTCCGTACATGGCAAGACATAGTATATCTATAATATAATTCCTGTTTGGACAAGATTATGAGTCCTGGTGACTATATTTTAATTATGACTCATTCAGACAAGCCAAGACATACTACTAAACAAAAAGTAAACTGCTGACTTAAAGATATGATGATACAAAACACAGTAGATTCTGCCAGGTAACAGTGTTTCCCTCTTCAGCAGCAAAAGGCACCAAGCCCAGTCACTTTAAAGATAGACCTCTTCACCCCATATTTTGTGCTGCCCCCCCCAAAAAAAGAAAAGTTAAAAACCTTAGGGTCCAATCTAAGTACCTACCTAACTGAGGCAAATCACTCAAACTATCCAATATTGAGGATAATAAATAAAGGAATAAAACTATCCAATATTGAGGATAATAAATAAAGGACAATAACATATGCAAATCAGCCACTATCATTTATCCAGTTATCTTTCTTGGACACAAACAACGGAGAAGAACAAATATAGGAGATAAAGACTAGTGACAGGAGTTAAACAGATAATATTTGTATACATTAAACTACCACAAGTCAATTCTACCTACTTCATTATTCTCCTTAAGCTCCAAAAACACAAAACAGAAGAAAAGTCTTCTATTCCAAAAGTTGTTTAGAAAGGATCAGTCAATATATAACCAAATATCTGCTTACTGACGGGAAAAATCTCTGTTCACCAGCCAAGGGACTTTGGAGAGTAAGAACTGCATGTGGCATCTCCCCTTCACAGCCTCCTAATTCCACACCAGTTTGTAGTTATTCTTGTACTACAAGAGTATCGGTTTCAGAATGTAAGCCTCATAAGCCCCCAGGAAAGCCATTCTAGTGGAGCTGTTCCAGAAAGTTTCACTTTAGTTCCACAAAGAATCTAAGAGGCCCAGTCCATGACAAGAGTGAACAGTAATTGCTCTCTTGGTTTCCGTCTCTGACCTATAAAGAGCAAAGCTTGGAGCTGTCTGTAATCCATAATCCATTTTAATATTCTGCTAGAACATTACAAAAATGTGGCTTTCACTAAAGGCCCCGGCAAGAAGCTAAAATTGGGATTCTCAGTTACTAATCCTGTGTAGAATTTGTTCTAATTCTCAAAAAATTAGAGGAAGTTATCCTTTCCCCCCCACCCCCCAAATAAAAAGGGCAGTGGTGAGGCCCACAACACTTCTGACAGGCTGTATAACACATTGGCTTAATCACACTTCAGATAAATAACAAGTAGTAGGCTGTTCTTCTGCATGACATTACGTTAAGCAAGTAATCTGCTCCATTATTCTGGCATCTATTTCTTAAAGTTTGCTACAGCTATCACTTCCAAAACTTAGGCACTGTGTAAAAATGTATGGAGTAAATTGATGATTCTTAATTTCTGGCTAGATCATCATCCAGTTTAAACATTTTTTTATAAAAGGAAACTAGAGTTCAAATGTGTTAAGTGATTTGGCCAAGGTCACATGGCCTAGGGTAGAGTCAGGACACAAACTGGGCTCTCCTGACTCCAGTCTCATGTTCATTATGACCAGAGGAACCAGACAATGAGACAGCTCTACTATTCATCAGTGCTAAGTGCAGTGGGCACTTTTCCTATCCGTCTTTTAAAAGATACAGTCCCTCTCTGTTCTACACAATAGCCTATGTGGACACAGAGCACATATGAGCTAAATCACTATTCAAGGGTCATTTAAACAAGCATGATGCAACACTGAGGCACAATGTCCATGTTAAATAAGCAGCAAAATACAACCAAATAAAGGCTTTATTTAAGCCAAATCATGTGTATATGTCCCCACTCCATCATTCAACTACAAACCTTCTTTAGGGCAGAAACTGTTTCTTCTTGATCTCTATATACTTTGGAGCATTATCTTCAAAAAGTTTTGCTTATATACTCCCTAAAATAAAACTGGGAGGAAAAACTCCTTCCTTGAATAGTTTTAAGTTGATACTGAAAATTTTTTATCAAAAGTTTAAATCATTGCAAAGACTGTACTTTCCTTTATAGATCAATATAGGCCAATTTAAAACTGACAACTAAAAAAAAAATTTATGTCATTAAATACATCCAATGAAATCTAAACACTTGAGTAATCTGATATCCACCATCCCCCATTTTAAAACTATAGCAGAATCTTCATTTCCTATATGAAATGTTATACTATATTCTTTCTCCGTGAAATTATATTTCTATTCTTCTTTTTCCATAGTATTTTGTTTTAATATAAATAAAAATAAATAAATAAAAATTTTAATATCAATTTTTATTATCCTTTCCTGTAATGTATTGTTTTTTTAATGACTGTTCTATGGTTTTATTTATTTGTTTGTTTGTTTGTTTATGGCTGTGTTGGGTCTTCGTTTCTGTGCGAGGGCTTTCTCTAGTTGTGGCAAGCAGGGGCCACTCTTCATCGCGGTGCGCGGGCCTCTCACTACCACGGCCTCTCTTGTTGCGGAGCACAGGCTCCAGACACAGGCTCAGTAGTTGTGGCTCACGGGCCTAGTTGCTCCGTGGCATGTGGGATCTTCCCAGACCAGGGCTCGAACCCGTGTCCCCTGCATTAGCAGGCAGATTCTCAACCACTGCGCCACCAGGGAAACCCTGTTTTTTAATTTATTAAAGTATTTCCTTGGGCTTCCCTGGTGGCGCAGTGGTTGAGAGTCCGCCTGCCGATGCAGGGGACGTGGGTTCGTGCCCCGATCTGGGAAGATCCCACATGCTGCGGAGCGGCTGGGCCCGTGAGCCATGGCCGCTGAGCCTGCGCGTCCGGAGCCTGTGCTCCGCAACGGGAGAGGCCACAACAGTGAGAGGCCCGCGTACCGCAAAAAAAAAAAAAAAAAAAAAAAAAAAAAAAAAAGTATTTCCTTTGGATTGAGTTCCTGTTACTATTATTGGTAGTTGCAATTGGTGAAAACAATGCAAAAGTACTGTAAATTTTGATAACTAACCATAAAAAGTTATTTCCTGTTTTGGAGATGCAGCTATAAATAAGATATATGGAGAAGGGTATACACCTTGATAAAGAGAAGTTTCACACTTGATGCCAGTGTCACAGCTATCCTTTTGTTGGAACCCTGGAGTATTTTACACCTCAGGTAAACATACATCAGTGAGATTCAAGATGAGTGAAAGGTATGGCTTTTTCTTTTGTCAACCAGAAGAGCTGGAACTAAAGGGAGAGTAGGAAAAGAGAGCAAGGATTTTGCCAGTCTTGTCTTCAGACAACAATTTCAGGAAAGCGTATAAATGAATATTGAGGACTCTCAAAACTAGCCAGCCTAGATACCTTTAGACATGTACTCCAATTTGAAGGTCACTGCTCTAAAGCACCCAGCTGGGTTCATTTATTGGAACTTAATAAAATGACAACGATGCCTGGCAGACAGGAAGAATCAGTGTATATTTCCTGCCATTAGGCAAATCTTATTTTTCCCCATCTCTCGTACACTTATTTACACTTATTTAAATAAGACTAAAGTCTTATTCAGATATGGCAGTGTGATTTATTTTTAAAACATATATAGGACTTCCCTGGTGGCAGGTGCAGTGGTTAAGAATCCACCTGCCAATGCAGGGGACACGGGTTTGAGCCCTGGTCCGGGAAGATCCCACATGCCGCGGAGCAACTAAGCCCCTGCACCACAACTACTGAGCCTGCGCTCTAGAGCCTGCGAGCCACAACTACTGAGCCCACGTGCCACAACTACTGAAGCCCACGTGCTTAGAGCCCATGCTCCGCAACAAAGAGAAGCCACCACCATGAGAAGCCCACACACGCAACGAACAGTAGCTCCCTCTCGCTGCAACTAGAGGAAGCCTGCGCACAGCAACAAAGAACGAATACAGCCAAAAATAACGAAATTAATTAAAAAAAATATATATATATATATATATATACACACACACACATACACACACACATACAGCTCAGTCTGCCAAAGAATAATTGATCAAGTTGGCTACCGTCTTGGTACCACTTCTACACATATAATGGTTTTTACACCACAAACATTCAAATTACTTTGCAAAAAACCAGAAGGCTTTTTAAGCATATATGAAAAGAAAAGTGTCACTGATGAAAATCATATTTTTGACACTTTTATGAAAACCCAAGGTGATTTACATTTCAAAAATTAATTAAAATACTTTTAATTCTATAAGGCCTATTAAAACTTTCCTTATAATTCACTATGAGACAGTTTTCTCAAGATCTGTGAGGTATACATCCAAGACGGAATGGCAAGAACCTTAGCCTATCGAATTTAACAGGTCAGAACCTGCTTTGCTTGAAATACTTCTTCATCTCTGTGTTAATATATTTGTCTGGATTCTAAGAGATGGTAATTCCATCCTTATCTGATCTGCTCCTACTTCTACTCTGCCTACTAGGGTTATAGGGCAGTTACCAGGCTTAGGTCTGACAAAGTCACCCCCTTCTCCCACTAATCTTTGGCCTCACTTGGAGCTCAAATGTAAGTAACCTTATACTCATATTCCATCACACCAGGCAAACAGGTAACACCCCAAACCACATCACAGTTTAATACAGGAAGTTGGGAATACATTTTTTTGAGATATAATTCGCATACTATAAAATTCACCCTTTGAAAGTGCATAATTCAATGGTTTTTTGTATATTTAGAAGATTGTGCAACTATCTCCACTGTCTAATTCCAGAATATTTTCATCACCCGCAAAAGAAGTTCTATGCCCATGAGCAGTCACTCTCCACTCCCTCGGCTCTCATCCCCCTGTAGCTCCTGGCAACAACCAATCTACTTTCTGTCTCTATAGATTTGCCTATTCTGGACATTTCATATAAATGGTATCATACAGTACTTGGTCTTTTGTGTCTGGATTCTTTCACTTAGCAAAATGTTTTCAAGATTCATCCATGTTGCTGTGTTATCAGTACTTCATTATTTTTTATGGCTGAAATATATTCCGTTATGTGGAAATACTCATTTTGTTTATCCAATCATCAGTTGATGGGTATTTGGGTTGTTTTCACTTTTTGGCTATTATGAATAATGCTGCTATGAACATTTGTGTACATGTTTTTGTATGAACATATGTTTCAGATTTCTTGGGTATATACCTAAGAGTAGAATTGCTGAGTCATATGGTAACTCTATGTTTAACTTTTTGAGGAACTGCCAAATTGTTTTGCAAAGTGGCTATACTATTTCATATTCCCACCAGCAATGTACGAGGGTTCCAATTTGGAAAATAAATTTTATTTTCCTTTACAAGCCTTCTGCCTTCTTTAAAAAATGAGCATGAGGATAACACAAGATTGTAAATCAACTATACTTCAATTTTTAAAAAATGAGCATGAGGAATATAAACTCTTTTCTCCACAATCCACTGTGTGTTTTAACAACTAGCTTTTTAAAAAAAAACATATTCTCTGTGAAGAATATAAGCATTAAAAGGGAATATAAATTGTATGGCTATAAAATATTGAGACTATCTTAACCAACACATTAGAATATTCACATCTAAATGAGTACTGTGCCTCATTTAATTACTTAAGGAGGTTATACACCCATCCCATCTTTGGAAACTCCTCTTTTGAAATTGCTTTCAAGGCCAGTTCATAAAAGTAGATAAAATTAGTCTTATGGTATCATATAGCCATACCTTTTTCCTGTTAAGGACCAGACACCATACTACCCAGCTTGATCACCCACCTAGTTTGTTTTGCAGACATGAGTTCAAATGATTCCTGGCCACTTCCACAAGTCCAATACGGCCTTTTGTAAAAAAATAAATAAATAAAAAAAATTAAAAAAGGGAGAAAGAAGGAAGGAAGGAAGGGAGGGAAGGAGGGAGGGAGAGGGAGGGAGGAAAGTTTTTTTCCTACCACTGAGGATATTCTTCAAAATGGAGTTTTTAAATGGATCTTGTATTATACTACAATTATATAAGATGTCATCATTGGGGGAGGCTAGCGGAAAGGTACACAGTACTCTATGTGCTATTCTGCAATTTCTTGTGAGTCTATAACTATTTCAAAATAAAAAGGCTTTAAAATACAGACCTTAAAAGAGGGGTAGAGGGACTTCCCTGGTGGCACAGTGGTTAAGAATCCACCTGCCAATGCAGGGGACACGGGTTAGAGCCCTGGTCTGGGAAGATCCCACATGCCGTGGAGCAACTAAGCCCATGTGACACAACTACTGAGCCTGTGCTCTAGAGCCTGCGAGCCACAACTACTGAGCCTGTGTGCCAGAACTACTGAAGCCCGGGTGCCTAGAGCCCATGCTCCGCAACAAGAGAAGCCACCGCAATGAGAAGCCCGCACACCGCAATGAAGAGTAGCCCCAGCTCGCCGCAACTAGAGAAAGCCCGCGTGCAGCAACAAAGACCCAACGTAGCCAAAAATAAATAAGTACATAAATTTATAGAAAAGAAATCTCTTCTCTGAATCATTAAAAGGGAAAAGTTTTAACATTTCAATCTTTAGCAGACTTAATAAGAATAGAGTTGAAAAGGCAGAAACAGCTCTACTCATACGCAACAAAACAAAACAGGTCTGATAGAAAATAGACCTTCTAGCTTTGGACTGTGTTCCTTTAATCAAAAAACATTAGAGGTTCTCTTACACTCTGGGAGAAACTTCCTGCAAAGACCACACGCCATCCGCTGCATTCTGCCAGCTATAGGTAGGAAGCTTCATTGTAATATCAAATTTCTGGTTGAAGAGCTCACTGAGGTGTGAAACAAACAGTTCCGTGTCTCTAATGTCATACTTTCAGAAAGCAATCATTTCCAGAAGATGTAAGACACTGATTGCTGAAACGCGGGAGGATCCAGCACTTTACTATGGGCCAAGCAAACAGCACGACTGATTCAGTGTTTATTGGGGGCCGCTGTATACTAGATACCTGTGACACAGAGATGACTAAAAGACAAGTTCTGCCTTCAAAGAAGCCACTGTCTATTGGGAAAAATACACCAAAAGAGTAACTGTAATAAAGGTGTAAATGCTATTGTAGACGTATGTAAGACGTGCTTTGAGAATAATAATAATAACAGCTAGTATTTATGAACTACTTCATATGTGCAGGTTCTAGTCAAAGCATTTTTCCTATATATATATTTCACTTAATCCTCACAATAAGAGTAACATTATCCACTCTTTATAGATTAGAGGCACAGATAGGTTATATCGTTTTATCCCACTTCTACAGCTACATTAGTAACCAAGGCAGACTGACTCAGGGATTTTAACTACCCACTATATGGCCTCTTTAAAAAGGACCAATTAATGTTGCCTGGAAGGGCAGTTAAGACTAAAGAGTGGAAAAAGAGTAGATTAACATATTTATCTATGTATCCACTCATCACTGAAGGATGACCAGAAATTCACCAGACAGATGAGGAGTTTGGGGTGGAGCTCTGGGTGCTTATTCACAGGGAGTGGTTGAGGGGGCAGCTCCCTAAGCAAAAAGAATGAAGAAGTAGCAATAACAGGGGAGGGGCAAAGGCATGAGTGTGTGGTGCAGCCGCTGAAGCGTCAGCAGTCTAACCTATAGACAAGGTAGGACCCAACAGTTCCAAGAACAAGAGATGAGGCTATAAAAGAAGACCGTGGGTCGTGGGCCTTGCAGGTTCACATGGCAGGTAAGAGGGACGCATCTGAGGCCTTTACCGCTGAGTGACATGAGGAGATCTGCCGTCAATAAACATAAATCCATGAAAGGTGGGAGGTAGCCTGGAGGCCGGGAGACCAGTTAGGAGGTAATAATAATTACCAATAATTATTATATTGTTGGTAACAATAATTCTGTGAAGAAATGACAAGGAGTGGACGAATGCAAGCACATGCTTCTGAAGTAGAATCAACAGTACTTGGTGACTAACTGCAGGTGGAGGTAAGGAAGAGAAGGCAGACCGAAGAAGGTGTTTCTCAGGCTCTTGTTCCAGGCAGAACAGGGCAAAGGGAAGATCGAATTTTGGGAAGAATAATAATAAATAATAATAAAGTAAGTCCTATTATTATCACCCTTTCGAAAATGGAGAATTTGAGGCTTAAAGAAAATAAGTCATTTAGCCATAGTCACTAAGCACTGAAGCCAGAGAAACAACTCAGATAGACAGAGTTTAAGGTACCTAAGGAGGTATCCAAATGTGAGTCTTTAGTAGGCAGCTGAATATCTTTGTATGCACCTCAGGAAAGCTGGGAGTCCTAGAGATACAGAGTTACAGTAACAACACAACCATACTATTATTACTATTCCTACTACGAGTATTTATTAAGCACTTGCTGTAAATGAGGTACAGTTTAAATGTTTTACATACCTTATTTCATCTAATCCACATGACCCTGAGGTAGGTATCACTATTCTCCTTCATACAGAGAAATGAAGTAAATTGTTCAGACCTCTCAGACAGAAAATAATGGAATCAGATTCAAACGTGGGTCTTTCTGATCTGGAGGAGGGACGAGAAGGGAAAGAGGACCTGAACATGAGTTGGGAGGAAGAGCTAAAGGACTGAATCCGGAAGAATATAAACACTTAAAAAGCAGGGAGAGAAAAAGAGTCACAAAGGGGCTTAAGAAGTAGTAGTACATCAGTGAAGGGAAGAGAGAAATAGGAAGGCACTTCTGTTTTGAAAACTAAAGGAAAGGAAGTTTTCAAAAAGAACAGGGTAATTAATAGTGTCAAATGATATAAAGAGCTCAGAGAGAACAAGAGTTTAAATTAGGTAACTAGGTTTATCAAGGAGGCACTGAAAACCCTCCTCAGGTCAGTTTAACTGAAACTGCTGGGACAGACAAAAGATTACCACAGGTGTCGGAGAGAAAGAGAGGAGAAGAAACAGAAGTGAGGCGGTAAAAAGAAATAACATAAAAAAGAAAGAGGTACTAGCGGGGTCAGTGAACTACACACTGTGTCCCATCTCTTCCTTTGTTTTTTTTTAAACAACCCTTTAAAGATGTAAAAAGCATTTTTAGCTCGGATATACAAAAAACAGACTGCAGGACAAATCTGAGCAGTAGTTTCCCAGCCCCTTTTTAGAGCATGGTGGTTAAAAGCACATACTTTACAGCCAGACTGACTGGATTAATATCCAGCTCCTCACTATCTGGGTGACTTTGAGCAAGTCACTTAACCTCTCTGCGTCCTGCTCTCCTTACCTGTAAGATGGAGAGAATAGCGGGAGCTACCTCATAAGGTCTTATGTAAGGATAAGTAAATACAAAAAAAGTATGTGGCTGCTGAAGAAAAGCCCTATTGATGTGGAGAATCTGTTACAGGATCGGCAGACAGAAGAGAGCCAACAGAGGAGGTATGGAATGGAAAAGGTCTAGTTTTTAAACATCCCAAAGAAGAAACGGAGCAATAGAATGAAGACAGTGAAGGTGAATGCACAGAGCACAGGCTCTGTCCCAAACACTGGTCAAAGTATAAACTGGTTTGGCAGAGAGCCTGCCAACTTGTATCAAAATTTCAAATGTGCACACCTTTTGATCCTTTCTCCTCTTCTAACACTTGTCCGTGCATTTATATCCAAGCAAGTATAAAGCTATGAATGCAAAGATGTTCCCCCTTCAGTAGTGTTGGGAAAATGAAAAAAAATGGAATTAACTTAAAAGTGCATCAATTAGGGGAAAGGTGAAATGAAATAATGCATACAATGGAATCTTATCTAGCCATTTAGAAGAGATAAATATGCTGACATGGAAAGATTCTTAGAATTTTTTAGTTAAACTTTTATTCTGAGATAATTGTAGAGTCACAAGTATTGTAAGAAATAATACAGGGAATTCCCTGGCTGTCCAGTGGCTAGGACTTGGCGCTTTCACTGCCGTGGGCCCGCGTTCAATCCTTGGTCGGGGAACTAAGATCCCACAAGCCACGCAGTGCAGCCAAAAAAAAAAAAAAAAGAGAAAGAATACAGAGGGACTTCCCTGGTGGCACAGTGGTTAAGAATCCTCCTGCCAATACAGGGGAGAGAGGTTGAAGCCTTGGTCCAGGAAGATCCCACATGCCACTGAGCACCTAACCCCATACGCCGCAACTACTAAGCCTGCGCTCTAGAGCCTGCGAGCCACAACTACTGAACCCGCATGCTACAACTACTGAAGCCCATGCACCTAGAGCCCGTGCTCTGCAACAAAGAGAAGCCACTGCAAAATGAGAAGCCCACGCACCGCAACGAAGAGTAGCCCCCGCTCGCAGCAACTAGAGAGAAAGCCCGTGCACAGCAACGAAGACCCAGTGCAGCCAAAAATAGATAAATAATATTTTTAAAAAATACAGGGATATCCCATATACTCTTTACGTAGTTTCCCTAAATAGTGACCTCTCACAAAGCTATAGTTCAATATAAAACATTAACTTTTAATATAAAAAACAAACTTAGAATAGTATGTGTATTACGTACACTCCCTTTTGTGTATTTTAAGAGTGCATACAGTTTGTACATGTACAGAAGAAGGCATACTTTGACTGCTAGTAGTTGATAACTCTGGAAAATGGTGAAGGTTAAGGGAGAAAGAAAATGAAGGACACTTCCTTTGTGTACATTTACACTAATTGTTCTTACAAAGTGCATATATTGCTTTTAGGATATCACAGGTAAACAGGTAGAGGGATTAACTTTTGAAATAAATAGGGCACCTATTCTTTCGATCAAAGGGATTTAACGTTTGGAAGCAAAGGGGAAGGAAACTGAGGACAGTCACACTGAAAGCCTCTATTTACTCAATTAAGCAGAATGGCAGCTATGACTCATTCTGTCACAGCCTACTCACTGCTGGGCTCTGTTCTAGGCACTGGAGAACCAAAAATTAACCAGACGGGTGCGATCTCTGAACTCAAGGAACTCAGCACCTACCAAGGAAGGTGGACATTAACCAGAAATGACACAGTTACAACTACCGGTACAGTGCAGCACAGCAGCTTAGAACAGGGGCTCTGGGGCCTGACCGCCAGGGTTCAAATCCCAACTCTCCAACCAAATGGCTGTGTGACTTTGGACAAGTGACTTCACCCTCTTCACTTCAGTGTCCCCATCTACAAAATGGGGACAATTCTAGGCCCCGTTTATTTATCCATCTGTCTATCCCATCGGGTTGCTGTGAAAACTAAAAAAGTCCACATGTCTAAGTGCTTACAGTGGTGCCTGACACACACACACACTCAAATGTTTACCGTTATTGTTGTTACTCTCATGACCATTAACTATTTCAGGGAGAATCTGGTCTATCTTCAGGTCAATGGAAGGTCAGCAAAAGCTTTCCCAAGCAAGTGACATATAAGTCCCAAAGAGGAGTCTGAATTAAACACCAAAAGAGAAAAGCCGTCTGGCAGAAGAAAGAGAACCCTATGCTAAGAATGAGCTTGACGTGTTAAGGATCTGAAAAAAGCCCATGAAGTGGGGGGCTCTGAGAGAAGAGAGATGGCTGGAAAACTGAAAAAGGCTGTTCAACTTGCCAGTTTATCTTTATCTGAATAACAAAAGGTGTTCTACGGAAATAATACATGTGCTGGGTTTTCTTAAAGGGAGCATGTGGAATCTTCTGTGATAGAGGGAGGTGAACCTGAGCTCAACAAAAGTGGGTAAAGATTTAGAAAGAACAGTCATTCTGGTGAAGGAGAAATGAAATCAACTACAGACAAGTAAGAAGACTACTAAAGAGAATAACAAGCATAGATGAGGGGGGAACTCATGAATTAGTAACAGAACAAATTAATACGATTCAATCATTTCTTGAAGCCCTACAGCAGGCACACGGAAAATGGGCAGCATTGTTCATCCACAGCTGGAGATCTGCATGACATGTGGGAGAGAAGAACAAAGGTGCAGGGGAACTGAGGATACTTATGAGTCATCGCAAGTGACCAACTATGGTGTCCATATGGCATAAACCGATGACAGGAAGAATGTCACAAATTTGGAGACAGAGAAGATTTAACGGGCTGGAGGCCTCAGTGATATCAGAGAATACGTTCAGCAAATGGCAAACTGAGAAGGCAGGAAACTGTGTGCAGAGAGCTGAATTTCCAAACTTATGATGTCAGAGGTGGAAGTTCTGACCGGCCACAGGAACAGACTGCTACAGACAAGTGGAGGGACAGATAGCTGCAACAAAGAAGATCAAGCCAGAATGAGATGAGGATACTGGACAAGTAAGCAAAATGGACATTAAAGGCACATGAGATCATGGAAGGAGTAAGAGTAAACTATCACAAGGATTAGAATTAAATTTTCAGTTACATTCTTTTTTTTTTTTTTTTTTTTTTTTGCTGTACGTGGGCCTCTCACTGTTGTGGCCTCTCCCGTTGCGGAGCACAGGCTCCGGACGCACAGGCTCAACGGCCATGGCTCACGGGCCCAACCGCTCCGCGGCATGTGGGATCTTCCCAGACCGGGGCACGAACCCGTATCCCCTGCATCGGCAGGCGGACTCTCAACCACTGCGCCACCAGGGAAGCCCCAGTTACATTCTTAAATATAATACCATGAGGAATGTATTTTAAAGTATCTGGAATACAACAGGGATGCCTTGCTAAAAAACAAAGCTTCACCTATTCATTTAGCCACATAGTTTTCAAAGACTTCCCTGCTATAGTAGGCATTCCTGATTAGAGCTCTTAGACAAACGGAGAAAGAAACTTTCTTGATTATTTGTCACAACTGGAGAGCAAGCCTCATGGTAATGGTAAAAACTAAAGGCATAGACAAGCCAAAAACTGGGAGGAAATCTTTGCAAAACATATATCTGACGAAGGACTGGTATCCAAAATAATAATACTAAGAACTCTTAAAAACTCAATAGTAAGGAAAAAAAATTTTTAAAGGGCAAAAGACCTGAACCTCACCAAAGAAGATACACAGAGAGCAAACATGCATATGAAAAGCAGCACAGCTTCATATGTCATTAGTGAATTGAAAATTAAAAAATGAGACGTCACTACACACCTATTAGAACGGCCAAAATCCAAAACACTGACAATACCAAACACTGGCAAAAAGGTGAAACAGGAACTCTCTTTCATTGCTGGTGGGAATGCAAGATGGTACAGCCACTTTGGAAGACAATTTGGCAGTTTCTTACGAATCTAAACATACTCTTACCATATAATCCAGCAGTCATGCTCCATGGTATTTACCCAAATGAGATGAAAACTTAAGTCCACACAAAAATCTGTATGTGGATGTTTACAGCAGTTCTATTCATAATTGCCCAAACTTGGAAGCAGACGAGATGTCCTCAGTGAATAGATAAATAAACTGTGGTACGTCCAGACAACGAAATATTATTCAGGGATAAGATGAAATCAGCTACCGAGCCTCAAAAACACATGGAAGAACCTTAAATGCATATTGCTAAGTGAAAGAAGCCAACCTGAACAGGCTATATACTCTATGATTCCAACTATATATGATTCCAGAAATCTGGAAAAGGCAAAATTATGGAGACAGTAAAAAGGCCAGTGTTTGCCAGGGAGTGGGGGTGGGGGAGGGAGGAATGAATAAGTAGAGCATGGGGTAGCTTGAGGGCAGTGAAAGTATTCTGTGTGATACCATAATCGTAAATACACGACATTAGACATTGGTCCAAATCCATAGAATGTACAAGATAAAATGTGGACCCGAATGTAAACTATGGACTTTAGTTTAAAATAATGTATCAATATTCGCTCATTAGTTATAACAAATGTACCACACTAATGCAAGATGCTAATATTAGGGGAGAGGGAAGGTAAGGAGGTATATGGAAATTCTCTACATTCTGCTCAATTTTTCTGTAAACCTAAAACTGTTCCAAAAAATAAAGTCTATCAATTAAAAACTAAAACTAAACTATGGGCATTACCATGTGAGTCACACAAGAGAAAATAATGCCTGCTACTGGTGAAGAAATATATCCAAGAGGTTAAGGGTGCAAACTGCTTGAGCTTGATCTGGCTCTTCCACTTACTGGCTGTGTCACTTTGGGCAAGTCTAAGTCTCAGTTTCTTCACTGGTAAATTGGGGATGCTAATCATCACGGAGTTAAGAAGAGTCCATACATGTACAGCACTTAGAATAGTGACCAGAATAAATTAAGTGTTCAATAAATATTAGCTCCCTGTTACTCAAAATAAGGTCTATATGCTTGTAAATCAACATTACCTGAGGGCTTGTCAGAAATGCAGACTCTCAGGCATGTCCAGATTTACTGAATCTGCTTCTTAATAAGATCCTCCAGGTAATTTCTGTGCATATAAGGTTGAGAAGTGCTGTGTCAGGTAGTATTACTAGCATCACAACTATTCTTCAACAGTGTCACTAAAAAAGGAGCATAAATACTGGAAGAATCCAAATTATCGTTTGCTGATGATTATGACAGTCTAAAAAACAGAGAGAGTGAATCATTTGTAATAATTAATGAATTTTGAAATATATGCTAATGTGACAGTAATTAAAACATGTAGTACAGGTACACAGTTAGTACCCTTTATTAAGAGTATATGTTAACAAGACCATTTCAAACATGCAGGTAGTAAATGATAAACTACTAGGACAACTGGCTATCAATGTTTTTTTAAGTTAAATCCTTATCTCACACTATATTGAAAAACCTAAATATTAAAAATAAATCTACAAAACAATAGAAGAAAATACAGGATATTTTAAATGTTCATGTAGGTATCTACATTCCTAAGCATACCATAAAACCCAGAAGTCATACTAGAACTACAGTTTTTTTTAAAACTTTTATATGACAAAAAATATCACAAAAGTTAAAACTTAAGATAAATGATATGCGGAGAGAAAATACACCATATGTAACAAAGGATTAGTAACCATAATATGATTTTTTAAAGGCCCTATATATGAATAAGAAAACAAACAACAGTCTTTCAAAAGCTAACAGAAAAAAATGGGGGTGGGGGAATAAAGTAGGTTTCATATGCAAAGAGAGTTACGAAAGCTACAGTACAATAAAATAAAATAAACGCCCCAAAATTTACCTACAAATGTTTGTATGTACACAGGAAAAGGTATGGAAGAACATATACCAAACTGTTAATAGTAGTTACCTCTAGAGAGCAAAATGTGGGAATGTGGGACTTTTTCTTTATAAATTTCTACATAGGGGCTTCCCTGGTGGTTCAGTGGTTAAGAATCTGCCTGACAATGCAGGGGACACAGGTTCGAGCCCTGGTCCGGGAAGATCCCACATGCCGCGGAGCAACTAAGCCCATGCACCACAACTACTGAGCCTGTGCTCTAGAGCCCGCGAGCCACAACCACTGAGCCCACATGTTGCAACTACTAAAGCCCGTGTGCCTAGAGCCCGTGCTCCACAACAAGAGAAGCCACAGCAATGAGAAGCCCGTGCACCACAACGAAGAGTAGCTCCCACTCGCCACAACTAGAGAAAGCCCGTGCGCAGCAACGAAGACCCAACGCACCTCAAAATAAAAATAAATACATTTATTAAAAAAAAAATTTCTACATAGATTGAACTTTTTACAATGAACGTGCTTTTTTTTTTAAACTTACCTTTGTTTAATTATAAAAGAAAAAATACTGATAGTTTTAGTGTAAAAGGCTAATATTTTCAGTAGGAATCACAAGCTTCCTGGTCTTCCCAACAACCACTTAACCTCAAAATCGTATGACATTTGGAAAATATATCTTCACATTATCAAAATTTTCCTAAGAATTCTTAACTAAAAATATGCCAACTTTTTGTCCTCACCAAATGGGCCACTGTATTCAATTTCCAGTGGCCCTCTGTTCAAAGCCGGTTCCAACCTAACTTCAAAAGTGAAGTGTCTAAACCAGACAAAAAATTTAGCAACATAACACAAAGTATTGATATGGAACCCACATGTCCAAAATATGCCTAACAGTAACAGACAGCAACTGTTTAAGGGTAACTGCAAGTAGCTCCATATCCACTTCAGTTTCAATTCTGAATCATTTCTCATTAAACTGGAAGAAAAATTTTTTTGAGCCATTTGTCACCTCTGACTAAACACAGGCTTCAGCCCCCAAATCTCTAAGTGTAGAAAAAGTACCTGCCCTCGAGAAGACTGCCAATGGAAGGGTTCTTCTAGAAAAAGTGGTTCGCACACACAGCAGGAAAATCTTGTATAGAGGGAACTCGGCTACCACGTCCATTCCCTCAACCAATTTGAAAACTACTGGAAGTAAATGACTAAGAAGTAAAACATGAGACAAGATGAAAAAAATCTTACATATTGAAAAACACATAAAGTGGTTCAAGTCTGTTTGTTTTAAAAAGTTGTCTTTTTCTGAAATTAGAATATTACATTCTTTTGCTCTGGATGAAACAGAAATTAGCTTTACTAGTTTCCTATAATGCACTTAAAAATTTTTAGCTGCTATCATGGATTATATGACTACTTATACTTAACAAAATGTATTACATGTAGATTTGCCTAACTATTCTTCACATCATTAGACCTGAATTTAATAAATAAATAAAACTACCAGTTGTCGGAATTCAGCACCCTCCCCTTTCCCTAACACTGTCGCTGAAACAAGTTTAAGCTAAAATAATCAGCATCCATGTCTCAGAAGATGTGACCATAACCACAATGAAACCTTAAATTAGTGAGGTTGGAAATCTTCCACAAAGCAAAGCAAAGATTCATTACCTTTCACCATTTATGTAACAGGCACAGTATCTTGGTTTCCAGAGCGGCCAGACTCTGAACCACTGAGCATGGCAGTACCCCCTGCTCAATCTAAATTCAGCTGCCAGGATATCTGCAACCAAAACAGACTGTAGGGCCTAGCTTCCCTTGTTCAAAAGGTAAACAAACCCTCTGGCCTGACTTACCAATAAAGATGTGAGTAAAAAGATTACCAGGAGGAGAGCATACCCAAGTTTTAAGCTCTTAAGTTCTCAGTGAAGTTTCTTAAGATTCCTCACTTAAAAGGGAAAGACAAACCTTGTCAGTAATGTTAGAAATGGCACACTCTACTCCAGGAAAAACAAAACAAAAAAAAACCTCTTCAGGTACACTGATAACTTTATCATACACCAATGAGCATATTATCAGAAAGATCTAGGAAAAAATGTGCCTGGAAGAATACAGCATTAAAATTCATAGACTGGTAGAGAGAAAAAAGATCCAAGACTAAGGTCAAAATCCCTCAGTATTTTTAATGTTGGACTTGCTCCTGTCTTGAACAAGCTCCTAAGCTTGCTCTCAAGTGTAAATTGTCAGTAACTGCCAAGAAAAAAATTTTAAACATCGCAGAGTGCTTGTTTTATCCAATTTATAACATACTTCATTATCATCAAACACTATAAGTTACATAACCCTACGGCTTTGTAATTATCTCCTAAAGACATTTTAAATGAAAACAGCCCTACTATTTATTGCCTCCCTTTCTTAACTCCTTTTTCTTTATTTTTTGAGATTACTGACTCTTAAAACTGGATAATAGAGACTGGTTCACCCTTCCTCCAATTCATCTACCAGGCATTTGACCTTCAGTGGTAGTTTAGTGTTTAACCATCATTCACATTTCTTTTCTACTGATAAACACTGCCATAAATTAGGATGAACAATACAATTTGGCATGTTATCTTATCAGACTGTGTACTTACAATTAATGGCTGCTACCCAGATCTTGACTGGTCTACTCTTACACCTACAACAGCTCCTTTTGGAAAAGGCACCTTAAAACAGAACTTCAACTTAAGCTCTTTCTGCAGAAAAGGCAGGGTAATTAGTAACTAAATGGCCTACAAACTGAGTTCTCTTGAAACACTCAAAATAGTAAAGTTAAGTAGTAGATCTTAACTGCATTTGACTTTTAATTGCTAAAAATCTTGTGCTAGAGAGAAATCAGGAATAGATCCCATAGAAAATAATCTGTCTCTAACGATTCTTTTTTTTTCACATCTTTATTAGAGTATAATTGCTTTACAATGTTGTGTTAGTTTCTACTGTACAACAAGGTGAATCAACTATACGTATACATATATCCCCATATACCCTCCCTCTTGAGCCTCCCTCCCACCCTCCCTATCCCACCCCTCTAGGTGGTCACAAAGCATCAAGCTGATCTCCCTGTGCTATGCAGCAGCACTAACCATTCATTTTACATCTGGTAGTGTGTATATGTCGATGCCACTCTCTCACTTCGTCCCAGCTTCCCCTTCCCCCCCATGTCCTCAAGTCCGTTCTCTACGTCTGCGTCTTTATTCCTGCCCTGCCACTAGGTTCATCAGTACCGTTTTTTTTTTAGATTCCATATATATGCGCCTCTAACGCATATAAAATGGAATGTGGCTTGACTTCTTGCCCTGTTATGATAAACCCCAAACTACTTTATTACTTTAAAAACTGAGGAGAAAATGAAGACTAAATTTTTAACTTTAACAGCTACTTAAAACAGTAAAATAAAAATAATCACACTAAATAATACATCTCATTAATGAAGGAAATGAATTTTCCATTTTTCGTGCAGCAAATCAGACAACCCATAAACTTTTGAAAATAATTCATGAAAACAAATTTTAAACCTTACACTATATTTCATTTGAGAGCATGGAAACTTAAGTATGCTATAAGATAAACTATTCTATGTAAAGGAATTTAACAAAATTGATGTATCTGTTATAACTATAAATGGCTATTTTCACACAAATCTAGCACCTTTCTTCAGTATCTTCAAATTTTTTTTAGATCTTCATAAACTGATTTTAATAAAGTTTATCCCGAGCTAAGATTGATTGATTGATTTTTTTAAACTTCTATCAATCTAAGATCCCTGACATCTTTACACCAAGGAGGGAGTCTGGTCTTCACTAGAAAACATGATTTTTCTATAAACCATGTTAGATATGGATGGGTATTATCCACACAAATTATTTATCTTTCAAATATTATTAAAATCTGATGATTAGTAAACAACACATTGCCATTGCCCCAAGTACCTGAGAGGAGGCTGGAAGACAGTTTGCATATGCTTGAGTTATGGGTTAACAGGAGGATTTCTTAGATATGATACCAAAAGCACAATTCATAAGAGAAAAATGGATAAACCGGAATTCAAAATAAAAACTCTTGCTCCTAAAAGACACTGTTGATATATGTATAACTGATTCACGTTGCTGTACACCTGAAACTAACACAACATTGTAAATCAACTATACTCCAATAAATTTTTTTAAAATAAAATAATAAAATAATAAATAAAAGACACTGTTAAGAGGATGAAAAGATAAATCAAAGAAACGAAGAAAATCTTTGCAAAGCATTTATCTGGTAAAGGACTTGTTTCCAGAATAATAAAGAATTCTTGAAACTCTACATTAAGAAAACAAACAACCCAATTTTTTAAAATAGGCAAAAGATCTGAACGAGTACTTCACCAAAGATAAACAGCTAGCAAATAAGTACATGAAAAGATGTCAGTATCATTAGTTATCAGGAAAATGTAAATTAAAACCACAAGATAGCACTACACACTGATTAGAATGGTAATGGCTAAAATTTTATCATACTAGTGTTGGTGAGGATAAAGAGCAACAGGAACTCTCACACACTGCTAGACAGAATGTAAGATAGTACAGCCACTTTGGAAGACAATCTGGCAGTTTCTTAAAAAGTTCAACACACACCTACTAACCAAAGGATCCAGCCATTCCACTCCAAGGTATTTACCCAAGAGAAATTAAAACATAAGTCTACCAAAAGTTTCACAAGTTCATAGCAGCTTTATTCACTATAGGCAAAAACTAGAAACAATTCAAGTGTTCAACAGATGAATGGATAAACAAATCCTGTTATATCCTTACAATGTAACAGTACTCCCATATACCGCTCAGTAAAAAAAAAAAACTAACAAACTACTGATACAGGCAACAACAATGAATGATCCTAAACACAGGATGCTGATGAAAGAAGAGTACATCCTGGATAAGGCTGTTTACACGAAATTCCAGAAGAGGCAAAGCTAACCTATGGACAGCAAGTCAGTAAATTTCTGGGGGTAAAGAGGGGTGGGAATGAATGCAAAGGGCAGTAAAGGAACTTTTGGGGATAACAGAAAAGTTCTTATATCTTGATTATGTGACCATTATTTGAGTGAGTATATCTGTCAAAATGCAAAATGTATATCTAAAATGGTTCAATTTCACTGAATGTAAATTATACATCAATCAAGTTGATTAAGAATATTAAAAGCAAGATACATAGTGGTAGCAATCAGAAGCATAAGGTAGGGGCATAACATTACACTGGGCAGATTTATCAATGGCAATGAAACAACTACCACCAAACAGACAGACAGGACAGGGGATAAACAAAGTGATGGGTCCTGATCTGCTAAAAAATCCTGGCTAGAACCACTTTTAAAAATTAAGGGCTGGGAGGGACTTCCCTGGCAGTCCAGTGGTTGGGACTTCGCCTTCCAATGCAGGGGATACGGGTTCGATTCCTGGTCAGGGAGCCAAGATCCCACATGCCTTGCAGCCAAAAAGCCAAAAAACATAAAACAGAAGCAATGTTGTAACAAACTCAATTGGTCCACATCAAAAAAAATAAACTTAAAAAAAAAATTAAGGGTTGGGAATTCCCTGGCGGTCCAGTTGTTGGGACTCCACACTTCCACTGCAGGGGGCATGGGTTTGATACCTGACTGGGGAACTAGGATCCTGCATTCCACAGGGCACAGCCAAAAAGATAAAGAAAGAAAAAAAAACTTACAGGACTTCCGTGGTGGCATGGTGGTTGAGAATCCACCTGCCAATGCAAGGGACACAGGTTCGATCCCTGATCTAGGAAGATCCCACATGCCGTGGAGCAACTAAGCCCGTGCGCCACAACTACTGAAGCCCGCGTGCCTAGAGCCCGTGCTCCACAACAAGAGAAGCCACTGCAATGAGAAGCCTGCGCACCGCAACAAAGAGTAGCCCCTACTCGCCGCAACTAGAGAAAGCCTGCGCACACCTACGAAGACCCAATGCAACCAAAAATAAAAATAAAATAAATAAATTAAAAAAAAATTAAGGGCAAAGAAAAATACATATTCCCAAGAAGAAGGTGGGGTGAGAAAAGGCAGAAAATGCTTAAAGTCAACATTACCTATATGTACTACAAATCTCAAATAGAAAAGAATACCAGTTACACGGAAAACAATTACCTTTAATTAAGTAAAGGGAGTAGAAGGAGCTCAGTACCCAAGATATCTGATCTGAACCCAGATCTGCCACTGACTCACACTTTATTAAGGGCATTAACTCTGAGCACCTCAGTGTTCCTCCCCTTTCTGAAAAAGAAATATTAATTATGGTCCCTGAATAGCCCTTTTGAGACACTGCAGAAATAATTTATGTGAAAAAAGTCTGTTACACAGGAAAGTTATATTCTCCATGCAAAAGCATGCAACTAAGAATATACTACATTATCATCAAATCAAATTAATAATTGGGTATCTTAAGAGTCAAAACTGGCTCTCCAACCCAGAATGTCTCCCTATAGCCTATAAAGGCAAGCCCAAATGCCTCAGCTAAAAATTCATGTCCTCTATGAACTGACCCAGTCCCATCTATCTAAAACATCTTGTTGTATCAATCCAAATTCATCTACTCCTCCCAAACGTAGCATTTTCCCTCCCTGGATGTGCTGTCCCCATACTTCTGACAGCAATCCAACTCCTTCCTATACTTTGTTTAAAGGTGACCCCAAAGTCCACTGGCCTAATAAAACCTGCTTATCCCTGGGGGGAAGGATAAATTAGGAGGTTGGAATTAACATATACACACTAGTATATATAAAATAGATAACCAACAAGGACCTACTATAGCACAGGGAACTATACTCAATATTCTGTAATAACCTATAAGGGAAGAGAATCTGAAAAAGAATATATATACATACATATATATGTATAACTGAATCCCTGTGCTGTACACCAGAAACTAACACGATATTGTAAATTGACTACAATACAATTTTTTTAATGGTAAAAAAAGCAAAACAAAAACTGCTTATCCCTAACCAAAAATGTTCTTTCCTTTTCCTTAATTTCTAGTGCTTACTCAGCACTATAAAACATGGCATTTAATTTCAAACCATAGTTTCCTATTCTCTAATTATGTATTGCTTTTAAAATCTTATTTCTTCACCTACAGAAAGGAAGAGCCTTAGAGATGCATAGGATGGCTTCTACCCTGTTGTAATGTACCACACTGTTGGGAAGACAGAAAGTAGAGCTTGTTGCTTTCTCGATGATGCTGTATTACAGACAGTTTACCAACTTGAGGGGATGGAAATCTAAACCACATTCTATTTTGGCAACATCAGCAAGAATCTACGGTTTTACTTGCCCCATCTGGAGTTAAGTTGGAAGAAGGCAGAAGTGTAGGTTTGACAATTCTATACCTAAGTTGTTGGGCTTTTTGTTTTTCTGTGGGTTTCGGTGTTTTGCTTTTTTCTTTTTTTTTTAGTTTTTATTATTATGGGAACTTTCAAATATACACAAAAGTAGAAAGAAACTGCATAGTGCACCTCCTGTACCCATCAGCCATCTACGACAATTATAAACACATAGCCATTTGTACCTGTACTCCTGACCACTTCTTCCTCTCCCCAGCAGATCCCAGATACCATATTATGTCATCTACTTTATGTCAGTATGTATTTCTAAAAGCTAAGTACTTTTTCTTTTGAATATGACCACAATATTATTACTCTATCTAAAAAGATAATAATAATTCCTTAACATCAAATATCCAGTCAATGTTCAAATCTCCTTATTCTCATGTAATAATTTTTTTATCAATTGGTTTGTTCAAGTCAGGATCTCAGGTTACTTCAGGAGGAAAAATGGTTTCTTTTCTCCTTCTCCATGGCCTTCCACTCCTTCAATTTCATATCCTACCTCCCTTAAATTTTAGGTGTATGCAGAAGAGCATTTCCTTTTCCCAGTACCCACTACTCTCCTTCTTAATCAAGAAAACGTCTCTTCTCAGTCCCGATACTGAAGTCTACCATTACCTCAGAGCTCTTACCACATTCAGAAAAACATTTAATCCAATGACACAGCCTCCTTCCTTCACAGTTAAGCTGCCCATTTCATTTACTACTCCAAAGAGTTTTGAACTCTAACATCATATAAATATAAATAATGTAGCCCCATTAAACGATTATTTTTCCATTTCTATGACTCTCTCTGAGGAGCTCAGTTTTAAGTTCTTACATTGTCAGCTTCCCATTTTAAGTGAGTTACTCTTAACAATTCATGAACTAAGGCACAGTAGGTAGGGAATTTAAGCCCAAAAGATTACAGGTGCAACGCTGAGAGATCAACACTGGGTTGGCTCTCTTCCTTAGCCATGAAATTCATCCCCCACTAGTCACAAAGGGAACCAGGTAAGAAGCTATGTAATAATCAGCTCAAAAACAAACCCTAATAATCAGCTCAAAAAAAAAAAAACCCTTCAATAGAAAATAATATAAATGCAGACAGTGAATCAGTGGGGTTATTTTCATTCATTGTGAACATAGCTTAATAGAAGCAGATAGCAAATGTTAGGAAAACTAGGAGAGAAGAGAAAAAGAAAGCATAATCTTCACAACTACTTCTAAACCCTAAGAGATAGTAACTTGGACATTCAGCAGGGCAGGATGAATCAAAAACCCTTTATTACCCACTTGCTTGGACTCAGCATTGTGGAGGACAAAAAACAACATGCAGTCTCTGTCTTTAAGGAACTTACACTCTGGTAAAATGAGACTAAGGTATATCAATAAGCACTAAGTTGTGTAAAGCACATTTAAAGCAGTGGAGCTCATGGAAGGGATGGGTCAGCAAAGGCTAAAGAAGTCAAAGAGAATTATGTGACAGTCAGAAGAGCTGAACCTTGAAGGCAGGACATAATAGGAGTCAGTAACACTAGGACACACTGTAAGCACATGAGGGTGGAGATCATGCCTCTTTCACCACTCCATCCTAATGCCTGGCACAGAGCCTAGAACACAGCTGACCCTCAAATATTTGTGGATAAATAGAAGGAAGGACGAAAGGTAGAGGGAAAAAAAGAAAAGAAAGAAGGGGAAAAAAAAAAGAATAGGCAATCCAGATAAGAGGGTTTTTTAAAATTATTTTTTACTGGAGTATAGTTGAGTTTTTTTTTTTTAAATGAAAGATTAAACATGGCAATTTCATGAGGCAGTAAGGAAACACAGAATGGTGAGAGATTAGGTAAAATAGGTAAAATGAACCCAGCCTATCCATAGTTTTAAATGTCAGCCAAAGAGATATAAAACTGCTCCCATATTAAGTACTAAAATGAATATGTCCAGAAAGCACATTGTTATGTTTCCACTTTTCGAGAAGACTAACAAAAAGTATAAATGGCCATTTTTCCTAAAATGGTCATTCATCTTTGTAATATTATTGGGCATAACCTAGAAACGGTGCTAACATTTCCCCAGAGGTGAACTAATACCATTTGCTGGTAAAGATGAGTAATTCTTTTCCTGAATATTTTTACTATCTGGAAATGTGACTGGGTTATCACTAAGGTCAGTCTCTTTGGTGGCTGTTTAATCAAATGCCTGAGACTCACCACAATTAAAGCAAGAGACGGCTGAGTGCAACCTAGCATAAAAGTCAGTGACTAATGCTGAATCACAGCTTCCAAGCGGTTATTTCACCATAATGTCAACCTCCCATATTAACACCCCTTACAGTGGTCCTTGGAAGTACATCAAAAGTATTATCCAATAGTATTCTCCAATATTTTGCAGGATAATGCGAAAGAATTGAGGGCAGTAAAATCTAGTAGGGTCTTCAGCCTATAAGCCAAAATTTGTTAAGTCAAGGAAATTCTTGACCTCCTCAGACTACACAATAGGAGAAGTATTCATGATTATGGCATATGCTCAGTGAATATGAATTCCCCAGACATTTCCCCCCCAGAAATGTTCCAGGTCCTGGCTACCACCAGCTACGGTCTTCAGTGGCAGCTATATAATCTCTATATAGAAGGACTTTAGGAACTGCAATCTAATGAGGGAAGGGGACCGTGGAGAATTCACCATAAAGCTACATAAGCATGGTAAGTGTATTACTTTCATTTAAATTATATGCATATTCAGAGTGAGTCTGGCCGGCTGTTAGCGTCTCCAGTCATTTTCCTTAGCATTCCTTCTACTCTTCCAGCCCAAATCATGAGAAAAAGGCAAGTTGTCTGCTTATAGATTAACACTTATAATGACACTGATAGAATTCTGGTTATTTATAATTTCACTGTTCAATTTGGGTGCCTAACACCTGGTGAGATGGAAATAACAAGAGCCCTGGAGTCATACTGACCTACTTATAAAATCTCAGCTCTACCACTTAAAAGATTTGTGACCTTGAACAAGTTACCAAAATGGACCTCAGTTTCCTCTATGGAAACTAGGTATAACAACAGTTTCTTTGCAAAGCTGTTGAGAGGTTAAGCATGAAATTATATGAAGTAACCAGAACACAGTAGGCACTTAGCATATGGTCATTATGATGGAAGGCTGGTGACTGGGCCTATATTCAGGTTTCCAAATACTATTAACTATATAATGAAAGCCTTTATCAGCCTCATTCTCTCTAGTCCAGTTGTGAGGTGACTTACCTACCCTTGTATAATCTCATCTGCTGTCTAGAGGAAAAAGGCTCCCTCCCACTAATCAGTCTTGAGGCCAAAGGTGACTCTGACATTACAGCCATCTCCTTGCCATGTTATCATCTCCTCCCTGACTCTGGAGCCTCTAGAAAATCCTATGTTTTCTCTATTGCCTATTTGTTTCATGGCCTTAGGCTACATGCACTCCCTTAAGAGATTCTGAATGCCCAGTTTTGCCCCCAGTCTATTCTAGGAAACTCTGAAAGTATCCAGTTTCTCAAGAACGACCATGTTTTGGTTTGCCCTACTACTATACTCCAAGAGGGCAGTCAACCCATCATGTTCTGCCAACGCCTAAAAACCTTTTTGTCTCTGTCACGCTAATTGCCAGCTCTTCTCTCCCCTGGTAAGCGGGATCCTGATTTCTAGAATGACAGGTACATCTCTCTCTCTCACAGGCTTGCCTCACTCAGGTTTATTTCACCTTATTCTCCCACCAGCACTTCCCTACATCCCCACAACAGTATTTCTAGTTTGGGAAAAGTGGAAAGATACTCAAATCAGAGTTAAAAGACCTTGGTTCTTCTACCTCGACCTCTGTTACTCAAATTTATTCTTCTTTGTAAAATGCTGTGCTTACCTCACAAGATTGCAGGAAGGCTCAGATAAGACATTTGTGAATATGTTGTAGAGATCCAAGATATTATTATAACTATAACAAGTTTCTGTTATGACTTAACATTTACTATTTTTATTTTTTGACTGCATCGGGTCTTAGCTGTGGCACACAGGATCTTCGTTGAGGCATGAGGGATCTTTCACTGCAGCGCGCGGGCTTCTCTCTAGTTGTGGCGTATGGGTCTTCTCTATTTGTGGCACGCGGGCTCTCTCATTGAGGCGTGCAAGCTCAGTAGTTGTGGTGCATGGGCTTAGCTGCCCCACGGCACGTGGGATCCTAGTTCCCCAACCAGGGATCTAACCCGCGTCCCCTGCATTGGAAAGCGGATTCTTTACCACTGGACCACCAAGCAAGTCCCAACATTTAGTTTTTTTCTTTTTTAAACATCTTTATTGGAGTATAATTGCTTTACTATGTTGTGTTAGTTTCTGCTGTATAACAAAGTGAATCAGCTATATGCATACGTATATCCCCATACCCCCTCCCTCTTGCATCTCCCTCCTACCCTCCCTATCCCACCCCTCTAGGTGGTCACAAAGCACAGAGCCGATCTCCCTGTGCTATGCGGCTGCTTCCCACTAGTTATCTATTTTACATTTGGTAGTGTATACATGTCAACGTTACTCTCTCATTTCGTCCCAGCTTACCCTTCCCCCTCCCAGTGTCCTTAAGTCCATTCTCTACGTCTGCGTCTTTATTCCTGTCCTGTCCCTAGGGTCATCAGAACCATTTTTTTTTTAGATTCCATATATATGTGTTAGCACACGGTATTTGTTTATCTCTTTCTGACTTATTTCACTCTGTATGACAGACTCGAGGTCCATCCACCTCACTACAAATAACTCAATTTCGTTTCTTTTTCTGGCGGAGTAATACTCCATTGTATATATGTGCCACATCTTCTTCATCCATTCATCTGTCAATGGACACTTAGGTTGCTTCCATGTCCTGGCTATTGTAAATAGTGCTGCAGTAAACATTGTGGTACATGACTCTTTTTGAATTATGATTTTCTCAGGGTGTATGCCCAGTAGTGGGATTGCTGGGTCCTATGGTAGTTCTAATTTTTAGTTTTTTAAGGAACCTCCATACTGTTCTCCATAGTGGCTGTATCAATTTACATTCCCACCAACAGTGCAAGAGAGTTCCCTTTTCTCCACACCCTCTCCAGCATTTATTGTTTGTAGGTTTTTCTGATGATGGCCATTCTGACCGGTGTGAGGTGACACCTCCGTATAGTTTTGACTTGAATTTCTCTAGTGATTAGTGATGTTGAGCATCTTTTCATGTGTTTGTTGGCAATCTGTATACCTTCTTTGGAGAAATGTCTATTTAGGTCTTCTGCCCATTTTTGTATTGCGCTGTTCATTTTTTTGATATTGAGCTGCTTGTATATTTTGGAGATTAATCCTTTGTCAGTTGCTTTATTTGCAAGTATTTTCTCCCATTCTGAGGGTTGCCTTTCATCTATTTTTATGGTTTCCTTTGCTGTGCAAAAGCTTTTAAGTCTCATTAGGTCCCATTTATTTTTGTTTTTATTTCCATTTCTCTAGGAGGTGGGTCAAAAAGGACCTTGCTGTGATTTATGTCACAGAGTGTTCTGCCTGTGCTTTCCTCTAAGAGTTTTATAGTGTCTGGCCTTACATTTAGGTCTTTAATCCATTTTGAGTTTATTTCTGTGTATGGTGTTAGGAAGTGTTCTAATTTCATTCTTTTACACGTAGCTGTCCAGTTTTCCCAGCACCACTTATTGAAGAGGCTGTCTTTTCTCCACTGTATACTCTTGCCTCCTTTATCAAAGATAAGGTGACCATATGTGCGTGGGTTTATCTCTGGGCTTTCTATCCTGTTGCACTGATCTATATTTCTGTTTTTGTGCCGCTGTCTTGATTACTGTAGCTGTCCAACATTTACTTTTGAATATAAAACCCTAACATTTTTTAACTCTTCTAGCATTATTTATGTTAGCAAAGGATCAGAAGTAACTCAAATAGTCATCTACTAGGGGACTAACTAAAAAAATATATGATACATCTTTTCATGGGAATACTGTAGAGCATTTTTTTAATTAGAAAGCTCCTTATATAGCTACATGTAATAATCCTTAAGATATAATAGTGAAAAAAGATGCAGATCAGTGAGTATAATTTACTACAATTTCTTTTAAAATAGGGGGTACAGTAAATAGATACACACATTTACTTATAAACACATAAAATATCACAGGATATATGACACTGATAATACTGACTATATAGGAGGGGGATCTGATCGCCATGGGGTAGGTGCAGACAGAAAACTTTTCTCTGTATTTCACTCTTTTGTAGCTTTTAAATTTTTGAAACCCTAGCCCCTAGATGGGGTAGGAAAATCATCTCTTCATACACCTATAAACCTGAGAAATAAAATGAACCATTAATGAGGACGACAGCATATCTGACAATTCATTTCCTGGGCCAGCCTCAACATCAAAATTACCACCACCTAAAACAAACTATGTTCCCTTCCATGATCTCATTCCATCAAGTGACCAGAGTTAATTTATTCCTTCTAGTCAAACTTCCTGACTTGCTAATTATGTATCCATGTGCTATGCATTTCCACACTCAACCCTATTTATAAACTCTTAAAACTTATTGTTTTAAGGGATCTACTGCAAGTCTTAGAAAGGCCCTCTGAACCATAACATTTTCCACCTTCCAGCCTGGTCAAGGATCATTTCAATCCTAACTTTTCTGAACCAAAAACTGAGTTCTTCCTCTTAATTACTCAAGGTTCACCACAGGTCCAAGCAAATCAGTAATATGAGTCTCTTTGGTTAGATGACTCTACTGCAGACTATCCCCCTACTCAGAGAAGAGTAGATTATGTTAATTTCCTCTAATCTGGCAGAAAAACACTCCTTCCAAACCTTGCAAAATAACTCTTCCAGGGCGATAAATAAAATGTATGGAGGCAACATCCTCCCAAACCTAAATTGTAAACAACATTGCCTTAAACATGACTTTAGTCATGCTGGAATGATATCACAGGAGCTAAAACACTGCTCAAAACAGCAGCAAGTGCTACCTCCATTCTTGCTGTCCTATGACAAGCAGGGTATTTTTGGACCTAGCCTATGAAGCAGCACTCTGTTGATTATGAGCTCCATCCTCTGAATTCCTTTCATATTCAACCTTGGTTTTCACTTTTCTGGCACAGCGCTCCAAAACCTCAATGCAATACATAATGAAATGCTGGGTTACTTTAGCGCAAAAAGGTCAAGCCTCCAAAAGCGTTCTAATTAGGAAATCTCTTCAGTGAAAGCATATAGAAATGTGCTGACTCCTTTTCCCTTCTCTCTTTTTCCAACAGCTATTTGCTTTCTCCGGAGCAAATCTTCAGTCAAACACAAAAGCCAACCACCTAGCAAAGCTCAAATACAGACAGGTGTTTTGCAAGCACAGTTAAATCTCAGGAGTAACTGATCAACATGAGATAACATCTATTAACAAGGTGCTTATTGGTGTGCTGGGACAGTTAACTGCCTAAAAATCTCTCAGTTAAGACTAGCATTGAGAAAAATGAGGAATACAACTAAAAGAAAAAGTAAGCCCACTTTCCACCAACAGAAAACTCGCAAAAGAAAGAATCACGTTACGTCAACTAGTCCTGCCACACAAAAACACTTTATTCCAGGGTTATTTTCAGTGATACTTAATTCCATGGTGCAGACTAAGGACCGTAAACAAACCTTTTTGAGTATTTTTCTATTTTAATTCTACTATGGGGAGGGTGGGAGGGAGGGAGATGCATGAGGGAAGGGATGTGGGAACAGATGTATATGTTTGACTGATTCACTTTGTTATAAAGCAGAAACTAATAAAAAAATTTAAAAATTAAAAAAAAAATTCTACTAAAGTCGATGGTTAGGCTTATTAAGAAAAAGTCTGAGAGAGTATGACAAAACCATTTTTTTTAACAAAACAGGTACTCATCTGAAAATATACTTGTAAATTACAGTTATTTAGAATTAAGAGTTTCATTGACGCACTCTAGAATAATGTTCCAACTGAAAGGAAAGCAAGGATCTTATCACAATAGGTATGCCCTGTTCCATTAGCTCTGTTCCCCAAACATCAAGTTTCTCTGCTTTAAACTTCTTTAATACTCACAAGACCCTAAAGTTGGCTCCTGCATGAGACAGACATGACAGAAAATCCCAAGAGAATGCTAATTTCAGACTGTAAGAATTTCTAATATTTAACAGAGAAAAGAAGGCTAAAGAAAAGGAAGTGATTATTTAGCAATGTTACCTGGGCTTTGCCCAAGTCATATCTGAATCGATTTACTGCATGCCACAGGAGGTAAACAAGTCAAGCACAGGTGAAAAATCAAGGTCACTAAACTGAATTCTGTATAGCACTTTTAAGTAGTATCTGTTTCACTATGGGCTTTGACTTCAGCTGGGTGCCAGTGCAATTTCTTGATGCCTTTTCTGCCACCTACCTTCTCTGTCTCTGTATTCTGCATTAAAAGATTGTGAGGAAAATGTTATGTTTTCTAGAGGTACCCAAGATTTTAAAATGAGAGGTGTTTTTTTTTTTTTAAGACACTTAGGATGTCAAGCCAGAATGACATATGTCATATCCTAGAAAAGCTCTTCAACAAGTAACACTCCCAGATCATTTCTACTTTGCAGGCTCTCAGAATGCATTAAATGTTTCATAAGTTAAATGAATGTTTTCTAAGGGAGAGCAAGGAGTTTTACTAAAGGAGATTACAGTGCTTCCCAAACTGGTATTATATTTAAGAACATTTGAGGCTGGCTTTCCAAATATACTTTAAGTACTATAAAGCTATAAATAATTAAAGCTGTACAGTATCGAAGCAAGTAAAAACAGCACAATCAATGTATTAAAAGAGTTCAGAAATGTACCCAAGTATCTGGAGATTCTGTAGACAAAGTAGCTTTTTAAATCAAGAGGGAAAAGATGGATTATTTAATAATATTGTGTTGGGACACAGACAACAAACTAGACATCTGAGGAAAAAGACAGATTCATTCACTCAATAAATGGAGGGCCTATTACCGGCAAGCACTGTGCTAGATACTGAAAATAACAACAAGGGAAAAACTGCACAATCCATTGCCCTCAAGGAGCTTCCAGTCAAGGGGAAGAAAAAAGCCATTAATAACCACAAAAATGAATGTAAACCAACAGGTCCAATAAATTCCACAACTGATTCCCTTCTCACCTGGTTTAAACCAAAATGCATTCGACATGAAACAAAGATCTAATTTTAAAAACAAAACCATAAAAATACTTGAAGAAAACATGGGTACATAGTTTTATAAGATGAGGAAGAAAACTGAGAAACCTTAAAGTAAAAAACAAAAAAAGCTGACTACATGAAAATGTTTAGATTTTATAGTAAAAAAAAAAAAAATACACACACACATACGCTGTCGAGACAAACACAGAAACATATCTATAATATTTGAATAGGTAACTAATTCCCCTAATATTCAAAAAGCTATGCACATTAATGAGAAAAAGCCAAAAAGCCCAAAAGAAAAATAGACAGGACACAGATAATTCCAAGAAAAAATACGAATAGCCAATAGACCAATTAAATGATAGTCAAATTCACTAATAAATAACTACAAACCGAGATGACGTTTTCTCACCTGTCAGACTGACTCCCTAAAGAGGTGGCTGGTTGCCCACGTTTAAAGAGAGCAGAGGAGCACTGTCATACACCCCCAGCCGAGTGAATTAGCTCGGCCTTTCTTGGAGGGCAACTGAGCAACATTTATAAAATTCTAAGCACTCATACTTTGACTCAGGCATTCCAGCTCTAGTGAATTATTCTAGTAAATTACTGAGAAAAAGAAGAATTTAGTTTATAACATTGTATATATCATAATGGAAAAGAACACATAACTTTTGGGAGGTTTACTCTAGGTTGGACCTAATAAAACACTTGTATTTTTTTTTTTTTTTTTTAGAGCTCTAGAGCACAGGCTCAATAGTTGTGGCGCATGGGCTTAGTTGTTCTGTGGCATGTGGGATCTTCCTGGTCCAGGGATCGAACCCATGTCCCCTGTATTGGCAGGCGGATGCTTAACCACCGCACCACCAAAGAAGCCTTTTTTTTTAATCTGTTTATTTATTTGGCTGCAGAAGATCTTCGTTGCGGCACGCAGGATCTTTAGTTGCGGCATGTGGGATCTAGTTCCTTGACCAGGGGTTGAACCCGGGCCCCCTGCATTGGGAGCGCAGAGTCTTAACCACTGGACCACCAGGGAAGTCCCCCAAACACGTGTACTTTTAAAAATTAAATTAAATCTGAGATTTATAAGTCTTTTGAATAATAAACAGTGCAAAAGCTAATAGAAAACTAGTACAAGCATACAAATATAAATGTGCAGAAACTGTTAAGTGACATATAATTTGAAATAAAAAAATAAAAGCCAGAAACAGGGCTTCCCTGGTGGCGCAGTGGTTGAGAGTCCGCCTGCCGATGCAGGGGACGCGGGTTCGTGCCCCGGTCCGGGAGGGTCCCACATGCCGTGGAGTGGCTGGGCCCGTGAGCCATGGCCGCTGAGCCTGCGCGTCCGGAGCCTGTGCTCCGCGACGGGAGAGGCCACAACAGTGGGAGGCCCGCGTACCGCCAAAAAAAAAAAAAAAAGCCAGAAACAACCCTAAACCTATCAATAGGGCACTACTTAAATAAATTATAGTATATCCATAAAATGGAATACTCTGCAGCATTACAAAGATGGAGACTAGAGCAAAATGTATTGATGTGATAGAATGTGGAAATATATTATTAAAATAAAAAATGAGTAGCAAAACCACTATGTGTAAATAAACAACACAGACCTGTATAGCGCAGGGAACTATATTCAATACCTTATAATAACCTATAATGGAAAAGAAGATATACATATATACTACTGAATCACTTTGTTATACACCTGAAACTAACACAACATTAAATCAATTATACTCCAATTTAAAAAACAAAAAACCAAATAGCGGGGCTTCCCTGGTGGCGCAGTGGTTGAGAGTCCGCCTGCCGATGCAGGGGACACGGGTTCGTGCCCCGGTCTGGGAAGATCCCACATGCCGCGGAGCGGTTGGGCCCGTGAGCCATGGCCGTTGAGCCTGCGCGTCCGGAGCCTGTGCTCCGCAACGGGAGAGGCCACAACAGTGAGAGGCCCACGTACAGCAAAAAAAAAAAAAAAAAAAAAAAAAAAAACCAAATAGCGAAGAAAACATTGGCAGTACATTCTTTGACATTGATCTTAGTAATATTTTTGAATATGTCTCTTCAGGCAAGGAAGCAAAAATAAATAAATAAAGGAGACTACATCAAACTAAAAAGCTTTTGCACAGTGAAGGAAACCATCAACAAAATGAAAAAGTCACCTACTGAATTGGGAGAAGATATTTGCAAATGATATACCCAATTAATATTTGGTTAATATGCAAAATATACAAAGAATTCAAACAACTCAACATAAAGAAAACAAACAACCCAATTAAAAAATGGGCAGAGGGGCTTCCCTGGTGGCGCAGTGGTTGAGAGTCCTCCTGCCGATGCAGGGGACACGGGTTCGTGCCCCGGTCCGGGAAGATCCCACATGCCGCGGAGCAGCTAGGCCCGTGAGCCATGGCCGCTAAGCCTGCATGTCCAGAGCCTGTGCTCCGCAACGGGAGAGGCCACAACAGTGAGAGGGCCGCGTACCGCAAAAAAAAAAAATGGGCAGAGGATCTGAATAGACATTTTTCCAAAGAAGACATACAGATGGCCAACAGTCAGATGAAAAGATGCTCAACATCACTTATCATCAGGGAAATGAAAATCAAAACCACAGTGAGATATCACTTCACACCTGTCAGAATGGCAGGTCAAAAACACACAAATAACAAGTGTTGGCGAGGATGTGGGGAAAAGGGAACCTTCGTGCACTGTTGATGGGAATGTAAACTTGTGCAGCCACTATGGAAAACAGTATGGAGATGCCTCAAAAAATTAAAAAGAGAGCTACCATATGATCCAGCAATTCCATTCCTGGGTATTTATCCAAAGAAAACAAAGCCACTAATTAGAAAAGGTATACGCACCCCTGTGTTCACTGCAGCATTATTTACAATAGCCAAGATACGGAAGCAATCTAAGTGCCCATCAACAGATGAATGGATAAAGACGTGGCATATATATATACACACACACATACACACAATGGAATATTATTACTCAGCCATAGAAAAGAATGAAATCCTGCCATTTATGACAACATGGATGGACCTAGAGGGCATTATGCCAAGTGAAATAAGTCAGACAGACAAAGACAAATACTGTATGATTTCACTTACATGTGGAATCTTAAAAAATAAAACAAATGAATAAACATAACAAAAGAGAAACAGAGTCATAGATACAGAGAAAAAACAGGTGGTTGCCAGAGAGGAGGGTGGGTAGGGCAAGAAGAGAAATAGGTGAGAGAGATTAAGAGGTACAAACTTCCTGTTGCAAAATAAATGAGTCGCGAGTATGAAATGCACAGTGAGGGGAATACTGTCAATAATTATGTAATATCTTTGTATGGTGACAGATCGTAACTAGACTTATCATGGTGATCATTTTGAAATGTACAGAAATAATGAGCCCCTATGCTGTGTAAGGAGAACTAACACAGTATTGTAGGTCAATTGTACTTCAAAAACAAACAAACAAACTCACAGAAAAAGAGATCAGATTTGTGGTTACCAGAGACAGGGGGAGGGGGAGGAGGAACTGGACGAAAGGAGTCAAAGCTACAAATTTCCAGTTATAAGACAATTAAGTACTACGGATGTAATGGTACAACATGATAAATATAATTAACACTGCTATTATGTTATATGTGAAAGTTAACAGAGTATATCCTAAGAGAAAGAATTTCACAAGGAAAAGGAACTTTCACTTTTGATGTTATTTATTTTGTAGAGTTTGATTATTTTATAAGACACATGTATCAGATAGATACACAGATAGATGTTTTTAAAGAGACTTTGCGGCTATAAAATGTCCAGGAAAAGGGAGATCTATCCCAAAGTGAGAGAAAGGTACAAAATGAGTACAGAGGAAAATATTTCAAGAGAACATATAATTTCAGAGTTAGAATAACTTTATAAATACGGAAACTAGAGCATCAAAATTTAAAACCTTTGTGCTGCAAATAAAACCATCACAAAAGTGAAAAGACGACCTACAAAATAGGCGAAAATATTTGTATGTCATATATCTGATAAAGGACTTATATCCAGAATATATAAAGAATTCTTACAACTCAACAATAAAAAGACAACCTAACTAAAAAAAATGGGCAAAGAATCTAAATAGACACTTCTCCAAAGATCTACAAATGGTCCCTTAGCATAGAAAAGATACTCAACACCATGAGTCATAAGAGAAATGCAAATCAAAACCACAATGAACTACCACTTCACATTCACTTGGATGGCTAAATCAAAAAGAAAGAAAATAAGTTTTGGTAAGCATGTGGAAAAACTGGAACCCTCATACATTACTGGTGGGAATGGAAAATGGTGCAGCCATTTTGGAAAACAGTTTGGCAGTTCCTCAAAAAGTTAAATATGGAATGTTTATGATGCAGAAATTCCACTCCTGGGTATATGCCCAAGAAAAATTGAAACATACGTCCACACAAAACTGTGTACACGAGGGGAATTCCCTGGCAGTCCAGTGGTTAAGACTCCACGCTTCCAACGCACAGGGCACGGGTTCCGTCCCTGGGTCAGGGAACTGAGATCCTACGTGCCGCTCAGTGCGGCCAAATAAATAAATAAAATAGCGTAATTTAAAAAAAAAAATTGTACACAAATGTTCACAACAGCATTGTTCATAGTAGCCAAAAGTGGGACTAATGCAAATGTCCACTATTTCATGAATGAATATACAAAATGCAATATAGCCATACAATGGAATATTATTCAGCCATAAAAAGGAAGGAAATTCTGACATATGCTACAACATAGATGAACCTTGAAGACATTATGCTAAGTGAAAGAAGCCAGACACGAAAGGCAATATGTTGTATGACTCCATTTATATGAAATGTCCAGAATGGGCAAATCTATAGAGACTGATTAGTGATTGATTAGGGCTGCAGGAGGGAGGTTGAGGAAATGGACAGTGACTGCTAATGGGTCACGTCTTTTAAGAGGAATAAAAACATTCTAAAGTGGATTGTGGGGGACTTCCTTGGTGGCGCAGTGGTTAAGAATCCGCCTGCCAATGCAGGGGACACTGGTTCGAGCCCTGGTCTGGGAAGATCCCACATGCCGCAGAGCAACTAAGCCCATGCGCCACAACTACTGAGCCTGCGCTCTAGAGCCTGCGAGCCACAACTACTGAGCCCGTGTGCTACTGAAGCCCGCGTGCCTAGAGCCTGTGCTCCGTGACAGTGGAAGCCACCGCAATGAGAATTCCGCACACCACAACGAAGAGTAGGCCCTGCTCGCCGCAACTAGAGAAAGCCCGCGCACAGCAGTGAAGACCCAACGCAGCCAAAAATAAATAAATAAATTTTAAAAATAAATAAATAAAAATAAAATAAAATAAAATGGATTGTGGGGACTCCCCTGGTGGTCCAGTGGTTGCGAATCACCTTCCAATGTAGGGGACATGGGTTGGATCCCTGGTCAGGGAACTAAGATCCCACATACTTCAGGGCAACTAAGCCCGAGCACTGCAACTACTGAGCCCGCATGCTCTAGAGCCCGTGCACTACAACTAGAGAGCCCACGTGCCACAACTACTGAGCCCACGTGCTCTGGAGCCCGAGCGCCACAAGAAGAGAGATGCCCGCATACTGCAACTGAGACCCATCAAGCCAAATAAATAAATAAATAAATATTTTTTAAAATAAAAAATAAAATGGACTGTGGTGGGGAACTCCCTGGCGGTCCAGTGGTTAGGACTCTGCGCTTTCACTGCTGGGGCCCAGGTTCAATCCCTGGTCAGGGAACTAAGATCCCGCAAAACGCGCAGCACAACCAAAAAAGGAAAAAAAAAAAGGATTGTGGTGATGGTTGCACAACTCTGTGAATATACTAAAAACACTGAATTGGGTGAATTGTACGGTATGGGAATTATATCCCAATACAGCTGTTGAAAAAATATATACATTAAAAAGAAACTGGAAGGGACTTCCCTGGTGGCGCAGTGGTTAAGAATCCACCTGCCAATGCAGGGGACACCAGTTCAAGCCCTTGTCTGGGAAGATCCCACATGCCGCGGACCACCTAAGCCCCTGTGCCACAACTACTGAGCCTGCACTCTAGAGCCCGTGCTCCACAAGAGAAGCCCCTGCACTGAGAAGCCCACACACCGCAACGAAGAGTAGCCCCCGCTCGCCACAACTAGAGACAGCCCGCGTGCAGCAACAAAGACCCAGTGCAGCCCAAAAATAAATAAATAAATAAATAAATATTTTTTTAAAAAAGAAAGAAACTGGAAGCCCTATGGGGTTAAGTGACCTGCCCAAAGAAAGCTGCCAGGCTAGTAAAAACTGAGACGTGAAACACGTGCCCTGACTCCCACAGCAATGCTCAGTGCATCACTTAGACTGCCTCGAGCTGCTCTGATGGGCCAAAAAGGTTCCCCCAAAGCCTGGAAAAGCAGAAAACACTGCTACTAGCATAAGGAAAGGAAGAGAAATTTAGGTAACACAACTGAAATGTTGTTTTCAAATTTTAATGTGACTCCAAAATTGATTCTTGGCCTAAAAATCTAAAAACCATTGATAGAAGAGGCTGTGACTTAGTAAAACAGTACCCCTTTTACTAAGAGCTCAATCAGAGCAGGGCACGGGATGCAGCTGCTGGCTGAAAAGGAAGAAGGAAAATGAGATGAGGCTGAAATCACCGGCCACTCTTCTGCATGTGTCAGAGGCCAATGGCTAACAATGCTTCAAACAAGTTTTATTCTCGAGGACTGTGAAATCCTGTACCGAGACCCGAAAGTATCATCTCAAAACTGAATTAGCTCCCAGAATTACTATACACATATAAGATATTTAGGAATAAAAAATGAACATGGTATCTCTGCAGCTGACTTGGACACAAAGATCACTGCTGGAAGACAACTGCCCCATTTGACTAGAATAACAATATCACTGTTGATGTAGAAATGGAAAGTAAGCCAAGAACATACAATCACTAAAAACATTATTTTGAGGGTTTAAAAAAATGAGCTACCAAAAAAACCTCATCTATTGTCAGAACACTGCTTATGCAACACTAGAACATTTTGACAGAAGGAAAGGACAACAGCAGGCAGGAAGCAGGAAGAAAGAAGTAAGAAATCCTGCAGGTGCCCAGCTAATCCTAATAAGAAACACACAGCTCTTCTCCTGCCTTCCACAGTAACAACAGTCCTGTTCCTTGTGGTACACGGACCAAGATTTCTTTTGCCAGGAACAGAAAACAACTTACTACGTGAAAATGTCAACTTGTTCCAGGGAACACTACACTGGCAGTGAACAGACATAAACCTTTCAAACTACAAAGTTTTGGCTGTTTCCTCAACCAAATTTTTAACATCACTGGCCTATTGTCAAATTCAGTCCAGTTCATGCAAACTCTAACACAAGTGGACAAAAATACTACGCTGAAGTATACACTGTAAATAAAAAACTCTATAAAATATCTTGTCCTCAAATTGCTAACAATTTGGCTTACTTATAATTAGAAAATTAACGTAGAAGTTCTCTTAACCCACCACCTCTCAAGCAACCTGCCGAAATAACTGATGCTTCCCCTTTCCTCTGTAAAACAACTGGGGCCCCAGCATGCAAGCTGGCCCCAATGAATAGCCACTCCCTCTACTCCTGGATATTTCTGCTCCCATCCATTAAGTTGCATGCTTACCAAGAATTAACTGGTTATCCCCAAACCTATTTATACCAGTTGTTCTTGTTATTATAGTAATGCAGTTTAATTATCTATGTAAACGGATGAGAAATCTGGGAGAAAAGAAAGACATGTTTCTTTGAAAACTAAGTTGAATGCTTAAAATGACTTGGCAAAGTCAAATTAGATGTGGATGAGACAAGTGTAAAAGACTAGGGGGAGAGAATCAAGAACTCAAGAGAGATTCTGTACTCATATTGCTTCACAAATGCTTTTAAATTCCTACTCTGCTTTAAAAAAGCAAAACTGGGGCTTCCCTGGTGGCGCAGTGGTTGGGAGTCCGCCTGCCAATGCAGGGGACACGGGTTCGTGCCCCGGTCCGGGAGGATCCCACATGTCGCGGAGCAGCTGGGCCCGTGAGCCACGGCCGCTGAGCCTGTGCGTCCGGAGCCTGTGCTCCGCCACGGGAGAGGCCGCAACAGTGAGAGGCCCGCGTACCGCAAAAAAAAAAAAAAAAAAAAAAAAAAAAAGCAAAACTGGACTCATAGATGATGAACTATGGGTATGTTTAACACAAACATGATGAAGAACTTCAATCAGGACATCAATATACAGAGAAAGGTCTACATCTAAGATTAGCGAATGTGTTTCTTAGACAAACTGCAAAGAAAAAGAATAGGAGGGGAAATCTATAGAGTAAAACAATTTTTTAATACAAAACTTAAGGGACATCAATCAATTATAATGTATGGACTTTATTTAGACCCTGATTCAAACAAACAAGTGGTTAAAAAAAGAAAATATATATATATGTATATAACACTAATTTGATACTTAATGACATTAAAGAATTATTGTTGTTTTAGGTAGGATAATGGTACTGTGGTTATGTTTTTTGAGAAATAATCCTGGCCTATACAGAGATACATGCCAAAATATTCATAGATGAAATAAGATTCTGGGAATTGCTTCAAAATAAACTAGGGAGAAAAGAGAAGCTGGAAGTGATATGGGTGAAAGATTGGCCATGAGGTAATAACTGCTTACGCTGAGTGATAGGTCGATGGGGGTTCATTATGTCATTCTTTTTAATTTTGCTTATGTTTGAAATTTTCCATAATAAACACTTTTTGAAAAAGATTAGTGGATTAATGCATATTCACATTTTAAATTAAAATAAAATATTAAAAGTATATATGCATCATTATTTCTGATTTCCCTGCTTCGTTCATTTCTTTCCCCTAATTAACTAAGCAAATCATAACCCAAACTGACTGTATAAAAGGCCTTCTATTGGAGACAAAAGAAAAGAGCATATTGTCAGACGCCTAAAATACAGCAGTGGTAACCCCAAACATTCTAAGAACAATATTCCACATGACCCAATTACCCTTAAAACCTCTTAAATAACACATAAAGTACAGTGTGTAAAGTAAGTACAAACATAATAGGACTGGTGTATCACCACATTTATTCACATAATTATTTCCTTTACAATCTCCGCACCATCTTTTTGCCATTAAAAAAAGAGAGGAGTAATTCACAAACTTCATCAATCTCTGAAATTCTTACTCAGGTTTACCGAAGGATAGTTATTTAAAAATCAAAGATTCAAGTAATCAGAGTCTTTCTCATTAACCTTTCTTCTCTCCTTCAGCAACTTGTCCAATTTAAGTTTATGTCTCTTTGTGAAAGACCAGGAGAGAATGATGATTCATAAAAAACAACTGAAAAGGTTAGAGTCACACTTAACTCTTTTCATTCCTCGTCCAGGTTTGGTTCAGGGAAGGAAGGATTAGGCAGCTGCTCCAGCCCTCTTTAATGGGTCCCATACCTACTGCCCTAGGTTTAGAGGTGCAGCAGGGACTTAAACGCCCTACACTCCCAAACCAAGGAGGGCAGAAGCGGAGACAAAATAAAAAAAGAAGACTTCATTCACTTCTGGGAGGCTAAACCCTGGCACAACCTTTCTGGAAAGCAATGTGCCAATATATGAATCAGATATCTTAAAAACATGTATACCCTCTGACCCAATAATTTCACATCCAACAGTCTATCCTGGGAAAAAATCAGAAATGCTTCAAAGATTCATGCACAAAAATGGTCATCACAGCAAATTTCTAACAGTGAAAAACTGGGAAGAACCTTAAATTATGAAAAAGGTTAAAAAAATAATGGCAGTCATACAACAGCAAAGTACACATCCATTAAAATTGATGTTTACAAATAGTTTCAAATGATGAGAAAATGCTTATAATGATAAGAGGGGAAGAAATAAAATAGTATATCAATATGATCTCAATTATGTATTTTACAATATTAATAACTGTTGCCTCTCGGGGGCAGGATTATGGGTGATTTTTTTTCCTTCTGCTTCTTTATAATTTTCTGAGTTTTCCCAATTATAATCAGAAAAAAATAGGGCAAGGTGGTAGAAGTGAGCCAGTAATAATAAGCAACTGGGTTGAAGAGAGTTTATGCTCAAGACTTCTTGTATTCCTCCTCTATCAGGTCCCGGCTGCGAGCATTCAATTGCTCCTTTAACTTAACCCTTTGCCCACCCTGACAAGAATAACACTTATCCTCTTGTCTTCTAGTATCAGTAGCCATTACTTTTTGCCTACAGGTGACAGAAAAAATACTATTTGAATGAATCCATTTAAGGTAAGGACCAATAAAAGTAACCCACTGAAATTAAGGACCAGTGACAGAAAAACAGTAGTTGTTTTAATCAGATCACTTAGTATAAAGAAAAGAACAAGTGGTAACTCCAACAAAGAGTGTGAAGTTATTTCAGGAAGTACCAGCAGCTCAAGACAGCTTAGTGGGTCTGCAAAGAAGAGGCTCCTGGACAGAAGAGGGAAAACAAGGCACTGGCTGACTGTACTGACTGTACCCATGGGACCTTCTCAAGTAAGTAACCCATTGGGAGCCTGTATGTGTAAGAACCTTCTCCTTAAAATAAGGGACTTGAATTTAAATTGCAAGATTTACTTTAAATTATACTGAACTTCTTAATAATGAAAGTTTGAGATATGCGAAAAGTAACTTGCCCAGAAAGGCTGTGAAATATCCTTACCTAGAGATTTGTGAAAAAAAGGTAGAACATTATTTTTCTTTAACATCTTAACTGGAGATAGAAAATTTCAATAATAAAATTCTAAGATGCATTGAGTATAAAAAGCAAACTCAGCTCCCATTTTTTTTTAAATAAATTTATTTATTTTATTTATTTATTTTTGGCTGTGTTGGGTCTTCGTTGCTGGGCGCGGGCTTTCTCTAGTTGCGGCGAACGGGGGCTACTCGCTACTCTCCATTGCAGTGCACGGGCTTCTCATCGCGGTGGCTTCTCTTGTTGCGGAGCACGGGCTCTAGGCACGCGGGCTTCAGTAGTTGTGGCACGTGGGCTCAGTAGTTGTGGCACACAGGCTTAGTTGTGCCGCGGCATGTGGGATCTTCCCGGACCAGGGCTCGAACCCGTGTCCCCTGCATTGACAGGCGGATTCTTAACCACTGCGCCACCAAGGAAGCACCCTTTTTTTTTTTAATCCTTACATTCATTCACTAAATGAGTATTTACAGGCATTGTAGTAGGCACTGGGAATACAGCAGCAAACAATAGCTTAAAATCCCTTCCTGCATGGAGCTGACATTAAATTATCACCCTGTGCCTCCTAACAAGCTTTAAAAGTTAGGTATTTTCTTCTTTTTTTTTTTTTTTTTTTTTTTTTTTTGAGGTACGCGGGCCTCTCACTGCTGTGGCCTCTCCCGTTGCGGAGCACAGGCTCCGGACACGCAGGCTCAGCGGCCGTGGCTCACGGGCCCAGCCGCTCCGCGGCATGTGGGATCTTCCCGGACCGGGGCACGAACCCGCGTCCCCTGCATCGGCAGGCGGACTCTCAACCACTGCGCCACCAGGGAAGCCCCTTCTTTTTCTTTTTAAGTAAAATGATTTTTAGAAATTTCAAGCATGTCAAAACACTGCCAGAAAACAAAAAGCACCTAGCATTTGGACTGATCCAGAGACGCCCTTAATAAATACTGGGGAAACAAGACTAAAAAACTGTGTGTCTGAGGCACTGGGGTGGCAGGCAGACAATTTCTCTATATACGAGTTTGCACTTTTTGAATTTTGTGCCATATATCATTCATTCCTAGTTTTTGATAAACAATTTTTCAAAAGCTTATTGGCTGGCTGGCTGGAATGAATGAATGAAAAATTTCTTCTCCAAAAAATTCAGTCTCAAGAAATGTGGTTAGTTAACCTAAAATTTCACATTCAATTCTTCTGGAGGGAGCAAAGAGAAGTAAAGCCTACTGCTGGTAAGCATGGGCTGGAGCTGAAACTAGGCAGAAATTTGAGGATTTCTCAGAAATTCCTAATCAATACCTAAATATAGTTTAAGATAACTGGCCAAAAGTACCCAGTTTTGGTACTGGGTGAGGGAGCCCAGCCTCCACAGAGGAGCTTAAACAGGCAATGGGTTTGCATCTCCTTCCTTTTCAGTTTCTGGGAAATGAGACTGAGTATTTACAATCTGATTCCTAACTCTCTGACAAGCTAAATTCTGAGAAGAAATACTTACCAGTGTGTCCAGAGACACCTGGTCTACAGTGGATCACACACCTCCTGAACAGAAGTATGTTCTAGCATAACTTCACCACGGCTCATCCAACAGTTTTGTCCTTAGCTGATGGAATTTTACTCTGAACAGATCCAGAAGAAACCTTCTCAAGCTAATTCATTCAAGACTGTTGAGGGCTTCTCAAAGACATCACCAAGGCCATTACACACATTCCCATGGACAAAAGTCCATGAGAATGTATATAATTTTCATCCTCTGGATGTTATCAGTCATCCACAAGACAGCATGACTATACTATTATGCCAGAAGGGACCAAGCTACTATTATAAAGGAGGTAGGGATTCACCTGATGGGTGAGGTCATTCACCTGGGGAACAGGCCAAGCTCTTAGATCAGAAACTAGAACCACATAAGAGGAGCCCTAGATAAATGGTTCCCTTGGCCCTCACCTGCATCATCAAGGTACGTATCTTGGTGACCAGTTCTCTTAATGAGTTATAAGATGGCACCATCCCCTGGAAACTGGTATTGTTCTGGTAAATAAGGAGTCCGTCTAAGAAATGTACCTTCAAAGACAGACCAGACCAACCCAACAGAGCAAAAGTATAATTACTCATGTTCCCTGAGTGTGAGCTAGATATAGTGGCAAAAGCAAACTATATAAGGCAGACTGTGTTTATGATCATTGCTTTTTCTGTGTTTCTTTCTCTTTTTACTTCCTTTGCATTCTGAAAGGCTTTTTTTGACACCTCAGTCATGTCAAGGGAGCACCAAGGGGCATTTGAGTAGGAGACCGAAAGGCAAAGCAGTGTACCCATGGAGGACTGCAGGTAAGTGACAGGGGTGATAGAGTGACACAATGCCAAAGGACAGGTTAAATACAGTGTTGGTATATCCCTTACTTGGAAAATTTTCCTCTCATCATGACTTCTCATCTTTGGAGTTTGTTTTAATAGAGAGGATAAATAATCTTAGACTTTAATTAGTAGGTGTATCTTGTTTCTCTAATGAAAGAGTAAGTATTCAGAGGGCAAGGGCAATGCTTTCTACGATTGGAGGAGTCAGGGTGGAGTTAACTAGGAGTAGGATACCTGGATTCTATTTCTACCTCTCCCACTAATTAGCTATAGGATTCTGGGCAAATGGGGGGTGGGAGAGATACAGCAGAGAGCTGTGAGTCTAACAGATAATTGGTCTAAACTACTTTTATGGCTCCTAAAAGCCTGAGATTCCGTTAAGTCCATCTTTCTAGACTCTAGAAGAGAAAGAGTTGGAATAGAACATCTCTGAGATCTTTTTTTTTAATAAATTTATTTATTTATCCATTCATTCAATCATTCTGTGTTGGGTCTTTGTTGCTGTCCACTGGCTTTCTCTAGTTGCGGCAAGCGGGGGCTTCTCTTTGTTGTGGAGCACAGGCTCTAGGCACACGGGCTTCAGTAGTTGTGGCATGTGGTCTCAGTAATTGTGGCACGTGGGCTCTAGAGCGCAGGCTCAGTCAGTAGTCGTGGCGCACGGGCTTAGTTGCTCCGCGGCACGTGGGATCTTCCTGAACCAGGGATTGAACCTGTGTCCCCTGCATTGGCAGGCAGATTCTTAACCACTGCGCCACCAGGGAAGTCCCCCAAAGTGAGTTTTTAAAAACATAAATCAGATAATGTCAGTGCTCTGCTTTGATATCTTCTGAGGTCAGTCCCCTGTTTCATACCCAATTCCATAAAATGGCCTATAAGACCCATATGATCTGGCCCCTGTCTAACTTTCTGATCCCATTCCTTACCATCCCTTCTCTTGTTCACTAAGCTCTAGGCACCCTGACCTTGGGTTTAATCTTTGGACAAACCAACTTCATTTCTACCCCAAGGCTGCTGCACGTGTCATTCCTTCTGCACTGAATAGTCCATCTTCTGAATCTTCCCAAGCTGGCTCTTTCTCATCATTCAGTTGTCAGCTCAAATATCACCACCCTGGAAAGGCCTTCCAGCACCCTGCCCCAGACACTCTCTAGCCCTTTTATTTTCTTCATAGTATTTGTCACTATATAAAATTATTTGTTTACATGTTTCTTGCCTGTCTCCTCCCATCGGAAAATAAGTTCCAAGAAGGCAAGAGCTTTTTTTCTCTTTTGTTTTTGGGGTACTCTAGAGCCAGAGTAGAACCTGACACAAAATCTGCATTCAGTAAATATACACTGAATGAACGAATGGACAAGGGAAAGGTTCCATCTCTGTGCAGAGAAGTTTTAGGTGTTTTTTAGACTTACAAAGGCTCTGGTAAGAAGAGCACATTTCTTTTTCCTTCCAGAGCATCCATTTTGTTCTCTTTTATGCCAGAAACTAGAAAACATTAGCCAGATTGATGCTTGGAAAATGAAAACAGCACTTCTGGCACAGAAATAACTAGTCTGGGCACCTCTGGCTTGAGCCAGATCTATGACTTTCTAGGGAGCTGGCACCGAAGTCAGAATGTTAAAATAAACAGTTTTGATGCTGAAAGTGGAATACTGGTATTTTGACTCTGGAAAAACGAGTCCAAATCAGTCTTAGCTCTTCACAAAGTTTCAACAAACCTATCTCAAAATGAAGTTAGTTGGCTTTCAACAGTCATTTCTAGATTATCTAGGGATGGAACTATCCTCCTCAAATGTAACTAATATAAATCTTGCTTTCAATTTCTTTTTGACATAATTCTCTTTTCTATTTACTAATGAATCTTGTTTTCAGCCTTCTAACGAGCACAAGCATTATCCTTAGAAGTGAAAATAATACTATTGGCCCACTTTGAGTTGTTCTCCTCGTGGAAATGAGTTTGCACTAAACCACACAGCACACAGATGTGTCATGGCTCGTCAGTATTTGGAAAGGGGTCAGGGAGCACAATGTTTTCTCTGTGTAATATCTAAAGTTAAGAACCCTGACCTTGGCCCTCTAAGTAGCACACCCTGCACCCAAGTGCAAGTGTCTCCTTAAGCTTGTAAGAATATTTCTTCATGTTCTCCATGAAATTTAAGGGAATCTCTGGAGGAAAGACTGCACTCAAACAAACTCTGTTCTGTCACCAGTCTGACAAAGCATAGCTACACAAACACCCTGAATATTCAAGGCAGCCCAAATAAAAGCCAGCGTTAGTCACAGTTTTCATTAGACAAGTCTCATAACTATTTAAAAAGTTTAATGGAAAACTATATTTTTAAATGTCAACTGCATGAAATTAGCCCATAGTCCACAGGAATTAAATCCACTCTCTCAAAGAGGCACGTGAAATAATAGCAAACTACTTTTTTAACCTGCAAGCAGCACATCATCAGGATGACATCTGCCTACACTAAACAAATGGCACTCATGAACTGTTCCGAAGTGGTGAAAAGCAAACAAAGGGGACTATGTCTTACTCATTTTTGTTACTATTGCATCTGATGATGATGATGAAGAAGATGGTTATAGGGAATTCCCTGGTGGTCTAGTGGCTAAGCCTCCGTGCTCACAATGCAGGGGGCCCGGGTTCGATCCCTGGTCAGGGAACTAGATCCCACATGCTGCAACTAAGCGTTTGCATGCCACAACTAAAAATCCCACGTGCCGCAACAAAGATCTTGCACACAGCAACAAAGATTCCGAGTGCTGCAACTAAGACCCAGCACAGCCAGATAAATAAATAAATATTTTTTAAAAAAAGATGGTGATAACATTTACTATATACCTACTATGTGCCAGGTACACTTGTTCTAAGAGTTTCACATATATTATCTTATATAATCTTCAAAACACCCAAACTTGTAAAGTAAGTACTATTGTTATCTCATTTCATAGATGAGGAAATCCAAGCACAGACAGGTTAAATTACCCAGCTATGAAGTAGCAGAAGATCCAAACCCAGGCAGTCTCATCCAAAGCTCAAGCTCTTACCACAAACCAATAAACAGGCAGGTGATATATCAATATATTTGTTAAAATACATTTTTAAAGTACTTGACCAATGGCTTTTATAGTCATGTATGCTCTTTTTTTAAATGCATACAAAATATATCTACTCTTCGTTCCCATTCATCCAACCACTGAAAGTATAATTAGGTACAGGCAACCAAATAGGCAATTGAGAAGAGAAAATCTTTTCTTTTTTTTAATCTCTTTAATATGTTATAGTGTCCTACCAAAAGAATAGGGCCAGAGAATCTCAGACCAAGGCTTCTCCAGAAAAGGGAACTCAAAGAAGGGAGGACAAAGACAGCCAGGGTGAGCTGCTGACCAAAGTATGTCACAGATGAATATTCTCTCCCGTTAACTGTTCTGCAGTGACGCTCTAAGCACTGCAGTGCTGCCAATATCAAGTCTGAGCTCATGAATGCCGTGCTGCAAAAGTCACCAACAACCAAATAGGAAAATATTTCCCTTTCTCTACTGATTTTATTCATCCCAGAGTCCTGATCTAGGAGGTTTGACAGTTAACAGAATTTGGGAAAGGGCCAGCTTTACCACTTATTGTTGGACCGAGCACAGTAGCTTAGTCAATAAATAAAGTTTACTTTAGCCTCTCAGTCCATGGAATAGGTAGTGTGTGTAAGAAAAGCTGACCATAAGTATTTCTCTGATGTTCAGAAAACACCTATTACATAACCTCTTTCAGACAACACAAATATCATCTGAATTACCTAAGTCTGATGGTTATATACGGTTATAGGAAAAACCTAGACCATTCAGTGGCCTACAGGGAGAAAAAGGAGAAAGAAAAAAAATCACATACCTCCAAAAAACAAAACAAAAAAATGATACATTCTGAAAAGAGATGGGGGAAAAAAATAGCTAGCTCTCTTTGGTTCCAAGTGACCTGACTGAAGAAGTAAGATAAACACTGCAGTGCATGGGAGAAAAATCTATCTACCTGAGTAACGGAACAGCAGCTTCTGCCACTGCCAATACCCAGGCACCTTCCTTGCCATTATATAACCAAACCATGGCCTCAATAGGCCATCATACTGTATGTCAACAGTTCTTAGACACATCTGAGCTGTCAGCATTTGAGAAACCTTTCCAAAGTGGATTCAGATAAGCATGAAGCAGGCCAAAATATGTTCATCATTTACTCAGAGCACATGACAGCTCCTTGTGAATTACGCTTCACTCATGTCGTCAGAGTAATTTAAGCAGAGAAACACAGGGTGCCTATAACTGTAACTAGGAAATTGCACACCGCTACAGAAACACAAATGAGTGCTGGTGTGGTCCCGTCACACATGCAACGCATTGTCCAAGCCATTTCAGCCTCATTCAAGATTTTGAATATTTCCATACATAGGAATTGCGTAACTGCACACCACAAATGATCAAAGAAAAACCAACATAAACAGTGACACCCATTTATAAACAAGCTGATGTTTAAAATGCTGCAGTCCTAAAGGATACCAAGGACTTTGAGAAAAACTTAGACACACACACACACACACACACACACACACACACACTGGAAAATTAGAAAGCGGGGAGACCGGCCATAATTAGCCACTGGCTTTGCTGACTACTGAAGATAGAAATGTCTCTATTATATATAAAGCCAAGAATCAACTGTTTGCAATTACATTTACAAAAACATTCAACCCTCTCTGTCACAGATTTTTTTAATCAATATTTTGATGTATCCAAGGGCTGTAAGATACAAAATTCTTTAAATCAGAGATACCATAAACCAGGCAACCAGTTAAGTTCATGGAGTCTGTCCCCCAGAGGTCAGAGCAAAATAATCACAGGAGCTCAACGTGATTACTTAGGTGGGAGGGGGAGGCCGCGGAGAAAGGAAATACCAAAACAAGGAACAAGGCTCCAACAACTAGAGCTGTTTGTAAACATAAATTTGGTTTGGCTAACAGTAAACACAACTGGAAACACTCAGGGGGGCAGAGATGCACCAGAGTCTTGGTTCAGTCCACTCCCCGCCAGGGGCCTGAGGGGAGCACCAGGAAACCTGGGACTTTGGGATCTCATTCAGCTCAGACCTGCAGACTTGAGGCCCTCTGAAAGACACTGACAGAAAGGCTGAAGGGGGCCCCCCAGAGGAAGTGAAACTGACCAATCAATTTTCCACAGCCACCCCCCAAAGCCACCCTGCTAAGAAGGGCCCCTTACAGTCTGACAGAAAGGAGGGAAAAAGGGACTTGAGGTCATAAGTGAGCAGGAGACAAGGCAGAGGTAAGTCACTGCCTTCTGAAAGCAAGGGACTGCCATAAGAGCAGAAACAAGGTAGGCGACAAGAACCAGAGGCTAGGCTGAGGAGGTGACGGGAATTGACGCGGCTTTGGTAGGAAGCAGCAGCAGCTGTAACAGTTCTTCATTAGTCAGGGTGAGGGAAACACAAATTGCAGCTTTAAATATAATGAATGACTACATCTAAAGTATTCATTCAAGTGAGAGACGGAGCAAAGAAAGAAAACCGGAGTACAAATGGGCTTGTGAGTCCTGTCAAAATCAAACAATTCCTCCTCGTGGCTTCGATTCCAATACTCCCAATGAAGAAGACCACAGGAAAGAGCTAACCGTATTTCCTCCAAAAATGAATTTTCTATATAAAATGTTAAATGTACATGGATATGGCTTCCTAATTGACCTTGCCCAATTTCACCACCACAGCTCCACAAATCCCTTGGGAACCAAAGGGCCCCATGAGTGTCTGGGTTCCTCACACACCTCCTCAGTCACCAGGCTTTCCCCTCACCACTGACAGCCCACCCTGGGCTCTATAAGGCCCACAGTTCTGGACCCTCCAACAACTAAATACAACCAGCAATCCAGCTCTCCCAAACTGTTTAACCCCTGAGTACCTAGGGCCACCACAAACCTGGGCCCCCCTTGGGCCTCTGTTCCCTGACCCCCTTCCTGCAGAAAAATAAAGTGCTTTATTTCCTCCATATTTCCCCATTTTTTTCATCGCCTCCTCCAATAATCCTGTCTGTCCTCAGACTCTCATTCCCACCATCTATCAGTCTTGGACGATCAAATGCTGATTGGTGCCTCTGTCAAAAGGTACCAGGTCCCTCATACCTCCCAGTACGCTGTACCCACCACATACCCCTGGTACGTGCCCCAGCTATCCTCGTTCCCCTCAGAACCCCACATCTGCGGGCTGCCGGTTTCACCCTCGTTTTCCCCCATCCTCCTGGTCCACATTTCCTATTCCCCTGCCCTCATTCCCTTAGGATTTCCTAACTGCTGGTTCCAGAGGCTTCTTAGCTTACTGCCTCCTGGCTCCGGGAGAGTTCCAAACCTCTTCTTTCCAATCATCTCTTCTACGACCCTCCGCACAGCCCAGGGAGCCCCCTCCCCATCCCCGGCTCCCTAGTTCCCCAGGTCCCCGCGCTGAGTGGACCCCTGCGTCCCCTCTGCCGTGCAGTTACCCTCTCCCGGGTCCCCCGGTGTCCCCCACCTTCTGCTTGCCCTCTCCGCACTCTCGCCCGACAGCCCCCTACCCGTTTCCCCGGTCCCCAACGCTCTCCCGAGCCCCGCTCCCCGCGCCGACCCCTCAGCCTCGGTGTCGCGGGGCTCTCCTGTGCCCTCCGCACTCGGACGGTCCCGGGCCGCGCAGCCCCGCCGCCGCCCGGTCCCACCGCGCCACTACCTTGGCCTTGGTGACGAGGTGCGTGGCCCGCTTGACCACAGCGAAGTTGCCCTTGCCGATGGTGCGGTCGATCTCGTAGTAGCCGATGCGGGCAGGCACCGGCCCGCGGGAGGCCGGGGCTGAGGGACGCGGCGGGCCAGCCGCCGGGGACACAGCAGCGGGGGCGGCCGGGGGCCCCGAGGCGGGCGGAGGCAGCAGGCGGCCCGCCGGCCCGGCTCCCCCCGCTCCGGCCCCGGCAGCCCCGCCAGCTCCACTCGCCGCCGCCGCCGCCATCTTGTTGTGCAGTGAAACCTCCGGGGCCGCGGGGAGCCGGCGGGGGGGAGGGGGGGAGGGGGCAGAGGGGCGGGAAAAGAGGTGGGGGGGAGCCGGGGGACGTCACTCCGGGAGGCGGAGCGCCCGCGCCGCCGGGGCCTGGCGCCATGGCAACCGCTCGTCACGTGCCGACGCGCGTCACTGCCCAGAGCCATGGCAACCGTGACCTCACTGGCGAGCTCGACCTTCCCGCGTGGGCCTGGTTCCTCGGGTGTCGGCTCCCGGGTGCCCCCCTTCGGGGAGGAGACAGTGGGCACCGCCAGTGTGCCAGCAGGTACCAAACCGCCGCAGCGTTGCCCGAGTCTGGGGGTGCTTATGCCTGACCCAAACCCGCCCTCGATCCCCCCGGAACCGCTAATGTGACCCCTAGTGTGACCTCTGTCCCAGTTCGGCAATCACTCAGCCTCCTTTAAAACAAAGTATTTCCTCATCACCAGAAATATTAGCACTGTCCCACTTTAGCCCTTGAGGCCCCAAAGGCAGGAATAGCTACAGTATCGAAGCAACTGTAACCAAGTCGAAAGCGAGGCAGGGGAATTCTTCAGTAAAATTCCTTCCTCTTACAAAACTCAACTCACCCGGTACAACCACTGTAATTGTCACCGAATGTAGAGGAATGGGGAAATTAGGATTTGCGTGTTCAAGGGCGGAGAAACCAGCCCAAACACGCATTCCAGTCATTGGGTGGGTGAGGGCCAGAGCAGGGACGTCATTTTCCTTCCTCTCACCCTATAGCTAGATGATTGTCAAAGAAGTGCCTGCGTCCTATTTCTGTTACTTGTTTAACCCTGATGAAGCAGTGGTGCGCATTGTCCAGTGAGTCACGTCATGGTTAAATACGTTACGTCTGTTGGGCAAAATAAATAAGTAAATAATAAAATAAAAATTCACGCTTACCAGCGACTCTCCAAGGACATTAAAGGTGATCAAATCAAATTCCAGCAGTAAATCTCATATCCCTTTTTCTTCTCTCCTGTGTTATCTGCCATTCCACACCCTCCAGAGCCCTCACTAGCTCCCAGGTTTCCCCCTCCTTCCCCCCCCCCGCCTTTATTAAGTAGATGGGCTTTAACAGCTTCAGGTAGGGCCGGGGATGGGTAGGCTACTGGGCTATCAATAACGAGATGGTCCGGTCAGGCAAGCGGGGAGGAGGGAAGGCTGTGAGCACTCCAATGCTGAAATGTATTCCTCCTTCCAGTCCTGACCCCTCCACATCTATGTCTCTCTCGATGGCAGAACTGTGTTGTCCGGTCACTGCATGTACAATATTAAAAACTGACACCCAGGTCACTGTGAATGTATGAGAAGCAGAGCCCCTATTTACTCTCTCTGACCGAAAGATATTTACTAGCTCTCTGATTCCCCATCTGACTATGAGTAATGGCTGGGACTAGGACAGGACAGGGAGGTCATTCCACAACTGCCTTGAATCAATTCCCTGGTTGCTGTTCCAAAGTACCAGCACAATTAACACTAATTGGCTTCTTTACTGGCAAATAAGGATAAGGATGAAGTGGTCCTCAGCTTCTTGCAGTGGTTAAGCCCTTTCATTGGTTGAGCTCTTTCACTGGTTGAGCTCATTCAATTGCAGATAAATGATGGCATGTGGCCAGCCTCTCATCACTTTGACCCTACTCACCTGCCTCGAACAAGGACTGTACATTAACTTTGGTGCTGGGCCCCAGGGTCCCAGTTATCCTATCTCCCTAAGGAAAGGAGGAGGATGGGGGTCTTAACAGAAAACTTATGAGCAATAAGGCAAGGGGAAAAACTCTTTTGCTCCGAAGGCTGCAGGAGCAGCACTGAAACCATTCTCATAACAACTTTACAGCCTCTCCTCCACCCATGGAGATCATTTGAACATCAGATACAGCAACTTCTGCTGCTCTCTGGAGGGTGTCAAAAGCAAAGAAGCCTCTGGGGAGAAACTAGAAAATGGAGCGTTGGTCTAACTTCCCAGAAGAAGAGGCAGGCAGATCACTCTTGTCCCTAGTAATGGCCAGAATGTGTATGCTGTGTATTATGTGATTTACGCTCTGTGCCTGTATGGATAGAGGCCAGTAGATGCTGTGTCCTATTGAGACTTGGACAAAGACTTGCTGGAGATTTCCCTGAAGAGTACTCTTTGGTGAGAATAATATAGAAAATTAGGGAGGGGGTTGATGAACGAAGATCATCAGGGAAAAAGGAAAACAGTTTAGATGTATGTATTTAATAATTATTTGTCGAATACCAAGAACTGAGTTAAGTTTGGGAGGAACTCACAATAACAACAATTTGCCAGGCACTATGCTAAGCAGTTTATATAAATGAACTTACTTAATCTTGAACAACCCTGTGAGACAGAATATATTATTATCCCCATTTTGCAGATAAGGAAAATGAGGCACAGAGGGATTAAGGGAGTTGACCATGGTCATAGGGCTAGAAAGTGAATCCTAGAATTAGGATTCAAACCCAGGAAGCCTACCTCTGGAAGCTGAGATCCTCTCCCACTGGATTATACACCCTGTCAGAGTAGTAGCTAATAGGAAAAGTAGTTTCCCCCAAAACTCAGTTTAGACCCAGGGAAGAAGAAGACTTGGAGAGTTCTGGGGAACAGGGCAGAGCAGGCACTGAAGCATATCAATAAAGAGCAACAGATAGCAAAACTGACTGAAGTGATGACTTTACTTGCAAGTAGCTCCATGAAGAGACTCACTACTTATTGTGCAGGAGTTTTGCTGTCCTTAGAAAACAGACGGGAAGGTGTGTTCCTGCCCTGCTGCAGACTCAGAGGGGTAGCTTGAGGGCTGGATTCTCAGAGTCCTGCAGTCCAGGGTGGAGACAGAGAGCTAGCCACCACCCAGCTTCCAATCCACCACCATAACCAATTCGCTCTTTTCTGGAAAAGCAAAAGATAGATTCAAAGATGAAAATGAGACATTTTCCTCCATAATGTCATTGCGTTTTGTTTCTAAAATTTGAAAAGGGCAAACCAAGGCATTCTTGATGGATATGATAGGCCCTTAGGAACTTCTGGAAGTGATGCAAAACCTCTGAGGACCTAAGGTCTGAGTGGGGAGTGATATAAGCAGTGGGAGGGAATACATTAACTCTTTTATGATTTTAAAGGCCCACTTAGCCCGTCTGCAGAGCAGTTTACCAACAACCCAAAAGGAAACTACAGCCTCACCACATAACTCCATAAATTCTCAGAGGCGTCGGGACCTTGAAGAAAGTCTAACCCCTCACTTTACATTGTCCCAGCTCATTACTGCTCTGAAAGAAGCTAGCATTTATATGAGCATTCAGTGACACAGAAGCATTATTCAGAAATTCCGTATGACAAAAGGCAACATCATATAATGTTTACATGCCACATATTCCCAAACAAGGCCATTATTAACCAGTTATAAATTCTGCCGTCACACAGAAATCAGGTCACTGTTGGATACACATTGTCAGGACACTCAGTGTGCCCTGGTTCTCTGGGTGAGCTGAAGGTGCATCTTCTCTCTGTTGGGGCAGCGCTCTGAGTTACCACCTCAGCTGTGTGGCTCTTGCCTTTCCTTTCCTATCCCAGACCAACCTAGTCATGACAAAGTGCATCCTATGGGTGCCCAGAAACAGGTCTGAGCAAAGTAAGTACATAGTCTCCTGCTGTAAAATATCTTGGGGAGGGGGCTTGAGAGCAGCTTTCAGTCAAGGATTTTCTGTCCTGCTTGCCTAAATTTTTCTTTTTAATGGAACCATTCAAGCTACTAAATGAAACATAAAAATTACCCTTGCTACTTTGCATATGTCCTAGGATACGGTTTAAGCATTTTTAGATTATTATTAAATAATTACCCTTTAGATCATCCAAAAGATTTTTAAGTGTGATGTTTTTTAAGGTTTTCTGCATTCTTAGATGTGACTATATTATCACTTGGGGTCAATGTTTTCCTCAGGTAAATACACCTGTGGTTTTATAAGGAAAATCAGTGGGAAAATATATTTAGTAAAGAAAAAGAGCTCATTCAGAACAACTTTTTTCACAAAAGGATATGATCCTTAAGGTAAGTTACACTTAGTTACTCTGTGATCAACTCCCAAATATTTACACTAATTTAAAAAATATGTTTGGGGCTTCCCTGGAGGTCCAGTGGTTAAGACTCTGCACTCCCAATGAAGGGGACACAGGTTTGATCCCTGGTCGGGGAACTAAGGTCCTGCATGCTGCACAGCTCAACCAAAAAATATATATAAATATATATATATATATATTTAACAATTTGTTTCTTTCTCTTAAATGAAAAGTATGATACTCAACAAATATTAAGATTTTGGCATATTTGGATCCTCTTCTTTCCCTCGAATACAGAAGTGTATCTCAATTCTAGGAATTCACCACATTTCACAGAAAATAAAAGCACGCTTCAAAGGTCTACGTTAGACAGAAGTTCTTTATTTCCCTGGTTCTAAACCGACAGAACTTCAGCTTTCCTCTTTTCACTTTATCGTCACATCTCTCCTGACTACAAAGCCATCATCTCTGCTACACCTGCCTTGGGAACTGCCTCTCAGTTTTTAGTGCTCACCTTCAAACAGCCTTGCATTGTTTTGGTAGACACTACAGAAACACTGTTTTTACGGCAGCTTCCTTGCATTATATTTGGGGTTTGCTTAATTTTTCTACCAGCCTTTCCAGCTATTGGTTAAGAAAAATTTATACTGTTGGGATTGATTTCTGTAGATAGCTAATATACCTTTGTTTGCTTCATTCCCACCACAATTTTCCTCAGTTAAACTAGAAAATCCATCATCTGCCTCTAAGGCCGAAAGTAGCCCTCTCCCTTGTCTGCAGCGACACCTGCTGGTCAAAGTTCTAAACTACATGATTCCTAGCTGGACTCCCTTTTCCATTCCACTTAGGCTTTCTAGTCCTCTCTGTTTAAACTACAGGCAGTTGAAAACCACAATCCCACAGCAGGAGCCAGGAAGCTGGAATCCAAATGGAAGCCGGCTCCAGGAAGCTGGATGTCTTTATGGCCAAATAGAGAGTACAGTGGGCTAAAGTTACAGTGGTGCTTTGGGCTGGGATAACAGTCCACAACTGTGGCTTTGTGCCACCCAGGGATGTCTCCGGTTATCCCTAGAGTCCTCGTGGCATTTTAAAAGACTTCTTAAGGGTGAAATGATTTCTGTTTGTTCTTATTTTTTAAATAATTTTATTCTTTTGGCATGTTTAAAGGGCAGCCTGGAATAATGAGTAAAAAGAGTGAGGGTTAGACCTCGCTTAGACAGTTAGACCTAAGCTTTCCAGTGGGCTTTTCCACTTCCAGGTTCATCTCTGAGCCTCAGTTTCCTTTTCTGGAAAATCACTCCTACTTCGTGCGGTTTTTAGAAGAATCAACTATCATATATACTTAGAGGAACCTGGATTAGAGTCTGGTACATAGCATGCACTCAAGTATTAATTTTCTCCCTCTCAGTGCTAAAAGCATATAAACAATAACATGCTGCTTTCCAAACCACTTTCAAAAGATTAGGAAGATTGAGAATAGAATTAGGGCTGCAAAAATGGATTAACTTCAGAGTTAAAAAGAGAAAATTATAGTTTTAAATGTTTTGGTTGGTTGACTAAGCACGTACAGTTCAGTCCTTAGAGGCTGGACATATTTGTGTTTATGGTGCAATTCTATATGTCCAATGAAAGCACTCTCACAGCTTCATAAAGTAGTTGTTATTCCACTTTATAGATGGTCAGTTTACTTGACCAATCTGATGATTGGCTCACACAGCCAGGACGTGGTGAACCTGGAAGCAAATCCAGGCCTTTGAATCTCCAAAGTGAGTTGTCTTCCCAAACTTTAGAGTATTCCAGTGTCTATGGTCTGTTTAAAAAAAAAGATGCCAATGATTTTTTTTCTCCTAAAATTTATTCGAAATATATATGTAAGAAAAATACTACAATATTTTTATCATTGCTATGCAACAGTCTGAGAAATTGTGTGCATTTCCAAACTTTCTGCAGAATGCAAGTGCTCTGTGAAAACACTATAGGAGCTCTATGAGAAAGAAAAATTCAATCCTGGTGGCATTTTTTCCTTCTAAAATTCATTTAAAACCATATATGTAAAAATTACTGATTATACTTATAATAATGTCTTTATTTTATGCAATAATCTGCCTTTAGGAAACTAAACACTTGTATGTGGTTTTTAAGTCTATTTTTCAAAATAAAATTAAAATGCCCTAATTTCTTTTTATTCTTAATTAAGATGATAACATTGAGTTAAATTCTAAGTTAAAAATAGGGGCAAGATATGATGAAGTAGGATAATAGGGTTTAACCTCCGACCCTACCACAACTCTAAGCTCTGAGTTGAGCCACATTCCACTAAAAGCTGGATGTGGAAACCAAAGTAGGAATTAAATCCTCCATCCTTACATTTCATACCAATTTTAATAACAACTTTGATTTCTCTAGAGATTTTCTTCCTGTGACTTCCAAGCATCAAGTATTTAGGATTCATTGTTTAGTTAAGTCCAATTCAAACTCTTGCAACCTGGCTGCAACTTCTTTTTCAGCTTCTCAAGTTTCGTGTATCTTCCCACCCAACACTTCTCCACCCAGGAGTGCCCTGGGCTCCTTTCCTGTCAAAGTACATTCTGCACTTTCTCCTTAACTTTTGCTCCTGCTTCTCCTTGTGTTTGGAATACCCTTGAAGCTCACCCATCTGTTATTTGAAATTCTACTACTTCTTTAAAGCACAGCTCAGCGCAGGAGTTTTACAATCTCCGTAAAAATTAGTCACAGCTTTTTGTCCCCCCTGGGGCTCCCAAGCATGAGTTCACATCCTGACTCCACAACATATTAGTTGTGTGATCTTAAGAAAACTACTTAACCTCTCTGGGTCTCAGTTCTTCAACTGTAAAATAGGTATAATAACAACACCTATTTCACAGGAGTATTGGGAGGGTTGAATAAATTGCGACATTTAAAATACAGTAGTGATAATTGGTGCTCTACGAATGATTGCTAAAATTATTATTAATCTATTGTAGCATTTTTAACAGCCTAACTTATTTTTAACAGTCTAACCACTTTACCTGAATGGCTCTCTAATTAAATAGCAATCTCCAGATAGGCAGGAACGTATCTGTTTTGTTAGCTACTATCCAGGTCTTCACACTGTGCCTGGGACACAATAAATACTCAGTAGATATTTCTTAAATAAATTAATGCCTCCCCGTTAAATGGATTTCCTTGAGGCCAAGGACTTCTGTATGTTGAGAGCATTTCTTCATCACTTTATTTCAACATGTACAGAACCTAATGCAGTGCTGGTACCTTGTAGCACTCAGCATATACTGGCAAAAGTAAAGCAAGAGAAAAATAGGAAAGTTTTATCCGAAAGTGTATACTCTCTCTCTTCTGAGAGTTCAGGCAGACATGACTGGTGCTCTAGGGCTGTCATCCAAAACCTAACTTTGTTCTGAGCAGTTTATCTTGCAGAAATGTGGGGATCCCAAGGCACTTCTTAAAAAGCCGAAAGAAAAGTGAAGGGTTTGCTGGGCAATCAAGCACCCTCCAGAAAACTGAGCACATAGGACTCTGCCCCTGCAAGGAAACAGAAGGCTGGAAGAAGGGTACAAGAAGGGGTAGTTGGCAAAGATCCCATTTGGACGTCGATTTGAGAGAAAGGGAAGATGAAAGAGTCCTAACTACCATGAAATCATGACCCCAAGACTGCATAAGAGCTAAAAATAGTTTCTCCAAAGAGGTAGTTTAATCTCGTTCTGTCCCCTGGACAAGTGGGAAGCCCTTGATTCTATTTCTTCACTGTCATTATTTGTTAGACTCTTTCTAACCAGGTCTCCAGGGAAAATAAAGCCTTTTAAAAACTGTCCACTCTTTCCACCTCTTTTAACATTGTACCAGAGGTTCCAGAAAGGGCAATTAGGCAAGAAAAAAGAAACAAAAGGCATCCAAATTGGAAAGGAAGAAGTAAAACTATCTCAGTTTGCAAATGACATGATCTTGTATACAGAAAATCCTAAGGAATCCACTAAAAAACCATTGAACTAATAAGTGAGTTCAGCAAGGTTGCAAGCTGCAAGAGAAATATACAAAAATCAATTCTATTTCCATACACCAGCAATGAAAATTCTGAAAATGAAATTAAGAAAACAATTCCATTTATAATAACATCCAAAGGAATAAAATACTTAGACATACATTTAACAAAAGAAATGCAAGACTTGTACACTGAAAACAACAAAACATTGTTGAAAGAAGACTTAAATGAGTGGAAAGATGTCCATAGATTGAAAGACATAATATTGTTAGGATGACAATGCTCCTGCAATTGATCTGCAGATTCAATGCAATTCCTGTCAAAATCCTACTTGACTTCTTTTGCAGAAATTGACAAGTTGATCCTAAAATTCACATGAAAATGTAAGGGTCCTAGGATAGTCAAAACAATCCTAAAAAAAGCAAAGTTATAGGACTTACACTTCCCTGTTTCAAAACTTACTACAAAGCTACAGAAATCAAGACAGTGTGGTACTGGCATAAAATCATATATATCAATGCAAAAGAATACAGTTGGGCTTCTACCTCACACCATACACAAAAAGTTAACTCAAAATAGATCATAGGCTTAAAAGTAAGAGTTATAAAACTCTTAGAAGAAAATGTAGGAGTAAATTTTCATGACTTTGGGTTGCCAATGGTTTCTTAGCTATGACACCAAAAGCACAGCAGACAAAATAAATGATAAATTGGACTGCTTCAAAATAAAAATGTAAATAATAATAAATAAATTTGTGCTGTAAACAATACCATCAAGAAAGTGAAAAGATTACTTATCAAGTGAGAGAAAATACTTGCAAATCATATATCTGATAAAGACTTATATCCAGAATATATAAAGAATCCTTACAACTTAATATGAAAAAGATAAATAATCCAGTTTAAAAGTAGGCAAAAGATTTGAATAGGTATTTTTTCAAAGAAGATCTACAAACAATCAATTAGCACATAAAAATATACTCAACACCATTAGTCCTTAGGGAAATGCAAATCAAAACCACAGTAAGATACTACTTAATGGCCACTAGGATGGCTAAAATAAAAAAGACGGACAATAAAAAGAGTTGGTGAGGATGTGGAGAAATCAGAACTTTCATACATTGCTGGTGGGAATACAAAATGGTACAGTCATTTTGGAAAAATAGTTTGGCAGTTCCTCAAAAAGTCAAACACAGAGTTACCAAATGACCAACTCCTACGTATAGCCAAGAGGAATGAAAACATGTTCATACAAAAATTTGTACTCGAATGTTCGTAGCAGCGTTATTCATAATAGCACAAAAGCAAAAACAACCCAATGTGTATTAACTGATGAATGGATAAGCAAAATATGGTATATCCATATAATGGATTATTATGCAGCAATAAAAATAAATGAAGTCCTGATACATGCTACAACAGATGAACCTTAAAAACATTTTGCTAAGTGAAAGAAGATACAAAAGTCACATATTGTATGATTCCATATATATTAAATGTCCTGAATAGGCAAATCCATAGAAACAGAAATTAGATTAGTGGTTGGCTAGGGCTGGCAGCATTGGGCTATAGGGAGGAATGGGTGTGATTACTAATGGATACAGCATTTCCCTTTCGGGTAATAAAAATATTCAAAACTTAGATTGTGCTGATGATTGCACAAGTCTGGGAATATCCTAAAACCCTTACCTTGTACACTTTAAATAGGTTAATTTTATGATATGTGAATTATATCTCAATAAAGGTGATAAATTTTTTTTATTAAAGAAAAACTCATCAGGAAGACATTCTCTACCAATAGAGACCTGGCTAAAAGGAGTTCAGTAAAGGCGGGGTGGGGGGTGGGCAGGAATCAAGCTTTTCATCCAAGCACCAAGGTCTTTGTGAGAAGAGGTGCTTTCAGGGAAGCCAGTGGGGAGGGTTAACGTCTGAACTACTCTTCGACCTGTAGAATCCAGAATCAGAGTCAGTTTTATTTCTATAAAGAACACATACTTCAGGGAAAGAAGAGTGTATGAGAAATATCTCAGGGAGGGAGAATTTCACAGGAGGAGGAAATAAAATGTCTCCCCATTTCCATTCATCAATTTTATTGAACAAGTGCTCTCAAAGATACAAACCCAGCTTCATATGCAATGACTTAAATAGGCCACACAGCTGATCCCACTGATCAGCTGGCAACCTTGTCCTGCAGTCCCTGAAGAATCCCTCAGAGTTATAAAAAGCTCATCTGGTTTGGTGGCAGTAGCGATGTCTGCTTAGTTCTTGTCTATCCCTGTTGATAGACCCCAAGGGTTGTTGATTGCAGTCTCATTTGGAGGTAGTCTCGTGGGCTGAATTATTTTCAGCTACCACGTGTTTATGTAGTACCCTGTATGTTGGAGGAGGTCATCAAAAGGATGTGACTGCTGGCTGACCCTTCAGGTGGACCCGGGCAATTGGAGGTTCCTCTCTCCCTTCCCTGTCCTTGGAATGTACACTCTGCCTACCTTTCCCTCAGTAGGAGCTGTTCCAAGGATGCAGCCTTGAGAGAGTAGGGTGTTGTGGAATCCATCTGGACTGAATATGTGACTGAACCCAGTTAAGACCTCTATATAAACTTTTAAGACTCTAGTGCGGGGGTATGGAGACCTATTCATCTTGCCTCCGCCCAAGACAAGTGTTGTAAATAAGTTCCCTTGCTTATTAAACCTGCCACCTACCTATTTGGAGAGGTTGGCCGCTTTCTTCATTCTCTCCCTACCCTCTGTGTAAGGGGGCCCGTTTGCAAACCAACCCTGTCGACTTGGGGGGAAAAAAACTGAACACGCATACCGCTAAAGCTGGGGTTTCACAGCAGCAAAGATGCAGCCACGGGACCAGCTGTTCCAAGTATTTGACAGACCCAAGAGGAGATCATGAATTACATCTTCTCCGGGATGGGGTTTGAGGTATGAATTGGGGAAAGAACTAGAATGATATTCGCTTACCACACCAAAATAATGGAAAGAGGTTAGCAAAGTTTCCATAGAAGACAGTACAGCAAAGCTGCGCAAAGTACATCAAAAGTAGTGGGATAAAGAAAAGATCTAAAACAAAACAGAGCAGACCACTTAACTTCAAGTTACATAAACCAACAAGCCATAAACACCTCCTACATTGTGTACATGAACTAGCTTCAGTGAAATGAAGTCCCTGTCTTTGAGAAGCTGGTCTAAATTTTTTTTTCTTTAATTTACAAAGACAATACTATGCTGTAGTTGATTCTGTAGCAAAAATTTCCTTTCCCAGGGAAATAGCCGAGGTGTACATTAGCATTGCATCTGATAATATGAAATATATGATCAGCACTTAGGAAGAGGGACAGATAGAATGTCGGAATTTGTGGCTGATAAAAAGGAATGCTGGGTAGTCAAGAGACAGAAAGCAACAGAGAAGGAACCTAGGATGCCAGTTCAACTCGAAGAAATCAGAACATTTCATACCAGAAAGGATCCTGTATCTTGTTTTTCAATCCCCTGTGTTGCAGCTGAAAAAACTGAGCCTTAAAGGGATGAAGCTATGAAAGGACTTGTCTGAGCTCACACAGATAGTAGCAGGGTTGGAATCTGAAACGACATCTTCTGACTCTCTCCTTATGAAGCCAGCACTTTGGCCTTCACACTGTTTCCTACCAGGAGCAAGTCAAGAAAAGCCTAGGAACCAAAGGACCAAAGCAGCAACGAGGGATCCTCTCCTTACCATTACTATGGCAGGCGAGAGATCTTGGAGTCAAAGGCAAAGAAAGAGTGGGCTATGAGGTCTGTATTAGTTAGTTCAGGTTGCCAGAACAAAATAGATTGGGTGACTTACACAACAGGAATTTATTTCTCACAATTCTGGGAGCTGAGAAGTCCAAGGTTAAGATGCTAGCAGATTCAGTTCCAGGAGGGAGAGTTTCTTCCTGGCTTGGAGATGACTGCCATCTTGCTGTGTCCTCACCTCTCAGAAAGAGAGAGCTCTGGTCTCTCTTCCTATAAGGACACAAATCCCATCATGGGGACCCCATTCTCAGGAACTCATCTAAACCTAATTACCTATCAAAGGTATCACGTTGGAGGTTGGGGCCTCAATATATGAATTTGGGGGGCGGACACAAACGTGCAGTCCACAACAAGGTCTCAGAGGTCCAAGCAAGAGAAGACCCCAAACACAAGAGAGGAAGTTGAAAAAGAAAGGAAAAATGATGAAATAAAAATGGGTTGCCCTGGACTTCACTGGTGGTGCAGTGGTGAAGAATCCGCCTGCCAATGCAGAGGACACAGGTTCGATCCCTGGTCTGGAAAGATCCCACATGCCGCGGAGCAACTAAGCCCGCGAGCCACAACTACTGAAGCCCGCGTGCCTGGAGCCCGTGCTCCGCAACAAGAGAAGCCACCACAATGAGAAGCCCACTGCAGTGAGAAGCCCACGCACTGCAATGACAAGCAGCCCCAGCTCACTACAACTAAAGAAAGCCTGCGCACAGCAACGAAGACCCAACACAGCCATAAATAAATAAGTAAGTAAATAAATAACTAATTTAAAAGAATCTTAAACCAAAACTAAAAAAAAAAAGTGTTGTCCTTAGTCCTCTTTCACACTTCCTGCTGAGATGGGGAGGATAAAGAGAGGTCATACAGAGGGAAGACTGAAGCTAGATTGAGAGTATAAGCACTGCAGGTGGTCCCTGATGCACCAGCAGTGTCGTAATGGTAAGAGACCTTCACCGGAGTCAGTTAACAGAGGGTCAAGGCTCAGCTCCACCACTGAGGATCTTGGGACATCTTGACAGCTTGGAACATCTCAACTGCAAAGTGAGGATACTGATAACCTAACTACAGGGTGGTTGTAAAAACTGAATGAGGTAATGTTTATAAAACTACTTTGCAAATTATGAAGAGTTGTGCAGGTCTGTTTTGCTGAATGTTAGGATAGTTATGGGACTATGCTAGTGTTACAGATACAAAAGGAGTAGAAAGCATGGTTTCTGATCTCCAGTATCTTGTGATCCTATAAGTATAAATAAGGCTTACAAACATGAAAAGCCTTTAGGATAGCACATGGCTGCACAGGGTTGATCAGGGATCTCATCTTGTCCACTGCAGGTGACTCCGTTATGGCTGCTGTGTCTGGCTAGCTGGTAGGGTGGCTTTAAGGAAGTTTATTTGCCAGAAGCCCGCGGTGCCTTATATAAGAGACCTCCTCCTAGGGGAATATGGAATCAGGCATGACAGGCACACCAAGAATTAGTGCCTTGGTCACCTGGGTAGAGTGTGGTTGTTACTACTCAAATGCAACACTGCCCTAAACGCTTAGCTGAAGATCCACGCCTCAGAGAAAAGACAAGTCTGTGGACATTGAAAGAGCTGTTTGCCTATCTCTATAACACACTGGAGCTCAAACAACATGCTTTGGGACCACTCTCTGAGTGTATAACACAAAAGAGTGATAGAAATTATTCCCTACCCTGCTGCAGACCATGTGCTCCTTTGATACCCAGTAGACACCCAGTGGGGCAATGGGAAAGACCCAGAGAACCCAGAAGAAAGAGCAGAGTCATGGCAGTGCCAGCCTGCAGAGGTGTCAGTTTCCAGCAAGGACTGCAGCACAATAACTGAATGCGACAGTGTGTGTATTGTTGCCATTAGAGCGGTGACAGTCCCTAGCAGAAACTGCCATGCCAGGCAGCGTGGTCGGAGGCAGTGTTCATAGATGAGCTTAGAGCAGCAGCAGCTCTTGATGAAGCATTGTGGATATTTTGGGAATGAAGGATGTTAGGTAGCCTATGGAGCTTCCAGGAACATTGGGGTGGGGGTGGGATTTGCAGAGGGATGGGGCCCCTATATTATCAGGTGAGCGGTAAAAGGCCAGCAAAAAAAGTTCATGTAATACAGTCATTTCAGATAACAAAAAAGGTCAGTAGACTGGAATCACTGACATCACAGAGGAGGTGGCCACTGGAACTTGAAGTTGTTCACTATGCATGTTTAAATATTGAAAGATGCCTCTTAGCCCACAAGTCATAGAGCAAACATTCAACTATTATTTCTCCAACACCCAAAGTGCCAAGTGAGTTTTAAAAGAGCCCTTTTTAACACCACTGTGACAGACTAAGGGGTAGCAAGTCTACCTCGCAAGTAATTCTTGCCATTTGCCTATACCCAGAGAAGCTGCTGCTTCTGCTTTTTCCAAAGAAAGCCTTTTCTGTGTTCTCCCTTGTCCCAGGGACCCAAAGGAGACAGAGGCTCCTTAGCTCTACCCCTGGTGAATAGGTTGGTTGAGTCTCTCATGTCTCCCAAAAAAAGTCAGAAACAAGTGGTAGCTGGTGATACAATAGATCTAGATTACGCATAGCCCTTGCCCACTGAAGAGTCCCTGCAAAGATGGTTGCCAGTGTTGCTCAGGGAACCTGCAGCAGTAAATCTCAAGTGGTGTGGTGGTTGCCATAGGCAACACTCTATCTTCCCTGAAAACAAGAGACAGGTGTCCCCTTTGCATCTTTAATACATTGGGGATGAAGCTATGGGGGTTGGGAGAAAAATTGACTGTCCTTAATCCTGAATTGATTTTAAAGGTGACTACTCGATGAATTGGAAGCTGAATCTCCTTTAGGATTTCCTATGGTGGAAAGGATTTTTCAGTCTCCTGTTTTGGAGGAGAGACAATAACCAGCAATCTACCTAAGTTACAAGTAAATCAAATGAAACTTAATGATGATCATAAAAGTTTCAAAGTTTATAAGCTTGTTTCCTGAACGTAACGAAAGAAAAGGGTGTAAAATCAGTGGTTCTTAACCTTTAGTGCCCCTAATAATCAGCTAGGAAATTTGCCTCAGGAATTCTAAATCAATAAGTCTTAGTTGAGGCATAGGCGGTGGCACCCTTATTTACCCTTCTTTCCACCACTATCAAGAGTTTGCAAGCAACTTATTCAACTGAAACTTTGGAGCCTTCAGCAGACTGGTTGAAATGATTGGGAAAAAGCTAAGAAATTCATAAAACATAGGAGCCTGAAGACACGATTTTCTCCTTGAATGCTGATCCTTTCACTGATAAACTCCTTCCCTGTCCCAAGATACCACCATTTCTGAGATTGGGAGAAGTTTGGAATATACCTAGAGCAAAAGAGATGAAACAGCTATTGGCAGGATTTTACCAGTGCATTCTTCCTATTGCTATAGAATAGCTACTCTCTGGGCTACAGATCCTAGAAATGGCGAAAAGGAGAAAATTAGAGTCCCAGTTGGGCTTCAGGTACCAATTCTCCTCTAAGCATGTAAAGGTAAATTTCAGGCTTCTGGTGGTTGTATATACTGCCCTGATGGCCTTCAAGTTACAAAGCCCTTGATCAAATTATTATAAGATCAATTCTGACCACATCCTCTACTTAGTTCTGGTTGCTGGTTATCTTAGCTCAGACTGCCATAACAAAACACCAGAGACTGGATGACTTATACAACAGAAATTTTTAAAGCTGATTTATAGTTGATTTACAGTGTTTGAGGTGTACAGCAAGGTGATTCAGTTATATATGTATACATATATGTGTGTGTATATGTATATTCTTTTTCAGATTCTTTTCCATTATAGGTTATTACAAGATATTGAATACAGTTCCCTGTGCTATACAGTAAGTCCTTGTTGTTTATCTATTTTATATAGAGTAGTGTGTATCTGTTAATCCCAAATTACCAATTTATCCCTCTCCCTCCCTTTCCCCTTTGGTAAGCATAGTTAGTTTTCTATGCCTGTGAGTCTATTTCTGTTTTGTAAATAAACTCATTTGTATCCTTTTTTTAGATTCCACATATAAGTGATATCACATGATATTATACAACAGAAATTTATTTCTTACTAATTCTTGAGGCTGGAAGTCCAAGATCAAGGTGCCTGTAGGGTCAGGTTCTGGTGAGAACTCTCTTCCTGGTTTGGAGAAGGCAGCCTCCTGGCTGTGTCCTCACATGGCAAAAAGCAAGGGAGATCTGGTCTCTTCTTTTTCTTATAAGGACACTAATCCGATCATGGGGTCCTACCCGAATGACCTCATCTACACCTAATCACTTCCCAAAGGTCTATCTCCAAATAGCACATGGGGGGTTAAGGCTCCAATGTGTGAATCTGTGGGGAACACAAATATTTAGTCCATAACGTTGGTTGATTGCTTTATTTATTTATTTCTCAGAGTCCCATTCTGCCCAGGACACTTCCCCCATTCTCTACCTTTTAAAACTTTTTATTATGAAAAATTTTAAACACAGAAATGTAAAGAGAATAGTACAATGATCCCTTATTTGCCTATATTCCAACTCAGTTATCACCTCTCTGCCACTCTTTTTTCATTGCTCCCAACCTCCAACACAACAAGACAAGTAGTTTCTATGAAGGCAGAAGCTGTGTTTATTTGGCATCCCTAGCATCAGGTAAAATGGCTGGCTCATGGGCACTTAATAAGTTGTTGCTGAATCAATCCACTATGAAAATGACACTGTGCAAATGTGCTAGATGTTACGGGAGGTGCCAAGATAAATTAGACCCAGTTCCCGCCCTCAAGGAGTTTATAATCTAGAGGGGAAGTAATGGAGTCCACCTCACGCTGGGTGAAAAATACCTGCCAGAGTCAAAGGGATTCTGACTGTTCTTATACAGGAACTGTATCTGTGTAAGATATCTAGGTATCTATTCCCTGGGGCACAGTCACACGCTAACCAAGGAGTTACTCTTCCTACCAAAGGAAAAGAGTCTTATTTTCCTCATCTCTACAAGAGAGGTGGCAAGAACACCAAGGGCTCAGATAAGCACTCAGAACAGAAACCTGCAGGGTCAGACAAATGAAAAGAGAACTCATTCTTGGGAAATAGGCATTTCACAAGAAGTGATAATATGAGCAAACCTCTTCTGAAAGAAGGTGGCCAGGAGTTGGGTACCAAAAAGGAATGGTAAGCAATTGCAGATGAGGAGCTGGAGAATTGTCCACTAACAATAAGGGCCATGATGAAAAACAAACAAACCAATTAAAAATGAGCAAAGGACTTGAATGGACTTTTTCTCCAAAAAACATATACAGATGGTCAATAAGCACATGAAAAGATGCTCAACATCACTAATCATTAAGGAAGTGCAAATCAAAACCACAATGAGGGGGCTTCCCTGGTGGCGCAGTGGTTGAGAGTCCGCCTGCTGATGCAGGGGACATGGGTTCGTGCCCCGGTCCGGGAAGATCCCACATGCCGCGGAGCGGCTGGGCCCGCGAGCCATGGCTGCTGAGCCTGCGCGTCCGGAGCCTGTGCTCCGCAACGGGAGAGGCCACAACAGTGAGAGGCCCGTGTACCACACACACACAAAAAAAACCACAATGAGATACCACTTCACATTCATTAGGATGATGAAAGAAAGAAAGAAAAAGAAAGAAGAAAGGGAAAAGAAAAGTAAAAGAGGAAAAGAAGGATGGAAGAAGAAAGAAGAGGAAGGAAGGGAAGGAGGGAGGGGGAGGGAGAGATGGAGGGAGTGAGGGAGAAAGGAAGAGAGAGAGATGAAAGAAAGAAAGAAAGAAAGAAAGAGAAAGAGGAAGGAAGGAAGGGAGAAAGAAAAGGAAAGAAAAGAACAAGTGTTGACAAAGATATGCAGAAATTGGAACCCTTGTGCATTGCTGATGGGAATGGAAAATGGTGAAGCCACTGTGAAAAACAGTATGGCAGTTCCTCAAAAAATTAAAGAATTAGGGAATTCCCTGGTGGTCCAGTGTTTAGGACTCCGCACTTTCACTGCTGAGGGCCTGGGTTCAATCCCTGGTCAGGGAACTAAGATCCTGAAGTCCGTGCAGCACGTCCAAACAAACAAACAAAAGAATTACCATACAATCCAGCAATTCTACTTGTGGGTATGTATTCAAAAGAATTGAAAGCAAAGACTTGAACAGATATTTGTACATTCATAGGAGCATTATTCACAATAGCCAAAGATGGAAACAACACAAATGTCCACTGATGTATGAATGGATAAACAAAACATGAGGGGTTTTTTTGTATATACGTTCAATGGAATATGCTTCAGCCTTAAAAATGAAGGAACTTATGACACATGCTACAACATGATGAACCTTAAAGATATCACGCTGAGTGAAATAAGCCAGACACAAAAGGACAAATACTGTATGATTCCATTCATATGAGGTACCTAGAAGAGTCAAATTCATAGAGACAGAAAGTAGAATGATGGTTGCCAGGGGTAGGGGGAGAGGAGAATGGGGAGTTATTTTTTAATAGATACCAAATCTCACTTTAGGAAGATGAAAAAGTTCTGGAGATGGATGGTGGTGATAGTTTCACAACAATGTGAGTGTACTCAATGCCACTGAACTATACACCTAAAAATAATTAAAGTGGTAAGTGTTATGTATATTTTACAAAAACAAACAAACAAACCAAAAATCCCTCCAAAGCAGAAACCTGATCTTCTCAATCCTCTCCTTAGGATCTTTTTTTTTTGTGTGTGTGGTACACGGGCCTCTCACTGTTGTGGCCTCTCCCGCTGCGGAGCACAGGCTCTGGACACGTAGGCTCAGCGGCCATGTCTCACGGGCCCAGCCGCTCCACGGCATGTGGGATCTTCCCGGACCGGGGCACAAACCTGTGTCCCCTGCATCGGCAGGCGGACTCTCAACCACTGCACTACCAGAGAAGCCCCTATTTAGGATCTTTTAATGATTTCTGTTTACAGTTAGCATGGACTGCAAGGCCCTGCATTACCTGGCTGATGTTTACTTTGCCAACCTCATTTTGGGAAGGAAGAAAGGGAGGTAGGGAGGAATCAGAGCTGAGAATCAAATCCAGGTCTCCTGACTCTCAATGATATAGTCTGTCTATTGTAATTACCTGCCTCCTATATTTGTAAGTTAAAATTTATCAGCTAATTAACACCTTAGATCAAATAATTTAGCAAATTGTTTTCCAGTGTGATACCTTGCTGAGAATACAGCCCTTACCTACATAATGTGATAACTTTTTCATGAAGAACGATATCCTGAGCAGGTAGCACTGGAAAATAAAAGCAGAGTGGGGAACTGCAGTCAGTTCTGATTTGTTCTAACTGGGGAAGCAGGGGAAGCCTTACAGAGGAAGGGCTATTAGAACTCAGCAAAGCTTTAAGAAGAAGTAGAATTTCCATGGGTAAAGGATGGTAAAAAGGACACTGAAGGCAGAGGACAGCCAGAGCAAAGACAAAGAAAAATGCATGAGTGGAGAATGCCTGGGAACAGTCAGGTAGATGGAAGGCTGGAGCAGATGCAGTGTAGACTGGAGGGGTGGGAGATGAAGGTGGGGAGGCAGTTCAGGACCTAAAAGGGAGAAGGGAACTCAAAGCCATGATAAGGAAACTGGACTTTAAGAGAAAAGGAGAGTGAGTCACTGCAGTGTGGAATCAGAGCCAAGGAACCCCAGGAGTTTTTGGTGGAGAGAAAGGGAAAGGGCAACGTCATGGGCCAAGTACCTGCATCTGAGCATGTGGGGACTTAGGAAGGGGAAGGCAGAAAGATGGGGAAGAAAGAGGAAGGTGTCTTCTGGACCTATGCTCAGACAGGGAAATTAAGAGGAGGGGACCAGAGACAGACGCTAGACAACTGCGGTACTCTTTGATGAACTCTAAAGAGTGTAGTTTGAACAGGAAACTATATTAAATATCTTGTGATAAACCATAAAAGAAAAGAATATGAAAAAGAATGTGTATATATGTATAACTGAATCACTTTGCTGTACAGCAGAAATTAACACAACATTGTAAATCAACTATACTTCAAAAGAATAATTTTTTTAAAAAAGAGTGTAGTTCGAACCTGGAATCAAGAGACCTTAATGAAAAAAGTAACAGAGGTGGGTGGATCCTAGAGGGTTTTGATAAAGGTCTTAATTTTCTTATTTTAGATATTTTAGCCTAAGTCCTTGAAAATTGCACTAATACCTCTGGCTGACTGGCTATCTACAACAGCAGAGTGAATGGAATAAATAAATAAGATTTTTTAAAGTTCAATGTTTACAGACATATTTATTTTAAAAGTGACTGGGGACTTCCCTGGTGGCACAGTAGTTAAGAATCTGCCTGCCGACGCAGGGGACACAGGTTCGAGCCCTGGTCCGGGAAGATCCCACATGCTGCAGAGCAACTAAGCCCTTGCGCCACAATTACTGAGCCTGCATGTCACATCTATTGAGCCTGCATGCTGCAACTACTGAAGCCTGCGTGCCTAGAGCCCGTGCTCTGCAACAAGAGAAGCCATTGCAATGAGAAGTCCGCACACTGTAACCAAGAGTAGCCCCCGCTCGCCGCAACTAGAGAAAGCCCACGTGTAGCAACGAAAACCCAACGCAGCCAAAAAAAATTTTTTTTAATAAATAAAAAATGACTGAATTAGAAGACATTAAATAATGTTGATACACACCAGGAAGGGATTAGGCAAGGAAAGGCGCATTATTTCACCACAAGAAATAAAGACCATAGTTAGAAGTTAATGACCAGCCAAAGCTTTAGGTCTTGTGGTAGTTTTCCTAGCTCCAGAGGATCATTATGGTGGAAACTTCTTTATGGTACTTAGCTGAAATAAACAGATGGCAGTTGGAGAATTTTACTCTGTGACCCCAATGTAGTGTTAAAAAGAAAGCACTCTTTTAATAAGTCTGGTGTGTGAGGAAGGAAGGCACAAAAATCCAAAATGGTTTGGTGATACTGAAAATCCTATTAAGTAAGAGGGCATAGTGAAGCTCCAAGAGGGCAGAGATCTCTGTAGCCCAATCCGCTAGAAAGTGACCAGCACATGGAAACATTCAGTAAGTATTGTGAAAGAATGGATGGATGCAAAGGTATGGATTCTTGGCTTTGTTTTAACTTAGAAGATCTCCAGCAGTGAGCCACAAAGCTCTGAGCTTGGTCCTGAGCCGTTATGTTCTTTTGATTGAAGAAATACAAAGTATGCTTACCAAAGAGCTATCAATAATTAGGGCTGGCGAGTAATACATTGGCCTTAGAAGAAAATTCCCTGTCAAGTGACTACTTAAATCAGAATTTGAGTAAATATCTGTAAGTTGTGCTGTAAATAGATTTCTACATGACTTCTCACCTGAGATGCCTTCTAACTTTCAAATTCCCTGATAATGATTATGTTACTCCTTATACTTAAGCGCCTGCAAATGTCCCCTATTGCCTAAGTAACAATTTCCTCTTTGCAACACCCTGCTTACTTTGATCCTACTCTCCTTTTTTTTCAGCGCTTTTGAAAAGCTTTTTCTCATCCCACACAGAGGCCATGCCTGTTCTACTTCAGTGGTTAAAAGTTTAAATAACGTAAGTGTTGGATTTAGAAGGAACTGGCTTTGAATTCCAGATCCACCGCTTGCCGTGGGGCTTTTGGTAAATTACCTTCTTTCAGCTTTAGTTTTATCATAAAATGGTGATGATGATGATGCGTTTTCTGAGGATTAATAAAGATCATATAAGTTCCCAGGACTGTGTCTGATACTTAGTTCTGTCATTTTTCTTCTTCACGGATTTTTTCCCCTTCTGTCAGGACCATACTGTTCACTGCCTAATTGCTTTTGAATTGTTTCACGTGTTTTCATTTTAGCGTTACTACTAGATTGTTATGGAATCCTGGAGTCTGTAAGCAGGGTCCAAAAAGTTTGACCTCCCGTACCTGTAGTACTTGTCTATAAAATGAGACAGCTGGACCAAATAATCCTTTTATCTATGAATTCTGTTATTTCAATATGCCTTTTGTATCCCTGAGGTGGCTTGCACAGTCTGACACATAACTATTTGTTAACTGAATGACTAAAATCTCTTCGTTGTTACTTCTCTCTTTTCTATTTACAGTAGTCATAATATAGTAGTATTAGGATCAGTACAGTAGGACCAACTAGGATAATGTATATGGAAGTAATTTTAAAATTTGAAGTCGTAATTATGTGTATGTAAATTATATAGTTATATATATGTATACATAAGCAGTACATAATATATATAAACTACCATCTATATATATCTGTATATAAATATATGTAAATATATAGATACAGATAGATAGATAGATGATGTGGTAATTGTAATAGTAGAAAGAATAGTGGTAATAGGACCATCCATGATTTGAGGCAATTCTAATTTATTTACCAGTGTAAGACTGAGGCTGGACTTCTGTGACCCCAGGCCCAGCTTATTCTTGTCCAGGGTAATTCTCTGACAGCAGAGAGGTCCCATGTCATTGGGAAATTATTATTTATTAGTTTTACAGCGCATTGTACACAGAATCCATGCTCTGTGTTAGTCAATGTGAAGAAAATAAAGCTGATTCAGGCATGATCCCAATCTGGTGAAGGAGACAGCTAATATGAAGTTATCACCATAATATTTTACTCCTGAGAGATATTAAGCAAGGGAGATTTTTCTCCTGCTTCCTCTTACCTTCAAGCCTTTAATCTTGCTGGTCCCTTACTTCTCTCCTTTACCCTCTCTGCTTTATACCTGGCAATTCCTATTTATTCTTTTTGTTTTAATTAATTAATTAATCTATTTATTTTTGGCTGTGTTGGGTCTTCATGGCTGCACATGGGCTTTCTCTAGTTGCAGCGAACGGGGACTACTCTTCCTTGTGGTGCGCAGACTTCTCATTGTGGTGGCTTTTCTTGTTGCGGAGCACAGGCTCTAGATGCGCGGGCTTCAGTAGTTGCGGCACGCAGGCTCAGTAGTTGTGGCTCACGGGCTCTATAGCTCAGGCTCAAGTGTTGTGGCACACAGGCTTTGTTGCTCCGTGGCATGTGGAATCTTCCCAGACCAGGGATCAAACCTGTGTCTCCTGCATTGGCAGGTGGATTCTTAACCACTGCACCACCAGGGAAGCCCTTCCTATTTATTCTTTAAGACTCAGTTCAGGTACACAATGCTTCCACTCCCCCTACACCTCACCATCACATTACTAAAGGCCTATTTACAGCAGTTCCTTTTAGCTAGTACATCATGTTCAGCAGTCAAGAAAAATTAAAAGGCATATTAGGGCTTCCCTGGTGGCGCAGTGGTTGAGAGTCCGCCTGCCGATGCAGGGGACACGGGTTCGTGCCCTGGTCCGGGAAGATCCCACATGCCGCGGAGTGGCTGGGCCCGTGAGCCATGGCCGCTGAGCCTGCGCGTCCGGAGTCTGTGCTCCGCAACGGGAGAGGCCACAGCAGTGAGAGGCCCGCGTACCGCAAAAAAAAAAAAAAAAAGGCATATTAAAAAGCAAAAAAAAAAAAAACCCCGTAATTTGAAGAGATAGCGCAAGCATCAAAACCAGACATCTAACCAGAGTTGTTAGAATGATCAGACCTGGAATTTAGAACAACTATGATTAATGTACTAAGGACTCTAAGGGATAAAGTAGACAGCATGCAAGAACAGATGGGTAATGTATGAAAAGAGATGGAAATTCTAAGAAAGGATCAAAAGTAAATGCTAGAGATCAAAAACACTGTAACAGAAATGAAGAATGTCTTTCATGGCTTATTAGTAGACTGGTCATGGCTGAGAAAAGAATCTCTGAGCTTGGGGACATATCAATAGAAGTCTCCAAAACTGAAGAGCAAAGAGAATAAAGACTGAAAAAAACAGAATAGAATATCCAAGGACTGTAGGACAACTACAAAAAGTATAAGATATGCATAATGGAAATAACAAAAAGAGAAGAAATAGAGAAAGGAACAAGAGAAATATTTGAAACAATAATGACTCAGAATTTCTCCAAATTAATGTCAGACACAGAATCACAGATCCAGGGAGATTAGAGAACAACGAGAAGGATAAATGTAAAAAACCTACACCTAGGCATAGCATTTTCAAACTACAGAAAACCAAAGATACAGAAAAATGCAAACATATAAAATTCCTAGAAAATAACATAGAAGAAAAACCTAGATGATCTTTTGGATATTAATACAATGCCAAGGGACTTCCCTGGTGGTGCAGTGGTTAAGAATCCACCTGCCGGGCTTCACTGGTGGCGCAGTAGTTGAGACTCCGCCTGCCGATGCAAGGGACATGGGTTCGTGTCCCGGTCCAGGAAGATCCCACATGCTGCGGAGCGGCTAGGCCCGTGAGCCATGGCCGCTGAGCCTGCGCGTCCGGAGCCTGTGCTCCGCAACGGGAGAGGCCACAACAGTGAGAGGCTCACGTACCGCAAAAAAAAAAAAAAAAGAATCTGCCTGCCAATGCAGGGGACATGGGTTTGAGCCCTGGTCCGGGAAGATCCTACATGCCGCAGAGCAACTAAGCCCGTGCACCACAACTACTGAGCCTGCGCTCTAGAGCCCGCGAGCCACAACTACTGAGCCCGCATGCTGCAACTACTGAAGCCCGCGCACCTAGAGCCCATGCTCCGCAGCAAAAGAAGCCACCGCAATGAGAAGCCCATGCACCACAACGAAGAGTAGCCCCCACTCACCGCAGCTAGAGAAAGCCCGCATGCAGCAATGAAGACCCAACGCAGCCAAAAATAAATGACTAAATAAATTAAAAAAAAAATACAACACCAAAGGCACAGTCCATGAGGGAAATAATTGATAAACTGGACTCCATTAAAATAAAAACTTCTGTACCATAAAAGACAATGTCAAAAGACTAAAAAGACAAGCCACAGAATGGGAGAGATTATTTGCAAAAGACATCTGATAAAGGATTGTTATCCTAAATATACAAAGAACTTTTAAAACTCAACAATAAAGAAACAAACAACCTGATTTAAAAAATGGGCCAAAGTCCTTAACAGATTCCTTACCAAAGAAAATATACAGATGGCAAATATGCATATGAAAAAATGTTCCACATCATACACCATTAGAGAATTGCAAATAAAACAATGAGAATATCACTATACACCTATTAAAATAGTCAAAATCCAGGACTACCTAGTGGTCCAGTGGTTAAGACTCTGAGCTTCTAATGCGGGTTGCATCCCTGGTGGGGGTAGTTCTGCATGCTGAACTGTGCGATCAAAAAAAAAAAAAAGTCAAAATCCAGAACACCGACAACATCAAGTGCTGACAAGAATATGCCATTGGCTGGTGGGAATGCTAAATGGTATAGCCACTTTGGAAGACAATTTGGTGGTATCTTACAAAACTAAACATACTCTTACCATATAACCCAGCAATCATGCTTCTTGGTATTTACCCAAATGAGTTGAAAACCTAGGTCCACATGATAACCTGCACATGGATGTTTAAGGCAGCTTCATTCATAATAGCCAGAACTTGGAAGCAACCAAGATATTCTTCAAAAGGCAAGGTATATCCATTCAATAGAATATTGTTTATCACTCAAAAGCAATGAGCTATCAAGCCATGAAAAGACATGGAGGAATCTTAAATGCATGTTACTAAGTAAAAGAAGCTAATCTGAAAAGGCCATATACTGTATGATTCCAACTACATGATGTTTGGAGAAGGCAAAACTATGACGGCATTAAAAAAAAAAAACAGTGGCTGCCGGGGTTTGGAGAGGGAGGGGGTAGGGAGGAATAGGTGGAACACAGAGAAATTTTAGGGCAGTGAAAACACTGTGTGATATTGTAATGATGGATACATATCATTATACATTTGTCCAAACCCACAAAAAGTACAATACCAAGAGTAAACCCTAATGCAATTTATGGACTTTGGGTAATTATGATGTGTCAGTGTAGGTTCATCACCTAGGAGCAGGACAGGAATAAAGATGCAGACGTAGAGAATGGACTTGAGGACATGGGGAGGGGGAAGGGTAAGCTAGGATGAAGTGAGAGAGTGGCATGGACTTATATATACTAACAAATGTAAAATAGATAGCTAGTGGGAAGCAGCCGCATAGCACAGGGAGATCAGCTCCGTGCTTTGTGACCACCTAGATGGGTGGGATAGGGAGGGTTGGAGTGAGACACAAGAGGGAGGGGATATGGGGATATATGTATATGTATAGCTGATTCACTTTGTTATAAAGCAGAAACTAACACACCATTGTGAAATAATTACACTCCAATAAAGATGTTAAAAATAATAATAATAAATTAATTTAAAAGTTTTTAATGTAGGTTCATCAACTGTAACAAATGTACCATCCTGTTATAATAGTAGGGGAGGCTGTCCATGTGGGTGGGCAAGAGGTATATGGGAAATCTCTATACCTTCTTCTCATTTTGCTGTGAACCTAAAACTGCTCTTTAAAAATTGTCTTAAAAAAAATTCAGGTCAGGCATCATTTTCTCCTAGAAGCCTTTTCTAACCGGCCCACCTCCTCCTTTCATTTCTTAGAACATTCAATTCTCTCCTCTATCATTGTGCATTGTATTAGAATCATTTGTCCTCACTATCACTAGATAGTGAGTTCCTTGAGGAGAGAAATGCTACCTTACTCATCTTTTCTCCCCATTGTTTAGCAGAGTGCCTGACACATGAGTAAGAATTCAATAAATATCTACTGAAATGAAAAGAAATTCAGTGGGCCTAAGATGACTTTGTCAATTACTTGGACATTGCCTTTAAGAATATCCAGCTTTTTAAAACATACAAGAAGATGCAAGAAACTGTCTGCCAGAACTAATTTGGACGATGCCCGGTTACCTCCTGTGTTCCAACTTCCCACTGCATTGCAGCCTTTTAGGATTCCAGATGCTGATTCCTATTCTTTTTTTTTTTTTTGCGGTACGCGGGCCTCTCACTGCTGTGGCCTCTCCCGTTGCGGAGCACAGGCTCCGGACGCGCAGGCTCAGCGGCCATGGCTCACAGGCCCAGCCGACGCGCAGCATGTGGGATCTTCCCGGACCAGGGCACGAAACCCATGTCCCCTGCATCGGCAGGCGGACTCTCAACCACTGCGCCACCAGGGAAGCCCTGATTCCTATTCTTGACCTCGCTTCCAGCATCTGCTCCCCTCAGCTTTAACGGTCTTCTTTCTTGAGACCTGAAAATTAACCTTGACTATTCATCCATCATTTACCAAAAAATATGTATTACGCCAGGTACTTCCTGGTACTGGGGTTACAAGCAAACAAGGCTCCTACCCCAGAAGAACTCATTTAGTCAGGGAGAGAGAGTTGTAAACACATGGGTAAGAGAAAGGTAGACACTGTGATAGAAACAGCCATGGACTATTGGCACTCAGAACTCAGGGTTTTATCTTGAGAGAACCTAAAAATCCATGATATAAGGATTTGTCATTTCTAATGAGGTGGAAATTTGAATGAAACTATCTTGAAAGTTGGTGGGCAATGAAAGCAAAGCACTTAGCCAGATGTCTAGACTGGGTGTGTATTTTGGCCTGGCATTGAGGTTCTTAACTCCTTCTCAAGCACATTGTTACATTCATTACAGATATCAAGCTGATTGTTTAAATTTTTCAGGTACATTTAAACAGAGAGTAAATGCCATTGTAGGGTTCCCAAAAATGGGGTGTTCTCTAAGACCTCAGGAAAATGTTCTTATGAATGTGAAGGATATATTATATGTACTTAAGGATAAATTTATTAAATATATAGACCTGTACAATGAAAGTTATAAAATTTGCTGAGAAAAATCAAGGATGATCTAAAATGATGGCACAGTAAACAGTATTCATGAATCAGAAGAGTCAATGTTGTTTTCAATTCTCCCCCAAATATGTTTTCAATGTATCCCAGTCAAAATTTCAAAAGGCTTTTTGTAGAAATCAAGAACATGATTCTAAAATTTATATGGAGGGAATATCCTGGCAGTCCAGTGGCTAGGCTTCGGCACTTTCACTGCTGGGGGGCCTGGGGTTCAATCCCTGGTGGGGGAACTAATCCCACAAGCCACACAGCATAGCCAAAATTAATTAATTAAATAAAATTTATATGGAAATGCAAAGGACCTAGGATAGTCAAAACAATTCTGAAGAAGAAGACAGCTAGAAGACTTACACTATCTGATTTCAAGAGTAACTATATAGTTACAGAAATTGTGATAGTCTGGTATTGGTATAAAGATAGACATAAATACAAATGGAACAGAATATAAGTCCAAAATTGACCCACACATATATAGTCAATTGTCTTACAATAAAGCAGCCAAGATGTCAATAATGCAATGGAGGACTTCCCTGGTGGCACAGTGGTTAAGAATCCACCTGCCAATGCAGGGGACACGAGTTCAAGCCCCGGTCTGGGAAGATCCCACATGCCGCAGAGCAACTAAGCCCGCAAGCCACAACTACTGAGCCTGTGCAGCACAACTACTGAAGCCCGTGCACCTAGAGCCCATGCTCCGCAACAAGGGAAGCCACCGCAATGAGAAGCCCCTGCACCACAACGAAGAATAGCCCCCGCTCGCTGAGAAAGCCCGTGCGCAGCAACGAAGACCCAACGTAGCCAAAAATAAGTAAACAAATAAATAAATTGCGCTGGAACAATTGGACATCCATATGTAAAAAAATTAACTTTGTTTTTTACTTCACACTATACACAAAAATTACCTTAAAAAGGATTACTAACTGAAATGTAAAACTTAAAGATATAAAACTTCTAGGAGAAAACATGGGAGAAACTCTATTGTACTGATAACTAATAGTAAAGATTTCTTAAATAGAACACAAAAATCACACACCATAAATGAAAGAAAATGATAAATTGTATTTTACCAAAGTTAAAAACTTCTGTTCTTCAGAAGATACTGTAGAGAATTCCCTGGTGGTCCAGTTAAGATCCCGCATGCCAAGTGGCATGGCTAAAAAACAAAACAAAAATAAAAAAAAACAAAAAAATAAAAAGACACTGTTAAGAAAATGAAAACACAAGCCACAGATTGGGAGAAAAGAATGTTTGAAATAAATATATTGACAAAGAACTTTTGTTCTGAATATAGAAGAACTTTTACGACTCAGTAATAAGACAAATAACCTAATTTTTTTTAATGGGCAAAAGAGTTGAACAGGCACTTTGTAAGAGAAGATATATAAATGGCCAAAAAGAATATGAAAAGATGCTTAATATCATCAGGGAAATGCAAATTAAAACCACCATATCATTACATAACAACTAGAATGGCTAAAGTTTTTTTAATTGATAATATTGTGTATTGCCAAGGATACAGAGCAACTGGAACTCTCACAGTCTGCTGATGGGGGTGTAAAATGATAAGCCACTTTGGAAAACAGATGGGAAGTTTATTATAATGCTAAACATACACTTGCCATATGACTCAGCACTTCCAGTCCTAGGTCTAAGAGAGCCAAGAGAAAGGAAAACACATGTCCACACAAAGATTTCTACATGAACTTTCACCTTCATTTTATTTATAATAAGCAAAACCAGAAACAACCCAAATGTCCATTAACTATTGACTGGATAAACAAATTGTAGAATATCCATCAACAGAACACTACTTGGCAATAAAAAGGAGTGAACTATATGTACTGGTACACACAACAACAGGGATGAATCTTAATATATCATGTTAACAGGAAGAAACCAGAAACAAAAGTTAATTCTACTCTATGATTCTATTTATTGAAATTGTAGAAAAAGCAAAGCTAAAGTGACAGAAAGCAGATCAATGTTTGGTCATGTCAAAATGACTCAGGAGCCAACTAGAATGAGATCATTTTGGGACAATCTGGTTATCAATAAGCAAAATAATTGCAATGAATGAAACATATCAAATGTGTTTCAATCCATGAGTTTATAATGATATTAAACCACACACACACAGTTAAAAAAATATAAGAATATGACAAACTAACAATTTTCAGTTGGGAAGTCAAAAATGTTGTTATATGTTCTTTATTTCTTTTTTTTTAATAGATCTTTATTGGAGTATAATTGCTTCACAATACTGTGTTAGTTTCTGCTGTACAACAAAGTGAATCAGCCATATGCATACGCATGTCCCCATACCCCCTCCCTCTTGCATCTCCCTCCCACCCTCCCTATCCCACCCCTCTAGGTGGTCACAAAGCACGGAGCTGACCTCCCTGTGCTATGTGGCTGCTTCCCACCAGCTATCTATTTTGCATTCGGTCGTGTATATATGTCGATGCCACTCTCACTTCGCCCCAGCTTCCCCCTCCCACCCCGTGTCCTCAAGTCTATGCTCTATGTCTACATCTTTATTCCTGCCCTGCAACTAGGTTCATCAGTACCATTTTTTTTTTTAGATATGATATATATGCGTTAGCATACGGTATTTGTTTTCCTCTTTTTGACTTACTTTACTCTGTATGACAGACTCTAGGTCCTTCCACCTCACTACAAATAACTCAATTTTGTTTCTTTTTATGGCTGAGTAATATTCCATTGTCTTTACATTATTTCTAACAGTATCTTGACCTGATCACAAAGATCTTAAAATTGAGAAATAAAATACTTACTGACCATATGGTTACTGGTTGAAAGAAATCGAGGCAAATGAAAATCTGTTAATTTGTAAGAATGGGAGTGAAAAAAATTTTTCCTATTGAAACATTTCTTAATGTTGTTTTAACAATAAATAAAACTCTGAAACTCTTTTTCTATAAACCATCGGACCTTGCATTCTACCCACAGAAATTCCCTGAATTCACACCGTGTGTCCATTCTCAGTCCACATAGCTTTTCTTCCTTCTTTTCATATCTGAAATGCCAGGTCCCCTGAAGTCTCCCAGTTTAATTACTGTAAGTGATGAAATGCCAAAGAGTCTCCTAAATTCCAGGCCACTTGGGTGGTGTTTTGACACTCATTCTCAAAGTCCTAGGTTTACATTTGATCATGTTTACGTTACTCCAATCAGTCCATAGACCTTTTGTCAGGGTTTCTATATTTTCTCCCTTTGGGTTGGCATGCAGTCATGAGGGAAACCAGAAAGAATCCGGATGGAATCATTAAATCCATCATCATTAATGGAAAGACAACTTGAAGGGCAAGCTCTCCTGATAGCTTTCAGTCAATTTGTCTCATAGTCAGAAAACAGCTATTTTTACCTATCACCTGTATGGAAAACACAGACCCTGAATGGAGCCCAGGGGAAGGGGAGGTTGTGGGTGGGAAGTGAGGAATGAGGTAGTGTTGTATGTCCCAGAATTATGTTCCTGCAAGGAACTGAGGGGATAGTGGAGGCTTAGAGCTAAAAAGAACCTCAGCAATGATCTAGTCCATCCCTTTCAACTTACACATTAAGAAACAAAGGCTTAAGAAGTAAAGTGAGCAATAACCTTCAGAGAAGAACCCAGGGCACCCTGAAGCTGAGTTTAGGGTCCTTTCCACTCTACCGCCTGCATTTTTTAAATGAATTATTTAGAAAGCTAAAACAGACACATTAGGAGACAACCTCAATAAATTTCAGGGTTCAGTAACATTCAGGTTTTGCCAAAACACTAAAAACTGCCTGAGCCATAGAGGTATTCAAACACTGGCAGAGGCTAGTCTAACCAGCTCTAGTATTCCCTGGGGCACACTTCCCTTGTTTATGTTTCTTAATTAAAAAGTTGAAAACAAGAAAGTATGAAGATAGGTCATAGGTTCCACATAGGCACAAATTCAACCCTTGATCATTCATCCCTGATTGAGCAATACTTAATGAGTGTCTGCTATGCATCAGGCAGCATGCCAGGTGCTGGGAATCCACACAAGGTCTCTGCTCACTCAGAGCTTAGAGTATAGCAGGGAAGACAGTGTATTAAAGTAGTAATTACATTAAAGTGTGTTGAGTGTTAAAACTGAGGAAATTCAGGATTCTATGGATTTATCCCCGGAGACTAATTCAAGCTGCATCATTTGAGCTCCCCAAACACAAATTCTTTTCGATAAAACATTTAAAGCAACAAACATTTACCTGCTGGTGTGCCATAAATGTGTGAACATCTGCAAGGGAATTCCGAAGTAAATTAGCGTTTTATAGGTGGACAAATTATTTTGGATTATATACGTCTGATAAATTTAGTACCATTTGACAGTACAGGTCACCTGAAAAATAACTTGACATATCTCGAAACTTTATGCTTCCAGGTTTTCACAGTAATTCTTAACGGGTTTTGTCTGCAAAACCGACCCCCCTGATCATTTTCAGAACTCTGGAAGGCTCTACCAATTCAGACAAGGGTCTTAACGAATCCTATCCATTTTTAAAGGGCCAGCTCAGGGCGCTGCTCCACCAAACGTTTTCATAGCCTGCGTACATCTTTTGCCCCTCCTCTCTGGATGGATCTCTAAGGAAAAGACTGTCTCTCCATCCCCCTATAGTATCACCTTAAGAGGCGGTCATCCAAAATCCGTACATTCATCATTGAAACAGAAATTCCACCCATAAATGTAAGGGACTGCCTCATTAACCTTGGGGCCCTATTTCCCTCCCACTGGCAGCAATCTGGTTTATTCCATGGGGTGGAGAAGGAAGCCAGGTTGGCGGGGTGGGAAGGGAATGGCGTCAGTGCGAGGTCACAGCACATTGTCCCGAATGCCATCTCCACACTACGGTGACATGAACGCAGGACTGAGGGATGCAGCCGGAGGAAAGATAGAGGCCCAAGTCGCGCAGACTACATGCAAAACGAGGGCAGGATAGAGAACAAAGCGTGGAACCTTGCGGGGCGTGGCAGGACACCTGGGCGCCGGCAGCGAGCTCCCGCAGAAGGAAAGTGAGGAGAGGCGAGCCGAGCCAAGGCCTGGCAGGATGGGGCGGGACTTCCGGAATCCATTTGCCTGAGTGGCAGGGGAACCGGAAGTGGGGGCGCTGCAGCGGGTGCTGAGGCCGGAGGAGGGACGCGCCGGAGCGGGGCCGCCGGGACTGAGTGAGCGACAGACGCGCCACCCGCCGACGCCGCAGCCGCTTGGGGCCCGCACGGACCCTGTGCCTGAGTGAGTGCATTCCGGGACTTGGGGAACCGGTGGCTTAGAGGTGGGGGTTGGAAGAGGCTGCGACTTGTTATTGTGAGAGGCCCGCGACCTCCCCTCCCCCACCCTGCCGGCCCCTCCCCCGCGCCGCCCCTCCCCCCCGACCCTTGGGGTGCCTCCCGCGCTCGCCCCTTCTCGGCTGGCCCGGCGTGGGTTCCTTGGCCGCCCGCTCTGCACCCCGCACCTCCAGGCCGCTCGCCGCTTCCCTCGGAGCCTTTTCCCAGTACCCCACCCCCAAACCTGCCGCCTCCTCGGCCGCCCAGCCGCCCCGCCCCATCCCGCGGCCGAGCACCGTGGCGGGGCGCGCCGCCCGGCCCGATCAGGCACAGCCCGACCCCCGGAGCAGGCCGCCCTGAATCCCCCGCTACCGCGGCCCGGGGCTCGCCGCCGCCAGCCCCATTTCCAGCCACGCTTCTGCCTCGGCTGTTGCCTTTCCCTCCTCCCCGAGATTGAACCTCTGACCCTTTTCTCCCCTTTCCTCTGTCTGAGAGGCCGTTGGCGCGGGCTCAGACCAGTTACTGTTTTTTTGACGGAGCACTTCTTCCCACCCGTCAGAAACTTCTCCGTTATCTCCTGTAATATATTCAAAAATCCATAGGCTGTCACGACTCAGAAGGGCTTATTTCTTAGAGGGCTGTCCAGTCCAGCACCTCATTTTAGAGATGAGGCCCAGCGAGGCTGGTGATTTGCCTAAGGTCAACCAACTAGTTAAACCTACCAATGGACAGGTTTTCTTAGGTGGTTTTTACCTGGTCCATGTCCATGTACCAGATCAGGATCTTCTGGCCTTCAGGTTTGTGATGTGCCCGTTGCACGGTGACTCACTATTCTTTCCATACCTCCCAGGCCAGCGTTGCTTTTCATAATGTGTATACAAACCTTAAGAAAACCAAATACATGAAGCTTTGGCCTCTTTTTAGAGCTTACCCATGGAGAAAGGGAAGACCACCTGGATCCACCCTAAGGCCTCATTTCGTACAGCTTTAAATGAGGGGGGGTCATTTTGGGGGAGTGGTAAAGGTATGGAGAAAACACGGGGTATTGTCCCCTTGAGCATCTGAATACGCCTTTGCCTTGGATATGCCTTGTGTCTTTGGATTCTTCTCCTGGGCACATTGTTCTGATATGAAGGTTGCCTCCTTGTGCGGGAGCAGGGGAGGAGTATGAAATCATTGTGCTTTAATGTGTTGGCTTGGGCATTTGATAATAAATTCTGCATGTGCTGGAATCCCGGGACCCATCCACCAGCCCACTGAGGCAGGGTACTAGGGATGAGGCCTGCCTTCGCCTATAGAATAACCCTGCCCACTCCATCTGAAACAAAATGAAGAGTCTGAGGTCAGAGTGGAAACATTCTGAATCTTTTAATTCTTAGTGCAACTTTCCCCCTCCATCTGTTTCCTGGTTAAACTAAAGAAACATACAGCTCAGCTTGAGTATTTATAATTCTTTGTTGTTGGAGCTGGTTTTTGATTAGACACACACTACACCACGCTGGTATAAGCATTTGGAAATTCTGGTGTTAAGACTGTCATAGTCGGAGTTAAGTAGAGAAGACAGAAAATGCAGGAAAATTGGGAAATGCTGTGCAAGTCACTTACTCCTCATCTTCCCAGAGAACTCATTTTAATGGGCAGTTAAAGCTTCCCTGGAAGAGTATGTCTCCTGATAAATTAATTTCTTTGGACCTTTATCTCCATTCTGTTGGGTTTTTCTGTTTGTGACCTCAGAAGTTAATGACTTGCTGCACAGAGGCGATTATTATGAATCAGTGAGGTGAGATGGGAATCAAATCCTTCTCTGTTGCGTTTTCTGTTGTTACTAATTACAGCATTCTGAATACTTCTGTGCCACAATATTGCTCTGTACGTGAGGCAGGAAACCCCAAATCACTCAGATTTTTGTGACCCACCACAGGCTGTTCTCTGGATGACTCCTGATTGATCCTTCATTTTTATTATAAACAGTACACAGTTTTTTTTATCTAACTCCCCAATTATTTGAATCCCCTAAATGCATAGTCCCCAGCTTGGTTCTTTTTTTTTCTTTTCTTTTCTTTTCTTTCTTTCTTTCTTTTTTTTAAATCCTTTGGCCGCACCGCATGGCACGTGGGATCTTAGTTCCCTGACCAGGGATCGAACCCACGCCCCCTGCACAGAGTCTTAACCACTGGATTGTCAGAGAAGTCCCCCTAGTTTGGTTCTTAAAGAGGAGATTACGTGGGTTTGCCCCTCAGTTGTTTTTTTTTTTTTTTTACCGCTGTTTAAAAATGTTACCAAGCCATAGGCACAGGTAAAACTGAAAGCTACTTTGTATTGTAAGATTTTGATTTGGCAAAATAGTCCAAAATCCAAGTGTCTGAAGGCACAAAGAAACAAATTTTGCTCAGAGGAGGAAGGAGGATGACCTTGTATTCATAGTTAAAGAAGAGGGCTTCCCTGGTGGTGCAGTGGTTGAGAGTCTGCCTGCCTATGCAGGGGACACGGGTTCGTGCCCTGGTCTGGGAAGATCCCACATGCCGCGGAGCGGCTGGGCCCGTGAGCCATGGCCGCTGAGCCTGCGCGTCTGGAGCCTGTGCTCCGCAACAGGAGAGGCCACAACAGTGAGATGCCCGCGTACCGCAAAAAAAACAAAAAACAAAAAAACAAACATAGTTAAAGAAGAAAAGACTAGCTAATTGGGAATATTGTGCTAAATTCTCTCAGTTTTACCTGCCTAGTAACTTTAGGTAATTGACATTTTGTTCCTCAGTTTCTCTGTCCCTATAGCTTTTTCATTTTGCTCATGACAAAATTTAGGACTGAGATGAAAGTGTCTTGCTCAGGGTATCAGAATGCCATTAAATTTGGGTAGTAGTAATAGGATATATAAGTGAATTGACTTAGTAAATTAGAATTTATCATTGTTTCATACAGTCTTTTCTATATAGAGCCTAATGCACTTTGCTCAAGAGTAATAGGTTTTGGAGGGTAGTATATCACCCTGAGTTCAAATCCCAGCTCTCCCTGTCATGGAGCAGTTTCCTTAAATCTCCCTGAGCTTCAGTTTTTATTTAAATAACAAAGCTCCTAGCACAGTGTCTTGTGAATAGTAAGTTCTTAATAAATTTTTATTGCAGTTATTATTTTTTGATTAGTTGTTTACCTGTTGGAGAAACTCTAAAAATCCATGTCTGTAAATTGAATCATAGATCTAAAGAGATCTTATAGTTTATATAGACCACTGGTCTTGAAAGTACAGTATGTGTGCTGCCCTGGGATGCATAAGGAGATCCATTGGAATATAGGAAAATATTTAGAACCTCTTTTTACATTCATTTTTTTTACGTAAAAAAGGAAAAAATTACAAATATTTAATATACAGGTTAACAGCAATTCACATCTAATTTATAAATATACATATATTGAGGAACATTTCAAAAAGATTCTAAAACATTAAAAAATGTTTGAATTCCGCTAATCTGGGCCAGTCTTTACTCATATGCTTTAGTTCACTTTATGCTTTTCTAGTAGGTGTTCACCTAGTCTCTGTGGCCCCCTGGGAGGAATCTGCCTTGAGAGACAGGTCATGTCATTTGCAGTTCTGTTTGTTAGAAATTTGTCTCACTGTACATTGTATCTACTGGCCTTGTCTTCCTATTTGGGGACATGCAGAATAAGCCTGAAGTCCCTTCCTAGTAATCTTTGAATACTTTGACAGCTATTTGTCCCGTGATTTCCTCTTCCCCAACCAGTTTTTCTACAGATTATAAACATACCTGTTTCTTTCAACTATTTCTGATATGACAGGTTTTCTAATTTCTCACCATCTTGGCTCCTTTCCTTGAAACACCCTCTGGTTTGTCAAAATTCTTAAGTTTTTCAACAAAATCTGAACATGGTGTTCCAAGAACTGAAATGTAGTTGGAGTGCCTGCATTGTGTGTTTAAGTGGTGAGGGATGAATTTGGATACATTTTATTATGGAGGCACCTCAGATGTACAGTTTTGTCATCCTTGTTCTTTTAACAATCCCCAGGAAAAATGGTTTCAATTACATAATCACACAGTGAGAGGGGGACAGATTATTTTTCTCATTTTTAGTGGTGATTGCTCGGTTAACCCTGTGTCAGTTAACTGTTGCCTCAAAAATACCTAACATGTTAAGAGTTTCTCCAGGTGGGAAAATAAATGAGAAATGGTTGGGTTTTTTAAATCTATTTTAAAAGTTAGGAAATAGGCTTTTTCAATTAGTGAGTGGAAAAAGGAGCTGTTTTGTTGCTGTATTTCTTTACATTATATATCTAATTTTGAAATCCAGAAAATGGGAAAAGTTGCTCCTTGTTGGTCTTAAGGACAATAGAGCTTTTTGATCAGCGGGGAAGAAAGTTACTTACTAAAATTAAAGTGAGTATTAAGTGCCATATCAGATTTAACCTGAATAGCCAGACTTGAATCAAGAATTGAACATAGACCCCCAAGAAACTTTTATATAGAAGATTTAGAATGTTTTATTGGCTAAAAACAAAAAGTTTCTGTGTGGCTATTTGTTTTAACCCTGTAATCCTTTTTTTGTTTTCTTTTATGTATCTTCTGATTTTTCCTCACTTTTTTTAGACAGTGAAACTCCAAACAGGTATCATAGTCTGATTGGAACTCTATAGGTTCATCTTGCAGTTCTTCCCGATTCTTGCATTTTACATTGATGTTTTTAGCTCTGTGTGGTATAACTCATAAGTCTTTTGGGTGAAATGGTTAGATATAGGCCCCCTTTAGGGAGTCAGCATGAACTGGTTTGTGATCAGTGGGCCAGATGTGACGTAATTGGGGTCAGACAAACCTCATTTCAGTCACTGAACAAAGTACCTAAATTATCTGATCCTCGTTTTCTTCATTTTGCAGTACTTTTGTGAAGATCAGAGGTGGTATGTATAAAGCATAGAGTAGATAGTCCTTCATAGGTAGCTATTATTTTCTGATAGTTGCAAATTTTAGTAATCTAAAGAAGTATACACAGGTTGTGAATGATATTTTACACCTTTAGTCAGATATAGGCTTAACCCTGAGCCCAATTTTTTTTAGACCTAGTGTCATTTGGAACTGATGGAATTTATTTACATAATTAGTGTTAAAATTGTTTGCTTCTGTAATTTATTTTTCATGGAGGTTTGCTTTCATGTTTAGGGCTTGTTACTTTTTGATCCTCAAAAACTACTACCTTGGTAATCCAGGGTTTTTTGTTTACTCAGTGAATACTTATTAAAAGGCTGTAACTCAGTCCTCTTTCTGAGAAAGTTTAGTTGTATTTGAGGATGGCAAAGGAAGGAGATAGAGAGTACGGCCTTTTTTTCTGTAAGCCACAAAACCCCAGCTTTTTCTCTTTCATCATCCTTTGCATTTTCCAAGTAACCTCTTGAGCCTGATGTCTCTAGTATGTATTCTCCAGAGTTGGTTGAAAACAGTCTGGTTTCTTACTTGTCTTTCTAGAAGATTAGCATTTCTAATTTTCCTGAATTTCACTTATTCCTTCTTCTCTACTATCAGATACCATATTTAGGTCGTCGTTAATCAAATTTTTTTTTAGTGGATACCTGTCAAAAATAAAAATACCTAGTAAAATTTGTAAAAAACCAATTCCAGGGACTTCCCTAGTGGGCTAGCGGTTATTAACACTCTGCTGCGCTCCCACTGCAGGGGACACGGGTTTGATCCCTGGTGATGGAACTCAATCCAGCAGGATGCGGGGCACTGCCAAAAAAAATAAAAAATTTTAAAAAGTAATAAATAATAAAAATGAAAAAACCACTGCCAAAGCCCACGACTAGTTTTGTCATCATCTGTAGTACAGGTATTTGTGTGATGTTTAGTGATCACTGGATTCTAATTGGTGCTGTACTAATTCTTAAGTGTGTAACTCTAGCAGCCTAAAAGGCTCTAATGTAGATGTCATTGAACTTGAAGGGTTTAATTCCTTGTCATTTGGTTCTTACAATAACATGTATTTATGAAAAATTAATATAGGTGTAAGGTATATACTGATGTAATGCATTGTTCCTGAATGATATTCAAACCTGCCTGGAAGTTTAGTAGTGCTAGATATTTATGGGACTTAAGCAGTCATGTCCTGGACCTCGTCCCTGCTGAAAATAAACTCCAGTTGCATCGTTTCTAGGCAAAACCCAATGAAATTTATTTAATTCTTATTCTTATTTAAAACCTGACATGTAATATTTAAGTAAGTGGTAACAAAGAAACATTCCTGTCAGTGAACAAAACAAAACATAGACATTTTTTTCCTCAGGTGTAGAATGAGCCAAGGAGACTCAAACCCAGCAGCCATTCCACATGCAGCGGAAGATATTCAAGGAGATGACCGATGGATGTCTCAGGTAAAAGGGGGTGCACATGCGTTATTCACATAGATGAGTCTCTTAAATTTTTAGAGTCTTTTGACCAGAGCTACAATGGGGTGTTTTTAATGGTCAACAAGAATTGATTACTGTAAATAAAAATCTAATGTTAGAGATGTCATTCCTAGTCACCATGTGATGTTGGAACTGAGGAATACTTTGAGAGCATGGGCATTGCGTACTGTTCATTTTAATAGATGACAGTGTCTCTACAGTATTCTTTCTTTAAGCTTTTTAAAATTTTGAAGTAATTTCAAAATTATACAAATATTACAAACACTTTAGAAGGAACTTCCTATATCCTTGATCTAGACTTGCCACTTGTTAACATTTTGCCACATCTGCCTAATCATTCTGTCTGTATCTGTTTGTACTATTTACCAACTTACAGTTTTTTCTGAATCATTTGAAAGTATGTTGCAGTCATCACAATGCCCCTTTACCCCTAAATATTTGAGTTTGTTTTCTGAGAAAAAGAACCTTTTCTTACATAACTACAATACAGTTATTAAAATCAGGAAATTTAACACTGACATTATACTGTTACCTAATCCAAAAACCATATTCAGATTTCTGTAGTTGTCCCAGTAGTGTTCTTTTTTTTTTTTTCTTTTTTTGCCGTACACGGGCCTCTCACTGTTGTGGTCTCTCCCGTTGCGGAGCACAGGCTCCAGATGCGCAGGCCCAGTAGCCATGGCTCATGGGCCCAGCCACTCCGCGGCATATGTGGGATCTTCCCGGACCGGGGCACAAACCCGTGTCCCCTGCATCAGTAGGCGGACTCTCAACCACTGCGCCACCAGGGAAGCCCGGCCTAATCCAATTCTATTTCATTATAATATGGTCTCACAGGTTCTTACTTTAGTCAAGTGGGTTATAATCCACTGTAATTTTGAAACTCATTGTCCAAAGTTTAGCAAGTGGGAATCCCTTCAAGCTCTGGCCCCTTTGCTCTCTCAGTATGTCCCATTGTTTTTTTTAGCACTTTTTTTTTTCCAGTATTTGTAACTTGCTTTTAATAACTGCTATCATTTAACAATAACTATATTTAACCTTTATCTGTTTCCAACTGTATTACCTTTTGAACTAACAAGTGCAATATGATTTTAAGTCCCCAGAGTTTGCTGTTTTAGTATTTAGTGATCCTCTTTATACTCTTCATAGTTGTATTCCCTTTCTGTTTTGGTCATCTCAGACTTAAAAATCAGTCTTTCAACTAGCTTATTTTGAGTGGTAGTTTTTTATTTTGACTGTTCTCCTATGGATCAATTATGTGATTATTCTTTCTTAATCTTCCTCATTTGTTTATATCTTTAAAAAAGTATTATGAAATATTTTGTGCATCTGTGTATTTGCTACTCACCCTAAAAAAATAAAACATTGCTGTTCCCTGTATACTGCTCACTGATCACATTTCTTTCTCTTTCCTACCTCCCCACCCCCAAGCCAGTAATTTCATGTATTTACATACTACACATAAAATCTCTAAACAATATAGTTAGTATTTTTGCACTTTTTAAAATTAATTAATTTATATTTGGCTGTGTTGGGTCTTCATTGCTGCATGCGGGCTTTCTCGTTGCGGTGAGCGGGGGCTACCCTTCGTTGCAGTGTGCGGCCTTCTTCTCATTGTGGTGGCTTTTCGTTGCAGAGCGCGGGCTCTAGGCACGCAGGCTTCAGTAGTTGTGGCACACAGGCTCAGTAGGTGTGGCTTGCGGGCTCTAGAGCGCAGGCTCAGTAGTTGTGGCGCATGGGCTTAGTTGCTCTGCGGCATGTGGGGTCTTCCCAGACCAGGGCTCAAACCCGTGTCCCCTGCATTGGCAGGTGGATCCTTAACCACTGCGCCACCAAGGAAGTCCCTTTTTGCACGTTTTTAAATGGTAAATAGTATCTTTCTGAATGTATTTTTTTCTGCAGTAATCATACCTATTAAAAATATAGCTGTAGTTTATTCATTTTTTTTTCTTTAAGTAGTATTCAATTATTTTATATGAAAATACCACAGTGGGTTGTCTGTTATCTCATTGATGGGCATTTAGGTCATTTATAAATTTACTAAAAGTAGTAAGTAAAACTAGATGCCTGGGCTTCCCTGGTGGCGCAGTAGTTGAGAATCTGCCTGCCAATGAAGGGGACACAGGTTCGAGACCTGGTCTGGGAAGATCCCACATGCCACGGGGCAACTGGGCCCGTGAGCCACAACTACTGAGCCTGCGTGTCTGGAGCCTGTGCTCCGCAACGAGAGAGGCCGCGACAGTGAGAGGCCCGCGCACCGCGATGAAGAGTGGCCCCCACTCACCGCAACTAGAGAAAGCCCTAGCACAGAAACGAAGACCCAACACAGCCAAAAATAAATAAATAAAAATAAATAAATTTATAAAAAAAAAAAAAAAAAAAAAAAAACTAGATGCCTTTGTTGTTTCTGGCATAAATTAGAAGACTTTAAATGATTAGCACTGACTGGGAAAAAATTAGTCAAATGGAAGAAAAACATATATGAATATTTAAATTTTTTAAAAAACTTGTGGGTTTCCCTCGTGGCGCAGTGGTTGAGAGTCCGCCTGCCGATGCAGGGGACGCGGGTTCGTGCCCCAGTCCGGGAAGATCCCACATGCTGGGCCCGTGAGCCATGGCCACTGAGCCTGTGCGTCCGGATCCTGTGCTCCGCAATGGGAGAGGCCACAACAGTGAGAGGCCCACGTACCGCCAAAAAAAAAACTTGTATAATATGGAAGGACTAATATATTATATACCCAGATCTTGGTTTTTAAATACAGTTCTCCAATGAAAGGAACTAGGGCTCCTTGGAGAAGTGATTGATTCTATAGCTGGAGCAAAGAAAATAAAAATATGGGCCTAGAGCATCTTCTAGTGCAAGAAAGCAAGAAACTACTCAAAAAAGAAAAGGAAAAAAAAGATGGTGGAAGGCAGGAATATCACTGAAGTGATGGGTCCCCAGTGCATCACATAGAATACATGTGGTATTGGTTTGTCTCATTGATGATACTAACCTTGACCACCTAAAAGACCTGGAAGAGCTCCCAAAGTACAAAGTTGAACATTTTGAGCAGTGTAACAAATGATGGTATTATTGGTTTATAACTGAAAGAATAAAATAAGTGTTCATTAATCCATTCTGCTATAAATAAATAAGTGGATGAATAAATAAATAGGGGAGAAGAGCTAAATCTTCCTTACAGAATAATTTTAATTAATAAATGTAGAAGTAAGGAAGGAAAAGAAAATCATGGATAGAACACTGCAGTAATAATTACTGTAGGCAAGATCCATTGATGAATACTAACATTTTTTTTTTTTTTTTTTTTTTTTTTTTTTTTTTTTTTTTTTGTGGTACGCGGGCCTCTCACTGTTGTGGCCTCTCCCCTTGCGGAGCACAGGCTCCGGACGCGCAGGCTCAGCGGCCATGGCTCACGGGCCCAGCCGCTCCGTGGCATGTGGGATCTTCCCGGACCGGGGCACGAACCCGCGTCCCCTGCATCGGCAGGCGGACTCCCAACCACCGCGCCACCAGGGAAGCCCGATGAATACTAACATTAATGGACACAACTTTAAGGAGAAACGATATATTTGCCTAGCCTTAGAGTATCTTCCTGTAAATTACTTTGGTAATTACTTTGGTTTTAAGATATGCCCACTATTTTTTGAGACCCCTCCCTCTAGTAGGTGGAGCTGAATTTAGTGTCTTGCTTCTAACATACAGAGTATGGAAGGGAAAATAATAACTTGATAGTGGAGAAAACTGGCAAACACCACCTTACCCAAATGATCAATATTAACATCACCAGTAATAAGTCATGTTCCCTGACATGATACAACAAGGGCACATCACCTCTGTGGTAGTCTTACCCAAAAATCCATAACCTCAGCCTATTCATGGGAAAACATCAGACAGACCCAAATTGAGGGACTGTCTACAGAACACCTTACTGCAACTAAATGTGTCAGGTCATGAAAGACAAGGAAAGACCAAGAGACTGTCCCATATTGGAAGAGTTAAAGGAGATATATAGATTAAATGCCATGTGATATGCTGATTGATTCAGGAAATGGGCATTAGTGGAAAAATTAGTGAGATCTGAGTGGACTTTATTTTAGTTGATAGTATTCCCTAATGTTAATTTCTTAGGTTTGACAAATGTACCATGCTTATATAAGATGCTAACATTGAGGGCTTCCCTGGTGGCACAGTGGTTAAGAATCTGCCTGCCAGTACGGGGGACACAGGTTCGAGCCCTGGTCCGGGAAGATCCCACATGCTGCAGAGCATCTAAGCCCGTGCACCACAACTACTGAGCCTGTTCTCTAGAGCCTGCGAGCTACAACTACTGAGCCTGCATGCTACAACTAATGAAGCCCGTGCGCCTAGAGCCCATGCTCCCCAACAAGAGAAGCCACTGCAATGGGAAGCCCAAGCACCACAGCGAAGAGTAGTCCCCACTCACTGCAACAAGAGAAAGCCCGCACACAGCAACAAAGACCCGACACAGCCAAAAATAAATAAATAAAAAGTAAATAAAATTAAAAAAAAATCCTTACACCTGAAAATTCTGTTTTTAATAAAAAAATAAAAGATGCTAACATTGAAAGAAGCTGAGTTAGGGGTATATGCAAATACTCCACAATCTTTTCAGGTCTTCTGTAGATAAATTATTTAGAAACAAAACATTAAAAGAAAAGCAGTCATGATTAAAACAAGTATTGAAGTGATACTCAATACTACTCATGGAGTATTGCTAAAATATCCATCCCTGTTCTAGACTTAAGTACCACATATCAAGAAGTACCTGGAACAGATGAACATGTCCACCACCACCACAGGAATGCAGTCAACAAAATCCAGACTATGGGAGAGTCTATAGGTCAGACAGTCATATTCCTTAAAAAAAAAGTTTGGGAGGTGGTGGCAGAGGGAGGGGGAACCTATAGATTAAAAGGGATTTAAGAGACAGATTGCCTGGATCCTGATTTTAAAAAACAAATCATAAAATAAAATTTTGTGACATTGAATTTGAACACTCACTAGTTATTTGTTGATATTAAAGGATTCCTATTAATTTTAGAGGATAGAACTGGTATTGTGGCTATATATATTTTTAATCTTTTAAGAGCTACATACATGTTGAAATATTTATACATGAAATATTATATCCTCAGTTTGCTTCAAAATAATCTAAGAATGGGGTGGGGCAGTAGTTTCTGGAATGTTGAAATAATAGTGGCCGTAAGTTAGATGATTGCTGTATCTGGTGACGGATACACAGAGATCCATTGTGTTATTCTCTCTGCTTTCCTGTACGCTTGATATTTTCCATAATCGTAAGTTTTTTAAGGGTGATATTAAAAGACTTGACTGTAGACAAATTTAATAACAATTCATATCAAAACATTAACCACATAAAGAAGGCTTAGCAGCAGACTGACAGAAATATTTTCAGTAAATATTACAGATGAAGCATTGATATTGTTTGTTGTATGATCAATAAAAATATCCTCAAATGTACTAGATAAGTGTCTCAATGAGCATGACAGGAGCTTTAACTTTTTGTTTCCAAAAAGTACGGATTAAAACAATGGGAAAAGAAAGGAGGGAGAGAAAAATATTAATAACCCGGGCAGGTGCAAGTATAGTAAAATGAGTTCTGATACATTGCTGGCGTCAGAATAGATATAGCCAGTAGCCATTTCGTTAGTAATTTGGAAGTATATCCAAGATCCATGAAAGTGTTAATCCCCTTTGCCCTAAAAATTCCCAACCTGTAAAAGAAAATGTGTGTGTGTATGTAAGTTTCTTCATCTCAGTCAATAGGAGGCTTCTGGCAAATCTGTCATTAGGATAAAGAGCTAAAAAAAATCAATGTGCCACTGGATGCATCCAGTAGGATATTAAGTGGTGTTAAAAATTACGGTTATAGGGCTTCCCTGGTGGCGCAGTGGTTGAGAGTCCGCCTGCCGATGCAGGGGACACGGGTTGGTGCCCTGGTCCGGGAAGATCCCACATGCCGTGGAGCGGCTGGGCCCGTGAGCCATGGCCGCTGAGGCTGCGCACCTGGAGTCTGTGTTCCGCAACGGGAGAGGCCACAACAGTGAGAGGCCCGCGTACCCAAAAAAAAAAAAAAAAAAAATTACGGTTATAGGGAATTCCCTGGCGGTCCGGTGGTTAGGACTCCGTGCTCTCACTGCCGAGGGCCCGAGTTCAGTCCCGGTTGGGGAACTCAGATCTCGCAAGCTGTGTGGCGCTGCCATATAAATAAATAAATGAAGATTTTTTTTTAAATTACACAATAAAATTTTTTAAAAATATTATAGTTATGAAAAATCATGTAGCTACATAGGAAAATATTTCTAATATAATGTTAATGCAGTTATAATGGCTGCTCTTTATTGAGTACCTACTGGGTGGCAGCCAGAAGCCGGGCCCCTTTTATAGAACTCTCATCTTCACAACTCTAAAAAGCGTTGCCAGCAGATGTGTAAAACAAAACTTGGGGTTATGTACTTGCTTAAGGTCACTGCACTAGAAAGTAGATAAGCTAGACTTCGAACATAGGTTTTTCTGTCCCAAAGCTGTTGTGCCTTAAGGAGATATACATACGTTTCAACTGTGTTGCGGGGGGATGTGAAAAAATAATGAGAAAAAAATACCTTAAAACATTAATAGGTACTGGGTTAAAATGGTAGGATTATAGATGTTTTGCTTTGATCTTTTCTGTTTTTCCAAGCTCATTGCAACTACTTTTATACTTAAAAAGAAAATTTAGAATACTTAAACCTTTAGAACAGCAGAGCTTAAATTCCATGACATTCTTTAAACGTAAGCTGTTCTGTTGGTATTGAGAGGAGTTGGCACTTTAGCATACACAGTAGAGAGACGACGTGATGTGCAAGAGCACCTACTCAATAAAACTAGCTAAAGTTTTATTCTTGCTCATCTTATCCCTTCAGTTTAAAAATACTTATTGAAACAATAGTAATTTAAAAAAATTGTTTACACAAGACATGGACCCAAGAGAAAAAAAGTTATCCCAAATCCTGTCACTGTGAAAGAGAAGATGTCTTAATCAATTGTCAAATTATTTCCAGAAATATTTTTGTATTTTCACCAATGGCAGTGAAATATCTCAGTTTCACCACAGTGTCATCTGCACTTGTAGTATCAGCAGAAATACTTAAATAGTAACTCCATCTTAATTAATTCCTAGGGGAAGCATAATTGAATGTAGAGTTTGAGAAAAAGAAACAGTATTCAGACCTTTCCGTAGAACTGGGTTAGAGACCTGCTAAAGCATCATGTTAATTTGTTTCAGGGATGAATATAAAAATTGAAACTATGTCCTTCAGTTTAGCATCAATGGGTAAAATCTTTTTAAAGGTGTCTTATGCCTTAAGAGCAAAGAGAAGCATGCCAGGGCTAGGTCACCCTTCCTTATAAACTTGAATTAGACTGGAAAAGCCTGAGTCCCAGTTTGCCAACATCTCTCACATTTAGAGGTTAGCAGACATTTTCAAAGGCCATATTAAAACCATTCAAATGAAATGCATGCCTTTTGATTGGATCCTAGTTCAAAAAATAGATACATATAATACTTTTGGAACAATTGTGAAGATTAAATGTTAGATTTTATGGGATTATTTATTTTCTTAGGTGTGATAATGTGGTTTTATAGGAGACTGTCCTTATGCTTAGGAGATGCATACGGAATATTTAAAGGTGAAGAATCACAATGTTTGCAGCTTACCCTCAAATGATTCAGCAAACACACAGATAAAGCAAATGTGGGAAAATGTTATTGTTGAATGTAGGTGAGTGTGTACAGGTGTTCATTGTATTACGTCAGCTTTAAGTATATCTGAAATTTTCTTTAAAAGAGTTGGAGGAAAAGGTAAGCTTTTAAAAAAACATGAATGCATTTTTCTGTTCTCGTTTTCAGAAGGGCCCAGGAGTTAATAGCAGATTGAGAGGAATCAGCTTTAGGGACAGACCAAATAGAATGTTTAACAACAGAGTGACTGGTTGGACAACTGTTCTGTCTAGGCCAAGAAATCTCACAGGGGAAAATGCCAGCTTCTGATTGTTCTTTCTTCTTCACACCAGCACAACAGATTTGTCCTGGACTGCAAAGACAAAGAGCCGGATGTCCTGTTTGTGGGGGACTCCATGGTGCAGTTGATGCAGCAGTATGAGGTAAGGTGCAGGGGTGAGGGTGGTCCTTGGCTGCTCATGTCAACACATTCATTGATAACAGACTTGCATTCATTCCACTCTAGTTCAGAGTAGAAGAGAAATCAGACCTACCTGATGGGATTCTTTGTGCCATCAAGCATGATGAGACAAAGGAAAAAATACAACATTATTTATAAATAAGCTCCCTTTTTTGCCTTGGCTTCCAAGAAGCTTCATATTATATTTGTTTGTGTATATTTGTCCTAGTCATGATTTTCAATTCTTATTTGTATTTTACTATTTTCTTATTTGTATTTGCTCATTTCTGTTTGTCTTAGTCATGATTCTCAGTTCTTATTATTTGTGTTTTACCATTTTTATATTTTATATATTTTTGTAGTGAACTGTTCTGAATCTTTTTGAGGTTAGGCATTCTCCCAAGGGAAATTTAAAAGAAAAGATAGCTTTATATCTTTTTGGCTCAAGCACTCTAAATTTTTTCCTCTCATGTTTCTACTTCACCCTATTCCTTTAAATGGTTGAATAAAGGGAAAGGAGAGTTTATTGAGTTGGCAGCTTAATTATAAATGTTGGTGCCTAAGTGGCATCAGGTTGAGCTGTGACTCAGGTCTTGAGCTGAGATCTAAAGCTGCACCGAAAACTGAGTTACACAATGGCATCTTCAAAGCCCTTTCAGCAGTTGGTAGCATACCACTTGCAGTGATACATTTGAATACAGAAAAGGGAAACTTACTTCAGATGCCTCACAACACATTGCAGTTGAGGGATTTTATTTCCCACTAATTTCAGCTTAAATAAATCAAGTTTTTCTCTTTTCAGATATGGCGAGAGCTTTTTTCCCCACTTCATGCACTGAATTTTGGAATTGGGGGAGATACAACAAGACATGTTTTATGGAGACTAAAGAATGGAGAACTGGAGAATATTAAACCTAAGGTGAAATGAAACTTACTATTATTTTTTTAAAGAATATCCTTAATCTTGAGTGTTCTGCAGATAGTTAAACTGTCAGAAACTGGTAGTAAAAAAAAAAAAATTGCTTCTTTAAAGCGTTATTTCACTGTTGTTCTTTGCTTCGTGCCCCTTTAAGTTAAATGATATTGTTTAAGAACATTCCAAATACATGCTTAATTAAGAATCAGTGTATTGCTTGCTTGTTTTGTACTTGTAATTATCTTCTGCTGTAGGAAGAGATCTGATGCTAATAAGGTATGCTATTCTGTTGACCTGAGGCAGTATGAGGGGGAAAGAGCTCAGAGGTGGGCCGCGGGAGCAGGGCTATGATTCACTTGAGGAAGTAATTTTGGATCCATTTAAATGTATAAACAGATTGGTAATCAAGGCCTCCCAAGTTCTTCTGAAGAAAATTTGAAGCAGATGTGAACAAATGTTCAGCCCAAACATGTATCCAGTGCCTTATAGCATTATCAACATCCTGAGTTGGCACACTGCATATAAATTTTTTCAACCCCAAACAACAAAAAGAAACAAAGCTGAGCCATTGATAACAGTTGCTGTAGTTGAAAGTATTTTATTTTTGCCTTTCTAACAGAAAAACTCATGCATATTCCTTTCTTTTGTGACAGGTGGAAATTACTTTGGGTTACATAGTAAGATGTATGTCTCTAGGTGATAGCCACCTTGTAAAATTATTTTTTTGAAGAGAAAAACTTCTAAAAACTATATCCAGCCTCCACCCCACTGACTCTTTTCCTTGAGTAGAACTGTGTATTTGTACCCACTGCACTCCCTTGGGTACTTTTATTTTTTCTAGAAGGTACTTTAACTAAGGGAGTCTTATGATGTCGCAAGTATTTTCCCCCATGTTTCTTAGATTTCACTCTTTTTTTTTTTTGTCTTTTCTGACTTGCAGTGGTTTTATTTTTATACAGTTGAATTTATTATCTTTTTTGTAGAGTTTCTGGATCTTAAGAGATTAGCTTCCAACTCCACATAAAAGAATTTTCTTATCTCTTCCTAGTACAGTTTTCCCACTTAAGTGTTTTTCTGTTTGGAATTTATCCTGATGTATATGAGGCATACATTAATGTTTTAAGATGGCTGCCCTGTTGAAGTTACCAATACCATTTGAGAAGTTCATCTTTCCTTCTTTGATTTTTTAAAAAATTTATTTATTTCATTTATTTATTTTTGGCTGTGTTGGGTCTTCGTTGCCACGTGCGGGCTTTCTCTAGTTGCGGCGAGCGGGGGCTACTCTTTGTTGAGGTGCATGGGCTTCTCATTGCGGTGGCTTCTCTTGTTGCAGAGTGCAGGCTCTTAGGCACGCGGGCTCCAGTAGTTGTGGCTCATGGGCTCTAGAGCACAGGCTCAGTAGTCGTGGTGCACGGCCTTAGTTGCTCCGCGGCATGTGGGATCTTCCCAGACCAGGGCTCGAACCTGTGTCCCCTGCATTGGCAGGCGGATTCTCAACCAATGCGCCACCAGGGAAGCCCCTCCTTCTTTGATTTTTGAAATAAGATTTTCAGCTAACTAGTGGACATTCCTGAGTATTTATCTTTTTTCTCTTTTTCTTCCTTCCCTCAATTATAGGTCATTGTTGTCTGGGTAGGAACAAACAACCATGAAAATACAGCAGAGGAAGTAGCAGGTGGAATCGAGGCCATCGTACAACTTATCAACACAAGGCAGCCACAGGCCAAAATCATTGTATTGGTATGTGGTCTTTGGGTGGGTGGAGACCTTGATATTATTAGGTAAGGTGGGGAGTCTTTTTAGAAATGTGATCAGTCATGAACATAGAGAATCTTTAGGTTGGAAGCAGTTTATCGTGCTCCCGAGAAGCTCTTCTCTGATATGTCCCATCGTCTTTTTTTTTTTTTTTTTTTTTTTGTGATTGCCCCTCACTAGCTGTGTGACCTTGAGCAAATCGCTTCACCTTTCTGAGCCTCCATTTCCTCACTTGACAAATGGAGGTAATAATCTGACCTATATACCACTGGATCTTGCTGAAGAACTAATGGAACACTGTGCACATGAAAAGGCTTTATAACAGTAAATGGCAATACATCTGTTAGTTGATCTGATATTGATAGTATAGAAAACTTTGTCAATTACAGTATCCTCAGCTTAATTCTCAGAAAAAAACTTACTTCTCTTAAAAATCTTTTGGCAAATCCAAACCAGGTAATTAAACGTTTAAAAAAAAATTTCGACTCAAGTTGCCCGACATTTAATGGTTCAATAATGTTACATCCCTCGTTGGTGGACTAGCCCCTTTGGAAAAGCTTTGTATTAAAAATATGCCGATAGATGAAAATGTTTTATAGGCCTAATAGACAGCTATGGTTGAAATTTGTTCCGTTTAGCAAAAAGGACGTAATTTGTGTTTAGAGAAAAGTGTGTCGGGCCTCGTTTCTGCCCCTGGTGTTCTAGTCTCCTTTGCACTTTTTATTCCTGTCCCATCGTCTTATTGGTCTCATTTCCTAGAACAGCTGTGGGGTCATCTTTTTTCTGCTCATCCTTGTTTAGAAGTGGAAATCCTCTTTGTTGCCTCAGGTTGCCTTAGTTTTTTTTTTTCCCTTGACTATCTTCTGATAATTTTTTAAGTTGCATATGAGACTTTTCCTAGTTCCTGAGTCTCTTTTTATTAGACCCGAGTTTGGATTAGCCTAGATGTGTTGTTTTGTTCCATTGTTAATATGGTAAAGGTGGTGTATTTATCAGAATCTCTGAATTCTTTAAAATATCAGAGATTCCATCAGGAAGAAAATGGGTACTTCATAGTCTTACCACTAACAGGAAATGCTACCCTTTGTAGAATTAAAGCATTGTCTTCATGGTCTCAGGAATAAACAGCTGTCTATTTCAGTGTTAAAGTTTACCTGTAGATATTCTTAACCTAGCTAAAAATGTATGTTTTTGAGAAATCTGACATATATTCAGTTCTTTAATGAGATATAGTGTTAACAAGGTAGTCGTTTATTCAACAAACATGCGAGAATCATGATGTACAAGGCACTATCCTAGGTCCCGAGCGTACAAAAATGAGTAAGACAGTTCCTCTCAAGGAGCTGGTGGATGGACACAGCAATATAAACAGAAATAATTATTATACTGTATGCTAAGGAGAGAACTGGGTATATTTTAGACATAAAAATTGACATCTGAGTTTAGTTTTAAAGAACTCATTGGTTTCCAGACAAATAGAGAAATGAAAGAAGAGAAGGTATTACAGAGAAGAATGAAAGAGAGAGAAAGGGAGGGAGGAAGAAAGGAAGGAAATGATCAAAGGCTTATACATGAATGTGTTTGTTGGGTGAGTGAAGGAGGGTGCTAGAAGAATTTTAGGGTTATCATTGGAATAAAGTTCAAGACTGGGATAGTTAGAGGCCACAGCCAGGTCCCATGTTAGGAGTTTGGATATTATGACAGGGTTCTGGGGAGACAGGTCTTATTTTTTTATTACATGGTATTTAATTAATTTGTTTATGTATTTATTTATATCCTGCATTATTCCAGAAAAAGACTACATTGTGGTTAAGAGTCCATCTCTTAAGTACAGTGGGTGGTACATTGTAGTTGATTAGGACATATTTGTTGCATGAATGTTGGTGAATAAATCCTCCATAAATATTATTTGTTTCAACCAGACTTTTGAATTTGATATATGGTGTTGTTATCTACAATACTAAAACATTGGAAATAACCTAAATAATCAACCCCATGGGGGAATGATTGCACAAGTCATTGACTATAATAGCACTAATCATATGACAATTAGGAGGACTGTGTGAAAACAGAATTTATGATGTATTTAAGTGAACAGTCCGAATACTAAACGGTATGTATATTATATTTAGAATTGCTTGAAAGTAAATATGCAAATTGCAAAAGGAAATAAAATTAAAATAGTTGTTACATGGTAAAGGAATTAGGAGTGTAATTTTTTTGTCTCCTTTAAAGTAATATTTTAACAATTATCAGTTATTATAGAGAAAAAATCACATGGCATACCCTTGATACTCATTTATTAAGGAAAATGTTATGCAAGTACATAAGCTATTTTTCTTATCCTTGCTTGACAATCCCAATAGGTATGGTGCCCTGCTCTTGAGGCTTAATCCTTTTTTATGGCTTTAATTGCTATGGTATTCTTTGAAAGTCAGAATAACATATGTATTTATTGGTCACTGGCCATCCTTCCTGGTTGCTCATTATATCTCAACCAAGCTTTGATGTACCAGCGCTGAGGGCTGCTTTTCTTTGTTAACTATTAGATGCAGAGCCTTATACTTTTAACAGTTATATAAACTAGGGTTTAGGATTGACCTTGTCTGCACTTGACAAGGATGAAAGGAGATGGATTGGGGTAGCATATTCATAATTCTCTGTAGTTCTCTTTGGAACTTTACAGTCACAGAGTAAGTTAATAATCGAGGTCCAACGTTTTGCTGAAAAAATCCAAAGCAGACATGAATAAGCGCTTTGGGCATAAATTTTTTTTTTATTTTTTTAGTAGAACGCCTACAGAAAACCCGTTTTTATGAAATAAGACCTCTTATCATACCCTTGTAGGAGAAACAGGTGACAACATTTTTGCCTAAATAACAATAACTTGCTGTGTGGCATCATTCGCTATAAACCAACTAAAAGGTTGGGGATTTCTGACAGTTTTATAATTGGATCAGTTATCTGTATAAAGGCCATTTCTAGTTTGAGATGATAAAACCTTGCACTTGCCATATAAGAGCTGGCTTTTATTTACTATAGTAGAAGGACAGACATCTGATTTATCTGAAAATTATATTAGATCATTAACAAATAAGTTAAAAATGAATTTAGAACACATCTCTGTTTTTTACTACCAGATATTATGTGGCTGTGATTCATCAAGACAGCATTTGTTCCAACTCCATTTCTCGTGTGTTCTAGTGTAGGTTCCATGTGGCATTAATGCATAGATGTGTATTTGAGCTAGATTATTCTAGCTATGTGGTGGACTATATGGAGGATAAATTGAAGGGGTAATACCACTGGAGGTAGGAAGACTAGTCAGGAGATTTTACATTAATTGAGGTTAATATTGGTAAGTTCCCTAGCCATAGCAGTGTCTATAGTCAGAAAAAAGAATGGATTGGAAAAATACTTAGGATGTAAAAGCTGAGTGATTTAATGATAAATAGATAAGGAACATGGGATGAGAGACTCAGGGATGTTGGAATGGTCGGTTGACACAGAGAATGTAGAAGGAACATAATCTATGGGAGAGATGATGAATGGGTTTTTGGACGTGTTAAGTTGGGTGTGCCTCAGGAGCATTCAAGTTTGGTTCTATACCTGGACGTTCAGTACACAGTTCTGAAGCTCCAGGAAGAGATCTGGGCTAAAGTGTGTCGGGTGGAGAGAGTACTGGGCCAAGGACAAAACCCTGAAGAATACCATCAGTTAAGGGACCGGAGGAGGAGGAGGAACTCGGGAAGAAACGTAGGAGGGATAGTCAGAGAACTTTCATTAAGACCGGTCTAGTCCAGTGTTTCAGAAATCAAAGGTATAAACAAGTGCCAGATGGAGAGTTCCAGGGATATTTGAAATCACAAGTAAGTAGGAAAAAACAGTGAGTCTTCTCATCTTATATTCTTCTCTGCTCTTCCCCAGGGTTTGTTACCTCGAGGTGAGAAGCCCAACCCTTTGAGGCAAAAGAATGCCAAGGTGAACCAGCTCCTCAAGGTTTCCCTGCCGAAGCTTGCCAATGTTCAGCTCCTGGATACAGATGGGGGCTTCGTGCACTCGGACGGTGCCATCTCCTGCCACGACATGTTTGATTTTCTGCATCTCACAGGAGGGGGCTACGCAAAGATCTGCAAACCCCTCCATGAACTGATCATGCAATTGTTGGAGGAAACACCTGAGGAAAAACAAACCACCATTGCCTGACTGGCTCCCATCAGTGTTAATAGCGTCCCAGCTTCCTCAGATCAGTTATATCACTGGCACTACAGAATCCTTCTCTTTCTTAAGGCACTTTGCATTGTAGAATGTTCCTGGATGTTCATATCTAGTGTTTGAAGGGGAGGAGGGATTTAAACTGGTCCTGTACATAGGAGGTTTGTTTGACACAGGAGAAAAATTAGCCAAGGAAGATGGTTGTTTAAATGCATTGGAAACCAGAAGGGGACTTTTTAGTTATATGTGTGACACGTTCATTGACTTATCACTGTTTTTCCTAGGACAACATCAAGCCTAAGTACTGAACAAAATGAAGATTCTTTCCTTGGCCTTTCTGTCTATGGATTATGTCATATATAATAATAATTAGAATAACACCTTCTTGGCTTTAAAACATGTTTTTCCAGTTTTTAAAGTTCATAATTTAGCCTTTTGTTCTTTATTTTGCTTTACTCATACATATTCTCAATGTTATAGCAACATATAACATCAGATTGAACGTGCTTGTCATTCAAGTATGGGAGATGCTATGGTTACAGGTGAATTTGTTCCACTCTGTTAATCTTTCCCATGCTTAGCAGTGAAAAATAGGTTTTGCCCCATTTGGGGGACTCAATGGAGGGTATTATTTTTATGCTGCTGAATATCATGTCTGTAATAGACCCATGCATGCAGCCTTTCCTCTATTCCCCCTCATCCCCTCTTTTTTTTGGTGGGAGGGGTCCTTGTTAACATTACAAGCTTTTAACACGTTTTTGACCTAGGAGCTCTGTTGCTGGAAGTATAAATCCCCAGCCAGTTACTCTCATGATGATATTACTGATGTGTAATTCATTCTTGTGTGGTGGTCTGTGCTATAGAGTCTGTGTAGTGCTATCCATATTCAGAGTTCTGGTTTGTTTTGTTTTGTTTTTCCCTTAGAACCTGTTACAGTTTTCCTTCTTTGGGGGGGAAAAAAACCCCAGAACTCTGTTTCCCACTCTATAAGCCCTGACTTTATTTCAAGTTTTGTAGTATTTTAAGGTGTATATTTTATTTTATTTTTATTGGCTTAGTTTTTAAATTATTATTAGTCCAGAAAAATTTGGCCTCTTCTCATGGGGAAATGGTGAAACTGCTCTTCCAAATAGACATTCTGCTTGATCCCACTGTTTTAGTAAAAAAAGAACTAGTAAAAAAGAACTTCATTTAACCTTCAGGATTTCTCCTTAATACATCTTCCTCTGAGAATTTCTTTCAAGAGAGCTCTTTATAATCTTAATGGTTTGTTGAGCTACAAGAACTGCCATTTAAAAAATAATAGGACAACAGGTGGTTTATTGTTTAATATACCTATGGAATATGTACAAACTGGATTTACAGACAAATACTTTAAACTGGACCAGGTGGATATTGAAGTAACCCATCAAAATGTGCTCTGCAATGATTCTGCTTAACGTTCAAGTTCAGTAACTAAGGCATATGTTTCTTACTCTGCTTGCAAGGCACATGGCATTGCTTTTGTGTGTTGGAGGGGGATTTGTGGTTTGTGCTAAGAGCCGCTTCTGACTGAAAGGGATAGAACTTGGGCTGATTTTTTTTTTTTCCCTCGTCGAGGCTTTTTCTGGGAATTTTGTTTTTTGGTTTTTTTGTCTTTAAAAAAAACAAAAACAAAAACTTTCCTGAATGTATCATGTCTTCATTAACAACTGAAAATATATGTGGTGTTTACTAAACTTGTTTACTATATTAAATTTTCCTTTTTATTTTTAGTAGCCCAGGTTCTTGAGGTTTTCAAGACAGATTGTTTTTTTCTTAGCTGAGGTATAGTTCTAGGGAGGAGATTTAATTAAGCCACAATTTTGTGTGTGAAAAGACAGTTTCCTATCCAGGTCTTTTCTGTTGTCAGAGGGAAGGAGTATGGTCCAAACAAACCCCATTAGGTTACTCCTGCAGCATGTGCTTTTAGCTTCTCTCTCTTGACTAAGGATCAAATATCCCTTTGTGAATTGGCCTTCAGCTCCTTTGCTTCTGTGTATAAATCTTGGATGTTAACTACATTTTATATCTACCAGAGCTATTTGAGCAATAGTATTTGAACCACTAGCCTTTTAAATAAAAGTCTGCCCCATTGCTAATGTGCAGATACTGAGTCCACTTTCATTTCTTGCCAGCTTTCTTTGCACTGCTTTAGGCAAAAAGTGTTCATCTGTTTTTCTTTGATTGACACCCCAGTTTGTTGCGGTGACAGAACTTAATGCGTAATCTTTGGATTTCATATATATATATATATATATATATATATATATATGAGAAATATATACACACATATATATGAAGTTTAATGCACTGTCCAAGTGAAATGTCCTAGTTGTCCTTGTGATTAAGGGGCCAACTTTCCAGGCAGCCAGCAGAGGTGTTAATTCTGTTTGTCTCCCAGCAAACTTTCATTCCTTTGCCCACCCATTCCCACTACACTAGATGGCAGCTGGTGATGGCACAATAGAGATTTCTGCAGTCCCATCTTGAATGTGGTAGGTTGAAGATGTACTGCCAAGGGTGATCTAGGGCTTGTTGTTTTGCTGCCCACATATTCTAGACTGCCATGGGCAGTGCTCTGGCTACCACCTTGAGTCTATTTGGACATCTGTCTAAACCTGAATTTTTTGTCAAAAACCTTAACCCAACAAAACAAATCTTGAGTGGCTCATGCCCTGCTCTTAGGAATTCTGTCGTCGTTTAAAAATAATGTTCAACTTTCTTTTTTATTTTTTTAACCTAGTCACTGTTTACAGTTGTATGCTAAAGCCTGAAATATTGTCTGTGCTGTGGTATATGAGCATTGCCAATTTTATATTTATTGCAGCGAAGAAGAAACTAAAGATATAAGAAAATGAGGAGCGTGGCTGTGCTCCTAAATCTCTGTGGGTGCATGTGGGAGAAGTGAGTTGGGATCTCTTGAAAGGAGGCTTTTTGGGGTGGGGTCTCCCAGGCTTCTCCTTGGTGTTCCTGCTTGGGGATCACTGCTGCTAGTTGACTGGACCTCCCCAACAGAAGTTTGTGATTCCGCTTTGGCAAAATTTCATTGACTAGTAGAACTCATTCTGTTTTAGTGCATATTTCAATATAAATGTAAACATTTCACTCAAACTTGCTGTCTTTCTGTCTCCTTTATCATAGTTTGAATTCCAATGAAGAGAGAAGGGATTTTTTTTTTCCTACCTTATCACAAGCAAATTGGATACTTAGATCATCCTGCTGCTCTTCTGTGGAACTGAATGTACCAAGCTGACCCTCATCACTTATCTCCTTGGGGGTGCAGAATGGCAGGGTAGGATGAGCAGATAGAAGGAATCCTAAGTAGATAAATGGAAATATTGTCAAGCGAAATGTTTCAGATTTGTTAATAGTATCTGGTAGTGAAAAACAGAATTAAGTCATTAAATTGACCTCTTGACCCTTTTTCCTAATTTCAAATCTTTAGAATTTTATTCACGTTAATTGTCCCAATTTCTATAGTTTCTCCATTCCTCATGCTAATAATCACCAGTTCTTCTTTTTCACACTTTGGAATATTTCTTTCTACTGTTACCCCCAGCTTGAACTTAAGTGCCTCAAATTAATTGGAGTATTCTGAGTTCCTGTGTCGTCTAGGGAGAAAAGCTTCAGGATGACAATTCCCATATATTAACCTAAGCAATTTAGGTAGGTACATTTCCACTTTACTGTTGCCTGGGAGGCCTGGAGAAGTCTTCTGTCTTGTCAAAGATGAGTCATGTAATATAAATGGTTGAGCTGGGATTTGAACCCAGCTTTACCTGAATTCAAAGTCCTTGCTCTTAACCACTACTCATTCAACCTGGGGTGTCTTTTTAGCTCTAGATTCTGATTCACTGAGTTCATTGCAGATACATCCCTAGTTTCCTATCAGTTGAAAGTCCTGGGAATGAAGTGACAATCTCACCTGGACCAAAGGCAACAGCTTCCTTCAGTCTTTCTGCAATCAATATACTCCCTTTCGATTCCATCCTCCACATGGCCACAGAATTATTAGAATTTATTTAAAGTGCATTATCTTTATCTGGCCATCTTGTTTCCCACCTTAAAACCAGCAGTAGAATTTAAATTGTGTTTATAGAGCCAAGAATTTTTGGTGGTATGCATGAGGGGGTTCAAAGACTGGCAACTATATTAACATGTCAGGAAGTTCAGATTGACAGGAGGATACTACTTGGGTAAGTGAAATAGATTTAAAGTCTAAAACAGTAAAGTGTAAGTACAGTCAGTAGTAAATGGCAGAATGATTAAAATAGGAGTTGTCAGCTTCCATATGCTGAGGGGGGGTGATGGGGGCCACAAGTGCAGATGGAAATACTGAATGAGGGTTCATGTCAGACCTTCAGAAAACACAGCTGCGTCCCTTGAAGTCCACTCCATACATGAGTCCAGACAGTTCTGCAGGTGGGTTTCTGTGGATGTGTGCTGTGGACCACCTCATCTGACCTGGGTGAATGGCCTCAGTCTCAGTATAACAATGTGGCTGCTAGTGACAATGTGGACATAGTTCTCCTTTATCACCCTCGCCTCCCCAAGCTAACACATCTGCCCCAAGGACAACCTCTTAAGAGCTGTGTGACCAGAACAAGGGTCACTTACCTGGCCCATTAGGGCCTATCCAGATGACTAACACCACCAACCACGCCAGCGATGATTACGGCAGATTGATATGCCAATAAAATGTTCCTAAGCAGCTAACAGTGTCTGTGGTTTTTGCGACATTCCCTTTATCACTTCTCACCATGGTGAGGCTACTGGATTAAAATGATTCACTCCTATAAAAGGATAAAATTTGGAGATAACTGAGGTATTTTTGTTTTTCTACTTGCCTCCCCCTGCCCGCCCTCCCCATCTAATCACACCAAGTTCCTCTCCACCCACCCCACAGAGGCATTGCCTTGTGAGCTGGTCACAGGTTCCCCTTAAACCACAGGACAGCAGTGAAAGCAGCCTGGGGCCTGAGGCTTTGCTGATTGTTTTAACTATGCCGTGTGAACCTCTTCAGTGGCCCAGAAGTGGAAGAGAGGGTAGTGTGGTGGAAGGGGAAGCTCCCTCACCAGCATCTACTTGGGGAAGGAACCAGCAGGAGAATCCATCCCTGCTTTTCTCCAGCCAAGGCAGGAGTGAAACCTTAACTCAGCTACATATTTTTACATAGCCACAAAGCAAAGAACTTAATTGTTTTGCTACACACATAGTCTTTCTTGGGCCTGATTTTATGCTATGCCTCTTGCTTCTTGCTTATTTGCTGTCTTATTTTATCTTAACAAATCACATCAAAAATATGTATCAAAAAAAACAATTTTACACACTGATAAAGCTTTGACAACACCCCTGTAAAAATGACACATCAGTGTACTGCAGCATGCTCTTTGATAACCACTGATAGTCCAAGCTATTAAATACAACATCCAATGTGCTCCATGACCTGGCCCTCTTCAATTCATTTATATCCTCCCACCTCTACTTTGAACTTTCATGCCAATAGCATTGAACTCTGAGTCTATGCCTTTGCCCCAAGTTGAGACCCTCTGCCTGGAATATGTTCCTGCCCCTTTGCCAAGCTAGCTCCTACTCATCTGTTAAGTCCTTCAGAGACTCCTGGAATGTTTTCTGATTTCTCCTATTTTCAGCTCACATCTGTACTAGGTCTCTCATCTCTGAATTCCCATAATACCCTGTGTAAATCTTTTATCATTGCACTTTATCACTTTTCTACACTGCTAGATATGAATTCCTTAAGAACAGAGAATGTGTTTTAAGTATCTCTGTGTTCCCAGCACCTAGCTTAGTGACTAATACACACTAGGCACTGAATGAATGAATGAATGACTGGATAGGAGATCCAGTAATTTCTTCGTGGTCATCTAGTCAGTAACGGTCAGAATTGAAACAGGAATACAAATCGTTTGACTTCAATTTCTGTCCTTTCAATGGTATTATGCTGCTGCTTGTAAGAAACAGTAGACATTATTCCAGCTAGTGATAAATTTACTTAAGAACAGTGAAAAACAGAAAGATGCAGTATATACCTATTACAAAAATTATTGAGACATTTTCTGGAATTGTTTGATTAGAACTAGATGGAATTATGAAAGATACATGCACTCCAATATTCATAGCAACATTATCTTCAGTTGCCAAGACATGGAAGCAACCTAAGTGTCCATCAACAGATGAATGGATAAAGAAGATGTGGTATTATATACACAATGAGATAGTACTCAGCCATTAAAAAGAATGAAATTTCACAATTTTCAGCAACACGGATGGACATGGAGAGTATTATGCTAAGTGAAATAAATCAGACAGAGAAAGACAAATACTGTATGATATCACTTGTATGTAGAATCTAAAAAATACAGCAAACTGGTGAATGTAATAAAAAATAAGCAGACTCACAGATATAGAGAACAAACTAGAGGTTACCAGTGGGGAGAAGGAAGGGAGGAGGGGCAAGATAGCAGTAGGGGATAAAGAGGTACAAACTATTATATGTTAAATAAGCTACAAGGATATATTGTACAACATGGGGAATATAGCCAATATTTTATAATAACTATAAGGAGTATAACCTTTAAAAATTGTGAATCCCTGGGCTTCCCTGGTGGCGCCGTGGTTGAGAGTCCGCCTGCCGATGCAGGGGACATGGGTTAGTGCCCCGGTCCGGGAAGATCCCACGTGCCGCGGAGCGGCTGGGCCCGTGAGCCATGGCCACTGAGCCTGCGCGTCCGGAGCCTGTGCTCCGCAATGGGAGAGGCCACAACAGTGAGAGGCCCGCGTACCGAAAAAAAAAAAATTGTGAATCACTATATTGTACACCTGTAACATGTAATATTGTACATCAATATAATACAAGTATACTTCAATAAAAAATAAAAAAAGAACTAGATGGAATTAATAAAGATGGTTTTTATAGGAAAAGTGAAGCTAGAAGAAAAAGCTAGACTGGTTCAGAGGAACAAAAGTATCGTGAATGAGAAAATCACCTTTGTGAAGGCTCTAGGAACCAATGAAATAACAGAAGCAGCTATGGGTTGTAGCCTGTGTCCGAGCCAGAGTGTAAAGAGAGGGGACCTGTTCTAATAAGAACAACTTGGAATAAGGACTGGGTAGCTGTATGTGATCTTTAGATACAGTCAGAGAGGAGTGAAAGGTTCTTCAGTTGCATCTTCTGATTTCTTAGCCAGAGACCCAAGCTTTCTTGAAATAGGAGGATGGCTGGCTCAGTTTTATCAGTGATCTTTGGAGACACGGATTTGAGGTGATCAATTATTCATCTGCTTGTTTTCAGCAACCTGATGACCAGCCTCATTTCCTGGAAAGCCCTGATGTTGGTTCCATCACATGGTCACAGGGAACCGGATGCAGGGCCTGAACGCACTGTGCACATTTCCCCTTCTGAATGGTGAAAACGAAGGTTTAGGAAATGCAGAGTGGCTGATCTGTCTCTGGCAGAAAGTCCTGGCCACTTGGTCAAAGCTCTTCTCCCTTGACTCCCCTTCTACTCTTTAGACAATAGTTCAGGATGATGAATTCAGTCAAGCCCAGCTCCACTGTGTGCGGCATTTAGGAGGACAATGGAGATGAGAGGTGGATACTGAAGGCTCAGAAATTGCAATTTGCCTACGATGCACAATATAGGGAATTAAAAATAGAACTTTCTATCATCAAAGTCCTTGTTTTATCCACACCACCATGAAGCTGTGGGACGGGTATGAGATCTTATCCCCAGAATGACAGAGTAAATACTGTATCTTTAACTGATTCCTAATCTGATGTGCACCCCTTTTCACAGTCCTTGATGGAGAGATAAACAAACATGAGGGCAGCTCTGGGAAAGAACAGAACTTGCATGGTGGGAAGAAGGGCTGTACTCTTGCTTCTGGGGCTGCCTATACCCAGGGCAATTCTATTTGAGCTCCAAGTAGATACACTGGGCCCTTTTTACGGTCACAGTGAAAACAGGGAAATTCAAGTTCATTTCCTTCAGGGGGGCTGGTTTTGCAACATTTTTTTCTGGGTTAAAGTTATACCATTAGTTAATTCTAAAGTCTGTTTTGATTCTGCCACCCACCTACAGACACGGCCACTACCTACCACCCAGATTCCTAAATTATTCGATCGGATTCAGCTAATCCATTTACTGTGATTCCTACAGCATCCTGCTGTTGGTGAGTCTTAAGGTCATTTTAACAATACCCCTGAGCCAGCCGAAGCTTCCTTCCTGTCTTCTTGCTCCAAACTCTGAAAATCCTGTGACACAAAATGGAGCTGGACTCGTGGAAAGCTGTGAACCTTGTCAGCTGCCTGGTGAATGGTCCCATTTCCCAGGTCCTTTCTGCATTCAGGATCAGAAGAATGGCCCACAGGGAAATGAAAGGAAGTCATCCAGCCTTGTGACTCAACACTGCCCCCTTCATCGCCAGGGCTGTGGTTGGGCTTTTTATATAACACGGCAGAGAATGCAGTAGCTGGGCCTGTGCAGAAGGCCAGGGGGCCTGCCCTCAGGACGTGACATCTCTTTGCACTTAGAAGTCTGGCTTTGAGACCCAGCACTGCCCTTCTTTTATGCTGAATGCTGCAGCCAACAATAAAAGCCTTCTGTCCACTCAGGGCTGCCAAACCTCAGAAAGGGCCTATTCATAATAGGCTTGTGCTGTCTGTCTCTCCCTCCAGCCCCCCACCCTCCTACTCCCCGTGGGTGGAGCAGCAGGGCTGAGGAAAGTTCTGCAGACCTGAGAACAGCAAGAAAACACAGGGCTGCTGCCCTCCCACCCCGTCTGAACACTCAGGGTTAAGCCCTTGAGACCTTGAAAAAGGAAAAGATGTTGCCCGGAGAAAGGGAGCAAACAGAAATATTGATCGTCCACAGTTGTTTGGCCCCAGAGCGGTAGTTCTTAAAATTTATTGTGCATAGCAAACTTCTGGAGTGCTTCCTAAAATGCAGATTCCTGGGTTCCACCTCTAGAGACTGTGATTCAAAAACTGCAAGTAGGGTCTCCATGTGCATTTTAAACAGGCCTAGAGGCACATTTTGCCCCCAAACCTGAGGCAGAGTTGGAATGTTTCTCTCCACCCCCGAGCCCAGCCTGGGATTATTCAGTACAGCCTCAGCACCAACCAGCCTATGGAAGAGATGCTCCGGTCCTCAACCTGTGGTCCTCACAGAACCCGGGAAAGTTCCTGGCACAGACAGGGTAGACCAGTTAAATCCCATCAGCCTCTGTGGGGAGCTCAATCTCAGGGTGGCAGTATTTCTTAGAGTTCCAGATTTACTGGGAGGTTTGTGATGAGGGAAAAAGTGAAGTCCAGTTGGAATGTGGAAATCTACATTGACTCTCCACACTGGGCCACTGACTGCATGGAGGGCTCATTATGAAGATACCTCTTGTAATCCTGAGGGTCCTCCGATTCCAATTCAGGTTTGTATAGATATGTGGGATAGAGTACTGGACCAAGGCACAGGGGACTTTAGTGAGCTACTCATGAGCTGACTTTTTCTGGGCTTCGCTCTGCCTATCTGTAAAATGAGGGATTGGCCCAGGAGTCTGCTAAAGTTCTAGAGTTCTCTAGCCCCTGCAGCTTGCTTCTGTTCTTCATCCTCACGTATGAATGCTTGGGCAGGGGCTAGGTCTAATTCTCTCCCTCACTGTTTGCCCAGTATAACTAGAACAGTACCTGGTACATAGTAGGTGCCATTAAATATTTATTGCAGGAATGAATACATATTTATAACAGGTCATAAGCTAAAATAGTCCTCATTGGAACAATGCCCAGGTAGTAAGGCAGGGGCAGGGACTGAGGCTGCTGGAATCTTGCAAGCAAGAGAACCCTGACAAGCCAATGGCCTAGGTGGCTTCATCAGGGTATCTGACAACTTCAGAGGTGGCCTTTCTTTCCCTTTAAACATATCTAATTTGTCTTAGATATGTTCTTAGAATTTGTGTACATTGTAGAAAATTTATAAATTTTAAGAATATATTAAATAAATTCAAAGACCATCCAACCAGTGATCTTTCTTTTTTTCTTTCTTTCTTTCCTGAACTTGTCTATACTTTTGGAATTAGAGGAAAATGACATGATACGTGTTATTTATTTAAATTTATTTTTATTTATTTATTTTTGACTGCATTGGGTCTTCGTTGCTGCGCGCAGGCTTTCTTTAGTTGGGGCGATCGGGAGTTACTCTTCGTTGTGGTGTATGGGCTTCTCACTGTGGTGGCTTCTCTGTACGGCCTCTAGGCGCGGCCTTCAGTAGTCGTGGTGCGTGGCCTCAGTAGTTGTGCAGGGGCTTAGTTGCTCCGCGGCACGTGAGATCTTCCCGGACCCCGTGTCCCCTGCATTGGCAGGCAGATTCTTAACCACTGCACCACCAGGGAAGCCCGATACATGTTATTTAAAAAGCCACCTGTAATTCAAGGGTAATCATTGCTAAATTTTATGCAGTTTTCAACGTTTTTCTATGCATGTTTATGTATTTGGAATAACATACTGTTTATATAGTGTCATAACCTGAATTCTCTGCTTGCGTGTCCCTTAATGTCTTAAGCATCACTTTCAATGGCTTCATGATAATAGTACATTTAAGCACTCCCTCATTATTAAGCTGTTTCCTTTAAGCTTTGTATTATAAGGATCACAGTGATGAGGATATTTGCCCACACATTTTTTTTTTTTTTTCCGGTACGCGGGCCTCTCACTGTTGTGGCCTCTCCCTCTCCCGTTGCGGAGCACAGGCTCCGGACGCGCAGGCTCAGCGGCCATGGCTCACGGGCCCAGCCGCTCCGCGGCATGTGGGATCTTCCCAGACCGGGGCACGAACCCGTGTCCCCTGCATCGGCAGGCGGACTCTCTACCACTGCGCCACCAGGGAAGCCCTGCCCACACATTTTTTAATATGTATTTCTCATTTCCTTAGGATAGCATCCCAGAAGTGGAATTACTTGGTCAAAGAGTGTAAAGCTCTTTAAGCTCCTTGAGACGTGGTGCCAAACTATTTTGTAGAAGTTTATTTCAACGAGTTTTGTAGCTGCCTCAGCAGAGAAGAGAAACAGCCCTGCGAACTTGAAGGCATCCTTGAAGCTGTGTGGCCGCTGCGGTGGGAGGTGGGAGCGCACAGGGTTCCTCGGGCATTTCTGTCTCGGATTCCCCTCCACGGGCAGTTTCCTAGTTCTTAGAAATTTTTCTTTTCTTAAGATAATTGGGAGAAAAAAAAAGTCCCAGGGGTGGAGGATGTTAGTGGTAATGGCAGTGGTGGTGGGGGTGAGGGTGATCCTTACGTGTGAAAAAGAGAATTTGTCAACAAGAATCCAACACTTGGAGATCCTTCACGGAAACATCCATCTAATCCAAAGTGAGCTTCCAGAGAAGGTCAGGATAATGAAAGAGGAGCCGGTAACAGGATAGGAGTGGGAGAAGGCCTCCAGCTGGAAAGCGGCGTCCCCTTTAAGGCCCAAACCGAGGCCTGGCCCTTTAAATCTGTGTCAGTTTCCCCTGACGTCAGCGGGCGGGCCGGCAGCCCTGCTGTTTACCGCCCCGCGGCGTTGCTCGCTCCCCGGAGTTCTGAGCGCCGAAGCCGGAACCCCAGAAACTCGCCGCGTCGCGGGGCGTCGGGTCGCTACCACCTATCACGCCCCTCACCCTCAGACTCTCCTCCCTTCGCGGCCGACCCCGCCGCCGGCTTCCCCTTCCTCCCGCCGTCCCTCCCTCCCTCCCTCCCTCCCTCGCTCCCCTTTCCCGGCGTCTCCAGGCTCCCAGCAACTAGCCGCCTCCGGGCTGTCACGGCCCTGGCGGGCGCCCGCCGGGTCTCCCAGCCGTGCTCGGCCCCTCGCGAGCTGGGGCCCCTTCCTGTGGCCCGTACCCCAACCCCTCCCCACCCCCTCCCAGCCGCCCCATCCCCTCCCTGGCCGCTGAGAGCATGTCTGCGGCTCCAGGGGAGGGACCGTTTCCTAATCTCAGGCCGAGGTTAAAGTTCTGGTCCTGGTGAGATGCTGGAAGCTGCGGCCAGAGCCGCAACCCGCCCTGGAGGTGACCTGTCGCTTATCGTCGTCGCCGCCGCCGCCGCTGCTGCCGCCACTGCCGCCCGGCCGGGGCCATGTTCGCTCTGGGCTTGCCCTTCTTGGCACTCTTGGTGGCCTCGGTCGAGAGCCATCTGGGGGTTCTGGGGCCTAAGAACGTCTCGCAGAAAGACGCCGAGTTTGAGCGCACCTACGTGGATGAGGTCAACAGCGAGCTGGTCAACATCTACACCTTCAACCATACTGTGACCCGCAACCGGGTGAGGGAAGGGGCTGGGCTCGGGGCTGGTGGTGAGTGGGCGAGCGGACCAGGGTTCCGCGATGCTGTCAGTCCCCAAGAACAGCCGCCCCACTGGGTTTCCCAGAACCACACTGGACCCTCTTGCCAGCCCTTCTTCCTTTCCCAGGGATGTTTGTTCTGAAGCTACCAGTGGACAGTTTCTGAAGTTGCCTCTTTCCCATCTTCTCTTTGATCCCTTCCTTTCTACCAGCTGTAGTCTGAGCAGGACTGGCCTGCTCCCTACCCAGCACCCAGAGTCTGACAGTGCTGTGGGGTCTAGGAGCAAGGAAGCAGCCTTGCTACTGGGCTTGGCCCAGAAAACCCCAGGGGGATGAGACAGGCCCAAACTGAAAGGCTCTGCCCCCAGGGAGTTATAGCTGAGACTCCCCAGGGAAATGAATGCAGGACTTCCCAGGCTGCTGTAACTACTGGGACCTTCCCAGCCCTCTTCCTTCCCTTGGAAAGACAGCTGGCCTTGTAAGTTGAAGGTGGTGGAGATACAGCCAACCCCAGGTTGGGTGGGAGGGGAGAAGGAGTTTGCCTACCGTGGAGAAGCTTCCTCACCCTGATTTCTCTTTCATTTCTCCCCAGCTGTGAGTTGAACATGGGCACAGCTAGGTCTGGGAAGCCTAGACCCCAGGCAGGGCTGAGATTTGGAGCACTCTTGCAGCCTGGCTCACGGTCTCCTGCTCAGCTCTCACCAGGACTGGATTTACTAAGAAGTGGTGGAGTTCAGAATGGGAATCTGATTTTTTTTTTTTTTCAGAATGGGGAGGGATTGGGTTTTGATGGCAGGCCAGGATCTGCCTTCAGTGCCTGGTTCTCTGAAGTTTGATCTCATCCAACTTAGAGTCCTTTCTCTTTTTGCCCCCACATGTGGGGTTACCCTGAGAACGGTGGCCTCTATCCGTCTGGGAGGTGCTGCCCTAAGGGCTTGGGTTTCAGCAGCCCAATAACAAGCAATCCCAGGATTTATTTTATTTTTTTTTTTTCTTTAAGCTCCGACTGTCCTATATACTTTCCTCCATAGTGCCCATGGTGGGAGTGTCTCCATTTTATAGAGGGGGATGTTGAGGCTCAGAGATGTGAAGTGACTTTTCCACAGCCCTATTCCTTGGTCAGAGCTAAGGATAGAACTTGGCCTTCTTGGCTTTCAACGATCCCTGTTTCCCCACCTCCCCGTGGCCTCTGGCTGCCAGATGAGTTGTAGAATAGGAACTTCCTGGTTCACAAGGAAGAAGGTTGGGGAGCACTTCTTGCTCTTCCGTGTCCCTGTGTGTGCACATGTGTGTACATGCACGTGTGCGCAGACGCATGTGTGTGCAGGCATGTGCATCCGTGAACTTTTATAGCAATGGGGTATCCTGGGGATGCCTGAGGTCTCCATTGTGTTTCCCATCCTCTCCCTTAAGTCCCTCCTGGAGTCTGGGGGCTGCTCTGGCAGATGAAGGGGCGTAGGTAGCCCCCCAGCTCGACCTGGATGGGGAAAGCACAAAGCCGTCTGCTTGAGGGAGGGCACGGCTCACAGTCTCTGGAGCCCTGTGTTCCCCTGGCAGAATTAGAGTCACCATGGGCTTGACTGAGGGACATTTCCATGTCATCTTGCAGACAGAGGGCGTGAGAGTGTCCGTGAATGTCCTGAACAAGCAGAAGGGGGCTCCTTTGCTGTTTGTGGTCCGCCAGAAGGAGGCGGTGGTGTCCTTCCAGGTGCCCCTGATCCTGCGAGGGATGTGAGTAGGACCCAGGGACCAGGGAAGGGGGGTAGGCCCAGGCCAGGCCTTGCCCAGAGCCTCACCCAGGGCCTTGTCCAGGGCCCCTGACCACCTGGGTGCCCCTCTGTTTCTCCTCCCCATTCCCTGAGCCAGGAGGCTGGTCGACAGCACAAGGGCCCAGCTAGCTGACCTGGAGCTTGTCAGCCTAGTGGAGGTGGGGTAGGGAGGTAGTGGGACCAGAGCGGAGGAATTGGGGCTCTGATCCCCTGGAGTGGCATGCTGGCTGTCATGGGACCGCAGTCATGTCTCGTCTCTGCCTCGGACCATAGGTTTCAGCGCAAGTACCTCTACCAAAAGGTGGAGCGAACGCTGTGTCAGCCCCCCACCAAGAATGAGTCCGAGGTCCAGTTCTTCTACGTGGATGTGTCCACCCTGTCACCAGTCAACACCACGTACCAGCTGCGCGTCAGCCGAATGGATGACTTCGTGCTCAGGTCTGCAGGGGAGAGCGAGGGGGCCACGGGACCGGCCTCCTTCCCAAGCTCTAGGAGTAACGGTGGGGGGCTCTTCTCTGCCCCACAGGACCGGAGAGCAGTTCAGCTTCAATACCACGGCGGCGCAGCCCCAGGTAAGACCTCCCTGTCAACGGTCCCTCCAGAGGAGAAATGGGGAAGCTTGAACTTGGGGGTGGGAGTGGTCAGCGCTCTTTGCCAGGAGTTTCAGGTTGGTTGTACTCTCCGTGGAGGACTCTCTAGAAACAGGAGCACTGGCCCTAAGGCGGTGGGGGACAGACAGTATAGGAAGTGCAGAGACATGGGGTCTGGCTGCCATCTTTCCTACTTACCCCTTGGGCACTGTCCTGAGTGCCCAGCTGAGGTTGAGGGGAGTGGTGTATGGGAAATGGACCTGCTTGTGGGCAAGGCCTTTCTTCCCAGAGAGCCTCCACTGTCCAACCCTGGGAGGATTCACACTCTTCCCTTCTAGAGGGGCAAAGAGAGCATCCTCATGGGATGGGGCTCTTCCCGCCCTCCCTATGCCCTCAGTACTTCAAGTATGAGTTCCCAGAAGGAGTGGACTCAGTCATTGTCAAGGTGACCTCCAACAAGGCCTTCCCCTGCTCAGTCATCTCCATCCAGGATGTCCTGGTAAGTAACCTGCCCTTTTACTCTCCACCAGTGGATAGCAGGGCTGCTGAAGAGAGGGGACAGGGCCCAGGACCCTGCCCATCTGTCTGTCCCCTCCTCCCTCTGTAGTGCCCTGTCTATGACCTAGACAACAACGTAGCCTTCATTGGCATGTACCAGACTATGACCAAGAAGGCAGCCATCACCGTGCAGGTAGGAAATGGGCATGGCCCGATGGGGGATGTGGCCAGGTGATTAGCTTTCCTAACCCTCGCTTCTTTTCCCCTGCCCCATTCCTACCCTACCCACCGGACTGAGTCTTGGCCGTCCAGTCCCTGAGACTTTGGGTCCCCTGATATATGCAAGCATTGAATCACAGTCCCAGTTGCCTTTGGGGAAAGAGCAGAGTACCCTTTGTGGCTGCCCTGTATGCTTCATTCACCACAGCTGGGAGAGGAAAGGGCCCTGGCTGGTGATGAGGGCTGCCCTTGGCAAAGGCTAAAACCTGTGCTGGGGGCAGGGAGGGAGAGGCATGTGTTCACCTCAGGACATCTAGTTGTGCAGCTGACGGAGGCACCACAGCCCCTCCACTTTTTCTCCTGACTGATGCGCAGACTATAATAGGGCACCCATGGGTTCCATGATGATGGGGCATACCCTCATTTGCTCACCTGGCAGTAGTGTTAGTGCAGGGTATGGGCTCTGGAGTCAGATGATCCTGGCTCTACCACTTACTGGCAGTGTGACCCTAAGCTAACGTCCAACAGGGATAATGATAGTACTTACTCATAAGGATCTTTGTGAAGATTCAATAAAATAATATATGAGCAAAGAGTTTAGCATAGTGTCTGGCCTGAAGTAGGTATTCAGAAAAGGATGGTGATGGTGATGACAATGATGTGATGATGACAGTCACCATCCTCACCATCCTCCTCCTCGTCACCATCATCGCCATTATCACCGTCCTCATCCTGCAGCGCAAAGACTTCCCCAGCAACAGCTTTTACGTGGTAGTGGTGGTGAAAACTGAAGACCAAGCCTGTGGAGGCTCCCTGCCTTTCTACCCCTTTATAGAAGGTACGTTTTGGGCTCTGGGCCTGGCCAGGGGTGGGAGGGCTTGGACACTTCCTGGGAGGTAAAAGAGCCTGTGTGGCTGATTGATGGATCTGATGGGATGTGGGTTTTTGGCTCCAGACTCTCCCAGGCCTGGTCCCACCAACTCTAGCCAAGCTCCAGGCAGGCGCTTGTTTGCCATTTTGCCATTTTACTTCCAGGTGAACCGGTCGATCAGGGGCACCGCCAGAAAACCCTGTCAGTGTTGGTCTCTCGAGCAGTCACGTGTGAGTGCGGGTGGCTGAGTGGGGATGGCCTGGCCACTGGCTCTTCTTTCAGGCCTGGGGTAGGGAGTGTTCTCTGAATGGGAAGGGTGAGGAGGACCTACTCGAGCAGGCTGACAGGGTGGGAAGGAGGAGAGATCTTGGAGGGCTTCATGACGTGGGGCGGGAGGGTGAGTAATGTGCTTTGGAGCATCCATGAGTAAAGAGATTGAGGGACTGAGTTCTAGATCTGTCTCTGCCACTGTGGGCAGTGTAATCTCATTGAGCCTCAGTTTCCCCATCTCTGTAACAGGACTAATAGCATCTGTTAGTCTCTATTAGTCTCACTAAGTCGGTTTAGCACAAAATTAGTAGGAAAGTTCCTGGCCCCTTAGTCATGCTCGATAAATGTTTACTGAGTGATTGAATAGAGCCCTTTGTAATCTGGAAAGTATAAGATAAAAATAAAGGATTGTGACGGGAGGGGAAAGAAGCGGCCTCTCCTGCATGGATTCCTTATTCAGCACATTTGTTTCGAGTCCCTTCTGTGTGCTTGGTGCTGTGCTCCAGCTGTGGTCCTTAGGGTGGCCCTGTCTAGAGCCCGTTGCTATGCAGGGTGCTGAGGGCTGTGAGGAACCCAGGACAGTCACTGTGGGAGGTCAGGGCAGAGAAAGCCTCCTAGAGGACACAGGTCCTCAGCTGTGTTTTGAAGGTTAAGTCAAGGAGGGGTCTTGGAGAAAGAAGTAGGGGAGAAAGTTCTAGCAGAGGGAGCCGTGTGAGCAGAGCCAGGAATCATGTCGAGTTTGGCATATTGTTGGCACTGGCTGGGTCATTCCACCCGAGGGGAGACGTGGAGAGAGATGAGCCTGGGCCCTGCGTGCTGTGATGGGCAGGCTTGGAAAGTGCTGGTGTATTTTCCTTCCCACTTCCCTCCCCACAGCCGAGGCCTACGTTGGTGGTATGCTCTTTTGCCTGGGCATATTCCTCTCCTTCTACCTGCTTACCGTGCTCCTGGCCTGCTGGGAGAACTGGAGGTAAAGTGGGACCGCTGGGCCCTCTCCTGCTCTGGGGTGGGTCAGGCAGGGGGAAATGGCCTGGCAGGATCTGTGTGGCCCTGGATAATCTCCATCCATGAGGCATAGGAATGCAGGTCCCTGTGAGGGTCTGAGGTCCCTGAGCCTCTGCTCTGGAAACCAACCCCTCCCCTCAAACTTCTTCCCAAGTAGGGAGACCCCGCATTGCTTCCCAGCCTGGGAGGACCCCTGGGATCATGGATGGAGGACAGGGGTATGGGGTGGAGAGGGTGGAGCCAGGCCAGCCCGGCACAGGAGGGATCCTCCGGCTGCCCTTCTGGTTTGTCTCTGGATTCTGTCCCTGCAGGCAGAGGAAGAAGAGCCTTCTGGTGGCCGTGGACCGAGCCTGCCCAGAAAGCGGTACCTCCAGAGGGTCTGGGTCGGTGGGCTGTTTGCTTTGTGGTTTGGAGGGGATAGTGGTGGATGGTTCCCTTGAGGGTTGGAGGAGGAAGGTCCCACTGGGGACTTCTGGATGTTCAGATAGGGAGTAACACCGTAGGTGGAAATGGGGCTGGGGCAGTGTGCCTGTTGGTCCCTAACGTGCCCGTCTTAAAGACTGTCACTTGATGCATTCAGTGTCTGGGTCTAGGTACACTGTCTGCCGCTTCAGGCAATGCGACTCACCATCTCTGGGATTATTAACCTTTTGTTCTCTTCCCCTTTCTTCTACCCCTCTCTCTATATCCTCCCTCCTGCTTGGGACCTTCTCCCTCAGCTTCTCTCCTTGGTAAGCTCCAGGTGCTGTGGGCAGAGGAGCTGGAGTCCAGAGTGGGGAGGGAGGGGACGTAGAGGGGTGTCTGGGTGGGACCCAGGCAGGCCGATGCTGGTCTGTCCTTGCTGCTGGTAACTTAGATGGGCAATTCCTTGACTTTGCTGTCTTTCTAGGGAGGAAAGAGGGGGCTGAGAGTTTCCAGTGGGGCAGGTGGTGGTGGTGGGATAGGTGTTTGCTGGTATAGGTGCTTATTCTTTGCTGCCACCGTGGCCCCTCTGTGTCTCTCTTTGGATTCTTCCTTCCCTTTTCTCCCTGGCTTGCAGCCTCTCTCTGCTTCCAAGGCTACGGGGTCCTTGACTTCTTTCTTTTTTTTTCTTTCTTTTTTTTTTTATGACTCATAAATTATAGTTTATTGAATTTTTAGAAACAATAATTAAGCATTGCAGATATGTTTTAAAATTTCTGTTGAAAAACCTTTAAAGTGTATTACGTACATACTTTAATAACCACAATATACTCTATGATATTTAATTTTTCATGGTAACAAAGGGCTTTGAATATTAATCAATATGCTAAATACTAAACAACTGTAATATGTACAAGAGATTTCCTAGTACATTATTCTCATTTTAGCCCGGTAGCACCCTGCAGATGAGGAAGATAATGTAAGGGGTCCCTGACTTCTTGTTGCAGGTCACCCTCGGGTCCTGGCCGATTCCTTCCCTGGCAGCTCCCCGTATGAGGGCTACAACTATGGCTCCTTTGGTACGCGTCCGCACCCGAGCTCATGCTTGCCCACTCGGCCGGGTCACCACCTCCAGGGTGGCCTCCTCGGCGCCCCCTGGAGACGGGTCCAGAGTCCCCTGCCCTGAGGTTTCTTCTGCCTGCCTCACCATTTACTATTCCCTACAGAGAATGGTTCCGGCTCCACTGGATCCACCGACGGTCTGGTTGGCAGCGCGGGCCCTGGGGACCTCTCCTACAATTACCAGGGTGAGTGGGCCAGGCGGGGCAGAGCTGTGCAGTGCAGGGCTGGTGCTGGCTGCGTGAACCGTGACGGTGGGCGGTTGCCTCTTCTGCCAGACGCTGGAACCAGGGAAGGGCTTGCTGTCTCCCCACCCCTCTCCTCCCTCATCCCTTCCTCCTTGGTCCCACTTCCCCGGTAACTTTCCCTTTCCTTTGAAGGGCACGACCAGTTCAAGCGGCGCCTCCCCTTTGGCCAGATGCGGCAGCTGTGCATTGCCATGGGTAGATGTGGGGAGGGCGAGTGCTGCTCTACCAATCAGCTCCTGCCAGGGCGGTTGACTGGAGCCAGAAGGCTCTGGGACCAGAAAGATGCTTTGTGCATGGCTTCCGCACCTAATGCCAATAATTGCTAGCTCGTGTATCTTTTGAGATAGGCAGGCACTGGCCCCTGATGCTGGCAAGCTGGCACCCCAGCCTCCCCCAGGCCAGATGTTCTGGTTGGCTGTTGTGTTTCCCAGCACCTCACTCTCTGGCCTTCTGGGGCTCATGGGCCGGGGTGTCATGTCCTGGCCTCAGGGGCCTTTGGTCAGCAAGGTTACAGGAGGAAGCTTCCGAAGGCACAAGAAAAGAACAGGATAAAGGATTAGAGAGGAGGCAGCCTCTCACCCTTGTCTGCACCCCAGGGCGCACTGGGTCTATACCCAGTGGGGGCCAAGGCAGTGTCTTCTCAGAACCCACACAGCTGGGCATCTTCTAATCAGCGTGACTTCTGCCAAATTCAGTCCTGCTGCTTGTATCTGGGGTCCGGGGTCTGCTCAGTGTCCTGGCCTGGAAGCCTAGCTCAGTGAGGCGGCAAGGCTGGAGCGGTCCCTGTTTGGTGGCCTCTTCGCAGAGTCCACCCTCGTTTCCCTCAAGGACCTAGGAGCACCCAGTACCTCCTCCCCAGGCCTGAGCCCACCTCTAACCCCGCTCTGAGCCCACAGTTGGCCTCTTCCCGCTGCCTAGTAATTGTGACAATTGTCCCAGGGGGGTGGGGACAGGCCTTGGGTTCTGTGCCCACTAGGTTACCCTTCCCCCCTTTCTGCCCCAGACCATTCCCTCGATCCTGTGGGCACTCGGCCACGACTGGACTCCCTGAGCTCCGTGGAGGAGGACGACTATGACACACTGGCCGACATCGATTCAGACAAGAATGTCATTCGCACCAAGGTGTGACCCCACGTGCGCTGGCCCTGGTCACGGGTTCCCAAGGAAGGGAGATTGTGTGTTCAGCCCCAGTGTATCTCCCCACTGGGTGGCACGTTATGAAAGCAAAGGGAAAGAGCTTGGCTGGGGTGGCACAGATTCCAGGGGAAACTGAGTCGGCTCCCAGCCCTCCGGACCGCCCAGAACCCGGCCCGCTGGAATTCTGGCCTGTGGGAGGGAGGCCCCCCATGTCCTCCTCTAACCTGGGCAAGAGGGGCTTCTCTGGGGCAGTGGGGCAGGGGGCTCACTCCAGCTTCTCCCCAGAAATACCTCTGCGTGGCTGACCTGGCACGCAAGGACAAACGCGTCCTGCGGAAAAAGTACCAGATCTACTTCTGGTGAGTGGGCGGAGCAGGCCGGCCTTCCTGTCACTGGCAGGACGGTGCGGGGGGTTCCCGGGTTCTTCCTCAGTGCCGCCACCTCACCGCCGCCCTCCCACTCCTCAGGAACATTGCCACCATTGCTGTCTTCTATGCACTTCCTGTGGTGCAGCTGGTGATCACCTACCAGACGGTGAGTGGGCAGGGGCCGGCTCCCCAGGGCCCATGCTAAGTGCCCTCGAGGAGCTGCCACAGGCCGGGACAATGCCCCAGTGCAGAGCCTCCCAGCCTGCGGCTTTGGAGCCAGCACAGGTCCTAGGTCATGGGTCCCGGGTTCCCATCCCAACTCTGCCTTACCAGCTGGGTGGCCTTGAGCAAGTCACTCAACCTCCCTGAGCCTCAGTCGGTTCATCTGCAAAATGGGGGCAGCATGCCAGCAATGATGGCACCTCCCCTGGGTCGTGGGGATTTACGAAATGAAAGTGCTGGGGCTTTGTAAGTCTCAGTTTCCCTTCCCTCTTCTCTGTACTGTGGGGCAAGAACCTCCGTCATGGTCATGCCTCAGGGTTTTCAGCCACACCTAGCGAGCGGGGCAGTGACTTTACCAAAAGTGGGGCTTGCTGGTGTCACGTGCACACACGGGCTGGCCGTGGCGGCACCTCCCATCCGTTGCAGAACGTGACTGGTGGTGGCGCAGGCTGTGGACTGAGGCGCTTTAGCAGCGCCCCCTCCCTGCTCCCGCTGCAGGTGGTGAATGTCACAGGGAACCAGGACATCTGCTACTACAACTTCCTCTGCGCCCACCCTCTAGGCAACCTCAGGTGGGGATCCACTTGGGAGGAGGCCCCTTTTCCCGTTGAACGGTGAACCAGGGCAGGGGCAGGGGCTCTGCAAATGCCCGCCTCGGGTGGGGAAGCGACCAGGGCATGAGGCCGAGGCAATGTGCCCGGTGTCGCCCCTTCCAGCGCTTTCAACAACATCCTCAGCAACCTGGGGTACATCCTGCTGGGGCTGCTCTTCCTGCTCGTCATCCTGCAGCGGGAGATCAACCACAACCGGGCCCTGCTGCGCAATGACCTCTACGCCCTGGTGAGGAGTGCTCGCCTGCCCGCTGAGGCCTCAGGCCCAGCCCCTTCCTAGCAGGCGGGGCCTTGCCCAGCCCTGCCCAGCTCTGCCCAGCCCAGCCCTGCCCAGCCCTGCCCAGCCCTGCCCTGCCCAGCCCTTCCCTGCTCTGCCCAGCTCAGCCCAGCCCAGCCCAGCCCAGCCCTGCCCAGCCCAGCTCAGCCCTGCCCAACCCAGCCCTGCCCTGCCCTGCCCTGCCCAGCCCAGCCCTGCCCAGCCCAGCCCAGCTCTGCCCAGCTCTGCCCAGCTCTGCCCAGCCCTGTCCAGCCCTGTCCAGTCTTATCCTGCCCAGCTTTGTTGTGCCCAGCCCTGCCCGGCCCTGCCCTTGCTAAATGCCCACTCTACCCCTCATCCCACTCCTTTCTCATGATCTCCCTCCTTAGGACCCCTTCCTTCCTCCCTTCCCGTCTTACCTCATCTCTCCCTTCCCTTCTCTCTCCGCAACAGGAATGTGGGATCCCCAAACACTTCGGCCTCTTCTACGCCATGGGCACGGCCCTGATGATGGAGGGGCTGCTTAGCGCTTGCTATCACGTCTGCCCCAACTATACCAATTTCCAGTTTGGTGAGTGGGGCCTCCCTCTTCCCTGGCTGAACCTCAACAGGAATCTGCCTGAGTCTGCCATCCCCATTCACCCGCAGGGATTGGGATCCCCAAGATACAGCCATGTGGGAGACTCCAGGGCTGGAGGACCTGTGTGAACACACATCCTAGCTTGTAGAAAATAAGCGTCTGGATGCTATTTCATGCATCTGTCAAGCCTTTCCTATGGAAAGGCATGTGCAAGCACTGAGAAAAGAAAGATAATTAAGATACAGTCCCCGATCTCAGAGTGCTCGGACTAAGTTGTGCTTGTCGTCAGGGGAAGTCAGACTGTGGGTGTCAGCCAGTGGGGCGGCAGTGGGGCGTGGCAGGGACAGTTAAGGAGCTGCAGTTAAGCGCCAGCCCGCCACCAGCTTGCTCTGTGGCTGTGACGAGGTGTGGGGACCGGGGTTCCGTGCCCGGGCTCCGCGGATGTTTCCGTAGCTCACGTCCACGTCCCTCCACCTAGACACGTCATTCATGTACATGATCGCGGGGCTCTGCATGCTGAAGCTGTACCAGAAGCGGCACCCAGACATCAACGCCAGTGCCTACAGCGCCTATGCCTGCTTGGCCATCGTCATTTTCTTCTCTGTGCTGGGCGTGGTGAGGCCCCGGCCTGCTCTGCTCACCCGTAGGAAAGGTGCACACGTGTGCACACACCCCCGTCCACCCCTGCTCCTTCCCTAAAGTGCCCGCCCAGCCTGGCGGGCTTGGAGCCGGCTCTCCCAGAGGAAGGGCGGGCCGGGGGAACAGCTTTCTCCTCAGCCCTGCCTTCGGTGGCCCCAACAGGTCTTCGGCAAAGGGAACACAGCATTCTGGGTCATCTTCTCGGTCATTCACATCATCGCCACCCTGCTCCTCAGCACACAGCTCTATTACATGGGCCGCTGGAAGCTGGGTGAGCGCTCGCCTGGGGCCTGCTGGGGTTGGTGGCCTCGGCGACCTGGTCTCACGGGAGACCTTTGGGTTCTGCCCTCTCACAGGGGGCCCAGGGGAGTCACTGGGTACGGAATTCAATGAGGCCTTGGCACAGCTGTGCCCCCGAGAGGCCCTGGGTCCTCTCAGCTGGCGCAGACCAGGGGCCGGGACAAAAGGGTGCCCATGCCTTTCAGCACCTTCCCTTCTTGCAGACTCGGGGATCTGCCGTCGCATTCTCCACGTGCTCTACACGGACTGCATCCGGCAGTGCAGCGGGCCCCTCTACGTGGTACCTGCCCAGCTCCCCGGGCCCCTCCTCCTCTATCTCCACTGGGGGGCGCGCGGGGCGCAGCTGAGAGCCCAGGGGCGGGGTGGGGCCCCCCCCTGACGGGCCTCCCTCCACTTCTCTCCCTGTCTCTCAGTTCCCGTGTCTTTGCTTCCCTCCAGGACCGCATGGTGCTGCTGGTGATGGGCAACATTATCAACTGGTCGCTGTGAGTCCGGCCATCGTCTGTGTAGCCAGGCTGGGTGGGCAGCTCGGCGCTTGGCCAGCCACGGGCTTCCTTGGGGAACATGGACAAATTTGGGCATGAGACATGGGGGCTGGAGAGAGAGGTGTTGGCCCCTGGGGTTCTAGAATCTTCTGTGGGCCTCTGAACCCAGCCCCACATCCTCATAAAACATGGGTTAGTGGGGAGGGAGAGCCCTTTCCTTGCTCCTTCCCCGCTTCACCAGCTCTTCCTCCCTCCTGCCAGGGCTGCCTATGGGCTCATCATGCGTCCCAATGATTTTGCCTCCTACTTGTTGGCCATTGGCATCTGCAACCTGCTGCTTTACTTTGCCTTCTACATCATTATGAAGGTGAGTGGGGATGGCTGAGCCCCCTCAGCCAGCTGCTCTGCTTTGTGGGGAGGGAGATGGGCACAGCCTCCCTGGGGCGGCACCAAGAGGGAGTAAGAATTTTTCTGTCCGTCTCTCCAGGCTACTGAGTCTTGAGGAGGGGAGAGGCTAGTCTCTTGCACGTACTCCCCGGGAGCCAGCTATATCCTCAGACCCGTTTCCTGAGCCCCTTCTGTGGTCTCAGTATGGCTCATAAAACTGGTCGCACCTCGGGCCCAGCTGGCAAGAGCCCCGTCCTGTGGAGAAGGGGTTGAGGAGGTGGGGCTTGCTGAGTCCGTGTTGGGCTTGGGCCTCCGAGGGCTAGGTGCTTCCCAAGAGCCCCTCGTGCCATCCAACGTGAGAGGAGCCCCCAGGCCATACACCCCCCAGCCCAGGGTTCTGGGCACATGGATGGAGGCCCAGCCAGGGTGGACAGGAGTGAGGACACCAGGCTGCTAGTGGGGAGACAAGTTGAGCTGTGTAGGGTGATGGGATGGATCCAAGAAGGCTTCCTAAAGCATCCATCCTGAAAGCCTGGGAAGGCGCTTCAAGGGCAGGCCAGGAAGTGGGGCAGGGCCCTCAGGCTGCTCTTCCCCGTCTTTCCCCCCAGCTCCGGAGCGGGGAGAGGATCAAGCTCATTCCCCTGCTCTGCATCATCTGCACCTCGGTGGTCTGGGGCTTTGCACTCTTCTTCTTCTTCCAGGGGCTCAGCACCTGGCAGGTGAGTGGTCCTCCTGCCAAGAGGCTACGGGAGTCACCCACAGGCTCATCGTGAGCCCACAAACGGCCAGTTCTCTATTCAAAAATTGTTTGTGAGCATCGCCCGTGTTCTTTCACAGCTGCTTTCTCATTTTTTTTTTTTTTTGCAGTACACGGGCCTCTCACTGCTGTGGCCTCTCCCTTTGCGGAGCACAGGCTCCGGACGCGCAGGCTCAGCAGCCATGGCTCATGGGCCCAGCCGCTCCGCGGCATGTGGGATCTTCCCGGACCGGGGCACGAACCCGTGTCCCCTGCATCGGCAGGCGGACTCTCAACCACTGCGCCACCAGGGAAGCCCTGCTTTCTCATTTAATCCTCCTAACATTCACCATGCCAACGTGGAAGTATCCCCATTTTACTTATGAAGCAGTTGAGGCTCAGAGAGACCCAGTGACCTGCCCAAGGTCACACGACCAGTGGTGGCACAGCTGGGGTTTGAAGCCAGAGATGTCAGGCTCTTCTCTCTGCCTCGTAGGGCACCTGCTGTGATTAGAACTAAGTCTGGCAGCATCTCTGCCTTCGAAGCACTTATAATCGAGTTCCAGAAAGAGAGAGACTGTCAGTTCCTGGCTTCTCTTTACAATATGGTACGTGAGATGCAGGGTAATAGACTAGACAGGTAGGGGCTGTGCAGGAGGGCAGAGGACAGAAAGGCTTCTGTGAGTCAGGAGGTCCAGGAAAGCTACTTAGAGGAGGCAGGGCTTGCTCTTGGCCTTTAAAGACCCCGGCTGATGGGGAAGGGCCCCGTGGCCCAGAGGTGCTGTGACTTGAGTAACGAGGCAGAGGCAGCTGAGGGGTCAGTGACTGCAATCGCTTGGGAGCCGGGTAAAGACTGTGAGCCCCTTGAGGGCACTGCGGAGCTTTCTTGGTCATCTCTGAGGTCTTAGCATATGGCACAGACAGTCCCCAGACACAGAGTGAGGTCCAGCCAGTGTTTGCTGGACAGAGGTTGGGGAGAGAATGGCGGACCTCGAGGGCCTCGGGACATGGCCCACAGGTTCTGGCTACTGTCGTCCTCGGGCAGGGCTGTGTGACCCGACAATAGTGCTTTGGAGAGAAAGTGAGCCAGGAGGAGCCCTGGAGGCCTCACTGGAGCCGGGGCAGAGTCCAAGGCAGGGAACGGAGTTAGGAGGCTTTGGTGGCCTTCTAGTCCTTCAAGGGAATCATGACCAGTGCTCTCAGGGAGCCATTTGCAACTAAAGGCCAATTCTTAGATGTGGGAGATGAGGGCAAGGGGTGAGCCTGAAAAAGGGTGCTCTCCATGGGCTTCCCTGGTGGCGCAGTGGTTGAGAGTCCGCCTGCCGATGCAGGGACACGGGTTCGTGCCCCGGTCCGGAAGATCCCACATGCCGCGGAGCGGCTGGGCCCGTGAGCCATGGCCGCTGAGCCTGCGCGTCCGGAGCCTGTGCTCCGCAACAGGAGAGGCCACAACAGTGAGAGGCCCGCGTACCGCAAAAAAAAATAAAATAAAAAATAAGGGTGCTCTCCAGCCTAGGGCTGGGGCTGGGAACAGAGAGTGCCTAGAGGGGATGGGAGCTGGTCTGGCCCAGCCTCCCCTGGGCGGTGTCAGCAGGCAGCTCTCCCTGTTCCACCCCAGAAAACCCCTGCAGAGTCACGGGAGCACAACCGGGACTGCATCCTCCTCGACTTCTTTGATGACCACGACATCTGGCACTTCCTCTCCTCCATCGCCATGTTTGGGTCATTCCTGGTACGTCGGGGAGGCTGGGGAGGAGGCGGAGGTGGCCTCCTTTCCTGTGCTTGACTCCGCACCCGCCCTCCAGGTGTTGCTGACACTGGACGACGACCTGGACACCGTGCAGCGGGACAAGATCTACGTCTTCTAGTGGGAGCCGGGCCCCTTGCTTCTCTCACTGGGCCCTTCGCTCCTCTGCCGCACTGCCCAGAGCCTCCGTAGTGCCAGGGGCGTGAGTCCCAGCCCTGCTGCCCAGTGCCAGGTGGCCATGGGACAGCGAGGTCCAGCCCAGGCTTGGCCCGGGACAGTGGTGGCCTTGAGTCTTGTTCCTGCCCTCTGCCGGGGAGGAGGCCTGCCCCCCTGAAACCCTGGATGTTGGCCAAATTGCTGCTTTCTTCTCAGTGTTGGGGCCCTCCACAGGTCCCCGTCCGTCAGCTCTCTGTCTGTCATCTGCAGAAGAAAGGAGGGAAGTGTTGCCTGCCCATCTCATGCCTTGCATTCTGCCATTCCTTCCCCTCCCCCCGGCCTGGGACCCAAAGCCCTTTCTTCTTCCCTGAGCTTCCACTCCAGGGCCCTGGTCTGGGGCCTGATTCTCTGTGCTGCACCAGGGTTCTCTCCACTTCTCCTGGGTCTGCACCTGGCTGCCATCACTGCCCACTCAGCTCAGCCAGGATGGATGGGGCTGTCAGATTTTGGGGACTGGCCAGCTGGTGCTGGGCTTTTGGTGCTAAGGCCTGCGAGGGGTCCCAGGCAGTGCTGCCTCCTACCTCTGACCTGTGCTCAGGGCTGGCTCTTTAGCAACGAGCGTCAGCCCACCTTGTCAGAACCACCTTTGATCGAAGGACTGAATTCAGAGGTCACTTTCATATCCCTTCAGCCCCCAGACTGATGTTGGCACCAGGATTGGAGGGAAAAAGCAACTCACTTTCCTTCCCTTCCTTGTTCTTTCCAGGCTCTTAGTCCTGCCAAGCCCCAGTTGGGGGCCTTTCAGTGCCATTGACACTGCCCAAGAATGTCCAGAGGCGAAGGAGGGGACATACAAAGAGCCCAGCCAGCCCGCCTCCTCCACGGCCACGGGAGCCCCAGTGCCTATCTTAGAAAGGGGCTCAGGGAAGGGACATGACATTCCCCTCTGTGTCCCTGGTCCAGCCTCACTCTAGGACCCAGGGCTGGCTTCTAAGTTTCCGTCCAGTCTTCAGCCAAGTTCTGTGTCAGTCACACACATGCACACATATGAAATCTTGGAGTTTACACTGAGTTGCCCCAGCTCTGGTCCCCCCTGGCTGCTCTGCGCCTTGGATCCTCTTCGCCCTACCTGGTCTGTTCTAGATGCCAAGGTTGGGGGAGGTCAGGTCGGGCCTCTGCCTTGGGCATGGGAATGTGTTTTATTCTCCTCAGCTTGTTTTTATAGCTCTCCTTTGGACTGGGGAGAGGAGAAGGGAGGGTCTGGATCTTTTTTCAGAGCTCCGTTTAATGTCTGTTTCCATGCTATGGTTGCATTTCTGTTTTCTATGAATGAGTCTGCATTCAATTAAAGAAACAACCAGATGCAGTTCTTGGGCTCATCTTTGCTCCCTCTTTCTGGGTGGAGGTGTTGAGAATGATGGGTGGAGTAGGGCGCCCCCATTTCCCAGGTCTTCTGGTCTACCTTTCTCTTCCAAGCCGCAGTCCCATCGGGAATAGCAGTCCCTCGATGCCCTCACGTTTTTTTGTCTCCTTTGAGCAACGGCATCAATTCAGTCAACGTTTACCAGGGGCCTGCTCCCTGCCAGGTGCCATGAGGGTGGAGAGGATAGTGTAGTGAAAAAGCCTTCGCTGTGCCATCTCACCTCCGAGAGTCTCCCCTTACCTGGCAAATGGCAGCAGCCTCTGCCCACCTGGTCCCCACCCACCAGTCAGACGAGCTTCACTTCTGATCTGAGCCTCTCCCAGCTCGGCGGGCTGCAGGCCGCAGGCACAGGCAGTACTCCCTGACCTGCTTTAGTGGACAGGTGGTACTCTGGAAACACCAGATGGTGATGGATGGTGGGAGAGCGGGCATGTGGATGACATGCAGGCTCCAAGAGGAAGGAGATTTGAAATGACCCTGGAAGGTTGATTTAGATTTCCGCAGGCTAAGGAGGACAAGATGGGGAGCGGGCGGGGGTGGGAGGCGGCGGGTGGCAGGGAATCTGGTGAATTCAGGACAACCAGAGGTCTGGGCTCCTCTCTAGCCGATCCCTAGCTCCTCTCCATGCTCTTCCCAGCAGGTGCCACTGGGGGGCAATATAGCTCTTCGCGCCCCTAGGCTCTGGCGTCGGGAGCTGGCTGTGGTGGGCAGACCCTCCCTAGACTGCCTGGCCCGGCCGTCCCTCTCCTGGTGGTGCTGGGTGTGTGGTGGAGAGTGTTAGCCCCTCCCTGCCAGGCTGCCCTAGGATGGGGTGGTGCCACAGCAGGCAGGCCAGAGACCCCACTGGAGGCCTCTCACCTTTCTTCACTTCCTATCCGTTCCCGGTACCCCACCACCACCCCGAAACAAGATTTGAGCAAGTCTCCTTCCTGGGTGATGGGGTCCAGTCTGCTTTCCAGGGTGGGTAGGGACTGTTGAAAAGGGAGGGAGGGATGGTAGCAGCCTCTGAACGTCCTACCCCAGTGTTGGTGCCTCAGGCCCTAGAGAGCCCCTGGATGGGGCCAGCGTCAACTGAGCTGTTGCTGAACCCTCAAATCCCACCCCCAACTAAAGCGTGGAACTCAAGACCCACCCCAGCTGTAAACTCTCAACCTGAGCAGGGGGCGGGGGCAGGGGGGGCGGGGTGGTCGGCAGGGTTGCCCAGGTTCTGCCACTCAAGACTTACCACGTGACCTTGGGTAAGATGCACTCCGAGCCCTTGTTTCCTCATTTGTAAAATGGGGTAGTAATTTCGCTGTCACGATGCAGCTGTGAGTATGAAATGAGCGGATGTGCAAAGTGCCCGGTATGTAGCCCGTCCTCAGTAAAGGTGAGTTCCTATCTCCCACTGGAGCCAAAAGCCCCTGGAGGAGAGCGTGGCTGCTTAGTCCCCCACAAACCTCAGGGAGGGGGCCCCCTCTTTCCTCTTTCCCTGGACGGCCCCCTCTTGAATTTCCCCCTTCCCTCAAACTCGGAGGCAGGAAACAGTGTTGAAGGAGCAGCCGTAACTCCAGACAGCAGGGAAAGCCTTCACGGTCCTGTCCATAAAAGGCTTTTCCCGGCTGTTCCCCGCCGGCAGCGCGGCCCCGCCCCCGCCCGCTCCATCTCCAAAGCACGCAGAGAATGTCTCGGGCAGCCCCCGGTAGACTGCTCCAACTTGGTGTCTTTCCCCAAATATGGAGCCTGTGTGGAGTCACCGGGGGGGCTGGGGGTGGAGAAGGAGCCAGTTTCCTCCAGCAGGGAGGGGACCGGGGTGAGCCAGCAGCGGGGAGGCTGACATCACCGCGGTGGCAGCCCTTTAAACCCCTCACCCAGCCAGCGTCCCGTCCTGTCTGTCCAAGTCCAGACAGAGCTCACTCCTTCCTGCGAGCCCCAAGGAACGCCTGTAAGTACATCTGTCCCAGGGATGGAGGGGAGTTGGGCTGGGGCTTGGCAGTAGCGGTGGGTGTATCGCAGGCAGGGCCTCGGGCGCCCTGCCTGGGGCAGCCCACCCTCTTCCAGCACGCATTGCTCATCTCCACCTGCGGAGCTGGTCCTAGCTTGATGGGTGGGATGGGTTGCTGGAGTCCTGTATCTCTTAGACTGGGCAGCCTGGGGCTCACTGAAACGCCCAGGGAGACTTGGCTGGTGCAGAGGGATTGATGGTGGAAACCTGGGAACTGGGGTGAGGGAGGCTCCCCCATTTTCAGCCATAGTCACACCCAGGGGGGTGTGATAGGCTCCAGGTGGTGTTGGTTTAGACCCAGGTCTTGTAGTCTGCTATCTACCTGGGAGGATGTCCGAGGAGGTGAGGAGGTGCGTGGTACACCAGGGCTGGAGAGCAATGTCCCACTGGTGGGTCCCCAGGTCCTGAGCAGCATCAGAGAGCCCATGGGTAGCCACTGCGGCAGTGGGCAGGACCACAAGACTCGTCTTCTGGAGCAGGCTGGGGTGGCAGGGTGCAGGGCCAGTGAGGGAGCTGCCTTTCCAGGCACACAGCTCCCTCCATGCTCTGAGTGGGAACCCGCCCCCCCTCCGCCCCGGGCAGAGGAGTAGGGGCGAGCGCCGCCAGGAGCTTTGGAATGATAGCCTGGGTGGTACGGGCAGGGCCAGGCAGGGCCTGGGTCTGGCTGCTTCCCCTCAGTGGTGGCTCTTCAAAGGGTAGCAGTGAGTCTCGGAAAGGTCTCCTCTGTCCCCAGAATTCAGATGAGCCACCCCTCCTGCCTTCTCAGATCCACGTGTGCTCATCCTACGTGCTGTGTTTTATTCTGAAGTAATAGGGGCACAGCAGTCCTGCAGAGGCCCCTGGTTCTGCCAGTTTTTCTGGGTTCCTGCTGGTAGGAGGTGCCAGCTTTGCAGTTGGACTTGTAGTTTTCTCAGGGGAGGGGAGGCTGACAGAGCCACAGGCTAGGAGGGTCAAAGCAGAGCCTCAGGCTGCCCTGTCCATCCTGTCCCAGGAGCCTTTGCATAGAAAGGCCCCTGGGTGGGCCGCCCTGCCGCCCTCGCCCTCTCCTCACCCCTCCCCTCCCCAGCAGCTCCAAGGTGGGCCTGGGGAGGGCTTTGTCAGAGGACTTTGAGGGATTCTTGGAACCCTCCACTTTCAGACTCTACAAGCGGGGGGTGCCTTTCATCCGCCTTCTTTGTTCTGATCAAAACCCAAATGTCGTCTCTGGATCTAGGGGCCGCAACTTTGTGTACTTGTCACGGTGAGCCTTGACACCTTGACTGTCTTGAATCTCCTGAGACCGGAAGCTAGGGGTGGGGGACACACTGCTGGCACCCTGTTCCTCACGGGCCCAGCGCGAGGTCTGGGAGGGGAAGGCAGATGGGAGGGGAGGTGGGGAGGGGAAGGCAAGAAGGTCTGGGCATGGAAGGTGGGGAGGGTGGTGGTGCCCGGACCACAGGGATGCACCTTGCCTGCCTGGGATGGTACGGTGAAGGCTGAGATGACGAGGGAGGGTGGGAGGCCAAGACGAAGGATGGCCTGGTCTCAGCTGCTTGTGTGTTTTGACCACAGTTCTTCACCCAGGAGTCCTCGGGAGGTTGGGAAGCAGGGATGAGACACACAGCGGGATGGGGAAGGGAGGGACTTGGCCTTTGGATTCTTTGGCCCTCACTTTACAAATAAGGAAACGGACTCAGGGAGAAGTGAGTTGCCCAGTGGCTGGAATTTAGAGGAGCCCTTCTTCTGTGCTTCCTCTCAAATTTCGTTGTCCCCTCGGGGAATGATTTTGAACAGGGGTGGAGGCTGCAGCGGGAAGAACACTTACTGTTTTTCACCATTTGGTCAGGTCGCTACCAGGAGACCAGCTCTAGGGACAAAGGACTGACGTTTTGGGGAGCTCCGCTGAGGGGCAGGCAGTGTGTTCAGTAGCCACAGACACGGCCTCGTGGAATGTTCCCAGCCCTCTGGGGTAGATAACGTTATCCTCACTGCAGGGACGGGGCATTCGAGCTCAGCAAAGCTGTCGGTCGTGGGGAAAGAAGGGCTGGGCAAGCGCGGTCTGGCGGCTGAGCTGGGCCCGTGTGAAGTGATGATGCTCACTGCCTCCCACGGGGGTGGGTGGGGAGAGGGACTCAGCTCTGAGAAGACAGGGAGTTGAGAACACGTGCTGCCTCCACCCACAGACCATTCTCTCCTCCCAACCTCCGACCTCTCTGAGGGCCAGGGGATGGTTTGGCCTCATTTGGTTCCTCTTCGAAGGGTGAACTCTGGCACCACCCCAGGGTGATGCCTGAGGCAGGTCAGGTTCCCTGGCTGGCCACATGCTGGTCTGCCCAGCGGCCTGCCTGCCTGGCCCTGCTCCTGCAGCCTCCCCTCCCTTTGCAGGGCTCTCCTGAGCGAGGCCAGCCCCAGGCCCTAAGGCAGCAGCTGCTGCTGGTCTGGACAGGGAGGGCTTCCCATGCTCTGGTTGGCAGATTCTTGGCTCACGTCCCTGGAGAACTCTGGCTTCCTGGTTACTCAGGCTCCCACCGTGGTGAGAGCCTGAGGGCACGAGGGCAAGCCGGTGGGTATGTCAGCTTGCAGCCCTCTCTCATCTGGCTCCCCTGGGGAAATGCAGCTTCTTGGCCCAAAGCTCTTGGGCTTTGCTGGTTTCCTAGCCCTTTCCAGGGGTGAGTAAGCTTCGGCCTCTGTAGCTGCAGGCCGGAGGCTGAGCTGAGCTGGCAGAGAGCCTGAGTGCTGGAGTTCCCGCTTCTGGGAGAAGTGAGAGCTGGAGATACCTCCATAACTTCGGGCAGAGCTGCCAAACCGCCTCACTGGACAAAGACATCTGCTGGCTTTCTTTTGAGGGGCGATGTGACCTCTTCCGAAAGGCCTCTGCAGTGCCTCCATGGTCAATCTTGGCAAAGAAAGAATGCTCTAGACCAGGGGTTATCAAACCCATGGGCTAAATACAGCCTGCCATCTGTTTGTGTAAATAAAGTTTTATTGGAACACAGCCATGCTCACTTGTTTACACACTGCCTAAAGCTGCTGTGGTGCTACAGTGGCAGGGACCTTATGGCCTGCAAAGCCTAAATTATGACCGTCAGTAAAATGACTATCTGGTTATTTACCAAAAAAGTTTACTAACTCCTGCTCTAGACTGCCAAAGATCCGGCCTCCAAGTTCAGAGAGGCCCCGTGGACTGAGGGGACGAGCTGGCCCAGGTGAGCGGTGCCATGGAAACAAAACCAGGAAGCAAGGGGAGGTAGATAACCGGCTAGGGTGGTTGCCCAACACAGAGCTGGAAGACCTGCCCGGCCCCAGGGACAGCAGAGCTGTTCTCTGAGCCTCTCCCTCCTCCGGCTTGTGCTGCTTTAGCTCCCCGCCAACATGGCCAACAAGGGTCCTTCCTATGGCATGAGCCGTGAGGTGCAATCCAAAATCGAGAAGAAGTATGACGAGGAGCTGGAAGAGCGGCTGGTGGAGTGGATCCTAGCGCAGTGCGGCCCCGACGTGGGGCGCCCGGACCGTGGGCGTCTGGGCTTCCAGGTCTGGCTGAAGAACGGCGTGGTGAGTGGCACCCGGGGCAGGGGAGGGCTGGGTCCATGCCATCCTGCCGGAGTTGTGGGGCAGAACCCCCAAACCGAGTGCCAAGCTACCTTCTATGCCTGGCAGATTCTGAGCAAGCTGGTCAACAGCCTGTATCCAGATGGCTCCAAGCCGGTGAAGGTGCCTGAGAACCCGCCGTCAATGGTCTTCAAGCAGATGGAGCAGGTGGCTCAGTTCCTGAAGGCAGCTGAGGACTATGGTGTCACCAAGACCGACATGTTCCAGACTGTTGACCTCTTTGAAGGTACAGAGAGAAGAGGGGTGGAGGCAGGTGGGGGACAGGAGGCTGAGGCAGGGACGAGGGATGATCAAAACTGCCATGATGATAGGTCTGCACAGCAGGAGTGGGATACGCCAGGGGAATCCCACACCCGCAAGGGCGTACCCTGGGATCTACTGCGCCTCTTTCGATTTTAGGACAAACTCTGCCCCGGGTTGGCCATTTTTCTGAGAGGTGTGGGCAGGCTCTGCCTTGGAGTCCTGTTTACACAGTCCTGAAGATCATTTCCCCTCCCCTCTTTCCACCCACAGGCAAAGACTTGGCAGCGGTGCAGAGGACCCTGATGGCCCTGGGCAGCTTGGCAGTGACCAAGAACGACGGACACTACCGTGGAGACCCCAACTGGTTCATGAAGTACGCGGCCACCAGGGCTTCCCTGCACCCTGAGCTGGGGTCTCTGCAGGAGACGGGCTAACCCTTTAGTACAGTGATTTGGGGAAGCAGATAGCCAGGAAGGTATGAACTGAAAGTCGAGGATGGGGGGAAATGGGTCCCTAAGACTTCTTGACTCCTCCCTTTCTACCCTCCTGTCTCAGCCAGTCTCCATAGCCTGTGCTGCGGGGCAAGCTAGATTAAGGAAGCAAGAGCAGTGAAATGGGGAGGGAATGGGATCGGCCTAGGAAGTAACCGAGGAAACCAAAGATGGGTGGAAAACACACAGTCCTGGCAAGGCTTTGACCTGGTTCCTCCTCTCCTAGAAAAGCCCAGGAGCATAAGAGGGAATTCACAGAGAGCCAACTGCAGGAGGGAAAGCATGTCATCGGCCTACAGATGGGCAGCAACAGAGGGGCCTCCCAGGCTGGCATGACAGGCTACGGCCGACCTCGGCAGATCATCAGTTAGAGGTGGAGGGCCAGCCCCCGGCCCCGCCCTTGCCCAGCTCGCCGGCCGCAGCCCTCCCGCCTCGCCAGCCTCACCCACACCCGTGTAGTTCCTTCAGCCCCGGCCAAGCTTCGAGGCTCCGTCACTGAGCAAAGGTGACTGCACGTGGGCAGCTCGCCCGCACCCCTCAGCCTCAGCCCAACTTCTGACCCCAAAGCACTGCTCCCCTGGCCCACCTCCCAGCTCCCCGGCCAGCTCCACTGTCTCTCCATCCCGGGCCGAGCAGCGGAGACGTGGGCTGGTGGTGGTCTGGCTGTGGGCAAGTCCACCGTCCTCCTGGGCAGCTGATGCTCATAGAAGGAGACCCAGCCCAACCACCCCCGATTATTTTGCTGGAATATTTTGGGGGTTGAAATTCAAAAGGAAAAAAAAAATACATCAATCTTTTCTCAGGCCTGGCTGGCAGAGTCTGATTTGCCCGATCACTTCTGTTCTGGTTACAGGAAATCTGAGCAGGGAACAGGCAGGCAGCTCGGGTTTACGTGTGTCCCTGGCTGCCATCCTCTGAAGGACCCCTCGAGTTCCAGGATTTCAGGGGCTGGAAGAGGAGGGTGAATCTCGGGACTGAAGGGAAAGAGCGGCAACTTGGAGACTTGCAGTAGCTCTGGGGGGGCGGCAGAAAGGAGACGGGAAGGGGCGGGACTGTGAGGAAGGTTTTTATTTTGGAAAAGCTGTGCAGAAGAAATTCAACAAAATGTTGCTGTGAAAAGAGAAAACCAAATCTTAAGCGTTAAAAAAAAAAAAAAAATTCAAATCGACCAACTAGCTCAGAAGAGGGGAGGAGGCCAAGAATGGGAGGAAGAGTCGCAGCCCGCCAGGCAGATGGCTGGCCTCCGGCAGGCAAGGCCATTTCCCTGAGCACTTTGCAGAGGAAGACGGGTGGTCGCAGGGCTGGGGGGGCAGTGACTGATCCGACACCTGTCCCAGTCCTGCCACAGACTCCCCCAGGATGTGCCCTAGCCCTGCCAGGTGCGTCGTACCGATCCTTCAGGATGAAGGGTGGGCGTGATGGTGAAGGGGTCAGGGGTGTGTTCAAGGTTGGCTTCTGATCAGGGCTAATGGAGGCGGCTGCTTCCAGGGCAGGTGTGCTGAGCTGAGGGTTGACTGCCATGCCCATATGGCCAAGGTCCAAGGCTTAGGCTGGAAGGTGAGGGGGAGAGAGGAAAAGTCTGCTGTTTCTGGCCCCTGGGTCGTTACAAGGACAGGCATATCCGGGGCTTTTCCCAGCCTCCACCCCTAAGCCCTCTTCCCAAGTGATGTTTCTGCTGAGATGCTCTTCTGGCCATGTGTGGGTGAGGGTCCCTGTGACCAACACCACTGGCCTGCCCTGGAGAAACACGGATGGAGGCCTGCCCAGCAGGGGCCCCAATCCCTTGTCCGAGACCTTCTCACCAAAAACTCCCGTTGGGTTGGAGGAAGGTTCCATGGCTGTTGCGAGACTGTAATCTGGCTCCGCTTGTACCTTCTGAAGGCCCTTGCCCTCCCTGAGTGTGGTCTTTAGCCAGAGGGTGCTCTTTAGGCCTCTGGTCCCAGGTGGAAGCATCGGGGCTGCCTTCTCCCCAGAGCTCCCGGGACTGCGGAGCAGCTTTCCAAGCTTCCCCAGTCTTAGGAAGTTAGAGCCTCTCCCACGCTGGCTGTCAGGCCCGAGGTCAGCAAATCTGCACCTCCTTCCCCTGCAGCAGGTCTGGGGGCAGGTGCTGAGGGCAGTCCAGGGCACTCCTGCTCTGGGACAGGCTCCAGTCCCCTTGATCCAGGTCTGGGGCGTGGAGCCCGGCGGTGGCGGGAGGGCCCTCACTCTCCAGCCCCACGCCACCTGGATCCTGGCTGCTGCAAAGGGGCACTGATTCCAGTTCTGTCCCCTCCTCCTTGGCTGTGCGGCTTCGCTGGGGCCGGTGGCAGGGTCCACTCCTACCAGCTGGGTGAGAGGCCACATTCCTCTGGCTCAAGTATACTTCCAGCATGTAGTAAATGGTCCAGAAGACGGCGAAACAGCCTATCAGCACCAGGGTCTGGGGGAAAGCCAAACACCTATGTAAGGGTGGTTTCCCAGAACAATGAGCTCAGAAACTCTCTCTCTCCCTAGGGGCTGCCCCTCCCACCCCAAGCCACTCCCCCTGTTCCCCCCCACACACAAGGAATGCCCTGGAGAGTTAGCCTGTAGAGTGGGGACCTAGGTCTTCCCAACACCTCACTCCCCAAGTCACCTTGAGTCTCCCACCAAGGACCACGTCCCTCAGGACATTCCTGCCTGCCTGCAGCTTGGGTTTTGGCCCTCGTACCTTGAGGGTGTTAGGGGTGATGGTATAACCATCTTCCTCTGGGATTTTCAGCCCGGGAGGGCAGGGCAGTGTGAAGCCATCGTGCAGGTATTTCCCACTCATGGCACTTTCTAGTAACCTGTGGAGAAGAAAGGAGACGAGGATGCCCTACTCAGCTTGGTTCCTCTACCGCCTGCCTCACCCATCCTCCCACCTCACAGCCAGACAGAGGGAAGCCCCATAGCAAACAGGGGAGGGCCACGCTGTGGGTTCCCAGGGAGGTGGCACTCCCTAAGTGGCCTTCTCCCTGCCCCCGTGAGTCCCCCTCCCTCTGACACGTGTCTACACCTACCTTTGTCTGTCCCTGATGTCTACTGGACTCCACACAGAGCCATATAGGGTCAGCTGCCATTGCCGGAGGATGCCGGCCTGGGACGTCTCATCTCCTAGAGCCGCAAGCAGGGCGGTCCGTGAGCCACGCCCCGCTGTTGGCCACACAGACAGCAGAGGCCCTGCTCACCCCGCCACCCAGAGGGACTCAGAGACCACATGAACGGCCACAGTAGTTGTCTAACTGTGTCCCACTGACCCCAGGGTATTGCAGACGTGCCTCTCGGGGCGCCCTTAGGAATGGAAAGGCGGAGGTGAAAGGTGGCACTCCCAAGTGGAGAAGTTTTGCCTCTTTCATACATATTTTGGGGTTTCAACTGGGATTTTTCTTGGGGAAAAAAAAAAAAAAGGTCCAGCTAAATTAAAGGAAGGTTTGAAAACCACCAGTCTGGGGATGAACACCTAACTTGGCTGGAAGTTGGGAGGGTTGGGTTCAATTTCCAGTCCTCACTGAGATACTGTGTGACCTCACACAAGTCACTTAAAACCTCTGGGTGGGCCTCAGTTTAAAAAAAAAAAAAAACGGTGAAAATTAGTCCTGCCCTTACCTGCCTACCAGGGCTGGCCGGAGGATGGTTATATGTGAAAGAACTTGAAATGTGGTTTCAACAAGGAATTTTGTTGCTATCCTGAGGAAAAATGGATCAGTCACTTCTCCAAGGAATATGAGAGGTAGTATAAATGAACAATTCTAGGTATCAATGCCCGTTTTTTTTGGATGGGGCATACATCTTGGCATCTACCCTCTTGATCCGATGGCAACCCTATGTTTTCCACCTGGGACAATTTCTGTGGGGACTCTGAGATCCAGAGGGACCAGATGACAATCACGAAAGGCAGGGCCCTGGTGGGGGGCAGGCAGGCTTACCTACATCCCTGATGACGAGTCTGTAGGTCCCTTTCGCTCTTTCCCCCCAGCACCGCACGGTGGAGAAGGTCCAATCATTGAAGCCATTGGGGTCCCTGGGGCAAGAACAGAGGAGACAGAGGAAGGCCTGGAGCAGGGAACTGACCCCTTTGCCCAAAAGCATTTTCTTACTGTACTAGCAGTTGTTGTCTGAGCTACAGCCATCGGGAGGGTGCCATGAAGGACCCTCAAGTGCTGGCCCTTGCCCCTGGGATCTCAGGGGCTGAGGGACCTGTGTCAACATAGTGTAGTGGAAAAAGCAAACGTGGAGAGAACACGGGCTTGGGAGTCCCATAGGTCTAGGCTTAATGTTATTCTCTCAGGCGCTTAACTAGCTCTGTGACTTGTTTCCTCATTTGTAAAGGGTTACAAAGTCTACCCTGCATCGTCCTTACTAGGATTAAAGAAACTTGTGACTACCTAGAGGGGTGGGATAGGGAGGGTGGGAGGGAGGGAGGGAGACGCAAGAGGGAAGAGATATGGGAACATATGTATATGTATAACTGATTCACTTTGTTATAAAGCAGAAACTAACACACCATTGTAAAGCAATTATACTCCAATAAAGATGTAAAAAAAAAAAAAAGAAACTATACTTCAAGTGCAGTGCTGAGCACATTGTAAGCACTTGAACAAAGCAGGTAATACCAGTGCCACGGTAGCTTAGGACCGTGCCAGTGTCCACTCCTCCCATATCTTTTCCTGGAAAAGGCCCTTGTCGCAGAGAGAGCTCAGGTGAGGGCACGTGTACGTACGAGTCCAAGCTGCGGGGGGTGCCAATAAGAGACATCATGCCACTGGGGCAAAACAGCTTCAGTTCCAAGCTGCCACGTCGTGGATGAGTGATGGAGACTGTCACGGCCACGTGCTCCAGGGTCTTCAGCCCCGACATCTCCAGGTCCATCCTGCTGACTGTGGGAAGTCAGGCTGGGCAGCTGGGAAACCAGCCCCACAAACACGCCCTCACTTTACCCCAAGAGACAAAGGAACATACTCATGGGAGACACATACAAATATCTTTGGCAACCCTGACTGAACCTCGTGTACACTCGTAAATGGAATGCAGTTGCTGCTTTCAAGTTTACAATCTAGTTCAGAGTCCAGTTGGGAGGACAACACATACCCAAGACACAACGGAAGAACCAAAGGGAGCAATTTCCGACATTCATTCACCCAAAAAATAATTTACTGAGTACCTCCTACATTTCAGGCACTGTGCTAGCTGCTGGGAATATAAAGAAAAGTTGGACATGGTCTCTGCCTTCTATGTGCAAGTGGAAAATGATATGGTATGCGGTCTACATAACTGATGCTAGAACAGAGATGAGTCAGATGGGTTTAGGCACGCAGCCGTGAGACACACTCTGAGGGAGGAAGTGAATACGATTGGTGGAGAGTGTTGGTAGAGGGTATTCTAGAAGGGGACGTGGCATGTAGAAAGGCAGAGGTGGACGTGAACAAGTTTCATACTGAAGGAGATACAAATTAAAAGAAAAACTACTGAAGTGAATACATTTCAAGGAAATTGTGCTGAATGAAAAAAAAAGCCAATATCAAAAGGATACACTGTGTGATTTCATTTACATAATATTCATGAAGAACATAACTGTAGCGATGGAGAACTGATTAGTGGTTGCCAGGTGCTAGGGATGGTGCAGAGGGGACGGGTGTGGCCATAAAGGGGTGGCACTGAGGAGTCTTGGGATGCTATGGTTCTAGATATTGGCTGTGGTGGTGATTACACAAGGCTCTACATGTGGTAAAATTACAGACACACACACACACACACAGAAATATGAGTCTAACTGGTGAAATCTGAGTAAGTGCTCTGGATTGGACCAATATCATTTTCTTGGTTTTGCTATTGTCCTAGAATTAAGACATTTAACATCAGGAGAAGGGTGCACAGGACTTCCCTGAACATTTCTTTGCAACCTCCTGTGAATCTACAATTATTTCAAAATAAAAAGTAAAAAAAAACCCCCAAACAAACAAACAAACAAAAAACCCCACCAAACTACTGAAGTAGAAGATTCAATTGGGGAATATTAAGAAATTAGGCTGCAATGGGAAATGGTTCTTTCCAAAGCAACTTTCCTTTCATTAATTCATGCCGACAGGCAAAGCAGAGAGCAGCACCCCCACTTCACAGATGAAGAAGCTCAGAGAGAATATGAAAGTATGGGCAGGGGACCTAGCATGGGAAGGGCTTTAAAATTTTTATTTTAAACAAGCAACTGAGAGCTATTAGAGATTATCGAGCAAGGCCAGAGTTTAAAAAAAAAAAGGGCTAAAGGAAGGTTACTCTTAACAGCTGTGGGTAGGCTGAATCAGAGTAGGAAGAAGAAACAGGTGACAGGAAGCCCAGCTAAAATGCTTGATTCTAAGGGTAAGCCGATGTGAGCGTGGATAACTGATCAAAGAAGAAAGAGCGGGGGAATTCCCTGGCTGTTCAGTGGTTAGGACTCTGTGCTTTCACTGCCGGTGAAATAAACCCTTTCTCAACTCTTGTGCCTGCTGGTGCTAATGGCATGGGCTCTGGAACCACCCAGCCTGGGTTCAAATCCCAGCTCTGCCATTTACTAGCTATGAGAATTAGTTTCTTTGTCTGTAACGAGTCCCTGTCATAGTTCATGGTTTATCATTGTAAGGTACACTCTCTGTCTCTTATTTTCTGCTGTACCTGGGGCCCTGGGCTCTGGAAAATAAACTTCCCAACTCCTGTCCGGATAAGGCTGCTAAGGATGGGAGAAGACACCTGGGAGTCTACCTTTTTTTTTGTGTGTGTGGTACGCGGGCCTCTCACTTTTGCGGTCTCTCCCGTTGCGGAGCGCAGGCTCAGCGGCCATGGCTCACGGGCCCAGCCGCTCCACGGCATGTGGGATCTTCCCGGACCGGGGCACGAACCCCTGTCCCCTGCATCGGCAGGCGGACTCTCAACCACTGCGCCACCAGGGAAGCCCGGAGTCTACCTTTTAATTGATCTCTCATTTTACTCTCACACCTCATCTCTGTCTTCTATAGTGCATGGGGCCGCCGAGTCCTGAGCCTTTGGGGATTCTGAGGCATGAACGAGCTTGTTGCCTAGGCTCACCCTTAGAGGTGTTTGGTTTGCAACTTTCTTAGCCCTGCCCACGTCAGTCGTTTTCCGTCTTTCAAAACCGTGCTGCAGGGCCTCCCTGGTGGCGCAGTGGTTGAGAGTCCGCCTGCCGATGCAGGGGATACGGGTTCGTGCCCCGGTCTGGGAGGATCCCACATGCCGCGGAGCTGCTGGGCCCGTGAGCCATGGCCGCTGGGCCTGCGCGTCCGGAGCCTGTGCTCTGCAGCGGGGGAGGCCACAGCAGTAAGAGGCCCGCGTACCGCAAAAAAAAAAAAAAAACAAACCGTGCTGCAATCTCTCCTTTGCTGTGGTCTCGTCTCTCATTCTCTTTGTCCTTGTGCTTATACCACTTTTATTCCTTTATTCTCACTTTGGTGAGGTCTTGGGAGTAAGCAGAGATAAAAGCACGTGTTCAATTCACCATCTTTAACCAGGAATCTTCTTCTGTCCCCACGAATTGTTCAACCCACCGCAGTCTAACTTTTGCCCCCAGGAACAGACTGAAACAAAGTACTCTTGGCAGTGGAAGCACGGAGTCCTAACCACTGGACCACCAGGGAAGTCCCGAAGTATTCTCCTTAAGGTCACCAATGGCCTCCTTGATAAACCAGGGACGCCCTCAGTCCTTGCCCACTTGCCTGCTCCCATCAGAACTACCCTAGATTCCAGTGACACCATCCTCCTGCGTTCTTTCCAACCTCAGGCATCTCTTCTCAGTTTTCTTCTGAGGCCCCTTTCCTCTGTCCACTCCTTTAATGTCAGCCTGTGTCCTAGGTCCTCTTTTATCCTTGTCTACCCCCAACCCTAGTGATCTCCTTCTTTCCCAGACCTTTCTCTTCCATTTTTATGCGGGTGACTCCCAAACCATTACCTCCAGTCTAGACCTTCAAACTTATTTATTCAACTGCTTTCTGAATACAACCTTTAGATGTTGCATAGAAGCCTCAAACACAGCAGAGCCCAAATTCTCTTCCTCAGTTCTTCACACTCCATAGTCCTTGCCCAAACCTCTTCTTCCTCCTGGGTTCTTAATCTCATGTGATGGCACCACCATCTAATCAAGGACTCCAGCTAAAAATTTAGAAATCTTTATATATATATAGGTGTATGTATATAGACGTACATCTATATACGTACACCTTTATATACAAATTTTTAATATAGAAAGTTTCAGACCTATATAAATGGAGAGAACAGATGTTCTCAATACCTCACTTCAATAACTACCAATATATGGCCAATCTCATTTCATCGATGATCCCCACTTCTTCCCCTCCCCAGATTCTTTTTTTTTTTTCTTTGCAGCATGCGGGCCTCTTACTGCTGTGGCCTCTCCCGTTGCGGAGCACAGGCTCTGGACGCGCAGGCTCAGCGGCCGTGGCTCACGGGCCCAGCCGCTCCGCGGCATGTGGGATCTTCCCAGGCCGGGGCACGAACCCGTGTCCCCTGCATCGGCAGGCAGACTCTCAACCACTGCACCACTAGGGAAACCCCTCCCCCAGATTCTTTTGACAGAATTGCCAGGCATCACATCCTTTCATTGGTGAAGATTTCCCATGTATCTCTAAAAGGTAAAGCCTCGGGAATCTCTGACTGCTCTCCTTCTCCCTTACTGCTAACATCAATTGGTGATAATTGACCTCGAAGGCTCCCCACAAACTTCAAGATAAAGGCCAAACTCCTTACCATGGCAGACACAGTTCCATGTGGCCCTACCACCTGAGTTTCCAGTCTTCCTCTGCCAGTCAGGAGCCACGCTCCAGCCACACCACATGACTTGTGCTCCCTGAAGATACCGTCGACTCTGCACGTGTTGCCCCTGCTGCCTGGATGTCCCTTTCCTCGCCTCTTCCCCCGGCTAGCTTACCTGGTGGGACTCGGGTCAATCTCAGTTGCTTTGAGAACCCTCCTGTGTCTTCCCGGGTGGCAAGAGGCACTTGCGCCATCTCCATTGCAGTGCTTGTAACACTGCGCTCTACCTGCAGGAGGGACTGTCTTCCCTACCAGACTGGGAGCAGCTCTCTGAGGGCAGGAATCGTGTCTTATCTCTGAATCCCTAGAACTAAGTACAGTGCCTGGGATGAGGTAGGTCTCACATACTTGTAGAATGAATGAGTCAGTCAATCAAGAGACATTTCAGAGAAATAAATGAAAGACAAAATTGCGAGGGCTAGAGGAAGACCTGGGGAGAGGCCAGGGACACAGTGGGATTGAAAACTCCCGAGTTTCAAGTTTGGGAGCCTAGGGAATGGTGATGGCACAGACGGAAATGAGAGAAACTTGGAAAGCAAGCTGGCTTTCGATAGGTGATAATGAAATCTAAGATGCTGTACATTTTAAACGTAATGTATTGATGGGATGTCCAACAGCTCACAGCGATTTAGGAATAGAAAGACGGAGGAAAATATTCCTGGCATAGTTGAAGGAGAGTGTTAACATGGAAGATAAGGGCCTAACAGAGAGTAAATGACACGTTATAGAGCACGACAGAACAGAATGGAATCCACAAGGAGCCCCGCGAGTGCTTGTCTGTGTTAGCATGTGTACGTTGTGGCACGTTACATGCATTTCCTTACTGGGGTGTACAGGGACTTGGGTGGCCAGCCATGGGGCAACACGAGAATTATTTTATTAGAATTAAATGAGTTAATCCTTAAGCCAGTGCTTGGCACCTAAAAAAGCACTCAAATCTTAGCTGATGATGAACATCATATTATTTTGCCTTTGGCAAGCTGGGGTCTTTTTCAACCGCCCTCTCCCTGCCCCACCCCGCCCCGAAGATCCCAGGGATTTATTTGCCCATAATCTTGTGGAAGCTAGAAAAATCTCTACCTCTCTCACTGGTTAGGGATCAGAATAAGAGAAGTTGATCTAGGAATCATTTGTGGAGAGGTGGCAGCTGAAGCCATAAACACAGCTGTGCCGTCGAGGGAGAAAACGTAGAGGGAGGGTCAAGACCATGGAATGAGTCGTAGAAGGCACTCATGGTTTGGGAGTAGTGAGGAGAGCGAACAGAAAAACCAAGTTCCTTGCGCAGAGAAGCCAGAAGAGGGCCACGGAGCAAAGGAGGTCACTGCAGCCGCAGGAGGAGGGAGGCTGCCACACAGGTCTCCTTAGCCCGGTCAGAGAACAAGAGGGCTGAGAAGGATGGGCTGTGAGCTGGCCCCTGGGTCTGAGCAGGAGACGGGCGTTGTGAGTGATGGAGTTAAGTCTTCAGCGGTGGAGAGGGTGTGAAAAAGGTGAGCAACTGCTTTGGTTAATTCATTTGAAAAGGTTACTGGTTGGAGGGGGGCAGGGACTTAAAGGTGTTTCCTAACAGAAGCTCGGAGGGTGTTTGAAGGAGGAGGAATCAGTGGGGAGAGAAAGACTGGGCAGAAGAGGAAGATTCAGAGCCAGGAAGGAAGAGGACTCAAGCATGGCCAGAGGGGGAGCCAGCACTCGGGCTGCAAACAAGGATAAAAGGGTAATTGCAAGTGGTGTTCAGGAATCTTCTGTAAATACACACAGGCTCCCTTGTGTTTTGGATACTCCTCCCAAACCCCGCCCTTCCTCCCACCCTCTGGTAGAGATTTCAGACCCAGAGTCAGAGCTAAAGGAACCAGGGGCTCCAACCCCCTTCCCCCTACATCCTCCTCCTGTCTTGCTCTGGAGCTGCCCTGCCCAAGAAGGTGGCCACCAGCCACATGTGGCTATTTAAATTCAATTACAATAACACACAAATTTAGTTCCTCAGCCACACGAGCCACATTTAAAATCTTCAATAGCCCCACATGAATTGCACAGCACAGATAGAGAACATTTTCATCATTGTAGAAAGTTCTCTTGGACACCACTGCTCCAGAGTCTTAGTGGTATTGCACCCCTTTTCCATCTCAGGGATGCTCAGTTTCTTCTACCTTACAAAAAAATTCACCTTCCAGCCCTTGGACACTGACTCGCCCGGGTCTTGGTGGGAAAGACTGTCGCTTGGCTATAGGGAAAGAGGTTTACTAACTGTCCGGGACTAAGTTGCTCAGCTCTATGTGAACTTTCTGCAGCCTCCAAGCACGCCCACAAGCGTGGACCTTCAGTTCTGTCTGCTCAGGGGTGGATGGAGTCACAACAGAGGGGAAGACACCTTTGCTGACCTTGAAGCTCGGCAGTCCGCTTACTGCCCTCCAAACCAACGAAGGGCTCCATTAGCAAAACTCGCTGAGGCTTCACCTCCCTTCTCTCCATCCTTCTCTCCCCAATGTCCCACCTCCCACTCTCCTCTGCCCAGGACAACCTGTCCTTCTTTCTCTTGCTTCCTAGTGACAAACAAGCAGCTGCCAGATGCCTCTATACCGAGGGAAGTTTGTTAGACATGCCGGGGAACATCCCTGGTTAGTGGGAAGCAGAAGATGATGAAGCTGGGAAGGACCCTAAGTCGACCCGCTCATTTGATGGATGCGATTGCGGGCTAGCCGCCCTGGATGGGAGGTAAAAGTTAAAAGACATACTGTCCCCAAGACATGCAAGTGCACAGCCCCGAGGTTCCTACTGAACTGCATTCCTGGGAATGTTCCTGCACTTCTCTGCCTTGGCTGATGCTTTATGCCCTTTCCAAGATAGCATTCCTTTTACGGAAAATGCAATGAACTGGGCCCATGGATTTCCTTCCACGTAGAGGGGAAACTGGGCAAGTGCTGGACATGGTTAGGGAGAGAGACAACGGGACTATTCCCAGTGAAACCTCCACCCCAGGGATGCCGTCTCCACCCTCTCCTCCATGCTCCCATCTTTGGCCATTCCTCCTTTTGCCATTGTTCTGGTTTGAACACTTCCTAGGAGGGTGGGAAATGCGAAAACAGTTCCATTTGGGTACAAAGCATGACATGCTCCAATCTTCACAAAAATTAGTGAATAACTCTGCCTGTCAAAAATCCTTGAGGAAAAAAATCCCCAAGGAACTGGAGGTAGGGAAAACTCCCCAGTGGGAAGTCCGGGAAATCTGCAGACAGAAGATCCTCTTGCTCAAGTATCCCAATCCAGCAGCCCTCTTCTCTGGGAAGGGGTTCAACCTCTGTGCTGAACGTAAGACGACATCTCTGACTGACAACACACGGCCCTCACCCCTTCGGATAGTCCTAGTGGCCCCAGGTGTGATGGACACGTGGGCAGAGGGAGGGCCACCACAGTCTAGGGAGCCCTCTGGGGACTCCTCTGTCCTCCCCCTACAGGCCCCAGCTGACTCTCTCTGTATTAGACAAGCCTGAGAATCAAAGGAAGACATTCTCAACTCCCTCATTCCATCCAAAGGCCACCAGGTTGCAGAGAATCGTCTGGCAAGTTCCTAGCATGGAAGTCAAAGGAAAGTCTTTCAGCTCGTGCCTTGTCTCCCAGGTCCCAGTCCCAGCCCTCCCACCAGCCTTCCCAATCGCTTGCTCGGCAGCTCCTTTCCACCACCAGTAACTCAGGAGAAAGGTCTCATTTAAGCAGCCAGGGGGCCAGCCAACTCAGAAGCAGCAACATGTCCTAAAATGGTCAAAGAAAACTCCACAGGTTTGGCTGGAGCTCAGCTCATAAAGGAAGGGGGTAGGATCCGGCAGGGAGGATGAGTTTAGCTTCTCCATCACCCCGCCCCAAACCTCAGGCCCACGATTAACCCCCTTTCTGCTGACTGCTTACCATTCCACAGGACCTCCAGGGGGCGGGCGGACAGCGGGATAGCCTTGTTCTCTTTCAACACAGGGCTGACGTAGGAAGCTAAGTAAGGGACAGACATCCAGATCTATGAAAGGAAGAGGGGACGGCGAATGAACAAACAAGATGGACCCCACACACCCACTCTCATCTACTTGGCCCCTAGGGCGCTGCTCTTTTTATTTCTCCCTCCTCACCACCTCCTTTTGCTCCTGAGGCTCCTGCGGACCACCTGGACTGCTCCCTATGGCACCAAAGCAAGGAAATGCTGTGTCCAGGACGGCAGATGAGGGTCAGAACACCCTGAGGGTTCCCAAGGATCCTCAGGTCCCATTTACTCTCCACCGATAGTTTAGAAACTTTAATTATAGTGTTGAGCCTGCTTCTTCATTTGTAAAATGGGTCTCAGATGAACGAGCATTTATTAAACACCTACGACGTGCCAGGCAGTGTCTTAGGCATTCTCCCCACCTCCTTCGTCATTCCACGCAGGACACCTATTCACCTTGGCTGCGTTCACAAGTCTCCAAGCATTGAGCAGGCCGAACCCGTGCTGGTGGCTGTGGCTAAAGCCGGCCTCGTTGGTGATCCAGTCCGCGCGGCGATCCTCATACTGAGAGGACAGGGGTCCCAGTTAGTCTCTTGGATTTTAAGCTTCCCTGCTAGCCCTGCTAGCTGATCCAGTCCAGACTCTCCCACCAAGGCTGCTAGGAATGGATTCCCCAAGAAAAGCTGGGACAAAAGGGCAAAGGCCTGTGATGGCACCAGCCCAATGGCCTGTTTCTAGAGAGGGAGCCAGGAGCCCCAGGCTCCAGTCAGGAGCCCAGCCAGAGCTCTCCTTTGCAGGTAAAAGGGCAGCAGCAGAACAGGTGCGAGTGAATTTAGGTCTGTGGTCTTGGTGGGGTCCCCACACTTGTTCCGTGCACACGCAACTCTGGATGGGATTTGGCACCTAACGCCTGGGACACCTAGAATCTGAAGCCTCCTGAAACCTCCGAGTCCTTGGGACAGAAAGTCTGACGTGGGCTGGGCCAGGCCATTTGTCCACCTGCGAGGATCTCACCTGGGTGGCTGTGAAGACGATGATGTGCTGGACGTCACGCCACGTGAGGCAGGGCCGCACCTGCAGCATCAGGGCTATCATGCCGGCCGCCAGAGGGGCCGCGGCTGAGGTCCCCGTGTGGCCCTCGGTGCAGCCTGTGCCCTTCTGAAGGTCCCAGTCTGTGGTCACCTGGGAAGCGGAATGGAGAGGACGGGGACTGGGTTAGGGACTGAGTTCCCAGGTGCTGTGGAGGGAGGGGTGCGGGGCTGGGCCTCAGCGCGAGCCTCCGGGGGCCCTTCCGTTGTGAGAGCTGAATGTCTAGCAGGTCGGGACGAAGGAGATTCTTCCTTCTTCTTCGCCTGACAAGAGAATCTCTAGAGAGTTGAGAAGAATTAAAAAGTTACTCTGCGGGTCTGGTTACGGCGGGGGAGGGGGCGGAAAGGAGCCAGAGGCCTCACGTGCAGAGGATGGTTTACTGATTCCGGCTCCTCTGGTGACCCCTTCCCAAATCCTCCACCCACCCCCAGCCCCACCCCTCCAGCCCCCGCAGCCCTTGGAGACAGAGGAAGTGGCCGGGAGCTCCTGGGCCCCAGCTGGAGCGGGGACAACAGTGACGGCACCAGTTGAGGAAATCCAACTTGGCAGCTCGGCGACAGGGCCTGGAGTGACATCCGTGCGAACAAAGGGAGTGTGTTTCCAGGGAGAGGAAGCTGTCCCCTTGCCCATCTGTGGGCTCAGCATGGGTGTAGCATCTACACCCCTTGCCCACCCTGGCCCGGGGCGATCCACAGGCCGAGCTGCCTCCCTGCTCTGGGCCTGGTGCCTCGGGTGGTTTCCATGAGTCCCCCCTTCTCCACCTGTGGTCCTGATGTGGGAGGTGACAGAGGGGGTCAGGGAGACACAGCATCTGTCTGGCACCCAGTTCTTTTCACGCTCTAATCCACCCTGGAGCTACAGAGGGTTTAGCCGAGGGGAGCCCTGCCTAAATCTGCTCCAGGCCGTGGGCCCATGCTAAGACCAGAAAATCTTCTTCCAAGCTTCTCTCCTGGGTCAGATACCAAGGTGCTAACTTCTCTCAAGAGCTGCCCTTTCTCCACTGTACTCACTGCTCGCCTTCCAGCTGTTACAGCAGCTGCCAAGAGATGTCATTTTCACTCAGACATCGTGCGCACGGAAGAGGAGGCAAAAACTCTCCAAGTGGAGGTCTCAGTGAGGGTGGAAAGCCTGGTCTGTGCCAGGGAGCAGGTTGATTTTTTCCTGTTACGGAAACAGCCTCACACTGACAGCCTAGTGTGTAGCTGTGAGGCCCGTGAACTTGCCTGTGGCGGCAGGAGCCCCGAGCAGCCACTGGAAAGGGCCGGGAAGGGCTCCGGGCAGCAGACGGTGGGCAGCCTGTACCTCCGTGCCCGCCCTCAGAAAGGCAGCCCCACCGAGCTGATCATTGAACAGAAACTGGCAACTGGTTTCCAAGGCAAGAGAGTCCCAAAGATGGGAGCCTGGCTAAACAAACTCTCTTTTCATTTCCGTACAAATTATAGCTCAGATGGAACGTGGTAGGGGTGGGGGTGAGATGCGGAGCTGCGTCAGGAGGAGAAAGGCAGGCAGCGCACAGTGAGAGGAACCATTATGCTCGCCAGCCTTCATGGTCCCTCGCTGGGGCCGGGTCGAGCGGGTTCCCGAGAGTTCTGCCAGGATGTTCCTGCTCTTCCTCCCAACCCAGCCTAGCCTGGGGTGGGCGTGGGCGGTGCCCTCTGCACCCAGACCCCCACCTGCTGAGTGAAGCCTCCTGCCCACGGGGTGGGGAAAGGGGCTGGGGTCACCGGGCCCTGAGCCTTAAAACACTGTGCTGACCAGAAGTCATTTAGTGGCAAAACAGAATTTCAGTCTGGGAAAGTGAATCTGAGCCAGAGGAAGCAGCAAAATTCCCAATGGCCCCGGAGAGTGCTCCCAACCCAGAGCCACTGGAGAAACGTGACACCACCTGGCTGCAGCCCAGCTCTGCCAGAGAGCCCCTTGTCCCCGGATCACTCTGTTAGGGGAACTGGGGACAGGCAGGGAGCTCTAGGATGACGGGATGGAGCTCAGCCAGCTGGGTGTAGGCACTGGACCCTGAATTCTTTCACAGGTTCCCACAGCTTGAGAAACGCCACTCCCTTGTTCCGACCTCTTGTTTGCTGTGGCTCCAGTTCCAGCTCCAAGGAAAGAGCTGTCTCTCGGGCTGACTGAGACATTCCTGACTCCTTTTCCTGCCCATTCAGGGCCGACAACCTCTAGCTTTACTCCCAAGGAGGAACAGGAACAGAGCTCACGGTATTGACATAAGGGCTGCATAGCAGTGGAATGATGATCCTTTTTTTATAAAGGTCACAGAAATTTAGCCAAAGACCATATTCTACCAAAGGAAGACATTTCAATCAATGTGATACTTTTTTTTTTCTTTTTTTTTTTGCGGTACGCGGGCCTCTCACTGCTGTGGCCTCTCCCGTTGCGGAGCACAGGCTCCGGACACGCAGGCTCAGTGGCCATGGCTTACGGGCCCAGCCGCTCCGCGGCACGTGGGATCCTCCCGGACCGGGGCATGAACCCGTGTCCCCTGCATCGGCAGGTGGACTCTCAACCAGTGCGCCACCAGGGAAGCCCTCAATGTGATACTTAATCAATGTGATAGAGTGATTCCTATGATAACATGCATATTTGTAAGTTAAATTTTTTTTTTTTTTTGCGGTACGCGGGCCTCTCACTGTTGTGGCCTCTCCCGTTGCAGGGCACAGGCTCCGGACGCGCAGGCTCAGCGGCCATGGCTCACGGGCCCAGCCGCTCCGCGGCATGTGGGATCTTCCCGGACCGGGGCACGAACCCGTGTCCCCTGCATTGGCAGGCGGTCTCTCAACCACTGCGCCACCAGGGAAGCCCTGTAAGTTAAATTTTTAAAGATAAAACCCCTTTACACAGATATATTTAGAGTCCTCAGCTCCATTCTTCCAACAGGGGCAGACCCTTAGGGACACAGATCTGCTAGGGAAGAGGAACCCGAAGGCCCGGCGGGGGCACTTACGATGCTCCGGAGCATCTTGTCCCCACCGCTGAAGGTGACCGCCAGCATGGAGGCACACTCCTCTGCATAGAAAGGCATCCGTCCCTCCTCGTCCACAGCACCTGGGGACAGAGTAGGGGAAATGGGAGCAGAGATAAGGGCCTGACAACATCAGAGTCATCTCTGAGTTATCACCCGGGGGGTTGTCCTGAGTTTAAAAAATGATCTCAGTGGTCCAAGTCCTTCAAGTACCCACACTCCTCACCAGGACAGGCAGCCTCAAATGGCAGAGGGTATTCTGCGCCCTAAGACCATTCTTTCAACAGGCTCCAGGGTAAACCTGGGGGGCATTCCACCTCAATACCTACTCATCCATTCGCACATGCATTTTCCTCAACATTTACCAATTACCTACCGTGAGTCGCGCACTGTGTGAGGCATGGGGGCCATGGGAGAAGGGCACAGGCCTGATCTCAAGGAGCCCATGGTCAGAGAGGAGGTCGGGTAAGTAAATGAAAACAACCGGGATGGTAAATGCTATGGGAGGGAGCACAGGTAAAGGGCATTTGGGGGTCAGGGAAGGCTTCAAGCAGGAGGGAAGGGACCCATGGAAGAAAGGCAAAGCAGAGGCCTAAGCAGCTGTGGGTAGTGGAGGCGGGGGGTTGGGCTGGGTATCCCAGATGATGGGTGGAAAGTGCTCCGGGGTATGACTTCTAAGGAAGTCCTGACATCCTCTGAGAGCAGGGCTAGTCCCTCCTAACTATCAGAGCCTGAAGAGAAGATCATGCGTACAGTTTTAGACAGACACATGGAAGCTGGGGGCACACCCACATACACGGTCCCGTCACCACTGAGAGTCTCTCTCACACACACAGGCGTGAGCACACATGCACACTTGGGGCCGTCAGGCCACTACCTATGGTGACTGTATAGATGGAGTTGGCGTAGCCATCGTAGTTGCAGTTGTCGTTGTGCTGGCCCCCATTGCCACTGGCTACCACGAAGATGCTCCCAAAGCCCTGGCGGCCAGCGATCACCCCGTGTTGCAAGGCAGCCTGAGGGGCAAAACGTCCAGGTCAGTTGAGGAGTTCATAGGAAGACCCCAACCTCCATGCTGCTCATTCTTTCCTCCCCTTCTAGAAGGAAAAGAAAAAAAGCCAAGGGCACTGGACACGGGAGAAAGAGATTTAAAGATGGACTCGAGGGGAAGAGGCTGTTAGCGGAACAGCTGTATGGTGGACAGGCTCTGCTTATCAGAGAGGGTAGGGCCAGAAATGGGGAGCCAAGCACACAACCAGAGCGAAACAACCTCAGAGCACTGCTCCAGTTCTCTCTGAGAACGTCCTCCACACTCCCCCAACCCCAGGTCAGGAGCGCTCTCCCCAGAGGAGGTGCCCGGGCTACATGGTAGGTGTGGCCCTGCAAACGGGGGTGGGGCGGGAGCAGCTCCAGGAACAGAATGAAGACGGGGTCCTAGATCTCCAAAGTCTCCACGCAGTCCCCAGTTACCTTCCCAAGCTGATGGGGACCGTCCACCGTCTTTCCATCGTCATCTGGTCCCCAGCTGTTGAGAGATACCCAGTGGGAAGAGCCAGAGCCAGGCTGTGGCTGCCCACCCAGGCCCCCCAGCCTCAGCTGGCCATCCCTCCGCCTGGGCCCTTCCTCTCCTCCCAAGGGCTCCCACGATGAAAGGACATAGGGGTCAAAGGTCCAGCCCTCACTCCAAAGTGGAAAACAGAAGTATGTGCTAAAGTTCTTCTTGTCCTTGGAAACTTTCCCAGTTTACGACTACTTTAACCAGACCCTAAAAACCCTTTCTCAGGTCCCCGGGGAGTACAGAGTGGTAGAGATGGGTGGGACCTAGGGATCTAACGCTAGGCTTGCTGGCAGAGCACAGGGAAGGAAGTATCTGTGAAAGCTCTCGGGTCTGAGGAGTTCTCCATTCTCTCTCTGAAAGGAAATGTCCATGTGGATAATGCCGTGCATTTACAGGAGACATTGTTTGGGGAAGAGCAGGTGCCATCAGTGCTGGGGGGCAGCCCAGCCTCAGCCCCTCCTTATCAAACACCCCCTCCCCGCCATAACCGTAACCCGGAGCTGCAGGTGTGTTTCTGGGGGGTGGTGTGAGGGGGCCTGGTGCTGGGTGTCCAGCTCCGCTGTGGTTGGAAAGGAATGCCCAATTTCTTCCAGAGCCTTCTGAGTTTGATAATCAGATAAACACGAGGCAGGATGGAGCACTCCTCATTTGGCAACCTGTACTGGGGTGACGTGGGGCTTAAGACTGAGAACCCAGACGCTGGGGGTCTGGAGAAATGAGGGCAGTGGACTTACAGGCTGAACCCAGTGGGGAGAGCCCCGCTGGGACCTGCCCGAGTCAGCCCATCCTGCTGTTCTCTGGTTGGAGGATTCGCCCAGTGCCCGAGCCTCCGGCCCCTCACCTCGTTCCTGGCTCCGCCTCACCTGCAACTGTAGATGTCATTGATCTGATAATGCTTGTTGAACGCCACAGCCTCCATGCTGTCTGTCAGGGGTCCATCCAGTACCCGGATACCTAGGCGGTGAAGGCCATACCGGCTCAATAATGCTGGTCCCCTAGACGGGGAGCTGGGTGCTGGGGGGCCCCCCGGCAGAGACTTACTTTTCCGTCTAAGTGCTCCTGGATCTTTTGAATTTTTATACCATGTGCATGTACCTGTCCAGAAATATTTTTTAACATAATGCTACATCTTAGACTTTAAGGGTCCTGGGGTCCGGTGGGAAGATGCAGAGCCTAGAACGTGGGGAATCCAGGGTCCCCTTCTTACGTGCATCCTTCACCATGTAAAACACTGCAGCGGTGCCTGACACACACAGGGCATTCAATAGATGGTACTCATCAGCATTACTCCTCTCGTGGATGCCTGATCTCACCCAATAAAATGGGGTGGGTCACATCCTGGTGACCACATAGGGCGGAATGGAGCTTTCAGAAGGGACTTGGGCCCTGAGAGTTTCTGGCTCCCTCTGTAGCCCCATTCACAGAGAGGGCTGCTGACCTCTGCTGGAGTGTAAGAGGCATACAGCCAATCTATTCCAACCTCGAAAATGCAGGTCCCAAGCATTTATGAGGAATCACGCGGACAGCGTGTCCCCATTCATCCCCTTCACCTTCTGCCTCGATGGACAAAGACCGAGAGGCAGAGGAGCTACGTAGTACCACCCCAGCGGGGGCCAGGGCTGCTCCGCTCTCCTGAAAGGACGGAGAGCAGCCGGTGACCATCAGAAGGGCTGGGAACTGGAGAGCTGGGAGAAGGGGCCTCCACAGACACACGGCGGTCAAGGAGGAAGGGCAGACCAGGAGGCACTTGGTAAACCATGAAAATACAAACACAGCATGGATGAGTACAAGGAGTTATCATCACAATGAGCTGAGCATTGACAGGGCATAACCGTGATCAGAAAAAGGGAAGAGTCGCCTGGGTAGGTGGGGCTTGGGCCTCCATCTCCCATCCAGAGCATTTCATACTTTCAGCTGTGTTATACAGTGGGGTTCACTGCTAAAAACATGTTGGAAACACAGTGCATTGAAAAAAAATCAATGAACCGATATGTCCTGCAGACACCTATTTATAAGCTTAACCTTTGCTTTCTGCTGTGTGTTGAGAGTGAAATAAAGTCGGGTTGGAATTCATGGGGGAGGGACAGAGGATGGACAGCTGTCACAGGAGGAATGTACCGAGGCTGGACTGGAGGTACCTGCTATGCGGCTCCCATACGCCACTCCCACGGCACAGAAGCTGTTGTTGGGCACGGCAGCGATCTCTCCTGCACATCTCGTACCGTGGTGGTTGCCATTCTCCACATCCGGGTGGGGCATGGGGTCAGGGTCGTTAGAGTTGAGGTCATAGCTGCCCTCGGGGCTCTGAAACAAGGCGGGGGGGATAGGCGGGGCATGTGGTCACTCGCTGGTTACAAGGGGTCAGGTCTTGGAGCTCAGGGAGAGAGGGGAACTGGGATTTGGGGGCTCTAAGCCAGCACTGTGCGCCCATCTCTGCCAACCACATGGGCTGTGAGATATGAGGACAGGACACCTTGAGGCAAAACTGAGAAGTGCTGCAGCTCTTGGAAATTTTCTCTCTTGGCCATTATAGAAATGTGCCTAGGAGCCGCTTCCATGGTGTGGGAAGCCTGGGATAAAAGAGGTTTGGGGCTACCTAAAAGTCAGGCTTTAAGGAACTTGTGCAGAGAGGGAAGCTGCCCGCAGAGGCCACTCCTTACTCCCCAGGGCAGGGAACGGCAGCAGGAACCAGGAAGTGTCTCCCTTGCTGAGATGGAGCCACGTCCTGTGTCTTAGCTACCAGGCTGGAAGGCTGGCTGCGGAAAAGGAGTAGATAAAGAACACCATCCCACCTTCCAGGCCCTTTTATTTGGCCCAATGACCTCTAAGAAAGGGGACAGGCCTGAGGGAACATCAAGAATCAGGTAAAGGCTTCCCTGGTGGCGCAGTGGTTGAGAGTCTGCCTGCCAATGCAGGGGACATGGGCTCGTGCCCCAGTCTGGGAGGATCCCACATGCCGCGGAGCGGCTGGGCCCGTGAGCCATGGCCGCTGGGCCTGCGCTCCGCAACGGGAGAGCCCGCGTACCGCAAAAAAAAAAAAAAAAAAAAAAAGAATCAGGTTAAGGCCCGGCGGGGGGACGGGTCGTTCCAGTGCCACTCACATAGTTGGGTGCGATGTCCCGGATGGTGTGCTCCACACCGTCGTCCACGACCACCACGGTCACCCCTTGCCCGGTTACATTGCGCTCCCATACCCCCGTCACGTTGATGTCCCTGCCGGGGCTCCGCCGGTTATTCTGCAGGAGGGACAGGGTCAGGAACTATTCTCTGAGCCCTGGGAATCCAGTGTCACGCAGCGTAGCCCATAGAGAGACAAGTTACAGCGAGCACCCCTGTGCACTCTTGGCCACCGTCAAGGAGCCAGAGAGAGGTTGTAGACCAATAAGGGTAGGTGGGGACAGAGCTAAGGAGGGACATGTGAGAGCTTTGCCACAGCCTAGGTCTCCAGGAAAGCCTGGCATCACTCACGGGCAGTAAGGGTGAGATGGTGGCTAGGGTCAAGGGTTGGATAATATAATTCGCAGGCCATATGATATACATTATATTAACACCGTATAACATAATGTTACTAGTTAACTCTTGTAAAGTGTTTCCCATGTGGGCACAAGTACATTAGTTCACTTAACCATAACCACTACAATCTTCATTTGACAGAAAGGGAAACTGAGGCACGGAGAGGTTAAACAGTGCGCCCAAAGGTACACGCTAGTCAGTGGCAGGCGGCCCAGGCAGCCTGGTCCCAGGACCCATGCCCTGCCATTGCAGTCCACCGGCTCTCTGGATGTGAGTACAGGGAAGGTGGAGCCCGAGGACGAAGCCCACTGTGGAAGCCCACAGAAATGTCTCCTCAGGCAAAGGATGGGGGCCACTGAAGAGTAACACAGACAAGAGCCCACTAAAGCACCGGGTACCCCCCGCCTAGCCATCTGAAGCCAGAAGCTGCAGGGCTGGACTCACCAGGTGCCACTGCTGCGGGTACTTGGGGTCATTGAAGTGGACGCTGCGCTTGGTCCGCTTGAGCAGCCTCTGCTCTGAGTGCCAGCGCACAGCTTCGTGCCTGGCCAACACGGCCTCCACCTGCTGCCGGACGGCCTCCACCTGCGGGGCCTGCTGGTGCCCTGCCGGCTGGACCAAGAGGTAGTGCCCCTGGAGCTCCCCGATGCGTCCTGCATTCACCAGCCCTGCCGCCTGGGCCAGGGCATCTGCCCGCTGCTCCAGCGACTGTTCTTCCCTTTCGCCTTCTGGGCTGTCCACACGCACCGCCCAGCTCAGCCCCTCCGGACCCTGGGCCCCAGGCCCACCTGCCCCCACCAGGCCCATCACCCAGGGAAGCAGTAGAAAGAGCCCGGCTAGCTCCAGGCAGAGGCAAGTGGGCCTGGGGCCCAGGGGGGCATCTGAGTGTGGCACTTTCTGCCTCCCCTTGGGCATCAGAGCAGTAGGCTGCAGACAAAGAGAAAGGACATCAGAAGTAAGAGCGTGATAACATGGCACACCTGGAAATCCCCAAGCCATGCCTTTTAAATCATTAAACAGGTGATCCTCTCCTGTTATTCACAGTTATCTCTGACCAACAGGGATAAGCCCCCAGGGGCAGTGTGGGCCAGCACGAACCCCGGTGGGTCCCTCAGTGGCATGATTATCACTAGATACTAAAGCAGGATGTCTAAGTTGCTAACAGGCACCGTGCTGCTCTTTCCCACTGTTGCCATGAAAAGGGCTCAAAAGTCATAGGACTCCTGCAAATTCCTGGCAGAGTCATGACCGTTCTTTAGAAGAGACCCTCCTCCCTTCTTTAGAGGGGACAGAAATCTTTCCCCAGCTGACTTCTTGGTCCCGTTGTCCTGAGGGCTAACTCCCCGCAGTGGGGCCCCGTTCCCACCTGGACCCTGAGTGAGGCTGAGCTCCTGGTCTGGCTAACCACCTCACGCTCATTTTGTGCAAACGGAGAAAAGGCATCCCTTTCGCTGTGAGCAGTGGTGACTCCAGGCACAGACTGCAGACCTGTAGGCCCCAAGAAAACAAGAAATGGTGTCCTCCCAAACCCAGTGGAGCAAGCAGAGGCTGGCCATGAACTCTAGGACCCGTGACCAAAGAAACTGCAAATGATTAAGTATCATTTCCAGGAATCCCAAATAGGTCACAGACTAGAACCGAACTGGTACAGTAAGGCCAGATCAGTACATAACCCAGAAACCGTACTTCTCGACCTAAACATCAGGCCATCCTCTTTTCTTTTTTTCCTAGATGCCTAGAAGAGGGCTTGAACTCTTAGCAAAAACCCCTCTTGAAAAAGTAGGTGGTACTGCTCCCTAGAAGTCCGGGTGGTAGCTAACTTCCTGATTTCTGTACCTGTGAAGGATGCCAGGGGAAGTAAGAGTAGGCGGGAGGCGGGTGAAATGGGGAAAACCCGAGCATGCAAACAAAACTGAACAGGCGTAAGAGGCAAGTGGACACCCTGGGGAGAAGGGGTGATTGGAAAGCAGCACTAAAGGGCTTAGTCACTAGCTCAGCAAGTCGGCTGAGAAGTGAGGGCTCAAGCTCTGAACCTGGGACTGCCACCCATGGTTTGACAGAAGGGCCAAATTAGAACTGGTGGACAACTGTGAGGGACAGAGTCAGGTGAATGGGTGGCAGAACATGTGTGTCCCTATTGGTAGCTGGGCTTCAGAAGCATCTGCTCTCTACGGGAGTGGGGTGTAGGGGGGTCACCTTGAGGTAGGGCTTAGTACCCACACACATACGCAAATGGATTAGTCTCAAAACATTACAGAAACATGGGTATTTTACCGAAGTCTCTTTGGAAAGGGAGAAGGGGACTTCCGCCACCTAACATTTCCCTCCCCAAATCTACATATCTCCTGCTCTCTTTTCTTCTGAGGTTCCCAGCAAATTTCTCCCTGCGCTCCAGCAGCCTCGACTGTCCCAAGATATTCAGGTGTCCTTCCCAGTGTGCATACAAAAATCTTGTTAGATAGCCTGATACTGACCCAACTAGGCAGGCTCCTTCAATCTCAGTAGAGCCCATAGATTTCCGGAAGAGAGGAGAAACCTGACCACTACACCCTCCAGTCCCTCTGGCAGAGCAGTACCTTAACCCCACCCCAGCCCTCACCCTAGGCTTCTGGGGAAGGAAACTTAAATACCCTCTGAAAGTAGATCTCAAACTTCACCCAACTGCTAGGCGTGTCTTTACAGCTCTGAGGTGCCAAGAGAGAAGAGGAATGATACGGGCAGCCCAGAGTCCAAGATTCTGCTCCCAAGAGACTGTCCTCCTCGCAACCTCTACACCTGTTCCTAGAAACCAGGCTGCGTACCGGGGTTAGTTTCATTGATTTCCCCCTCCCTGGCCTCGACTGCCCCGTGCAATGTGCCCCTCTCCTCAGAGGACCCACGCTATCCTGGATCCAAGACTCCGTGGCCCCGTCTCCCTGGGCTCCCCCACGCCGGGACTGAAGGAGCCCTCTGTGCGGCTCCCTCATCCTCAGACACCGGCTGCCCCCCAGTTCTAGGCCACCCGGACCGCCAATGCCCCGCCCCCACCGAGTTCTCAACTCACCCGCCTGGCCGCAGCTGCTGCCGCCGCCTCCTTGCGGAAACTCGCGGCTTCCCGGGAGCCCGAGAAGCCAGTGACAGTAGCATCACTTCCGCCCGGCGGCGCAGCCAATCAGCGACGGGTCCCCTGCAGGCCCGACCAGCCGGGAGCAACCAGCTCTAGGGGGCCGGCTCCTTCGGGCATCCTCCACTAAGAGAGCAGCGTGTGGTGGGTGCTCCTCGCGGGGGCTCACCGCCCCGAGTTCTCGGGGCATCTTCAAGAGGGACCTTCTCTATAGGGACGGTCCTCTCCTTCATGGCGTCCTCTGGAAAGGGCATCTCGGTTGCGACCTTTAAAAACACCTCGTTCCTCTTCTTCCTCTGATCGTCATGACCCCGACTCTCCCTGTAATCTTCCTAGAGGGGGTCCTCCCTCCACCAAGTCTCCTTCCTTCTCGCGGTCGCATCTCCCTTAGTCCCTGCGCCCCGGGAGAGTCCACTAGTGTCTTAGGGGCTTCCTCAGAGTCCGCGACCCCTTGACGGTGCCGGCTCCGGCCGCCAGAGGGCGCCGTCGGGGGCGGCGCAGTGCCATCGCGGCCTCTCCTCTGCCGGCCTAGCCTCGCCCCCGCCGCTCGTGCCGCCGGAAGTGGGAGGTGTCGCGCGCGGGCCGGCGCTCGACCCCTCCCCCCAGGCTCGGCCGCCCCCTCCCCCCGCTCCGCCCGCTCAGGTGAGTCCCGTCCCTCCCCCCTTTCCCTCCCGGGGGCGCGGCGCGGGAGGTGTGTGTGGGGCGGGCGCGCGGGCGGGGGCTGCGGCGCGAGGGGCTGGGGTCGGGGCGGGGGGCGTGGAGGGAGCTGCGGGGATGGGGGGCGGGGGTCCCGGCCTAGAAGTGGGACGGGGGTGGCAGCCGGGCGGGGGGCGAGGGCAAGGTGCGGAGGGGCTCTGGCCGGAGGAAGCGGCAGGCTGGGCCATCCCCCTGTGGAGGGCGGCCGGGACCACCGGCGTCGCTTCCCCCCATTGTCCCCTTCGCGACCGTCCCCCGATCTCCCCCCGAGGACCCGTCGCTCCCAGCGTCGCCGTCTGGTCGCCGCCGGGTTGCGATGCGGGGCTTCCCTTGGCTCCTTCGACTTAAAGCCCCCTGCCGCAGCCTCCTGCCAGATGTCCCTGTCCCTCTCCCCTTTGGGCTCTCAGCCACGGAGTCGCACGTAGGACCCGTGCCCTGTGGTTTCGTTTCCCGGGCGCCAAGGACCCCCGGCCCGGGCTCTGGTGGGGCAGGACGTTTGCACCTGTGCGAGCAGTAATGGCGATCTGGGGCCCATTTTCTCCCGGGAGCCTCGTATAATTTGATGAGGGAAACTGAGGCACAGGGGGTCTCCGGCCTGGGACTGAAGTGTGGACACAGCCCAGCCTCCATGCCTGCCCTGTGCGCTCTTGGAGGGTCAGGGATGTACCTGGGATGCTATTAAAATAAAAACAAGAATTTAAACTAACCCTGTGTTACACCACCAACCCCCCGCCCCAATATTCATTTTTATTCTTCCTCTTCACCATAGAAGGCGTGAGTTTGTCCTGCAACATCTCTTACTTGGATTACCGTGTTTTTCAGCTTCTCATTTTCATGCTGGAGTAACCAAGATTCTCATACTCTGGCACCTCTAGTAACTCTAAATAGTCTCAGTCAGCGGTTGTCAGACTTTTCCCATCTGTGGGGAACCCAGAGTAAAAGCGAAAGATACTTGGATTGCCCAGTAAAATATTGCTTTTTCTCTCTCACACGAACATCTCCAAATTAATGGAGAATGCTTTTAATGTAACAGCCATAAAATGATTTTAAAATATAAGCTGTTATTGATATTAGGCCCCAAATCACATCCTTTGTAAATGATACTAGGCAAGGTAGGTAGGCATGTGCATCATTTGGAAGATTCTCATGGTCTGTGAGACTGCATTCCTCCTAAAGTGAAAAAGCTTTGCACACACACACACACACACACATATATATATATAGTGACGTGTGAGGATTGATATCCCTTGGGACCTATTGCATGTAATGGCTCTTTTAATATCCTACTAGAGAATACCCTTAAGTGTTTTCTCCTGGAGCCCAACTTTTTCTTTGTGTTTGTTTCCTGATATGACTCTGTTGTGTGGACATTCTGAGAGGGTGAGATCTATTTGTTTTGAAATTTTGGAACTTGTAGCCTGTACTTTGTTTCTGAACGTGCAGAGCACGATGGCAGCATCTGAGGTAGCCGGCGTGGTGGCCACTGCTCCCAGTCCTCCGGAATCCTCGTCTAGTGTATGTGCTTCCAAACCAGACGAAGTTCTCCCAGACGGTCTAAGGTAACGTGGGGACTCTCAACTGGGAAGATTTCATTGGGGTAAAGGGCTTTGGAGATGGGCTTCTTACGGAGGTGTAGTTCGTCTTTCCCCTTTTTGACTCTAGTGACATTGCATTAGATGAAGCTTTTTAAAGGTAGGGACTATCTGATCTATATTTGTATATCTGGTACCCAGCACAGTATCTGACACTCAGCAGGCATGCTAATTATTTGTTGAATAAACAGATTAAAATACAGGGGGTCAAACTCATTTGAAAATGCAAACATTTCCCACCTTCTCCTACATGCACTATCTGTTTGTTTAACTATATGTTTATATGTTACATCAGTGTGTGTGTGTGTGTATACATATATATATATATATACACACACACACATTATATCTAATGTATATAGACACGTGTATATGTATCTATGTCTATCTATAGGTAAATAGATAGCCTTGTTAATATGGCTTACTGCTTCACGTATGTATTTCGCCTTCCAGCTAAACTCTTGAGGACAGGAATTATGAATACCCAACCTTGTTTTACAGTGCTTAAAACATTGTTATGTATAATGTTGTACTAGGTTGACTATGTATCCTACCTCAACTCTTTTTTAAATTTAATTTTTATTTATTTATTTATGGCTATGTTGGGTTTTGTTGATGCGCGCGGGCTTTCTCTAGTTGCGGCGAGCGGGGGCTACTCTTCGTTGCGGTGCACGGGCTTCTCATTGCGGTGGCTTCTCTTGTTGCGGAGCATGGGCTCTAGGCATGCAGGCTTCAGTAGTTGTGGCATGCGGGCTCAGTAATTGTGGCTCGCTGGCTCTAGAGCGCAGGCTCCGTAGTTGTGGTGCACGGGCTTAGTTGGTCCGTGACATGTGGGATCTTCCTGGACCAGGGCTCGAACCTGTCCCCTGCGCTGGCAGGTGGATTCTTAAGCACTGTGCCACCAGGGAAGTCCCCTACCTCAACTCTTTTGTAGAGTACCAAGGACCTAATACAATAGATAACACTGTGCTAGCTGCTTTATATGTGTTAACACATTTAATTCTCTCAACAATCTCAGCAGGTAGGTGCTAATGCTATTATTCCCATTTATAGGTGAGAGAACTTGAGACACAGAGAGGTTAGTAACTTGCCTAAGGTTACCAAGCTTTGTTGGAGTCAGGGTTTGAACTCAGGCTCGTCTGACTCCAGCGTACTTAATAAATGTAACAAATCTGTTACATTTGTATTTATTATTTGTTATTTGTTATTAAGTGGGTAATGGGGAAAAATGTTAAGTAAACCTAACCATAAACTTGGATCTTCATTTTATAAATAAAATCAGACACATATTACTAGTAATAATAATAACAGCTAAGGTTTACTGAGTGTTTACTGTGTGCCAGAACTAAATACACCGGATGCTTTATCTCATGTAATCCCCACAATAATCTTATCAGGTAGGTAATATTACTTCTGTTTCACAGATGAAGTTAAGTAACTTGCCCAGAGTTAAACAGCTAGTAAATAGCAGAGTCAGGATTCACACCCAGGTACTGTATCTGCCCAAATTTATAATTAAGTGTCCCCCCCACACTTAACCCCCAGCAAGGAATCAGCTTAGAGTATTTATAAAGATTTTTCATGTCACAAGGTGCTCTCTCTGTTGTTTTATTTTCAACAGTAGGTACTATTGAGGAAAGGAAGGCACAGTGACCTGAAGCCTCAGTCAGTACTAGTTTGGAGTCCTTAAGGGCATAGTTGACAGAAGCAGTTGTTTTTTTTTTTTAAGAGCGAAGGAATTTAACATGCATTATTCTTGGTAAAAGACTTACAGTCGTGAATGTTGGATGTCATTGTAAATAGGTTTTGAAGATCTCTTAAAAGCAGTATGGTGAATGGTTGTAGCAAACAATAAAACAACGATTTCAGTGTATACGTGTGTGTATATTTGTTATCTGGGGTAAAAGTTCTGCTGACAGCTTCAATTTGGGGTTCAAAATTGCCTGTACTTCAGGCAACTTGAAGTGAAGATGCTATGCTCTGGAAAGCTGTTGGTGGTTCTGGTCAAAGATCTGTAAAATGAATCTGAATGAAAATTATTTTTGTGAAACGAGAGTGGAATTTAAAACAATATCTCTCAATCAATATTTTATTTATTAAAATATGTGGGACAAAATTAGTACATGTACCTAAATGAAATATTCTAACTAACAGCAGGCTATTTCACCTGCATCCCCCCAAGCCTTTGGCTCCTCAGCTTCATTTCTTGGTGACTGTTCACTGCGCTGTGTCTCCTGAACCCAGCTTCTTCACCATCACACCATACTCCCTGCGTGTGGGACAGAAATCACTGGGTGGAAACTAAGTTCCTTTTCATTTGGCTAATTTGGAGGGGTTTATATAGTCTAGTTTTGTTCTTCTAGTGGTTATGTTAAAAGTATTATATATTTAAGCCTCTTTAAGATTGGGTGAAGAGAGAAACCTTTTATCTTATGTTTTTGATAGCCCCAAAGACCCTGCACAGAAGCACAAGAACTCGCCTCTGTCGAGTGTAAGTAACCAAACGATAACCAAGGAGAATAACAGAAATGCCCATTTGGAACACCCAGAGCAGAATCCTGGTTCATCAGCAGGTGACACTTCAGCAGCGCACCGGGCGGTTTTAGGAGAAAACTTGATAGCCACGGCCCTTTGTCTCTCTGGCGGTGGGTCTCAGTCTGATTTGAAGGACGTGGCCAGCACAGCGGGAGAGGAGGGGGACACACGCCTCCGGGAGAGCCTCCACCCTGCCACTCGGTCTCTTAAGGCAGGGTGCGATACAAAGCAGCTTGCCTCCGGGAATTGTCCTGAAGAGAAGGCCCCACAAGCCTCCATCCTAAAGGAAGGGAGCAGGGACACAGGCTTGGATTTCCCACCTGTGGTGCCTCCAGCAAATGGGGTTGAAGGAGTCAGAGTGGATCAGGATGATGATCAGGATAGCTCTTCCCTGAAGCTTTCTCAGAACATTGCCGTCCAGGTCAAGTATCAAGTTTCTACTACTAAAACGGAATTTGGGCTTTTAATTTTTTTTTTTTTTTTTTGAGGGCAGGAGATATTTCTTCATAGTTGGTGGAGAACTACTCTGTCTTGTTTTTTAACTGGCAGCTCTCATACTATTTTCATAGAGTGCTCTGTGATGACTTCATTCTGGTGTTCAATAAGTAACAGCCCGTGTCTAATCGTGGCGACCAGGAACTTCATGACCTACATACAATCACTTTCACTGAGTAATTGATGAGCATAGGTCATTAGCATTCATATTTCCTATCTTCGACCTTGCAGGAGGAATCCTTGTTAATTCTCTGACCTACATCTTAAGAAGTACCGTGTATCCTGCCTTCTAGTGACTGGCGTGCTTTTTTGTAGCAGGAAGGATGAGCACAGTAAATTGTAGGGGCCAGAATTCTTATCTGAGTCTCGAGCTTGTCTCTCCATCAGATGTTGGGTCTTGTTCAGGTTATTTTGTGGGGTAAATGCTTCATGCTACATGGATGTCAGTGGACATTTGCCAGAACTACAGTTCTCTTGCTATGAAGCTGGTAAGGGGAGAGAGCGAAAAGTTAACTTCTCAGTTCCTTGTGGCAGATTTCTCCGTGAAAGGACGAGAGCAATTCTGCCTTTTAGAATGTCTCTGAACAGTTCTGAATATAATTGTTTCTTTCTTTATAGACTGACTTTAAGACAGCTGATTCAGAGGTAAACACAGATCAAGATATTGAAAAGAATCTGGTAAGTAGTTAAACTGCAATTTTTCATGTATGAAACCATTAATGCAGAAGATCTAGAGTCACATCATCTCAGTTGGAAAAGGTTCAGGAATCTCCTTTATAAAATCCCTGACAGATGGTCAGCTAACTTCTACTTGATCACCTCCAGAGATGGGAAGCTTACTACTCATGAATCAGCATATTGCATTTTGAAAATAGCTCTTATTGTTAGATCTTATTATGAGGTGAGAACAGAACCACTAAAACTTCTTGTTATAGTTCTGTCTTGAGCTATGTAGAGTAAATCTAAATCCCTTTACTTGTTAGCCCAAAATATATTCAAAATGTTTTTTTAAATGCTTTTTCCTCTTATCCTTTAAGTCTGAACCTTTCCAGGTGAAACATCCCCAGATGTTTTTTTAACATTCTTCTTTTCTTCATATGATATATTTTTCAGTCTTTTCTTCAACCTGGTTACTTTTTCACCTAGACATGTTACATCTTCTCAATGTTTCTTTTAAAATGTGATCCTGAGAGCTAACTATAGTAATGCACATACAGTGTAATTACTTCACAATACAATGGAACTCTTGTGTCGTTCTATGGTGACATTCTAGACACCATTTCCTAAGCTGACATCAGCTTATTTTGGCCGTCTCGTCACACTGTTGAGCTTTCACTTTTACTCCATCAGGTCTTTTTCTCATGTATTGTTTAGTTGTATCTTCCTATTTTATGCCTAGGTAATTGGTTTTTTTTTTTTTTAGTATCACTTTTAAAATCTGTTTTTTACTTAAAAATAGGTAATTGGTTTTTAAAACTTAGAGAACTTCACATTTATTTTTGTTAAAGTGGTCCCCTTGATCTTTCCCTGGCATTTTGTGGCAAAACTTCCACCCTGTAAGTGTGTGGATATCTGAATGTCCATTTTTCAAGAGGAAGGATAATGCTAGAAAAGGCACCCTATGTTCAGGAAGAGGTCTTTAGGGTAAGATACGTTAATTGAACGGAAATAAAGAGGAAAACCAGGTAAGAAAGTGGATATTTTGTGCAAGTTGAAGAAATTGAGGGGCAGATGGAAAGAAGTAAGTTATTGGAGTACATTAACCACATGAGAACTTTTAAATAGAGAGTAGCAACTCAGGAGTTATTTATAACAGGCAAGTAAGAAGATCCTAGAGATGCGAGACCTGATGGTAATGTGCTGCGTGAGAACCAGGCTAGGGGAGGGCCTCCAGGGGAAGGAGGAGAAGTCGCCTTTTCTTGAGCACTTATTCTAAGCACTTTACATGGAGTGTTTATTTGGTCCCCCCAGTTGTAAGGCAGGGTTTCATTGACGATATAGCAATAGAAGGGGCCAACTAAGAGGTTATAGATAAGCTTTAGCATCAGTCTGAAATGGGTGGAAACTGGCAAGCCATTAGGCCAAAAGAGGCCCAGGGTTGTGTTTTGTTTGGCAGTATTCTTTCGGGTGGTGGTGTGACCCACGTGCTTTAATTATTATTATTATTATTATTATTATTATTATTATTAATAATAAAATATTTATTATTTATTTAATTTGGTTGCGCCGGGTCTTAGCTGCGACAGGTGGGCTCCTTCATTGTGGCTCCAGGGCTCCTTAGTTGTGGCATGCGAACCGTCAGTTGCAGCATGCACGTGGGATCTAGTTCCCCGACCAGGGATCGAACCGGGCCCCCTGCATTGGGAGCACGGAGTCTTAACCCCTCTGCCACCAGGGAAGTCCCTATTATTATTATTTTAAAAACACAATATGATTATATTTTAGTAAACAACCAAAATACAAAGCACCATAGTCAGTTGACAGCAGTAGAACATGGTACTTCATTTGCATTGCATGACAGATGGTTAACATTTTTAGTTGTAAACGAGTTCTCCACATGCTTTGTGTGTGTGTGTGTGTTGATTTTTTTTATTAGTTTCTGCTTTATAACAGAGTGAATCAGTTATACATATACATCTGTTCCCATATCCCTTCCCTCTTGCGTCTCCCTCCCTCCCACCCTCCCTATCCCACCCCTCTAGGTGGTCACAAAGCACCGAGCTGATCTCCCTGTGCTATGCGGCTGCTTCCCACTAGCTATCTACCTTACGTTTGGTCGTGTATATATGTCCATGCCTCTCTCTCGCTTTGTCACAGCTTACCCTTCCCCCTCCCCATATCCTCAAGTCCATTCTCAAGTAGGTCTGTGTCTTTATTCCTGTTTTACCCCTAGGTTCTTCATGACATTTTTTTTTCTTAAATTCCATATATATGTGTCAGCATACGGTATTTGTCTTTCTCTTTCTGACTTACTTCACTCTGACAGACTCTAGGTCTATCCACCTCATTACAAATAGCTCAATTTCGTTTCTTTTTATGGCTGAGTAATATTCCATTGTATATATGTGCCACATCTTCTTTATCCATTCATCCGATGATGGACACTTAGGTTGTTTCCATCTCCGGGCTATCGTAAATAGAGCTTTTAAAAAGGCACTGGGACTAGGCAGGTATTAAGCTTAGTGACAATACAGGGAACTTTACTCCCGTTTTATTTGCTACCCTTTTCATGCATTTACAGTAATTGCCCACTGCCTACATTTGAAATTGTGACTCCTGCCTCTCAGGACCAATTCACCATCAATGAAAAAAAGTAACAATGTGTAACCCTTTGGCTTATTAAGATGAGAATTGTATCAAGTAATTTACTGTATGCCTTTAAGCCATCCATTTGTATGTACTAATAGTATGTACCTTGAGACTTCTTTCCGTGAAGACTAGAGTTTTCTCCCCATCCTGTGTTGTTAAAAAGATGCATTATCGGGTTTCCCTGGTGGCGCAGTGGTTGAAAGTCCGCCTGCCGATGCAGGGGACACGGGTTCGTGCCCCAGTCCGGGAAGATCCCACATGCCGTGGAGCGGCTAGGCGCATGAGCCATGGCCGCTGAGCCTGCGCGTCCGGAGCCTGTGCTCCGCAATGGGAGAGGCCACAACAGTGAGAGGCCCGTGTACTGCAAAAAAAAAAAAAAGATGCTTTATGGACAGAGAGGTACCATAAGGAAGTAGAGAGAGAAGAAAAGAATCCTCTAATCTACTAGTTTTCATCAGTTGTTTCTTAACCTTTAACTTTTCTTGGGTTAAGGTCCTCTTTCAGAATCTTTTGAAAACTTTGAATTCTCATCTCAAAAAATTTTATACACACCTATCCATAGACCTCAGGTTCAGAATCCCTTTAAAGTTATGATGCTAAGGTGTCATCTGTTTAGGGAGCTTTAGTCACATTTCAGTACATGGACTAAGGACTAGCTTATCCCAAAGCTAAAGTCCCATCTTGAGACCTTATTTTTTTATTATCATAGTGTGGTAAGTTTTCCCCCATTCACTTCTAAAACCTTTCTTTTCTTTGAAAGTAGTTACCGTCTAATGAACAAATTCAGTTTAATGCTCTGTTTAAATTTTACACCGGTTACCTCATACCAAATGTGTTTTAAATTGACCCTCTAAGGTTTAGTGTTCCTTTGAAAGGTAATCATTCCTTTTCTTGATTTATTAATGTGGGGGGGGCAGAGCTGAACTGTGACCCTTAGAAGCTTCACCTCTTTTATTGACTTATTTATTTATTGGCTGTGCTGGGCCTTGGTTGCGGCATGCGAGAGCTTTAGTTGCAGCATGCATGCAAGATCTAGTTCCCCAACCAGGGATCAAACCCGGGCCGCCTGCATTAGGAGTGTGGAGTCTTACCCACTGGACCACGAGGGAAGTCCCAGAAGCTTTACTTCTGCTCCCTATTTATATGAGAGCTTGCCAATTTGACCAATCTGAATACCAAGTGCCCCACAACTCTTTGGTGGATCTGCCGATTTGTAGTGCTAATGACCAGTAAGGAGTCCAGTTTCTGGATGCATTTTGAGTAGTTGATCTGTTATTTGTTTTTTGCTCATTCTTCTTCCTCTTAATAGATAAAATACCTTATTTCTCTTATTCCCTACTGCAGGGAAATTAGCCTAGAAAGGGTCAGTTAGTAGATATCTTAGGCTTTGTGGGCTATATGTGCTCTTTGGTAACCACTCCACTCTGTTGTTGTAGTGTGAAAGCAGCCAGTCAGCTGTCGGGTATGGCTGTGTTCCTATAAAACATTTACTTATAAAAACAGACGATGGGGCTTCCCTGGTGGCGCAGTGGTTAAGAATCTGCCTGCCAATGCAGGGGACACGGGATCAAGCCCTGGTCCGGGAAGCGCTCACATGCTGCAGAGCACCTCAGCCCTTGCGCCACAACTACTGAGCCTGCGTGCCACAGCTCCTGAAGCCCACGTGCCTAGAACTTGTGCTCCGCGACAAGAGAAGACACCGCATGAGGAGCCCCCGCGCTGCAATGAAGAGTAGCCCCCGCTCACCACAACTAGAGAAAGCCCGTGCACAGCAATGAGGACACAATGCAGCCAAAAATAAAATAAATAAATAAAATTTAAAAACAAAAACAAAAACAGGTGATGGCTGGATTTGGCCCACAGGCCATAAGTTGCCACCCTCCATCTTAGCGCAGTGTTGTACAATAGAATTTCCTTTAACGATGGAAGTGTTCTGTATCTGTGCTGTCCAGTATAGTAGCCACAACTCACATGTAGCTACTGAGTACTTGGAATGTGGTAAGGTGACTGAGGAGCTGGATGTTTACATTTGCTTATTCTAATTAATTTAGCTACAGCATCAGACACTGCAGCCATAGCGCCCTGCATGGTGCCTTGAACAGGGACATGGTGAATGTTTCTTGCAATGAAATTGGCGAATTAAACTTCTCATCTGTTGTTACCAATAGGATAAAATGATGACAGAGAGAACCCTGTTGAAGGAGCGTTACCAGGAGGTCCTGGATAAGCAGAGGCAAGTGGAGAATCAGCTCCAAGTGCAATTAAAGCAACTTCAGCAAAGGAGAGAAGAGGAAATGAAGAATCACCAGGTATTCTGCTTATATTAAAATTGGCAATAAGTAAAGCTATAGTCCCTAATCAGACTTTAATTTTGTTTTCAAATTAATAGAAATAAAAAAGCAGTATTTAACTTTTTAATGGTTATCATAGAATTTTAAGGATAAACAAGAACCTTCGAGGGCATCTCGTCCAAACTCACTCCTATTTTGGTTCAGAGAGGAAAGGATTATTTATTTAATATATTTGTTTGACTGCCTACCTGGAAAGTCATTTGATTAGACTCTTGTCTCACACTATATTTAAAAATACAATTCTAAGTAAATTAAAAATATACCTATAAAAACTGGAAAAAAAATTTTAAATCAGAAGAAAATTTAGAAGAATATTTATATACCTGAAGTTGCAAGAGGTCTTTTTAACCCAGGCAGAAAACCTAGAAAATTTTAAAAAATTAATTATATATAATTAAAATTTTTGGCATGGCAAACGATATAGAAAACAGTCAAAAGATCAATATTAGACTGAGAGAAAATATTTATAGCACATCTGACAAAGGGTTTAAGATGACCTTCTGAGATTCCTACAAATTCATGGTAAAAGCCAAACAATCTAGAGAAAAACCAGGAAAGGTTACTGTATTACTTTCCTATTGTAATAGTTTTCTACTGTAATAGTTTCCCATTGCTGCTGTAACAAGTTGTCGTGAATTTAGAGCTTAAAACAACACATCTTTATTATCTTACAGTTCTGTAGGTCAGAAGTCCAACATGGGTGTCACTGGGCTAAAATCAAGGTATTAGGAAGGCTGCATTCCTTTCTGGGGACTCTAAGGGAGAATACATTTCCCTGCATTTCTGGTTTCTAGAGGCTCTTTGCATTCCTTTACCTGTGGACCCCGTCTCCATCTTCAAAGTCAGCAACATTGCATTTCTGTAACTGTTCCTCCCTAATCACATCTTCCTCTGATCACAACTGGGAAAGTTTCTCTGCTTTTAAAGACCCATTTGTGGTTAGATTGGGCCCACCCCGATAATCCAGGATTGTCTCCCTATCTCTTTTGCTATGGAAGGTAACATAGGTTCCAAGGAATAGAACATGGACATTTTTGTGGGGAAGAGGCTATATTTTGCCCATAACAGTCACAAACAGTAATTCACAGAAGAGGAAAAGCAAATGAGTAACAAATGTATGAAAATAAACTCAGCCTTACTAGTGTCGATCCATTTGTATAGCAAATATTTTTTGAGTTCCTGATGTACGCTCTGAAGATTTAGTGGTGAACGAAACATAGTCTCTGCCTTCATTGAATGCTTATTCTAGTTGGAGGAGACAGAAAATAAAAACAGTAAAAGAACAGGAGGTAGTGAAATGCTTATTAAAATTACTAGATACCATTCCTCCCTCTTTCCCAAGAGATTGGGAAAAATGAAGTAAGTTGTCAAAGGTAAGGAAAAACGAACTCTTTTTAGACATTGGTAGGAGTGTGAATTGTTATGACCTTTTTAGAAAAGATATTAGGGTGACTTCCCTGGTGGTCCAGTGGTTAAGACTCCGAGCTTCCAATGCAGGGGGCGCAGGTTCAATTCCTGGTTGGGGAACCAAGAATCTCGCATGCCGTGCAGTGTGCCAAAAAGTTAAATAAATAAATAAACAAGTAAATAAGTATATAAATAAAGTCTGAAGAAAAAAGATATTAGGAATTGTCACTTAAAATTTTAAAATGTATACATACCTTGACTTAGCAGTCTCATTGTTAGGAGTCTATTCTACAGAAATAAAAGCTTTTGTATGAAGATATAGGCATACAGGATGTTTATTGTAGTATTATTTGTAGTTACGAGAAAACTGAAATCAACCTTAACAGGATGGACTCTTAACAGAGAATGGTTGACTAAATTCTTTATATATGTGTCATGTCGTGTTATACAGCTATTTTTTAGTTTGATCTATAGTTATTGATAGTATGCTCATGTCAAGTGAACAAAAGCAAGATGCAGAATAGTGTATATAAAATTACCTCATTATAAAGAAAACAATAAAGCAAATACGTACATAAGTACACATGTATTTGTGTCAGAATGGAGAAAAATGTGAAAGCATAGAACAAAATGCTTAACACATTAAGCGTTTATGGGTGGAAGTGGTGTGCATTAGGGGTGACTTAACTTTATTACTTTTTGTTTGACTTTTTATTATAAATATATATGTATATAGTTAAATAATTTAAAAAGAACAAAGATAATCCCTACGCATAATAAAGTAGAGCCATAACAAAACAAAACAAGACCACATTTTTTGGAAGTAGCAAACTCCCACCCTGTGCAAGAATGCCTTTCTCAGCAGTCTTGACAGGTGTTCATTCAGCCTTTATTTGAGCACCAGTAATGGAGAGCTTATTGCTTCACAAGGCAGTAAATTCCATTTTTGAACAGTTGTGATTGTTAGAAATTCTTTTCTCCTGTTGAATTGAAATCTGCTTTATTATAACTTACTCCCTTTTGGGACTTTTTTGACTGCTTTTGGGACTACTCATCAACCAGATTCCTTCAATTCAATTTGAAATCACTAAAGTCAATATGTTAATTTGAGATAGTTGAAAGTAACCTTCAGACCAAAAGAACTAATTCATTTCCTTCTTTATTTATGTGTGCCTATAATTGTGCGGGACTTAGGAGATATTAAAGGCTATCCAGGACGTAACAATAAAGCGAGAAGAAACAAAGAAGAAGATAGAGAAAGAAAAGAAGGAGTTTTTGCAGAAGGAGCAGGATCTGAAAGCTGAAATTGAGAAGCTTTGTGAGAAGGGCAGAAGGTAAATGATGCTGTTAAGAATAAAAACCCTGTGTTTACATGTATGTTTGTACATAACGGGCCAGTTCTATTTGTGTTTCTACTTTCTTTTCTTTCAGTCTAATTTTTATTTGAAAAACAAGTGCACAAATTAAAATCCTTTAGTGATTTTAGCTTTTTCAGCACCCTATGTTAAATTTAATAAAAAGTGTTTCAGGGATTCATCAGTACATTGAAATAACAGCAGCTCATTGTTTGGTCCCAAGTATGATCAAGATTTTGGTATATATCTAACACCTATTTCACTTGCCTTATATGATGTTTTACAGTTTAGGCTATGAGGCTACTTTGATTATGTTAAATTCAGCGCCAAAACCAAATTTCAAACAGTAACATTGCAAGCTGTTTGCAAAGCTATTTAATGGATCTGTGTCCCTTTCAGGGTACTACGGCAAGGCTAAGGTGGGCATAGAATTTGGTCATAGTTTCAATTTTCTAAGTTTCTTAATGTGACCTGTTTGGAAGTCAAAATAGTTGTGAATATTTTGATTTTATTTAAATTCTACTAAAATACATTTTTATTTATCAAGAAAATCTTGGCTTGCTAATGTGTCAGAGAGCTAAGTGAAAAGTAGCAGGATACTTGGAAAATGATTCAGCAAATGAGGAAATATGATAAATAAGAAAGGACATTTTGGAATAATTGGGAAAATTTGAATATGGACTACATATTAGGTAATACTGTATCAGTGGTAAATATTTTGCGTGTGATTCTGTAGAAGGTTCTTATTCTTAAGAGATACTTGCTGAAGTTTTAGGGCTTGTCATGATGTCTGTAACTTTCAGGTGGTTCAGAGGGAGAAGTAAAGTAAATGTGGCAAAAAGCGTTAACAGCTGGTGAATCCAGATGAAGGGCATGTGTTCACTGGACTATTCTGTTAACTTTTCTGTTGGTTTGAAATTTGCAAAGAAAAAGTTGCAGGGGTGGGGGTAGATATAGGGAGAAATTAGCCAGGCAATGAATAGGGAAGAAGACATTGCAGGCAGGGGACCTACAACTGAGACCTGAGGTAGAGAGGAATGAGGCTAGTGGAGGAGGCAGAAGCCCGACCACAAAGGCTCAGATCCCATGTAAGGAGTTTGAGATTTTCCCTGATAGTGAGAGACTGGAGAGGTTTGTTTGTTTGGTTTTTTTGCGGTATGCGGGCCTCTCACTGTTGTGGCCTCTCCCCCTGCGGAGCACAGGCTCTGGACGCGCAGGCTCAGCGGTCATGGCTCACAGGCCCAGCCACTCCGCGGCATGTGGGATCTTCCCGGACCTGGGCACGAACCCATGTCCCCTGCATCAGCAGGCGGACTCTCAACCACTGTGTCACCAGGGAAGCCCCGAGACTGGAGAGTTTGAAGGAAGGGGTGGGGATCAAAGGATGAGATTTGCACTTTTATTTATTTATTTTCAATTAAAAAATTTTTAACTGAAGTATGGTTGATTTATAATATGTTAGTTTCAGATGTACAACCTAGTGGTTTAAAACCTTTATGGATTATATTTAAAGTTATTATAAAATATTGGTTGTATTCCCTGTGCTGTATACTATATCCTTACAGCTTATTTATTTTATAGACAGTAGTTTGTACTTCTTAGTCCCCTACCCCTATCTTGCCCCTCCCCCCATCTCCCCACTGGCAGCCACCTGTTCTCTGTATCTGTGAGTCTGTTTCTGTTTTGTTACATTCATTCATTCTTTTCACTTTTTAGATTCCACATATAAGTGATGACATACAGTATTTTTGTTTTTCTATCTGATTTATTTCACTTAGCATAATGCCCTCCAGGTCCATCCATGTTGTTGCAAATGGCAGAATTCCATTCTTTTTTATGGCTGAGTAGTATTCCATTGTGTGCATGCGTGTGTGTGTGTGTGTGTGTGTGTGTGTGTGTGTGTGTATGTATTACCACATCTGTTTTATCCATTCATCTGTTGTTGGACACTTAGGTTGCTTCCATATCTTGGCAACTGTAAATAGAGATCTGCAGTTTAGATAGATGATGATGCCAGTTGGAGAACAGACTGGAGTAGTGTAGAGGACCAGTGAGGAGACGTATCTGTCAGAGCCTGCGTTACAGTAATGGTGGCCGAAACCGAAGTGCTGCAGTGGGGAGGAGAGATGTGAATCCATTTGTAAGGTGTTAGGGGTAGCACTAATAGGTGGACAGGGAAGAGTTATAGAAACGCCCATATTTCTGGCTTGGAAAATTGGGGAAATAATGGGGTTTTTTAATATGATGTCTTATTTAGTTACCCACTTTACAAGTTTCGAGTTAAATTCTACCTCCTTTGTAAAATCTTCCTTATCCAGTTCTTCCTGAACTAATCTCTCCCTCCTCAGAACATCTATACAGCTCTCTGCTGATTTTGCTTATGTTTGTACTATACTGTACTCTACATTTTTTTCTACCTGTGTATGTCTTGGCTGGCCATTGATATTGTAAGCCTCTTGAGGATAAAGACTGGACTCTCCCTCTTCATATGTATTTAAAAATTTATTTCTACTCTTTTGTGTTCTTTTACACTTAGCTCAGTGCTATATACTGATAATTATTGGACAAGTATTTGTTGAATTACTGGATACGAAATTAAGAGAATTTCACCTTGATATTATATAAAGATGAATTTATGTAATAGAAATTTGCTAAGTGCTTTGTACTGTTTGAAGGTAATCACTGTGTTTTTTTAATATAATTTTTAAAGAAGACACCATGAACTGACCCCCAAAAAAGACCAAATATTCAGTTTAGTCACGTATTTGATTTTTTTTTCTCCTTGACACCTGGCTGCTTTATAATGGACATTGTCTTGCCTTTGTGGGGACACTTTCTAGTTTCCAGCTTGCATCCTTCAAGATTATTGCTGGTATTAGAAAGGTGAGGCTTCCAAGCTAGTTCTCTTCTAGGGCCGAACTTCTTTTTAAGCTCCCTGGCTTTAATAGTGACCCCTTGAGAATAATAGCAAATAGGGTTCTTCTTGAATAAAGATGGTGAGCTTGTACTTTAAGAGACATCATCAGTTGATTCACAAAGGTAGGTTGGGACCAGTAGCAGAAAAATTGCAATATCAAGCAAGGGTCTTCTTTTTTAAAATGCTCTGAGCTTGCCTGGTGAACTCGTGATAGAGTGATAGGTAAATAGCAGATCAAGGGAGTTAATGTTGGAAGCATTACTTTGGATGTGATATAAGAGTTTATGCTATACTGGAATTGACAGGGTGTGAGAGGATTCTTTTTGGAACTTTCTCACCAAATGCTAGTTTATTTAACTGGTATGCTTTGAAGTCCTAATAGCTTGTCTGGCAGTCAGTAAATCTAGTGAGTATTTCTTAGGTGCAAAGCAGTGAGCCAGACTGTTGCAGCATCCCACAGCCTTCAGTCCTTCCAGCTTTCTGTCTCATTCTCAGTAAATGTACACTTTGACATCAAGTCCTCTTGTTTTTTGACTTCATTCCATTTTCTCCCAGCCCTCCAGCTCCCTGGAAGCATTTCTTTCCCTAGCCAGACTGGACTCATGGTCCATTACTTGAATTTCTCCCTTACCATTACCATCAATTCTGTGGAGGCTTGTTCCTTTCCTTTCATTTTTCCATAGTACTCCAGTCCTGGGCCAAGTCAGGACCCCACCTCCCCCGACATCTCTATTCTTCTTATACTTGGGCTGCTGAGGGCTGCTGCACGAGATCACACAGCTGTGTGTCTTGAGGCCAGAATAAATTTGACTTTCAAAAACACCCCGATCTTCAGGGCTCCCTCTTCCTCTGAGGGCTGTTCCTAATTATTACCTCTCATTCTAAACTTTCTGTCTCCACCACTTCTCTCCTTAGTCTTAGCAAATGATCTTGCCTTTTATTTCACTGAAAAAATAGGGGCCATCGAGTAAACCTTCCTTCAGTTTCCTATCAGCAGATACATCCGTCTTTTCTTCCTGTCCTTGTATCTGAGTCTAAACTACCTGTGTGTGAATCCTGTTCCCTCTTGCTTTTCCCACTTCTCCATAAGTGACACCACACTCTCCTCCAGTGACTAAGCCAAATAACCTAGTCATTCTGAATTCTTCTCTTAGCCCCTCTCTGCTTTACCAAGTCCTGTAGATTCTTAATATTAATTGTCCCTTTCTCTCCATTCACTCTGCCACTCTTAGTTCAGGTTTCTATCAGTTCTCCTAGATTCTGAGGCAGTCTACTAAATGTTCTTTGCCTCCAGTCTCCTCCATTTTCATTGATCTAGTACAAATCTGTCGAAGAAATCTGTCAAAGAATACGGATCTGATAATGTCATTTCCCTGCTTAAAGTCCTTCATAGTTCCTAGGGTAAAGTTTAAACTCTTTAGTTTAATATGAGGCCCTCAATTATCTAGTCCCTGTTTATGTCCCTAGCTATATCTTTTACCACTCCCCCAAACCACCATGCTAGTTTATACCTAACTACTACATGTTGTATCCTGAACTCACTTAAAACTCAGCCTGTATCAACTGCTCTAGAAAGCTTTCCCAGGTACTCCCCTTATCCTCCGCTTCACACACCCTGACCACTTAATTTAGATGACCCTCCTCCGTATTCACCTAGCATGGTGTGTATGCTTCTGTCATAACACTGACCTCTGATGGTCTTTTGTGTTTACTGGAATGTTTCCCACATTATATAGTCAGCTTCTTGAGGGCAGGTATTTCGATTATCTATTGCTGTCAAAAAAACACCTTAAAACTTAGTGTCTTAAAACAGCAACAGTATTTTATTATTTCTCTCAATTCTTTGGGTTGATTGAGCCTCAGATGGATGGTTCTTCTAGTGTCCTTTGGAGTCCTTCCTGTAGCTGCCGTTATGTGGCAACTGGGGCTGGAATGTCCAAGATGGCTTCATTCATGTTTCTGCCTTGGCAGGGACACCTGGAAAGCTGAGTTCCAGTGGGACTCTGGGATGTCTAGGCCTTTTCACTCTATCTCTCCATGCTGTCTCAGGACTTTTTCCTCTCCAGGTGGTCTTTCCAGCTAAGGAGCCAGATTTCTTACTTGGTGGCTCAGGGCTCCCAAGAGTACAAAAGTGGAAGTTTCCAGGCTTTCTTAAGGCATAGACTTGGGACCAGTACAGTGCTACTACTGTGGCATTTTGTTGGTTAGCATGAGTGACAGGGCCAGCCCAGATTCAGTGTGGGAGGGGACTGCGAGGAGGAGGCCTGGTTCACTGGGAGGACTGCATTTTTGGAGATTTGCTACCATGGCAAGTAACACATCTTGTTTAACTTTTTCTGCTCAGCATGTAATAGTTTCTTTTAGATACGGGAAATCATAGAAGTTATATAAACAGGGGTTACATAATTGGAGGTGTTTTAGAAGTATGCAGGATGAATTATGAGGAGAGACAGAGGCTGGGACATCAACCAGTAAGCTCTTACAATAAAGTGAGTTTCTAAGAATTATTATAAGACTAATGGTGGTTGAATGAAAAGGGAGAAATGGATTTAGGAGGGATTGGTGTCGGATTATTTTAAGGATTAGGACAGAGGGAGAAGTCAAAAATAACTTCATTGTTTTGACCCTGGGTAACTCTGTGCCGCCATGGACAGTAATTGGGAAGTAGAATACCAGCTCTAAATTTTGAGGATAAAGTAACACTTTGGATGATACGGGACATGCAAGTTAAAATACTTAGTAGGCAATTAGAAATGGGAGACTTGAATACAGAAGAGATGCTATGTCTTCCTTCATTTGGAGTTGCATATAGGTGATAGTTAAAATGATAGGAGTGAATTTTCTGTGGGAAAAAGTATAGAGTAGGGCTCAGTTCTGAACTTTGAGGTACACCTGCAGTTTGGGAGTAGAAAGAGGAAGAGAAGGCAAAAAGAATAATCAAAGAAGGAAAAGGAAGCAGTTTAAAATACTAGTATAGGGTTTCAAAGGGAGAAGGTGGTTAACGGCGTCAGAAACTATAGGGCAGGAAGTCAGAACCAGGTCTGAATAAAGGCTATTGGTAATTTTTTTAAATTTTATTTATTTATTTATTTATTTATTTTTGGCTGCACTGGGTCTTTGTTGCTGCACTCGGGCTTTCTCTAGATGCGGCGAGCGGGGGCTACTCTTCATTGCGGTGTGCAGGCTTCTCATCGCAGTGGCTGCTCTTGTTGCGGAGCATGGACTCTAGGCACACGGGCTTCAGTAGTTGTGGCGTGCGGGCTCCGTAGTTGTGGCTCATGGGCTCTAGAGCGCAGGCTCAGTAGTTGTGGTGCATGGGCTTAGTTGCTCTGCGGCATGTGGGATCTTCCCGGACCAGGGCTCGAACCCGTGTCCCCTGCATTGGCAGGCGGATTCTTAACCACTGTGCCACCAGGGAAGTCCTGCTATTGGTAATTATTGAATGTAACCAATAGGGATTTTTAGGTAGGGGAATTAGGTTATTGGATTGATTTTTCCCCCAATATTTTATTATGAAAATTTTCAAACATTCAGAGAAACTGCAAGTATTATACACTAACGCTCACCACCTAGATTCAGCAATTAACATTCTATTAAATTTGTTTTAACAGTATCTTTCCCTCTATCTATTCATCAGTCCATTTTATTTTTTATGCATATTAGAGTAAGATGTAGTCATCAGTAAATTCACCTATAAACTCATAAATATGTATATCATTAATTAGACTTTAATATTATTTGTGTTTCCTTTTTTGTGGTAATAAATTGTATATGCAGTTAAATATATAAATATTAAGTTGTACCATTCAGTGAGTTTTGACAAATGTACATACCCTTGTAATTCAAAGCCCATCAAGATTTAGAGAATACTATCATTAAACCAGATAATTCCTCATGTACCTTCCCTGTCATTCCCTGTCCTTACACTCCCAAAGGTAACTACTGTTCTAACTTTTTTCATCAAAGACTAATTCTGTATGTTCTAGAATGTCACATAAATGAAATCATACAACATGTACTCTTTTGTGTAAGACTTCTTTCATTCAGCATAATGCTTTTGGTATGTTTTCATGCTGTCTTTTTTATTCTTGAGTAGTATTCCTCTTGTTAACATACCACAGTTTATCCATCTTCCTGTTGATGGTAGGTAACAGTTTCCAGATTTTTGACTATTATGAATAAAGCTGTGAATATTCAAGTGCAAGTCTTTGTGTGATAATATACTTTTATTTCTCTTGGATAAATTCCTAGGAATAGAATTGCTGGGTTGTAGGGTAGGTGTATTTTAGTTTTATAAGAAAAGGCCAAACATATTTCCAAAGTGGACATACCTTTTTATACTCTACCTACAATGTTTGAAGAGTTTTGGTTGCTTCATATCCTTGCCATTCAAGTGGTTGTGCAGTAGTATTTCATTGTGGTTTTAATTTGCATTTCCCTAGTGACTAATGATGTTGATCACTTTTTCCATGTGCTTATTGGTCATTAATTTACCTGTTTTTGTGAAGTGTCCTGTCAAATATTCCCCCCCACACACACCTTTTTTGCGGGGATTGAGGTTTTGGCTTTCTATGATTGTATAGTAGATGCTCTTTACATATTCCAAATATAAGTCTTTCGTCAGCTACATGTTCCATGAAAATTTTCTTCCAGCCTCTGACTTACCTTTTCATTTTAAAATTGCATCTTTTGGTGAACGGAAAATTTACTTTCAATGATGTCTAATTTACCAAGTTTCCATTTATAGGTATTGCATTCTCTGTCCTAAGAAACCTCTGCCTCCCCTGAAGTAGCAAAGAAGTTCTCCTCTGTTTTCTTATGGAAGCTTTATCATTTTAGCGTTAATATTTATATCTCTGATCCATCTCAGATTAATTTTTGTGTATGGTGAGAAGTAGGGGTTGAAGTTAATTTTTTCCCATGTGGATATCCAGTTGTTCTGGCACCATTTGTTGAAAAGACTTTCCTTTCCCCATTGGGTTGCTTGACACCTTCGCCAAAAACCAAATGGCAGTATGAGTCATTTGTATAAATAGTGGGTTTATTCTGGGTACAGTACCAATCTATTGCATTGATATATTTGCCTATCTTTATGCCATTTCACAGTGTTGTAATTATTATAGCTTTATAGTAAGTCATGAAGTCAGATTATGCAAAGTCTTCTGCTTTTTTTTTAAACTTAAAAAAAATAATTTATGTATTTTTGGCTGCGTTGGGTCTTCATTGCTGTGTGCAGGCTATCTCTAGTTGCGGCGAGCGGGGGCTACTCTTTGTTGTGGTATGCGGGCTTCTCATTGCAGTGGCTTCTCTTGTTGCGGACCACGGGCTCTAGGCGCAAGGGCTTCAGTAGTTGTGGCATGCAGGCTCAGTAGTTGTGGCGCATGGGCTTAGTTGCTCCGTGGCATGTGGGATCTTTCCAGACCAGGGATTGAACCCATGTCCCCTGCATTGGCCGGCGAATTCTTAACCACTGCACTACCAGGGAAGTCCCAAAGTCTTCTTCTTTTTGTTCAAGATTGCTTTGGATATTCTAGGTTGTTTGCACTAGCATATATATATTTGAGAAGCAGCTTATCATTTTCTACAAAAACAACAGATTTTCTGAGAGTTCTTAATATGATTGGATGCTTAATTTTGTCAAATGGTTTTTCTGCATCTGTTAAAATTATCAAATGCTTTTTCTCCTTTATTCTGTTAATATAGTGAATTACATTGATTTATTTTGAAATGTTAAAGCAATTCTCCATTCTTGTGATTACACCCAACTTGGGCAAGATATGTTATTGTTTATATATTGCTGGATTTGACTTGCTAATATTTTTGAAGGATTTTTTTTTTTTTTTTTTTTTTTTTTTTTTAATTTTTTAATTAGTTTCTGCTTTATAACAAAGTGAATCAGTCATACATATACATCTGTTCCCACATCCCTTCCCTCATGCATCTCCCTCCCTCCCACCCTCCCCATCCCACCCCTCCAGGCGGTCACAAAGCACCGAGCTGATCTCCCTGTGCTCTGTGGCTGCTTCCCACTATCTATCTACCTTACGTTTGGTAGTGTATATATGTCCATGCCTCTCTTTCGCTTTGTCACAGCTTACCCCTCCCCCTCCCTTGAAGGATTTTTATGTCTACTTTTATTGAGGAACAGTATTCTGTATTTTTTTTTATTTTAAAAATTTAGTTATATCAGTTGCTGAGGGAGCGATGTTCAAATCTCTGTGATTATAGATTTTTCTCTTTTTCTTTTTAATTCTGTCAATTTTTGTTTCTTATATTTTGAAGCTGTGTTGTTAGATGCATATACAGTTATGATTGTTATGTATTCTTGATGAATTATCTTCATCATTGACATTTTATCATTATGAAATGTCTCTATCTTGGTCATACTCTTAATGTTTATTTTATGTAATATTAATATAGATATTACAGTTATATATGCTTACTCTTTACACAGTATATATTTTGCCATCTTTTACCTTCAGCCTATCTACATTTTTATATGTTTTGTAGACAATATATAATTGGGTCTTTCTCTTTGATCTATTCTGACAAGCTTACTTTTAATAAGAGGCTTTTAGTGTATTTGTATTTAATATGATTATTGATATGATTAGATTTAGGTCTACGCTTTTACTGTGTGAATTGAATATTAATTCATTGACTGTTCTTTAGAATTCCATTTTAATTTGGCCTTTTCCACCCAGAATACACATCTATTTAATTCACTGGCAACATGCATCATAAAGACAAACTACATGCCTGTTGATTATGCTATATTAGAAAGAGTTGTAATTTTCTTGAATAAAGTATTTGGGAAATTTTCATAGTTTGAATTGTTGAAACTTAGAATATCCTTCAGATTTTTTTAAAAAATCAAAAAATTTTAGGTATAATTTACATGCAATAAAATGCACTTATTTTAAGTTACAGTTTGATGAGTTTTGACAAATTAATCACATATGTAAACACTAACACAGTCAAGGTATAGCACATGCCCATTACCCTCAAATCTTCCCTGTATTCCTTCTTTTTTTTTTTTTTTGTGGTATGCGGGCCTCTCACTGTCATGGCCTCTCCCGTTGCGGAGCACAGGCTCCGGACGCGCAGGCTCAGCGGCCATGGCTCACGGGTCCAGCCGCTCCGCGGCATGTGGGATCTTCCCGGACCGGGGCACGAACCTGCGTGCCCTGCAACGGCAGGCGGGCTCTCAACCACTGCGCCACCAGGGAAGCCCCCTGTATTCCTTCTTAATCACTGTGCTTCCTCCCCACCATTCCCAGGTAAACACTGATCTGCTTTCTGTCACTGTAGATTACACTTATCTTTTCTAGACATTTGTGTCTTTCTTTCACTTATATTTTTGAGATTCATCTATGATGTGATGAATGTGAACTATATCAATAGTTCATTGCTTTTTTTAAAAAGACTTAATTTTTTTAGTGCAGTTTGAAGTTTACAACAAAATTGAGAGGGAGGTACAGAGATTTCCCATATGCCCCCTGCCCACACACATGCATAGCCTTCCCTTTATCAACGTCACTCACTAGAGTGGTACATTTTTTACCAAAAGTGAACCTACATTGACACATCATAATCACTCAAAGTACCTAGTTTACCTTAAGGTTCACTCTTGGTGTTATACACTTTATGATTTGGACAAATGAATAATGACATATATTTATTATTATACAGAGTATTGTTCACTGCCCATCCTCAGTGCTCTGCCTATTTATCCCCCACTCCCCAACTGATCTTTTTATTGTCTCCATAGTTTTGCTTCTTCCAGAGTGCTGTATAGTTGAATCATACAATATGGAGCCTTTCAGATTGGCTTCTTTCACGTAGTAACATGCATTTGAGGTTTCTCCATGTCTTTTCATGGCTTGTTAGCTCGTTTCTTTTTAGCATTGAATAATATTCCATTGTTTGAATGTATGACAGTTTTTTATTTATTCATCTTTGAAGGATATCTTGGTTGCTTCCAAGTTTTGGCAATTTGAATAAAGCTGCTATCAGTATCCAAGTGCAAATTTTTGTATGGACATAAGTTTTCAACTCCTTTAGGTAGATACCAAGAAGTGTGATGGCTGGATCATATGGTAAGCGTATGTCTAGTTTTGTAAGAAACTGGCAAACTGTCTTCCAGAGCGGCTGTACCACTTTGCATTCCCAACAGAAATGAATGAGAGTTTCTGTTGCTCCACATCCTCACCAGCATTTGTTGTTGTCAGTGTTCTGGATTTTGGTCATTTTAATAGGTATGTAGTGGTATCTCATTGTTTTAATTTGCATTTCCCTGATGACAAATGATGTGGAACATCTTTTCATATCCTCATTTGCCACCTGTATATCTTTTTTGGTGAGGTGTCTGTTAAAGTATTTGGCCCATTTTTAAAATCTTTTTTGTTTTTTAAACTGAGAGATGATATATATTTTTTTAATTTTATTTAATTAAATTTATTTATTTATTTTTGGCTGTGTTGGGTCTTCGTTTCTGTGAGAGGGCTTTCTCTAGTTGCATTGAGCGGGGACCACTCTTCATCGCGGTGCACGGGCCTCTCACTGTCGTGGCCTCTCTTGTTGCGGAGCACAAGTTCCAGACGCGCAGGCTTGGTAGTTGTGGCTCACGGGCCTAGTTGCTCAGCGGCATGTGGGATCTTCCCAGACCAGGGTTCAAACCCGTGTCCCCTGCACTGGCAGGCAGACTCTCAACCACTGCGCCACCAGGGAAGCCCGAGAGATGATATTTTTAATTTAATTTTATTCTTATTTTTTTGGCTGCGCTGTGTGGCCTCCAGGATCTCAATTGCCCGACCAGGGATTGAACCTGGGCCATGGCAGTGAAAGCCTGGAATCCCAACCACTAGGCCACCAGGGAACTTCCTTATTGTTTGTTTTATTGTTGAATTTTAAGAGCTCTTTGTATCCTTTGGATAACATTCCTTTGTCAGATGTGTCTTTTGCAAATATTTTCTCCCAGTCTGTGGCTTGTCTTCTCATTTTCTTGATACTGTCTTTCACAGAGCAGAAGTTTATTTATTTATTTATTTATTTATTTGGGTTCACTGCATGGCTTGTGGATCTTAGTTCCCTGACCAGGGATTGAACCCAGGCCCTTGGCAGTGGAAGTGTGGAATCCTAACTACTGAACTGCCAGGGAATTACCAGAAGTTTTTCATTTTAATGAAGTCTAATTTATCAAGTATTTCGTTTGTGGATCATGTCTTTGGTGTTATATCATTCATTTAGATTTTCTCCTAAGTTATCTTCTAGGAGTTTTATAGTTTTGCATTTTACATTTAGGTCCATGATCCATTTTCAGTTAATTTTTGTGAAAGGTGTAAGGTCTTTGTTTAGATCCATTTTTTTTTTGCATGTGGATGTCCAGTTCTAGCACCATTTGTTGAAGAGACTCTTTGCTCCATTTTATTATCTTCACTTCTTTGTTAAAGATCAGTTGACTATGTTTATGGAGTTCTATTTCTAAGCTCTCTGTTCTGTTCCACTGATCCATTTGCCTATTCTTTCACAAATACCACGCTGTCTTGATTTTATAGCTTTATAGTAAGTCTGGAAGTCGAGTAGCATCAGTCTTCCAATTTTGTTCTTCTCTTTCAATATTGTGTTGCTTATTCTAGATCCTTTGCCTCTTCTTATAAACTTTAGAATTAATTTGTTGATATCCATAGAATAACTTGCTGGGATTTTGATTGGGATTGCATTGACTCTATAATCAAGTTGGGAAGAACTGACATCTTGACAATGTTGAGTCTTCCTGTCCATGAACATGGAATATCTCTCCATTTATTTAGTTCTTCTTTGATTTTGTTCATCATAGTTTTGTACTTTTTCTCATACAGATCTTGTACGTATTTTGTTAGATTTATACCTAAGTGTAATGTAGTGCAAATGATAATTGTGTTTTTAATTTCAAATTACACTTATTCTGTTTTTTTTTTTTTTTTTTTGGCCACACCACGTGGCATGTGGGATCTTAGTTCCCTGACCAGGGATTGAACCCACACCCCCTGCGTTGGAAGTGCAGAGTCTTAACTACTGGACTGCCAGGGAAGTCCCAAATTCCACTTGTTCGTTGTTAGCATTTAGGAAAGCAGTTGACCTTTGTATATTAACCTTGTGTCGTGCAACCTTGCTTTAACAGCTTATTAGTTCAAGGAGGGTTTTTTTGTCTATTCTTTCCAATTTTGTACGTGGATGATCATGTCATTTGCAAACAAAGACAGTTTTATGTCTTCCTTTTCAGTCTGTATACCTTTTATTTCTTTTTCTTGCTTTATTACATTTTCAAGGACTTCCAGTATGATGTTGAAAAGGGGTGGTGAGAGGGGACTTCTTTACCTTGTACCTGATCTTGGGAAAGCTTCAAGTTTCTCACTCTTGAGTATGATGTTAACTGCAGATTTTTTTTGTAGATGTCTACCATGTTGAGGAAGTTCCCCTCTATTCCTAGTTTACTGAGAGTTTTTACCATTAATGGATGATGGATTTTGTCAAATGCTTTTTCTACATCTGTTGACGTGATCATTTGATTTTTCTTTTTTAGTCTTTTGATGTGATGGATAATATTAATTGATTTTTGAATGTTGAACTAGCCTTGCATACCTGGGGTAAATCCCACTTGGTCATGATTCTTTTTATACTTTTTTGTATTGATTCGCTAATATTTTGTGGAGGATTTTTGCATCTGTGTTCATGAAAGATATTGGTCTGTAGTTTTTTCTTCTTTTATTTTTGTCTGGTTATGGTGTTAGGGTAAGTGCTGGCCTCATAGACTGAATTAGGAAGTATTTCCTCTGCTTCTGTCTTCTAAAAGATTGTAGAGAATTGGTATAATTTCTTTCTTAAATGTGTGGTAGAATTCACTAGTGAACCCATCTGGGCCTGGTATTTTCTGTTTTGGAAGGTTAATCATTATTGAATCAATTTTTAAAATAGATATCGGTGTTCATTCCTTTTTAATGCTGAGTAGTTGTCCATTGTGTGAATATCCAACAATTTGTTTACTCAGTTGAAGATGCCTTCTAATATAAACTGTCTCCTATTGTTTCTGATGAGAAGTCAGTGACAATTGTTTCTCTGTGTGTGTGGTGTCATTTTTTCCCTATGGTTTCTTTAAGTATTTTCTATCCTTGGTTTTCATCAGTTTGACTTTGATTTTCCCAGGTGTGGCTTTCTTCCTGTTTTACCTGTTTGGGGTTTTCTCAGCTGCTTATTCTGTAAAGTTATGTATTTCACCAAATTTGTGAAATTTTGACATAATTTTCAAGTATTTTTCCTGTCCCATTCCCTCCTTTCCTTCTGGGACTCCACTTTCACATATGTTAGAAGTTTTGATATTGTCCTATAGCTCATGGGGGCTCTTTCATTTCTTTCCAATTCTTTTTTTTTTAATTTTATTTATTTTTGGCTGCGTTGGGTCTTCGTTGCTGGGTGCAGGCTTTCTCTAGTTGCGGCGAGTGGGGGCTACTCTTCATTGTGGTGCGCGGGCTTCTCATTGCAGTGGCTTCTCTTGTTGCAGAGCACAGGCTGTAGGCGTGTGGGCTCAGTAGTTGTGGCTCGCAGGCTCTAGAGTGCAGGCTCAGTAGTTGTGGTGCACGGGCTTAGTTGCCCTGCGGCATGTGGATCTTCCCGGATCAGGGCTTGAACCTGTGTCCCCTGCATTGGCAGGCGGATTCTTAACCACTGTGCCACCAGGGAAGCCCTCCAATTCTTTTTTACTCTGTTCAGCATATTGGATAATTCTCTTGATGTGTCTTCAAGTTTACTTTTTATTATATCATTTCCAGTCTATTAAGCCCATGCATTGAATTTTATATTTCCAGTATTGTATTTTTCAGTTCTTTCATTTCAGTTTAGTCTTTTTTATAGTTTCTATTTCTCCGTGAAGAATTCTTATCTGTTCACTCCTTGTGAGCATATTTTTTCCTTTATGTTCTTTTGCATAGTTAAATTAGGTGCCTTAAATCTTTACCTGCTAATTCCAACATCTTGGTCTCCTTGGAGTCCTCTCTATTGATTGCCTTTTTTCTTGACCAGGAGTCAGAATCAAAAGCATTATTCTAAATAAGAAACTAGACGCAAAAGGTATGCAGTGTATGATTCTATTTATATGAAGTTCTAGAAGAGACAAATCTATAGTGAGAGAAAGCAGATCAGTTGCCAATGGCTCAGGGTGGAGGGAAGGGATTAACTGCCATATAGTAAATACTTGAGGCTTTGCAAACCACATAATCTCTGTCATAGCTACTCAACTCTGCTGTTGTAGCATGAAAGCAGCCATAGACAGTAAGTAAGCAAAATGAGCATGGCTGTGTTCCAATAAAACTTTATTTACAAAAATAGATAGCAGTCTGGGTTTGATCTACAGACGATAGTTTGCAGACCCTGCTTTTCCTGTTTCTTTGTACACTGGTAATTTAGGGTTGAATCCTGAATATTGTGAATAGTACATTGTAGAGACCCTGGATTCTGTTGTATTCCTCCATTAAATCTTGTGATTTGTTTATTTTTTAAAATTTGTTTTATCAGGCTATTTCCTTGGTTGGGCTTAAACATCATACGTACATGTTTGGTGGGCAGCAGCTGTGGTCTCTGTTGAGTTCATTTATCTGTAGATGGGTTCCTTGGAGTCTCTTCTGTGCATGCCTGGTTCAGGGATCATCCAGAGATTTAGATAGATTTATATGCAGAATTGGGGGTTCCCCATTTGTGGCTTTTATCTTTTGGAGATTTCTCCATCATTTTCTAGCTGTTATGGTAGCTCCCAGTTTTGTCCTTTGGCTCTTGAGCTGGTAAGGCTGCAAGGCTTCTATGTCAGTTTTAGTCATCAGCACAGAGCTGTCTGGGGTTTGTCCTTAGATGAATGATGAATAGCCATTAAAAGTACAGGAAACAATAGTGGTATTCACTTCTTCCAATTGTCAGATCTTCTCCTGGTTTTTGTTTGTTCTTTAGTATCTTTAGATAGGTGTTTTTTTACATTTTGTGTAGAATCTATAGTTTTTTGTTATTGTTGTTGTTTTTTAAGAATTTATGATTCCCAGGTGCTGGTCCAGGACCACACTTTGAGAACCACTAGATTTTTTTTAAATTAATTAATTAATTTATTTTTGGCTGTGTTGGGTCTTAGTTTCTGTGCATGGGCTTTCTCTAGTTGCGGCAAGCAGGGGCCACTCTTCATCGTGGTGTGCGGGCCTCTCACTATTGTGGCTTCTCTTGTTGCGGAGCACAGGCTCCAGACGCGCAGGCTCGGTAGTTGTGGCTCATGGGCCTAGTTGCTCTGCAACGTGTGGGATCTTCCCAGACCAGGGCCAAACCCATGTCCCCTGCATTGGCAGGCAGATTCTCAACCACTGCGCCACCAGGGAAGCCCGAATCTCTAGTTTTTTATCTGCAGAAATGGTTGGTCTATTAGGAGCAACTCTGCCCTTAGTGGAAGTGGAAACTCTCCAGATTTGATTTTTAGAAGGACGACTGTGGCTGCATTACGTTAGATGTGCTAAAGTGCAGATAAACTTATGTCAGGAAGACAGTTTTAACAAGATAAAATGAGGGCCTGCTCTCAGTGGCAGAGAAAGAGAAAGGAGGGGTATTCTGAGGTAGGATTGCTGAGATTTGTTGATTGCTAGAGGGAGAAGAGGAATAGTGACAATGAGATGGCTGGAATGGCAGAGATGATGAATATAGGAAGTGGGGCAGGTTTAGGGCAGTGGCCTTGAAGGGGAGGTTGTAAATTCTTGTTTTAAATTCAGTTTTAAGGAGGTATACTTTATGTAAAATACACCAGTTTTTTTCCTACAAGAAGTGTAAAGTTTGGGGGCTTCCATGGTGGTCCAGTGGTTAAGACTCCGTGCTTCCACCGCAGGGGCCGTGGGTTCAATCCCTGGTCAGGGAACTAAGATCCCACATGCCATGTGGTGCAGCCAAAAAAGGAAAAAAAGAAAAGAAAAGAAAAAGGGTAAAGTTTTTTTTTTTAATGTGTTACATAGGCAAAATTATTTCAGTCAATAAGTTTTTGAGAAATTTCACATTTTCTGATTCCACCCACTGCCAAGCACCTTAGTGGGTTTTTTGTTTTCTTGATTTTTTTAGCATGCAACTTTTGTGTTATTTTCTAAATCTAAAGAATACAGTGATACAGTATACAGTGATATTATACTGCATCTACTCATGTGAAAAGGAACAAAGTATCACCCCTGAAATAATTACTAATTACACAATATTGCAGACTGATAAACACTGTAAGTACTAAAATGTTAACATTTCAACATACAGTGTCAACAACATCCTGCTTTCTTTTTTAATTGGTTAAAACATTTGTTAAGGTCATGCAAAATAAACACTTTATGAAAATGTTAGATTACACTCAAACATCAAGGCAATGAAACCCAAAACAGCAACTTTTTAATGCAACGACTGGTCAAGTAGATAAACTATTCAGCATATTAATAAAAATCCAGTAAGTGAAAAACATCAAAAATGTAAACACTAAATTTAGGTAACTGCTTGTCTGCGATCTCACCACCTATAGTCTTACCTGTGACTGAAGATATACTGCCAAAATTGTTCTACATAAGTAAGCTATGTTAAAATGACCAAAAAAATGTCAATGCATGATGCCAGGGTAAATTTCTAGTTCACACAATACTTAGATGTGATCATTCTCTTAACTCTGCTAACAGTAAATGAAAAGTCACACCAGATTTATCTTCTTTTTACTCTTGCTTTGTTACATGTCTTTAAACTTTTGTCTACAAGTATTTCTTATGATCCTCCCCCAGAATTAACATGCTGATTTAGGAACAGGTGAAGCAGATAAACCCTGCCCTGGTATAGAAGGCAGTGATTTCGTTTTCCCTAACTAAGTATTTCCTTGTCACTTGTCAACTGTCACTGACCTTTCTGCTGTAGTTATGTCCTCAGTCTCCCATTCCATAAAGATTTTTAGTGCCTATTATTATCCATGTCTCCCTGATTCTCCCAGAGAAAGAATTCATTTTTTTCCTCTCATCGCTAGGCTCACTAAGGAAAGCTGAGCACACAATTTAAAGGAGTTACAGAGTAGACCAGGGTGGGTTCTCGGGCAGGTGGATGGTGCTTGAAGCCAGATCTGGGATCTGGAGAAAAGAGCATCCAGGTCATAGGAAGGTGATTGGCCCCTCCCCACGGGCCACTCTCCTAGCAGCTCCCAATGACCCAGTTACTGGGCTCTCCTTTGGGCACTGTTGACTCACTTTCTTACCAATTTTTAAAGCCCTCTTTATATTTTCTACTTAAAATTTAAAAACTCTTTGATAAGCAATTTGTCTATTATATAGAACACAGGTTCTCAACTTACAGAGCATTAACCTTTAGTCTCTAGGTTATTCCATAACCTAGTGTTTGGGTCATACTCTTCAAGATAGTCCTTTCAAGAAGAATTTTTGCCCAATCCACAGTTATCATGTCAGTCAGTCTTGCCACAATTCTTTCAGTTGGGCTTCTTTGCTCTCTAATGAAATACGGACACACTTCAAAAATTCCCCACGTGTAATCTTTGGGATCCAGTTTTCTCAAGCAGTTTATTTTAGGACCATGTTTAAGGTCGGAGGAGATGGATCAGCCTGGTTCTGAATTTTTAGACACCCTAGAAAAAGAGAAGCATCAGTTCCTATTGAAGAGTATGTCAAACTGAACAGTATGAGAAACTATAGGAATACTGTATCAGTAAAAATACCAGGTTTAACATGCACAAAGCCAAGAAAAACAATGATGCCAGATACTGAATTTATATTAGCATTGTCCTTTGAACTCCCAGCAGAATAAACTGCTGAATGCAGGTACCACACGATGCAATAAAATTCACCCATTTAAATGATGAATTTTGACAAATGTATACTGTTGTATAACTACCACCACAATCATGGTATAAATATTTCCATTACTCCAGAAAGCTTCTTCATGACTCTTTGGAATCAATTGCCTCCTCTATCCTCAGCCATTGGCAACCACTGGTCTGCTTTCTCTCAGTGTAGTTTTTGCCTTTTCTAGAACTTCATGTAAATAGAATCATAGAATCATGCCTTTTCTGTCTGTTTCTTATTTAAGATAAAGCTTTTGCAATTTATCTATGTTGTTGCATGTATCAGTAATTTAATTCCTCTTTATTGCTGAGTAGCATTTACTTATAAGGTTATACCAAGTTTATTTACTAGTTGATGGACATTTGAGTTGTTTCCATTTTTTGTCTGTTATAAATAAAGCTGCTCTGAATATTCAAGTACAAGTCTTTATGTGGACATGCTTTCTTTTCTCTTGAGTAAGTACTTAGGAGTGGAATTGCTGGACCATTTGTTTGCTTAACATAAGAAACTGGCAAACTGTTTTCCAAAGTTGCTTTACTATTTGGCATTCCCACCAGCAATGCATAAGTGTTCTGGTTACTCTATATCCTCACCAATACTTGGTGTTATCAGTCTTTTTAGTTTTAGCCATTCTAATAAGTGTTTAGTAGTATCTCATTGTGGTTTTAATTTGCACTTTTCTAATAACTTTTTTTTTTTTTTTTTTTGTGGTACACGGGCCTCTCACTGTGGTGGCCTCTCCCATTGCGGAGCACAGGCTCCGGACGCGCAGGCTCAGCGGCCATGGCTCACGGGCCTAGCCGCTCCGCAGCATGTGGGATCTTCCCGGACCGGGGCACGAACCCATGTCCCCTGCCATCGGCAAGCGGACTCTCAACCACTGCGCCACCAAGGAAGCCCCAACTATTTTTTTTTTAATTCATTTATTTCGTTGTGCCCGGTCTTAGTTGTGGCAGGCAGTCTCCTTAGTGGCTGCTCACCAGCTCTTTAGTTGTAGCACATGGGCTCCTTGGTTGCAACTCATGGGCTCCTTAGTTGCAGCTTGCTGGCTGCTTAGTTACGGCATACGGGCTCCTTAGTTGCGGCATGTGAGCTGTTAGTTGCGGCATGCATGCGGGACCTAGTTCCCTGGCCAGGGATTGAACCCAGGCCCCCTGCATTGGGCGCACAGAGTCTTAACCACTGTGCCACCAGGGAAGTCCCAACATTTTCCTAGTGACTGTTGATGTTGAACATCTTTTCATGTCCATGTCTGCCATTTGTTGTTCTTTTTTGGTGAAGTATTTATTTGAATATTTTACCCATTTAAAAACATGTTTTCTTATTGAGTATTGTCAATACAGGTCCTTTTATCAGATATGCGTTTTGCAAATATTTTTTCCCAGCATACAGCTTGCTTTGCATTTTGTAGCAGTGTCCTTTGAAATGCAAAATTTAATTTTTTAAAAAAAATTATTTTTTATACAATTTTAAAGGTTACACTTCATTTACAGTTATTACAAAATATTGGCTATATGCCCCGTGTTGTACAGTACATCCTTGTAGCCTATCTTTTTTTTTTTTTTTTTTTTGCGGTACGCGGGCCTCTCACTGTTGTGGCCTCTCCCGTTGCGGAGCACAGGCTCCGGACCCGCAGGCTCAGCGGCCATGGCTCACGGGCCCAGCCACTTTGTGGCATGTGGGATCTTCCTGGACCGGGGCACAAACCCATGTCCCCTGCATCGGCAGGCGGACTCCCAACCACTGAGCCACCAGGGAAGCCCCTGTAGCCTATCTTACACCCAATAGTTTGTACCTCCCACTTCCCCATCCTTATATTGCCCCCCTCCCCTTACTGGCAGTCACTAGTTTGTTCTCTGTATCTGTGAGTCTACTCCTTTTTTGCTATATTCACTAGTTGTATTTTTTAGATTCCACATGTAAGTGATATTATACAGTGTATTTGTCTTTGTCTGACTTATTTCACTAAGCATAATGCCCTCCAAGTCCATCTATGTTGGTGCAGATGGCAAAATTTCATTCTTCTTTATGGCTGAGTAGTATTCTATGTATATATAGAATATAGATAGATGGATAGATAGAATATATATATACCACATCTTCTTTATTCATTCATCTGTTTTTTAAAAATATTTTCTGAAATTAAGATTTTTAAAAATTTATTTATTTATTTTTGTCTGCGTTGGGTCTTCATTGCTGCACGCAGGCTTTCTCTAGTTGCCGTGAGCGGGGGCTACTCTTCATTGTGGTGCGCGGGCTTCTCATTGTGGTGGCTTCCCTTGTTGCAGAGCATGGGCTCTAGGCACACAGGCTTCAGTGGTTGTGGCACGCGGGCTCAGTAGTTGTGGCTCACGGGCTCAGTTGTTGTGGCTCACAGGCTCTACAGTGCAGGCTCAGTAGTTGTGTGCATGGGCTTAGTTGCTCCGCAGCATGTGGGATCTTCCCGGACCAGGGCTTGAACCCGTGTCCCCTGCATTGGCAGGCGGATTCTTAACCACTGTGCCACCAGCGAAGCCCTCATTCGTCTGTTGATGGACACTTAGGCTGCTTCCATATCTTGGCAATTGTAAATAATGCTGCTATGAACATTGGTGTGCATGTATCTTTTCGAATTAGTGTTTTTGTTTTTTTTTGGATATATACCCAGGAGTGGAATTGCCGGGCCATATGATAGTTCTACTTTTAGTTTTTGTTTTGTTTTGTTTTGTTTTTTTTGCGGTACGTGGGCCTCTCCCGTTGCGGAGCACAGGCTCTGGATGCGCAGGCTCAGCAGCCATGGCTCACAGGCCCAGCCGCTCCACGGCACGCGGGATCTCCCTGGACCGGGGCATGAACCCGTGTCCCCTGCATTGGCAGGAGGACTCTCAACCACTGTGCCACCAGGGAAGCCCCTACTTTTAGTTTTTTGAGAAACTTCCATACTGTTTTCCACAGATGGAAATTGGCTGCACCAATTTGCATTCCCACCAACAGTGTATGAGGGTTCCCTTTTCTCTGCATCCTCACCAACATTTGTTATTTGTGTTCTTTTTGATGACAGCCATTCTGACAGGTGTGAAGTGATATCTCATTATGGTTTTGATTTACATTTCTCTGATGATTAGTGATGTTGAGCATCTTTTCATGTGCCTCTTGGCCATCTGCATTTCCTCTTTGGAAAAATGTCTATTCAGTTCTTTTGCCCCCCCCCCTTTTTAAAATAAATTTATTTATTTATTTATTTTTGGTTGTGTTGAGTCTTCGTTGCTGCGTGCGGACTTCCTGTAGTTGCGGCGAGCGGGGGCTACTCTTCGTTGCGGTGCACGGGCTTCTCATTGCGGTGGCTTCTCTTTGTTGCGGAGCATGTACTCTAGGTGCACGGGCTTCAGTAGTTGTGGCATGCAGGCTCAGTAGTTGTGGCTCATGGGCTCTAGAGCACAAGCTCAGTAGTTGTGGCACACATTGCCCATTTTTTAATTGAGTTGTCTATTTGTTTTGATGTTGAGTTGTATGAGCTGTTTATGTATGTTGGATATTAATCCCGTATTGGTTATATCCTTTTCACATGTTTTCTCCCATTCAGTAGGTTGTCTTTTCATTTTGTCAATGGTTTCCTTTGCTGTGCAAAAGCTTTTAAATTTAATTAGGTCCCATTTGTTTATTTTTGCTTTTATTTCCTTTACTTAGTAGATGGATCCAAAAAAAAAATATTGCTACAGTTTATGTCATACAGTGTTCTACCTGTGTTTTCCTCTAGGACAGTGGTCCCCAACCTTTTTGGTACCAGGGACTGGTTTCATGGAAGACATTTTGTCCATTGGGGTGGGGGGGATGGTTCAGGCAGTAATGCGAGCGATGGGGAATGGCAGATGAAGCTTCACTTGCTCACCCGCCGCTCACCTCCTGCTGTGTGTCCTGGTTCCTAACAGGCCATGAACGCCAGTAGCAGGCTGCAGACCAGGGGTTGGGGACCCCTGTGTTAGTAGTTTTATAGTATCTGGTCTTACATTTAGGTCTTTAACCCATTTTGAGTTTGTTTTTGTATATGGTGTTAGAGAATGTTCTTATTTCATTCTTTTACATGTAGCTGTCCAGTTTCCCCAGCACCACTTATTGATGAGAATGTCTTTTCTTTATTGTATATTCTTGCCTCCTTTGTCATAGATTAATTGACCATAAGTGTGTGAGTTTATTTCTGGGCTCTCTCTCCAGTTCCATTGGTCTATGGGTCTGTTTTTGTGCCAATACCATACTGTTTTGATTACTGTAGGCTTGTAGTGTAGTCTGAAGTCAGGGAGCATGATTCCTCCAGCTCTGACCTTCTTTTTCAAAATTGTTTTAGCTATTCAGTGTCTTTTGTGTTTCCATACAAATTTTAAAATTATTTGTTCTAGTTCTGTGAAAAATGCCCTTGGTATTTTGATAGAGATTGCATTGAATCTGTAGATTACCTTGGGTAGTATTGTCATTTTAACAGTATTGATTCTTCCAATCCAAGAACACGGTATATCTTTCTATCTGTGTTTTCTTCATTTTCTTTCATCAGTGTCTTATAGTTTTTGGAGTACAGGTCTTTTGCTTCTTTGGGTAGGTTTATTCCTAGGTATTTTATTCTTTTTGATGTGATGGTAATAAATGGGATTGTTTCCTTAATATCTCTTTCTGATATTTCCTTGTTAGTGTATAGAAATGGAACAGATTTCTATATATTAAATTTGTATCCTGCAACTTTACCAAATTCATTGATGAGCTCTAGTAGCTTTCTGGTGGCATCTTTAGGATTTTCTATGTATAGTATCATGTCATTTGCAAACAGTGACAGTTTCACTCCTTCCTTTCCAATTTGAATTTCTTTTATTTCCAAAAATTTAAATTTTGATGACGTCCAGTTTAACAGTTTTTTCTTTTGTGGTTCCTGCATTTTGTGTCCCAAGAAATCTTTGCCTAACCAAAAAAAGAAAGAATCAGTTTAGTTAGAAGAATGACATTGCTTACATTTTTGTAAGCCTCTTTAATGGAACAAGCTTAGTCCTCCTATCTCCCTCTGCATATAATCTCCTACAATATGTTGTTTTGGTTAAAGTACAGGAAGAAAATCTAGTGATATGCAGGTATGCAGTTGGAAAAGCAAGGAGAATTTTAATAGACTTTTTAGATAACTGTGAATATTCTTCTTTGACAGTGCTCCAAAACTTGACAGCTGATAGTTTCTTAAAGTTTCACTGCATAGTGGAAACTGAAACCACTTCAGTGATTCTGTACTGTTTTATTAAAATTCATTGTCGTAACTTGCACTTTGAGTGGATCTTTTAACTGTGTTGGCTAGGGAAGGAAAACCTTTTCCCTCTATCCTAGTAGGTTCAATTTCTGAGGCCTGTGAATTAACCTGACAAAGGACAGAGTAAGGAGAAAAAGCCCAGTTTATGCATGCAACATGCATACAGTGAAAGAATTCAGCAATGAGTAGCTCAAAGGAATAGTTAGAATCTGGGGCTTATGGGAGAACAACTGACTTCTTAAAAGTGGGGAGAAAGGACACTTTCTGGACTTTTGGAAAGATAAATGGGTTTTCAGGAGAACAAGCAGAAGTTTAAATTTGTGATAATATTTATATGTACAGGTATGAATAGTTTTTCCGTCTCCTTCAGGGCCATAAAATTCCACTGGAGAAGAGATTTAGGGTAGGTTTTATTCACATTCTTTCTTCTGGGAGTAGCTCTGCCCTGAGGAGGAGTTTACGACAGCCTTATTTCCCAGAAATTGCTGCTGTTAGCTAGAGAAAGCTCTGAGAAGGCTTTCTTTCCTGTGTCTGTTGAATCTCAAATGTTTTCATCTTTTTGTTGTTGTTGTTGTTCCATTTTATTTTTTTGGCCGCGTTGGGTCTTTGTTGCTCTGTGCAGGCTTTCTCTAGTTGTGGTGAGCAGAGGCTACTCTTCGTTGCGGTGTGCGGGCTTCTCATTGCGGTGGCTTCTCTTGTGGTGGAGCACAGGCTCTAGATGTGCGAGCTTCAGTAGTTACAGCACGTGGGCTCAGTAGTTGTGGCACATGGGCTTTAGGGCACAGGCTCAGTAGTTGTGGTGCACGGGCTTAGTTGCTCCGCGGCATGTGGGATCTTCCCAGACCAGGGATCGAATCTGTGTCCCCTGCATTGGCAGGCAGATTCTTAACCACTGTGCCACCCTGGAATTCCACAAGTATTTTCATCTTAAAATAATCTTTATACCAATTCGTGGGTTCCAAGTGGGCCCCATTGATTTGGTAAAACAATGCATTGATAATTTGGAAAATATTGGTTCAGAGTTATGCAGCTCTTCCAAGCGTTGATACATTTTATTATACAATGTTTAAAGAATCACATTTGTTGGGACTTCCTTGATGGTCCAGTGGTTAAGACTCCCTGCTGTCAATGCAGGGGGCACAGTTTCGATCCCTGGTCAGGGAAGTAAAGTCCCGCATGCTGCATGGTGTGGCCCAAAAAAGAAAAAGAAAAAAAAGAATCACATTTGTTTATCTCACTGTGGATCTCATCAGAATAGTCTTTAAGTAATGGGAAGCCTTCAGGCTCCCAGTGGCCCATGCAGACTTTCCAAAATTCTAATTTTTGTCTGAAAGCTCAAATGTTATTGTTGGCAACAAACACTGTCAGTTGTTTTCTTTGAAATAATAAGAGTAATTTGTTCATTTTCAAGAACGTGTCTGCTAAGTACTCAAATTCAAATAACCATAGTTTCTCAGTTGTTCTTTTAAATAAAAATGATTTTACATGAAAAAAGAGGCTAGTTCAAGTCACAACTCAAACAGTCTCACATGTGCTTTTCCTCAAGACAACCATTGTATTTTGGCATGTAGCATTTCATAAACAGAATATTAAACAGTTATGTATTTAAGGGTTGAAATTTAATAGGATTATTACTTTTGATGGCTTCATCAAGGGCATCCTGAAGTAAAAGTGCCCCCCACTCTCAACTGCAAGTGTGTGGCAGTAAAGAATACAATGACTAGTAGTATAATTTTGATTCCACTGCCTTCATTAGTGTATGGTGCCAATATTTGTATCCACTATAATTTTCATACAAGTAGGAGCAGTGTAAGTATCAACACAGTTGTTCTCAGATAAACCATGAGATTCAAAAGAGTTACTCATCTTGGATTAGGTCAGCATCACTTGTGTTTGTTGCCAGGAATTCATACACGACATCATCTTCAGTGATTAGTTGGTGCCAATGCTTGATGAATGTAAACAAAATAGCAAGACTAGTCTTGTCTGTGGATTCGTCTATTTGTAAAGTAAAATTACAATTCTGCAGATGAGTTATTAACCAAGTCTTCAAATTTGCAGCAAAATCTTTAATTTGGTGAATTAATATATCATTAAAAAAGGGGCACTGCCATGATTTATTTTACTGACTTCATTCAGCAGGCATATAGCAATGTCACCTGTACCAAGTCGTGCTTCTCCAGTTAAGGAAGTACAGTAACTTACCCGAAGATGCTTCAGTGGCTTTTTCATTTCTAGCTTGAAAGGTGTTAACAATTTTTAAGAATTGTAAAGAATTCATCACATCTGCATTTAAAATATTCAACTACTTTTTCTTTAAATTCTGAATGATCTCAAAATGTCACTATAACTTAACTGGCATAATATAATTAGAAAATGTTGTGTTGCCTAAGATACAGTAAGATAAATTATTAACATCTATAAAGTCAAGAGAAAGATGACTCTTGTCACACTTTGGTTTCTTATTTACAGTTTTGCCTAGTTTTTTTGGAGTAGATTCTTCCTCTCCATGAGTCAGATAACTCTAGGCCAGTTGCATCTTTTTTAGTATCTTTAAATGTATGTATTGCAGCTGTGGGTTGAGAAAGTAAGTCTTCTAGTCTCCCTGTTTGGAGTCAATGATTCATTCTTAAATATAAATGAAAAATTACAAATAAATTGTCTTTTATTTTAGAAAAAATTAAATTCTAAAATAATACATTTTAGATATAATTTAAAAATTGAGAAGAGTTTTCCAAAAATTTTTGAAGTGTTATTGTAAAACAGAATAACAAAAAGTACTTGTTTCTACCTGATGTGTGAACTTTGAAATTTTACAGTAATGATTTATTGGATAGTAATGAGATTATAGTAAGTATAACTAAAGATAGCTGTAAGAGCACAAACAGAAGTACTGAGAAGGAAAATACCTTAAATTATACCCTAAACCTACTACCTTAAAAAATGCTAGAAAACGTTAGAATACAGAAGCATATATTCCACTAGCCATCAGAGTGATGATCTCATTACACTTTGTGTAGTCTCAGGGAAACTCCACTGTAGACTCATGAAAGAATGAGAGTGAAAAAGGCAAATGAATTTAGTGTTATTATGAAACTAATTTTGCTTCATAGACCAGGCCCTCAAAGGGTTTTGGGGACCATGGACTGTGTTTTGCAAACTGCTGTTCTAGATTATTTCTTCCATACCTAGGGCTTCTACTACTATCTCTGTGCTAGTGACACTCTCATCTGTATCCCAGCCCAGCCTACTTATATATCCCTCGCCTGCTGAACTACCTGGACTATTTCCTCTGCTTGGTGTTCTGTTTCTCTTTGGCATCTGCATATGCTGTTTGATCTGCCCAGAATTTCCTTTTCCTTTTGTTCACTTGGAAAGTTACTGAATTGTGAGCTGCTTGGGGGCAGGAACTAGGCATCTTTATATCCCCAGCTTTTAGCAGAAATGTGTAGCACATTGTAGGCTGCTTAGTAGACGTTGAGTTAAATTGAATCAAGGAAGAACTCTAGCCTCATAAACAAAAACTTTGCAGTGCATCTCAGGGTAAAGTTTTTTCTCTTTTTGTCTGATCTCATTCATTCTATTGGGTTGGCCAGAAAGTTCCTTTGGTTTTTAAATAAAAATAAAGGACACATTTTTCATTTTCACCAAGAACTTTATTGAACAGCATATTCACCGTTTTGGTCCACTACCTTCTGCCATTTTTCAGGCAACTTCATAATTCCATCTTCTCAAAAGTTTTTATCTTTTCAAGCAAAGAACTGGTCCAGGTACTTTTTAGTCTTCCAGAGAATTGAAATTTTTTCCATTAAGAGAATTTTGTAAAGACTGAAATAAATGGAAATCCGAAGGTGCAATGTCTGGTGAATATGGTAGATGAATCAGAACTTCCCAGCCAAGCTGTAACGGTTTTTGCCTGGTCATCAAAGAAACATGTGGTCTTGCGTTATCCTGATGGAAGATTATGTGTTCTCTCTGTTGACTAATTCTGGATGCTTTTCATCGAGTGCTGCTTTCAGCTGGTCTAATTGGGAGCAGTACTTGCTGGAATTAATCGTTTGGTTTTCCAGAAGGAGCTCAAAATAGAGGACCCTTCCAATCCCACTATATACACAACATCACCTTCTTTGGATGCAGACCGGTCTTTGGTGTGGTTGGTGGTGGTTCATTTCACTTGCCCCATGATCTCTTCCATTCCACGTTATTGTACAGTATCCACTTTTCATCACCTGTCACAATTTGTTTTAAAAATGGAATGTTTTTGTTACGTTTAAGCAGAGAATCACATGTGGAAATATGCTCAAGAAGGTTTTTTTCTGCTTAACTTATGTGGAACCCAAATACCAAAGTGATTAACATAACCAATGATGTGGTGCAAAAATCATTTGGTGCGAATGATTTTCAGCGCTTGATTTGGATATTTTGAGTATGTCGGCTCTCTCCCGAGTGGTGTAACATTGATTGTTCTCAATTAGTGTCTTGATTTGATCGCTGTCTGCTTCACCTGGTCTACCCAACCGTGGAGCATCGTCCAGTGAGAAATCTCCAGCATGAAACTTTGCAAACCGCTTTTGACACGGTCGATCAGTCACAGCACCTTCTCCATACACTGCACAAATCGTTTTTTGGGTTTCAGTTGTGTTTTTACCTTTCTTGAAATAATAAAGCATAATATGCCGAAAATGTTGCTTTTTTTCTTCCATCTTCAATATTAAAATGGCTACACAAAAATTCACCAATTTTGATAAGTTTTTTTTTTAAACGCACGCTGATATGACATCTGTCACAATACAGCCTAACAAAATTATTTCGAATGAAGTTAAAGACAACTAAGCGCTACTGGACCCATCTTATGGAAAAAAACAAATAAACTTTTTGGCCCACCCAATATATTGGTTTGTATTAGCTTCAGTTCAGAGAAAAGAATTTTATAACCTACCTCAAGTTCAGGACGGCCAACTCCTATCTATATTAACGCATCCACCAGTATTTGTTTTGTTTCCTTTTGCCTTGTTTAGAGTATAATATATTCTGAAAGGGAGGTATTTCGGCTGAGGACTCAACATCTTAATTTTTAGTTCTGTCTCTGACTGTTGAGAATATTTCACAAGACACTTATCATCTGCTTCTCTGCATTAAAATCACCTGATTGCTACCACCACTTTTGGTGGAAAAAAATGTATTCACATATTTTAGTTTCTCTAACATCCAAATGATAACTAACATTTATTAAGTTCTTACTATATGCCAGAGACTGTCCTATATGTTCTACATGTATTAACTCATTTAATCTGCATAATGGCTCTGTATGAGAGGTAGATTATTTTATTATCCCCATTTTTCTTTAGGAAAATGAGGCAAAGGTTAAGTAACTTGCCAATGGTTGCACAGATAGTAGATAGTAATAGGGTCTGGGTTTGAACTGTGAGCTTAGTTTGGCTCCGGAAGCTGGGCTTTTAACTGCTGTGAGAAGCTTCCTCTCAAATCTATTACTTTTATCATTAACCTGTGTTAGTACACATGCACAGATAGATGCTCATCATAATATTTACAATTGTGAAACTGAAAATAAGAGAATACCTAAATCAGTAATGGGATATATGTACAATGGATAGTTATTTAAAAACCACAGTTTTGAAGAATACTTAATGATATGGAAAAATACATTAGGATGAAAAAGTAAGATAAAAACCACAGTTTTTGTTTGAAAAGCATATATAATGGATTTATATGTTACATATGCATATATAAATATACAAATATTTATTTTAAAAGACTGAAAAGAAGTATAATAATGATTTTTTGTGGGTAGAGCAATTGTAATTGTAGAGCAATTTGTTGGATGCTTCCCATGGGCTAGGCACCATATTAAATTCTTCATGTGTGTTTTCTCAGTGAACTCTCCCATCAGTCGCATGATGTAGGTCCTACTCGTTTCTCAGATGAAGAAACTGAGGCCTAGAAAGATTAAGTAACTTGTCAAGGGTCATAAAACCAGTAAGTAGAAGAGTTGGGACCTCTGTATTAGGCTCTTTCTGTTTTTTTTTTTTTTAATTGAAGTATTGTTGGCTTACAATGTTGTGTTAGTTTCTGGTGTACAGCAAAGTGATTCAGTTTTACGTGTGTGTGTGTGTGTGTGTGTGTGTGTGTGTGTATTCTTTTTCAGATTCTTTTCCATTATATATTATTACAAGATATTGAGTATAGTTCCCTGTGCTATACAGTAGGACCTTGTTTATCTATTTTATTTAAAGTAGTATGTATCTGTTAATCCCAAGCTCCTAATTTATCCCTCCCTCCCCCTTTCCCCTTTGGTAACCATAAGTTTATTTTCTATGTCTGTGAGTTTGTTTCTGTTTTGTAAATGAGTTCATTTGTATCATTTTTTTTTAGCTTCCACATATAAGTGATATCATATGATATTTGCCTTTCTCTGTCTGACTTACTGCACTTAATGTGGTAATCTCTAGGTCCATCCATGTTGCTGCAAATGGCATTATTTCATTCTTTTTTATGACTGAGTAATATTCTATTGTGTGTGTGTGTGTGTGTGTGTGTGTGTGTGTGTGTGTATACACCACATCTTCTTTATCCATTCATCTGTCAGTGGACACTTAGGTTGCTTCCATGTCTTGGCTATTGTAAATGTAAATAGTGCTGCTGTGAACATTGGGGTGCATGTTTTTTTTGTTTTTTTTAATTTATTTATTTATTTTTGGCTGCATTGGGTCTTCGTTGCCATGAGCGGGCTTTCTCTAGTTGCAGAGAGCGGGGGCTACTCTTTGTTGCAGTGCGTGGGCTTCTCATTGTGGTGGCTTCTCTTGTTGCAGAGCACAGGCTCTAGGCGCGCAGGCTTCAGTAGTTGTGGCATGTGGGCTCAGTAGTTGTGGCATGTGGGCTCAGTAGTTGTGGCGCACAGGCCTAGTTGCTCTGCAGCATGTGGGATATTCCCAGACCAGGGCTTGAATCTGTGTCCCCTGCATTGGCAGGCGGACTCTTAACCACTGTGCCACCAGGGAAGCCCCTGCATGTATTTTTTTTGAATTAGTAGACTCTTTCTGTTTTGTATTTTCTAAACTTTTTATAATTTGTATTATTTACATGATGAAAAGCAAAATTAATTTTTTTAATTATGCAAACGTATTGGGACAAGTCAGACTTGTACAGTCTGGTAGGATTTATTCATTGGAACCATTGATTCTTTAAACTAGCTAAGCAAAATAACAGAAGCATGGGACTTGAAAGAAATTAGACCAAGCATTTAAAGAGTTAAAACATACTCAGAGGTTTCTATTATATCAAGGATTTTTTGGGCATCTACTATGGGCAACTGATTTTTTTTTTTTCTAGCATGGGTTGCAGCTAGTACCCCTTAGTGAAGTGAAATCTGTTACATATCTTACAGGCTAGTGAACGTATGGTAAGGTTGACCATTTTTATGACTGTTTAAGAATTCCTTAACCATTTTTGTTGTGGTTGCTAGTAGTTCCTTTTGTCTTGTTGGATCCCAAGGAGATAGATGTTGCCAGATGCCCAAAGGAAAAGATTTTTCTGTGTGTGAATTTGTGGGATGTCCCCCGTGGACGTGGCAGTATTTTTCTAATATAATTGTAATCCCTAGTTGATAAATGAATTTAATGAAAGTTAGAGGTATTCGATGAACACCTATAGTCTTTAAGAACAGCATCATTCACAGAAAGCAGCAGCCATGTTTTCCTACAATCATCCCATCGTCACAGAGTGTCTAGTAGGCTAAATGGACCGTTGATTGACCCCACAACGTATATCACATATTCTTATGGTAAGAGGATTCTGACTCCTCATATATTTTTTCACTTGAGGAATATGTGCTGTATTAGGAAAATACATCTACTTATAAACCTTTGTCTAAAGAACTGTTAGAGGAAGAAAAAAAAAAAGAACTATTAGAGAATTCTTCCTCTGGCAGGAAGTTTATTTGGAGAGGACAACACATGGAGATTAAGGAAGAATATGCCCTCCTAGTTGTATCTATTACATGAGTTGACCTTGTCAGCAGAGGGCCAGATGGATGTTAGTGAATCAATAAATGAATGTGTGTGTAAGAGACACACAGACATATACACCTGTACTTTATGAAATAGCTAGCCAGGGATGTGAGGAGAATTGGGCAATGAAAAAAGGGACCTGAAACCCTTATGTTAAGTGGATTGTTTCCTTTCATATTATATTTAAGGTTACTAAAAAAACCAGAAGATGAATAAAATTATTTCTCTCACCATAGAAAAGTGGGAACATTTTTCTTAAGACAGAATCCTTCCCAATCTTTTCTTTTTATTTTTACTTTTTAATAATTCAGTGAGGGCTTCCCTGGTGGCACAGTAGTTGAGAGTTCGCCTGCCGGTGCAGGGGACATGGGTTCGTGCCCCTGTCTGGGAAGATCCCACATGCCGCGGAGCAGTTGGGCCCGTGAGCCATGGCCGCCGAGCCTGCGTGTCCGGAGCCTGTGCTCCGCAACGGGAGAGGCCACAACAGTGAGAGGCCCGCGTACCACACACACAAAAAAAAATTCAGTAAAAATAATGTACACATTTCCATACTATTCTGTCCACTGATCTGGGTAATCCTGTTGCTTTTAGCTATGTAACTCATTACATTACAGTCAAGTGTAATACGGGGAAATTCTTCTGCTGGTTCTGTTCCTTTGTTGGCATCTTCGGTCCTGAGTAGAATGATCAACCGTGCCACATCATGGGAAATCCCTCATTCCTGGGCAAACTGGGACAGTTGGTCACCCTAATCCTAAGGGTGTATATTACACTCTAGGGATGGGGCTGGGCAGCTGGTGTAAGAATGTAGGAAACTGATGGAAAGGAAAAGTCCTGAGGTATGAAGACAACATTTTTTCCTTTTGAAGAATGTTTACTGTAGCTAAGGAAATGTGAAGATCAGTAAGCCAGTATCTGTGTGGTTAGTGGCGAATTAGTGATTGCTGCCTTAGCGATAAGTATTTCGGGTTTAGTCCTGCATTCTTCAATACCCATACCAAAAGACAAGGAGTCAGAGGAATGCCATTTTGATTTGAGCACTCCTGGATCATAGAAGAACATTCTGCCTTCAGTGGGTTTTGGTTCTAAGTACACACTGTGTTCTGGGTAACTTTATTTTAGCAAATAGAGATGTGAACATTTTTACTTTCAAATATAGGGTGTTTATGCAATTTCAGACCACTTTAAACCTAATTTGTATATACCTATAGTTAATACTTAGAGTAACACTTCCTCTAACATACTAGGTAGACCAGTTTCAGGTTTTACTTTTGCCTTGGTGTTCCTTAGCAGGTTTGTCTGTCTCTCCTAAGTCTTGTTCTTGGTTTCTTACCTTACAGAGAAGTGTGGGAAATGGAACTGGATAGACTCAAGAATCAAGATGGTGAAATAAATCGGAACATTATGGAAGAGACAGAACGGGCCTGGAAGGCAGAGGTGAGAAGAGCCGCTATGTTGAAGCTATGTTGAAGGTCTTGATTTTGGGCTTCCAAATGGTGTGTACTTTTGGCATAGTATCAATACTGTACACTAAGGTATTTAGGTATTATACCGTAGAGCCACTAAGCATTGTTTTAACTATCTATTGTGTATGTAAAATTAATAAAGTGTGTGTGTGTGTGTTTGTGTGTATGTGTGTGTATGGTTTCCTTAGATCTTATCACTAGAGAGTCGGAAAGAGTTGTTGGTATTGAAACTAGAAGAAGCAGAAAAAGAGGCAGAACTGCACCTTACTTACCTCAAGTAAGTACCTTCCATTTCTAGGGTTTTAATGGCCCTGCAGTTTTGTGTTTTGGAGGGATTTCTTTTTAGGTTTTGAAACCCTGGGCCAGCTAGTCTGGCACTTATTCTGTCTTCACGGGAAGTCATCTCTGTGTGATAGTAATTTGTTCAGTGATTTCTCTTCCCATACTCGAAACTTCCTCACTCTCTGACTCTTCCCTTTCTACAGTTCTATAGTTTTGTACTTTTTATTGTATTATTTCCAATTGGATAAACAGTATCTCTTATGCTGTCAAGCATAACAAATGTCTTTGGAGATTTGTTTCTTATACAGTCATTTCTCCTCTTTCTGCCATGAAATTTGGAGGACCCCCGTGGCATTTTCAGCCAGACAAGAGCCCTCTCTCTGTGGTTGGTCCGCTTTCTCCAATACTTGTTTTGCAAGATGCTGGAGTAAAAGTGAGGCAAATGGCTTAGAACCTTGGCCTTCTCCTGCACATGCCCCGACCTCTTCTCTCCAGGCCCACTAGCCAGCTACTGTTCTGCTATCTCAGAGAGTTAGGAATTGGGTTTCTTTAATTCTGTAAATTACTCTTGGTTTCTTGAAAGGTCAACTCCCCCAACACTAGAGACAGTTCGTTCCAAACAGGAGTGGGAGACAAGACTGAATGGAGTTCGGATAATGAAAAAGAATGTTCGGGTAAGTGTAGTGATGCGTGGTCATTGAATCAGAGTTAATCTGTGCTTAAACACTTCTGGCGATAGGGAAGGACCTTTTGCATTGCCCTTAGGGCCTGTCCTACCACTCCTCTTGCTTCCTGATACAGGATGGTGCTCTCTTTTTGGGCAGGCTCATTCTGCTTAGCAGTAAAGGATAATTCTTGCTTTTCTCTCTTTTCTAGGACCAATTTAATAGTCATATCCAGCTCGTGAGGAATGGAGCCAAGCTGAGCAGCCTTCCTCAGATCCCTACTCCCACTTTGCCTCCACCCCCATCAGAGGTAAGAGCGCTGGCTTTGGGGAGTCTACCTTTGTGTGTTGGTGGCAGAGCCTAGAGTCTTTCACTTGTTCTTTTTATAAAGATATGGGGACCATCCTTATTTGGTACAAGAAAGAGTTGCTCACTGATTTCTGCTCCAGTTTCCTAAACTTTTGTTTTCTTTCTCTCCCACTTGTCTTCCACCTCTTCCCCTCTGCAGACAGACTTCATGCTTCAGGTGTTTCAACCCAGTCCCTCTCTGGCTCCTCGGATGCCCTTCTCCATTGGGCAGGTCACAATGCCCATGGTTATGCCCAGTGCAGATCCCCGTTCCTTGTCTTTCCCGATCCTGAACCCTGCCCTTTCCCAGCCCAACCAGCCTTCCCCACCCCTTCCTGGCTCCCATGGGAGAAATAGCCCTGGCTTGGGTTCCCTTGTCGGCCCCCATGGTCCACACGTGCCCCCTGCCGCCTCCATCCCACCTCCCCCAGGCTTGGGTGGTGTTAAGGCTTCTACTGAAACTCCCCGGCCCCAACCAGTAGACAAACTGGAGAAGATTCTGGAGAAGCTGCTGACTCGGTTTCCACAATGCAATAAGTAAGTATCTTTAAGGATTAATTTAAAAAGTGTTTTTCAGAGAAATGTTTATGGGTTAAAATAGGAGAGGTTTCACAGATATTCCTCATGAGTGTAATATAGAATCTCTCCCCCTCAACATTTTTCTTTCTTAGGGCCCAGATGACCAACATTCTTCAGCAGATCAAGACAGCACGTACCACCATGGCAGGTCTGACCATGGAGGAGCTGATCCAGCTGGTAGCTGCGCGACTGGCAGAGCACGAGCGGGTGGCAGCAAGTACTCAGGTAAGAAAAGCTACTTGGCGGAGAACTCAGACCTGCTGAGATGTTGGGGAAGAGGTAGATTTCGGAAGTATTTGGGGTGGGAAGAAGCATTGCAGCCAGGGGTATCTGGCCTGCTTTCTTCCTTTGCTGAGCTGGGAAATGAATGACTTCTCTTTGTTAAATGCCCTGTTTCTCAGATGTTCCTCCCTCACTGTGACAACGTTTCTGCCCACAGCCCCTTGGTCGGATCCGGGCCCTGTTCCCTGCTCCATTGGCCCAAATCAGTACCCCAATGTTCTTGCCTTCTGCCCAAGTTTCATATCCTGGGAGGTCTTCACATGTAAGACTCTATTCTTTGAAAACTGGGATGTGGAGAAGCTGGGGGTGAGGAGGGAGTGGGTTTATAGGTGGAGCGCAGGAAGAAGCCATCGTCTCCTCAGCTGGGTTGTCAACAGCCCCAGCTGGGAAAATGCAGGTACTGTGTATTGGAACTTTTCTTTCTTTTGGTGTAAAATCTTTTTGCTACGTGGAAAGAGTAGATGGAATCATGGGCATATAAGGCAAGGAGGCCCAGAGGTTCCTTACTCTTTTGACTGTCCCTCCTCTGCTGTGCAGGCTCCAGCCACCTGTAAACTGTGTCTAATGTGCCAGAAACTTGTCCAGCCCAGTGAGCTGCACCCAATGGCATGCACCCATGTGCTGCACAAGGAGGTGGGTGCTGCATGCCTTCCTCTTTTTTCCACTCTTTCTTTTTGACAGCTGAGATAATTTTCTTGAACATTTTACAGTGTTGATGCTCCTCATTAATATCTAAACATAAGGTTTTCAGTAAATCGTGGCTTAAATATCAGCAGAATTCAGAAGACTGGCAGCTAGGCTCTCCCAGCTTCCTTCTCCCCCATTCCCTGTAGGGGACTGGACTGGATAAACAGTTCATACTAGAACACTGATAGTCACTGTCTTGGAAAATTGACAATAAGATATACATATCTAACCATTGTTTCAGATGTACCGTTGCCAAGAGACTTTGCTTAGATGAGAGGAATGGAATAGGGAACCTGAATATGAGATTAGTAACTCCTTTAATAAAATAGTTGGAAGGCTGGCCTATTAGAGATTAGCTTCACAAACTGACAAGTTATTCCTGTCTTTTATGATGGTACCAGACAGAGTTAAATCTCTTAGCACCAGGGATGATTTTTTTTTTTTACTATTTTGTTTTGTTCATTTTGTTTTTCTAAGAGGTAGAAACTGAATTTATATCTAAATTCTTGGTAAGGGAAAATCCTGAATAAGATTTGAGGGCGATGGGTATTAGGAGATGGAAGCTCATCTCAGGCTAAATGGATGACAAGAAGGAACAAGCCTGTAGACAGTCAGCAGAAAGCAGCTTCACACTGTTATTAGCTGATTGTTAATGTTCCCTGTAAAACAAGATCAGGTTCACCTGCTCTGAAGACTCTTCTGGCGGTACAAGCCAGTGAAGCAGCCCTTGCAGTCCCCCAGTGAGCTTTTCTGACTCAGTAAACATCCCTTAGACCTGTTGAGCCTTAACAGCGCTCTCTCCCCTCCTTCCCTCCATCTTTCCAGATGAACCTGAGGTATGTCTTTCTTTCTTTCCAGTGTATCAAATTCTGGGCCCAGACCAACACAAATGACACTTGTCCCTTTTGTCCAACTCTTAAATGACGGACCTGACTGGGGAGGAAGAAGAGGAGAAACTGATGTGAACAGGAAGCGCGGGTTCAAGATTTCTAAAACTCTATATTTATACAGTGACATATACTCATGCCATGTACATTTTTATTATATAGGTAATGTGTGTATAGAAAGTCTGTATTCAGATGTTCGTAAATGAAAGTATGTATATTATGCAGAAATGGTCTGTCCCCCTCACCTTGCAATTCCTCTGGGGGAAGCAGATTGTAGGTAAGATGGTATTTAATTTGGCCTTGAAATTATGATATTCCTGCCTAGGGCTGTTTTCAGATACAATATAAAAACATCTAGGAAGCTGCTCTTGCTCTAAGGCCACCCTGCTCTGACTTGGCTCAGCCTGTAGTCCATTTTCTTAAGGCTCACGTATGCCGATTTGAACCCTGGTGCTCACCTGCTGTCCAGCCAGATGCCTTGCTTATTGAAAGCCTCCGGAAGCCTCAGTGCTATTCTAGTCCCTCTACTCCAAATGGAGAAAATGAGACTGATTGAGGAAACAATATATAACCCTGATAGTTTGATTTTTCGTTGAACATTTTACTGTGTTAACACTCATTATTTGTACATAGACATTAGGTTTACAGAATAGTCTGTTTACATCAGCAAAATTCACAGTCCCAGAATAACAACATAACCAGGTCCCATTTCCCCCATGCCTCCACAGACTTCTCTCCACCCTACTTCCTGGATAGTCATCTCTTTAGAAACTAGCATAGCCCACAGGTCTTTCCTGGGCCAAGCCATCCCTTTCCACCACTGACTTGGCTTCTGATCAAGCTTTCACAGACCAACCTTGTGAAGTCCTCACCGCTTCCCCTTCACTTCTGGTCTTCTAGTCTAGCTATCCCCCCTCCCCTTGAAGGTTAAGGCAGTTGGTTCACAACCAAGTTGTTGGGTGACCTTGGGTGAGTTCCAGGCAGGCCCTGGGGTGAGGAGATGTCTGTGCAAAATTCCTTTCAGGATGATCTTGGGATATGGGTTTGAATTTTTGAAGCAAGAAAGCTATGGGGGACATGCTTCCTGTCCTGGGAAAAATGGAGACCAAAGTGCTATGAAGAAGGGAGGTTAGATTTCAAGTTTATAAGTCATTTGTTCTATGGATAGCTATCTGGAACTAGGTCATTTTTTCACCTCTGCTTATTGAGCGCTTTCAGTTTCTAGGTTTATACCTGGGAAAGCTGTGTTTCTATTAGAGCTTTGAATCCTTCCCTATCGCTTTATCTTTACTCCTAATGGAAATGGCTTCAGCTCCCTTCTCTCTTGGAATTAAACAAGTAAAAATTAAGCAGTAATAAAAAAAAATTAGCTCCAGGAAAGGATATGATTATATTACCAACAGGTGAATTTTTCCCATTCTGGGACCTGGAAATGCTTACTCGCACTAGTAGTACATATGAAGGTAGCAAAGATTTCTCCTTTCAGAGCCAAATAATTCTCTCCTCTCTGTTTATGTTACTCTTCCTTGTCTTTCATCCTTGTCTATCAGCTCATGAACATACTCTTTCTCTTCTCTGGTCTTACTTGTCCCGGTTTATTGACTGGCAACAGTGTAAGGAAATGGATTTCCTGGGATCTCCTTGGCATCTTTTTTTTTTTTTTTTTTTTTTTATAAATTTATTTATTTTATTTTTGGCTGCATTGGGTCTTCGTTGCCGCGCACAGGATTTTCTCTAGTTGTGGTGAGCGGGGGCCACTCCTCGTTGTGGTGCGTGGGCTTCTCACTGCGGTGGCCTCTCTTGTTGCGGAATATGGGCTCTAGGCACGCGGGCTCAGGAGTTGTGGCATGTGGGCTCAGTAGTTGTGGTGCATGGGCCCAGCCGCTCCGCAGCACGTGGGACCCTCCCGGACCAGAGCTCGAACCCGTGTCCGCTGCACTGGCAGGCGGACTCCCAACCACTGCGCCACCAGGGAAGCCCTCCTTGGCATCTTGTAGGGTGATGGAAATGGCCTGAGTACTCCCCACTGTAGCGGTCAGATGACCCACTTTCTTTGGTTAATGAAATATTAATGACTCTGGTTTGGTAGCCATCATGAACAGGGAATGTGGCAAAATGGAAGACCGGTTCCTTTGTTCTTTTCATTTGGTGGGGGGAATTCATTTTTTATCTTGTGATCTTAACATTTTATCTCCCCTTAACTTTGCAGCAGGCTTTGGGCCACTTGCAGTATTTTTCAGTATCCAATGAAAATATAGAAATTAGAAGTGGGTCTAAAAAATATCCTGTTTCTTTTCCACACATCTTTGACACCAAAGGGGTAAAGAGAAAAAAAGAGGGGATGGGGGGCTTAACTGCTTCCTAGTGAAAGCCCGTGGAAACCAGCTGCAGCAGGAAGACCGTGTGGTGGAGGGTGTGCGTGGGGGCCGGGACTCATCGTCGCTCTTTGCTCTTTCTCGTTCAGGATCAATCCGAAAGCAACAGTTAAGTCTTGGCCACCCTTGTTCTCCCTTTTCCCTCTGTCCACTGGCCTGCACTGGTACAAGCGGTGCAGACCCCCGGGGAAGGCCCCTGATGCAGGGAGCGGAGATGGGACAGTCATTTTTCTGGCATAGAATTTAAAAATAGAAATGTAGAATACATATTTTTACAAGGAAGAAGCTGTTGTCTAGATTTTTTTTTTTTACACTTTAGAGTTCATGGTTTCAGGGTAGAAAGGAAGAAACTGTTAAAAGAAAAATAAGTACAAGTTTTCTCTTTCAAAGAAAAAAATAGGACAGTGAGACTTACTAAGGAAGGGGTTGAGTTTTATACCCTGGAAAGAGCTGGGAAAAAGCCAGTTTTCCCCAACGTGGGTCGAAATTATAAAGTGGAATGTGACATTTTCATTTCACGGTAGCAATTCTGGAAGTTTATTTACACAGTAAGTTCCAAGCTGGAAGTGGACAGTCTCTCCAGTCTTCCTGTCAGTCTCTGTGGTTACGGGGTGTTCCCCGTCAGCCAAAGCAGCACCAGGTGCAGTGGGAATGAAGAGGACTCAGATAAAAAACTGCGACTCAGTATTCTTGTTTTATTGGTTTATGGCTTGTGGGCAGCTGGCTGAGGCCAGGATCTCCAGGGGCCCTCTTTGTATTTCCCTCTCCCTCATCAGGTAATTCTACACTGTGAGGGTCCCATACCTGGAAGCAGTGTGTTGAGCAGAGAGGGATAGGATCCAGTGGAGTAGTAAGAAAATGCAGCTCTTCCCATTAACACTGGTATCATAGTCGACTGGCTTAGAACTGATACGGAGGAAATGAGCTTGGTCCCCACTGTCTAGCCCAAGAACCAGCCTGGGTACCCAAGTACTATTAGGAGCGGGGAATAAAGAGCAGGATAGGGGCAAAGGATGGCCTCCATCAAGGGGCTCTTGTGAAGGGAATTAGGAAGCCCAGAGGCTGTCATCCTTTTTCCACTCAGCCTTGTTACTGAATGCAATGCTGGTGGAGCCAGAAAGCCCTGTGTTCCTGACATTCTTGGTATAATACTAGTGCCACTGTGGGATGCCTTAGCCAAATAAATGAGGGAGACCTTAGAGACAGGGAGAAGGCAATGAAACTGCTCTGTATTATGTCAAGATCTTACTACCACTTACAGCTGAACAGGAAGAAATCCAGGCAGGGGGTACAGGGCATCAACTCTATACCTGTTGAATGAATCTTTAGAAGTCTGCTTTCAAGGATTAGATAGGAGAGGTTTCCTATCTATTCTTAGCACCTCAGCTACAAAGCTCTGGAGGAATAGGACTGGGGGAGGGGGTGAACAGGTAGCCAGGAAGACAAAGTGCAGCCTTGTTATATTTGCTCTATTCCAGCTGCTTTCCCATAGGGCACCTAGGGCTTCCAGGGTTGGGGATGTTTCAGTGCTACCAGTCACGTGTAGAGTAGAAGGTTCAGGTAGGGACAAGGAGTTAATAAGGTAGAAATTCATTTGTTAGATGGAACCTTTGAGTGGGCACTTTTCCTTTAAGAGAGTTAAAAAGAGCTTTTTGGCTAGAGAAGCCCTCCTTCCCATCGCACTTTTGGTCAGGCTGCGACCACAGAAAAGAAGACGTTGGGAAGCAGCACCCATCTTAGAAGGTGGGATTCTATCTTGGAGATGCTGTGTAAAACTGGGACGGGCGGGCGGTCACGTTCTGGCCTTGCCTCGCTTTGATCCCCGCTTCCCTGTCTTTGCACTCCCTCTCCTTCTCCTCGTCCAGCCACCCCCATTTGTACAAATTATTTGTACAAATTATTTTTAAATTATTTTTTAATTCAAGAGGCAGTCTTTGCACCAATGTTATAGGCTTGTCTATACAGTCCCTATCTCTAAAGCAAACAGCAAACGGTGCATCCTTTCCCGCTGACTGTGGCCAGCAGGGAAACAAGATTGGCCCTTTCTCTGCTAGGGTACTGCAGAGACACACGCTGGGGCCACCTTACTTCTGGAACTAAGAAAAGAAGAATACTTTGGGTTGGAGAATCTAAAGGGATGGTGGACAAAGGTTCAGGGCTGAAGTTTCAAGCAGCAGAATTTCCCAACTCAAGTTTGAGGTGACCAAGAGTATTCCCGCCATCAGAGCACGTCTTTCTTCCCTCTCCTGGTTCCTACAGGTGCAGTCCCTGCAACCCACCTTGCCAGCTTTTCCTTTTCTGTCAAGGCAGAGGCATTTGTGGGTGGGTGAGGGTCTTGAGGTGCTCTGGCCCCAGGTGCCATCTGTGTCTCCTCCTCGTGACCAGAGCGAACCACCAGATGTGGTCCAGGGGGATCTCTCTCTCCTGCCCGTGGGCCTCCTCACTTCAGCAGGGAGATGTCATCAGCAAAGTCATCATGCTGATGGCGCAGGCAGCGGAGGCAGCGCCACTGACACACCATAAGGCAGAGGGGCAGCATGAAGAGGGCGCAGATGGCAGCCATGACATAGGCTATGGTCATGAGGGTCGATTCGTCTGTCTGGGGGATGTTGTAGCCACAGTCTTCCATGTCCAGGGTGACAAAAGGACCTTCGACCGCTGCTGTCCTGAACTCATCGTGCACTGGAGAAAGGGCAGATGTGAGTCACGGAGCAGTTTGGATGACACACCCAAAAGAACTTCCCGGGACAGGCCTTGAAACCAGCCCTTGAGGAGGCCGTAGAATCTCCCTCCTGGGAGATATTAAGGAGCAGGACAGAAAGCCGTTGCTAGGCGGAGGCGTGGCTCTCCTCCCAGGTCACTGGGGACAACAACCCTTTCCTGTCTACCTGTCCAGTAGGACAGGGCCCTAAAAGTCAGTTATTCTAAGTGGACCAGAAAGCCAGCCCTACATATACCTAGTAAACTCACCTGCTCCTGCTGAAATTCAGTTGCAAGACCCTGCCAGTAGCATTCAACCTGGGCATACGGCAGCTGACAGGGTCACTATAGGCCCAGCCTGCCACCCTTGGATCTAGAGCTTCCCGAGGTGCCGAGGCAGCTCTTGCTGTTCTGGGTCTCCAACAGAGGTTGCCAGTCCAGGCAGGGGTCAGCATGCCAGGCGATACAAAAAAAGCACAAGGACCAACACTAGCTTTTACACCATACGTGGACTCTGGCTTGAGGCAACTGTTACTCCCTCCCAGACTGACAGGGGCCCGGGTACCCTCACCGCTGGACAGGGAGAACGTGGATAGACTGACCCCACACCCTCGTCCCTGGCGCTCTCACCATGGCAAGCACTGACAGCAAAGCCAAGTCGTTTCCGGGCCCGATCAAAGACAACGTAGAAGCCCTCCATGATAACGGCTCCCATGACGGTGCCCGTGGATGACTGTGAGATGGCGAACTTGTAACAGTCGTCTTGGGATGTGGCCACATCTTCCACTGGCCGCAGGTATTGCTAAGGATAAGCAATCAAAGAGTGAGAGTATGTCTTCCTCCATTCTTCACCCCATCTCTGCCTTCTTGGTATCGATGCCCTTAGGCTGCCTTTCCCTTTGCCAGCCCTGAGCCCCGAGAGGCTGGTTTTTCCCAGAGCCCTTTACCGCTGGGTCCTCGTCTATTTTGTCTTCCAAGTTCTAGCTAGGAAGCCATGCCTGCTCACTCTTTCTCTATATATCCTTGGTTCCCGTCCTGGGATCCCACTGATTCAGGCCAGGGACGTACCTGTGGAAGGATGGTGATTCGGAAGGACTGATTGGTGACCTCACCCATTAGGTAGAGTGAGATGACCGGGAAAATGTTCCACGGGGTGGTGCCTGCTTGCCAGCACACCAGCTGCTCCCCGAGCCAGAAACCGTCTGGGAACTTCTCCGTCTGTGTTGATGAGAAAAGGATAAAGATGAGGAAACGGCCTCTTTCACCATCTCGCCTCTCCCATTTTCAGATAACACTTCCTGGGCCCTTTACTTGCTTTTCCATGAAATATGCAAACTGGGGAAAGGTCAGCCGAAACCCAAGGATTAGAGGAAGAGAGCGAGAGAGTAAGGCCAAGACCTTGGGCTGGGGGACTGTGTGCTGAGCAAGCTGAGGCCCGTAGCAGAGCACCGTTGTTTAAGAGACCTAAGTAGAGGGATCTCAGGGTAGACATCTTGGCTCTTGTGGAGGGACGTGCCTCTCACAGACCTCCTGTGACACAGTCATCTCTTGTACCCCCGTCCTTAGTCCCACTGACCGAGGAGGCTGCCTTGATGGATTTGACAGCAGCTGCAAACACTTTCCTGGGCAAACGAAGGTTGGTGGTGCCGCTGTCAACGATGCTCTTGTCATAGTTGTACTAGAGGGAGAAGAGGCGGTTAGAACATCAAAAGCCTTCTTGATGCCAGGCTTTGGCCAGAATTGGACGGCTGAGGCTGACTGCTTGGGGTCCTTCCTGGGTTGGCATCCTGGCTTTGCCACTTCTTAGGTGGATCTCCTTGGGCAAGTTACTTAACATCTGTGCCTCAGTTTCCTCATCTGTAAAATGAGGATAATAATACTACCTACCTCAAAGAGTTATTATAAGCATTAAATAATGTATTTGAAGTGCTTAGAATTGTGCCTGGGCGGCACACAGGAAGCATTCAATAAATGTTAACTCTTATTATCTTGGGTGGGTAGACATTCTCTAAATCTTGAAAAGAAAAACACCTCGTGTGATGCTTTTAACTTTTCATAATACGTTTGTATCTGTTCTAATTTAACATGCATGAAGAATCTAGGTAAGGAACACCCACATAGTTTAACTGCCATTTATTGGGTCTTGCTGTATGTCAAGCACCGGGATAAACACTTTATTCACTTTCTCTGTTTTCACCACCGTCTTTGGAAAAGCTGTTTTTACTTCTGTTTTGCAGGTGAGGAAACTGAAACACAAAATAGTAACTTGCCTGAGGACACAGAGCTAGAGCAGAGCTAGAAACCCAGGTCTTTCTTACCCCGAAGCCAGACTCTTCTACTACGTCATGTCACACTGCCTCGCAGACGACTTGCCCAAGGTCGTAAAGCAAGGCAGTGACCGGAGTCCAGATGTGCTTTTTTCCGTGCCAGACCATATGCCATGCAGCCTCTGGGAAAGTGCTAAGCCAGTCCCTAGCCCCAACCCTCAGGTCCCGCCATGTGACCATTAAGCTCCTTGCTGTTCCACGCTCAGCCCCCAACCCTCCTGTAGGTCCTGCACCTCAACCTCATCCTCCTAGCCTCATAACTCGGCGTCTGGCCTCACGCCATGTTGCCTCCCCCTTGCCTTTCGTTGCCTCCCTCAGGTTTTATTACCTCCTTGCAGTCCATTTTCAGATCCTGTCCATTGATCTCCACCCGCACAATGATCACCTCGTAATACCATTCCCGCCGGATGGGTGTGTACCAGAGGCTGCCCATGTACAGCGAGTGGTCGATCCCCCCGATGATCTAGGGAGAAAAAGAGCCAGTACCCGTGTGCCAACACAGAAGGACAAGTCACCCAGAGGGCAAGCATAGGATCAGTCATTTCTGGGGTGGCAAGGCACTCTGCACATCACCTTTCTCATCTTCCTGCTTCTAATCAAACCACGCCCTAAAGCGATTGATACTTTCTTAAATGTGTTAAGGATGTGTTCAGGGGAAAAGGCTTTCCAGGATTTTTAATTGTTTCAGAATCACACAGCCCTTGATATAAAGTTATTTAAACCTAAACTGGCATCGTAAATGTTGAGTGAGTGATAATTTGCTTCTGTTGTAAGTTTTATTTTCGCTGCTTGTTGGAGATAGAGAACCATTCACCAGTTGTCCTAAATGAATTAATAAATAGACTTTTAAACTCCTTACATCTCTGCCTTCTGATCATCAGACTGAACAGTCTTGATTTGAGAGGCCTTATTTTCATTTCCTTTGAAATTTTCCTAATCATCTGTCATCCGTTCCAAGTTTACCATAGGAGCCTCAAGTCCTTTCTGGAATAACGCAAGGAAGGAAAGGGTAGAAAAAGAAAAATGGAGGTGGGGAACATAGAGAGGTTTCTCTTGCTTCTCAGTGGTGGAGCCCAAGGCTGTGGTGTGGCCTCAGAGGGTAGGGAAGCAGCAGGTGCTCACGTCTCTGCCCAGTGCCCGGGCCTCCCCTCTCCTAGGGCCCACTCACCATGCTCCCTCCAACTGAGGCCAGCACTTCCGACTGGTTGAGGGGGAAGCCAGCACCACAGAGCTGCAGGGAGAAGAGGTTGGGCACGTGGGTCTGCTTTACCAGCGAGTCAAAGAATGGCTCCAGGGAGTCGTCAGGCTGTGACAGAGAGAGACAAGGAGTGAATCCTCGCACAGAGGGCCCTAATGGAAAGGGGAATGGGAGGGCAAAAGCAAAACTTGGGGGATGTTCCTTGGGAAAGACCATCCTGAGGTACTGAGATGTGGTAGAGAGAGGGACAGCAAGACACACAGGCAATGCAAACAGGAAAGATCTGTAGGATCGTTGATCCCCATCTGCTTAACCTGTTTCAGAGTTATGGAGGCCTGTCTTACTCTTAAAGATCTTAGCGTCGATAGAAAAGATAGCCTGTTCCTCTACCTGTCACCATAGTTCTGCCTTCTGTAGGGATGAAATTCAGACTGCCACCCCATCCCCCTGTAAAGTGATTCTTTAAACTGATTTGTTTCCCTCCCTTATTCAGTTCCCTCCCTTTCTCTTCCGCAACTCCGTCCCTGTGTAGCATGCAGTGTGCAGCGTTCAGGCAGAGTGTCTAGGGCTAGGCCTTGTTCCTCTCACCCTGGCGATCTCAGCGTAGGCCAGCCCCAGGATGCCCTCCCAGTTGGAGCCATTGATGAAGAACTTGTCTGATTCAGTGATGGCGGCGATGTTGGCACGCACGGTGACGTTGGGGCCATGGGGGATGCTCACCAGGTCGGTGCCCAGCTCCCCCTCCCACTTGCCCTGGGTGTAGGGCACGTACACGCCCTTCCGGAGGTCCCGGTATGTACTGGACCTGTGCAAAGCAGGCAGAGATATGTTGGGTGCGTAACCACAGCTGGTACATGGAGCCAGCATCTAACCTACTCCCAGACGCCTGATCTCATCTTGGTCATCTACATAAGACAAGATGCTGTCAGGCTGCTCAACAGAACATCCATAGATCCTTCACCGGGAACAGAATAAGTGACCTTGCAGACAGACGTGGGGAGCTGTCTCTGGGGCTTGCTCTCCTGTGTCCATAGCTCGTATTCCTAGATCTGGAGCTCAGGCCCTGGAAGAACAAGTCTAGGCTTTGTGTATTGTGACTGCTGCTGCTGAAGGGACAGCTAGCGGGCATCTCCCACCCCCGCCCCCTGACCTTATCACGCTCTTAAAGAAAAGGAGCCATTGACTCTTTTGCTGCCTTGGGACCCAGTGGTACCATCTGAGTGGTAGAGAAAGTACCAAGCGGGTGAGCGTGGAACCTCTTCAGCAAATTCTTCCAAGGAAGGAGTTTGCACGAGCACCTCAGCAGGGCGAGCAGGCAAGACACACCACTCGGATGAAACAAGCTGATCACCATGTGTCACCCCCACCTGTGTGGAATCACGCCTCTGACCAGGGCTGGTGTGTGTGATGGGGGCAGTGATGGGACACAGACAAGGAGCTGGAATGAATTCCCTTTCGTGGACCCTGGCCATAACCCCCTTCCCTGACTGCCTTCTTTAGATAGGGAAGTTAAAGGGCAAGGGACCTAAGAAGGCGCCTTTGGCATTTGCCTAGTAGTCCAAGAATGGGGTGTCAGTCTCGACTCACATGTTTTCACACACAGATACGCCTCAGACATTAGATGGCCTCTCGCCACTTCCTGCTTCTCTGTTAAAGGGGCTCCCAGATCATCCCTCACTGCCTCTGTTACCTTAAAAACCCACTTCCACCCTCCCTCCCACCTGTTAGCTAAGTCCAGCTGCTGGAACTCCTGGGAGGCAGGGAAGCATTAGCTTTCAGTCCCTGATATCAGGCCAGGCAGTGGGGCCATGGAAGGCTCTTCCTTCCCTTCCTTGAACCGTGCAAAGCCACCGAGAGTAGCCCCCAGGCGAGGACACAGTGAAGGGAGCTGTCACTGCAGCCTGCTCAGCCTAGACTTAGGTGGTGGTGTCAGAAAACCAGAGCCACTGAGGGGTGTGGGTTGGAGTCCCCGAGCCTCCCCATTCCGGCAGAGGGGAGGAGACCTCGAGACTGCACTGGGAGCTTTGGGGCTGCTCGCCTTCCTGCTTTCCCTCCCCCGGGAAGCTGCCCTATCTCGGAACTGAAGCACTTCCTGGCTGTGCCTCAACTTATCCTTCCCATAGTTTACCTCCTCAACCCTCCAGCCCCTCCACTCTTCTCTTCTGGTCACTGTTGCCTTCTTTTCCTTCCCTCCTCCCTAGCAGGAAGAAAGGCTCTGTGGAGCTGGTCCTTCTCCCTGCAGCCCTCCCCCGACCCTCCTTGGCCCTGGATCCTTGGGAAGAGCCTTGCCCCGTGCTCTCCCCACACTCACAGCTGCCTCTGGTAGTAGCGGTGCAGGAAAGGGTGGGGGGCGGCCCCCACTGCGAAGTTACTGCTGCCTGTGTCCACCAGGATGTTGAGCTGTCAGAGAAAGGGGAGAGAAAGATGCTAGGACAGGAGGCCTGGACTCACTCCCTTCATTGTCCTGTACCCTCCCCATCCCCCAGCTACGTGGTCTTCCTTTGGAGTGTCCAGGGTGAAGCTTCCAGATGCAGGACTGGACAGGCTGGCCCTGCTAGTACCACAACCACAGACAGAACATGGGGTCCTGTGACACCCTCAGCATGGCCTCAGAAACCTTGTGTCTGTTTTTGTCTTCTCTGCAGAACTGGAACATTTTCTATGTCATCAGAGCCATATAACTGGTGTGTGTGTGTGTGTGTGTGTGTTGTGTGTGTGTGTTTCCATTCCTATTTCTGTCTACCTGCAGGTGCCCTTCCTCACTCTGTACTGGCCCAGTCTGCCTGCAGAGCTTGCCCGTTGCCCTCCTCTCTGGTTCTCCTGGGAAGCACATCACCGGCAGGCAGCCTGGCTCATCCCCCTCCAGCTCAGAGACGAGCTATTCTAGGAGCTGGCACTGACCAGGGGCGCTGTGGGGACCACAATGGCATGTTGAGGCCCACGTGTTTCTGACCCTGGCTGCCAGAATGTGGCTCCCCATGAAGGGCCCCCCTTCTGTCTCAGAGGTGACACAGACCTATGAGTCCCACTGTCAGAAATAGTGGGACTATAGCCAGGAGCCCTGTATGAGGTCCTGGTGAAAAGCCATCTCCTCGGGGCCCTGGTTTTGGCTCATTGAAGATGGACAGGTGTTGTCTTGCTGTTCCTTCTGTGCAGCTCCTTCTACGTCTCTTCTACCTTGTCCTCCTTCCTCCTGAGATGGCCTGACCCCTCCTCAGCCAGTCAGCCATTTTTTTGATGCCTCCTATATCCTCACAGGCAAAAAGGAAAGGGCCCTGTCCTCAAAAACACAGTAATCTATAAAGTGAATCCTCTCTTTTTTTAAAAATAAATTTATGTTTTTAATTTATTTTTGGCTATGTTGGGTCTTCGTTGCTGTGTGTGGGCTTTCTCTAGCTGTGGCAAGTGGGGGCTACTCTTCATTGCGGTGTGCAGGCTTCTTACTGTGGTGGCTTTTTTTATTGCAGAGCACGGGCTCTAGGTGCAGGGGCTTCAGCAGTTGTGGCGCACGGGCTTAGTTGCTCTGCGGCATGTGGGATCTTCCCGGACCAGGGCTCGAACCCGTGTCCCCTGCATTGGCAGGCAGATTCTCAACCACTGCGCCACCAGGGAAGTCCAAGTGAATCCTCTCTTGCCCACTTGTGTGTCCTTCACCTCAGCTTCTCCCCTGACCTCAGGGCCCTCCATTTCTGCATCACCTCTCCTCAGTGCAGTGAAGTCAGCTGACCTTGGCCTTGCTGCAGGCTCTGACCTTGTCACATAGGGCAGGTCACTGTGTTTCGTCCCCTCTGCCAGATCCTCCGGCTCCTTCCTGCTCTCAGTGGTCCCTGGTAGGTCTGCTGACCGCACCTCCCCCAGCGGCCGCTCAGGCTTCCTGGCCTCCCCATGGCCACTGTCCCCTGGCTCTCTGACCCTGCTTCCTCCCTCCTTCCCAGCCCCCACTCCTGGCCTGGCTCCCATTTCCCTCCCCGCCCCTCTGCCCCTACCTCTCCCCGTGTCCCTCTCCCCGGTCTCTAAGCAGCCACTGGCCCCAGATGCTGTGCTTTCAGAGAATCAATAGAGCTAGAGGCACAGCAGTTCAGATTTCAATCAGCCAGGTTAATGATTAAAAAGGCTTCTTCACCCACCCACTCCCCAGAACCCGCTCTCCCACCTGCCAGGACTCTGGTCTCTGCGCCACGGCTGGCCTCAGGCTTACAGGCGCCCCTGCTATCACTGGACCCCAAAGAAAGGGTCTCCTCCACAGCGCTGGCGCCAGTGGCTGTAGGGGGGACCGCCTGGAGTGTGTGTACCTGGCCGGCTCTAGGAGAATCCAACCACCTTTGACACTGGAATGGAGCTTTATCTGGGGGCTCTGCTCGGCTGGCCCAGGCCCCCTCCTCCCCACTCCTCTCTGTCCTGTACGGGAGGAGCCCTCTCTGCAGGCCACTCCCTCCTCAGCCCGGGGGGCCCATCAGTCCTGGTGCCCTTCCGGTTCCAGCCTTTCTCCTCACCTGAGGAAGTTCTCCCCACTCCGCCCCCAAGGGGGTCAAGCCCGGGGAGGAATGACCCCTCCCTCCCATTGCCCTCTCTTTAAACCCCCAGCCCCAACACCAGGAATTCAGGCCCCCACTGCTCTCTGTGCTGCCCCCTCTCCACCCTCCACGCACACAAAAAAGGGAAACCAAAATAAACACTCGCCACTTCCTCCTGAGCAAATGTCCTTCTGTCTATTTACCCTTTGCACTGTGATCCTGCTTCCGAGAGAAGTGATTTTGGTCCTGTCCTTCCAACATTTCTATCGTGAGCCCCCTGGGCAGCCCGAAGGAGGAGGGTTTGTGTGCGCCCAACCTTACCAGACGCCCTCCCCTCTACTTTCACCCAGCGGGGGGCCATCAGGTGACCCCTCCCCCCATCTCCCACAAGATCATTCCCACATGCCCCGTCCATCCTGCCTTTCCACAATCCCTCCTCCTGCCTAAGGAGGATCCACCCCTCATGCCACACCCCCCACCCCCAAATCTGGATTCTTCCTGTTGGCATTTACAAATGCTTGTCTCTTCACTAAAAAAAAAAAAAAATCTTTAATCTCACATCCGCCTCCAGCTAGCCTCTCTCTCCTCTCCCTTCACAACCAACGTTCTCGGCCAAGCTGTCTTCATTTCTTCACCTCCTACTCATCCCGCAACCCATTCTCAAACTGAGTTTCGCCTCTATCCCTCCCTCCACTATAAAACAGCCCTTACTACAGTTACCAATGATTTCGTGTCCCCAAATACAAAAGACAGTTTTCAAATCAATCCTCATCTTCTTGACTTCTCTGGAGCATTCAGCGCTGCCGACCCCTCCCGCCTTGAAAGACTCTTCCCTGTCACCCTATCCCGCGCTTTCCTCCTACCTCTCTGATAGGATCTTCTGTCTACTTTGCAGGCTCACTTCTCAAGGCCTGGGCATTGGTCCCCTTCCCCTCCTGCTCTACTCTGTCCTTAGGCCATCTCATCCATGGCAGCGGCTACAATGACCACCTATGTCCTTATGCCTCCTGAGCTTTCAGCTCTAGCCCCTTCCTCCCCTTTGAACTGCCTCAAAGACACCTCGAATTCAGGATGTCCATGGCTGACCTTACCTGGTCCTGCCCATCTGTTTTTTCTTCACAGTTTCCTACATTAGTCACCATCCATCTGTTCCATAAGTCAGCAACTTCAGAGACATCCAAACACCTTCCTCTTCACATCCCCATCTAAGGCATCAAAGAGTCCTGTCCAATTAACCTTCTTAAAAGTCTCTGAATGTATTCATTTCTTGCCACCTCCTTTGCCACTCCTGGCCAAGCTATCATCATCTCATCCTGGAGTATCACAATAGCTTTTCAACTGATCGCGGTACATCCACCGTTGACTTCTCCAACCTGTTTCTGCACTGTGGCTAGAATGATCTTTTCAAAGTGCACATGTGACCATGTTACCCTCCCATGTCAATGGCTTTCCTTTGTTATTAGAATAAAGACTTAAAGCTTTAACATTTCCTATAGGGCCCTTCATGGTCCAGCCCTGCCTACATAGCCAGCCTAGCTTGTCCCGTACTTCCCCGAGCCCTCTGCCCACCAGCCACACTGGCCTCATTTCAGGTCCTCCAATCAGCCATGGTCCCTCCCGCAAAGGCTGTTGGTCATTCACTCTGCCTGGACTATCCTCCTTTCCACTTGCAGTTTTGTCTACTCATCTCCTATCATCCTTCAGTCTGAGCTCAAAAGGGACTTCCTAGGGACCTCCCTGGTGGCACAGTGGTTACGAATCCACCTGGTAACGCACAGGACACGGATTCGATCCCTGGTCCGGGAAGATCCCACGTGACATGGAGCGACAAAGCCTGTGCATCACAACTGCTGAATCTGCGCTCTAGAGCCCTTGAGCCACAACTACTGAGCCCGCGTGCCATAACTACTGAAGCCTGCACACTAGAGCCCATGCTCCACAGCAAGAGAAGCCACCTCAATGAGAAGCCCACGCACCGCAACGAAGAGTAGCCCCCGCTCGCTGCAACTAGAGAAAGCCCGCGCACAGCAAGAGAAGCTGCGTGCAGCAATGAAGACCCAACGCAGCCAAAAAAAAAAAAAAAAAAAAAGGGACTTCCTAAGGGAGAAAGACCAGGTCATATTCTCTGATTAAAATGCTTCTGTAGGACTTGCCACTATAATGTCATACTGAATCTCATCTCCCCTTGTATCTAATTTTTTAAAAAATCCCCATCGTCTCCCTACTGGGTATCACAGTGGCTGGCAATAAGTATTTCTTGAATTAATGAATGCTTAAAGGAAAAAGGGGAAAGAGCTAATCTACCCTATTTTCGGGGTGAGGGAGGGATCTCTCAGGGGCCCCCAAACTATGGGTGTTTCTAGGTTATAGGTGTGGCTCTAGCTCAGACCTGCCTTCCTCTCACCAGGCCCCCTGGTTTGATACAGGCAGCCCGGAGTCCTGGAGCCATCTTACTTCCTCCCCATCCCTTGGGGCCAGGCCAACTCAGAAGTCCCTGTAGAGCTTGCCTATAGATGCCCAGAGGGCCGCAGCATGGAGTCAGGGCTAGGTCAGTGCCAATCACTTAACAAACAAATATGCCCCTGGGGGCCTCTGAGGGATGGCAGCTTCACGGGAAGTGCTAACAAGCCCCACAGGGAAAGGCACACTTGCCCATTCCATCCTGCAGGCAAGGATCCCCTGGAGGAGTCTGCAGCAATAGATCTTGGGCGATGAGACAGATGTGGAGCTGCTGAGTTCAGGGTAAGCTCTTTGTTCCCCAATCCCACCTGTCTTGGCCCCAGCTCTCACTAGCAGATGGGAGTTGCTTAGATTCTTCTGGATGAAAAGAGCCTTCAGGAGTCATCTGTCCATTGACCTGGAGATATGGGAGCTTGTTCCAGTTCTGAAAGATCTCTAGTTATTAAGATCCACCACCTTTCTTGGCAGCCTATGCTAGGGTCTTACCACTTTCGCTCTGGGAAAAGGGCTTTTTTTTTTTTCCTGCCGTGCGTTGCCGTGCGGCATGTGGGATCTTAGTTCCTCGACCAGGGGTCAAACCTGTGCCCCTACATTGGAAGCTCGGAGCCTTAACCGCTGGACCGCTGGGAAGTCCCTGGGAGGGGGCTTTAATTCTTCCTGCTAAAGGAAAGTCTGTTTTCTTCTGTGTGGGCCTCAGAGTTTACGGGGGAAGAGCCCTTATATTCTCGTAGTATAAGCCTTTCAGCTGAAGCTGAGATGTAGGAGCCTTTCTTCCATTTCACAGAGGAGGAAACTGAGACCAAGGGTAAATAAGAACTTGACCCCTCTTACACATAAGCCACAAAGCTAGGACAAGAGCCCCTTGGCTCTGACCGAGCCCCAAGTCTGCTCTTTCATCTTCTTGACCTTCCTGTCTCTCTCATTCTCTCTCATTTGGAAAGGAAATACATGGTAGATTGTTACACTAATGAATCAGACGCCCTGTCTCCATACCCTGGTGTGATCCCCTCTGACATTGACGCTGGGCTTGGCCATGTGACTTGCTTTGACCAATGGGACATCAGCAAAGGAGGAAGGCAGAGGCTTGTTAAGTGCTTGTGCACTGGGGAGACTAGCCTCTTGGAATGTGGCCCTGAGCTTGTACGTGAGGAGGCTCAGTCTTGCCTCCTTGAGGATGAAAGACTTCACGGAGAAAGAGGTCCAGCAGGCCCGGCTTAGTCCGGCCCCCAGCTGACCCACCAGCTGAATGCAGCCACACAAGGAGCCCAGGTAAGGTCTGTAGAATCACAGCCAGCCCACAGAATCCTGAGAGACAATGGCTCTCGTTTTAGTTTGTTACACTGCATCAGATAACTGCTACAAAACTACCTGAATTAAATCCTGAGATCCTTGACTTCGGGGCACCTACCCACCCATCGGTCAACTCCAAATACCATCTCTTATCACTTTTCCCCTCTCTCACCATCAAGTTTCTCAGTAGCACAATGATTTGTCACCTCTGTATATGCTGTTTCCTTTTCTTGAAATGTTCTCTCCCTGTTTCATCTAACTTCTGTTCAATTTTCAAGTCGTGGTTTAAACATTCTTTCTCCCAAAGGTCTTGCCCTGATGCCCCAGCCCAGATTAGGTTCCTCCTCTTGTAGGTCCTCAAGAACACCTGTGCTTCTTTGCCTACCCTTTCATCCAACTTGAAATCATTTGTCCAATGTCTGTCTGTCCTACACACTATGAGCTCCACAGGGTAGGGAGCACATTTCTGTGCTTATTATCTAATTCTTACCTAGCCCTCAGTAGGTGCTCCAAAACAATTTTTTTTAACTGTAATTGCCTCATTTGCTGCAGGTCTCTGTGACTCTACAGAGTCTTGCTATTAGTTCTCAGCCCCAGGGTCCTTGCAGGGGTGATTTTCAATCGGGTACTGTGTATGGTGATGATGGCAATGGATGCCCACTGTACCCACAAAATTGAGTAGCCACCCAGGTTCTTAGAGCAGTCGGAGTGATTTCAGGACTCGCTGGTCCCCGAGTCCTCTGAGTTAGCTTCATCTGCTTCCCTAAGTGGACATTCCCAGACCTGAGCTTGCCCAAGGCTGAGAGATGGGGGCAAGGAAGGACATGAGGAACCTCAAGTCAGCAGCTGGCCATGGCTGAGAGCCAGCGCAGCACACAGCTCCTGCCTCGAACTGAGTCTGGCAACTGGGTCCCATCCAGGCTCCTCTCACCTTGACCAAATCAGCTGACCCAATGGAAATGGACTCCTTTCTCAGACATATCCTCTGCTTCCACTTTGCTCTGCAGGCTGAAGCTGGCAATCAATACCTGGGAGCAAGCAGGCTCCCTGGTGCCACTTACCCCATCTTGGGCTGTTGTTTTTAAAGGAATCCTAAGGTGGTTGGGTCATCCCGAACTTTATCTAGGGCAGCCTTCCCCCTTTAGACAGGATGCTCCATTTCCCCCAGGCTCAAACCCAGCTCAACTAATATCTATCAGTGCTTCCTATTCAAATGAGATGATGATGCGAATGGTCAAAAAACTTACATGTCTGTTCTTAAAGATCTAAGACAATGGTTTTCAAACTTTTTTTCAAGCAGCAGAACCCTTTTCCGATCTCATTCAGGATCCCCGTGTACCAAAGAGAAAAAGCAGAGATGCTCTGCTTTAGGGAGAGCTTTTATTTCTTTGCTTCATCCCCTCCCTGTGGTGGCTCTCAAGGCATCTCTTTAGCACCTTCAGCCTCCACGGAACCCATCTGGGAAATCCTGCTAGGAGGGTATCACAGCCACTGCTACCTGCTTTTCATTGTCAGACAGTAAGTCCTTCCTGTTGTCTAACCTTGTCCCATCCACAGTTTACAGGGGCTGTAATAGTCTCTGAGTCTGTCCTCAGGTGAGAATGAAGCTGATCTCTGGCATAAGCCCACTTTCCTCCATGGCACCTGGTTGTGCTCAGCACATAGTTCTGTTTGCTTGAGCCATTGGGAGATGCCAGAGGTCATGCCTTGTGCTATTTGGTGAAAACTCCACAGGCGCTGGAGTCGAACAATTGGTGGGGTTCACCAAACCTGAGAGGCCAACCAAGGAGACATCCAGCCTGTACATAGTGGGGTTACAGTGGCCAGCAGACAGGGTAGCCACTGGGCCCATCCTGCCCAGGGAAGCTCAGGGCAGCTCTAGGACCAGGAAAATGGTGTTTCCTTTCCAGAACTCCCCACTGCCCAGGCCCCCTCAAGCGAGATGGCTCCCAGCAGACAGAGAAGTTAGTTGGCAGGTAGGAGGGCTTCCCTGAGAGATGTTTCTCTTCCTGGATTTTCAACCAAAATTTCTGCTTAGCTCTTTACTGGAGATACCCAAGAAGGGCTCTTGACCATCTACCTCAGTGAGGGGGCACGGTCTTTCTCAATGCCTCTCCCACTCCCAGCTGAATTCTTTCTTTCCAGACCTGGGGAGGAAGAGCAGGAGACAGGTGTGAAAGGACAGCCTAAGAGTCCCAGCAGAGGCCTACGTGCAACGAAGCCCAACCCCAGTTCATAGGTTGCCTCCCAGTGCCTGAGGCCCAAACTGTCTTGACTGGGGCTGGGCTTCAGGGTCATCTAACTTGGAGGGTGATTCTTTGAGTTCAAAGGTTTTTGACCTTTTAAGTACCAGAACTCAATCAATCAATCAATCAAACAAACCTGGAATTCCACTGTATAAATACAACAAAAGCTGACCTATTCTGGGAGATCTGGGGGCAGGTGGGACAGGGGAGGGCTTGGTGAGGGGAAAGGTGGAAGGTACAGTCTTGCCTCTTACCTTTCTCTTAACCTCTCCCTCACCCTTGAGGTCCCTTTACAGAACCCCACAGATCTCAGTCTGAAAACCATTCTAGGGAGGGGGTCAGGAAAACTACTTGGCGTCTTCATGGGTTCTGAGATCCTGAATCCTCATAGTTTTCTACTTCTCTGATCATTTTCTTTTGCTCCCTTGATCCCTCGTCTACATCCAATATTCTTTCCCTAATCGTTTTCCTCTTCTCTGTCCATTCTCTCAAACAAGTTCACTTGCTAACTTGGCTTCCACAAGCACCTCTCTACAGGTGACCCCTGAGTCTACCTGTCCAGTCCCAACTTGTCTCTTGGCTTCCAGATCCCCATTCTCAGCTGGTTGCTGGATACATCCACAAGAATTGTCCACTGGCATCTCAAAATCAACCAACATGTCCCAGACTATGGAACGCTGGAAAGAACCAAGTATTTGGACTTGGAATCCAAAGACCAGGATTTGAACCCTAGCTCTTTTCTTCCCTAGCTGTGTAATTTTGGGCAAACCACTTAATCCCTCTGAGCCTCAGTTTCCTCCTCCGCAAAACAGACATGCTAATACCTTGCCCTTTTTAACTAAAGCAGAGTAATAGGGCTTCCCTGGTGGCGCAGTGGTTGAGAGTCCACCTGCCGATGCAGGGGACATGGGTTTGTGCCTTGGTCCAGGAAGATCCCACATGCCGCAGAGCGGCTGGGCCCGTGAGCCATGGCTGCTGAGCCTGCGCGTCCGGAGCCTGTGCTCCGCGACGGGAGAGGCCACAGTGGTGAGAGGCCTGCGTACCGCAAAAAAAAAAAAAAGCAGAGTAATAAACATGGAATTTTGGTAAACTATATTGTGCTTTAAAAGCTTGCTCCTTTTGCTGTGTATCCTGTTGCAAACACAGTCAGAGAAGTTCAAAGGAGGGAGACTTCTTCTCTTCCCTCTCACCCACCAGGGACCGGGAACACCTGGTTGACCTGACAGGTGAATGCTGGCTCTCTGAAGACTTCTCCTCTTTTATATCTTCTTTCAGGCCCATGTGTCCTAATTGAAATCCTTGTCTCGGACTCTAGAACATCCAAGTTATCCTGCACTCTGGAGTAGTTTTCCTAGAACCAAAATTCACTAGACCATTTCTCTGCTGCCCCCAGAATGAAACTCAGTGCCCACTCAGCCTCACAGCATCCCTGTCACAGCTTCCAGCTTCTCAGCATAGTTCACATCTCTCTTTATGAAGTTTTTTCTCCCCACTCTCCAAATAGCAAAGCTTTCTCATCTTTCTAGGCCATATTCAAATGCTACATTTTCTAGCAAGCCTTTCTTAACACTGTCAGAAGTAGCTGCTTCTTTCTTTATACTTCCAAGACTCACTGTTCTTCTATTTGTACCAGATGCACTTGGCCTTGTGTGATATTTAGGCGTTTACATGTCTGTGTCTCACACCAAATCGTGAGCACTCCAAGGGCTGAGACTATGACATATTCTTCTCTTTTGAGTAGGTGCTCAACAAATATTTGTTAAACTGAAAATTGCCCATCACCAGATTTCAATCCTAACAATTAAATTATTGGCCTGTGTTTGGATGGTGATGCTCATACCATTATAATGAGATGATATCCTTTCATTTAAGCAAAGAGAATGAAAATGCTTTCTCCAAGATCTCTAGTTCTGTACTTACAGTGGCCCATCAACGGTTCTATTTAAAGGTCTTACACTTTATTTATTCATTTGCTCAACACTTTTTAGGTGCCTGTTCTGAGCCTGGTGCTGTCATAGATATTAGCCAAAGAGAAATAAAACACTACAAAAATTCATTAATTAAAAAAGACATTGTCCTCAAGAGCTTGGTGTTTTATGAGGGAAACAAACACAAAAACAGTGACACGTGCTCATACGTATAGTAAGGAAGACGTGAGTAGGTGTCAGGAGAATGGAAGTGGGATCTCTGATAAACTCTCTCTTCTTCTCAAATAGGTGGTATGGAAGAGTAGGGAGGTCAAGGGTGAGACACGGTCTCAGCTTACTGACCTGCCAGTTATTTAATTTTTCAGTCCCCATTTCTTCTGCTAGAAGCTGCAAATGGTAAGACCTTTTTATATACTGCAGGAATTACTGTAAAGAACAAAATAGTCTATGGAGAATATATTTTAAACTTTTTAGGATTTCCCTGGTGGCGCAGTGGTTACAAATCCACCTGCTAATGCAGGGGACATGGGTTCGAGCCCTGGTCCGGGAAGATCCCACATGCCGTGGAGCAACTAAGCCCGTGCACCACAACTACTGAGCCTGCGCTCTAGAGCCCGCGAGCCACAACTACTGAAGCCCGTGCGCCTAGAGCCCGTGCTCTGCAACAAGAGAAGCCACCGCAATGAGAAGCCCACGCACCACAATGAAGAGTAGCCCCTGCTCGCCGCAACTAGAGAAAAGCCCGCGTGCAGCAGCAAAGACCCAACTCAGCCAAAAATAAGTAAATTAATTAAAGAAAACTTTTATAAACTGTAACCATAAATACAAGGATATATTTGTACACCCATAGTCCTAAACCATCCCCTCCTGCCGACTTTCTCACAAATGGTCTTGTCATGTTCTAATTCATCCCAGATCGGAATCTTGAAATCATCTTTGACACCTTCCTGCTCACCCTTCACACCAATGTCACCGAGCCTTGCATCCCGGTCTTCCCTCCTTTTTCCACCTGATCACAGCCTCACTCTCTCCTTGTCATAGCGCTCCACACTTGGACCTTTGTGACAGAGCCTCCTGCTGCCTGCATCCCTCAGTTCCATTCTTTCTAAAATTCAGATGCCTCTTCCTAAAAGATTGCTTTCTTTGTCATTCCCCTGCACAAATAAATTCAATTTCCCCCTTATTTCTGCAGACCAAAGTCCAAACCTTATGGCTTGACATCTAAGGCTTTCGGCCACTTGGTTCTATCTTATTTACCCAAACCTGTAACATTAGCTGGCCTGGGTTTCTCACTGTCTCCCGAACGAACATGCATAAGCCCAAACACACATAACTCATTCTCTCATTCACTGTGTCCCCGCTTGGTCTCAGGGGATAGGGTGGGAAGGAGTGGACACACAAATGAAGTGCAATCACAGTTTGGGGGGACTTTTCTGCACTGGAAATGGTCTCGACCCTCCTATCCATCCTTCAAGACCATGCTCATAGCACATCTTCACGAGGCCTTGCCTGATTTTACCTCCTCCAGAACACCTATTGGGACTTCCCTGGTGGTCCAGTGGTTAGGACTCCGCACTTCTGCTGCTCCGGTTCGATGCCTGTTTGGGGAGCTAAAATGCTGCATGCCGTGCAGCCAAAAAAATAAATAAATAAAAATAAACTGAAGAAAAGAACCCCACCCTCAAAAGAATATAGATGGAAAAAATTTTTTAAAAAAAGAACACCTGTAGCATTCACTCATGGTACTGCTATAAATCAATGCTTTTCAAACTTGAGACACAGCCCCTGAGGTTCTGACCTAGTAGGTGTGGGGAGGGGCCAGAGAATTTACATTTCTAACTGGCTCTGATGACAAGGGTCTGCGGTCCTCACTTTGAGTACAACTGCTGCAGATTGCTTTGTACAAGCACTTATACTTTCACTTCCACACTAAGCTCTGGAGGTAGAAAATATATTTTCTGTCTCTTTGTGGATCAGTCCCCCCAAACCAGCAATGAATTGCCTGGCATATAGAAAGTGTTCCCCAAGTTTCACTGTTGCTCGTTTACAGTACTGTGCCTTTCACCTTCTCATTTGGGGCTTATAACAACCCCACTGGGTCGGGAGAAAGGGCATCCTTCTCGCAGACTGTGGGGGGCAGAACCAAGTCACCACAGAGCACAGACTGGCTGGTGTTGGCTCGGGTATGGAGCCGTAAGCCAACTCATAGGGCTGCTCTAACTGTGGTCTCCCTGCCACTGGCTTCTTGGACTGGTGCTGAACTTGAAGCCCACTTTTCCCTTCTCCTAGGAAGGAGCGGGAAGGAACTGACATTTATTGGGCAATTACTCTCTGCCAGTTTCTGGGCTGGGGGATGTACATATTATCTCAGGGGTCCAGGGAAGTACAGTAATGGGATCCCCCATTTACATGTTTTACGTGTAAAACATGGAGGCTCAGAACACCCAAGTTTTTATGCTTCCTTGCAGAGCAGAGAAGAGGCAGGAGTGGCCAGACAAGTTAGGAGAAGGTGATTTCACATTTACTGGAGGCCAAGTGTGTGTCCAGGTGCATTGTTCTAGGTGCTTTCACCTGCCTAGTCTCCTTAATCCTCACAATCACCTTCCAAAGGAGATCTCATTTCACCCATTTTTAAAGACACGGCAACAGCCTCAGAGAGGTTATATAATTTTCCCAAGGCCACACAGCTGGGAAAAGGGAAAGCTGTGGGTTGTGGAGCTGGAATTCCTGGTCTCTCTGACCCCAAAGCCCTTGTTGGTCCCATAGCCCCGTCCTGTGTCCATGTCACAGGGTCTCTGCACAATTTGCATGGTGCATCAGTAGCAGAAACGGGACTAGGAACCAGGTCCACACAGCCTCCTTCTCCCTGACAACAGCTGGCGTTCTGTTGGCTCAGGCTGCTAGAGGCCTGGATTCAGGCTCTGTCCTTACACTGATTCAAGACTGTTTATATTACATAGGCAAGAGGAGGGGTAAGTGGGGAAGACCAGAGCCTTGGATCAGCTGGGAGGTGGGAGGTAGGCCTGGGTGGCATGGTCCTCAGAAGGCTTGCTTCCATCAGGTAATTGGGAAGCGGAGGCTTGTTTTTCCCTTAGATCCGGTGTGAGAGCTGTTTAGAAGTCCAGGAAATGTGGTGGTTCCCTCTGCCCGTAGACACCATAGACACACTCCCACCTTCACAGACCCTCCCAAGGACAAGGCTCCCAGATACAGATCAGGGGGAGGGGGGTGGCTCAGAGATGTGAGGGCTCAGATTCAAGGTGACACTCACCAGCACACAGAGCCATCCTGCCACCCGTGCCCGGGCTCACCCACAGAGGAGGCAAATGCTCACAGAGGGCTGCTCATGGCACACTCCTACCCGGCCAGAGGTACAGAGGGTGAAACCTCCAACCAGCCACCTTGAGTGTACCTTGGAGAATTGTCAGGAAGGATGGGGGGAGCTGGCAGGCAATGTTTTCTCCGTCGCTGCCATCCCCCACCCCTGAGCACCTATCAGCTCATGGAGGGAGTCTCATGCTTAGAAGGGGGCTCTGGCTCCTTTGCTCTATGCAGTTTATGATCTGTCCTTTCCCCAGACTCAGTTCAGTTCCCTCTGGCCAGGACTTGGGAGGCATCAGGTGGGGGAGGGGCTGGAGTGCAGGCTGCAAAGCTGGGGAGGAAGTAGGGGCAGGGGAAGGCAAGAGTCAGTCCGGGGCTTCTGGATTAGAGTGGAGGTCACAAGGAACTCGGAAACCTGGCTTCGCTGTCCTGTGGCAGCTCAGACACGGGGAGAAAAGGGCCGGTCCAACTCATGCCAGGATTCCTTGGTCCTCAAGATGCTGGGAGCCAATGGTCAGAACCCCAGATGCCAAGATTGGGTGACCAAGATCCAGAGCAGTGGGGTTGGGAGACTCAAGCTTGGTCTGGGCTGACACCTGTTCACAGCACCCCTGTGGTTTGGACTCTTCCCCAGGTCAGGCTCCCCCCACTGACAAGTTTTTCTTGCCCCAAATCCTTCCTGAGCCATGTGTGTGTGTAAGATAGAGAGAGGGGAGGGCAGACAGAAGCCTGTGAGGGGAAGGGAAGTGGGAAGGGGGGCTTTGGGGCTGACTGCTGCCAGTATGATCCCAGAGGACAGGTTTGGGAGAGGGTCCCTCCAGCCCGCACCGTGCAGCCCATTTTAGCAGGAGCCAGCATGCTGCACCCCCAGCCTGTCTCCCCTCGGCTCGCTCGTGCAGGAGGGAGGGTAGGGCTGGCCCGGCAAGCTTACCGTCTGTGGGGGGCTGCCCACGGTCATCTCCACGTAGTAGCCCTGACCGGACTTGCCCCTCAGGTTGTCCACCATCTCCACAAAGCTGCCCCTCCGGCTGGGCTCCTCGTCGGTCTCCCGGGGCAGCCGCAGCCCCAGGGGGGCGCCCCCCAGCCCGCTTCGCAGGGGCAGCCGGATGCCAGGCTGGGAGCCGTGGGCAGGCAGCACCCCAGAGCCCATCCACAGCAGGAGCCAGGGCAGCGCTTGGGCCATGGTGGGCCCTGGCCTTGGGGCGCTCTGGGCTCACTCCAGCCCGCGACCGTCCCTGTGGCCTGACCCCAACTCTGGGTGCTGGAGGTGGCTTCTCAGGAGAGTGAGCGGTGAGGCATCAGGGCTCCAGCGCCTGCAGGCCCCTCGGCCAGCCCTGGGTCCAGGCTGTGGGGAGCGGGCAGGAGAGATCCACAGAGAGACAGGAGGGGAGGAGACGGATCCGGAGCCTGGCTACATCTGGACAGCGGTCCAACCTCAACAGAGGTCCGGGAGAGGCCGGCTCGGGCCCCCCGGGGGGCTGGGCGGGGCGGGCATGGCAGGTCGGAGGCTGCTTTCCTGGTGTTCCCGGCGGGGCGGCAGCAGGGGAAGGGTCAGGGGCTCCGGGCTCCTACGGCTGCGTTTGCTGCTCAGGCCACCATAATCCCGCTCCCAGCTCCCAGGCAGCCTGGGGAGACGGAAAGACTTGTGGCAGCGGCTGTCAAAGCCAAAGGGTTTTCGCTTTTCCCTGGGATCGCTGGGAAGTGTAGTCTTCCCATGGCAGGCAGCCCGGCTTCCGGGGATGGTGAGGGGTCTGGGATGCCCTCTGCCGAGATGGAGTCCACCCTGCAGGACGCTGGCAGGATGGGAAGGGCCATCGGGATGGAGTGGTGGCAGACCTCTCTTGTTCCGTCAGCCTTTCACTGGGCATTTCTGGAGCACCCACTGTATGCCAGGCACGCTGCCAGGTCCTGGGGCTACAGAGAGAAATAAAATGCATATGCACTGCACAAAATGATGGGGAATTAAGGAGCAGGGATTTGGGGGACGTCTGGGGGGTCTGGGAAGACTCAGCGGGAGGAGGTGGTATTTAATTTGAACCTTAAAGAATGGGTGGAATTTCTAAGAGCAGAGATTTGCGAAGCAAGAGTAAGGGGGATAGAAGGGTATTCTACGCAGCCAAAGGAATAAGCAAGGGCAAAGGGGAAAGTGCAGGGGGCCGTCCGCCTTCACTGGAGCCTGCAATGTGCAGGCAGGTGAGAGCCGGTTGGGGCTTCTCTCAGCTGAATCCTTTTGTGCCTTTGGTGCTCTACCTGCCCTCACCTCCACCCCAGATTCTGTGAATCTTCAAGCCCATCCAGATTTCTGTGCTGTCTGTGAGCTGAGGGTAAGTGGCTGTTGTCAGCTTTAAAGTGTTATCACTCCAAGAAGTATCTTTATGTTAATAGGTAAGAGCTTAAAACGAAAAGCTTTAGAGCTAAAATAGCTTGAAGGAGAAAAGCCATATGATTATGTCAACATATTATTTATCAAATATGGAAAGCTGCTGTTAAAATTCAGCAGTCCTTCTGATAAAAACCAAGTGGAGGGCTTCCCTGGTGGCGCAGTGGTTGAGAGTCCGCCTGCCGATGCAGGGGACACGGGTTCGTGCCCCGGTCTGGGAGGATCCCACATGCCGCGGAGCGGCTGGGCCCGTGAGCCATGGCTGCTGAGCCTGCGCGTCCGGAGCCTGTGCTCTGCAAGGGGAGAGGCCACAACAGTGAGAGGCCCGCCTACCGCAAAAAAAAAAAAAAAAAAAAAAACAAACCAAGTGGAGGGACTTCCCTGGTGGCGCAGCGTTTAAGATTCTGCCTGCCAATGCAGGAGACAGGGGTTCGAGCCCTGGTCCGGGAAGATCCCACATGCCGCAGAGCAACTAAGCCCGCGAGCCACAGCTACTGAGCCCATGTGCCACAACTACTGAAGCTTGCGCACCTAGAGCCTGTGCTCCATAACAAGAGAAGCCACCGCAATGAGAAGCCCACGCACCGCGACGAAGAGTAGCCCCCGCTCGCTGCAACTAGAGAAAACCCCGCGCGCAGCAAGAAGACCCAACGCAGCCAAAAATAAAACAAAAACAAAAACAAAAACCCCCACGAAAAACCAAGGGGAAACTTCCTAAACAAGATAACAGAAAATCATAGAGAACATAATAGTGACAGGCTAAAGTTATTACCATTAAAGTCAGGCTTAGGAAAGAGAAGGTCATTATCACTACTCTTATCCCACATAGCTTAGATCAGTCTAGCTAACTCAATAAGATGAGAAAATGGAGCAAATATTAGAAAGCAAAGGATTATTATTTGCAGATTATATAATATGGATAGAAATATCCTAACCAATATGGTGATTAGACACAGGTTAAACAATAAAAATCAATAGATCAATATATGTATGGGAATTTTGTATATGATAAAGATGGCATTCATATTAGAGGGAAATAGATACATTTATTTAATAACTGTTGTTGGGACAACTGGCTACCTTTTGGGAGGAAAGAAAACTAAATCCCTAACTCATCTACAAATAAACTCCAGATAGGTCAAAGAACTTAACATTAAAAATAAAACTACAGAAAAAAATAGAATATTTAAAAAATCTTATATTGAAGAAGTTCTAACAAAACTCAGAAGATTTTTTTTTTTTTTTTTTTTTTTTTTTTGCGGTACACAGGCCTCTCACTGTTGTGGCCTCTCCCCTCGTGGAGCACAGGCTCCGGACGCACAGGCTCAGCGGCCATGGCTCACGGGCCCAGCCGCTCTGCGGCATGTGGGATCTTCCTGGACCTGGGCATGAACCCATGTCCCCTGCATCGGCAGGCGGACTCTCAACCACTGCGCCACCAGGGAAGCCCCTCAGAAGATATTTTTTTTAAAATGGACAGGCTTGACTAAAATTTTTAAAACTTCTGTAGAATCAGGCTTCCAGTATTCCAATTCTGGTTCTGCCACTTAGTAACTGGGATACCCCATGCTAGTTACTTATTCTTTCTGTGTCTCAATTTTCTCTTTTGAGAAAAGGGGATAACAATAGTACATACTTTGTAATGTAGGAATTAAATGAGATACTCCATGTAAGGCACTTAGAATGGTGTCTAGCACATTGTAAATGCTCAATAAAGGTTAGCTATTAGTGTTATTACCACTACAACTTCCGAGAAAAATGACATTTACAAAGATAAAAGATAAGTCACAGACTAGGAGACATTTGTCGCACAATAAAGAGACAAAGGGTAAATGTCTATAATATACAAAGAGCTTTTACAAGTCAACAACTGCCCCCCCCACCTGCCACCAACAACTTGGGGAAAAATGAACAAAGACTGTGAACAGGCATTTGATAGAAATTCAAATGGCCACTAAATATATGAAAAAAGTTCAACTTCATTAATAGCGAAAGAGGGACTTCCCAGGTGGTCCAGTGGCTAAGACTTTGCACTCCCAATTCAGGGGGCCCAGGTTCGACCCCTGGTCGGGGAACTAGATCCCGCATGCTGCAACTAAAAGATCCCACATGCCACAACTAAGACCTGGCACAGCCAAATAAATAGGTAAATCAATATTTTTAAAAAAGTCATTAATAGTGAAAGAACACAATTAAAACAATATTTAGATAACATTATCAGAGTTTTTTTTGCCTCTCACATTGGTAATATTTGGTGTTGGTGAAGGTGTTGGTTGGACTGTAAAGTATTCCATTTTTAGAGAGAAATTTGGCAATGTCTATTAAAATGTAAAAAATGTAAACTCTGAGCGTGTCACTTCTAGGATCTTATCCAACAAAAATCCAACAGTATTTCAGCACTGTGTACAACATCAAAACTTTGGAAGCAAAAAAAAAAAAAAAGATTACCAATAGGGACATGAGACATTCAATCAATTGAATCTTATGTAACCATGATAAAGAATGGAGTAACTTCTTATGAACTCACCTTGGAAGATGTTTATGACATGTTCAATGAAAAAAGCACAGGGACTTCCTTGGTGGTCCAGTGGTTAAGACTCTGTGCTTCCACTGCAGGGAGCACGGGTTGGATCCCCTGGTCGGGGAACTAAGATCCTGCATGCTGCACGGTGCAGCCAAAAAAAAGAAAGCCCATTGTAGAACAATATGTACATTATGATCTCATTTCTATAAAAATTAAAAAGTATGCACATGTGCATATACATGTCTGCATATAAATTTATATCTGCATAAGAATTAAAAAGCCTTCAGCAAAGGTGGGAACCCAAATGTCAACAGTGGTTTCCTCTGAAGTGTGGAATTCCTTCCTTCCTTCTTTTGCTCATTCATTCATTCAGCAAATGCGTTGCATGCCTAATACATGTTAAAGGCTGTTTTAGGCACTGTGGAAACAACAATAAATAAAATAAACAGAATCCCTATCTTCATGTAGCTTACATTCTAACGTAGGGAAACAGACAATAAAGAAATAAAATACATAGTATTTCAGATGGTGATATGTGCAATGGGGGAAAACAAAGCAGAGAAGGAAGATGGAAGGGCAATTTGCAATTTTTTTTAATAAACTTACCTATTTATTTATTTGTTTTTAGCCGTGTTGGGTCTTCGCTGCTGTGTGCGGGCTTTCTCTAGTTGCGGCCCATGTGCTTCTCATTGCGGTGGCTTCTCTTGCTGCGGAGCACAGGCTCTAGGTGCGTGGGCTTCAGCAGTTGTGGCTCGCGGGCTCTAGAGTGCAGGTTTAGTAGTTGTGGCACATGGGCTCAGTAGTTGTGGCGCACGGGCTTAGTTGCTCCGCGGCATGTGGCATCTTCCCGGACTAGGGCTCAAATCCGTGTCCTCTGCATTGGCAGGCAGATTCTTAACCACTGCGCCACCAGGGAAGTCCTCCCAATTTGCCATTTTAAATAAGGTGAATTGAAGGTGTAGAAAGAACATTTCACATCTTTTGAAAAAAATGGTAGGATTGAGTGTTTGTCTTTCTTACTATGTGGATGGTTTTCTGTAGTTTACAAGTAAACAGGATGAAAAGAGAAGAAAAAGTTATAATGGTAAAATTTCTGACCTGGGGGTAGGGCATAATTGAGACTGATTTGGTTTTCTCCTCCCCCATCTTTAAAAAATCACCCCTAAATGCTCATTCCTGATGGCAAAAGATAATCTACAACGTGTGAAATTCTCAGTTTCTCTTCCTCACTCATTGGGTATATTACTGGCATATCAACTGCTGTGCCATTTTTGTTATTTTCCCCCAAAGACTTGCTTTCTTAATTATGTTTGCCTAAGGGCATTTAAAAATTAGTTTGCATTTCTAAGTACAAGTCTATAGGGAAACCTGATAAAATGCAAATTGCTTATCTGTGTGGAGTAACCTCATTAATCCCATAGTAACCCTTATTTTATTACCTCTCCACATTAGACAGCAAGGGACCTAAGGAACAAAAGGTAAGAATTTTGATGGCAATTAATGTCAACCAGATTGATTGCAAGTTTTCAGACAGGGGGACAAAATCTGCAAATTTTTTTTTTTTTTTTTTTTTGCAGTATGCAGGCCTCTCACCCTTGTGGCCTCTCCCGTTGCGGAGCACAGGCTCCGGACGGGCAGGCTCAGTGGCCATGGCTCACGGGCCCAGCTGCTCCACAGCATGTGGGATCTTCCCAGACCGGGGCATGAACCCGTGTCCCCTGCATCGGCAGGCGGACTCTCAACCACTGCGCCACCAGGGAAGCCCTGCAAATGGTTTTTTGAACCCTGATTTTGTGCAAGGTCTGTGGTGGATGAACTGGTGAGCTCTCAGTGTCCTTCCCAGTCTGCTCCCTTGGCTCCCCTGTGAGACTTTTAAGGTGTGTGGAGAGGAAGGGGGAGCAATGATTTGTCCTCTGCAGGCAGCAAGAAGGAAGTACAGGCAGAACTGGCACAGAAAAGACTTGACGTTAAACATGAGGAATACCTTCCAGATGTCTGCTTTGGGATCCACGGGAACAGCAGTCTGAGCTCCTCATCCTGGGATCAGGCCCTGAGTGGTGCTGGGACTAGTTTCAGGACTTAGCAGGAGCCAGTCGCGTCCCCACCACGGAGCCTGCCAGGAGCTGCTCCAGGTGCTCCATCCTCCTCCCCAAATGACTAACTTTCTTCACTTTTCTGCTCCCCAGTTTTCCCATTAATTTAATGGCCAGAGCTGTCTTTGCCGCTCTTAACTTCTGGAGGTTGAGGACGTGTAAGAGAAAGGAAGATTTGCCCTCGTGCAAACAAAACTAAAGCCTTTTAAATTATATTAGTAGTAACCCTTCTGCCAGGCGGGGTTTGTGGAGGGGCTACACACTGTCATTTTTTCCTTCTTAAATAGACTATTGGAAAGAGTTATGACAGGGCTTCCCAGGTGGCGCAGTGGTTAAGAATCCGCCTGCCAATGGAGGGAGCACGGGTTCGAGCCCTGGTCCGGGAAGATCCCACATGCCGCAGAGCAACTAAGCCCTGCACCACAACTACTGAGCCTGCGCTCTAGAGCCTGCGAGCCACAACTACTGAGCCCGTGCGCCTAGAGCCCATGCTCCACAACAAGAGAAGCTACCGTAATAAGAAGCCCATGCACAGCAAAAAAAGAGTGGCCTCCTGAGCTCAGCAACTAGAGGAAACCCACGTGCAGCAGCGAAGAACCAGTGCAGCCCAAAATTAAATAAATGAATAAATAAATAAATTTTAAAAAGAAATAGTTATGACAGCTATTATCATAACCTTCTTGCCTGAGCCCTGCCCTCTGGTAAAAAAGATGGACAGTGGTCTCTTTTTTAAAAATTAATTAATTAATTTATATTTTTGGCTGTGTTGGGTCTTCGTTTCTGCACGAGGGTCTTCTCTAGTTGCGGCGAGCGGTCACTCTTTATCGCGGTGCACGGGCCTCTCACTGTCGTGGCCTCTCTTGTCGCGGAGCACAGGCTCCAGACATGCAGGCTCAGTAGTTGTGGCTCACGGGCCCAGTTGCTCCACGGCATGTGGGATCTTCCCAGACCAGGGCTCGAACCTGTGTCCCCTGCATTGGCAGGCGGATTCTCAACCACTGCACCACCAGGGAAGCCTGGACAGTGGTCTCTTAACTCCTGAGCGGGTACTAACTGATTTAGTCATAGCAAATGGGAGTCTTTCTTTTGTTTATTAAAGCCTCGGTGGGTTGATTATTGAGGATCAGTATATTATTCACCTGATGTTCATCACGCTACTAAAAATGATGACCAAAAGATTGCCTTAGGTAAGTCACGTTACTGTCGATACTCTGAATGATCCTTTCCTGCCCGGGAAGAAATTCCCCTCATAGCTAAATTCTGACTCTCTTTTAACCCCTTGCGGAGCCCCATCAACTATACTGGACTACCTCTCCCATCATGCAATGGGAAAACGTGCACATCGCCTCTGTGATCCGACGGGAACTTTAACCAATCCGATGACAGGGCTCTCATTCGGCGACCTTTTGATTCTGGGTAGAGGCGGGACTCTCAGTTGCTAGGTTCGTACGCTTTCCGGAAGTGGTTATTGACCGCTGCAGGGCAACACCCCGGCGTCCCTGGAAGCTGGGATCCCGGGTGGTGCTGGGGAAGCTGCGCAGAGCCGCGAGCTAGCGCCCAGAGCCTCCCGGGGTGGGGGACAGGTGAGAAACCCCTGGAGGGAGGGTTGGGTGGCTGGGAAGGGAGGGAAGCGGGAAAGTCGAGACACACTCGTGTGCCGCCGAGCGGGATGTGCATGAGTGTGGGCGGGAACTGAAGGAAGAAGTGAAGATGGAGCGGCCAGATCAGTGCGCCTCTATCCAAAATCTGAGTGGCGGAAAGGCCTGGGCTGGAGTGCTGGCGGGGCAGTGAGAGCGGGCACTGGGCCACGAGTGTGAGCTGGCAGGGGCGCTCGTTTATTTGTCCTGTTCGGATTTAGCGTGTAAGGCCGGCCTTCTGAGCCCAGCTTGAACATTTCTCTTGTGGGGAAGCTTCCCCCCATGTCCGAATCAGGGCTGGCCCAACCTTTTGCTGTCTTTTGGCCAGCTGCGGAAGTTAGTAAGTTTTTTGTTTTCATTTTTTCCTTTCCTTGCATTGATTCAAAAATCTACCTTCTCCTTGTGGAACCGCGCTCCTCACTTGCCTTCCACGACTCCTCTCTCTCTGGGGTTTCCTAACGCAGCCCCCTTCATCAGCCTTTGCAAGCCCTTACTTTCTGTTCACTACACTCCATCTCGGAGCGACTTCACCCAGAGTTTCAGTTACCATCTATTTAACGGTTACTCCCCAAACTGTGGCTCCCGCCAGACCTCTTTTCTTGAGTCTTGAGCTCCAACTTGCTTACCGATCATCCCAACTGAATGTCGCCCCATCCTTCCTGGCCCCCCACATCTGTTCCTCCTTTGTAGTTCCTGTCTCAGTGAAGGACTTCACCCACTCACTCCATCAGCCATGTCTGCACTTGGAATTCATTCATCTATTACAATAGATGCAGCAACATTTGTTGGCCATTCCCTATATCTAGGCAGTATGCTAGGTGGGGCTATCGGGCAAGGCATAGAAGTGAACTGATCATCACAATACACTGCTTTAAGTGCTCTGATTGTCCTCCTGCCTCTCCCTTACTTGCTGCAGACATCAAGTACTGTTCTTTTGCCTCATAATACACCTAGAATCTGGCCCTTCCTTTCCATTCTCACAGCCACTGACTTAGTTCATAATTTCTTGCTTTTTTTGGGGGGGGGGCCACCATGGGGATCTTAGTTCCCCAACCAGGGATCGAACCAGTGCCCACTTCATTGGAAGCACAGAGTCTTAACCACTGGACCGCCGGGGAAGTCTCTAGTTCATAATTTCTTGCCTGTGTTTTCAGGATACCTTTCTAAGTGGTCCCTCCGCGTCTTTTCTTGCCCTCCTCCAATTAGTTCTCACACAGCTGTCAGAATCGTTTCTAAACTACAGGTCTGATCAGGCCAGTCTCCTTTGTGAAATCTTGTGATGGTTCCTCATCGTGTCAGGATACAGCCTCATCCTCCCAAGCCTTTTATCATGTGCTCCTTGCCCTCCATGGTAGATCTCTCTCTTGCCATTGTCTCTTGTGCTCTGGTCACGTCAGAGTGGTTAAGAGCTCAGGGCTTTGGAGTCAGATAGATGTGGGTGCATGCATGTTCTGCTGTGCCATTTACTAGCTGTGAAACCTTGGGCAAGTTTAAAAAACTTTTTGAAAACTTGCTGAGCCTCAGTTTTCTCTTTTGAAAAATGGGGATCATAATTTCTACTTAGCAGAGAGGATGAGGTGTGATGATGTATATATAGCATTAGTACAGTTCTTGGAACATAGGAAGTGTTCAGTGAATATAAGCTTTTGTTGTCATCATTAATTCTCTGCACCTGCCGTATACTCTCTTCTGCCTCTTTGCCTTTGTGTAAGCTGTGTCTTCTGCCTTAAATAACCTTACTCCCTTATCCTGGTGAGCTCCTGCTTATCCTTCAAGAACCGTCTCCATGGTCCTCTACTCTGCAGTGCTTTTCCTGATCTTCCAAAGTAGGGTTAATTGCCCTCGCCTTTGTGTCCTGTCGTATTTTCTGATACTTCCCTTAATGCACTTAACACACTATATAATCATGTATTTACGTATTTGGCTTCACAGCTAGGTTGAGCTGGAGCGTTATCAGGTTTGTGGCCGTGACAGCAGTGCCTGACCCATGGTAGGTGTTCAGTAAATGGTTATTGGATGTCTGAATGGCCTTAGCTTATATTCCCTGGTACTAGCTTTGTCCTCTAGAACAATGTAGACTAAGCCCTTTAAATAAGTGAATGGTAATAATGACAACTAACATTTATTGAGGTCTTACTATGTTTTGAGTATTTTACATGTATTGAGTCATTTAATCCTCACAACCCTTTTAGATAGACATTGTTATTATCCCCATTTTATAGATGAGGAAACTGAGGCAACTTGCCCAGCTGGTAAGTGGCAGAGCTGGGATTCAAAGCCAAGAATGTTCCCAAACCTGTGCTCATTACCACTGCATAATCAACTCTAATGTCTTCCACGTTCTCCTCAATGCCTTCTCCAGTAAATCTTTTCTGGTGGTGAACTTTCTTTATAATTGTTCAGGCAGGGTGGAAGAAATAAATATTCAGGGAACCCTAAGTATGCATATACGTGTGTATGCTCTGTGAGTACGCAGGTGTGCAAAAGTTTTTGGCTATGCCTGTCAAATTAGACCACATTCACAGTAAGGTAACCATAATGTCGAGAGACTGGGAACCAGTGGCATGTATTGAAGGGAAGGGAGCTGGGAAAACCCGGCTTGGAGTAGTGGTGCCTTGGGTGCCCTTCGTGGGTCCAGAGGGTGGAAGAGGGCAAATGGGAGGAAGTTTCTTAGACATAGATTTTTGGCTTACTAAGAGAAAGACCTTTTCATAGTTAAGGATGATCTAACTGTGGAATTGGCAGTAACATCAGTAATATTGCTAAATTTATTTAACATCTTTTGTGTACCAGGGACTGTGCTAGGCACTGTACAGGTATATATTATCTCATTTCATCTTCAAACAACCTTTTGATGTAGATTATCATGATTGTTTGAATTACGTACATGAGGTTATTGAGGCTTAGAGAGGTGAAGTACCTTGCCTAAGTTCACACAGCTGGTAAATGAGAAAGATGGGATTTAATTCAGGTGTTTCTGGCCCCCAAACTGGTGCTTCAGCCACTATGCTCTCTGGCACTTAAAGCATAGAGAGGAAAGATTCGGCAAGGGAAGGGCAGTTGGACCAGGGCTCTTATGGGCTTTTTTTGCTTTTGAGATTCTTTGGTTGTATATTAGTGGTTCAGAGCAGTGACCAGTCTCCTACGTTTACTTAGCTTATTTTAGGCTTGGTTGGTAAATGCAGAAGGAGGCAGAGGCATGACCCTCAGAAGCCCGTGGTGTAACAGGAGAGGTGGAACACATTCCCATAAAAAAGGTAATGCAGAGAAAAATAGGCCTATGAACAAAGGAAAACTGTGTCCTTTGTGCTGAGGTAGTTCTAAGTAGACAGGAGAGGCCGGGGTTGGCCAGGGAGGGCTTCCTGGAGAAGGTGTACGAGCCTTTCCTTTTTTGCTAGATTCTGGGATTGGCAGGAGATGGATGAGGACAGTTAGGGGATCCTTCCCCACAGCTCCGTGGCTCACAGTGAGGGTCAGGCCTGGTGGCATGCACATCTCATCAGGTTTCATCTGATCTGTCGGTAAGTGCTGCATGGCGTACCACGTTGACGGTTTTGAAGCCACATCTAGGGTGCCAAGATTGACAGTGATGTCCCTCACGGTCTCAGGCCTAGAGGGAAATGTTAGGACGTGTGCCGTGTGTTTCCTGAAGCTGATCTCAGGGCTGCTTTCTTAGATGTCTCATCTTACCCCCGCTCACCCAGGTTATCATCACCTCTCATCTAGATTGGCTTGTGGTTTCCTACCTAATCTCTCTGCAGCCACTCTGATTTTCTTCTTTTCCAATCTGGCCTCCATTCCTGTCTGTATTTCCAGTGGCTGCCTGAGTAGTCTTTCAAAATATGTATCTGGAAAAATCCTTTCCTGATTTCCAGCTCTCTTATTATAAAAGCCAAGTTCTCCACATGGCCCGGCTTCCACCCACCTGCCCAGCATCATCTCCGACTATGCTTCTTCTTGCTTAGTGTTCTTTCCTGTTGAAGGGCCTTTGCACGTGCTGCTGCTTTTGTTAGAACATCTTTTCCTCCTCTTTTTGTCTGGTGAATACCTCCTCATTCTTCACTTCTCAGCACAGGCTTCATCTAAGTCAGGCTCTTTTCCTTCAGAGCTCTTACCTCATTTAAAATTATACACTTATCTGTGACTGATTGGTTTGTCTCCCTCCCTCACTAGACTAGCTCCTGGGGAGTAGCAGCTGAATCTGTTTTTAATCACCATTGTGTCTCTAGCGCCCAGCAGCAAATAAATACTGCTCGAGTGAGTAAATGATCTCTAGTAGCCATTGAACAAATGTGGTTTCTCTTCCACCACCTTCCTTATTCCTGCAGTTCCTGCCCTTTTGGCCCTGTCCTTGCCTATATCTTTCCTGAAGCCAGGCAAGGCAAGGAAAGAAGGTAGACTATAGCCCACCCGTACTTTAATTTTTTTCTGGCAGAAGATTTGTTTGACATTTGAGTAATCCAGGAATTTAGGTTTTCCACATTCTTCCTGACCTTTAAATAGTTAAACATAGATGGTTTAGTAAATAGCTAATTAGGCATTTTGCTGGGAGGACAGAGATTTTACCTGCCCCCTGCTTTCTGGAGATGGGATGTATCTAGGGATAGGTAACATTTTTCAAATGCAGAATTTCTCGAATTCTCTGAGATGGTTGGTACAATGCGTTGTATAGATCACTGCCTGCTGATTTGAATAACGTACAGCCTGATGTTCAGGCCACTGCGCTTCCTACCTCCCCTGAGATCCTTTCCCTTTTTCTTTCCCTTTTCTCCCTAACTCCGAGGATTAAAGATTCCGAGGGCTCCTTAAACCTCCAGGCTGTGGGCCACATCTCCTGCGCTGGTTCTTGGTCCTTTTCTGCTCTGCTTTTTCCGCGTCTGGCCCTACTCATCTCTGACTGTATGTGTGGAGGCTCAAGCATTATGTCCGCAGGTGTTATAGGTTCTTAGGGGATGGAGAAGATTCCCACTTAGGCTTAAGTACTGCAGGGAAGAATGCTTCTTTAGCCTTTCTTCCCGAGGCACAAAGTTGCTGCCTGGAGGTGTCGTGGTGGGAATGAGAGAGTGCAGAGCCTGGCTCCCTTGGGTCCGGTGACTGACAAAGGGAACCATCTTCTGTGAGCCCTAAGGCAAGACACTTCCCTTGCCCATCTGTCAGCTGCCAGAGTGCAGAGAGGGCCACGGGAATGGTCCCTCAGAGATCCTTTGTGTTTATCAGGGGCCCCTCTCCAGGGATCTTGGGACAGATTCAGAGTCACCAGATCTTGCTGTTTTCTGAGCACTCATTACAGGCTGCCTCCCAACCTTCTTTTTGACGATGAGGTCTTTTTTTTTTTTGGCTTGCCCCAAGGCATGTGGGATCTTAGTTCCCAGACCAGGGATCGAACCCGTGCCCCCTGTATTGGAAGTGTGGAGTCTTAACCACTGGACCGCCAGGGAAGTCCCGATGATGAGGTCTTTCTGCTCACTTCCTCTGCTATCTATGAGGGCTGTGTCATGCTTGCTGCCCCGGGTGGAACTGTGACAGTGTCTGAAGAGGTGGCTACAGGAGAGGTCAGGACCTGCTCCTCCAGGCTCCCTTCGGTCACACTGGTGTGGCTGCCACTGCCTGGTTAGGGAGGCATTCTGAAGGGCTGTCCATGGCAGCCACTTTACAGGGTGACTTGTCCCTGTGTCCTCGGGCTTCAACGTGGGAGCTGCTGTAGGGGAGGGGTGCATGACCTGGGGTCCTGAGGTCGTTGTAGGAGTAGGGGTGTTAAGGAAGGAGCAATTCTAGAACAGCACCAGATTATCAGTTGAAGAAGGTGGCACCGCCCCGTCCCTGGAGCTAGGAATCTTGGATTCAGGTTGGATTCCTTTCCAGTCTTCCGCCCACCGCCCCTCCGCACCCCCCCCACCCTGGTCCTATTAAACCTAACATCACAGCATCCCTTGTGTCGGTCCCTTCTTCTCCATTCCCACTGCTTCTGCCCTAGTTTAAACCCTCATCATCTTTCCCTGGGACTGGAGCCTCCTCAGTGGTTTTCCTGATGCCAGTCTCTCATTTCTCCAATCCAGCCAGGCCACTCCTGCCAAAGTTCTCATCCTAAAAAAAGGCCACTCTGTGTCACTTTCTTCCACCAAAGCCCGCAGTGGCTCCTCTCTGCTGCAGGGCAGAGTTGAGGCCCTTCAGCATCATCCATTGAGATCACCATGACCAGACCCAGGCTTGGCTTCCACCCCGGCCCCTGCCATGCACGCTGGCATCGGCTCCCCAGACCACCTTGCCTGACATGCTGTTCCCTCTGCCTGGGATTCCTCTCTCCGCTGTCAGAACTCTTGTCAGCCTTCGGTACCCAGGTCCTTGACAAAGCCTTCCTTCATCCCCGCAGTGGGAGTATGTTACTTCTGTGTTAGTACTCCCAGAGCAGGATGTGTTTTTTCCCTTCCTCCTTCTACTACTGTTGAAGCTGTGTACGCTGCCTTGCTAGACTGTAAGCTCCCTGAGGGCATTGTTCAAGGTAAACAGGGGCATGCAAACAGGGCTATGTGTTGGGACAGCGTGACTGCACCTGGGGTACATTGGTATATGGGGGTGTGTGTGCTGCTAGTTATTTTGGTGTCTCACTAGGGTTTTCCAGCAGGGGTCCTAGACTGTTAGTTCTTACTCCTATTTGGTGGGGGGTAGTGTGTGAAGTCAAACCCTTGAGACAACTGGGTTTCCAGATCGTTTATGGTCCACAAGAGTATTCAGCAGGGCTTTGGGGGGTGATGTGTCTAAGAACTTTCCAGGGTGCAGAGGCTATAAGGCCTGAGTTCTGAGCCATTGGTCCCACCCTCCACTCTCCCTGGCTCAGTTGGCCTGCAGGGGCTGGTCTGGCCCAGGTGCTCCATGACCCAGCTCCACCTTTTCCCCTTCTAAGCTGGGGCACTGATTTTCTCTTTGGGTGGGTGGTGTCTCTGGGATCTAGGCGTTTGAGCCCAAACCAATCATGGCCGGAAGACCCATCCGCATAGGAGACCAGCTGGTTCTGGAGGAAGATTATGATGAGACCTACATCCCCAGTGAGCAAGGTAAGAGGCCTGGGTGTACTGTAATAGTTCTTTTAGGACAGTTATTATGATTTATTTTTGTTCTTCTAATGCAAAGTATGGTACATGCACAGAGTTGCTCAGTGTATTTGGGTTAGATCAGGGGTTGGCAAACTGTAGCCCACAGGCCTAACTTGGCCTGTTGCTTGCTTTTGTAGCTAAAGTTTTATTAGATAACAGCCATGCTTATTTATGTCTTGTTTATGGCTTCTTTCATGCTATAGGAGCAGTAGTATTGAGGAGTTGTGACAGAGACTGTACAACCCACAAAACCTAAAATATTTACCATCTGGCCCTTTACAGAAAAAGTTTGGTGACCTTGGGTCAGATCAGTGATTAACTTTAAATGAAAATATAGTAGAGGGTATCATGAAATACAGTATATCCTGAGGCCAGGGGAACCCCAATTTCTTAAGAACAAACTAAAGCTGTGTGTTTTTTTAAAAAAACAACAATAATAACATTATTAATAACAATAATAACAAAATTTATTGAGTGCTACTGTGTGCCAGTCTCTCTACTAAGAACTTTTCATGTATTTCCTTTTCAACCCTCACAGCAACTCTGTGAGTTAGATACTATTATTATCCCCATTGTACAGGTGAGGAAACCAAGGCACAGAAAGGTTAAGTAACTTCCCTGTAGTCACACAGTTTACTAATCGGGGCAGCTAGGATCCACACCTAGGTATTCTAGCTCCAGGGCCCACACTTTGAAGCACCGTACTATTTTGGAGCGGTGAAGATTTCTTTGAATTTCTCATGAGTTGTGGACCTGGCTGCACAAATTTTGCTTATAGTTCAGATGGTTTGCAAGCCAGTTTTGGGGAAGAACTCTTGCGTCTGTAGGAGTCCGTGGATCCCACATTAGGGTAGGATAGGATTTGTTATAGCATAGGATTTTTGTTTGTTTGCCGTGTAGAAATTTTTAATCTCTGTGTTAAATTTATCAGTCTGTTCTCATATGGCCCCTGAATTTTGTATCATAGTTAGAAGAGCTTCCCTGCTCTCATGTTGTCCTCAGGTTTGTCCCCACACTGTTCGTGGCGTAGCTCACCTTTCACCCACTGGTTGAGTGCCGCCTATGTGTTTTGGGGTCTACTTTTTCTTCTGTTCCATGGGGCTGTCTGTTCATACGCCAGAACTGTGCTCTTAACTACTGAGGCTCAGTAATAAATTCTAGTATCTAGTAAGGCTGAAATACCCTCATTCCTCTTCTTTTTTCAAAGTTTTCTTGGTTATCTTATCTGCTTTATCTCCCCATGAACTTTAGAATTACCCTTTTTCTGGGGAGGGCTGTGTATTGGGGAACTGTTGGTATTTTAGAGAAAATTGTGTCAGATTTATGAATGAGCCTGGGGAGGATTGACATCTCTATGCAGTTAAGTTATGCATCCAGGTCAACCTGGAGGTTCCCATCAAAGAGCATCTATTCCTTTCCGTTTGTGTCTTTTTTATGTTCTTCAGGGGTGACTTAAAAGTTTTCTTCATTTTGGTTTTGCACATTTCTTGCTCAGTTTATTTCTTAAAGATTTTATTCTTTTTGGTTTGCTATTATAAACGGGGTCTAACTTTTTCTAAGGCTATTTATAAAAAACTCTCTTCTGCTCGGTCATGTGTAGATGTCCTAAGCTCGAGCCCCCATTTTCTCTTCCTGGACTTGCAGCAGCTTCCTAATCAGCCTCCTGCTTCTACTCTTGCCCTTCTCCAGTCTGTGCTCCACTTAGCACCAGAGTGATCTTACAGTGTAGAGCAGATCATATCAGGGCTCTGCTTTTCATAATCTTCCATATAATCTTCCATTATGCTCAGCAAAACGCCCTTAGTGGGATGTGCAGGGCTGTGCATGACCCGGCCCTGCCACCCAGCCAGGCTCACCCAGTGCCCCTCTCTCCCTCCCTCTGCTCGTCGCATGGCCTTTCTGACGGTCCCCAGACAGGCCAGGCTGCCACATGTCACAGGCCCTTTGAACCTGCTCTTCTGCCTGAGTCCTCTTTCCTCGGTGCTCTGCATAGCTGGCTCCTTTGTTTCCTACAGGATTTAGTTAAGTGTCCCATTCTGAGAGGTTCTCTGACCACCCTTTGTAAAAGACTGCCCGTCCACCTTGACAAACTCTGTCTCATACCTCACTCACTTCCTTCATTACATTTATCAGAAGCCTTAATTCCTTGCATATTTATCTGTTGATGTCATTACTGGCTGTTTCTTCTACCAGCATGTAAGCTCCATAAGGACAGAGGGCGTTTCTCTCTTAGTCAGGGCACATGGTGACTGGCACATAGGGGGCACTCAAAAAATACGTGTGAAATTAATGAACACGTTAGTCCTTGGCCAACCAAATTCCGGCTGGTCCTTTTTGCCTTTCCTAGTCCCCAGGTATGTCATCTTCCAAAGTCCTCCACTGAGATGACCCATAAAGGATATGGTAAAGGGTAGAGGTGAACAGCCAGGTGAAGAGATACATAGGGCAAGGTCCGAGAGGGTCCCAAGTGCAGGAGCTTCTGTGCCAGTGGAGCTGGGTGTGCCCCCCTCCTTGCACGTGGAAGTGCCAGAAGCTCTCTGAACCCCAGAGTTTAGGGATTTTTATGGAGGCTTCGTCATGTATGTATGATCACTTATTAACTCATTTTCCAGCCCCTCTCCAGAGAATGAGGGGAGAGGCTGAAAGTTCCAAGCTTCTAATCATGGCTTGGTCTTTCTGGTGGCCAGGGCCCATCCAGGAGCCCACCCAGAGTCGCCTCATTGGGACACAAGACTCTCCTATCACTCAGGAAATTCCAAGGGCTTTAGGAACTCTGTGTCAGGAACTGGGACCAAAGACCAAACATTAATAGGAACGGGGGCAGAGCCAATATATAGCTCTCTTATTATCTCCCAAGACTGACTGATTCTTCCTTCTTTGTATCCACCCTCCTCCCACCCCCACCTCTCTTACCTTCCCACCCTCCTACCCCTCCTTGCAGAAATTCTTGAATTTGCCAGAGAGATTGGTATTGATCCCATAGAAGAACCAGAGCTGTTGTGGCTGGCACGGGAGGGCATTGTGGCCCCACTGCCTGTGGAGTGGAAACCATGGTGAGTCAGCACGGGTGTCGCCTTCTGGCTTGGCCTTTGAGGCGGAGGGGGCCTGACACCGGAGATAGCTTTAACTGGCCACCTTTTGAAGCCTGTCCTGCAATGGGCCATCCCTCTGCTGGGCCGCCTGATGCTTTGGGCCTGAGCCCAGGCCGCCTTGATGGTCCCTGGAGGGGTTCAGCAGGGATACCCAGGGTCCCAGGATCTAAGCTGCCGCCCTGCGTCAGCATCCGTTTTGGACACACGGAGGAGGTGTCATTGTTATCCTTTGCAGACTGAGATGGAGAGTGACAATACTGGGACCTCCACAGTGTGTCCAGAGTGGACGCTGGTGCTGGAGAGGTTTGAGTGAGGCTACACAGACTGGCAGCGGTTTCTGTCTCCTTTCACAGCCCAGCCCTGAATTTGTGTGACTTGTGCATGAATGGGCTCCTATTTCCAGTTTTAGTTTGCGCTCTTTGAACTGTGAGAGCAGACACTCGCTCAGCTTATCTCAGGGGATCAGAGGTTGATGGTAAGGAAACAGACTGGTCGAGGCGGGGCAGCCGCCGCCTCCCCCCGACCCTCCCCACGCCAGGACTCCCACTCCTGGGGGCGCTGCTCTGTCGTCACCACCTGCACGGAGCTCTCTCCACGTGGCCTCCTTACGGTCGGTGCCCCGAGTTTACTTCCTACCGTAGCGTGGGATTTCCTGTTTCTCCCAAACTAGCCCCCAGATATCTTGGGGCGGAGGGTCGTCTTTTCTGCTGGGATTGTGCAATTTTGTGTACAAGGTATAATTATCCTGTTCTTCCCTGAACCACTTAATGCGTTGGCCATACTTCAAAATGACCGCAGTCGTAGCTTTACTTATCCCTGCCGCAGGGTCCTAATCCTTCCAGCTTCTCCTCGCATGACGGGCTCCCTGTTCTCTGGATCTTTTTAGCCGCCTTTCCTTGGACCTTCTCCAGGTCATGACATCTTTCTTCTACTAAAGCCATCAGCACTGCACCCAGTATTCCAGGTGCTGAGGACTCACGGTTGTGTTTATAGGAAAAGTTTGTAGGATAGTGGTTTCTGTTTGGTTTCCAATATCCACCCTGATAGCCACATTTGCCTTATCATTAATCTCTTTATTCTTTTTCTTTATGTTTTTAAATCTGTATATATCTGTGCTGTTCTGCTTTTGGATACACTTTCTAATTAAAGACCACATGAGAAATGTAATCAGAATAGTACCTTAATGTGCACATAATAAATAAATGGCTGCAGTGATGTAAAAAGGAAAAAGGGTGATGGAAGGAAGGAACTGTCATCGGCCGTGGCCCAGCTGTGTGCCAGGGTCATGCCAGCGGCCCTCAGGTACCTGCTGGTGGTAGCTAACGCTGCCTCATCCCATAAGGAGAGCATGAACTATTCCTCACTTTTTAAAGTAAGTCATTGAAAGTTATGTATATGTGTCATCTTTCATCCTTACTCTCAGTCCCATGAGTAATTGCTGTTAGTTGGGGAATTCCTTCGAAGTCTGGATTCTCTCTTCTCTTCCATTAATATGTTTGTCTACCTTTACACCAATACTGTACTGTCTTTTTTTTTTTGCAGGTAGAAAAAAATCACAAATTTATTACATACATACATAGACATATATAAAAATACAGGCAGATACTAACAGAGATCTTACAGCTTTGCTTTTAAATTTTAGCCATGAGACAGGAATGATAATGCAAAACTCACTAGTTTATAAAGAACAGTTGGATACAAATTGTGTTTCTGGTGAATGGTATTAGTTAAGGTGAATTGCTCAGATGGCTTAAACTTTTTACTAATATCTGCGTAAAAGATTTTAAGATTTTTCATAGGCCAAGTTTTTAAAATACGCTTTCCTTTTTCTTCCTACTTCTTTTTTTTTGTCTTTATACTTTTAATTGGTATCTTTTGAATAACATAATTTGTTTTAATGATGTCCAGTTTATCAACTTTTCAAATATGATTAATGCTTTGTGTCCTGTTTAAGAAATGTTTGCCTATTCCAAAGTCATGAAGATATTCTGTGTCTCGTTTTTTTTTTCCCCACAACTCACACACACACACTGTATTTTATTTTTACAAGAGATAAATAAACTGACACCAAGCATTGTAAATGGATGACCACAACAAAAGCAACAATGTTGCAATTACCAAACACGAAATACACTCATACTATGTCATAATATTGACATTCAGTCCAGTAATCCTCCACTGTAACAGCTCCTTTACTTTGCAGTGAAAGTTGATTTGTATATTTTTTGCCTCTGAGTCCTTGTGGGATTTTTTTTTTATTCAAACAGAAAGTCACAAAAATTATAATCATCCTCATCAGTTCACTCAGTCCCATGTAATTAATTTTTTTTATCTTGATCTTTTGTTAGCACTTTTATGAATTCATCAGTTTTCCATTAGAGTTCTGAAAATGCTTATTCATTCAGTTCAGCAGTATAGTCACTTACCAGAAACCTGTACTTGTCAGAGTGTTTTCCATGAATTCCTTGAAGATGAAACTCTTTTATAGGAACATTTTTGCGAAAGCATCAGAGTACACCCAGAACTGTCTGTAAATGACAAAAGACTTAAAAATTACCACGGTTAAAGATTTGATGAAAGTTCATAATAATGCAATTGACAAGGAAATTTAGTTACTTCTGAGATATACATTTTAAAGTAATAACTAAAATTATGACTTATAACATTATACCAGAACATATAAGATTTTTAGAAATTTCATATAATGTCTGAAACATTTATATTAACATATTTCCATACAGACAACCCAAAGAAAGTTTAGTTTTAGTTGTTTTTTTGTTTTTTTGTCTCTTTTTTTATAGTGCTGTTTCTTATTAGTCATCAATTTTATACACATCAGTGTGTACATATCAATCCCAGTTGCCCAATTCATCACAACACCATCCCCACCCCCGCGAGGCTTTCCCCCCTTGTGTCCATACGTTCGTTCTCTACATCTGTGTCTCAACTTCTGCCCTGCAAACCGGTTCATCTGTACCATTTTTCTAGGTTCCACATACATGTGTTAATATACGATATTTGTTTTTCTCTTTCTGACTTACTTCACTCTGTATGACAGTCTCTAGATCCATCCACGTCTCGATAAATGACTCAATTTCGTTCCTTTTTATGGCTGAGTAATATTCCATTGTATATATGTACCACAACTTCTTTATCCATTCGTCTGTCGATGGGCATTTAGGTTGCTTCCGTGACCTGACTATTGTAAACAGTGCTGCAATGAACATTGGGGTGCATGTGTCTTTCTGAATTATGGTTTTCTCTGGGTATATGCCCAGTAGTGGGATTGCTGGGTCATATGGTAATTCTATTTTTAGTTTTTTAAGGAACCTCCATACTGTTCTCCATAGTGGCTGTATCAATTTACATTCCCCCCAACAGTGCAGGAGGGTTCCCTTTTCACCACACCCTCTCCAGCATTTGTTGTCTGTAGACTTTCTGCTGATACCCACTCTAACTGGTGTGAGGTGATACCTCATTGTAGTTTTGATTTGCATTTCTCTAATAATAATCAGTGATGTTGAGCAGCTTTTCATGTGCATCTCGGCCATCTGTATGTCTCCTTTGGAGAAATGTCTATTTACGTCTTCTGCCCATTTTTGGATTGGGTTGTTCGTTTCTTTAATATTGAGCTGTATGAGCTGTTTATATATTTTGGAGATTAATCCTTTGTCCGTTGATCGTTTGCGAATATTTTCTCCCATTCTGAGGGTTGTCTTTTCATCTTGTTTATGGTTTCCTTTGCTGTGCAAAAGCTTTAGAGATTCACTAGGTCCCATTTGTTTATTTTTGTTTTTATTTCCATTACTCTAGGAGGTGGATCAAAAAAGATCTTGCTGTGATTTATGTCAAAGAGTGTTTTTCCTGTGTTTTCCTCTAAGAGTTTTATAGTGTCTGGTCTTACATTTAGGTCTGGAATCCATTTTGAGTTTATTTTTGTGTATGGTGTTGGGAATGTTCTAATTTCATTCTTTTACATGTAGCTGTCCAGTTTTCCCAGCACCACTTATTGAAGAGACTGTCTTTTCTCCATTGTATATCCTTGCCTCCTTTGTCATAGATTAGCTGACCATAGGTGCGTGGGTTTATCTCTGGGCTTTCTATCCTGTTCCATTGATCTATGTTTCTGTTTTTGTGCCAGTACCACATTGTCTTGATTACTGTAGCTTTGTAGTATAGTCTGAAGTCAGGGAGTCTGATTCCTCCAGCTCTGTTTTTTTCCCTGAAGACTGCTTTGGCTATTTGGGGTCTTTTGTGTCTCCACACAAATTTTGAGATGATTTATTCTAGTTCCATAAAAAATGCCATTGGTAATTTGATAGGGATTGCATTGAATCTGTAGATTGCTTTGGGTAGTAGAGTCATTTTCACATTATTGATTCTTCCAATCCAAGAACATGTTATATCTTTCCATCTGTTGGTATCATCTTTAATTTCTTTCATCAATGTCTTATAGTTTTCTGCATACAGGTCTTTTGTTTCCCTAGGTAGGTTTATTCCTAGGTATTTTATTCTTTTTGTTGCCATGGTAAATGGGAGTGTTTCCATAATTTCTTTTTCAGATTTTTCATCATTAGTGTATAGGAATGCAAGAGGTTCCTGTGCCTTAATTTTGTATCTTGCAACTTTACCAAATTCATTGAGTAGCTCTAGAGTTTTCTGGTGGTATTTTTAGGATTCTCTATGTATAGTATCATGTCATCTGCAAACAGTGACAGTTTTACTTCTTCTTTTCCAGTCTGTATTCCTTTTATTTCTTTTTCTTCTCTGATTGCCGTGGCTAGGACTTCCAAAACTATGTTGAATAATAGTGGTGAGAGTGGATATCCTTGTCTTGTTCTTCATCTTAGAGGAAATGCTTTCAGTTTTTCACCATTGAGAATGATGTTTGCTGTGGGTTTGTTGTATATGGCCTTTATTATGTTGAGGTATGTTCCCTCTATGCCCACTTTCTGGAGAGGTTTTTTTTTTATCATAAATGGGTGTTGAATTTTGTCAAAAGCTTTTTCTGCATCTATTGAGATGATCATATGGTTTTTCTTCTTCCATTTGTTAATATGGTGTATCACATTGATTGATTTGCGTATATTGAAGAATCCTTGCATCCCTGGGATAAATACCACTTGATCATGGTGTATGATCCTTTTAATGTGTTGTTGGATTCTGTTTGCTAGTATTTTGTTGAGGATTTTTGCATCTATATTCATCAGTGATATTGGTCTGTAACTTTCTTTTTCTGTAGTATCTTTGTCTTGTTTTGGTATCAGGGTGATGGTGGCCTCATAGAATGAGTTTGAGAGTGTTCCTTCCTCTGCAGTTTTCTGGAAGAGTTTGAGAAGGATGGGTGTTAGCTCTTCTCTAAATGTTTGATAGAATTAACCTGTGAAGCCATCTAGTCCTGGACTTTTGTTTGTTGGAAGATTTTTAATCACCATTTCAATTTCATTACTTGTGATTGGTCTGTTCATATTTACTATTTCTTCCTGGTTCAGTCTTGGAAGGTTATACCTTTCTAAGAATTTGTCCATTTCTTCCCGGTTGTCCATTTTATTGGTGTAGAGTTGCTTGTAGTAGTCTCTTAGGATGCTTTGTGGTGTCTGTTGTAACTTCTCCTTTTTCATTTTTAATTTTATTGATTTGAGTCCTCTCCCTCTTTTTCTTGATGAGTCTGGCTAATGGTTTATCAATTTTGTTTATCTTCTCTAAGAACCAGCTTTTAGTTTTATTGATCTTTGCTATTGTTTCCTTTGTTTCTATTTCATTTATTTCTGCTCTGATCTTGATGATTTCTTGCCTTCTGCTAACTTTGTGTTTTGTTTGTTCTTCTTTCTCTAGTTCCTTTAGGTATAAAGTTAGATTGTTTACTTGAGATTTTTCTTGTTTCTTGAGGTAGGCTTGTATAACTCTAAACTTCCCTCTTAGAACTGCTTTTGCTGTGTCCCATAGGTTTTGGATTGTTGTGTTTTCATTGTCATTTGTCTCTAGATATTTTTTGATTTCCTCTTTGATTTCTTCAGTGATCTCTTGGTTATTTAGTAACGTATTGTTTAGCCTCCATGTGTTTGTGTTTTTTACGTTTCTTTCCCTGTAATTCATTTCTAATCTCATAGCGTTGTGGTCAGAAAAGATGCTTGATGTGATTTCAATTTTCTTAAATTTACTGTGACCTGATTTGTGACCCAACATGTGTTCTGTCCTGGAGAATGTGTGCACTTGAGAAGGAAGTGTAATCTGCTGTTTTTGGATAGAATGTCCTATAAATATCAATTAAATCTATCTGGTCTGTTGTGTCATTTAAAGCTTCTGTTTCCTTATTTATTTTCATTTTGGATGATCTGTCCATTGGTGTAAGTGAGGTATTAAAGTCCCCCACTGTTATTGTGTTACTGTCGATTTCCTCTTTTATAGCTGTTAGCAGTTGCCTTAGGTATTGAGGTGCTCCTATGTTGGGTGTATATATATTTATAATTGTTAAATCTTCTTCTTGGATTGATCCCTTGATCATGATGTAGTGTCCTTCCTTGTCTCTTGTAACATTCTTTATTTTAAAATCTATTTTATCTGATATGAGTATAGCTACTCCAGCTTTCTTTTGATTTCCATTTGCATGGAATATCTTTTTCCATCCCCTCACTTTCAGTCTGTATGTGTCCCTAGGTCTGAAGTGGGTCTCTTGTAGACAGCATATATATGGATCTTGTTTTTGTATCCATTCAGCAAGCCTGTGTCTTTTGGTTGGAGCATTTAATCCATTCACGTTTAAGGTAATTATCAATATCTATGTTCCTATCACCATTTTCTTAATTGTTTTGGGTTTGTTTTTGTAGATCCTTTTCTTCTCTTGTGTTTTCCACTTAGAGAAGTTCCTTTAGCATTTGTTGTAGAGCTGGTTGGTGGTGCTGAATTCTCTTAGCCTTTGCTTGTCTGTAAAGCTTTTGATTTCTCCATCGAATCTGAATGAGATCCTTGCCGGTAGAGTAATCTTGGTTGTAGGTTCTTCGCTTTCATCACTTTAAGTATATCATGCCACTCCCTTCTGGCTTGTGGAGTTTCTGCTGAGAAATCAGCTGTTAACCTCATGGGAGTTCCCTTGTGTGTTATTTGTCATTTTTCCCTTGTTGCTTTCAATAATTTTTCTTTGTCTTTAATTTTTGCCAATTTGATTACTATGTGTCTCTGCGTGTTTCTCCTTGGGTTTATCCTGTTATGCACTTCCTGGACTTGGGTGGCTATTTCCTTTCCATGTTAAGGAAGTTTTCGTCTATAATCTCTTCAAATATTTCCTCTGGTCCTTTCTCTCTCTCTTCTCCTTCTGGGACCCCTATAATGTGAATGTTGTTGCATTTAATGTTGTCCCAGAGGTCTCTTAGGCTGTCTTCATTTCTTTTCATTCTTTTTTCTGTATTCTGTTCCACAGTAGTGAATTCCACCATTCTGTCTTCCAGGTGACTTATCCGTCCATCTGCCTGAGTTATTCTGCTATTGATTCCTTCTAGTGTAGTTTTCATTTTAGTTATTGTATTGTTCATCTCTGTCTGTTTGTTCTTTAATTCTTCTAGGTCTTTGTTAAACATTTCTTGCATCTTGTCAATCTTTGCCTCCATTCTTTTTCCGAGGTCCTGGGTCATCTTCACTGTCATTATTCTGAATTCTTTTTCTGGAAGGTTGCCTATCTCCACTTCATTTAGTTGTTTTTCTGCGGTTTTATCTTGTTCCTTCATCTGGTACATATCCCTCTGCCTTTTCATCTTGTCTGTCTTTCTGTGAATGTGGTTTTTGTTCCACAGGGTGCAGGACTGTAGTTCTTCTTGCTTCTGCTCTCTGTCCTCTGGTGGATGAGGCTATCTAAGAGGCTTGATGGGAGGGACTGATGGTGGGTAGAGCTGACTGTTGCTCTGGTGGGCAGAGCTCAGTAAAACTTTAATCCACTTGACTGTTGATGGGTGGGGCCGGGTTCCCTCCCTGTTGGTTGTTTTGCCTGAGGCAACCCAACACTGGAGCCTACCTGGGCTCTTTGGTGGGGCTGATGACAGACTGTGGGAGGGCTCACGCCAAGGAGTACTTCCCAGAACTTCTGCTGCCAGTGTCCTTGTCCCCACGATGAGCCATAGAGCCCCCACCCCTGCCTCTGTAGGTGACCCTCCAACACTAGCAGGTAGGTCTGGTTCAGTCTCCCCTGGGGTCACTGCTCCTTCCCCTGGGTCCTGATGCGCACACTACTTTGTGTGTGCCCTCCAAGAGTGGAGTCTCTGTTTCCCCCAGTCTTTTCGAAGTCCTGCAATCAAATCCCACTAGGCTTCAAAGTCTGATTCTTTAGGAATTCCTCCTCCCATTGCCGGACTCCCATGTTGGGAAGCCTGAGGTGCAGCTCAGAACCTTCACTCCAGTGGGTGGACTTCTGTGGTATAAGTGTTCTCCGGTCTGTGAGTCACCCACCCAGCAGTGATGGGATTTGATTTTACTGTCATTGCGCCCTTCCTACCGTCTCATTGTGGCTTCTCCTTTGTTTTTGGATGTGGGGTATCTTTTTTGGTGATTTCCAGTGTCTTCCTGTCAATGATTGTCCAGCAGCTAGCTGTGATTCTGGTGTTCTCGCAAGAGGGAGTGAGAGCACGTCCTTCTACTCTGCCATCTTGGTTCCTCCCCCCATACCATACTGTCTTGATTACTGTAGCTTTATTATAAATATTGAAATCATTTAGGGTAAGTGCTGGAAATTGTTCTCCATTTTCAAAGTTGTATTCTAGGTCCCTTGCATTTCCATTATGAGTTTTAGAATCAGCTTGTCATTTTCTACAAAAAAAAAAAATCCTCTTAGTATTTTGATTGGAATTGCATTGAACCCATAAATCAGTTCGGGAGAACTGACATCTTAAACAACATTGAATCTTCCAACCCATGAACACAGTTTGTCTCCATTTATTCAATATTTAGTGTTTTTTTTTGTTTCTTTGTTTTTTTTTACGTGGGCCTCTCACTGTTGTGGCCTCTCCTGTTGCGGAGCACAGGCTCCGGACCTGCAGGCTCAGCGGCCATGGCTCACGGGCCCAGCCGCTCCGCGGCATGTGGGATCCTCCCAGACCGGGGCACGAACCCGTGTCCCCTGCATCAGCAGGCAGACTCTCAACCACTGTGCCACCAGGGAAGCCCATCTTTTATAGTTTTTAGTGTACACATCTTGCCCATATTTTGTCACATTTATCTGTCTTTTTTTGATGCTTCTGTAAATGGTATCTTTTATTTATTTATTTATTTTTATGTTATTGAAGTATAGTTGATTTACAATGTTGTGTTAATTTCCGCTGTACAGCAAAGTGATTCAGTTATAAATACATATATCTTCTTTTCATATTCTTTTCCATTATGGTTTTTTTAAAAATGTCAATTTCCAGTTGTTGATTGCCTTCATATAAAAATAAAATTGGTTTTTGTATACTGACCTTGTAGCCTGCAACCTTGCTTAACTTACTTATGTCAGTTCTAGTAGCTTTTTTGTAGATTCTATAGGATTTTCTACATAGATGGTATGTCTTCTGGGAATAAAGACATTTTTTCATCTTCCTTTCTAACCTGGATACCTTATATTTCTATTTCTTGCCTTACTGCACTGACTGTAACCTCCAGTACAATTGAATAGAAGTGGTGACAATGGACATTTTGGCCTTGTACCTGATCTTAAGGGGAAGCATTCAGTCTTTCACCATTAAGTATGATGTTAGGTGATGTTAGCTGTAGGGTTTTCTAAATGCCATTTGTCAGGATGAGGAAGTTCCCTTGTATTCCTAGCTTGCTGAGAGTTTAAATCCGAAATGGATGTTGGATTTTATCAAATACTTTTTTCTGTATCTATTGATAGAATCATATGATTTTTCTATATTGGTCTGTTAATATGGTCAGTTATATTGATTGGTTTTCAAATGTTACACCGACCTTACATGCCTAGGGTAAACTCTGCTTGGTAATGATTATATATTATTGGATTTGATTTTTTTAAAAATTTTGTTAAGTACCTTTGCTCCAAAATGATAACTTGAATGTGATGAGATGGATAGAGTTGGGTATTTTTTAAATTACTGATTTCCAATTTTATTTGTTCATTATATCTATTCTTTGTTACACATTGAGAGTTCTTTTTGTTCAGTAAGTGATCCTGTTTATGTAAATGTTCTATGTGTGCTTGATAAGAATGTAGTCTCTCATTTTTGGATACAGCGTTCTTTTTTTTTTTAATTAATTAATTTGGTTGCACCGGGTCTTAGTTGCAGCCCGTGGGCTGCTTAGTTGCAGCAGGAGGGCTCCTTAGTTGTGGCATGTGAACTCTTAGTTATGGCATGCATGTGGGATCTAGTTCCCTGACCAGGGATCGAACCCAGGCCCCCTGCATTGGGAGTGTGGAGTCTTATCCACTGCACCACTGGGGAAGTCCCCAGCGTTCTTTTTTTATTGAAGTATAGTTGATTTACAATTTTGTGTTAGTTTCTGGTGTGCAGCAGAGTGATTCAGTTTTATATATATATATATACACATACACACACACACATACATATATATAAGAGTATATGATGAACCTAGGGCAGAACAGGAATAAAGACGCAGACTTAGAGAATGGACTTGAGGGCATGGGGAGGGGGAAGGGTAAGCTGGGACGAAGTGAGAGAGTAGCATTGACATATGTACAGTACCAAATGTAAAATAGATAGCTAGTGGGAAGCAGCTGCATAGCACAGGGAGATCAGCTCAGTGCTTTGTGACCATCTAGAGTGGTGGGATAGGGAGGGTGGGAGGGAGGTGCAAGAGGGAGGGGATATGGGGATATATGTATACATACAGCTGATTCACTTTGTTATACAACAGAAACTAACACAGCATTGTAAAGCAATTATACTCCAATAAAGATGTTAAAAAAATATATTCTTTTTCATAATCTTTTCCATTATAGTTTATTACAGGAGGTTAAATATAGTTCCCTGTTCTATACAGTAGGACCTTGTTGTTTTTCATATATAGTAGTTTGTATCTGCTAATCCCAAACTCCTGATTTTTCCTTACCTCATCCCTTTCCCCTTTGGTAACCATAAATTTGTTTTCTGAGTCTGTGAGTCCGTTTCTGTTTTTGGATACAGGGTTCTTAAATGTCCTTTATATCAAGCATGCTAAATGTGTTTATCTTCCTGTGTCCTGAGTAATTGTTGTCTGGTCTTACTCTTTCTGTTTTTTTTTGTTTTTGGCTGCACTGTGTGGCTTGTGGGATCTTAGTTTCCCAACCAGGAATCGAACCTGGGCCCCAGCAGTGAAAGCTCTAAGTCCTTGCCAGGGAAATCCCTGGTCTCACTCTTTTTTTTTAATTTTAATTTTATTTATTTATTTTTGTCTGCCTTTGGTGTTCGTTGTGGTGCGCGGGCTTCTCATTGTGGTGACTTCTCTTGTTGCGGAGCACGGGCTCTAGGCGCACAGGCTTCAGTAGTTGTGGCACGCGGGCTCTAGAGTGCAGGCTCAGTAGTTGTGATGCACAGGATTAGCTGCTCCGAGGCATGTGGGATCTTTCAGACCAGGACTCGAACCCGTGTCGCCTGCATTGGCAGGCGGATTCTTAACCACTGTGCTACCAGGGAAGTCCCTGGTCTCACTCTTGAATAGTGGTTTAGTTGAGTACAGATTTGTCAACAGCTGTTTGACAATACTGTATACCATTATCTTCTGACCGCTGGTTTTGCTAGTAAGACATGTTTTTTGGTTTCATTAGTTGTTCCTTTGTAGGTAATCAACTTTTCCCCCCTCTGGTTGTTTTTATTATTTTGTTTTTAATCTCTGGTGTTCTGTAATTTCACAACAGTGTGTCTAGGTGTGGATTCATTGTTATTTACTGTGTATAGGAATTGGAGTGCTTCCTTACTCTGAGGACTCATATCTCTCTTAAATTTTGGAAAATTCTCAACCATTATCACTTTCTTTTCTACACCTCTTACTGGAAATATATTGGACCTTATTATTTGATCCTCCATGTCTCTTAACTTCTGTTTCATATTTGAAAAATCACTTTATAATTTCCTTTAGCATATTTATTTCTCAATTCACTATTTGTTTCTTCTTCTGCATCAGATCTGGTTGTTTTTCATTTTGAATTTAATGACTACCAGTTCCTTCAAGTTCTCTTATGTTCTTTTCAATATGTCTAGGTTTTTTTTAGAGTTCTGTTCTTTCATTATGGATTCTACTCCTTTATCCCTACAATAATTTTAAATATTGTTATTTTTAGTCTTCTTTTGATTGTTCTATTATCTCAGTTCTTCTTTTCATTGTGTTACTGATTTTCCCTCATGGTGAAATGTTTTCTCACGTTTCCTCTGTAATTAGTTATTGTGCATTTTGTGAATTCATCTTCTGCAGAGGTTATTTTCTGTGAGTGTCTCATTCCTAGGTTGTTGAGTGGCTTTACAATGGTTTCTGCCAAGGAGTTTTCAGTGGTTTAGGACGAAATTTTTACATTAATTTCCTGACTTGGGATTCCCTTACCACATTTTGGACTATATATCTACATGTGTCTTGGGGTTTCAGTTTTTCATTAAATTTTATTTTCCCCACCTAGAACCTGGAGTGGGTGACATGCTTCCTTGCTGCTTCCATGACCTAGGTCCTTTTATTCATGGAGGGAACAGTCCGTAGGGCCCCAGATACAGCTAGGGTCTCATTTCCAGTTCCTAAATTCACGAAGGCCTAAGGCCACATTTTGTTCTAAACTGGCATTAAAACCCAAGTTCCACAGGCCTATATCCAGGTCAGATACCAGTTTTGACAGTCAGTTCATGCACTTATTATTCAGGTTTCATGTTTTCTTTTTGTTTCTGGCACCTGAGAATTTCTCTTTCCGTTTGGCTATGTGAATAGTGGTGCTGTGACCATTGGTGTACAGATGTCTGTTCAAATCCCTGCTTTCAATTCTTTTGGGTATGCATCCAGAGGTGGAATTTCTGGTTCAAATGGTAATTCTATTTTTAATTTTTTGAGGAACTGTCATACTGTGTTCACTGTGGCTGCACCATTTTCCATTCCTACCAGTAGTGCACCAGGGTTCCAGTTTCTCTACATCCTTGCCAGCGCTTGTTATTTTCTGCTTTTTTTTTTTTTTTTTGGCCACGCCCTGCAGCATGTGAGATTTTAGTTCCCCAACCAGGGATTGAACCCGGGCCCTTAGCAGTGAGAGCGCCGAGTCCTAACCACTGGACCGCCAGGGAATGCCCGTATTTTCTGCTTTTTTGATAATAGCCATGCTAATGGGTGTGAAGTGACGTTTCATTGTAGTTTTAATTTTCACTTCCCTAATCTTTAGTGGTGTTGAGCATCTTCTCATGTGCTTCTTGGCCATTTGTATGTCTTTTTATCTTTTACCTCTGATATTTTTCCTGTTTTACTACATATTTTCTCTTTTATTTGAATTAAGATTGAGCTTGTCAAATTTCATAAGGAGCCTGATTGGGATTGTTTTGGATTTATACATTAATTTGAGGATTATTGGCATGTTTACAGACTTGAATCTTTCTATTCAGGAACACTGGGTGTCTCTCCAATTGTTTTTTCTTTTTTCTTCCCCTGAATTTTCAGTAAAGCTTTATGAAGATTTTGCACACTTTGGATTTATTCCTGGGTATTGCATCTTTTATATTGCTATCGTGAATTTTTTTTTCTATTAGCTGTCCTGATGGATTACTGATAATGGTGGGTGGGATGAATGGCTTATTTTAGACTTGTTCATGTTGAGACCTACCTTCTACATTATTTTCTTTTATTGTTGATTGACCCCACTAGCTTGGATTATCACCTCTTACGAGTTTAGAGTCTTTTGCAAAATCAGAGCTATCACAATGCATATTTTTTCTTTAGATCATTTATGAAAATATTAAGCAAGTTCTATCCCAGAATTTATCTCCATGATACCATAGTGTTTGTATTTATCCATCTAAAACCAAGTTTATCCCTACTCTAGTCTACCATGAATTCTCAGGAACCTTAACAATTAAACGTCTCCATCTAGAGAAGTCCTTAGGTATCCCAATCATTTGTTTCTATCTAAGGAAACTCCTTATTCTTAGCCAAATGGTACTCGTCAATTTTTATCTTTTTAATTTTGGCTGCACTGGGTCTTTGTTGTGGTGCGGGCTCTTCGTTGCAGCGCATGGGCTTCTCTCTAGTTGTGGCATGCGAGCTCCAGGGCGCATGGGCTCTCTAGTTGTGGCACGCGGGCTTAGTTGCCCCGAGGCATGTGGGATCTTAGTTCCCTGACCAGGAATCGAACCCACGTCCCCGGCATTGGAAGGCGGATTCTTAACCACTGCACCATAAGGGAAGTCCCTACCCTTCAATTTTGTGTTAATCCTTTCCTCTCTTCTTCCTTTTCTCTCTCTCCCCTTCTCCCCACAGTTCTTCCTTCTTCTCTGCCTCCTTGCCATTTTTCTTCTTCTTTTTTTTTTTCCCATGGAGCTTTGGACCTGAGCAGGGACTAACTTGTGACCTCTGCCCATCCCCAGCCAGGACATCACAGGTGATATTTACTATTTCAACTTTGCCAACGGGCAGTCCATGTGGGACCATCCCTGTGATGAGCACTATCGGAACTTGGTGATCCAAGAGCGGGGGAAGCTGTCAACTCCTGGGGCCATTAAGAAGAAAGAAAAGAAAAAGAAAAAGGAAAAGAAAGACAAGAAGGACAAAGAGACCTCCAAAATTCCCCTGGTGAGTCAGTGGATGCCAGCTCTCAGAGGGGCCAGGCCTGAAACCTGAGGGATATCGGGAACCTCTAACTGTTGACAGCTGGGAGGTTAAGAATAACAGCAATAATATAGTAATTTTTTGATAGTGCCTCATCTGAATTATGCCTGGCTTCTGGCAAATTTTCCTTTCAGGCTTCTAGAAGTGGTTACTATCTCTAAGCAATTTCTTTTTCCCCCTTGGGAGGCACATATGACATAATAGGATTAGAGAGTGAGTGCCCTGCTGAGGATGGGCTTTTGTAGTGATGCTGTCTGCCCCTCTGGAGAGTCGGGGCACAGGGAGCGCTTGGTGGAGGCCAGAGAACCCAGAGGAGCGAGTGCCTCTCCTCTCCTTTCCGAGCCAGGCTTTCCTCGTGTGGGTTCATCATGTGTCTCAGTGGTGCAAATGCCTAGATGTCTGATGAGCCATAATTCAGTTGTCAGAACATCAGTGCCTTCAAGATCCAAAAAGAAAAGCTTGAGGCTTTATCTGGCCCTGTGGATGGCCTTTGCTGCCAGTGTCCTCGGTTCATGGTGGATAACTGAAATTTGATCGCAGTGCCATCACCTTGGTCCCAAGTAGCTTTTTTACTCAGAGTTGAAAGTTATCTTTCCCATTATCATTCTATTTGTCCCTCCAAGTGTGAGGCAGGTGGGCCACGTTGAGGAGAGGGAGGGACCTGGGAACCCAGTTTAGCCAGGTGGGGAACACTGGGAATACCTTTTCAACCCTCTTAATGGTCGAGTTGATTTGCTCTCTTATTTATAGTCTTTATTTCCCACTGGTGCCTGGTGCTTACTTCTCAGTGAAGATTTCCTCCATCTTCCTTCCTTTGCAAGGTGTCAGTTCTGACATTGGATAGTTGCTGATGAATTTGTCCTTTTTAATCATTTCCAAGCTCTACAGATACTCCCCCCCCCCAATATTACTAATCATGGTTCTGAGAAATAAGACAGCAAGTCCATTCTTCCAGGTGGAGAAAAGAGAACAGGTAATTTCCAAAGAGGCTGAATTTTCTAATGGCATGTGTTTGAAAGGTAAAAGATGTATAATGGGCTTTTCACTAACCCCGGACTGTTTTAGATGATAATCAGCATCTGGGCAGGCTCTGGCATGACTGAAGGTGAGAGAGGGAATGAAGTGAGGGCTCTGGGGTGGAGGGTTGGGTAATAGACTGAGCTCTGGGTGTGTGACTGAGTTCCTGGAGCTCCCTGTTAAAAAGGATTCCTCCTGTGGTTTCAGGAGCTGAGGGCAAGTGGACTGCCCTGGGCTGCCAGTCTGGATCTTAGGGCTCAGGAGAGGCGCAAACCAGAGTTTGTCCAGGGGCAGGCCTGACCAGGTGGGCGACCGGGCTCAGGTGGTTTGGGCTCTCTGGAGGAGAGCTGGGTGGAGTTTAGGGTGAATGTTTGCAGGGTGTGGTTGATCTGTTATGGTTTTGTCTACCCCAAGATTCCCTGACTGTGTGGGCCTCTCTTGAGCAGTACCAACTCTTGCCTTTGGTAGAAGACCTAGTCCAAGTTCCCAAGGCTCAGTTCACTGCTTATGTTTCCCCTCTTTCCTCCCTTCTTAGACTCTTTCTGATAGTCCTTGATAAGGATGGTGGATTTTATGAAATTAACCAATCACAGAATTGAGAGTTTGTTGGTACCTTTGGGATAATCTAGTTGGTGATTTTCAGACTTTTGTTAGCAATGGAACCCTGTCTTCACATCAGTTCTTCCATAGAGGGCCAGTGGATAAAGAAGAAGCGGAGCTGCTCTGGTTGAACCTGGGGGTGTGGGTCTTGGTGATGCCTCTTCCCCATCACATGCCCACCATAGCAGCCCCCAAGGTACCAGGCGGAACCAATATGTGGGTTCCATGGCGCAAGGCTTGTAAGCCATTGATCTCGTCGAGCCTCCTCTTTATAGATAAGGAAACCAGGGCCCAGAGAACAACAAAGCTCAAGGGAGTTTTTAGCTTTTCTTCCCTCATTGGTTTGTGTTTCTCTTTAAAGGGAGGGTGGGTTTCTGCTAAGGGTTTGCCAAGGGCTAAGGTAGCAAGTAGAAATCAGAAGTGCTTTGTCTTAGTTTTCTCTGCCTGTTTATATACCCATCTAGGAAACACAGCCTGAGCAGGGACTTCTGCCTTCTTCCTCCTTTCTCCGTGGCCCATCCCCTCTCTCAGCACCTGGGCTGGCTAATCTGGACCTAGACCAAGAGATGCAGGCTAGAAGTGGGGGCTCCTTTAAGAAAGGGAAGAGCCCACGTATGCTGGCTGACACCCCTAGGTCTCTCACGGGCTCCCTGCCCAGCAAGCTACAGCCACTCTTCAAGGGCCAAGCTTCCCGAACCCACCAGATCTTTGCCGACGTGGAGGAAATCTTAGGCAGGGCCCCAGCCCACTGCAGGACAGAATTAGGTGATCAGCAGGGTCTGGAGAAACCCCAGCAGGCGACAGAGAAAATCTACCTGGGGTTTTCAGACCCTGAAATAGAAGAGCTGGAAATGAGGACCAGACAGCAGAAACCTGGCGCTTTGGGCCCTGACCACAGCAGGCCCTTCCGGAATGGGCAGGATGCGTTAGAGAGCAGGAGCCAGGCCTTGGTCCACTCGAAGTTTTCGGAAGCCCTCGAGGGCCTGCAGCTGAAAGGGGAGCAGCACAGCCATAACATGGCCAAGCGGAGCTCCACTGGCCCCGGGGGGGACAAGGGCCAGAGCCCCATTCCCTCGCCGTCCCCTGAGGAGGATCCCTCCCTGTCCCTTTGTTCTTCTGACCCTATGCTGCCTGCCAGGAAGAGCAAGCCGTTCTTGTTAATCAGCAGCCCAGCCGAAGACCAGAGCTGGCAGGGCGTCTCTGGGGAAGGGGGCAGCATGGGCAGGGGCAGGAGGAGGAGAGAGCCCCCGGGATTGTGGATGGGGCAGGTCTCCAAGCTTGTCCACAAGGACGCCCGTTTGGGCAGCAAGAAAATAGAGCCCGAAGACCCTGAGGCTCCAGGGGCCTCAGCCAAAGGTCCACCTCAGGGGCTCTTGCTAATACCCCCTGATACCCTGGTCTCAGAACCAGCCCAGAGCGCCCCTGCAGTCCCCTCGCAGGCCCCTCGAGGGTCTCCTGCCAGTGAGAAGACACCACCCCCAGGCTCTCTGGAGCCCCCCGAAGAAGACAGGAGGCTGGGCAAGTTTGGGCCTGACTTGGAGAGCAGCAGCAGCAGCCTGGCTTCTCACCTTGGCTCTGAGGTCCTGGGGGAGGTGACCAACTTCCCGTGGGACCTGCAGAGCTCACGGGGATCTGAGCGGGGTGTGGGTCAGTCAGGCCCCGGACCCAGGGAGCAGCACCCCAGCCCCTTCCTGGCGCCCCAGTTGTCCCACATGCAGAGCTCTGCTGAGGAGCAGTCAGAGAGTGAAGACTACTCTGAGGACCAGAGGTTCTACCAGCACGTCCTGCAGATGTTCAAGCTCTCCAGGCGGCTGGAGGGCCCGGGGCTGCCCGAGAGCACGCGGGAGAGCCCACGCAGAGACCTTGCCAGCATGGTCTGCCACCTGGCAGCCGAGTCTTCCAGGATGTCTAGTGAGGGCGAGCACGAGGCCATCAGAGCCACGGGCTCCAGGTTTCTGTCTTGGGGGCCAGAGGTGCGGGAGCGTCCCCAGAAGGTGGCCGGCGCCCTGGCTGAGCAGGAGGCCTCTCAGCAAGCTCGTTTCCAGCCAAGCAGCAGCCCCCTCAGTCAGGGGCTGGTCAAGCTGAGTTCCAGCAGAGGGCTTGCTACAGAGCCAGGCAAGATGCAGCTTCTCAACCAGGTAGGCTTCTTAGAGAGCACGGCCTTCAGGCTCAGTGAACTTGACAGGGAGGGAGCAGGTTGAGCTGACACCCTAACACAGCCAGCAGGTCTGCTTTCCTGTTATCTGCCCTCCCTGGGTGACTATTGATCCCTTAACCACCCAGGATGGCCATCCCGTGGGAGGACATGCAGTTCCTGTTTCTTCTGACCCATCACCTGCAAGATAGGGGCTGAGGGTATCTAGACTTCCCTTCCCTTGATCTAACTGTACTTTGTGGGTGGTTCACATGCTCTGAAGATGCTCAGTTTTGAGGGTGAGCAAGCTGGCACTTATCCTGGCACTCATGCAAGATATAGGTACTGTCCCAGGATTTGGGAATCCTTCCCCATCAGCTGATGATAGAGAGGTCCTCCCAAGTCGACACCCTACCCCCAGCCTCTGAACTTAGCCCCTTCTGGGAATCACACAGAACTAGAGAGTTAATACTGTCATGAGAAGCTGAAGCCCAGGCTCTCTCTGCCGTTCAGTGAGCTGCTTCTGCTCCTTGCTTCCCAGGGTTTCCAGAACCATGTGAATAACCTGTGTCAGGCTTGTGCTGACCGCATGGGCCTTCACTTCCTCCCCTATTGGGATCTACCAAAGGGTTGGGCTTGCCCTGTCCTTCTGACTCTTTTTCCCTTTAAAGAGTCACCACTTGCTTCATTCAGAAGTCAAATTGGATCACAGACCACCACGGGGGTCGAGCTGCATTTCCCCGGCTATTCTTTTGCTGTTGCCCAGCTATGGCTTTACCCAGTTGTTACCTCGGTTCCTAATTGCTGGCGTGCCCTGGTTCTCCGTTAGCTCTAATAACTACTGTAGCACTATAAATATCAGATAAGCTGCAGATTATCCTGAAAGTTTTAATTAGCCCAATGGCAGCAAGTTTATCCTCTCTGAAGGACAACGCCACGCACAGCCCATAGTGCGTGATCAGCTAGGAGCCAGGGATGTATAATTTCCCTGCTAACCACTGATTTGGTAAAGGCTTGGGAGAACAAAGCCCTCAGCGGGCCTGTATCCCTCCCTCAGGCCCCCAGCACGTTAGCAAATTAGCCATGTTAGGAGTCTGTAATTTTCCATAAATATAGTATGGGAAGAATTTTACTCGCTGATCCACTGGGCTGGCTGGGGGGAGCAGGCTGGGTTTGCTCACAGTTCACCTCAGAGCAGATTTCCTGGACTCCTTTTCCGCCATAGCCAGGAGGCAGTGTACAATACTGGCTTAGAGATTGCCCTGCGTTCCGGTCCCACGTCTGCCCTCATTGCAGGCCCTATGACTTGGGGCAGGGGTCTTGACCTCACCAGTCTCCGTTTGCTCTTGTGGGGACTGTGGCCTCAGATGGTTTTGACAGTGAAATGAGACAGGTGCTTACCCTGGTGCCCAGGGCTCAGGCAAAGCTGGCCAGTTTTTTTATTATCAGCTCTTTTTCTGCCTAACGAAGATATCCTGCAACAGGCCAGGTGACTGGGAACCTACAAAGGTTTGGGAGGGGGTCTCGTGTCACCTTTCAGATAAGCATCTGATGCCCTTCCCATGCAGGAATGGGTCGTGTTCAGAGCCCGCCCGATGGTCTGGCCCCAGGCCCAGCTGCGGGTGAGAAGATGGGCCACCTGAACTCCACCTGACTTCCTCAGGTTCCCCTTTCTCTCTTCAGTCCCCATGGGATTAGAGAGGAATGGAATTTTTGTGTTGTTTTATATACAATTTACGTTTGAGGATATTTAAAGAGCTCTTTGTAAACTGTCCCCAGAATGCTATCCTGCCCTGGCTTCTAAGCCCAGACTCTTGTGATGTGAATCCCTGTAATGATGGTAATTCCACAGCGCTGGTGTAGCCCTGGGCCACACACACATGCTCCTTGCTGTCAGTATCTCATTTGAATTTCTCAACAAACCTTCTTAAGTAGCAAGACACACATCATCTCTGTCTTGCAGATGAGTAGACTGAGAATCCAAGAGTCCGTGAGCGACCCAAGGTCTCACAAATTCTGCCACCCAGTTGGTTTCTCTCCCCAGTCCTCGCTGGCACAAAGCCTTCCTTTGGCCATCCCAAGAACAGGGCAAAGGAGGGGCCTGCACAGTCCTCTGGCGAGGCTCCCTCCAGCCCCTTTCCTCATCAGTGGAGAGCGGAAAGAGAGTTCTTTTGTTGCTCATGTGTATTTTTCATAGTTAATATTTATTTTAATTGAAGTAATACATGCCCATGTTATTAAACAATGTCAAGTCGAGCCAAAAGGCATAGAACGAAATATAGCAGTTCTCGGGTGTGGGTACCCCTCCCCAGAGGCAACAGCTCTCTTCCAGTGCTTGCTTCCATATTTGTAAATGATATGCTTAGACTGCTTTTTCTTGATTCATCCATTTTCAACTTTATCTATTGAGACTTCTCATGCTGGTAGATGAGGCTTTTGTCTCTTCTCTCCCCAACCCCCCAACTTCCTCTGTGGCTTCGGAGGGAGAGCACAGTCCTCTGCAGCATCTGCCAGATGTGAAAGAACCATTTGCTGAGAGATAGGCACAGAGTTACGAGAATCAGGAAACCAGCCCATGATTCTCACACGGCTGGCACAATGGTAATTTCTGGATGTTGTGTTTCATTAGCAGCCTCTGAACGGAGGCGGTTTAAATTTGAGCGGGCAGGATTTAGATGTTTTATTTTTATATCCATCTCCACACTCTCAGAGCCCTGTGGTTTCTTGGGTTTGTAACAGGATGTTTTCTGTTGCCCAGGCCCTGGGCTCCCCGTTAGCCCCCGTCCACATTCCTCTCAGGGGTCTGGCCCCGTTAAGGGGCCTGGTGGATGCCCTGCCCTCTGCTCTTCGTGGATCTCAAAGTGTGAGCCTGGGGAGCTCGGTGGAGTCTGGTCAGCTTGGAAAACTCTCACTGGTAAATGCTTTTTCTTGTGTTCAGTGTAGTTACCGTGGGGCCTCCATGTTCCATGCTAGGAACCGTGACCCATGGATGAGAAATAGAGGGCACGGGCTGAGTCCTTAATGCTTATAATCTAGTGGGGAAGGTGAGTCACACCTGGAGGATGCTGAACAGGGGCTCTGGGCGGTGGAGGATGGACCCAGGGCATAGGGACTGCAGTGGTGATTTCTCAGTCCCTGCAGCCAGGGAAGCAGGAGTTGGACAGGGAGGGATCAGTGAGCTGCTGGGGTCAGCTTCCTGGAGGTGGTGGGCTTGCTCTGGGAGCCATCTAAACAGAAAGAGAGAGGAGAAGGCGATCTGAGGGTCTTCCCCGTAAGTGCCTTGGCTTTCCTTCTCTATTTTGGAGCCTTCACAGGGTCTCAAGACTTCTGCATATACAAAGGGTCTCCTGGGCTCCATCCATGAGGACAAGAATGCTCTCAGCCTCTTGGCTTTAGGAGAGGAGACCAATGAGGAGGATGAGGTGGAGAGTGACAACCAGGTAAGAATGAATCCTTTTCTTGGCCTGGAAACCCTCTGTGCTATGAAAAAGAAATTTTTTTTAAAATTTTGGTCAAATATGTATACCATAATTATCATTTTAACCACTTTTAGGCGTTCAGTTCAGTGACCTTAACTACCTTCACAGTGTTATACAGTCATCACCACTGTCCACCTCCAGCACTTGTTCATAATCCCAGAGAAACTCTGTACCCTTTAAACAAAGCTCTGCATCCTCCCCTCTCCCCAGTCTCTGATCTACTCGCTGTCTCTATGAATTTGCCTCTTCTAGATATTTCATATAAGTGGAATCATACTGTCTTTGTCCTTTTATGTCTGGCTTCTTTCATGTAGCATAATGTTTTCAAGGTTCATCCATGTTGTAGCACATGTGGCTGGATAATATTCCATTGTATGAATATACCGTATTTTGTTTAGCCGTTCATCTGCTGGTGGATAGTTGAGCTGTCTTTACCTTTTGGCTAACCTCTGTGCTACTTTGAAAATAAGTGAAAATGATTTTCCAGCCCACAGCTTCATTCCTTGCTCAGTCTGTATTCCTGCTGGCTCCGACCCAGAAAGTATAACCAGTGAGGAGCTTCTCGGCCCCCTGGGCTGACCAGTTTCCTTGCCATCGTTTTCATTTTCAGAGTGTCCGAAGCTCAAGTGAGCTTCTTAAGAACCTGTACCTGGACGTCGGGGCACTGGGGGGTGACTTCGAGTATGAGGTAAGAGCCTGAAGCCCCTGCAGGCAGATGCCTCAGCCTGGCAGGTCCCTCCTTCCTTTCTTTTTTTAAAAAAAATATTTATTTATTTATTTATCTATTTGGCTGTGCCGGGTCTTAGTTGCGGCATGCGGGATCTTTAGTTGCGGCATGCGGGATCTTCAGTTGCAGCATGCGGGATCTAGTTCCCTGACCCAGGGATCGAACCCAGGCCGCCTGCCTTGGGAGCGCGCAGTCTCAACCACTGAACCACCAGGGAAGTCCCCCTCCTTCCTTCTTCAGCCTTCCTCCTTGTGGGAGACTTATTTGGAATGAGTACCATTTTGTCCCAGTCCTGTCCAGATGGGATTTCTGGGGTTTGGGGAAGCACAAGCGGGGAAAGGAATTCATCCGTTGACTCATTTCTCAGATAACCACCGTTTATTGAATGTTTCTACATGAGGCACTTTGCTAGGTGCTATTGGCCACACACGCCTCAGTTAGCTGTGATCCCTGCCCTCAAAGAGTTTACAGTCTCATAAAAGAGAGACTTAGGTAGCTGGGACTCAGAATGGAATGCAGTGCCGCCGTCGGGGTGGTAAAATGCAGTGTTGTGGCTGGGGAGAAGTCGGGGTCTCCTGTCCGTTTGAAAGGCCTTATTGAGAATCTGACATCTGAGGTGAGCCAGGAAGGACGGTGGGCGGGACTGGACGAGCAGAGGCGAGTGGTGAGGGAGAGCTCCAGCTGCAGGGCACTGCACAGGAGCGGAGCACGAGGGTGTCTCCTTTGCCTGGAGCCCAGGGTGCGTGTGGGAGAGGAGTGGGAAATGGGGCTGTGGAGGTAGGTTGGGCTGGGTCGTGGAGGACCTGAGTGCCAGCTGAGAAGTTGGGACTGGGTTACACCGGCACTGGGAGCCACGGGAGGCTTTGAACAGAGGTGTAACGCCGTCCAGATGCTTAGCATTTGTCGAATGCTGGCTGCGTGGTGGCAGCTGTGCTGTGGTCAATCCCAGCACTGGTAAGGGGTGGCCTGGGCGGGCCTCTGGGAGTGTGCAGTTGGGGAGAAAGGATGCTGGGCACTCTGTGCTTGGTGAGCGCTTAGTACATGTTGAGTAAATGAATATTTAGGAAGCTGTAAAGCAGGGCCAGGTGTATAAAGAGCTCGAGCACAGGTACACTCTTTGGAGGAGTTCTGAGGGCAGAGAAATTACCTGCCCAGAGATGAGGGAGAACTTGGATGAGACAACATTTGACCCCAGTCTTGAAGAGTAGGGAAGTTTTAGACGTGGGGGTGGAAGGGATGTTTTAGGCAGGTGGACAGCTTGAGCAAAGGCACGAGGCCTGGGAAATGCAGAATATGGATGGGACTAGCTTCTGGAATATCCCCCCAGCAGTCCTGCTGCTTCTCATCTCTTTCCCTGGTCTGTCCTCCACTCCCACCAGAATGTTCCTTCCTTCCTTCCTTCCTTCCTTCCTTCCTTCCTTCCTTCCTTCCTTCCTCCCTTCCTCCCTTCCTCCCTCCCTCCCTCCCTCCCCTCCTTCCCTCCTTCCCTCCCTCCCTTCCTTCCTTCTATTTTTGGCTGGGTTGGGCCTTTGTTGCTGCACGCGGGCTTTCTCTAGTTGCAGTGAGCGGGGGCTACTCTTCGTTGCGGTGCGCGGGCTTCTCATTGTGGTGGCTTCACCTTGCAGAGCACGGGCTCTAGGTGTGCGGGCTTCAGTAGTTGTGGCTCGCGGGCTCTAGGGCGCAGGCTCAGCAGTTGTGGCATACGGGCTTAGTTGCTCTGCGGCATCTGGGATCTTCCCAGACCAGGGCTCGAACCCGTGTCCCCTGCATTGGCAGGAGGATTCTTAACCACTGTTCCACCAGGGAAGTCCCAGAATGTTCTTTCAAACAAACAAACAAAACCTGAAACCCATCATGTCGTCGTAATAACTAAAAAACCCCAGTACATTCTTCTACTTGAAAAAGAACATTCCCTACTATTTGTTCTTGGTCTACTGTCTAATTCATTAATTTTTAACAATTAAGCTTTCTCTAAATATGTCCAAAGTATTCACACAACCAATAAATCATGAAGTTAACAACTCAGATTCCCCCAGACATTGAAATATTGATTGCAAGGTCAGTTAAACTTTTCGCAAAATAGAAAATTCTTTTAAAGACTTTGAACTGAAAGAGATCACTCACATTTATTAGAATGACCACAAAACTGACCAGTGAAACAACAGTGCCCGTATCATGGATTTAAATGTTTCCTTATTATTTTTTATTTATGTCCTTATCATCCCTTTCCACGGTCTTATTGTTTCTGACTCTTACTTCTTGGTCTTCAGCTCACCTTGAGAGCTAGGGGCAAGTCCCAGGTTGGCTGAGGGTGAGAATGCTGGCTGACACCTAGGTGTAGGTGGGCTCTCCCAGCTGACCCAGCTCTAGCCATTGGGCAGGGCCCATGTTATACTTAGGCTCACTCTGTAGCCTCAGAAACTGTCCCCGTTTTTGCCTCTGCCCAAACAGATATGTTTTGATTGTGACTTTGATGCTTTCTGCCACGTGACACACTTTCTGAGTGTCATCAACCTGATCTGGCTCTACTTTGACACTTCCTTCTGAATGGGGCCTGGTCTGTTGGCATTAAATCCAAAGCCTTCTGTTTTGGGTTCCCTGAAATGATAACTTTATTTCTTCTCATCTGCCATTAAGACCTTATGACGCTGATGGAATCAGTAGCTCAGGTTCTGAGCCTGGAAGGATGTCCATGAGTAGGAATGAGGTGTCAGGAGGACTCGCTGGCTTTTGGAGAAGGAAGGCAGTCTCCACAAGACTGAGCAAATTGAGAGTAGGGATTCTGCCCTGTTCACGTCTGTGTGTCTGGAACCTGGACTGCTCCCTGGAACTTAGGAAGTGCGTGGGTAGGTTTTGCTGAGCGATTGAGTGGATGAATAGGTGAGTGAATGAATGAGCCACACTGGGACCAGAGGGTATCCTGGCAGGTCATGTTGTGCTTTTTCTTCTCTGGGCTTACCCAGGTCGTGGGTAGAGTGGACACTGGATCCCCGCTTCAGCTGGTGGATTGAAGATCCCGATGTGGATCAATCATAATGTGCTTTGACTTGTTAATTTTTCCTTTATAATAGTTTACAAATGTCAACAAAAAAAGGGATTTTCTTCTTTGACATGTCCTGTATTCTCAAAAGCTTCCCTTCTGATCTTTATATGCTTCTTTGGGGGAGTGGAGCTTTTAAATATATTTTTTATAACCTCTTTAATATAAATAGGCAACCCAGTGTGATGGGGAGAAATGTCTGGAGTGGGAGGTGTTAAGTACAATCCCCCCACCCCCCCCATCTCTAGCATCCCAGCAGATTTAGTTCTTTTTGCCACATGGAGTGTTGGATTCCTGTGTTCTAACCTCAGCAGGAACTGGGGCTTTTCCTGGTGGGGAAGGTTAGTGGTGGGGATGAACGGGGGTTTTAGGACAGACAAAGCTGCCTCTGCTTACCATGCCCTTTAAAATGGCTTTTGTCCCAGTTTATAGACCTTGGGTCCTCTGAGTTGCCCACCTCTTCCCGCTTCTGGGCAGCCCGGCAGCCTGAGATGGAGAGCTTATTCTGTGGTTTGTTTTACCCTGTTTCGCTGTCAACAATCACTTTGCTCATGATTCCATGAGAGGGCAGTAGGATGGCAAGAATGCCTCTCTCTCTCTCCCCCCCCCCTCTGTCTCCTTCCCCCTCCTCCCCTGCCTTCAACTTAAACCGTTTCTAGTCTATTACAGAATCAAAAGGGATACGTTCCTGGAACAGACACTGAGAATGGATGGGAGTGAAAGAGGGGAGAGTGAAGGGTAGGTGAGCAGGCAGCAGATGGCCTTGTAGTGCTGGTGAAAAGACCATCAGCAGATCAAAGGGGAGGGAGGGAGCTGGGCTTAGAAATAACGGGATGATGTCAGTGTGATTGGAAAGCGCTAACAACACTGGGGAACAGTGCAAAGAACTGAGACCGACTGGGTGGGAAGGAGACATGGAAAATAAACCGACTGATGTTTGGCTTGGTGGGGGGGATCCCCCCACAAGAACAGGATCAATGCAAGGACATGGTGTTCAGCTCCCCTGTCTCCCACTCCCGCCCTCCTGAGCCGTGTGGAATGTAGGGCCCCTGTCTTTGTGCTCTGGACTGCAGGAGGGGGATTGCAGCATGGGAGACCTCATAGCTTTTGGGGGTATGTTAAATATTCATGAAATGGTTCGTACAGGCACTCTCCTGCACCCCCCTCTTCATGCAGATGGCAAAGTCTTTTTGGAAAAAAAACAGCAGGAATTTGCCTTATACTCAAGGACCTGGGGCTGTGACAGGAGGAGATGGAAGGAGTGTGAGCATGGTTGAGCTGAGAGCAGAGCCGTGCTGTGGGTATGTCCCCCGGGTACCCTGCAGAACACCGGCACAGGAGGCTGTGCACAGGGGCCTGGGTGTGCGTCCTGGGCCGGGCCTCGGGCCGTGGGTCCCGCGATGGAATGAGGAGCAGGGGCTGAGTTAAAGGAGAGGAGCGTGGGGTCAGCTGGGTTTTCCAGACACTCAGCTCTCATTCATCCACTTGTGGATAATCCACAACAAATGCCTAGTCTCCCCCTGCTGTCCTTCCCCTGAAGACGTCCCCCTGGCTGTCCTGTCATTGCAGTTAGTTGATGTGGGCGCAGGGAATGCAAGTTCACTTATTTTCATGTTAGCCGTGTTTTAATATTTTACTATTTACGTAGACAGAATAGGATAAGCTCCATGGAACATTCTTCTTTTGAAGAATTTTAGCTTGAGAGCGGCATAGCCTGGGCCTGACATTCTGTAGTCTGGCCATATTCTCTCATGTGTAAGAATGGGAATCTCCCCCTGGATCTGGTGTCCTCTGATTTTTGATAGGTTACTTGTTTTTCCGTCATCTTGAATATTAATAGTTAATATTTGTTTAGCTATTTTCCATTTCGTAAGCACTATAACAAATAATAGTCTAATCCCTGTATAATTTTGTAAAATAGATATCACATCTCCATTTTACAGAGTAGGAACTCCTATATCTGCATTGACCCACTTAATCTTTTTTAATATTCAGTCAACAAGCATTGACCGAGCACCTATTATGTGCCAGAAACTAGACACTGAGGATAATAGGGAGCTGATTTGGTGAGGGCAACAGGCAAGGAAGTCAGCAGTTATAAGACAGTAGTTGTTGTGAAAGAGGATGAGGAAGGCTGATCTCAGGAAGGCTTCCTGGAAGAGGCGATGCTGTGAGGACCAGTGGGAGCTTGTCAGGGTAGATTGTTTGTGTATTAAGAACGCACATGGCAGAGCAGGGAAATGGCATAATGTTTGTTCGCAGGCAGGATGTGTGTGTCTGGAGATGACCTCGGAGGAGCAAGCAGGGCTGGGCTGGGTGAGGAGGGCTGTGGGCTGTGTGAGGAGATGTGAACTGGTGGTCCGACACCTCCTCTGTCCCCTAATCTAAGGTCCGTTGCCTTTCTTTCATCATGAGATGAGCACAGCCGGGGTGGCTTGGCTGTGCTTGCTGAGTCAGACCCCCTCACTCCCCGCTGAGACACTCCCATGTCCTTCTTGGCGTCCAGGAGCCCCATAGACCGGTCATTGCGTGCTGGCCGCTGCTGAGAGCCGGCTGCTGTGGGGATACCGAGGTGAGGGGACCTGGCCTCGCCCTGAAGATGCCTCTCCAAGAGGAGGAGCCCATCTTGGCCCCTCTGCACCCAGTGACCGTGAAGACTTCCTCCACACTACAGTTAGGGTGTCAGGAGGGTGGGCAGCCCTGGAGGGCACCCTGCCTTTGTGCTGCCAGCGCATGAGGGAAGCCCACCCCTTCTCTGTTCAGCCTCTGCTTTTCTCCCTGGGACAGGCGTGGCACTGACCACAGCGTCACCACCGTGTCCGGTGCCCTTTGCTTTGGGCAGTAAAGGCTCACAGCCGGGGCTACCTGGGATGTTTCAATTTTCTCCATTCTCAGCTGAATTCCTTGAGGGCAGGATCTATCTTCCTATTCAGGTCGCCACGGTGGGGTTTGGCTCATAGAAGGTGCTGGGTGAATGAACTTGTGTGTCTCATCATAAAACATGAGTTAGCGTTTATGGAGCGCTTACGCTATGCCAGGCGCAGTTCTCTGTTCTTTACTCATTCAATGAGTGTTAATTTATTTAATCTTCCCAACAATCCTATGAGATAGGCCCTACTATACCCCTGTATTTTAGAGGAAGAAACTGAGGCCCAGAAAAGTTAAACAGTTTGCCTAGGGTCCCTGTAAGCACGGAGCCAAGATTTGCACCTGGGTGTTCTGTCTCCGAAGTCAGGCTCTGAAGTGCCCTGCTTTCCTGCCTCTCTTAACCATCCTTGGAAAGTTTGGGTGGGCTTATCAGTCAGCTGCCAGACCTGCAGTGGATGGTCATGGCTTTGGGTTCCGTGGATCCTTTAACAGGCAGACAGCAATGGGTGAATGGCGTGTTTGGGGCTTTTCCTTGGCCCTCTGGACTCTAGTCATCACGCTTCTTTTTTTTTTTTTTTTTTTTTTTTTTTTTGCGGTACGCGGGCCTCTCACCGTCGTGGCCTCTCCCGTTGCGGAGCACAGGCTCTGGACGCACAGGCTCAGTGGCCATGGCTCACGGGCCCAGCCACTCCGTGGCATGTGGGATCCTCCCGGACCGGGGCACGAACCCGCGTCCCCTGCATCGGCAGGTGGACTCTCAACCACTGCACCACCAGGGAAACACCATCACCCTTCTTGTTGGAGTGTCCAGGGTCAGGCTTCAGGAAGTCTCAAAAATCCCTGCCAAGAACTTGTTCACGCTGGCAGCCCAAGTTTAGGACAGGTGTTTTCTGGGAAGAAGGCTTCTCTGCTTGAGCCTAGGAGAGATCGCTGGCTGTATTTCCAAGGGAAGAGTTCCTTTTTCTCTTGTGGTAGCTCTAAAGGCTTTTCCTGGTCTTTACCATGGGGTTTGTGAGCAAGGAGCAGGGTGGGCAGCTGTAGAGGTGCCCTGCTCCCATCTCCTTTCAAGACACCCTGCAGAGGGGACCTTGGGGGATTAACGGCCTGCAGCTGCTGAACCTTTGATCCACCCCGGCTCGTGCCAAGGCCGGGCTTGTTGATGGAATTGATGGGGTGCAACGCGCCCAGAGCAGGGCCATTTCTGCCCGATGGCTGCGGGACTGTCCATGGGGCTGAGACCCTGTCAGAACTGTGCTGTGGCCTGAGGCTCTCCTACTCAAGCCCCCTCCTTCCCTCTCCCATGTCACAGGTCTCAGACCTGTGTTCCCAAGCCTCTCCCCACCTCCCGTATCCTCATGGGCATTTCCCCCAATCAGTCTTCTACACACCTCACCCCATCTGGCACCTGCTGCCTAGAGGACTCACTTGATGGTCCTCCGACAGAGGAGCCTGGCTCCAGGGCTGCTTATGCAGCCTCCCTAAGGGGGAGGCTATAGGGAGAGAGCTACCCTCATTGCTATGCAAGAAGGGTACCCTCCTGATATTTCCTCCCTGCTGCCTTTTAAAAATGAAAACTCTAGACTTTGGTACTTTTCTCTCGTGCGGTTCTCCGTCATCATCATTGTAAACAAATATTGACTTCTGAGTCTGCCATGTTATGGTTTGGCTAATGGTGCTGGAATGAGCCAGATTTATTACTCGAGAATGTGATGGGTGGTGACAGAGTTGTATAGTGCAGTGCACTGGATTCCAAGCTCCTCAGTGGACAGGGGTCAGGTTGGGTGTATTCAGATCACCATAGAATTTCAGAGTCAGTGGAGCTGGGCTGGAGCCAGGAATCTGTGCTTTTCAATGCTTTTGAGGTGTGGCATAGCCATTGGTTTCAGAGCGGTAGACGTCAAGGAATGGCAGCTCCATCTTGTAGCAAGTCTCTAAACCCTTTTATTCATTCCTGACGTCTTCCTTTCTGACACGGTCTTCTGCTCCCTAGGAATCTCCAAGAACAAGCCGGCCAGAGGAGAAGAAGGACGTTTCTCTGGATTCCGATGCTGCCAGCCCCCCTACTCCTGGCAAGCTCTTCAGCCAAGGTGCAGATAACAGCCCGAGCAGTGCCGATGGCCAAGGGCAACAGGGAAGAGGGGCAAGTCGGCTCCCAGAAAAAGAAAAGAACGAGAAGAATGATCCCGGGATGTCCAGGAGTGTGGCGGACCCCGGGGGCGACCCCGCGGGCGATCAGCCTGCCAAAGCCAATAAAAAAGAGGCACCAGAGGACCCGGTGGATGCAAGAGAGGAGGGTTCCCTGACGGAAGAGGCAGCAAAGGAGCCAAAGAAGGAGGCTTCCGTCCCAAAAGAGAGCAGATCAGAGGCGAGCGAAGTAAGTCACTTTGTCCCACGGGCGGTTGCTGGCTGCAGCCCTCTGCTACTCTCTCGTGCCCTGTGCACGTTCCTCTCCCTTCATCTTTATTACTGAGTCAGGAGCTGCATTTGCAGGCCCAGCAATGGGCCATCAGCATCAGCCAGAACCCTTAATTGTGACAAATATGCCCAGACCCAGCAGGCAGTAAAATCCTGAATGAAACTCCAAAGCTGCTGGCGCTAGAAATTCAGAGCAGAAATTTGCTTTTCCGTTGGCACCTCCCGGGGGATTCCTATTCCTCTGGTCTCCCACTTACTTCCTCTTGCCAGTTCCTGCCTCCCCCTCCTACTTCTCAACGTCAGTTTGGGGTGAGTCATGGTTGCAGCCTGTGTTCCTGCAGAGAGAGGAGCCTGTTGAGGGGAGTGGGGGGACGTTCGGGAGTGTCCTGCTCCGGCATTGGTCAGTTAGGTTACAAGAAGACTCTTCATTGGTCTCTGTGGCTCCTTTGAACAACCCAAGACGCGGGAGTCTTGCTTGGTAAGATCAGGCCAGTGACCCGGATGGATAGAAGTAGGACCCAGTTGTGAGAGCATTTGGCATCTTTATTTTCCAGCCCTTAGTCCCGCCCTTCCTCCAGGTGGATGGTGAGGGAATTCATTTAAAGAGCTTTTAGCTACTTCCTGGTAGAGATACTCCCATTCTGTTTTCCTAGGATCCCATCCAACTTCCCCACTGCCGACTTTCTAACCATCTCCCGCTCTGTTTCACATGGCCCTCCTTCCAAGGGTAAAGCGTGTTGCCCATACTCAGTGGGGCTGCCCAGCCTGAGGGGGCCGGGGGCAGGTGTCCAGAGAGAATGGGAGGGTCCACAGGCCTCTTTCAGGTTTTCCAGAAGAGGTGGATTTCGGTTTGGGTTCAGCCCTGTATTGGCACCGTGGATAGAGGTCACGACCCTCTGTCCTCTGCTCTGGTGACTTCTCTGTGGGTCTGTCTCCCCAGGAGTCAGAGATCAGTGAACACACGAAGGAACTACAGCCCTCAGACTCCACTGCTTCTGACCCCAAGTCCCTTCTTGGCCTGGTGAGTCTGAGATGGGGGGCAGCAGAGTGGTGGTGAAGAGCGTGGGTTGGCGAGGTCCTGTGTTTGAGTGATTCGCTGAGCATCTCACAGCTTGTAAGTGGGGAAGTCAGGACTCAAACTTGGGTCTTGTCTAACTCCATTTTCTCAGCCCTACGTACAAAGGGTAACACTACCTACTTTACAGGTTTGTTGTGAGAAGAAAGTGGGGTAAAGAGTATAAAACATTAGCATAGAAACATTAAACAAACATAGCTGTTATTACTATTACTGCTGTGTGAATTGCCTGTGAGATCATATGAGGTCATTGCCTCTGGGCTCTAGCAGGAGCATTACACGAACCTAGGAGGTTAGAGACCGTGTGTGTGTGTTTATGGAATCACTGAGCCATGGTGAGGACCAGTCCTCAGGCTCTCAGGCTCTGACCAGGAAGGATGCTGTGGTGTGGTATCATTTCCAAAGTTAAGACTTTGTCCTGGAATGCCAGCATCCATGGTTTCTTTGTCCCAGTCCTTCCACCCAGCCTGCTGTAGCCTGGCTTCACTTGCCAGGTTTGTAATCTATGGGGAGGCGTTCGGGGTGCTTTTTGGCAGAACACTTTTTCCAGAAACCACACTCCATCTGTTTGGAGGAGGCAGATCAAAGGGAAGGGATTAGTGGGAGAGGGTCAGGGACGAACAGTCATGATACGAGGGGGTGCAGAGGAATTAGGAGGCTGTGTGCCCAAGCCCCTCACTGAGCCATGGGCTTAGGAGCCAGATGGCAGCTGCACTGAGTGGAGTAGAACTCACGCTGAAAGGAAAATGTCATCAGCAAAGAAAACCCACAAGCTAGGAACGGGAGGCAAAGTCCTTGTTGGCAAAAACCATCATGAAGAATCACCGTGTCACAGAACTCTCTGAAGCAAGGGCCCTGGCCCTGCTAAAGGAGTCACTGTGTGGAGAAACGGGCTGCCCATCGGCATTTTTCTTCTCTATGGGAGTGGGTGGAGGAAGCCACAGACAGCAGGACCAGACCTTGGCTGGGCGACCCTCCGTTTATCAGGGCTGATGACAGAGCTGTCCCTGTTAGCGTGCTGTCAAGTAACCGTCCGTCACCTAGCCCAGTGGCGATCTTGGGCTCGGAGGGGGCAGGCTCGTGGCTCTGCGGCAGCCAAAGGGCAGCGGGGAGCTGGCACATGTGTGGGCACTTGCTGCCTGTCCCAAAGAGAAGCTGGTGGAGGAAGTGGTGCTAATTCATCCCCATTGTCCAGAGGGACACCTGTATGGGAAGGGGAAGGAACCAGCTGGGTGGAGCCTGGCAGGCCCTGGTGTCCAAGCTGCCCACAGGGCTTCTGGGCACTTTGGCCTCTTGGTTGGGCACCAGGAGGGAGAGACAGCTGGAAAGTGACATGCTTTGCAGCACATGTCACACAAAGAGCTTGGGCTTTGGAGTCGGCCCAGGGCACTTCTGACCCCCGGCCCTATTGCTTACCAGATGCGTGACCTTGGATAAATTACTTGGGCTCTCAAACTGCTTCCTCCGTGAGATAAGAATAAGAGGATCAGTCTCATAGGGTTACTTTTTTTCCCTGTAACTTGATTGTGAAAAATTTCAAACATACTGAAAAATTAAAAGCCTTTTACAGCGAATAGCTCACACTCACCACCTAGAGTCTCCAGTGAACAGTTTAGCGTACTTGCTTTGCCACATACCTTTCCATCCAGTCGGAGTGTTAATTTTTTTTTTTTTTTTTTTTGCGGTACACGGGCCTCTCACTTCCATGGCCCCTCCCGCTGCGGAGCACAGGCTCTGGACGCGCAGGCCCAGCAGCCATGGCTCACGGGCCCAGCCGCTCCGTGGCATGTGGGATCTTCCCGGACTGGGGCACAAACCCGTGTCCCCTGCATCTGCAGGCGGACTCCCAACCACTGTGCCACCAGGGAAGCCCCTGCAGTGTTAATTTTGAAGGTGAAATAATTAATGAGTAGCTGTCGGAGTGCTTGGTACAGTGCCTGGCATGTAGTAGGCGTCTTTCTTGGAGGTGGGGGTGGAGGAGAGGCCCTGTATCCCTGGTGGGCGCTGAGTGTGACAGAGGAGAGCTGACCTCCCTGTCTCTCCATCTCCAGGACTTTGGTTTCCATAGCCGGATCTCGGAGCACCTGCTGGATGTGGACATGCTGTCCTCTGTCCTGGATGGAGCCCGCCGGGAGGTGAGTCTCTCTAGGGCTGGGCTGGAGCCTCACTTTTGAGGATAATCAGGAGCTGAGTCCTGCCCATCCCAGGGTGCATTTCTGGGAGTTCTCTCCCTTCTAATTCATTAAGCCAAGGCCCTGACTGTGCCTGTGATGGGGCTTCCGACATACATGCTCTGTTGCTGCCGTGAACTAAGTCACTCCGTGTCCTCCACCGCCATATATGTATCTGTTTATCCAGTCACTTAGCAACTGAGGGCTGACTGCTTGTTCCCGTGGAAAGCACTGTGTAGTTTACGGGTTTCAAGGCACTACCCAACCTGGCCCATCCAACCTCTGCAGCCTCATCCTCAGCCCACCGCCCATGCCCCCCGGCTGTGCCCACCACTCGCCGTTCCCCTGGGGCCACACCCTCCACCTCCTTCACCACTCAGCCTGCTGGGTTGCTTTTCCTTGTCCCGGCAAGCTCGCTCTTGGTCTTGGATGTCCACCTCTGACGTCATCTCCTCCAGGCACGATTTATCGTTCCTTCCCTTTGCTTTCCTTTGCTTCCCTTAGTGCTGCTTCTTTTGTTTTATGGTTCTTTGTCTCCCCTGCCAGATGTAAGCTCAGACACAGACCCTGTCCTTCAGGAGCTTGAAGCCAAGATCATTTTTGCCTCCTCTGTAGGGTTGTTGAGAGGAGAGAGATTCTGACATGTGGTCTTTGCAAGTTTGAGCGGGCATTTGGTTTGGGTGAAACAAACAAGGTATTAAATGTGAATCAGGCCTGGGTGCCCTTAGTGAAGCGAGTCCTGAGACAGGATAGAGTTACAAGGTCGGTTGCACTTGTGCGGGACCTGTTCTTCTTGGTTCTGCTGGACCTTGGTCCCCACCGTGTGCAGCACTGGAGGCCTTTAAAGGCACAGACAAGGCCAGGTGGTGTCTGTCAGGAAGGGTTTGGAGCAGGTGATTTGTGAGGCACCTTACTGAGTTGGCCGGGCGAGGTGAATTTCCATTGCTCGGTCTCCAGAATCTGGCCAGTCTTAGAAGACTTGGGGGGCTTTAAAAAAGACAGAGTTCTAGGTCCTGCCTAAGACCTCATGAGGCGAGCAGCCTCTTTTTGGGCCATGCCACTTGGTATAAAGCAGTAGCAGGGCCTGGCTTGCATTTGGTTCTCATGAGGCACCCTCTGAGGCAGCCGCCCTGGCAGAGGAGGCCCTAAGCTGTATCTCATGACCAGTGTGGAGCAGAGCTGGGTGCTCAGGTTGGCTGACCGTGTGGAGCCCTTTGCGAGATTGTGTCCGCCTCTCACTTCAGGGCATGGAGGGGCTGAGCAGGGAGGTAGGGCTGGAGGGACAAGAAGCTGCCTCTTTGTGGGATGGATAGAACCATAGGTACAGTCCCCTTTGTCTTTCCAGGGGACACTTGTCCATTTTCCATATTCTCTGGATCTCTCCCAAGGCCAGGACCAGTGCAGAAGCTTAGAACTGAGCTAAATTAATTTTTGTTCACTTAAACATTTTTTATGCATCTTTATTGAGATCTAATTGACATAAATAAACTGGACACATATAAATGGTACCATGTGATAAGTTTTACCATATGTATACACCTTTCAAATCACCACCACGGTCAAGATAATGATTATAATGAATTACAACCATGATGAATTTTATAATAGGTTACAAAAAATGACCATAAAGTTATTTCAAATAATACAGAAGGTCAAAGTCTTCTACTTGCTGCAGCCTTACTCCCTCCTGCAGGTCGGGACTGTTCGTTTCCATTAACATTTTCATGTGCCTTTGCAGAAAATTTTCTGTACACATATAAGCATGTATTTATTTTCTATTTGTTAATCTTTTTTTTTCCCCACAGAAATTGGAACTGTGCTATAAAAACTGCTTGGCAATATGCTCTTCAAATTCGAGAATAGACCCTTAACTTATTTCTATGCTATTTCAGATCTTTTATTGGTTGCATAGCATTCTGCTTTATGAATGCACTGTGACTTACTGGGATTTATTAAACTGAGGACTGCACCATAAACAAAAAACAAAACCCCGGAGCTGAGTTTAGGTTGGGGAAGTGGTGTCTTGAGCAGTCTTAGGCCGGAGTCTTAGAATGCGCTTGTGTCTCCCCTTTCTGAAGAGCGCCGATATGCCTGATTTCTTTGTCTGGTTCCTTTGACTCCCCTTCTGGGGCAAAAATGTCTAGGGAGCAGGTAAAAACTCTGCTCAAAGGACCTCTGTCTGGGTACTTGCCCAAGGTGTCCCTTAGTCTCTAGCTGGGGGCTAGTTGAGTTTCTAGCAGAAATATGGAAGGTGAAATGAGAAGGAAATAGACAGGCCTTGTCTGTAGCTTGTCCTTTCTGATTCAGGGCTCAGTCCCCCGATATTTATTACAATCACTGCACTTTGTTACCCATCTTATATTTTAGTTTGTGAAATAGATTGGCCTGTGTGATTGTTTTTGTTTTTGTTTTTCCTTGAAAAGAGAGAGGGGGAGCTGTCTGCTGAGCTTGTTGTGAATTGTAGGGAAGACAAGTTGTGAGTTGAGCTCTGGAAGGGAAGGAGGTGGGGTGGGAGAGGGGCGGCCCGCCCCGCCATTGTCTGCAGGCTCTGCCCGGCTGATGCGATTAGGAGTGGCAGCGCTGGCAGGGAGCCCTTCTGCTGCGGGCACCAGGAGGCACTCCCAGGCAGCATTGCTATTTTTCATGTAATTTGGGGGAGCTGGCTTATAGTTCAGACCCATCCAGATGGCAGAGTCGGCCACAGCTGCCGGGGCTCAGGCTGCCAGTGGAGAGGTGTGGGGGGCTGGAGGCATGGGGTTGGGGACATGGAGGTGTGCCAGCCCGGCCGGAGCCCTACTGGGGAAGATGGAGTGAGCTGTCTCCTGCCCCACCTCTCCTGTTAACCCTCGTGTCCCAGAACAGACAGGGTTCCTGTCAGTGTGACAGAAGGAGTGCAGGTCCTAGGATGGGGACTGGCACTGGCAAAGCTGGGTTTCTTTTGTGTTTTGTTTTTCCTCAGGCTGGGGAAGAGGAGAGGGGGTATGGGGAGAGCTCGTATTTGTGGCATGCCTTCTTTTGGGCCGGAGTCGGGCTTTATGTACATGATCCCATTTAATCTTCACCAGAAGCCCTGTGAGCTGTGGTTTGCTATCCCATTTTGTAGTGGAGGAGGGGCTAGAACAAAGGGTTGAGTCCAGGCTGACTGCCCTGCTCTACCTGCGTGACCTCACCCCTGCAGAAAATATGTGAATGTATCAAGAATAGTCCTTTTTCACCAGCTTGCTAAATTTGCCTAGACACCTAAGCTTTAAAATGAGATTTGGGGTTGGCTTTTTTTTTTTTTTTTTTTGGTGCTGTCTGGCTGGTAAAATCCCTGATTAGGAAGGGGGCATCATTGTCTACTGACGGGACCTGGGTGTCGGGGGAGCAAAAGAGTGCCCCGTCTTCCTCCCTTCAGGTGCCCACACAGTGCCCTTCTCGTCTGGAGTACAGCTCTCTGTCATTTCACCAAGTCTCCATCTCTCCAGGGTCCTTCCTCTTTAATGCACTTGTCTGCTGTGCCCAATCCTGCTCACTTAATTTGAGCATCCCCGATTATCCCTGGCATTGGTGGTCTGGGGCCTCTGTGGATCTGGGGTGTTCGTGGATGGCTCCGCTTTGTGCAACTGGCAGTGAAGGGTTTCCAACCGCAGAAGGCAGGATTTTCTTCTTCTTATGTGTCCTGCTTCAGCCTCTGGCTTCCGCCTCTGCCTGCAGTGGCTTTGGTGTCTGACTCATCCTCCCCAGGCCAGCAAGGCTGGCCCTGGGAGCAGCTGTGAGCCTGGGGGCTTAGCCAAAGCCCCAGGGCCTTCATTGTGTAGTAGGTGACCTGCTCTTCTGCATCCCGAGTGGTCCTCACTCACCCACAGCCACCTCTCAGTGCTTCCTCGTGGCATGAGAGTCAGCTGGAGGATTAAAGGACCCAATGCAGACCCCCCAACCCCCCAAAGTATACACTTTCCACTGCTACTTGCCTGCAGGCCCAGAGGTTGGGAAGAGAAGACAAGGATGCCAGCCAGTCCAGCCAAGATGAGCTGCAGAGCAAGAAGTCCAGAGGCTCGGAGAGGTATAGTGCGTGGGAGACCACCCTCAGGGACTTTGGGATGGCGTGGACCTGGGCAGAATTCCTGGCTTTGGTCTACGTACCTCAGTGTGCTCCTGCCTGAAGGCAGATGGTGAACTGACTGGATGGCCTTGCAAAGTCTGCGTGTGTGCGTGTGCGTGTGCGTGTGCGTGTGTGTGTATGCAAACCAAGTCAGGAGTGGGAGGTACTGCTGGAGCATATGGGGGTACTTTGTGCCCATAGCACCATTGTGGGGACAGGGCTCTGTCCTTTTCATCAGATTGGATGAAGCCTTGTGTGTCCCTGCTCGTGGGCCAGAGCTGGATGGCCTGCTCGAGGTCCAGGGGACCATGTTAGAGGGTTGATAGTGCAGCTCTGAGCTCCGAGCCAGGCCTTACCACATTAGAAATGGCTGCGGCTGTGTGTGTGTGTGTGTATGTATGTGTGTGTATGAGAGAGAGAGAGAGAGAGATTGGGAGACAGGAGCTTCCAGCTTCTCAGGCCTGAGCCCATGATAAGAGGGCTGCCACCCTGGAAGGGGAAGGGGGTGGTCATTCTACTTTTTGGACCTTGAAAAGCTATCAGCATTCTTACTTGAAGCTACAGCTTCCTGCATTGTCTATAGTCTGACCGTTTGAGTCTGGCTTCTCTTTTTCTCCCTCTTTTCTGCTCAGTTCTTCCACCCCCATCCCCTGCCCCCAACACACACACACACTCTCCCCGGCCCCAGTGATGGCAGGAATGCATACACCTGTGAGTGTGCCCAGCTCTCACTCCTGGGCCAAGCAAATACAGCCCAGGGACCTGGGAAGGCTGAGTATAGTCCAGGCAAAGGGAGAGCTCCAGAGGGAGTTCCTTCGTCCTGCTTTTCTGGCTGCTTTGGCCTCCGTGGGCTCTCCGTGGAGCTGGGGCCCTGGCTGAGGTCCAGCCCGCAGGAGGCATGGACCTCGGTCCCCGTACTCCACTCCCCAATTCTCCTGCTGCTGTCCGAGTGGAGGCCCTGACTCTGCTGCTCTGCCCAGGTTACCTCCTCCTCTTCTGCCTGGGGAGCGGCTCCAGAGTCCCCTTCACAGCCAGGCCATGGATGAAGGGCCTCCGCAGCCCCTGGAGGAGCAGCTGGAACAGAAGGGAGCAGAGGGGCCTGGGGAGGGCTCTGCAGGCAGCCCCACGCCCCCTGGTCCCCCGCAGAGGTAAGGGTGGGCTGGAAGCCTCCCAGGGGTGGCGTGGCGGGCCTGGAGAGGTGGGGAGAGCAGGGGGCGGGGTTGCAGCCTAAGCAGCGGCAACGGACGTTTCTGCTGAGTGTTTCACACGAGCTGGAGAGTTAGGAAATGTGCCTCTTCCTCGTCCTTGGCCTACAGCTAAAGTCGGGGTGCACAGTCTGATTAGGGGAGCTTAGAAACTCTGGAACTAGGAAGTATGTCTTGTGACCCAGCTGCCCTCCGGCCAGGCCCCGGGGCAGAGACTGCCGTCACCCTGGACTAGGCTGTTCCTGCCAGGGGGCCATTTCTCCCGGTCCCCACCTGCCAGCCCCCTCCTTCCCAGTAGTCATCCCACTGCTAGTCACTCAGCAAGCCTGTGGGGAGCCCTGCTGGGTGCAGGGCCCCGGGCTTCCCTGAGGCCAGCTAAGAGGACCTTCACTCCCTAGCCTGCTCCAGAGCCCGTGTAGACTTGCTAGTTTGTTCCCCTGGCAAGAGAGAGACGCTGGTCTTAGAGCTCATCTGGTTGGAATGAGTCACTGGGGGAGGCTGAGTAGCAGCCGTGTTTAGTCGGCAGCATCCACGGAACCCCTGCTGTGTGCAGAGCCCCTCCTGGGCACCATAACCATTCTGCATCCCACCTGGGATGCAAATCTCTGGTCCTTCAGTGTAAACTGCTCGGGGAGAGGCAGGGAGGGGAAATGGGATCTGAGACCTGAGATAGGGAAACCACAGGTCTTGCCGGGGCCGCTGCCGCCTTCGTCCCCATCACAGACCTTTGACCCCGAATGGGGTACACCTGGAGCCTCTCACCTTCCTCTGGCTTTTTTTTTTTTTTTTTTTTTGCGGTACGCGGGCCTCTCACTGCTGTGGCCTCTCCCGTTGCGGAGCACAGGCTCCGGACGTGCAGGCTCAGCGGCCATGGCTCACGGGCCCAGCCGCTCCGCGGCATGTGGGATCTTCCCGGACCGGGGCACGAACCCGTGTCCCCTGCATCGGCAGGCGGACTCTCAACCACTGCGCCACCAGGGAAGCCCCTTCCTCTGGCTTTAACACAGTTGCTTCCTTGTTGCTGTCAAGGGAGGAGATCCCAAGCCCACCTGCCGCCCACGAGCAGGGCGAGGAGCAGTGCTCCCAGGCCGAGGGGCCGGGCCCTGGGCAGGACGAGGCCGAGGAGCCCGAGGAGAAGGTGGCGGTCGGCTCCACCCTGCCCATCTCTGCAGAAGTGTAAGGGCCAGCTGTCATGTCTGTCTCTGCCCTCCACTGTGTGTGGATTACTTCAGTGCCCATCTGGTCTTGGGTGGTGGGGAGGGGATGCTCTGGCTCCGGCTGAAGGAGTGGATTGGAGGGAGAGTGAGTGAACCCTTGGTTCTGTGTGCAGCCCCCGGGGCTCCCCTGGTCAGCACCTGGGGTACAAGGCTGGAAGCGAGGGAGAGGGGGGAGGGTATCTCCTGGGTCATTAGCAGAAACCTGGTAAAGTGTGTTTTCCCCTCTACCAAGCACTGTTTTTCTTTGAAAAAATTATTGAGGTATTTATATACATGAAAGTACATACATCTGAAATGTCCAAGTCAGTGAGTGTTTACATACGTATACACCGTATCACAACCACCCAGATCATCTTCAGGACATTTCCATCCCTCCTGAAAGTTTCCTCAGGCCCCTTTCCTCTCAGTCCACCTGCCCTAGGTCACTGCTCTTCTAGCTTCTGTCCCATAGATTCGTTTTTCCAGTTCTCTAACTTCATGTGAATGGAATTATCCAGTACACGGTATATATCTTTTGTGCCTGGGTTCAAAGCTCCCCTGTGCTGTTGCACCAAGCACTTCTAAAACTTAGAAACCTTTCCGTTCTCCTGCCCTTTCTCACCCCTTTTAGAGATAAGGAAACTGAGGTTCAGGCAGGTGAAGTGATCTGCCCAAGGTCACGTCGCCAGTCGGTTGCAGAATTAGGACCTGAGCCCTCTAGTCACCTGAGCCGTCGACTTCTGACTCTTGCTCTGCAGCCACCGTGCCTTTTCTGTGCATGGAGAGAAACAGGTGTCAGGGTGATACAGGTTTTCCTGTCTGTGAACTGAGCGGTACAAAAGGATTAGGCGTCTTCAGGATTCGGGCTGACTGTTGAGCAGAGACAGGTTCGTGCACTGATTACTCACAGGAAGCGTCGCCGAGAGCTGGCGGGGCTCGTGGGTGCACGATCTCGTGTCATCGCTGTAGCGCTGCAGGAGTGATGTAGGGAAGGGGTACCCATGTTTCAGGTGGTGATATATCCCACAGTGACAGCTCTGCCCTTGAGGAATGACATAGCCTTCCCAGGTCCCCTGGGTGGCTGTGGGCAGCCAGATCAGGGTGCTTTTGATGACGACAGGAGGTGATTGGGGTTCAGAAACAGAACCCTCTGGGCAGAGGTCAGAGGGCATTTTCCCAGGGCTTCTGGAAGAGAAGCTGGCCAGTGAGGCTCTTCCTGGTTGCCTGGGCTGATGAGTCCCCTTCCTTTGTGTTTCTCCTCCCATCCCAGTGAGGCTGCCCCTGCTGGGGGTCTCTCTCCTGGACCACACAGTTTCAGTTTACACAACGCCCTTAGGAAATGGCTTCTGTTCCTTTCCTGAGTCTTCTCAGGCTCCATAACTTCCTTGTTATTAATCTTTACAGCTACGTTAAGAATGGATTGATTTTCTGGGATTCGTGGGGAGTGGCTCTGTGTCTGTGCCTCATTTGTATCCATGGGATTTTAATTTATGGAGGTGACTGAGTGACAACACAGAGAGGCCAATGCCACTGAAAGAAGAATTTATTCCTTATATTTCCAGAGAGAAGAGGGCATGCCACGCCAGGTGGGGCCACATGGGGAAGGACCAGAGTTGGTCAGGAGGCCGAAGAGGCGAGAAGGAAGAGCGTGACCCAGAGCCTTTATTGGGGTGTTCGTGGGAAGCAATGGGCGAGACGGGGTAAGTACCCTGAGCGAGTGGAGGGGCGGAAAGTTTGAATGATTTTGGAGGGCTCTGGGCCTGGTCTCTGGTTACCTGGTGCCTGGCCCTGGGTGATTCTAGGCATGGGAAATAGATCAGGAGATGGTAGGGGGTATAGGGATTGGTTGGTTTGCATGTGAAAGACTTATTCCCTTTGCTGTCTGTAAGGATTGGCCGATCTGGAAGGGGGCACCATCTCCTTGACCAGCCAGCTTTTTCAGATGCCATAACATCATGAAATACAGAAGATAAAAAGCATGATTAGTAGAGTCTGTCACCTGCATAGATATTGTCAATATGAATCAGGAGGAGTTCAGAGCAAAGGGCAGGTCAGGGAGTGCAGGCAGGGCTAGCAAGCAGCCACCGCTGTGCGTGCTTTATGGCCAGAGGCCTGGGTCTGGGAAACAAGAATACCCTTCCGTTTGTCATCCCAGCATCTTTCGTGAGGTGTGTATAGAGAGAGGGTGAATGAATTAAAACAATTGGGTTGAAAGTGAGCGGAGACAAGGTCCCTGCTAGTGATCTGAGTTTTAGTGGTACCCTGGCCATTTCAGGGCCATGGGTGTCATATCCTCCTCCCTCTCCTCCCTCCCTGCCCGCCTTCCCTCTTTGCTTTCCCTCATATGGCTCGGAGTAACTTGGTGGCCAGTCTGAAAGGACGACGCTCTTACTGAGCCTCTTCTTGGCCACTAACTGTTGCAAACTGGGTCTCACTGATGCTGATACCTGAGGAGTGGCCTAGAAATCGGACCTGCCTCTTCCTCTGGAGTCTTCAACTGCCCAGTTATCTCATAGATCTTTCAGGCTCACTGTTTGACCACCTTGGACCTAAGCTGGGAGTTTGGGATACTCGATCTTTAAAACAGGGACACGGAGAAGAGGCCCACTGAAAAGCAGCCCCATTTGCCTGCGTGCCAGACGTGCAGGCAGGCTCAGTGGTGCGTGCAGCCTGGGCACACACTGGCACACCGGCTGATGCCCCATCTCTCCGCAGCATCTGTCCCCAGGGCTCCACAAAGCTACATAGCCCACAGGGGAGAGAGACATTAAAAGGTACCATCTCAGGGAAAAAAGATGTTTTCAGCTCAGGTTGGAAATGAGTTGGAGGGTTGATGAGGCTGAGAGCTGCGGGGGGAGGCTCTTTCCGAGGGCGGAATTCTCAGAGGAGGTGGCGGCCACATCTTACATCTGCATCAGTCGGGCTGGGACAGGGGACTGAGAGGAAGCTGGGAACTGGAAGGGGGGAGATGGGCTTGGGAGCAGAAGAGAACTGAAGGCAGGACTCAAGACTGTTTCTGGTCTGAGTCATGATTTTAGGAAAGACCTTAATGATATTTCAGAGATATCAGTAGCCTTTTGTGTCTTCCTTCTCTCTCTGGCCTCAAGGGGCTGAAATGGAATTCCAGAGCCCTTGTTTACTTCTGCTGTTCTAATCTGATCCAGCCTGCTGCCTTCTGTCTGCTTCACTGTGGGAGCTGGGTGAGGAGGGGGTTTTACATCCCCAGCGGTGGACGGGGGACTGGCTCCCCTCTTGGACTCTGGCCCCTCTTGTCCTTGATTTGGACCACGCCCATATGCTGTTGGGGTCCACTGGGCCACCGTGCCAGGCCTGCCACAGCTGGAGCACCACGGGAGAAGGTGGTGGTTGGGTAGCCAGACCAATTTCTGATGTAAGATTTAGGGACCTGGGAATGCCAGCATGTCCTGGCCTTTAGGAAAGCCACTCTGGGAGGCAAAACACTTTATCCCACTTATGCTTTCATTGCTTAAAACGTCCTTGGGGTTTCTCTTTGGGTATTTCCTTTAAGAACCAGGATACAAGCAACATAACAGCCTTCATTATAGACATCTCTTTAACCGATACCAGTGTTCCTTATCTTACCACCCGCCTTAGGCATCCAGGTTAGAATTTCTTTTACACGTTTCCAAACAGTGACTTCACTCTAAGCAGATGAAGCTGTGGCATCATTGGGGAGATATAGAGCCTGGCATTCTGGTTGTGCTCTTGCTACTGTCTTTGGCTTAGGGAAGGGTCTCCTGCCCGGCTCCCTTGGCAGAGTGGGGAGGACGGTTTCCCACTCCTGGGCCTCCATGGACTATTCTAGGTCTCAGGGCTAGGAGTTCTAGCAGCGAGGAGACATGCTGCTGCTTCTCCCGCTGGCTCATACACACTGGCCTCTGTTCAGTTTGAGAGTCACAGAGCAGCCTCTGGGGACTTCCCAAACTGCCGGCCTAGAGCCTCAAGTAGCAGGGAGAGCCCTGGTAGGGAGTCGGAAACAGGGCCGTGAGCCACTCTGGGGAGGAATCCACGAGGGACAGAGCTTCGCTCTCTTTCTGCTGCCGCCAGCCCTTGAGCCACAGCTTGGCTGTTCACTCAGGCCACAACCTACCAGGTGCCCTGAGAGCCTCCTACGGGCCACCTCACATCCCCAGGCTCTGGGGGCCTTTGGCAGCCACCGTGGGGCTTGTCCTATAGAACAAATGCTGCCTGTGTCTTCGAGAGGGTAGCCTTGCTGCCCACCCTTGGGTACCTGATCTGCACTTACGATTCCTGACCCTGGGCCCTCTGTTAGGGTTCCGTATGTGCTGTTCTGTATCCGTATAAATCCTAGTGCCGAAAGGTGGGTGGATAGTAAACCCAGTGAAATGCTGCTTCCACCCTTGGCAGGCAATCTACAGAGCCTGCGGCTCCCCCAGAGCAGCTCTCAGAGGCTGCACTGAAGGCCTCGGAGGAGGTGGTGGCCCAAGAACTCGAGCAAGGGCAGAGGTGGCTCCTGGAGTCCAAGCAAGAGAAGATGCAGCGGCTGCAGGAGAAGCTGTGGCAGGAGGAGGAGGCGGAGACCCTGCAGCTTCACCGGCAGAAAGAGAAGGCGGTGCTCAGGTCCTGCCCTGCTCCCAGCCCAGCCGCCCCGGCTGTGCGGGGACACCCTCCTCCCACCCTGGCAGCCACGGGGATGCCCGGGGCCCCTCCAGGACTGCTCCTCAGTGGCCCATGTGGAGGGGTGGGCTCCCTGGCCAGGGCTCGTGCCTTTCCTCTTTTTCGGGAGGACTTGGGAGGCGTGATCATAATAAGGGTAGCTAACATTTTTTGAGAGATTACACTGATCCATATACTTTTTTTTTTTTTTTTTTTTCTGTGGTACACGGGCCTCTCACTGTCGTGGCCTCTCCCGTTGCGGAGCACAGGCTCTGGACGCGCAGGCTTAGCGGCCATGGCTCATGGGCCCAGCCGCTCCGCGGCATGCGGGATCCTCCCGGACCGGGGCACGAACCCGCGTCCCCTGCATCGGCAGGCAGACTCTCAACCACTGTGCCACCAGGGAAGCCCCTGATCCATATACTTTATGTCTATTAATTTGTTCAGTCCTCGGAATGGCCCTTATGAGGTGTCGTCATCAACTCTGTTTTGTAGCATCTATAATACAGACAAAGAAACTGAGGCACAGAAAAGTTAAGTAGCTTGTCCCAGGTATGGAGGCTCGTAAGCAGCAGAGCCTGGATTAACCCAGGTGGTTTGTCTCCAGAGAACAACTACATTGTCCTCTCTCTTGGGAGTCAGGGCCCTGTTGGAACCCAGTGAGATAGGGAAGGGCTACGTGATATGGTGTGAGGTGCTCTCAGACCCAGAAGTTTCTATGTGGGTTCCTACTCTTTGAGTAGCTGTCTGTGAGGCCCTAGACAAATGTGACATGGAAGCCTGGGCTGGGCCTGCGTGTACAGGATTGTGTGTATGTATGCTGGAGTTTTATTTTTATAGGAAAAGGCAGTTCAGGGCTGGCATGATGGCTCCACAGAGTCACCAGGTCCCTGGTCTCCTTTCATCTCTCTGCCATCTTTAGTGCTGGGTTTTACTCTCAGGGTCTCTTTACAGTCCAGTATAGCTGCTGGATCTCCAGCCATCGTATCTGTGCTCCAGGCAGGAAGATTAGGGGCACCTTCTAGCTCATTCAGTCCCTTTGAAGGCGCTTTCCTGGAAACTTTACCCAATAACTTCTGCTTATTCTTTAAAGGAGTTTTCCTGGAAACTTTACCCAATAATTTCCACTTACATCTGGCTGGCTACCCCTGGTTGCAAAGGGTAACTGGGAAATGTAGTCCTTCAGCTGGTCCTCTGTACCTGATAGAAAAAAATCAGGGTTCTCTTAGTAAAGAAAAATGGGAGAATGGATATTGAGAGGGTAATAAGCAACCTCTGTCACAGTCCCAGGATGGGAAAGGTGCTACAAAAAGATGTTAATATATTTCACTTACTTGGCAATTAAACTACAGGCTAAATCTTGTCCTCTTGGACAGAACATCTGAAAGTGCTAGAGACTTGCTATTTTTCTATCATATGTAGCAAAGACTTATAAAAATATTTATGCTTAATTTAGAGAAACTAACAAAACCAACACCCAACTACCCAGAGGGTTGGAGACAGTCTCTCTCATTAGCCCAACACAGGATCTACTGACCCTGGGTCCATCCTTATGTCACCCCTCCTGGATCCCCAGCCAGAGTGCATCCCAGAGAACAGATCTTCCCACAGCATCCTCCTCTTCCAGCCAACTGAAACTTGGGACGGGGGCCCACCCAAACAGGGTGCGACTCAGCTTACCTTGAGAGACAGTGCCTGGGAAGAAATCCCCGTGGTGTCTCCCTGCCCATCTACCAGGCTCCTCTCTCTTCCCGGTCACCCTCAGCTGGGCTGACTGTGCCTTTTGTCCCTCCCCAAACCCCCCAACTGCAGAGGGGACCTCCCAGAGACCTCTCAAGTTGTGGTGAAAACCAGCCTGCCAAAAGTGTCCAACTCAGGGCCTGAAACACAGTAGCTGCTCAATAAATGGTGGCTCTTGATTGTAAATATTTTCAGTCGAAATCAGTACAGTGTCAGCAGTCTTGACTAAGTGGTTTCTCTGTGGGCAGTGCCTTGCCTGGCTGTCTTCAAAGTAGTCTATCACGAGAACCCTGTTTCTGTTTACGTGTGAGCCTTTCTGAGGGGTGGGGCCTCCTCTCTGCTGGGAGACTGCCACTAGGTAGAAATTTCTGGAAACCCCAGCTGACCTTGTAGCAAATATTTCTCAAATGAGAAAGCAGGCAGGAAGGCAGACAGGCTAACTCTCAGTTTCTTTAGTTACAAAATGAGGAGGTTGAGTTTAGTTGTAACATGAAGAGAGAGAGTTGTAAAATGCAGGACTTAACCTCTAAAGACCCTTCCAGCTCTGCCATTCTGCAGTGCTACATGTAACATTTGGCCACGGGATGAAGAGAAAGGGTTTCTGGGGAATCTAGAAGGAAGGATTTTTACTTCACTCAAATTTTCTCTCATCATGGAAGAGAGCAGTGGTGCTGATAACTTAAAATAGGAAATGAACCTAAATCTTTTCTGGCTTTGGAATTCACTCCAGAAGCTTTTCAAAGAAACTGTCTTCTGAATCATGCATAGCACACAGCCCCTGGTCACGTGGGGGCCGCAGGAGGGTTGTCTGCTTGGGATGAGATGGTTACTATCGTTAGTCTGCAAGTAAGACACCCCTCATAGATAATCAAAGCTTGCTTGTAGTTTAGGCCTGGGTGATACTGTTCAAATTCAACAAACATGCATTGAGTATCTACTTCGTATCTGTTACTGCGTTTGGCACTTAGGATAAAACAGGTTTTAAGACAAGACTCTTTCTCTGGAGAAGCTTCCAGGCTTGTAAGGAAAACACACATACAAAAGATTAATTAATTATTGTGCAGTGTGATGCGTGGCACCGAGGGCATGGATAAGAAAGGTCCTCATATAAAGTGTGTTGGGAGCAGAAAGGTAACTGATGAACTTGGAAAGACTTCTCTGAGAGGAGGGAGCTGGGTGTTGGACAAGGAACATGGGTTCGTCAGGTAGGAAAGGGGATTCTAGATGGGGGAACCAGCGTGAACAAAGGCCAAGAGGCAGGGAAGAGTGTAGTGGGGTTTAGAGGGGGTGGCTCATCTGCTGTGGCCAGAGCTGGGCTGGAGTCAGACTGGATCCCCCCTTGAGTGAACGCCACCGAGGTGAACCTGGAGGCCGAGGGGAGCCTTTGGCAGAAATGCTGTGCTGGGATCAAGGAGCCTGCAATCTGCTTCTGGCGGCAAAGAGCAGGTGGTTCATAGCCCCTCTAACCCGGGGAGGTATTAGAGGGCGGCAGCAGGACCCAGAGGCTGAGGTTAGACTCGTCTTTAAGGCTTAGGAAGCTTCAGACCTCCCTGGTGGTGCAGTGGTTAAGAATCCGCCTGCCAGTGCAGGGGACACAGGTTTGAGCCCTGGTCCAGGAAGATCCCACATGTCATGTAGCGACTAAGCCCGTGTGCCACAACTACTGAGCCCATGTGCCACAACTACTGAAGCCTGCATGTCTAGAGCCCGTGCTCTGCAACAAGAGAAGCCACCGCAATGAGAAGCCCGCGCACCGCAACGAAGAGTAGCCCCCACTCGCTGCAACTAGAGAAAGCCTGCGTGCAGCAACAAAGACCCAAGGCAGCCAAAAATAAATAATGAATTAAAAAAAAAAAAAAAGACTTAGGAAGCTTCACAGGCAGGCTACGGGCTTTTGGGGGTCGAGAGCCAGGGGTTATGCCTAAAACAGGGAAGGCCTTGTGGTCCCGCCAACAAACTTGCCTTTGCTTTGCTTCACAGTTCCCTGACGGAGCAGCTGCAGAGAGCCACCGAGGAAGAGGAGAGCCTGGTGACAGAGAAGGAAGGCCAGAGGCTGTCCCGGCTCTGCGCCCAGGTGCAGTGCAGCGTGGAAGCGGATAAGGACCAAATCAGGTGAGTGCGGGCTGTGGGCTGCCCGGCCCCCTGGAGGTCCACCCCCGCCTCCCCCAGTGCCCAGGCCCATCCTCACCCGCTTGTCTGCCCAGGGCCAAGCACGAGGCTTCCCTGCAGAGGCTGCGAGAAGAGCTGGAGTCTCTACAGAAGGCTGAGAGGGCCAGCTTGGAAGAGAGAAACAGGCAGACGCTGGAGCGTCTCAGGGAAGACATGGAGGCTTCGGAGAAGAGAGAGCAGGCCTCCCTGAACGCGGAGAAGGAGAGGGCCTTGCAGCAGCTGAGGGAGCAGCTGGAAGGGGAGAGGAAAGACGTGAGCGGCCCCCTCCCCGCCCCGTGTGATCCTGGGCTGCCTGGGGAGGGACTGAGCGCTGAGGAAGAGGAAGCGCCAGCCTTGGGGCGCAGGGTGGGGAGCCAGATGGAGAGCGGGTGTCCGTGTGGATGGACAACGAGACGTTGGGCCGGCTGTCTGGGCCCGTGTGGTCCTGGCCTTTGGATTTGGGAAGATTTCATGACTGAAAGAACTTAAACCAGACCAGAGCTCTTGAGACAAAGGGGCCCTGTCCTTGTCCTTGTCCCTGAGGGGCCGCTGTGAGGACCTCGCGTTTCTCTCCTTTCCTCCCCGGCCTCAGCGTGAGAGGCTAGCCCGCTCAGAGGATTTTTTTCTCCTTTGTCCTTACTCCCTGTCCCTCCAGTCCAGTGGGTCTGTCTCTAGGTAAGAGGCTGAAGTAGGTAATAGGCCACGTGGGACTTTTGTTTTCTTTTGGTGATGGGTGGAGTTTCAGCTCTCAGGCCCGGGGAGCCTGCAGCGAGGCATGCGGGTGTGGGGACGTCATTGTACTGCACGCGCTCTGGGAAGTGGTGCTGAGATGTGCAGGCCTCCCTGCCTGGCGCTTATGCACAGGCAGGAGTGTTGCCTATGTACCGGTGGCCTAGAGGCAGGGGAATGGAAGCCGTGGCCAAGCCTTGCTGAAAGGCCCCTCCACTCTGGCCTTCATGTCCCTGTTCGTTTGTGAGGTGCAGACTTGAGGGACAGTTATTTCGGAGGAACAAAGATGTGCCTGCGGTTCCCCTTGAGTGCTTAGCTCAAGAGGCATTGGGGTTGGTCTTCTGGCTCTTCCTCGTCTCAGGTCGGAGCCCAGCCAGCCTGCCCTGTGTCCTCACAGGCCCTCTGTTCTGCCCCAGGCGGTGGCAGCGCTGGAGAGGGAGCACAGGGCGGAGCTGGAGCGGCTCTCTTCCTCGCTGGAGGCCAAGCACAGGGAGGTGAGGGGCGGTGGCCCTGGCCGGCGGGGCAGACCCTGGGCATCCTGGGGTGTGAGCCGCGGGACCCCTTCCCCCGCACCCCGTCCCCTACGGGGGGAGTCTCCCTCTCCTGCAGCCCCCGGGGGATGGGTGCTGGGACCCTGGGAAGCGAGTCCCCTGCGGCCACTCTGCAGTGCTCTCTGCGGGTCACGCTGCCCTGTGCGGCTGCCTCCTCAGGTGGTCTCCAGCCTCCAGAAGAAGATGGAGGAAGCTCATCAGAAAGAGGAAGCCCAGCTGCAGGAGAGCCTTGGGCGGGCAGAGCAGAGAGCTCATCAGAAAGTTTACCACGTTCTCGAGTATGAGCAAGAGGTGAGTGCTGGTCTGCTCCTTTGACTCTGTGTACCTGTCGTGGACACTCTGACGGTCGGCCGAGCCATCCTGGCCCAGGGGTCCTCTGCTTTGCTTTGGACAGCTCAGCTGGGGTCAGGACTTCAGGGTCCGTTTTTATGCCTTAGTTCCCCGGAGGCCAAGTGCTTCTCCACCCCCATGCCCTATATGTGAGGAGGAGGGCGTGCTGGGTGTGGCCATGTGTATGTCACCTGACGTGTGCACGTGGGGACGTTGGGGAGGTTGTGTCACATGTGTGTATGAGTCCCTTCAAGTGCTTCAGTCCCCGGGTGCTGCTCCAGCCTCAGTCCTGCATGTCACATCCCTGCTGCCTGCCCTGCAGCTCAGTGGCCTCCTGAGAGAGAAGCGCCAGGAGGTGGAGAGGGAACACGAGAGGAAGATGGACAAGATGAAGGAGGAGCATCAGCGAGTGGTGGCTGAGGCCAGGGAGCAGTATGAAGCCGAGGTGACCTCACCATGTTCCCTGGCATGTGCATGTGCGTGCATGCGTGCGTGCACACACACACACACACACCGGGGTCTCACACCCACACACACCCACACACCCCGAGGTGACTTCACCACGTTCCCTGGCACGTGCATGTGCGTGCACGCACACACACACACACCACACACACCCCGAGGTGACTTCACCATGTTCCCTGGCACGTGCATGTGTGTGCACGTGTGCGCACACACACACACACACCACACCCCGAGGTGACTTCACCACGTTCCTTGGCACGTGCGCACCCCCCACACACACACCCCCACACACACCACACACACACAGACACAACACACTCCAGGGTCACACACACACACACCCCCCACACACACACCCCCACACACAGACCGGGGGTCTCACACACATACACACACACCACACACACATACACACACCACACACACACCCCGAGGTGACTTCACCACGTTCCCTGGCACGTGCATGTGCACGCGCGCACACACACACATGTGTGCGCGCGCGCGCGCACACACACACACACACACACACACACACACACCCCGGGGTCATTCCCAGCGGGCCAGAGGGCCTGGGAAGGGGACCACCTGTGGTCAGGGATGGTGGGAGGCTTTCTTTCCTGGCACCCTGCAATGGTGAGATCGTGTTTTGCCTTTTTACTAAAGCATTAGGTGAGGAGTGATTTCTCCCCATCAGCAGGCTGCACTTTGCTCTCATATTAATAATAGCCGACGTGTATTGAGCTTGTACGACGTGCCGGGCACTGTCCTAACCTCTTTGTATATTACCTCATTTAGTCCTCACGGCACTCTCAGGGGGTTCATACTATCATTATCTCCATTTTAAAAAGAGGGAACTGAGGCTTGGGGAGTGTAAGCAACTCTCCCAAGCCCACCCTTGCTAGTAAGTAGAGGAGCTAGGATTCAAGCCAGACTGTCTGACTACAAAGTCTTCAAGTTTAACCACCCAACACCGTGCCGCCAGGGTTAATAGAAATTCCAGGACACCAGGAAATAGACTGGCGAGAGCCAGCCAATATTTAGATATTATCTGCCCAACTTCAGCCTTCGGTGGGAACGTTCAGTGACTTAAGTGGACCCATGCCGGCTTGCTCACATTGGGGGTGGACGAGGGGGAGGGCTGGTGGCTGACTTTAGCCCGGAGCCAGGCCTCTACCCGGGGTTTCTAGGCTACTCCTCCAGTAACTGGAACCGGTATCCCAGACTCTTTGCACCAGGGCAGAAATAGGGGCCCGTCGTGGTGAAATGTAGTTGACTCCCTTCCCAAACCAGTTCTGCCCTTGCTGAGGAAGAGTGAGAATTTAGTAACGGTCTCTCTTCCCTTAAGGAAGGAAGGCTGTACGTGCAGGGGTGGTGGGAGAGGCCGGCTTCCACCCAGGGATTTCTCAGCACGTCTGACCAGCGTTGTTTCAGCAGCAGAGAGCCGGGGTGCAGGCTTTCTGGGGGCGGGACCTCGCCATCCTCGGTGCTCTCCTGCTTTTCTCCAAGAGCCGGCCTTAGAGGCCTGTTGGGGTCCCTGATGGCACTGACCCAAGGCTGCAGGGTGGGCTGTGGTTTTAGGGGTGGGAGGGGCGGCTGTGGTTTCCCACCGGTGGCCCCACTGTCCGTGCAGGAGAGGAAGCAGCGGGCCGAACTCCTGGGGCACCTGACAGGAGAGCTGGAGCGCCTGCGCAGGGCCCACGAGCGGGAGTTGGAGACAGCGAGGCAGGAGCAGGACCGGCAGCTCGAGGACCTGCGGCGGCGGCCCCGGGAGCAGGTGGGGGCCCTGGACTGACGGTCGCTTGGGGCCCGCCCTGCCCGACCCCTCCACCCTGGGTAGAAAAGTGCTGGGGGCCGGCACTGCAGCAGCAACAGACGGAGCCTGACAGCTTCAGGGGTGGGGGTCTCTCACTGGCCATGCGCAAGCTGGGGCATCCTTGCGCTTTTGTTTTCTGGGCCGGAGAGCATCCCCAGGACTAGAGGTGGAGGCCTTCGCCTCTCCTTGCCCCTGCTGAAATAGACGAGAGGCGGTGCTGTGCTGGGAGGCTGTGGGGGCAAGTGGGGGAAGCCAGCCCAGCTTGGAGCGGGTGGTATGGGGTGGTAGGTCCCAAACCCCTCCTGCCGCTCAGCGCGTGCCTGTGCTCTTGCTACGCTCACGTCTTTCTCTCCACCTACACTTTTGTGCAGGAAAGGAAACTCCAAGATTTAGAGGTGGAGCTTGAAACCAGAACCAAGGACGTCAAGGCCAGATTGGCTCAGCTGGATGTCCAGGTGCGGGAGCGGGGGCGGAGGACAGGTTCTCGGGGACCCTGGACCTTGGAGTCAGCTTCCCCAGGAGAGGACCCGGGGCCCGGAGATGGCCAAATGGCCGGTCCTTTCCTTCGCCCGCAGGAGGAGGCCGCCCGGAAGGAGAAGCAGCAGCTCCTCGATGTGCAGAGGCAGTTTGCGCTGGAGAGCGAGGTTTGTCGGCCGCTCCTGTCCTCCCTCCTCTATCTCCCCTATTCCATTTCCTTCCTTCCCCCACCCCTTTGTTCACCTGATCTGTCCACGGAGTTGGGTTCCAGACTATGTTGGCTGCTATTGCACAAATAGCTCCAGCGTGTGGGACCAGCTCAGGAGCCGCTGGGGGTGGGCCTGGTGGGGGACACTGCCGCTGAAGGCAGACACAGGCCTTCAGTGGGCCTGGTTCCATCCTCTCCCCATCGCTCTTCCCTGTTGTCTGGTGCTGCCCGCTCCTTGCCTGCCCCGCCCCGCCCCCCCACCCCCCATGTCTCTGGGTGTGTCTCTCTTTCCTCCTGCCCCCAGGAAGCCGCAGCCACCCATCAGCACCTGGAGGAGGCAAAGAAGGAGCACAGCCACCTGCTGGAGTCAAACCGGCAGCTCCGAAGAATCCTCGAGGAGCTTCAGGCCCGCAAATTGGAGCTGGAGTCCCAGGTGGATTTGCTGCAGACCCAGAGTCAGAGGCTGCAGAAGCGTGTCAGGTGGTCTGTACCCCTGCATTTAGCCACCCCTACTACCTCTCGCCTGCCCTCTGACCTCTGCTGCTCGTGGGCCCTGTCTGCTCACGGCCCAGCTAACAGGCAGAGGTGGGGCCGGGTGGAGGGGCTGCGTTTTGTAGGGAGTCGTGGCTGTGAGTAGCCGGGGGCCCCCGGTTCTACTGTTCCCGCCCCAGCTCTGCCTCCAGGGTCTTTGACAGGAGTGAAGGGATGGAGGTGGTTCTCCCCCCTTCCCCCCAGGAGTCCTGACAGTGTGCTGCCTGGCCTGCTTCGTCATGTGACCCTGCCTCCCCCCACCTCCCCCCCTCGTCCCCCACCACAGTGACCTGGAGGCCAAAGCTCAGAGGAAGCAGGACTTGTTGAAAGAGCTGGCGGTAGAGGAGGGTAATGCTTCCCCACGTTTTGAGCCTGATCTCCACATTGAGGACCTGAGGAAATCCCTTGGGACGGTGAGCTTTTCTGTGCCTTGGGAGGGTCAGGGTGGCTGGGCTAGGGCAAGGCTCCAGGCACCAGGAGGGGGTGGGCCTCCAAGAGTGCACCGGGAGGGGCTGGGCCACCGGGGCGTGGGGCTCCAGGAAGGTTCTGGGCTCCTGGAGGGGTCCTGGCTCTGTTCTGCATAGAACCTTAGCCTCCTATTCTTATCATTCCTAGTCCCCTTCTCCATCCGTCAGATTATATCTGTAAGTGAATAGTCCAGCAGCTGGCAGAACCATTTCTGTGTCTGGGCCACTAGGAGGGACTTCGGGGTCCTTGGAGCCTGTAGTGTATCTGATGTTACCTTCAATGAGCCTTTTCTACTGTGTGTCCTAGAACCAGACTAAAGAGGTATCCTTTTCCCTCTCCCAGAGCAAGGAGGAGACCGACTTGTCCTTGGACAGGTGAGTTCCAATAACCTGTCTTATTTTGCATTGAGGATGCCAGGAAGGGGTAAGTGAGTGCCTGCGTCACAGAGCCGGGGTGGACTGAAACGTGACGGCGGTCTCCAGTGGGGCTCGGTTCAGGGAAGGGGACCTGGGTGCCTGAGGAATCATCTCTGACAAGCCAAGAAGGTGCCCATGGTGATCTCTGGCATCTGCTGACCTCTGCTTGTGGGTCAGGCTGATGGGAGTGTCTGGCCATCTCTGGAGGCCTCAGGCGCGCTCCCTTTCACAGTCAGGGTGGGAGGACTCAGCCCAGCACGTGCCCCACGCTCTGTGGGTATTTAGTGGCGACGTCCCCGCACTCTGCCCAGCCCTAGCACCGCAGTCTGTGCTCAGGATGGGCATCTGCTGGGGAAGTGGTCGTGACCCACAGCAGGGGTTCTCAGAGGGTGTGTTTCCCCCTCCAACCCCCTGCCCTGGCCTGTCCCCCCGCAGCGCCCGGCACTACCTCTCTGCCGAGGGGGTAGCTCTCTGCAGCGCCAAGGAGTTCCTGGTCCGGCAGACGCGCTCCATGCGGAGGCGGCAGACAGCTCTGAAGGCCGCCCAGCAGCACTGGCGCCACGAGCTGGCCAGCGCTCAGGAGGCGGCCAAAGACCCGCCAGGCACCAAGGCCCTGGAGGACATGTGCAAGGACCTGGAGGAGGTCAGGAGCCCGGGGGAGGGCCTGCTAGACATGTGGGGGAGGCCTGGGGCAGCCGGCAGCAGTCCCTTTGGGCTCGCCCTCAGTTGATCATTCTGGGGACTCCACGAGAGTGGTCACATGGGCCTTGGGGTCACTGGACAAGTCTAGGGAGACCGGACAGGAGATCCAGGATACGATCTCCACGAGGATGGAAGCTTCCCTACATTTATGTGCCAGTGCAGTGTGTGCAATGCTTTCTCTAATAGGAAGTCATTTGGGCCTCACAATATCCATAGATGACGTGCAAGGCAGTAGTGGTATTCCCCTTTTCTAGGGGAAGACGAGAGAAGTTCCACAGTGCTTGGCCGTTCCATCACACTCAAGACTTCACTCATAAGTGAAAATCTTTTGAGTGCACTCGGCATAAGCTTGAGTTACTTCTCTGGTTTCCTTCTCTGAGACCCTAATTTGCAATGAAAGGCAGAGACTTCGTGGTTATTATCAGTGGGATCACAGCTCTCTCTGCCATTCGAGGGTCTTGGCAGACGATCATACATGGTCCCTTAGAATTCTGATGGTGCTCAGAGCTGGTGAGTGAGCTGTGGCCCCTAAGCCGGGCTGGGGGGCGGCAGAGGGCAAGAGGCTGGTCCCGATAGAGGGGCAGCCTTCCCAGAGACCTCTGCATGCTACCCCCAGGCCCTGTCATTGCTCTGCTGAATCCTTCCTGCTGCTGCTGATAGTATTGGTAGTTGGAGCAGTGATCATAATAACCATTTGGTTAACAGTAACCATTTGAGAATTTATTAGGAGTGGGCCTAGTGGAGGGCACGTAGCATACTCTATCTCTTCTAATTCTCACGAATTAGTATTTCTGTTTTTTAGATGAACATCCAGACTGAGAGTTCAGTAATTTGTTCAAGATCACCCAGATCAGCCAGCCTACAAACGGCAGAGGTGGGCCTCCGGCATCTGCCTGTGTGGTTAGTCACCGTCTTTCTCCTCCCCTTTCTTCCTGGCTGCAGGAGACCAGACACCTGGATGAGATGAAGTCAGCCATGCGGAAAGGCCATGACCTGCTGAAGAAAAAGGAGGAGAAGCTGCATCAGCTGGAGTCTTCTCTCTGGGACGAGGTGCAGCCCAATTGCCGCCGTGGCCTCCCTCCTCTGTTCCTGGGATTTGGTTGGGTTCTTTGGTCCTGTGTCGGGACAGCTGGGCTGCTAGGGCCCAGGATTGGCAGTAGGCTTAGGGCTTCTGGGCTGGTGAAAACGGCAGTGGCTTCAGCTTTGAATTTGTTGAACACATCTGGGGCTTTGGATATCTGTGCTGAGTGGTCCTGAGCAGACCTGGAGCCTCTTGCTGAAGGTTCTTGGGAGGGGACTGGCCCCTGCCCTGGTGCCCGAGGAGAAGTTTGCCCTGGGTGTCAGGAATAGAGGCTCCTAGAAGGTTTCCCTACCTTCCCTGGAGCCTTGTAGCCTTTCCCCCAGATGCCAGAGGTGTAGGTACAACAGGAGGGAAGCTTAGGTGGAGAGACACCATGGGGAGTGTTTACTGGGGGGGAAGGGTTGGTGTCTGCCTGGTCCTGGTGGCTCTACTGGCCTATCTTCGGTGGCTGAGTTCTCTTAGCCTCACCTGTAAGGCAGCCTGTATGACATGCCTCTCCTAGAACTTTGGGCCCAGAGAGCCTACCCACCACGTTCTCCGGTATCACGAGGGCAGTGGGCAGAAAGCACAGGGCAAGTCCTTACTGCCGCTCCACCCACCAGGCTTCAGATGAAGACACTCTGAGAGGACCCCCCACCAAGAAGGTGGTGACCTTTGACCTCAGCGACCTGGAAGACGGGAGCAGTGACAGTTCCGAATCCTGCCCCCTGCCTCACAGTGAGTGGGGTATCCATGGGGAACGGAGGTGCAGCCCCTCCCTGCAGCCCTGCGTGGTGGGCCTCCGGGGGCCAGTGTCTGGAGCAGATGCTTGGGCAGGAGTGAGCCCTCTGGGTTTCCCAGCGCACAGGGCCCAGAGGCTCAGGGGAAGCCTTCTGATCGTGCAGGGTCCTCACAGTGAGACGGGGTCCTTCTTAGCCTGTCCCGCCTGGTGCCGTCCCCCGCCCCCCAGGGAGGCTCTTCTCCCTCTGCAGCTGTGGCCTACAAAGGGGTGGCGGCCCTCGCCCTGGGGATGCTCTTTCTCTCACCCAGTTTCCTGTCTGGAACACACAAGCCCTGTGGCTTTTGTTGGGAGGAATGGGGAAGGGGTGGGGATGTGGGCCAGTAGGATGCACAGTGCCAGCTTGGCCTGGGCCATTCCAGGGCCCCGAGCCCGAGTCCTGCCCCACTCTCTGCCTCTTCCTTTTCAGTCGGCCCGACCCCGAGTCCCACTTTCCCCAACAAGATCCACTACCTGAGCAGCTCCCTGCAGCGGATCAGCGGCCAGCTCAACGGTGTCCTCAGCGTGCTGGGCAGCCTCAACACCCAGCCTCCGCCGCGTTTCACCTCCACACCCGCACCGCTCCCCACCCAGGCCTCCAGGAGCACCCCCGCTCCCTCCTACCCCTCCCTGGCCCGGGTCTCAGCCTCATCCCCGGCTCCACCCACGTCCACCCAGTGGGCCTGGGACCCAGTGCTGGGCCCCCGGCTCTCCTCCTCCGTGTCTCAGACCGTGGATGACTTCCTGGTGGAGAAGTGGCGCAAGTATTTTCCAAGTAAGCCTCCCTCTAGGCCATGCGTGGTTCTGCGCTCAGCCTCCCTGCCTTCCTCCTCTGTCTACCCTTCGCCCCCAACTTTGGCATGGCCCATCATCTCCGTGGTGGGTGCCTGAGAGGACCTTGCTGCTCGCCCAGTGGCTGGAGACCCTATGTGTCTTGACGGTTTACTGGATGGGGCCTTTACAATGGATGCTAGAGCTCAGCCTAACCTAGGAGGTCACTGTTGTCAGTGTCAGGATCGCTGCCATCTTGTGTTATATATATTATGGCCAGGCATTTTATGTATGGTTTTTCATTTAGTCCTTATATTAATCCTCTGAGGTTATAATATTTATTCCCATTTTACAGATGGGGAAACTGAGACTCAGAGGTTAAGTATTGATAATATGCTCCAGGGTACCCAGGGAGTGAGCAACAGACTGGGTTTTGACCCCATGTCTCTGTGACTCCAGGGTTCATGACCCCTTGGCTGTATGTGGCCTCCCCTGGTCTCATAGCCCTGCTAAGGAATGTGAAAAGCCATAAAAACAGTTATTTGAAGGAAAAAGTTCATCTCCTTATCCCGACCCAAATTTAAAATAATTTCAGTTTTAGAAATAAAATAAATAGGACCATTCCTGGTCCCTCCTCTGTCTCTCACCTCCAACCACAGAAGCTTTTCCTGTTTTTGTTTGGGGGGCAGTGCCTTTGCAGTTTCTCGGGGAAGGCAGGAGGGGGCTGGCTCAGATGAACCGCTGCCCATTTCTGAACGCTTTCCTCCCACTTTTCCAGCTGGCATCCCGTTCCTCAGCAGTGGCCCTCCCCCACTGGAAAACAGGCTGGGGTATGTGTCTGCCAGGTAAGCCTCCCTGTGGGCTCAGGGTGGAGCCACACCATTCAGCTGCTCGCTGCAGCTCCCTGGGCAGGTGGGACCTGTGAGGGGACCAGAACTCCTTGTCACATCACTCAGAGTGGTTAGGCAGGTCCCCAGGCCACAAAGCTGCCTGGGTCTGCGGTGCAGCCAGCGAAAAGTCCCAATCGATGAGGTCCCAGTGGGGCCCAGTGGGCCTTACCTGATCCAGCCCTGTGAGGAAGCTGCCCTGTGGCACCTTGGGGAGAAATGGGCCCCTGGTGGGACCCTGCCCCTTCCAGCTCTGGAGTGTGGCCTTCATCTCTTGCCCTGAGCTCTCTGTCTGCATCACACCGCTGCCTTCTTCCCTCAGGCCCGCTGAGCAACATCTGGAGTGAGAGGGGGAGACAGATGGGCAATTATTGAAACCTGTCATTAGTTTCCCGTTCATCTTATTGCTTACCGAATGTAGCCCCTGATGTATCCCTGCAGGCCCCCAACCATAAGTACAACCCCTCTCACCCTTTGGCCAACTTGGGAGCTGATGCTGGGAAGGTATTTGAGTCGATAGAGAGGGAAGCTTTTGCAGATGAGATTGGCCGGGAACAGGCCTTGCCGTCAGGAGCATTCACCCTTTTGGGAACTGATGCTCCTCATCCCCGAGGGGCATTCTTGCCTTGCTCCAGAGACTCCCCACCTCCTCTGGCACCCCTGCCTCCTCTGCCCTCCCCACAGTGAGCAGCTCCGCCTCCTGCAGCATCCCCCCTCCCAAGTCCCCGAGGTGGGCAGCACCAACTTCCAGGACATGATCAAGACTCACCGCAAGTGGCTGGAACATTACAAGAATGACCCCAAGTCGTATCTTTTTAGCTGCTCTCCAAAGCCCGATCCCTTCTTGCTGTAACTGCCAAGGCGTGTGGGCCCTGGGGGTGCAAGGAGGACCCCATTGGGCCTGTGACCCTTCCCCAGGCGTGCTCAGCTGACTGCAGAGTTTTCCTTCACCTTGTGGCCAGATGTCTCTTCTCCTCGGTGCCCAAACCAACGGCTGGTTCCGACCTCCTGCGGCTGGGCCTGGATGAGAACAACAGACTGAAGGTGTATCACTACTGAGGCCCTGAGCCCTGAGCCCTGATCCGGCAGGCAGCCTGGCCTCTCCTGCGTCCAGACCAAGTGTCCGAGTTGCTGCCTGCAACTTTACTCCCTCTGATGATAAAGCGTTCTCCCGTCCCCTCTTTGCTGCTTGCCTCACTCAGAACCTAGAGGAACCACGGGGAACCGGTGGCATTGGGGCAGGGTGGGGGAAGGATGGTATGACCAGAAACAGTAAGCCGCCTCCCGAGACCGTGTAACACATCTCGGGCTGCCCTGTGTGACTCCTGCGGACTGGCAACACTGACGTGGCGCGGCGGGGACAGGGGGGCCTTCATGAGAAGGTGGCACTGGAGGAGCTGCCTCCTTCCGAGGCCAGGGGACTCCTTTGGAGCGGAGTTGGTCTCGGACCTGCAGGGCCTGCTTGGCGCTCCCAGGGTCACGTGTGTGGTCCTTAATTCGCCAGAACAAAGCCCCCCCGGCGTGTCTGTACCCTGGGACCAGGCCCCATCTCTCTAATACCTCAGCCATGTAGAGATCAGACTTTTTTTTTTTTTTAACGTCCCCTTTCTTTAGTGTTCTCTCTCCTTTTGACTCTCTCAGTATTGGGCCCAGAGCCCTGCGGGAGGTGGCTGGAGGCTGGGCCCAGAAGTTTTGCTGCCTGTCTTCCCTCTGCTGGCCCTGGGGCTGACCTCAGGAGCACTCCCTTCCCCTTCCCCAGAGCATCCCAGCTAGATTCTCAGGGCTCAAGTACCCAACTATCAGGAAGCTAACAAGCCATAGGAAAAGTCCGGGATGGCTCTGGTCCTCACCTTGGCTTTCTCTTCCCGGACCACCTTGGGTCTACACATGGGTCATTTCCATCTGTCTTTTCCAGCTGTGCCACCGCCCACCCCATCCCCCTGCCGCCCCTCATCAGAGCTTGGAGACTTGTTCTGAAGGAGGTGAGGGGCCTGGCCTTGGCAGGGAGGGATCAAGTGCCAGTGGGAGCTGCTGCCATTCTGGCACAGCATCCTGCAGCCCCACCTCCCATCAGTGGGCTCCTCGGGGGACATGCAGGGGATGTTCAGCATCTGACCACTGTTTAAACACAATGCCCCCATTTTCCTTGTCTTGAAAGCTGTGGGGTTGCCCTTGCATCTCCAGTGCGTAGAAACCAACTCTCCACAGTCCCACCCTCGTTCCTCTGTCATGGGGTAAGAAACTAAGATCCAGTTGGCTTGTCTACCCCCAGACACTTTTTCGGCATCAGTCCAGGGCATAAAACATCCATTTTGTTATTTGGTTCATTCTGTGTGCTTTGGGAATAGCTCATACGTTACAACCAACTCTGGTGACAATCCTGTGTTTTTTTACATCAATTAAATCGCTGCAGGTCCAGTTGCTACAAGGCAGTTGTGTGAATGTGTCTCCTTTTTGAAGGACTTTGCCTCCCACTTAAAAATACAGGGAGGGAAATTAATATTCACAGAACACCTAGGTATTGGATCTACTCACACGACAAACCTGTGATGTAGATAGTTTTAGCGCAATTTTCTATGGATGAGAAAACCAAGCCTCAGAGATCTTTAAGTGCCTGAGGTCCTGGAGAAAGCAGCTGAGCTCCCTGTAAGCACAGAGCCTCCTACCCCATCACTGTGCCCTGAGAGCTCCCATCCTGGTGGGGAAGTGCCCCAGCCTCCCGACTCCACCTACCGGCCCCGAGACTCACTGTGCCATTTCCCAAAGGCCATTCGTCGTCGTCTTCCCCATGCAGACAAATGAAAGGTAAGTCCCCTGAAGTCCTAGGCTGGCAAAGTTAGGTGAGTTTTTCCTGCCCCAGTGGTGTGAACTGCCTTCGTAGTCTTGGATTTGTAGCAACAAAATGGCTAGAAGAACCAACTGAGAATCAGGCTGTGTTTCATGGATCACAAAAGAAAACCGACTTAAAGACAAAACATACAAAGGAACCCAGCCTCCTCTGTGTCCCAGTGTCCGAGCCGCTCTGAGGACGGGAAGGAGGAAGGCGCTGAGAGGCGCCTGGGGATGACTCGGCAGCCCACTCAGATCTCACAGTGGAGGGAGCGGCCCAGAGAGATCACGGGAGAGGCCAAAGGTGCAGTCTGCGGGGCGGGGGCGGGACCAGATCTGAGCAGTCCTGACTCCTAGCCTGGGGCTTAAGGGAAGAGTATTTTTAAAAGGGTATTTATTTTGAATAGGCTCTGAGTTCACATGGCTCAATATTCGAATGGTACAAGAGTCAGCCCATCCATGGGCCGTTTCCTGGAAGGTAACAAATATACCAGTTCTTTCTGGAGATTTTATGTAAATAAAAGAAAGAATGGAGACTCTTCTGACTCTTCCCTTTTACTGGTGGGGTAAGGGTCATTCCTCCCGCGGGGATCAGACAGTTGCCAAAAGCTCTTCTGTAAGACATTCATTGCCTCTTTTCTTAAGGGAGCAACGCTGAGCATGATAATAGACCCCCCCCCCGCCAAAACACACAAAAACTTCCACACAGAATGGCAGTATGGGGGTGGGGGAATAACCCTGGCCTTTGGACACCTGGCTTTACTTCTCACTCTGACATCTACAAGCTCTGTGACCTGAGCAAGTACTGTCTGGGCCCATGTCTTCCCTGGTCAAAAACTCGAAGCCCAAATCAACAGTCCAGGGACAAAGCAGGGTAGCTGCCTCAGATTCGGTGGCTGAGGGGCCTGCCTTGGGTGGAGAGCTGCCCTCATCCAGAGAGGGACTGAATACGTCCAGTGGCCTAATATAGGTCTTAGGTGGGAAGGGGTGCTGGCAGGGGTTGCCCAGACCTCCAGCAGCTTCTTTGGGGAAGTGATGGTTAAATAAAATGGAGCACGTACCATCACCAGTGCTGACGAATTGGAACGTCTCCTCATTCCTCCTTGAAACTTCTGCATCTCCAACCTACGCCCCCGGCCTCCCTGCTTAGCTTTGCCATCTCCAGCAGGTATGTAGACAGAGGGCCCAGTGAAGGGCAGTGTAACACCATTTGCCATCATGGAGGAGGTGGCATGGGGGGGGGTCCCACTCAGGTCTAAAGGCAGTGGGGGTGTGAATCAAAGGTTCCCACTTTATCCTCTCTGTGCCTTGATTTTCACACCTGTAAAGTGGGATTAATAGCGGTATCTAGCCCAACGTAATAACAAAAATACCAAACAACCCAATTGAAAAATAGGCAGAAGACCTAAATAGGCATTTCTCTAAAGAAGGCATACAGAGATGCTCATCATCACTAATTACTAGGGAAATGCAAATCAAAACTACAATGAGGTACCACCTTACACCAGTCAGAATGGCCATCATTAAAAAGTCTACAAACAATAAATGCTGGGGACGGTGTGGAGAAAAGGGAACCCTCCTACACTGTTGGTGGGAATGTAAATGGGTGCAGCCACTATGGAAAACAGTATGGAGGTTCCTCAAAAAACTAGAACTAGAGTTGCCATATGATCCAGCAATCCCACTCCTGGGCATATATCTGTACAAAACTATAATTCAAAAAGATACACGCACCCCTATTTTCATAGCAGCACTATTTACAGTAGCCAAGACATAGAAACAACATTTCCATCAACAGATGAATGGATAAAGAAGATGTGGTATATATATATATACAATGGAGTACTACTCAGCCATAAAAAAGAATGAAATAAATAATGCCATTTGTAGCAACATGGATGGACCTAGAGATGATCATACTAAGCAAATTAAGTCAGAAAGCAAAAGACAAATACCATACGACATCACACTTATATGTGGAATCTAAAATATGACACAAGTGAACATATCTATGAAACAGAAACAGACTCACAGGTAAAGAGAACAAACTTGTGGTGGCCAAGGGGGAGACAGGGTGGGGGAGGGATGGAGTAGGAGTTTGGGATTAGTGGATGCAAACTAGTATATATAGGATGGATAAACAGCAAGGTCCTACTGTATAGCACAGGGAACTATATTCAGTATCCTGTGATAAACCATAATGGAAAAGAATATGAAAAAGAATATATGTATAACTGAATCACTTTGCTGTACAGCAGAAATTAACACATTGTAAATCAACTATACTTCAATAAAATTTAAAAAAATTAAAGACAATTTAAAAATAGCAGTATCTAGCCCATAAAATGGTTATGAGGATTAAAGAAGTTAATCCATATAAAGTTCTCAGTGTTCCACACGCAGTAAGGGGAATGATGTCACCAAGATGGTGACATAGGGTGTTCCTGACTGCCCCACGTCACAAGAGCAACTAACAACTATTCATGGACAAGACACCACTGAGAGAATCCTAGAACCCGGGAGCAAGGATGAAGCACCTTCTGTACCACAGAGACCCAGGCAGACCACACTGGGGGTGGGGGGGTGGGAAGAGGGTAAGAGGAACAGCTACACACTGACCACATTGCCCCTCCCCCAGGTCAGCACAGCCCGCCACACACCGAGAGGTCTCCCTTGGGCCTATGGTTCCTCCAGAGGGAGAAGAGAGTCCAGGGGTGACATCCAGCACCCCCAGAATTGTGGGTCACTTCATGGAAACCCTGGTTTCACCCCCTTGGATTGCAGGGGACTCTGTGGGGCTCAACCACTGGGAATCTGATGGTGATGGAGAAGGGGGAGAGGCCTCTAGCACTGGGTCTTGGCAGACCAAATTCCCACTTGCAGAGCCCACGCAGTAGTCCCAACCTGTCTCTTTGCTCATTTGCAGAACAAGTCGATGGTGCAGTGTGACCAGGGAACTTGGTGGGGTGCAGGTCTGCACGACTCAGCTCCTCAAATGAGGAGTTCTACAGTTCCTGGCGCCTGGTCGGCTCACTTCCAGGCAGAAGAGCTGAGTCGTAGCACCACCAGCTGTGGTGTGCCTCCCAGCCCCTCCCAACCAGAAGGCCTCCTTCAGAAAATCTGGGAGTTGTCGGAAGCGGCCTCCCAGTCCCGCCCAGGCAGGAGAACAGACATAGCCCTACCGGCTGCCAGTTTGGCTCTTGGCCCATCTAACAGGAAGTGTTGCTAAGAACACCTGGAAGCTGCTACGTAATCCAGCAATGCTTGAGTCCAGAGGCAGGGGGCAGAGCTGATCACCCCCAGAGCAAAGCCAGTAGCCCTGTTGGACCAGGGAACTTGGGGCACAGGTCAGCTTGAGTCAAGACCACAAAGAGCCTTAGTGGCCTTGGAGCTGTTCTCCCAGCTCCTGGGCAGAGAAACTAATTCATAGCCCCACTTATTGCTGAATACAGCCTTTAGCCCACCTGACCAGGGAACCCTCCCAGAGCACATGAGAAGCTGCATAGCCCATCCAACAGCCCTGCTTACAGTGGCACTTGGACAGAGAGCACAGCCTGTGGCTTTCCCTGTCTACAGAGCAAAACTGGTGGCCTCACTTGACCAGGATATTCCGTGCACAATCTTGCCTGATTTGGGTCCTCAAGCAATGAGGCATGCAGGCCCTGGGTCCCATTCTGCTGCCCCACAAGGGCAAGAAAGCTAATTCATAGCCCCACCAACTGCTGAGTATAGCATCCAGTCCCAACTGTGTAGGAAGCCTGACCAGAGAATTCAGGCAACGACAGAGCCAATCCTACAGCCTCACTTGGGTAGGGAACCATGCCAGCAGTCTTATCCAGCTGTTCTTAGCCAGTGGCATCCCCCCTCCCCAACTTCAGAGCTTAAACATTTGCCTTACACAAAAATAGATCCTAGTAGCAGGCCCCACCAGCAGATACATCCAGAAATCCAAACTGAGCTGAGAAGTGAACTGTCTCTGCCAAAGCAAACCTGCAAATTCTGGAAGAAGAGACTACTTACTCAAATGGGAAGATATCAACATAAGGAATCAATGACCAAGAAAAATCAGATAAATATGAGACCACCAAAGGAAACTAATACAGTTCTAAAAACTGACCCTAGAGAAATGGAGATCTATGTTCTGTCAGACAAAGAATTCAGAATACTGCTCTTAAGGAAGTTTAGTGAGCTACCAGAACACACAGATGACTAAATGGAATTAGGAAAACAATGCATGAACCCAACAAGTTCAGCAACGAAATAGAAACCAACCAAGAAAAAAAGAAAAGAAAAAAGAAATCCTAGAGCTGAAAAATACAATTGAAGAATTCAATAGGGAGTAGAAAAGCAGACTCAGTCATGCAAAAGAAAGAGTCAGCAACCTGGAAGACAGGAAATTTGTAACTGTCCAGTCAGAGGAGCAAAAAGAAAAAAAAAAGAGTGAAGAAAGCCTATAGAACTTATGGGACACAAGGAAAAGAAACAGCATTTACATTATGGGAATTCTGGAAGGATAAAAAGAGAAATGGATAGAAGGTATATTTAAAGCAATAATGGCTGAAAACTTCCCAAAGAAGGGGATAGAAATAGACATCCAGATCCAAGAGAATCTCAAATAAGTTGAACCTGAATAGGGCTACACTGAGACACATTATAATTAAGTTGTCAAAAGTCAAAGACAAAGAAAGAATTTTAAAAGCAGCAAGAGAAAAGAGAAGTTACATATAAGGGAACCCCCATAAGACTGTTGGCAAATTTCTCAACAGACACTTTTCAGGTCAGAAGAGAATGGGATAAAACATTCAAAATATTGAAAGGAAAAAAAAAACCTGTCAACCAACAGTACTATACCTGGTGAAACTGTCCAGAAATGAAGGAGGGATAAAGACTTTCCTGAACAAACAAAAGCTGAGGGAATTCATCACCATTAGCCCTGCCTTATAAGAAAAACTAAAAGGAATTTTTTGAGTGGAAATAAAAGGACTCTAATTAATATCATAAGAACTCAGAAGGCAGTGTAAAACTCAGTGGTAATAGTAAATAAATCGTCAAAGTTAGATTCAATAATGTGGTAATGGTGGTGTGTAATTCACTTACAACTCTAAAAGTTAGAAAACAAATGTAGTAAAAATAACCATAACAACGATAATCTGTTACTAGTTATACAATGAAAATAATGTAAATTATAACTTCAATACTCTAAAATATGAGAGGGAGGAGAAGTAAAAGTGTAAAGCTTGGGAATTCTATTGAAGTTAAGTCGTTACAATTTTAAGGTATTTTCTTTAAGCCTCATGGTAACCACAAGGGAAAAACCTATCGTAATTACACAGAACAACATAAAGAAGTCAAAGCATTCTTTTACCACAAGATACCAAAACACACAAAAAGACAGCAGGATAAGAAACAAGGTGCAATGGATCTAGAAAACAATTAACAAAATGGCAGCAGTAAGTTCTTACTTATCAATAATTACTTTAAATGAAAACAGACTAAACTCTTCAATCAAAAGACATAGAACGGCTGAATGGGTTTAAAAAAAAAAGATCCAATGATATGCTGCCTACAAGAGAGTCATTTTAGCCTTAAAGACACATAGACAGTGAAGGCATGGAAAAATGTTTCAAGTAAATTGTAAGAACAACAACAACAAAGCAGGGGTAGCTCTACTTATATCAGACAAACAGACTTTAAAAATAGTAAAAAGGAGACAAAGAAGATCATTATACAATGATCAAGGGGCCAATATATTAAGAAGATAAAACAGTTGTAAATATTTTTGTGCCCAACGTCAGAGCACATAAATACAAAAGCAAAAGCTAAGAGCTAAAAGGAGAAATAAACAGCAATACAGTAATAGTTGGGGACTTTCATACCCCACTCTCAACAATGGATAGATCATCCAGACAGAGAATCAGTAACAGTGGGTTTGAACAAGACTATAGACTAAGTGAACCTAACAGACATATACAGATGTTCTGAAAACAGGAGAATATACATTCTTCTCAAGTGCACATGGAACATTTTCTAGCATAGACCGTACATTAGGCCGTAAAACAAGTCTTAGAAAATTCAAGGAGACTGAAATCATACCAAGTATCTTCTCTGACAACAATGGTATGAAACTAGAAATCAATAAGAAGAGGAAAAATGGAAAATTCTCAAACACCTGGAAATTAAATAACACTGCTGAACAACCAATGGATTAAAGAAATTAAAGGGGAAATAATAGAGTATCTTGAGATAAATGAAAATAGAAACACAACATACCAAAACTTATGGAACACAGCAAAAACAGTTCTAAGGAGGAAATTTATAAGAATAAAAGCCTACATTAAGAAGCAAGAAAGAGCCCAAATAAACAACCTAACTCTATGCCTTAAGGAGCTGGGGGAAAAAAAAGAGAAAGAAGAAAAATGAGCCCAAAGTTAGCAGAAGGAAGGAAATAGTAAAGATTAGAGTAGGAATAAATGAAATAGAGGATAGGATAATAATAGAAAAGATTAACCAAACTAAGAGTTGGTTCTTTAGAAAGATAAATAAAGTTAACAAACATTTAGCTTGAATAACCAGGGAAAAAAGAGGGAGGACCCAAATGAAAATTATAAATGAAAAAGGAGACATTACAACTGATTCCCCACAAATACAAAGGATCCTAAGAGGCTACTATGAATAATTATACACCAAAAAACTGGACAACCTAGAAGAAATGGAAGAATTCTTAGAAATATACAAACCAGCAAGACTGAATCAAGAAGAAATAAAAAGTCTGAATAGACCAATTACTAGTGATAAGATTGAATCAGTGATAAAAAAAAAAAGACCTCCCAATGAAGAAAAGTCCAGGACCAGATGGCTTCACTGGTGAATTTTACTATACACATTTAAAGAATTAACAATCCTTCTCGAACTCTTCCAAACAAATTAAGAGTTGGGAACGCTCCCAAACTTATTTTACGAGGTCAATGTTACCCTGATATCAAAGCCAGAAAAGGATGCTACCAGAAACAAAAAGTACAGGCCAATAACCCTGATGAATATAGATGCTAGTATTCAGTAGAATACTAGCAAACTGAATTCAGCAGCACATTAAAAGGATCATTCACCATGATCAAGTGGGATTTATTCGTGGGATGCAAGGATGATTCAACATATACAAATCAATAAATGTGATGTATCACATTAATAGAATGAAAGAAAAAAACTATGTGATCTCCTCAATGGACACATAAAAAGCATTTGACAAAATTCAACATTCATTCATGATAAAAACTCTAAACAAATTAGGTATAGTAGAAATGTACCTCAACATAATAAAGGCTATTTATGATAAGCTCAAAGCTAACTTAATACTCAATGGTCAAATGTTGGAAGCTTTTCCTCTAAGATCAGGACTAAGACAAGAGTGCCCACCCTCATTACTCCTATTCAACGGAGGTGATCAGGCAAGAAAAGAAATAAAAGGCATCAGAATTATAAAGTAAGAAGTAATATTGTCTCTATTTGTAGATGACATGATTTTATATACAGAAAATCATAAACTCCACCAAAAACTATTAGATCTAATCAATGACTTCAGTAAAGTTGCAGGATACAAAATTAGCATACAAAAAATCAGTAGTATTTCTATATGCTAACAACAAATTATCTGAAAATGAAATATAGAAAAGATCCATTTATACAATAGCAACAAAACCAATAAAATACTTAGGGATAAACTAAGGAGGTGAAAGATCTCTATTCTGAAAACTACAAGACATAGATTAAAGAAATTGAGGAAGACACAAATAAATGTTCATGAATTGGAAGACTATAGTTAAAATGTCAGTACTACCCAAAACCTTCTACAGATTCAATGCAATCACTATCAAGATTTCAATGACATTTTTACAGAAATAGAAAAACAACACTAAAGTTTATATGGAACCACAAAAACCCTGAATAGCCAAAACAATACTGGGAAAGAAGAACAAAGCTGGAGGCATGATACTCCCTGATTTCAAACTGTATTACAAAGCTATAGTAATCAAAACAGTATGATAGTGGCATAAAAATAGACAGATCAGTGGAACAGAATTTAGAACCCAGGAATAAACCCAAGTATATACAGTCAACTAATATTTACTAAGAGAGCCAAGAATACTCATTGGGAAAAGATAATCTCTTTAATAAATGGTGCTGGGAAAATTGGATATTCACATTTAAAAGAATGAAACTAGACCCTTATCTTACACCACTCACGAAAAGTAACTCAAAATGGATTAAAGACTTAAATATAAGTCCTGAAATCATGAAACTCCTAGAAGAAAACATAGGAAAAAAACTCCTTGACATGGGCCTTGGCAATGATTTTTTGGATATGACACCTAAAGCACAGCTACAAAATAAAAAAATAAACAAGTGGGACTACACCAACCTAAAAATCTTCTGCACAGCAAAAGGAACAATAAAGTGAAAAGAACCTATGGAATGGGAAAAGATATTTGTAAATCATATATCTGATAAGGGGTTAATATCTAAAATATTTAAAGAACTTGTACACCTCAATAGCAAAACCCCCAATAATCCAATTAAAAATGGGCAAAATCCTGAAGAGACATTTTTTTCCAAAGGAAAATATACAAATGACCAACAGGTACATGAAAAGATGGTCAACATTACTAGGCATTAGGGAAATGCAAATCAAACCCACAAAGAGATATCACCTCATGCCTGTTAGAACGGCCATCATCAAAAAGATGAGAGATAACAAATGCTGGCAAGAATGTGGAGAGAAAGGAACACTTGTGCATTGTTAGTGGGGTTGTAAATGGGTACAGCCACTATGAAAAACAGTAACCTCAAAAAATTAAAAATAGAACTACCATATGATCCAGCAATTCCACTTCTGGGAATATTTCTAAAGGAAATGAAAACACTAACTTGGAAAGATATCTCACCCCCACGTTCAAAGCAGCATTATTTATAATAGAAAAGACATAGAAACAACCTGAGTGTTGGATAAATGCATAAAGAAGTTGTGGTATATACATACAATGGAATACTATTCAGCCATAAAAGATTGAGGAAATCCTGCTCTTTGTGACAACATGGATGGACCTTGAAGGCATTATGCTAAGTGAAATAAGTCAGACAGAGAATGACAAATACTGTATGATCTCACTTATATGTGGAATCTAAAAAAAACCCCAAAACAAATCAAAACTAAAACAGAAAACTCTTTGGTTGTTAGACTGAGGTTCTTTGACCAGCACCAGTTCTCTGAGACTGAACCACATGTGTTTTTGTTTTCATAGGAGTTATACTTTCTTACAGGTAATTATAAAGACATGAGAGTATCCATGCTAAGTGGTGAGCAGAGTGCTTAACACAGTAGACTCTCAATAAAGAGGAATATCATATGTGGAATCTTAAAAAAAATGATACAAATGAACTTATTTACAGAACAGAAACAGACTCACAGACTTAGAGAATGAACTTATGGTTACCTGGGGGGAAGGGTGGTAGGGAGGGATAATTAGGGAGTTTGGGACTGACATGCACACACTGCTATATTTAAAATGGATAACCAACAAGGACCTACTGTATAGCACAGGGAACTCTGCTCAATATTCTGTAACAACCTAATGGGGAAAAGAATTTGAAAAAGAATAGATACATGTATATGTATAACTGAATCACTTTGTTGTACATCTGAAACTAACACAACATTGTTAATCAACTATACTCCAATATAAAATAAAAAGTTAAAAAAAAACAGCAGTTATTAGTGTGTTACATTGTATTGTTTTCTTGTACCTTGGGACACTATGCTGAGAAAATCAAGGTTTCATGAAGCTTCAGTCTTCACTGGTCTTCCACTCCCTGACCATTTCTTCCACTCTTTACCTGTCATCCATCTGTCTAACATATATTATGCTTTTATTAAGTCAGGCACTGTCCTGGGTATAACTGCGAAGGGATAGAGCTGTTCTCTGCCCTTGGTGGTACCAAGACTTCGGGTGAAAGTCAGAGGGGCAGATCAAGTTTAGTGTAAGGGGGACTTTCCTAGCAGAGCTGTCCAAAGGTGAACTGTGCTGGCTTGGGAAGTGATGCATTCTCTATCAGGAGGTAAGCACGTGAAGGACAGACGATCCTTGCTAATTGCAGAAGGGATTCAAGACCTGGATGGAAATCTGAACTAGGTAGCCTTGAAGGCCTGTTTGAATCCTGAGATTCACTGATTCTTAGAGACACTAAAACCAAACCTGGATCACCTCCAGGGTAACACACATCTGGCAGCTGTTGCCCCTTCTGCCCGAGAGCATTGCTGCCACTGCCCAGAAGATATGGATTCTGGAAGGAAGAACAGAGCCCTGACTGGTCCTCCCACCCTCCTCTCCTACAAACACAGTTACCCTCCTCTCTGAGCTCATCAGTTGCTGTTCCCCAACACTTTGCCTGCGTAGATGTAGGTGAAGGGGAGATGGCATGTGGGGAGATGCCCTGAACCTGAGTTATGGAGTGAGGGTTTCCATGGAGATCCAAGTTCCTCCTCATCTTCTGCATAAATTAAGATGCTGTTAGCTGTTGTAAAGATAAACTCCCAAATCTCAGTGGCTTAATACAAGTTTCTTTTTTTTTTCCTCATAGAAAGTCCAGTTGGCATTGGTAGGGGTAGAGGGGCCTCTGCTCTGCACAGATGTATAGGAACCCAGGCTGAGTGAAGCTCTGTCACCTTTAGTAAGTGGCTTCTGAGCTCACCTTTGGCAGACATCCAGTTGGAGAAAGTGGAGGGTGGCTAAGCCAGCTCTGAAAATAACATGTATCAATTCTACCACATTCCACTGGTCAGAACTTAGTCTTAGGACCCTATCCAGAAGTCAGGGGACTAGGAACTGTAGTCACCAGCAGGGCAGCCACTCCCCAGCCATTATGTACTGTGGAGGGGGAGCATGAGGCTTTGGCAGACAGCTAGCTGTCTCTGACATATTCTGTTCCCCCAGGCCTCCATTTTCAGGACTCTGCCAGTTTGGACACACACCAGACAGTGAGCCCCTTGAGCTTAAGAACAGATCCATTGGCCCTTTGCATCCCCATTGCTTAGCTCAGTGGCAGGGCACAGGAAGGGTTTCAGTGTATTTGGTGAGTGAATAAATTCTTGGGTATCATCTTTCTTGTTACAAATACAGATGTCTGGCAGGAAACAGTTGGGCAGTTCCTCAAAAGTTAAACATAGAATTACTATTTAATCCAGCAATTCTACTCGTAGTTGTGTACCCAAAAGAATTAAAAGCAGGGATTCAAACAATAACTTATACACCAATGTTCATAGCAGCAGGGTTCACAATAGCAATATTCACAGTTTGCAAAAAGAAACAACCCGTGTGCATCAATAAGTGAATGGGACAAAAAGTGTAATATATACACACAATGGAATATTATTTAGCCTTAAAAAGGAATGAAATTCTAATACATGCTTCAACACGGGTGAACCATGAAAACATTATGCTGAGTGAAAAAACCTAGACAAAAAAGACAAATACTGTATGATTCCACTTATATGAGTTTCCTAGACTAGTCACATTAACAGAGACAGAATATAGAATGGTGGTTACCAGAGGCTGGGTGGAGGGGAAAAGGAGCTAGCGCTTAGTGGGCATAGAGTTTTTCTTTGGGATGATGAAAAAGTTCTGGAAATGGATAGTGGTGATGTTGCACAACATTGTAAATGTACTTAATGCAACTGAACTCTACACTTAAAAATGGTTAAAATGATCAGTCACGAGAAGAAAACCGGAAAATTCACAAATATGTGGAGATTAAATAACATGCTACTGAGCAACAAATGGGTCAATGAAAAAATCAAATAAGAAATTAAAAAATGGCTTGAGACAAATGAAAATGGACATATACCAAAATTTGTGGGATGCAGCAAAAACAGTTCTCAGAGGGAAGTTCATAGTTATAAATACCTACCTCAGGAAACAAGAAAAATCTCAAAACAACCTAAATTTATACCTTAAGGAACTAAGAAATGAACAAATGAAGCCCAAAGTTAGTAGAAGGAAGGAAATAAAGATCAGAGTGGAAGTAAATAAAAGAGACTAAAAAGACAATAGGAAAAAAATCAATGAACTAAGAGCTGGTTGTCTGAAAAGATAAAATTGATAAACCTTTAGCTAGACTCATTCAGAAAAGAAGAGAGGGCTCAAATTAATACAATCAGAAATGAAAGAGGAGGGAATTCCCTGGGGGTCCAGTGTTAAGACTCCACACTTCCAGTGCAGGGACCTTTGGTTTGATCCCTGGTTAGGGAACTAGGGTCCCACAAGCCAGGTGGTGTGGGAAAAAAAAAAAATGAAAGAGGAGGCATTGCAACTGATACTACAGAAATAGAAAGGATCTTAAGAAACTACTATGAACAATTACATGCCAAATTGGACAGCCTAGACAAAATGGATAAATTCCTAGAAACATACAAACTTCTAAGACTGAACCATGGAGAAACAGAAAATCTAAATAGACCAATTATTAGTAAGGAGATTGAATCAGCAATTAAAAAGCTTCCCACAAACCAAAGTCCAGGACCAGATGGTTCATTCGTGAGTTCTACTAAATATTCAAATAAGAATTAATACCAATCCTTCTCAAAATCTTCCAAAAAAATAGAAAAGGAGGGAACAAATCCAAACTCATTTTATGAGGCCAGCATTGCCAAAACCAGGCAAGGACACCACAAGAAAAGAAAATTACAGGCCAACATCCCGGATGAATATAGATGTAAAAATTCTCAACAAAATATTAGCAAAAATAATTCAGTAATACATTAAAAGGATCATACAGCACAATTAAGTGAGATTTATTCCCAGGATGCAAGGATGGTTCAACGTCTGCAAATCAGTCAACATTATACACCACATTAACACAATGAAGTATAAAAATCATATGATCATCTCAAGAGATGCAGAAAAAGCATTTGACAAAAATCCAACATTCATTTACGATAAAAACTCTCAACCAAGTGGGAATACAGGGAACATACCTCAACAGAGTAAAGGCCATATATGACAAACCCACAATTAACATCATACATAACAGAGAAAAGCTGAAAGCTTTTCCTCTAAGATCAGGAACAAGGCAAGGATGTCCACTCTTACCACTTTTATTCAACATAGTATGGAAGTCCTAGGCAGAGCAGTTAGGCAAGAAAAATAAATAAAAGTCATCCAAATTGGAAAGGAAGAAGTAAAGCTGTCACTATTTGCAGATGACATGATATTGTATATAGAAAACCCTAAAGACTCTACCAAAAAACCTGTTAGAATAAACAAATTCAGTAAAGTTGCAGAATATAAAAATCAATATACAAAATCTGTTATGTTTATGTACACTAATAACAAACTATCAGAAAGGGAAATTAGAAGACAACCTCATTTACAATTGTATCAAAAAGAATAAGATCCTTAGGAATAAATTTAACCAAGGAGGTGAAATACTGTACTCTGAAAACTATAAGACACTGATGAAAGAAATTGAAGAAGACACAAATAAGTGGAAAAATATTCTGTACTTATAGATTGGAAGAATTAATATTGTTAAAATGTCAATAATCCCCAAAGCGATCTACAGATTCAATGCAATCCCTAACAAAATTCCAATGGCATTTTTCATAGAAATAGAACAAACAACCCCCAAATTTGTGTGGAACCACAAAAGATGTCAAGTGGCCAAAGCAATCTTGAGAAAGAACAGCAAAGCTGGAGGCATCATCCTCCCTGATTTCAAACTATATTACTAAGCTATAGTAATCATAACATTATGGTACTGGCATAATAATAGACACATAGGTCAGTGGAATAGAATAGAGAGCCCAGAAATAAACCCACACATATATGCTCAATTAATTTACAACAGAGGAGCTAAGAATATATAATGGGGAAATTACAGTCTCTATAATAAATGCTGTTGGGAAAACTGGACAGCCACATGCAAAAGAATGAAACTTGACCACTATCTTACACCATACACAAAAATTAACTCAAAATGGGTTAAAGACTTGAATGTAAGACAAGAAATCATAAAATTTCAAGAAGAAAACATAGGCAGTAAGCTCCTTGATATCATTTTTGGTGATGATTTTTTGGATCTGACTCCAAAAGCAAAGGCAATAAAGGCAAAAATAAACAGGTGGGATTACATCAAATTAAAAAGCTGCTGCACAGCAAAGGAAACCATTAACAGAATGAAAAGGCAACCTACTAAATGGTAGATAATATTTTCAAATTGTATGTCTGATAAGGGGTTAATATCCAAAATATACAGAGTACTCATACAACTTAATAGAAAAAACCAATCTGGCTAAAAAATGGACAGAAAATCTGAATAAATATTTTTCCAAAGAAGACACACAGGTGGCCAAAAGTACATGAAAAGGTGCTCAACATCATTAATCATTAAGGAAATACAAATCAAAACCACAATGAGAGCACCTCACCCCTTTTAGAATGGGTATTATCAAAAAGAAATAACAAGTGTTGGTAAGGATATGGAGAAAAGTATACTCTTGTACACTGTTGGTGGCACTGTAAATTGGTGTAGCCCCTATGGAAAACTGTACAGAGGTTCCTCAAAAAATTAAAAATTGAACTATCACATGACCCAGGAATTACACTTCTGGGTATTTATCCAAAGAAAACAAAAACACTAATTCGAAAAGACGTCTATACCCTCATGCTCATTGCAGCGTTATTTACAATAGCCAAGACATGGAAGCAACCTAAGTGTCCATCAATGAAGAATAAAGAAGATATGATATATACATACAATGGAATACTATTCAGCCATAAAAAGAATAAAATCTTGCCATTTGTGATGATATGAATGGAGCTTGAGGGCATTATGCTGAGTGAAATAAGTCAGACAGAGAAAGACAAATACTGTTGTATTTGAATCACTGCCAAGGGATTCCATGATCTCACTTATACATGGAATATTAAAACAACAACAACAAAACCCCCAAACTACAATCTCATAGATACAGAGAACAGATTAGTGGTTGCCAGAGGTAGGGTTGGGGGTGGGTGGGTGGTGGAGTGGGCTAAATGGATGAAGGGGGTCAAAAGGTACAAACTTCAGCTACAAAATAAGTCATGGGGATGTAATGTATAGCATGGTAACTATGGCTAATAATACTGTATTGCATATATAAAAGTTGCTAAGAGAGTAGATCTTAAAAGTCACAAGAAAAAAATTTGGTAACTTTGTATGGTGACAGATATTAATGAGACTTATTGTGGTGATCATTTCACAATGTATACAAATATCAAATCATGTACATACAATATTATATGTCAACTATACCTCAGTAAAAAAGAAATATGTTCTTCATGAAAAAAAGTTAAACAGAATTACCATTTGATCCAACAATTCCACTCCTAGTTATATACCTAAAAGAATTGAAAGTGGGGACCCAAACAGGTACTTATACACCAATGCTCATAGCAGCAGTATTCACAAACAAAAGGAAAGAACCCAAGTGTCCATCAATAAGTGAATGGGATAAAAAAATGTGATGTATACATGCAATGGAATATTATTCCCCCTTAAAAATGAATGAAATTCTGATACATGTTACAACATGGATGAACCTTGAAAACATGCTGAGTGAAGTAAGCCAACAGAAAGGACAAATACTGTGTGACTGTGATTCCACTGACATGAGGCATCTAGAGTAGTCCAATTAATAGAGACAGAAAGTAGAGTGGTGGTTGCCAGGGGCTGGGGGAAAGGGAAATGGGGAATTAGTGTTTAATGGGTACAGAGTTTTTTTCTTTGGGAAGATGAAAAAGTTCTGGAAATGGATAATGGTGATGGTTGCACCACAAGGTGAATCTACTTAATGTTACTGAATTGCACACTTAAAAATGGTTAAGACATTAAGGAAACAACCTCATTTACCATTGCATCAAAAAATAAAATACCTGGGAATAAACCTACCTAAGGAGGCAAAACATCTGTACTCTGAAAGCTATAAGACACTGGTGAAAGAAATCGAAGATGACACAAACAGATGGGTTGATATACCATGTTCCTGGATTGGGAGAATCAATATTGTCAAAATGACTATACTACCCAAGGCAACCTACACATTCAATACAATTCCTGTCAAATTACCAGTGGCATTTTTCACAGAACTAGAATAAAAAAATTTTTAATTTGTATGGAAACAGAAAAGACCCTGAATAGCCGAAGCAATCCTGAGAAAGAAAAATGGAGCTGGAGGAGTCAGACTCCCTGACTTCAGACTGTACTACAAAGCTACAGTAATCAAGACAATATGGTACTGGCACAAAAACAGAAATATAGATCATTGCAACAGGATAGAAAGCCCAGAGATAAACCCATGCACCTATGGCCAACTATTATGACAAAGGAGGCAAGAATATACAATGGAGAAAAGGCAGTCTCTTCAATAAGTGGTGCTGAGAAAACTGGACAGCTACATGTAAAAGAATGAAATTAAAGAACTAAATGTAAGATTGAATACTCTAAAACTCTTAGAGGAAAATATAGGCAGAACACTGACATAAATTTCAGCAATATCTTTTGGGATCCACCTCCTAAAGTAATGAAAAGATAAACAAAAATAAACAAATGGGACCTAATTACACTTAAAAGCTTCTGCATAGCAAAGGAAACCATAAACAAAAGGAAAATACAACCCACAGAATGGGAGAAATTATTTGCAAATGAAGCGACTGACAAGGGATTGATCTCCAAAATAAACAGCTCATGCAGCTCAATATCAAAAAACAAACAAACAACCCAATCAAAATATGGGCAGAGGACCTGAATAGACATTTCTCCAAAGAAGACATACAGATGGCCAGAAAGCACATGAAAAGATGCTCAACATCACTAATTATTAGAGAAATGCAAATTAAAACTACAATGAGGTATGACCTCACACCAGGCAGAATGGCCATCGTCAGAAAGGCCACATACAATAAATGCTGGAGAGGGTGTGGAGAAAGGGGAACCCTCCTACACTGTTGGTGGGAGTGTAAGTTGGTACAGCAACTGTGGGGAACAGTATGGCAGTGTTTTAAAAAACTTAAGAACTGCCATATGACCCAGCAATCCCACTCCTGGGCATATATCCAGAGAAAACCATAAGCTGAAAGGGTACATGCACCCCAATGTTCACTGCAGCACTGTACACAATAAGCCAAGACATGGAAGCAACCCTAATGTCCACCTACAGGTGAATGGATAAAGAAGATGTGGTACATATATACAGTGGAATATTACTCAGCCATAAACAAGAATGAAATAATGCCATTTGCAGCAACATGGATGGACCTAGAGATTATCACACCAAGTTAAGTAAGTCAGGAAGAGAAAGACAAATACCATATGATATCACTTATATGTGGAATCTAAAAAATGATACAACTGAACTTATTTACAAAACAGAAACAGACTCACAGACTTCAAAAACACACTAATGGTTACCAAAGGGGAAAGGTGGGGGGGAGGGATTAATCAGGAGTTTGGGATTAACATACATACACTACTATATATAAAATAGATAACCAACAAGGACCTACTGTATAGCACAGGGAACTCTACTCAATATTCTGTAATAATTTATGTGGTAAAAGCATCTGAAAAAGAATGGATATATGTATATGTATAGGTATAACTGAATCACTTTGCTGTAGAGCAGAAACTAACACAACATTGTAAATCAACTATTCTCTAATATAAAAGTTTAAAAGTTTTAAGAAATAGTTAAAACGGTAAATGTTACTTTGTAGATCTTTTACCACACATACAAAAAATACAAATGCCTGGGTTGAATGCCTGCAAATTGTGATTCAGTTGAGATTGGCGAGATCTGGGCTTGTTTTTTAACAAGCTTCTCAGGTGAATCTGATGTGCAACTAGGATCCACTGGTCTAGCTCTGGTTTTTGGCAGAAGGGAGAGAGCAAGGGCATGGTCTCTCGGAAGCCTTTCTAGAGGAGGGCTTCTTGAACTCTAGGGTGCATACGAATCCTCTAGGGATTTTGCTAACTGCAGATTTGGATCCAGTGGTCCTGGGGTGAGGAACTCACATTTCTAACAAGCTCCTAGGTGATGCTGCTGCTGCTGGTCTGTGGACCATACTTTGAGTATCAAGATGCTAGAGACACATGGTGGTCTTGTCTGGTGGAGATCTGGAAAGGAGCAGGAAAATGCTTAAGATGACGGCTCCAGATAAAGAGTTCAGTGATGATGAGCTGGGGATGAGTGAGCAGGAGGTGAGCTAATCAGTGAACTAGCTTCTGGGTACTGTTCAAACAGGCAGGCTTGTGGTTTAGCTAAAGAACGCATCGAGGTTAGAAATCATCAGCCCACAAAATTGTGTGGATTTTGCACGAGTCTGTCTGAATTTCCAGAACTCGTGTTTCTTAGTAAGGGGTCCCAGCTCAACTGAGCACAAGCGAAACTGGCTCGTGCTTCACTGCTCTGTTGCCTCTTCAAGTCCTTTTCCTCCTACAAGGTCCACCTCTGGTCCAAGGCCTTCTCCAACAGAGCCCCAGAGCTGAACACCTCCCCTGCTATTACTGTCCCTGCCAGAGTCAGCCCATCAGATCCGCCCACTCCATCCAGCTCAGCATGTTGTACAGGCTCCCCTCCCTGAATGGCTAACAGTTCCACACTGGCTGCTTTCCCATCAGTGAGCCCAGCTGGGTCACTTGGTCCTGGCGGAGTGCATCATCCTCGGGGTAGAACTGAAACTCAGCCTCTGAATAGTGAAACATGGGGCAGGATGACCCAGTGGTTAAGGAATCAGATGCTCTTGGTTTGAACCTCATCTCCATCTCTTCCTGCTCCTCTAACCTTGGATAACTTACTCAGCTCTCCAGGGATCCAGCTTTCTCACCTGCCCAATGGAGATGGTGATGCCGACTTCCCAAACCTGCCGTGAGTTTACATCAGCCTATCTTCAATGAGAACTCGGGGCTTGATCATTGTGCCTGCAGTTTGAGAAGTGACCTGCAGGTGGCGCATGCAGCCCTGGGGAGGTGGCCCGTCCTCCAGTGATGGAAGGAGTCTGGAGGGCTTTTTCCCACTAATACCGTTAGCAGATTCTCCGGGTGCATCCGGGCTGAGAGGGACTCTCCCCAAGGGCCTAGGAGTCACCCAGGAGCACATAACCTCTGCCCCCTCCCCTCTTTCATGCCAGCAGCACCCCCCCCCCCGCAATGTAGTTACCCATGGGCGGGAGCTCCTGTGTCCGCACTCGCTGGGGCTCAGGAAATATTTGTGGAATGAGCTGCTTATTGGAAAGTGCTTCTATCCAAGGTCATGCATGCCAGGCAGGGCTTCCCTGTGGCTCAGACTGACGGGTACAACTCACATCCTGCACACACCTTCCCTTCCTCCCTCCCCAGCCCTGGGGTCCCCTTCCCTCTTCCTTCTCTCCGTTTTGGGGAAGGGGTCGTGGGAACAGCAGGCTCACCTTCCTTCCAGATTCCGGGTCCACAACTCAGTCTCGACTTTGGGTGCTGAGCTCAGGAGCCCCCTTTGTACTTCTGAGGGACACTTCCTTTTCACCCAGGGTCCGGGCCACCGCGGAGGGGCTCTGTGAACTCCACGCCTCTGGGCTTTTGCGTTCTCCTGGGTCTTTCCCTCTCCTCTGCCTATCCAAACCCTCACGTCTTTGAAGCCCCGCTCACGTGCCCTTTGACCCTCTTCTCAGAAACGGCTCCTTTACGTACCTGCACGTGGGTGCGATTCCTTCCACCTGGAATCTAATTGCAGCTCCTCTGACGCCAGGTGCCCCCCCTCACGCTGCCTCATTCTCTCTGGCTGCAACCCATTCCCCTCCTCCATGAGCCCTTTTCACGGCTCCGACCTCTGATGACCTCACTCCTTCTCTCTTTGGCCTTATCTTGTCCTAACAGTCAGCCCAGAACTTCAGGCTCTGGACGGACCCCCAGGGTAATATTATCTCTCCTTCCCTTCCCAGTTTAGAGGCATCTCTTACACAACTGCTTTGTTCCCCTGGCTACACTGCTTTCTCCCAAAGGAGAGAAGCCAGTAGACACAGCCTTCTACCCCCATACCGGCTCCCCAGCGCTCTCTCCAAGGTTGCCTCATTTTACCGATAAGCAAACTGTGGCTCAGAGAGGTTTAGGAGCTCGCTCAAAGACACACAGCTGGTTCCCTGTAGGGCCCAGCACAGAAGTGCTCAAGGAGGCAGATTGGCTAATGAAAAGCCTTTTTAAAAGTTTAACGTGCTGAACTAAAGCCGGGCTTCTCGAAGTCTCTCCCTGAGAGACAGACGGCCTGGTATAGGGGCCTCTCCTCCCTGCCTCCCCACTGGCCCTTGCCAAATGGGAAAAAAGCCACCATGTAGAAACATAACCTTTATTGCACACGGCGCTGGGTCTTTTTTCATAGAAAAAGGTATCAACACATAAGCATCTGCAAATTGAAGCAACTCCTGGTTTTCTTGGAACAGTAAAATCGCATGCAGTGTCTCTGAGTTGGGATTTTGGTCTTTGTCAAAACCACCTAGATTGGAGGGAGGGTGAGTGGGAGGGAAAAATTGCTGAGCCTTTGTGCCTCTGTCTCAAAATAAGGTGAGAGAAATATATAGATATATAGCTTGTCGATGTGTTCCTCTCTCTCTATATATGTATATATCTCTCCACACATATTTTGTGGGGTGGGGAATTTGACTTGCACTGTCAAATTCTTTGTGCCCTGGCTTCATGGAGAAGAAGAAAATAGTTTCATTTGTACAAAAGAGTTCTATGTACAAGCGTTCATGACTTGGGGGTTGTCTTTCCCTTGTTGGTTGGTTTTTGTCAATTTAATATAAATAATGCAGGAAATCAGCCCAGCTGGTGTGTGAGGGCCGGAGGTGCAGACAGGTCCAGGCGGAGGGCCGCTCTTCTGGTTGTGCCCCTACACCAGGGTGTAGGATTTGGAGTAGGCCCCGGCTCCCTGCTTCTGAGACCTCCCTACCCCTGATGTGCTCATCTCGAGAAGTGAGTCCCTGGAGCCCCCCATTTTGGTGTGTGGGCCCCCGGCCCGCGGAGGCTCAGTGCTGGGGGCCGGAGGGGCGGCACTGGGGGCAGCCGGGGGCTCGGCAGGGGTGGGACCGGGTGCCGGGGGCGCCGTGCCAGCTGGGGGAGCTGGCATGGCCAGAGTCCTCTGAGGTAAGGTGGCTGTGGCGGCAGCCCCCGGGTGCGGGAGGCCCAAGGGCTTGCTGGCAGGGTCCAGGGTCAGGTGGCGAGCCTGGGGCTGGTAGGTTCGAGCCAGGTTCCTAATGGAGGCCTCGCGGGGCGGGACCACGGGGCAGGGCTCCCGCCCATCTGCCTTTCGGAAGAAGGCCTCCGACTTGGCGTAGAGGGGCAGGTTACAGTAGTCACCTGGAATGGAGGAAGCAGGGCGTGTTAGTGCTGGAGGCCTCTTGGAACCAGCGGCCAGCTTGTTCCCCCACCCCTACCCCTCAGTCTTCTCCCTGACCTGGCATAGGAGCCCCTCCACCAGACAGGCAGTAAAGAGTCGAGGAAAGATGTGTTACTTGGCCTCTCTGAGCCTCAGTTTTCTTATCTATGCAATGGGGATAATCATATTTCCCTACAGGAATACTGTGAGGAGGGAATGAGATAAAGTAAGGAAAGCGCTTAGTACAGTGGCTGGCGCACGGCAATGCTCAGTAAATTGATACCCATTGTTAATTGATCACTATAGCCGATCAGCTTCAGCTGGTGAAGAGCTCATTTGTAAACAGGGATGTCCTAAGAGCTCTGGCTGTTAGAAAGCATTCTTTTGGGTTTTTTTTGGCATGTTGCGTGGCTTGTGGGATCTTAGTTCCCCGACCAGGGATCGAACCCAGGTCCATGGCAGTGAAAGCGCCAAGTCTCAACCACTGGACCGCCAGGGAATTCCCTAGAATGCTTTTCTTTACTCTGAGGAGGAAAGGAATGTCACTCCCTGTCACCTCCCCACATTAAGCCCGATTCTGTCCTCTGAGGACCCCCAGAACAAGGCTTTCCCCTCTTTCTCACCGCGGCCTTTCAGACATCTGAAGTCAGCTACATTTCCCCATCCCTCTCCTTCGTCTCCTCTTCTCCGGGCAGAATGTTCCTAATTTCTTAAAGTGCCTCCACGGGGCAAGCTTCTAGGACCCTCACATGCTGATTCCTCTGCCCTGTGAGCACCCTCGCCTGTGCACGTGCCTCTCTCCCGTCCACTGTGCCAGGCACTTTCCTTAGGTCATCTCGTTTAGTCCCCACAGCCCCCTGCGTAGGTTAATACCTGCCTGCATTTTGCAAGTGAGGAAACTGAGGTTCAGAGAGATTAAGTAATTTGCCCAACTTCACACAGCTACACAGGGAGGGGGAGTCATTCAGGGCTGCTCGTCTCCTAAGTCTTTGTCATTTCTGTTACCCCAGGCTCTTCTCTAGATGACCCTGAGCCCCTAGGTCAGCATGGCCACTTAGCAAGGCCGGTGCTGAGCAGACCAGATTGCCTGCTTTGACAGCCTGGGCCTTGCACCCTGTGGCCCTAATGTCTGCTGGGGGGCTTCCCTGCTCCCCTCCCCCTGGTTATCCTAGACCTGCCCTGCTGACCCCAAAGGACATATGCTCTGGCCAGGCCCCTGGAGTCAGATGGTTCCCAGTCAGGCTAGGTCCTTGCCCACCAAGAGGTTTGGCCACCACGGGCTGAACTGCCAGGATTGCTCCTTTGGGTCTAGATTAAGTTCCAACAGTATTGAGACCAATGGCCATTGGGCAGCTGACCCCATAAGCATTCTCTTTCCATCCTGGCATAGCTTCAGATTAAGGGAATGATCACTACTTAATGAGAACCTACTATGTGCCAGGCACGTATATCATTTCTAATGATCCTTACAACAATGCAAAGTATATGCTATCAGTTGCATTTTACAAATGAGAAAATTAAGGCCAGAGAGGTTAAATGACTTGCCCAAGGTCACAGCAGTATTAAGAGGTTAAGCCAGGATGTGCGCCCTGATCTGCCTGCTCCCAAGCCCTTGTTCTTTGCACTACCCCCCGACTGCCAAGAAGCCGTGCTGGGCTGGCAGGACCCAGGTGCAGTTAGGGCTAGGTCTAGCCAGGGCTCGTGGGGTTTGGGGGCAGGGGACACAGCAAGGGAGGTGGTCTGAGCGCTCACTCTTGTTGGCCCGGTGAGGGATGGGCACAGCCACATTTTTGCCCCGGTCGGCATCCTGGGGCTTGGGTGGGGAGGCGGTGAAGCGGCAGATGCCAGGCTCTGAGGGTGTGCTCATGGATGTCATGCTGTCGGCGTTCTCGTTGGTGCCTGTGGTCATCTGGTCAGAGGAGCTGTCGGAGATGAAGCATTCGGTGATCTCAAACTTGGCATGCTGCAGTTGTTCCTCCAGCTTGGCATGCTCATAGGCCCGGGCCAGCTCCTCATAGGTGGAAGAGGCGCTCTCAGTGGACACCATGCTGTTCCGTCCTTTGTCTGGGGAGATGGAAGGCACAGAGTTGAGGGGAAATGAGTGGCACCTCCCATATTCATTGCAGCATTATTTACAATAGCCAAGACATGGAAGCACCTGTATGTCCATCGGTGGATGAGTAAATAAAGAATATGTGATATATATATATATATATATATATATATATATATAAATATATATATACACACACACACATGCACACACACACACACACACACACAAAATGAGATATTACTCAGCCATAAAAAAGGAAATCTTGCCATTTGGGAAGATATGGATGGACCTTGAGGGCATCATGCTAAGTGAAACAAATCAGACAGAGAAAGACAAACACTGTATGATCTCACTTATATGTGGAATCTAAAAAACCCCCAACAACACCAAACAAAACCCCCAAGCTCACTGATACAGAGAATAGATTGGTGGTGGCCAAAGGTGGGGGGTGGGAGCTGGGCAAAATGGGTGAAGGTGGTCAAAAGGTACAAACTTCTGGTTATAAATAAGTCATGGGGATGTAATGTACAGCATGATAACTATAATTAATAACACTGTATTGAATATTTGGAAGTTGCTAAGAGAGTAGTTCTTTAAAGTTCTCATTATAAGAAAAAAAATTGTAACAATACATGGTGATGGGTGTTAACTAGACTTACTGTGGTGATCATTTTGCAATATATTACAAATATCAGATCATTATGTCGTACACCTGAAACTAAATGTTATACGTCAATTATATCTCGATAAAAAATAAAGTGGGTTTATGGGGAAAGGGTGTAAATGAGATCAGACTGAGCAGTTCCCCTACCCATAAGCCCAGCTGCCATCTGAAAGCCTGACTATGGAGTGGACCAGGCTCACAAGGTCCTGCTCTCTGCCTGTGAAGGTAGTGGTGGTGGCAGAAGTGGGATATTTGATGTGCTGCCTAATGAAGGGCAGAACATCTTTCATTCTTGAAAATAAGCATCATCCTCTGAGCAGCACTTAGCCTTTTCTCCAACAAACATCATGTGTACCATTTTCTCTGTCATCTTTTGGGAGAGCAAAACGAAATCCTTGACCAAGCAGAGCTCCGCTAGGTCAAGTGTTTTTGTCATAGACACAGAGTGAGTCAGTGACCAGCTGGAAATGAAACTGACCTGTGCCTTGGACTCCAACAGCTGGCAGGTAGGAGTTGGGAAAACCAAAGGTGGAGATGGATAATGGGGGAGCTGGAGGAGAGTGAGCAGAATGGAGGCAGGTCCTTGGGCTTACCTGTGTCCTGGGAGAGGCTGGCACTGTAGCTGTCACTCTCGGTGACAGTGACACCGTGCTGGGAGCCCACAGTGCGCCAGTCGGAGGTGAGGGTGCGGGCGGGTGTGGAGGCCTGGCACTTGGTCAGAGTCCACTGGCTTGAGTACCGGTTCCGGGTGCTGTGGGCTGACTTTACATTCTTCCTGGACACTGGATCTGCACAGAGGAAGCAAGAGCTAGTACCGTCCAGCTGCAGGCATTCAGGCTTGGGCAGCTGGCATGTACCAGAAAGGGCAGCAGGAGCAAGAGAGGAGGAAGAAGCAGCCACAGAAGCTCCCCTGGGAAAGCTGAGCGAGCTTCCTTTCCTGACCACACAGCTGTCTGTGGAGGAGGAGAGCAGCAGTGTCAGGCACTGGGCGGCGTCCTAGTCCTCCCTGGCCACCCTGTCTTTTCCTTCAGCCTGGGAAGAATGTCACCTCATCTCCTGCTGCCTCCTGACTGTCTGTTCAGTCCCTACAGTCCTGGATGTATTCTATGCTTATGTCCAGAGTCACAGTGGAAGATGCAGAAGGCCCTTGGAGAGAAAGAACAACTAACCCTCTCAAAATGTCTAGGTAAGGAAACTGAGGCCCAGAGAGATAAGGTTAGTGACATGCCCAAGGCCATAGCTAGTGAGTCTATAATCAAGGTCTCTAGACTCCGATTCCAGTGCTCTTTCCCTTCCTCCACGCTGCTCCTCCCTCCTTTTTAAAAAAAATGTCACCTCTGTCTTATGCTGTGCCCACGAAACCCCGTGTGGGAGGAGGGCTGTCTCCCCGGGGATAATGCATACTGGTGCCTGGCCGGATGTCAGACATGTCGATGAGGGGTCCTGTGCTCTGGATGAGGGCTGGGTGGTGCAAGGAGACACCGGTGCAGAAACTCTGAGGGTTGACAGCTTGGCTGAACTCAGCATCCGTCACAGGAATGGTGGCCTTGTCATCTCCTGGGGGAAGAAGTACAATCAGCAGCAGTCCTTCCCTTTGGGCACCATCTTTGCTTCCCAAATTTCTCTTTGTCTTTATCCAACAATGAAACCAAGAAAGGTCAGGTCAAGTCTTCCCATTAACGGAGGAGGAAACCTGGGCACTGTGTGAGGACTGGTGGTTGCCCTTCGTGGGATGTGGCCTGGGGAAGCACACTCAGCAGGACAGAGAGCTCATGGCACCTGTCACTCACCCAGCTGCTTGATGCCCTCCTTGTCCTCGATGAGTAGCTGGACCCTGGGGATGTCAATGTGTAGCCGTGGGCCCTGGGGTGGCCCCTTCACGGGGGTGTCAAAGCTTCGGTTGTTCTTGCTGTGGAGAGAAGGGTTGGAGGTGGGTGACTCAGCAGCCATAACGGGTTGGGGGAGGGGTTTTGCAGGACAGTGGGGTCTTAGAAACCTGTACCCTGAAGGGAGGAAGGGGGAGGGGAGGAGAGAGGAAGCAGCTATGTGACACCCACCTTATTAACATTTCTGCCAAACTCTTTGCATCTGCAAAACAGTAGAGAGGGGACTGAGTGAGAATGGAGTCTGAGAAGGATGAGAATTGGAAGAGGCACGGGGAACAAGGTGGGAGAACTTCCTAAAATGGGGCCAGGGCTAGTCTCCTGGGAAGAAATATAAGGAGTTCTGAGACAGTCCAAAACATAAGGTCTCACTGCTCCCAATTCAGGATTTGGCTCAGTTCTGCTTTCCTTTCCTCAGATTTTTATCTAATAGGGAGATCCTTCCCAAAGCAGAGGGTATGTAAAGTGCTCCATCAGCTTCCTGAATTGACTCTAATCAAACAAAACATCATAGCAGTCTGGAAATGGGCATCAGTGGTAGGTCTATCCTCAGGTATCTGTTGGGGAGAGGAGAGAGTGGGGAATGAAGTAGAGGGGGTCAATGGGTATCTCCAGATGACTTCAACCAAGAAGCTTCATATCCTTCTCTAGGACATCTGTCCCCAAAAAGTCCATGGGTGGATTTGAGGGTCACTGCTTTGTCTCAGAGGAGCCTTGAATAGGTTCAGGACTCTCAGGTTAGGAATTGATAAGAGAGGAGAAGCAAAGGACCCAGGTAATCCACTAGACCTCTGATAACTGAGAAAGAGCTGTTAGATCGAATCTAGCTTCATGAACGCATTCAACCATCTATCTACCCACTCATCCATCCATTCATTATTGATCTATCCACCTGTCAATCCATCCCACCCATACATCATGCATTCATTCAACTACCCATCCATCCATCCATCCAGCCATCCACTGATCCAACCATTCCTCCATTCAACCATCAACCCATCCAACCATCTAATCATCTGTACAATCATCTGTTCAACCATTCATCTAATTATCCATTCTTCTATTCAACCATTCATCCAATCATCCATTCATACAACCATCTATCCATCTTATCATCCATCTATCCATCCAAGTATCCATCCATCCATCCATCCATCCATCCATCCTTCCATTGATCCAACCATCGATTCAACTATCAATCCATCAACCATCCAATCTTCCATCCATCCATCCAACCATCCATCCATTTAACAACCATTAACCACCCACTGAATCATCCTTTCATCTACCCAACTCCTAAACAAACACCCTAGGCAGGCTTAGTCATTCCCTCTTCTGTGCTATTATTGTGCCTTGGCTGTGAATTCTATAAGGGCATGGGCTGTTCCTTCTTCATTCATCTTTACACCTCCAATGTCTGGCAGTATCTACAATACAGCAGATACTCAATAAATGTTTTCCAGATGTGTGAACAGACATTTATTAAGCAACTAGTGGGTCCTGGGGAAATCAAGGTAAATCAGACCCATTCATTGCCAGACTATGGTAGCAGGTGTTGGGACAGGGGGTGATATTAAAAATATTTAGCACCTGACAAGGCATGGAAACAGCTCAGGCAAACCAGAGCAAAGTCTTTAGTGGCTGGGTCCTAGGAAAGTCTCGGGGATCCTATATGAGAGAATGGAGCATCCAGGGAAGAAGGGAGTAACATCTATTTACCAATCAACATGGAAATGTTTAAATATTTTAACAAGCAATATGGTTTTACCACTGTGTACCTCTAAAAGTCAGCCCTGGTGAGGGCAGGCACAAAGTCCTGGGGGCATAGAGGAGGAAGCAGTGAACAACCAAGGGGTTTCAGAAGGCTGGAGTGGCAGCTCTCCCTTCAAGGGGACACGGGCACTCCTCCTTGTCCAGATGGTGCTGTGGGCCAGTGGAAAGTGGCCAGCGTGGCTGAGGGTCAGCACTCCCTCCCAGGAAGCCCATAGGAAACTCGCCCACCTCGGAGTCGCTTCAGCCGCTTCTCTTTCCTCTTCTTGCGAACGATGAAGAGCAGTGCCACCCCCAGGGTGGCCAGGATGACCGGGCAGCCAATGGTGAACAGCTTCTTCACATCGTCCCCCTCACCTTGTGCAGACTTGATGGGCGGGATGGTGCCTGAACAGGGGTGCAGAAGGGAGTCAGTTGTCCCTTATGAGTTGAGTGTTATGCAGAGTCTCATGGGCCAGGCAGCCCTTGGCCCTCTTTTGCTGCCTTTGGTCTCACTCTGATCTCTACTTCCTGGTGCAGAGCCCCAACTCTCCCCTCTGCTCCCCCTAATTCTGGTCCCATCAGGACAGCCATGAACAGTTGTGTAGTTTTTATACTGCATATGCTATTAGTGACTTCCTTTTAGAATTTTCCTAAAGTCTCTCAGAGATAGTCTACTGCTTGTTGGAGTTCAGTGTTCATTTCTAGAACGCTGAACTTAGATTCCCACATCCAGCTGGTAAGGTTGAGGGGGATGGTGAGGACCGTAGGAGAGAAAAGTCAGGGAAGTGGGATCCTGTGCTCTCTTCCCCAGATGGAGGCAAAAGCCACTAAACACCCTGCATTCTCTCCCTGCTCCCCATCCCGTGGGCGAAATCTGCTAACCTTGGGGGCCACAAGGAGGCAATGCTGAGTTCTCCTGCTGACATGGCCTTCTGCCAAGCCCTGATGCTTGCTTGTTTCAAAACCTCACTTAAGAGTCATCTCCTTCATGAAGCCTTCCTTGTTTGAGCCCATCCCCTTCTGATACCACTTCTATTCTGTTTCCTTAACACATAGGTAGACTCAATTTAGCTTGTGACAGCTGGTCCCTATGAATTCAGCCCTCTATGTGCTTAAATGCATGTGTGTGCATGAGTGTGAGGTGCCCCCATGTGGCAGATAACAGTTAGTACTCACTAAACATCCGTGTGCTCATTTACATTCCCCAGACTTCCTGGCAGTTAGATTAGAACATGTTCAAGACGGCATAGCTAAAGATGGTGGCCAGCCAACCCTCACAAAGTGTTATGAGAGTGAGAAACAAATCTTTATTGAAATCAAGCCATGAAGCTTTTAGTGTTTACTTGTTACTGCAGCACAGGCTACCCTGTCTTGGCTAATGTACCATCTGAGCAGAGGGTTCTTATAGGGCAGGACCGCAACTGCATCTCTACCTCCCTCTCATCTCTTTGAAGCAACGGAGAGCAAGGGTTGCACCTTCAAGGGCCCTCTGTCTTTAGCGTTACTGACCTGCTTGTCTGCCTATCCATCTGTGTTGGTCACAGGTATATCTACCCACTTACCTGTCTACCCATCTGCTGCTCCTTGGCCTGTCCTTTGCTTGCTTATTCAACTGTCAGCCTTTGTCCCTGACTATAGTCCTGCCTCTTTTCTATTTGTGTGTCTATCTCTTTACGTGTCTGCCTCTCTGCCAGCTTCCCTGGCAGCACCTTGCTCCAGCCCTGCCCACCCTTTCCGACTCACTGCCATCGTAGTCCAGGGTGGCGAACTGGGTGGTCTCATTGCCGCAGCCAGCGCTGTTGCAAGCCCTCATGCGCAGCTCGTACCACGTGGCCTCTCGCAGCTCGGTCAGAAACACCTCCCCGGACCTGTTGGCGCGCAGGCCCTGCCAGGCCCAGGTGCCCTTGGGCCGGTACTCCAGCATGATGGCTGTGATAGGGCAGCCCCCGTTGCTCCAGCCCTGCAGGTTAAGCCGAGCATGTGTGGAGTTGATGTGGGTGAAGAGGTGCTGGTCTTTGCTGAAGGAGGGCTCTGGGGGGCCAGAGGGAGAGAGAGAGGTTAGAGAGACTGGGAAAGATTTCCCTGGGCAGCTGGGACCACAGTGGCTCCAGGGGATCGGTGGGAGGCGCAGATGGGAGTAGGGATGCTCCAGGGGACAGAGGGGAGGAAGAAGAGGAGGGAGAGAAGGACAAGGAGAGAAGGGCCTGGCCAAGGAGGAAGACAGGTGCAGGAAAAAGGAAGAGGTGAGCCACCCATCTGCCATCCCACCACAGGGAAGCGGGGCCAGTTTCTCCTACTGTGACTCATCCGATGCTGCAGTGGTGGGAAGTAGGTGGAGTCTCCCCTTGAGTCTCCACGCTCCCCTGAGCCCTCCTTCCCTACCCCAGCAGCCTTCCACCCCGGCCTGGGCCTTACCCCGCCCGTGGGTCTTGGCCTCGATGATCTCACTGATGCGCCCAGAGCCCACGCTGTTCTTGGCTGCCAGCTTCACCTTGTACCAGGTGCCACACTTGAGGCTGTCCAGCCTGAAGGACCGCTCGCTCGAGCTGACGAACACATCCTTCCACTCCTCGCTGTTGTCCACCGAGTACTGCAGCACGAAGCCTGCCCGGGAGGTTTGCCTGGCTCAGGTCGGGCAGGGTGGGGCCTGGGGTACCCCAACAGGCATCATGGGGCTGGGCGCCGCAGGGGGCAGGGGGTGCTTTGGCCACTGGGATGGGGTGGATGCAAATTAGATGCAAAATGGAAAGGCCCTGGGCTGAGTTGTAGGGCTCTCTCCTGTCAGCGCTTGTGTTGGGGTTGAGAAGCCAAGGTGGGGAGGCGAGCAGAAACCAGAGCTGTGAGGCTTACGAGGGGTCCTATCTAGACCCTACTACTCCATATTTAGTCCCCTGGCCCCGGAGCATCAGCCTCACTTGGGAGCTCGTTAGACAGGCACATTCTCAGCCTCTACTCCAGACCCCCTGAATCAGAATCTGCTCTTACAAGATCCCCGGGTGATTCATATGCACGTTTAAGGTTGAGAAGCACTATCTAGAACATCTGTCTACTTTTACAGATGTGGAAACTAAGGCCCAGAGAATTAGACAGCCTTCCTAAGAAAACAGACTGCCTCAGGTTCGCACAGCTCACCAGTGGACAGGAGGGTGGGTGTTGTAGGGCCCAGACATCTAGGCTGGTATATTTTCCATGGCACTTGGGTAACTTCCATGTGGTCTGAATCGCCCCTCCCCCATTATCTCCTAAGCATTATGAGGACAAGCAGTGGGAGTGAGTGAAGCCCTTCCGCTGCCCCTGGGCCCAGAATTCTTTCCCCTGTCTCCCCCCTCCTCATCCAGACCCCTCTCACCTCGGATGGAGCTGCCCCCATTGTCACCTGGAATCCAGGTCAGGGTGATGGACGACGCGGAGGTTTTGGAGACAGTTAGGCGGGGTTGGTCCGGGGGAACTGTGAGGGGAGAGCCACCAGCCCGCACCAGAAGGTTAATCTCTGACACTGGGGTGGGTTGAGGGCGAGGGGCTGGCTGTCCCACCCTCTCGGTGTCACCCTCACTCCTGCTCATTCTCCTCTCTAGCCCTCCTGCCCCCTCTTCCACGGGGACCCTCTGATCCACCAAGGGTCTGTCTCCCCAGTGGCGGGTCTTCTTCCGTTCGATAACCCTCTCTCTCACACGATGGAATTCCTCCATCCCTGTCCCCATCGGAGCCCTACCCGCCTCGCAGGGTCTCACCTTGCACCAGAAGGTTGACGATGATGGTGTCGAAGCCCCCAGTGTTGGTGGCTGTGCAGGTGTAGTAGCCCGAGTCCTCAGCCTTCACCGCGCGCAGCAGCAACGTGCCATTGGTGTGGATGAGCCAGTGCCCATCCATGGACACGGGGATAGCCGAGTCTTCGCTGCGGGGGTGGGGGATGGGTTATAGCAGGCATCCCCTCCTCCGGGGGCCTCCCCCAGGTCTGCAAGCAGTTGGAGCTGGGAGCAGTAGGGGGCTGGCTCGGGGACCCTGGATTCTTGGGCTGTTACTCAGTGCTTCCTGGGCATATCCAGGAATCTTGGGCCCTTCAATCACCCAGGGAAGGGAGGTCCTTGGCAGCCAACAGAGGGGAGCCAGGGAGGTCAGGCCTGTGTGTGAGAGTGGTAGCCATGTACCTGGCTGGGCCCCTGCAGGGCTGGAGGTGACTGAGTCGCTGGAAGGGAGGGACATTGGTTCTCTTCATGGCTCCTCTGCGGTGCCCAGCCCTGGGGGTCACCTATCCCTGCGGGGTCCCAAACACACCTGTCCTTGGTCCACTTCACGGCAGGGGCTGGGTCTCCCACTGAATTGCAAGGCAGCCGGACATCTCTCATCCAGGGTGTTGTCACAGTGCCCCCAAAGGATATGATCTTTGCTGGGGCTACAGGAAAGAAAGGATGAGAGACACCCCACTTTTACCACCAGCACTGCACTGGCTACCTTGGGCTTGGGGTGGGGGGAGAGTCCAGGAAATTTCAGATGTGAGTCATTGATTCAACAAACGTTTATCAAACACCTGTTTGGGCCAGGTATCACAGGAGGCTCTGAGGGGCCACAAAATGAATCAGATCTATTCCCTGTCCTCAAGTTGCTCGCCATCCAAGAGGGAGACGGATACTTAAAAAAATCATTAGGGTGAAAAATACTATGGTAGGGGTAGAGACAAGTAACCCTAGGAGCAGAAAGAAGGAGGAATGAACTCTGGCAGTGCAGTGGTGGTGGAGGTAAAGGCCAGGGGCGGCTTCTGGAATTGGCAGCTTTGACTTGAATCTTGAAGGCTAAGAAGGAATTCACCGCACAGAGAAGGAAAGGCATGTCGGAAGGGGGAACGGCACTGAGTAGAGGCACGGGGGCCTGAAACCCACGATGAGTGGGAGGATCCTTTGGGGCCACCAAAGCCCAGGGCGAGTGAGGAGGGGGCAGGGGGAGGTGGAGGGCTGTGCCGGCACCTCAAGGAGGCTGGGCTTCCTCTTGAGGTCATGAGGAGGCTTGCAGGTAAGTAGTGATATGTTCAAAGTAGAGTTTTAGATAAATCCCTGGCTGCTTGCAGAGGATGGTTTGGTGGAGGTGATCTTTTTTTTTTTTTTTTTTTTTTTGCGGTACGCGGGCCTCTCACTCTTGCGGCCTCTCCCGCTGCGGAGCACAGGCTCCGGACGTGCAGGCTCAGCGGCCATGGCTCACGGGCCCAGCCGCTCCACGGCATGTGGGATCTTCCCAGACCGAGGCACGAACCTGTGTCCCCTGCATCGGCAGGCGGACTCTCAACCACTGTGCCACCAGGGAAGCCCATGGTGGAGGTGATCTTGCAGGATGAAGACCAGGGACAAGACGGTGGCTGGAGTGCAGGCGAGAGGTGATACAGGGTGGTGGAGAACAGACTAGGGGCTCAAGGGAAGAAATGCCAGGACGTGGGGTCTCCCTAGTTTTGGGGAAGAGATAGAGGGGGAGGTGAGGGTGACTTCCAGGATCCCAACTGGTCCAACCCGATGGGTGCTGATGCCCTCGTGGAGTTGAGGCCCACAGGAGGAGGAGCAGCGTAGGTGGGAGAGACGGGAAGATTCTGCTCACGCTAAACCTGGGGGACACCCATGGGGGTAGCTGGAAAGCAGGTGGATATAAATCTTTTGGAGCATGAGAGAGATGACTGGACCACGCTGATGTGCACTCAGCAGCAGACTGACTGAGGTCACCAGGAGGGGGACTGCAGATTGACAGAAGAGTGGCAGAGCCCTGGGGTCCTCAGCATGCAGGCGTAGAGGAGGAAGGCATGTCCCTGGGGAGACAGGAGCACACTGAAAGGACCCTGATGCACAGGCGGCATCACGGAAAGCAAAGGGAGGCAAAGATGCCAAGGGCCCAGTGAGAAGGCAGTCATGTCAGGCACCTTGGAGATCTCCAGGCCCAGGGTTGAAAGTGTTAAATTAACCAAGCAACCACGTGCTTCAAGGGGCCACAGTCAGCCCCACTGAGCCACGGGACCCTTCTTGGGGAGAGGGAAGATGTGAGGTGGCTGAGGAAGCAATGCTTAGAGGTTTGGGTGCAGGGAATGGAGGTTCCTCTCCTCTGAGGGCAGCGCCGGGGCGATGGGCTTGGGACAGTAGGTGAGGTCTGGAGGGGCCGCCGAGGAACAGAAGGCTGCCTGGGGCAGTGGAGGACCGCCGGGGGCCAGAAAGACGTGGACTGGGCTGAGGGGCCCAGTGAAGACAGCCTCCATCGCGGGCAGAGAGAAGTGTTGGGGGCCTCGGGGATGGCGCCAGGGGCTCTAGAGATCCCGTTCTAGACCCAGTTCTGCCCTGTGGCTGGGACTGGCTCCTGTCCCTCCACCTCCCAGGGCTGCTGTGAGGACAGAAGAGCATGATGTCCACATTTGAAGAAGTACGAAGCCCTCTGGGAACGTGTTCCATTTGATTTCCACAGGGGAAGGGGCCAGCCTTCAGCCAAGACACCCAGGCTCTCAGACCATGCTCTGGGCCAGCGCCAGCTGTCCTGGGAGGATCAGAGGCCCTGGGCCCCTCCCCTCCTGAAGGAGACAAGCCCAGAAGAAGGGGTGGGTAGCCCCTCTGGGAGGAGGGGCCACGGGAGGTTAGACACCTGAGGCCGTGTGGAAAGAGCCCTGACTTGGAGCCAGAAGAGCTAGCCCACCACTCTCAGCTGTCTTTGCAGACCGTGACACCCCGGCCTCAGAGTGTCCACTGGAAAATGGGATGACAGCCCCCGCTGGCAGGGCAGCTGCGGGTCCTCCGTTCAGTGCCCGCTGACCCTGAGCCTGAGGCCAGGGAGGGCAGGCGCCTCTCGGGTCTCAGCCAAAGGAAGCTGGTCACCCCTGGAGGGCGGCTGGGCTGAGGCAGGCACCAACCATCCGAGCCCTGGTCCTGGGGCCCCAAGGCTACAGTGACAGGTGGCTGTGGGACGAGGGAGGGCCCAGGGAAGCCCAGGGTCAGAGTAGAGGCTGGAAGTCTTGGGCCTGTGTGGCTAAGTCCCATGCCCCAGGGTTAGCACGGGGCAGGCGGCCCGGCAGCTCCGCGAGGTGGCCTCTGTCTCGATCTTGGGCTGAGGCCTCAGAGCTGTCATTCCCTGTAAAGTGGGGGTACACGTGCCCCCATGCCACATGTACGCCCAGGTCAGGGGTTTGGCGGAACACCCCCAAGAATAGACGTGGGCTTATTCACCCTGCGTGCCCCATCTAGCCCACAGTCTCCTTTGGCATGGCCCCTGTAAATGTCTGTTGGTTGAACGAACCACCAATCAGTGGGGTCACCCCTGCCTGAGGTGTCCGGGCTTTGGAAGGAGGGGGCCGTCTTGCCAGCTCTCTGCGCCGTGGAAGCAGTGTACCCCACCTCAGTCCCCTTTGGAGGAGCTGAGCTGGGCTGGAGTTGGGAGCTGGGGACCAGGGTGCATTACGCCCAGCGCCCCTGGCTAGCAGTGCTGCCTCGAGCCTGTTGTGAGGCTTTCTGGGAGTCAGGGGGCAGCAGAGGCCCGGTCTTGGTGTGTGCAGGAGGGAGGCGGGCGGCCGGCCAGCCCCTTACAGCCAGGTCACCGACAGGGTGAAGGGAGGACATCCCCTCCCCCGGGAGAACCGGAATTCTAGGCGGGGCGGCTTCTGCCCTCTGCCGCAGTCCCAGGCTGCTCACCCTTGCCAGCAGGCTCGATGGTCACCTTCTCGCTGCCGTTGCCCCGGCCGGCAGAGGTGACGGCAGCCACCCACAGCAGGTACTGCTGTCCTCGGTTTAGGTGGGCGATCCGGTAGAAGAGCTGCTCCGGACTCGTCTCATACTCACTGGGAGCCTGTGGGGCAGAGGCGAACGCATGCTAAGACCCAAGGCCCCTGGGCCTCCACCTCTGCCTCCAGCCTTGCTGGGGGCCCTGGGCTCGGAGGAGGTAATGGCCGGGTTGGGGGCCGGGGAGGCAGGATCCTGCCTAGTCTGCCCTTTCTGGTTTTGGAGCCACACTGAACAGAGTTTGCCCTGGACTTGGCACGGGGCTCAGCCCTGGGAGCTGACGGGCCTGCTCTGGCGTGTTGCTGGGTCGGCCTCAGTTTACCTCTCGGACTGATCTAGGCGCTGGCCACTGTGGCTCCAGGCCAGGAAATGTGAGTGTTCTGAGAGATGGAGGAGAAGGGAGAAGGGAGGAGGGAGGGTCTCAGGAAAACCCTGAGTAAAGGGAGTCTCTGGGAAGAAGCTAAATTACTACATTTGCCTTATTAGGGCTGTAGACAGGCTCCCCCAGCCTGTCCCCAGTCAGAGTCACCTCCCAGCCCTACTGTCTAATTACTGCTCCTTCATTCCTCCCCCCTTCCCCCCACCTCTGGGGGAGGAAGGGGTGGGAGAGGGAACTAAGAAACCTTCAGGGGGCAGCACTTTATTAATGATGATTAGTGGTATAGATCACCATATCTATATTTGTAGGTTATATAAATCTATAAAATTTTTTTAACCAAATGACAGTTTTGACAAGTTGCCAACAAAACAATATTGGATCCCAGTGGTTTTACCAGTTGCTTTGATGAAAAGATTACGTTGCCTTGGAAACCAGAGGCTCAGATATTGAAATGAATTTGAGAAGGAGCTTTTGATAAGCGCTAGTTTGCAGACCTCCTGTCAGCCCCTTCCCTGGTGCAGGCGGGATGGGGCTGACTTTCATTTTATTTTATTTTTTGGTCAGCTGTGGGGTAGGGAAAGCAGGACAGCACCAGGGCCTCTTTGACATCAGGGAGGAAGTCTAGGCAGGGGGAGCAGCCCCGGAACAGATGGGGGGCCCCCAAGGCCAGAGGGAGCTAATAATTAGTTACCTCTGCAGTCACGGGATCCTGCACACACACGCCTACATGCACACGCTCACACGCACATGGACATGTAGACACATTCACGCACATGCTGAGGGACAGACCTCCAGACAGATATGGGGTCACAGAAGGACATTCTCTGTCCGCCATGGGAGGGCTGAGGGGCCCAGTGACTTATAATAGGAGAAAACATCCTTTTTGGCCCCAGACTGTCTGCAGGGAGATGCTCGGGAGAAGGTACAGGCATCCCCACAACACACACAGAGCTCCCTGGCAAACTCCTCCTCCTGCCTCCCTTGTGGAGATCTGGCCTTGAATCCAGGAGGTCCCTGAAAGCCACCCTGAGCCCTAGTAGTTGGGAAGTCCTCTCAGGCTGCAGCACTGGGGGACTGTGTGGATATCTGCAGGTCATATCTGAGCACGAGGCAGGGCAGGGCAGTGGCTTTGATACCTGCTTGCCTCACTTGCTATATGATCCACAGTGTCTCCCATGGTTTCTGGGGCCTCAGTTTTCTCTCCTGCACACTGAGAAAGCAATACAGCTCGGCCTACCCTGTGTGGTTGCACTGAGGCACATATGAGGCAAGGGGTGTGCAAGTCTTTTGTAAAAGGGGAAATGGTCTTCTCCTGGCACATTTTTCTGTGAGGATGGAGGTGTGTGTGTGTATGCATGTGTAGAGAAAAGTTGAGTGTACTTGCTTGTGTGTGTCAGTGTGTACCTGAATGTACATTTGTGTCTACACAGGGCAGGAATGCTTTGGCTTCCCCCTGAAGGCATTAGCATATTATCCAGATCCTGGGTGCCTTCTTTTAACCTGGATTCCCCAAGAATGTCCTGAAATCACTTTCAGAAATACACAACTCTACTCCCAAATAAAGTCCCAGTGAATCAAAGGTTAAAAAAAGGTAAAACTATGAAAGAGGAAACTATAGGTTAATATTTATCTGTCCTAATAACAAAAATAAAGGAAAAATCAAAAATGAAAATGATTTATAAATTTAAATTATACAAAAAGAAAACCTATGGTATAATAAAAACTAGAATCAAAGGCAAGCAAATACTTGCAACATATATGGTCAAAAATGGTTATTATCCTTAATATGTAAAGAGCACTTACAAATCAATAAGAAGAAAACCACGATACACCCAAATAAAAAATGGACAAAGGACATGAATTGACAATTACCCAAAGATGAAAAAAACAGCCAGAAAACACATAGCACTAATCAACCTAACTAGTAATCCAAGAAATATAACTTAAAACAAGACCTCTTTTTAAAAAAATCCCAACTGTCAAAAAAGAAAAATATATAATACCTTGGATTAGTATGGGCGCAAGGAAGAAGTATATGCTACTTATAATGCTGTATAAGAAGTATAAATTGGTGCAAAATTTCTGAAGAGTAATTTGCAAACGTGTATGCAAACCTTAAGAATGTTCATACTCTTTGTGACCCAGGAATTCCTATGGAAATTTAACCTAAGAAAAAAATAAAACGTGTACATAAAAACTTTTATGAAGAACTCTCAATGAAACATTATAATGGTGAAAAATTAAAAACAGATTAAATATAGAATAATTGGGGGACTGGTTAAATAGATTATGTACATACAGATGATATTTTAAAAGAATACTTGATGTCATGGAAATTCCCTGGTGGTAAAGTGGTTAGGATCTGCGTTCTCACTGCCAAGGGCCTGGGTTCAATCCCTGGTCAGGGAACTAAAATCCCACAAGCCATGTGGTGCAACCAAAAAAAAAAAAAAAAGAATATTTGATGTCAAGAATATTTCAATAAAAAAGAATATTCGGTGGTGTGGGAAAGTGCCTTCATGTGTTACATGAAAAATGCAGATTATATCACATTGTGTAAAATTTTATTTTAATTTTGTAAAAAAACCAAAACAAAACCATGGTATACGTACAGATCAAAGACTAGAAGATTATACACCAAAACGTTGCCAATGTTTATCTTTAGGGAATGAGAGTACAAGTAATTTTTACTTTCCTCTCTATATTTTATATATTTACAGAATTTTCTACAATAAAATTGTATTATTTTGATAATCAGAGAAAAACAACAAGTGTATTAAATTGTTTGGTAAAATTTCTAACAGGACTCAAGGCAGCTCTGGCCAGCCCTAGGGTGTAATTCCTGGGATCCTGCACCATATGTAGTTTCCCGCATCTATTCTGAGGATTCCACACACACAAGTTCATACACTCCAGTATGTACACACACAGACTCACACGCATTTGCCTCTCACCCCACACTTACTCCCACAGTCTTGCACTATCACATGTACACGAGTGTGCCCTCACTCCTGGAGCTCTTTCATAAATGAATTTGTGATGCAGTTGTTTGGAATCTGGAATATATTTCTGCAAAGCAATCATATTACACAATCACATGTGGTGGTTAGGTCCCCTGGTCCCTCCTTCAGCCCAGTCCCTGCCTTGCAACATGGCTGAACTGCAGTTCTCATCACACTAGCACACCTGCCCCACCCACCATGTGACAATGTCTGATGGGAAATCTCCCCAGGAGAGAGGAGGTTCCTCTATGCTCGGGGCATAAAGAGGAAGGAGGGAGGCTCCCCAGGTCTCCAGCAGCAGGAGGAGGGCATGGGGACCAGGCACTCTGCTCCGGAGCCTGGGAGATGTGTCCCCAGCCAGTTGACTGGGCATCCTGGAGCCTGAGTTAATGAGGAGGCTGAGTTCCCAGATACCAATCCCTTTGAAAGACTTCATTATCAGAGGAAGTAATGACCATACAAACCCAAGCTGGAGAATGAGTTCCCACCCTCTCATCAATTTATGAAGGGAAACTTGCCCAATGTCCAAGGCTTTACAATTGCCAGGGTGCTAGTAATTCATTCATCAAACACGTATTCTGTGACAATGATGCTCCAGGCACCATGTTCCGCAGCTGGGGACCCAAAGATGAATAGATAGATGCTGCCCTTGTCCTCACAGGGCCCCTCAGACCAGTGCGGGAGACAGGTGAGTGAGCAGCTAACTGCCAGCTAATGCATTCAGCGTGTGCTAGAGGATGAAGAACATGCCATGGGCAGTAGGATCAGCAGGGCAGAGGGGTGGGGGGTGAAAGGCAGAGCGACTGTCCAGACGGTGACAAGCCGAGTGTAACAAGAGCCTAGGATGTGTGTGAGTGGGAGGGGGGCAAAAGGGGCAGAAGACATGGCTGAAAATGTTGATTGGAAAATTGGTACAACCCCCCAACAATGGCAGGGTGTTCTCAACCTAACACCTGCAGACCCCGTGATCCAGGAGTTCCTCTCATAGGCCCAACAGGAACGCATACACAAGAGCACCAAGAGACATGGACAAGAGTTTTCACAGCAGCACCATCTGTTATAGCTCCCAACGGAAAACTACCCAAATGCCTATCAACGGATAACACAATGGATAAATAAATTGTGATACACACACGTAATTGAAAACTATACGGAAGTGACAGTGAGTGATCTCTAACCACACACAACAATATGGATGAAATTCACAAACTCAAAATAATGTTGGGTCAAAGAAGCTAGGCAAATGGTGTGTGTGTGTGTGTGTGTGTGTAATATAAAGAACAAAAAGAGGCAATGCTAATCTGAAGTCAGGATGGTGGTTACGCCTTCAGGGGGAGGGTGGTGACCTTCTGGGGTGTTGTCCTGTTCCCTGCTCTGGGAATCCCCCCTTCTGCATACTTGGATGTGTGAAAATTCATGGAGTTGTATAGTCATCATATATGTACTTTTCTGCATGTGACACAGTGGCTGTGAGGATGGAGAGGGGGCGGAGTCATTGCAAAGACATTTCTGGGCTTCCCCTCTGGTAATAGAACTCTGGCCTCACTGGTGAGGAGTGGGGCCACCTACGGCTCAGAGGGTAATTCAGAAAGACCACAGGAAAGCAGAGAACAGAGGATGAGATGAGGACACAATTACCGAGCAATTTCAGGGCAGCTTTCCGGGCTGCCGGAAGCTCATCTGCAGGTGCTGGGGCTGTTGTCATAACACAAGTTGCTGATGGAGGGAGAAGCTGGCCTCCATCTGCTCCCTGCTCTCCCCGGTCCTGAGCACACCCCTTGATAGTACTCATGCCCCCCCCAGGGAGCACCCCTCTGCTTTTCCCACTAGACTGAAAGCGCCCCAAGGGCAGGTGTCTTTGCACCTGCTCTTGTAACTACAAGAGGTGTGCTCCAGAGCAGTCACCCAGCAGCACTCTGGTTGAGTGGCTGGAGATAAGGAAGGAGGCAGAGGGAAGGATGCCTATTATGGGATATGGGTGCATATCCCACGGCACCCGCCCTCATCCTCTCCTCTCTCTTAGCAGCCCTCAGTAGAGGGCAGGGGTTAGCCCCCCGCACTGTGCCCCAGCCTGGGGGCTGCCCACTTTGCTCCCGGGTTTGGGCAGACAGAGCTATCTCTCAGTCCTCTCCCCTAGGCTAGGCCCAGACCCTGGCCCAGAGAGAGATGCCCTTGCCTTCCCCCATCTGTCCCCCATCTTCTCCTCTCTCTTCAACTGGCACCATGCTGAGGGGGCCACTCAGGGTAGAGCTCCAGCAGCCCTCCAAGCCCGGACTGATCATACTGAAAAGCTGATTCATTTCCAAAGGCCGTGGGCCAGTGAGTCCCCAGTCCAGAGCTCTGGGATCTGCTAGGAGCTTCCTTGGTCAGCCAGACCAGAAAAGCCAAGGCCCTGTCCTCCCACCTGCTTGAACGTGACCCCTGACTCAAAGGAGCTTCCAGGGCTTGTGGTAATCTTGCAGCCCCTGGAACAGAGGACTGACCCAAGATGGACTGGGGTAAGGCTTTAGCCACTCTTGGGTGACCAGTGCCCATACTTATCCATGAATCCAAGAAGCAGCACAGATATAAGCAGCCCCAGGGTTTGGCTCAGAAGCCAGCTGATCTACAGGTACTCTCTCTGTCTCCTGTCCTGCTCATCATTTGGCCCTGGGCCCACTTACCGGCTGGCCAGACCCGGGGCTGAAGCAGAAGATGGTGTACTTCCGGATCACCCCGTTGGGCTTGGCTGGGGGGAGCCATGACACAACCACACTGCTAGCGGATGAAGGGACAGCTTTGATGCCAGCAGGGGGACCTGGAACTGAGCAGGGGAAGGTCGGGTCAGTTTGGAGAAAGGAGGAGCAAAGCCTTTGGGAAAGAATGCAGGGTGGGGAGAGTGAGGCAGATCAATCTGGGAGCGCTTCCTGAAGGAGGCATCTCTGAGCTGTGGTTTAAAGGAGGAGGGTCTAGCATGGCAAACAGGTGGTGATTATTAGGGGCTTGTAACAAAGTCTCTGAGATGGAAGCACTGGGAGTGGCCGGTTCAGAACTGTTTGGCCAGAACTAAGGACTTCAGATACACAAGAAAGAAACAGAACCCATAAGGAATTCATCTTGATCCCAATCACCCTAATCTGATCCCCACCCCAATGCTCTACTAACGAAGCTTGTACTTAGGCCAAACAAATATACAGGTCAATTTGCTTTTTGCCCTGTGAGCTCCTTGAGGCTGGGGACTCTAGAGACTCACAGAGCAGGCCTCCTCCCGAGGGTCAAGGGTCAGTGGTCAGCCAGTGGGTGACTGTGTTTCCTGCCATGTGCTCAGGGCACTGCCCTTGGGGGGCTGGCTAGGCCCTTTCTCTTTTCAGGAGGGAAAGTCTACTTTAGAATTGGCTGAGAAATCCATCCTAAGTGGATCCAATCTGTATGGATTCTGACCTCCCCTTGCTCCCATGTCTGAGCCTGCCTGGCCTGGCTGGGACCCCAGGGCTCTGCCTGGAAGACTGGAAGCATCCTGTTTGCAGCCCACAGTCTCCTTCTTCGTCTTTCCCTTGTATTGTTGTGACTTGTCTTCCCTCCTGGGAGCTTTTATGCTCCTTTGAAGATTGTAATGGTATACTATTCAACTTATTTTACCTTTCTGAGTCTCAGTTTCCCCATCTATAGGGACATAACAACCACATTAAAGGTCTGTAGTGAGAATTAGTTCTAATTAAAATAAAGCACCTGGCATGGTGCCTAACACACAGATGACACTCAGTAGATTGTAACAACTGGTATTTTTGCATTCCCTCCCCTGACTCTTAGCTTTCAGTACCTACTTCAATTTTTAAAATCTAATAAGTGGTCAACAATTCTAGGTTAAATAAAATAATTTAAAACAGCATCATCATCCATCCAGGGACCTGAACCCAGAAGCTCACAATCATCCTTAACTCTGCCCTTCCTCACTGCTATAGCCTTGCCATTTACCTCTGCTAGGGGTCTCTGCAGTTTTGGGATGCAAGGGGGTCTATGGATGGCCACTGGGGCAATTTGCAGTGTTCAAATATTCTCTGTCGTTGCATACTTTTTTTTTCTTATCAGTTATTGAGAGAAATATGTTGAAATCTCCCACTACGATTATAGATTTATCTATTTATCCCAACACTACAGGTAGTGCTGTTGGTTTTTGTTTTATGTATTTCAAGGTTATTAAGTTCATAAAAATTTAGAACTGCTTTATTTGCCTAGTAAATTAAGTCTTTTACCATAACAAAGTGTCCTTCTAAGAATGAGTTTTTGCCTTAAAGCATACTATGTCTGATATTAATATTCCAGTTTTCTCTTAGTTTTGCATGGTATGTCTATCTTTTTCCATCTTTTCATGCTTAACTTTTCTACACCATTATGTTTTAGATGTCTCCTATAAACGGCACATATTTGGGTTTTGTTTCATTGCTAGCCAATCTGGCAATCTTTATCTTTTAACTGGAGAATTTAGTCAATTTATCTTTAATGCTATTCCTGATATATTTGGGTTTAAATATCCCATCTTACTAAATACTTTCTATTTGTCCCACCTATTGTTTTTTCCTTTGTGCCTTCTTTTGGATTGAGTATTAAAAATACTCTATTTCCCCTTCTCTGTTAGTTTTGCTATAATACAGTTTTTAATTACTTTTAGATTACAATGTGAATCTTTGCCTTACCAAAGTCTAACATTATTAATTGGCACTTTTCTTCTCAGACAATGCAAGGACTTAGAACTTGCATTTACCCTCTCTCAATTTACATGCCACTGTTGTATATTTTAATTCTGTATATATTTTAGATCCCCCTTCAAGACGATGACATGATCACCATTTTATGCAATCAATATTGATTTTGATTTACCCATATATTCACCGTTAATTGCTCTTCTTTCCTTCCTACATCACTGAGTTTCCACCTGGGATCATTTTCCTTCTAGTGAAGGAATACCCTTTAGTATTTCTTCCAGGGCAGGTAGGTTGATGATAAATTCTCTCATTTTTTTTTTTTTGGTCTGAAAATGTCTTTATTTCATCTTAATCTTGAAAAATATTTTTGCTAGGTATAAAAATCACAGGTTGATAACTATTTTTTCATACATACTTTAAATATACCATTGTATTGTTTGCTGGCTTCCATTGTTTCTGATAAGTTAGCTGACAATCTAATTTTTGCTCCCTTGAAGGTAAGTGGTCTTTTTTCCCTCCTGTTGCTTTTAAGATTTTTCTCTTTGTGTTTGTTTTTTAGCAGCTCTATTATGATAAGCCTAGGTGTGGATTTCTTTAAGTTATTGCCTGTGAGGGTTGTAGAGCTTTGTGCATTTGGGCTTGATGTCTTTCACAGCTTTGAAAAGTTTTCAGACATTTTATCTTCTGCTCCGTTCTCTTTCTCCTCTTCTTTGGGATATCTTCTCACATCTTCTATGTCCTTGATATTCAGAATGTGGTCCATGGATCAGCAGCAGTGTCACCTGGGAGCATGTTAGAAATGCAAAATCTCAGGTTCCACCCTAGATCTACTAAATCAGAATCTGAATTTTAACATGATCCCCAAGTGATTTGTATGCACAGTAAAGTTTGAAAATCACTGCTCTATATCTCTTATTTGCTCTTTTATTTTCCATTCTCTTATTTGCTGTTTTATTTTCCATTCATTTGTCTTTATAATATCAGAAGATATTATCTTTTTTTTTTTTTTTTTTTTTTTTTGCGGTACGCGGGCCTCTCCCATTGCGCGGAGCACAGGCTCCGGACGCGCAGGCTCAGCGGCCATGGCTCACGGGCTTAGCCGCTCCGCGGCATGTGGGATCTTCCCGGACTGGGGCACGAACCCGTGTCCCCTGCATCGGCAGGCGGACTCTCAACCACTGCGCCACCAGGGAAGCCCACCAGAAGATATTATCTTTTGATGTATCTTCCAGTTCACTATTTATCTCTTTGGCTGTGACTAATTTGTTGTTAAACCCATCTAGTGAGTTCTTAATTTCAGTTATTAATAGTTTTTATTTCTAGATTTTCCATTTGATAGCTTCCAATACTCTTAAAATTTCAAATTTCAATTGTTAAGAATAATTATTTTAAAGTGCATATTTGATAAAACCTATGTTTGGAACTCTTGTGGATCTGTTTCTTTTGTCTTTTTCTTTTTCTGCTGGCTTTTGTTCACATTGTCACCATTATTTTTTACTGTATGCCCGACATATTATTTGCAAAATTGTTTGTGGAAATAATTTGAGGTCTCAGGTGATGTAATCTTCCTAAAGAAAGAATTCATGTTTGCTTCTGACAGGCATCTGCAATCTGGGGCACTAGCAACCTGAGGTCAACTCAATCTAATTTCTAGGACTGAGATGATTTGAGGCTGAGCTACTTTTGGTCCACTTTTAATCTTAGAGTTCTTCTACCCTTCATGGTCTCAACTCAAAGTAGGCGGGGGTTGGGGGGTGAAGGGGATGGGAGAAGGGTTCACCAGACAGACCCACACACCCTAGCAGGCCCTGGCCTCCACTTAATGTCTTTCTAGTACTGCTCAGTTTCTCAGTCACTGCCTCCAGATTCAGCAAATGCCCCCGAGGGGAAGAGCTGTTCCAAATACCAGGCTCACCTCCTGGGCCTCCATTCTTCCTTGGATCCTGGCCCAGTAACTCTTTACTTTCCTGCCAGCTCTCTGATACCTTGAAGCAAGTATTTAAAAATATTTTATTCATATTTTCTAGTGTTCCAGCAAGGAGGAGAGTGGGTTTGAGTTACCACGTCTACCATTCCTGGAAGTGGAACTCCTCTGATATGTTTCCCTAAACGTGTCCCTCCTCCTCCCTTCATCCTCACTGTTGCTGAACTAGCACACACCTTCCTCTTCTCTGTCTAGATGCCCACAGGTTCTAAGAGGCCCCTCTGACCCAAGTCCTTATCCCCCCCATCCCCTTCTTGCAATCAATCCTCCATGCTTCTACAAGAGTTACCGTCCTAACACGCGGCTCTAGTTCAAGCCCCTTCCTCAGTTAAAGACCTTTAAAGTGGTCTAAAATCCAACCCAACTTTGCACTCCAAGGTCATGTAGCTAGGTCTGGTATTCACAGGGGAGACAAGTGGTAGGAAAGAGGTTTTGTAGCTCATGAACTGAGTGCAGCCAAGCCAGCCTGAAACCAGGCTCAGACTGAGAGATCTGGACTTAAGAAATGAGCTTGAATTGATATGTTTGCATTGTATCTTTTTATGTATCTTGCGTTTCTCTAAATTTTCTGGTAATTTTTTTCCTTTGGCAAAATGCAAATTCCTGAGGGGGAGTGGTCGTGGTGGGTATGGAGTCACAGAGTCTTCAGATTAGGGTATCTGTCCCATGGCGCAGCTGGAATTGGAATGTGGGTCGGTCTGCTTTCCAAGTCAGCTGAGTAACAACTGTGATGACTACCACCTACAGATGGGAGAGTCTGGTGGAGCTGGAGCAGCACGGCTGGGGCAGGCATGGCTGTCCACCTACCCCTCTGCTATCATTCCTTCCTCTTCCTTGCAAACAGAGTCTCACTCTTGCTTGGGTCACCCATGCTCCTCCACCCTTCAGAGAAAGCTGTCTCCATCACCTATACCAGAGGATTTATTAGGCTTAGAGTAAGTCAGCCATGATATTTCCCTTCTCCTTTCAGTGACTAGCTTTGCTAGAGGCATATTGCCCCACTGTGGCCGATGGGAAATGAGCATGAACCTGTTGAGGGGATTTCTGGGAAAGGTTTTTTTTACTCCCAAGAGAGGCCCATAGGAAGAGACTGCTTCTCTCATCCTGAACTCTGTCTTGTCTGGCGTGATGCCTGGAGCTGCAGCCATCTTGAAATCACGGGAGGAACAGCTGACAGGCTGAGGATGGCAGAGCAGAAAGATGGGAACCACTGAGTTAACCAACCCTGGAGCTGCCCTACTCAAGACTTCTTGTTATATATGATAATAAATATGCTTATTGCTAAAATCTACCAAAGGCTTCCTAACCGATACCAGTGGTATGATGGAAAGTATAGAGGCTAGGGAGGCAAGAAAGCCTTGATTTGCCACCCATTAGCTTTGTGACCTTCGGCAAGTTGCTTTAGCGCTCTAGGGCTCCGTTTTCTCATCTCTAAAATGGAAAGAATACCTATCCTGTAGGGCTATTGGAAGGTTAAATCATGCTTATGATGGCACGTCACACACATGTCAAGTTATGACCACTGTTCTGGATGAGATCTCATCGGACAGCAGGCTCCTTTTAGCTTAGGCTTCCCTCAAGGGCACCTGGGTCCATCAGAAGCAGTCATTTCATTGCCAGCTCTTGGCATGTATAAAGCAACTACCATTTGCTAGCACTTGACATTTTAGAAAGGATTCTATAGCTATGTTGTTTCTTACAACGTGTAGATGAGGCACTGTCCCCATTTTATCATGAGGAAACTGAGGGTCAGAAAGGTTAAGTGACTTGCCAGTAGGTGGCAGGGCTGGGGCACGCACGGCTGCTGTGTTTACCAGTGTCCCTTCCACTCGGGGAAGCTGCTGCCTTAGGACCTGGCCCCTGCCTGTGCGTATCCCTGTGTGTGGCTCCGTAGGCAGCTCAAGGGTAGGGGGTCGACAGCTCCTTGTAGGGAGGGATGGTGCTCCTAGACCTTTGGATACCCTTGTGGGGTCTCGCCTTGGTCAGTTAAACATGTGTAGGTGCTTACAACTCAGGCCTTGCATCAGAATAGGACACAAAAGGTCTGGGGGTCTGGGTGGTTAATTTCTAGAGGCCAAGAAGGTGCCAGTGTGTGTGTGTGTGTGTGTGTGTGTGTGTGTGTGTGTGTGTGAGTGTGTCCTTGAGGCCCTGAAAGGGGCCAGGCGCTGAGCACCATCTCCGTTCAGTCTCCACACAAGAGCAGGTGGCTCTGCCTGGAGCTGTCCCAGGAAACCGCGATGGGGGGATTAATGACAGGAAAAGTAGGGCGGGCAGGTTGGTAAATATTTAATTGCTCAGAGCTTAAGTGGGGGAGGGGGATGAGCTGATGGAAAGGGAGGGGCTTAGGGAGAGTAAGGAGCGATAATCTGAGCTGGTCCGGTCACCAAGTCACCAAGCGCGGGGCTGCACTGGGAACATCTCCATCATCACATTAGAGCCGCTCCTTTTAACTCCTCTCACCCCTCCAGCTCCTTCTGCTAAAGTGTCTGGGTAGGGCCTAGACTGTGGGTCTCTGTATCCTTTGAAAAAACCGAGGCTGCGTGGGAAGAAAGCCATGATGGCAACCCTGGCTACCGTTTATTAAGCGCCCAGTGTGTGCAAGGCACTTCACATCAACCGACTCTTCTGCCGATAGAGCACCTGGCTCAGAAGGGTTAGAATCAACTCAGTGATGGGGCTGGGGGGTGGTGAGGAAGGAAGTGGAAGACGAGCTTGGAGCTGTGTATGGTCACACACAGCACCTCCTGGACCCGGCAAGGCCCCTGGAGGTGTCAGCTCCAGCTCAGGCAGGAAGTCTGGCCCTTCTCCCAACCTGATCCCTCCTGGGATGACTCAGCTCTCAGCCTCCCCCATCTGACTCGGTCACTCTCCCCTTGAGGTTTGGCTCATTATCTCTGTTTTCTTCCAGTTCTGCCCCCATAGAGAAGGGCTTTGAGATCACAGCTCCAAGTGGAAGCACATCCCATGCCCTCCCTGAGAGCCCCCTGCACACCAGAGTCCAGGGCCTGGCCCATTCTGGGGCCTCTGTGGGGTGATTGCCGAGCCCCTAACCTAGGATATGTGGGGTGATGCTCCCTTTTCCCCCAGTCCCAACCACCTGTATCCAGAGGACACCAGGCTGAACCCTGCAGGGGAGCAGATGCCCTAAAGTATGCTCCTGGGGTGGGGGGGACCGGCTTTATCTGGCCTCTGACCCAGTGCTGCAGTGGGAGGGGGTACGGTGGCTCGTAAGGTTATGCTCGAGTCTCGGAGCACTCACCACCACTTATAGTAAGTAAGCTGTGTTCTCCCAAAGCAGGGCCCCAGTGTCACCCTTCAGAGAACCAAAGGGACAGGAGAAAGGACGGGGCTCTGCTCTCACCCTTCTCCTTGGGTGAGCCGCGGGGCGGCTCGAGGGCAGTGCTCAGCAGCAGGCCCTGGGAGCTGCCGCGCGGTCCGAGGCCAGGTCGGGGCTGGAGGAGCGCACTCACCGTCCTCCTTGGTCTGGATGTAGAGCACGCTGCTGCGCACGCCGTCCCCGGCCTGGGTGTAGGCCAGCACCTGCACGCTGTAGTTGGTGAACTTCTCCATGCCTCTCAGCTCCACCCTCTCCCGCGTGGTGGTGATGTTCTGCATCTCGCCCCACTCTGCCGGACACGAGCAGCCCTTGAGTGTGGTCCAGGCCGGCCAGGCCACGGTCCCCCAGCCGCTGCCCCTCCGCCAGGCTGGGCTCGGGGCCGGCCTGCTCCACTGGGCTCAGACCTTGACTCCATGGTGGTAGCGACTAGGGGGACCCTCCACCTCAAGTTCATGGGTGCGGATGTGGGGCACTGCTCTCGGACCACATTTCTCCCCAAGTGGCCCAACCAGGGTGAGCGACAAGTGCCAGCTGGGCCTTGGCCCCTAGTCAACCTTGCACCAAATTCAGCTTAATACTCTCCCCATAGGATAGTCCCATCTCTCTATCTCTCCAAGCCACATTTCCCTGTCCTCCACCCAAACCTCTCTCCATGTGAGGGACCCCAGGAGTGACTTGGACCTGGAGGGGAGCCTGGACCAGGCACCCAGGCAGCAGCTGTTCCTCTTGGCTGCCCGGCACCTCCTTGGGCTCTCAGCTCTGCCTAGGCAGTGAATCCACGGGGGATGACAGGCTGAGGATGCCTCCCCCGCACCTGACCACTCCTGGACCAGCACCCTGAACTCTCGAGAGGATAAGGGGTCAATCCCCGTTACCCTCTCCCCCCCACTGAGGACACCCTCCCTGCAAAGAACCCACACAGAGAACGCGGGCGAGGCTGGTGGAAGGGCCAAGGCTTCCTCGGGCTCAGCGAGGACCTGTCATCCTGGCTCTGCCAAGGAACGTGCTGTAGACTCTGAAGAAGGGCTTAGGGAGAGGGTCCCGTGGGATGGCCAGGGCCTTAGGAGGAGGAAAGAGACAGACTCCTGAGCTCACAACCCTCGCCCTGGTACTACCAGCTTTTCAGAAAACAGCCCCAGACACCAGCTTGTAGAAGACTAGTGCCGGCAAACCTACCCTGGCGCCTCTCAGGGACCTGGCGCAGGCAAGGGCCCGGCAGAGGGCCCGGCCAGGGGTAGGCAGCAGTCAGCCAGATTCCAGAGGGTGAGGCTGCCAGACCCAGCCTGAGGGGACTCCAGGTGGGTGCAGGGGAACTTCAGAGGCCTGAGTGGTGGGACCTTCCTTTTTGGGAATGTTAGAAACCAGGGTGGACCTGTTTAGGACTAGAGACAGAGAAAGACCCAGGAAGAGGGCAGCATGGCCATCAATCCACGCTGCCTTTGGAGACTAGAGAGGCTGATGCCTTCCTCACCTGAGGGCTGAGTGGGGAGCCACAGGCTTAGAAAAGTGCAAGCAAATTCTGGAAAATGAGGCCCCATCCCTGGCTCAGCACGGATATGTGAGGCCACCTCATCGTATAAAGCCTTGGGAGACCTTCAGGTCTCTGTGTTTTGCGGGGAGATGATGGAGGTGTGGCAGGGAGAGACAACTACTGTCAGCAGGGCTTCTGGGCAGAGCAGAATCCAGGTCGGGAAGGGGAGGGCCGCTGCCACGGAGGGATGACCATGAGCTGGAGTCCCAAGGCCTCCAGGAGAGAAGGGAGGAGGCAGGGGACAAGTGGCAAAAGGCTGAGGATCGGGGCTTCCCTGGTGGCGCAGTGGTTGAGAGTCCGCCTGCCGATGCAGGGGACACGGGTTCGTGCCCCAGTCCAGGAGGATCCCACATGCCGTGGAGCGGCTGGGCCCATGAGCCATGGCCGCTGAGCCTGCGCGTCTGGAGCCTGCGCTCCGCAACGGGAGAGGCCACAACACTGAGAGACCCGCATACCGCAAAAAAAAAAAAAAAAAAAAAAAAAAAAAGGCTGAGGATCTGGGGAGGCAAACTCATTTCTGTAGTTTGGGATGCTGGGCCTCTGGCTTGCAAGACTGCAGACTTCCTGGTCACTGCAAGGGCTCTGTTACACCACTGGGCAGGGGCTTGGTGTGTCTGGGGCTACACAAGCCTGTCTGGACTATTGGATCCCAGGGGAAGGCAGGCACCCGAAGGGTCGGGCCATTGTCGTTTTTTCTCCTTCTGCCATTCCTACCCCCCAGCTCCGCCGTGCACCCTTCTCCAGGTCCTGGGCGGCTCATCTGCACAGACCACATGCCTCGCTGTCCGTCTGGCTGAGGGGTGGCTCTCCCTGGGTTCTGGTGACCCTGCTTCCTCCTCTTGCCCCTTCAGGCCTAGGCAGTGATGGCTTCCTGCTTCTGCTAGTCCCAGGGGCCCCATCCTCCCTCCAGACTCCTTGGAAAGCAGCGTCTTCATTAAAGTCTCCTCAGTTGCCCTGTTTGAGCACACCACCTGTCCCCTGACTGATATGGCCACAAAGTCCTAATATCAACACATTCCATCAGAAAAGCAAATGTGCTTGTCTCACCCCTCAAATCACTGCCCAACATACTGCTGTCCAGGAGCAGCTGGTGTCCGTCCCCACCAGGGAGATGACTATGTGTACCCCACCCACCCTGGCCCCGGCTCTGACCCCGGGATGACAGGTATGGAGGAGGGGCTGGACTTCCACTCGACATCCCATGGAAGATGCTCAGCTCTTAGTACGGATCTCCACCGGCCCCGTGCCTCTCGCTCCACGAGCCGGCCACCACTCCCAGCAGACTCACCCCCATCGACGTAGAGTGACCAGAAGATGACCCGATAGCCTTTGAGGACGCCGTTGAGGGTGCTGCGTGGAGGTTCTGACCAGGAGATGACGGCCACGTCGGAAGTTATGGACAGGGCTCGGACATTCTCAGGGGGCTGGCTGGGCACTGCAGGTGTGGGGGTAGAGTTGAAAGGCCTGGTTAGGAAGGTACAGGACACGTCCATGCGCAGGCGGGCCCTGCTGCCCAGCCAGAGGAACTTTGGGTTACACAAGTGGGAGGCCCTCCTGATTCAATGAGTCACAGGAGTTTTGGGCTGGTGACCGGGAAGTCAACCCAGTCTGTTTTCCTGGAGATTTGGGTGAATAGAGATCTTTATAGCTTGGTTCTTGGGCTCTGGGTGGCACGTTCCTGGTTCTGGGTAAACGCTGGGGGAAGAAGGTGATGAACTCCAGGCATGAGCCCCTGGGGATTCACCAGTAGGCACCACAGCCCAGAGAGTCCACGTCCGCTGAACGTAACAGAACCTGGAAGACCAAGCCAGCGCTGGAAGGATCTGTAACCGATGCTCTTATCTGATGGCTGCCAGCCCTCTGTGTCACCTGAGCTCGGGGTCTGAACCAAGGCCCAGCTCTAGGGACCCTTCTGTCCTCATACCAAGCTGAAGGGAAGGAAAAGAAGGAAAGAGGATTTCAAGCAACCCTGGGGTAAGGGGAGAAGAGGTTCCGCAGACACCTTTAGGACCTCTAGGATCATTACATTTTTGTCCCTTGTCCCTGCATCTGAAGACACCAAAATGCCTTGGGTGATGGAAAACACTCTCTAAGACCACCTTGGGTGGTCTGCCCTGCCTTTAACCCTCTCCATCTGAGACCTACCTTTGAGCTTAACCTAACTCCCACCCCCTGCGGGCGGCCCTGCTGCATGATGATGATGAGAGACAGTAGTGACACCAGGCCACAAAGAGCCACGTTGGCGAGTGACAACTTTGGTGGCACTTCCACTGGCTTCTGAGGAGCTGGGGGCAAAGGGAAAGGCCACGTCTGCTTTGCTCTGAGTGGGAGAAAGGAGGCACAGGCTGGATGGAAGGTAATTAGATCCCGTTGCCCCACAAGAGGCAACTCTAATTTTTATGAGCATTTAAATGATAATACATCATCCTAACGATCCTCTTTGAGAATGATTATTGTTTCATATTACTTAGGTGTAAAAATATAAGCACCATGTAATTAGGGACCCAGTGTCATAAACTAATACAGATCGCCCGTTCGAACAAAATGAAGGTAATATAATTATGGAAGAGACACTATTGCTAAAGCAGGGGTCCTTGAATACCCCAGGAGGAGTGCTAATATTGCAAGGGAACGATCAGGATCTGACAGGCTAACGAGGGCCTTAATTAAGTGTGAAAAACTGCTGAGCAAATGCTGCTGGAAACTTTCATCCCCTTCTCCTCCTTTGTTTGCAAAAGGACTCCACAGCCCATGCTGATCTCTCCCTGTTGGTAATCCCAGCACCCACCCCTCACTGCAGCCCCCCAAAGCAAGGGAGGTGGGGCTCTGATGGAGGCCAAAGGTGGGCCTGGCCTGGCTGTTTTCTGGGATGGCCCCAGTGGACAGAGTTTAGTGTCTGGTCAGGGGTGCTGGGTGGTCTTGGGGCAGCTGTTCCCCCTGGACATGACTTCCCTGAGCATCCTGCATCCACGTCACTTGGTCTTGCATCCAGCCCTGCCCCCAAGCAACAGGGTAACAATAGGGTGAAGTAGAAAGAGGATGGGATTCAGGGTCAGGCCTGCATTTTGACCTGGACTCTTCTTCATTAGATGGGCAATTCTGGACAGGTTCTTAACCTCCGTGAGCCTTGGCTCCTTTTATGGGTAATGACCTGGCTGTTAATGCTGTGGTTCTCACAGGTGCTCCCTACACCAGCAGCATCAGCATCACCTGGGAATTTATTAGAAATGCCCATTTTTGGCCCCCACCTCAGACCTGCTGAAGCACAACTCTGGGGGAGGGCCCAGCCATCTGTTTACAGCCCTCTGATGTGCGCTCAGGTCGGAGAACCACTGTGTCAGAGCACTGCTTGGGATTGGTACTGATGGTGCTAAGAGGCGACAAGCTGACCTTCCTCAGTCCAGCCGGGCCCGTGGCCAGCAGCCGGGCCCATGGCCAGCAGCAGGGAAGGGAGGGGGCTGATGGGGGGCTGGTGAGGCTTCGGGCTGGTGGAGGGGTTGGGCAGCTGGTGGCAGGGGAGCTCAGGTGCTTCTCTGTACCTCTGTGCATTCTGTGCACCTTTCCCTCTCTCTGTGTTCTCCCTTTTCCCCAGGGGCCCAGTGCTCTGGGGCTACTGACACCTGCTCTCTCTCAAAGCCTAGCTTGTGCCCCAGAGCAATGAAATGGAAATCTCTGGGGATGAAGCAACAGGATTTTTAAAACTCCCCAGATAATTCCAATTTGTAGCCAAAGTTAAGAACCACTGGTACGAGCTAATCTATTCTCACGCGTTTCTGACCTGATGCATCCTCCCTCCCAAGGGTGTCTGCATTTTCAGAGAGAATGAGGCAGGGAGAGGGCATTGCTTAACAAAAGGATGGAATGCTTAACAAAAGGGTGGAATGCTGGGTATCCTGATGGCCATGGGGTGATGGCATTATGTTACTGGGGCAGTCAGTTCCCTCCCTCTGCTGGGGGCAGGCTCAGACTTAGTGACAGCTTTTAATCTCACATCCTGGTTTTAGGCTGGAGCATCAAGAAGGAAGCTCTGTTTAATCTGCTCTTTGGGGGGCTGTGACCAGCCCGGCTCTATCTCTGGGGGGCATCAAGGATCACATCTCCTTTCCCTTCCTGGCACAGGCTCAGGTACCAGCTGGCTCTTCTTTGTGCTTGGGGAGCAGGCAGGCTCCTGCTGCCTTCTAACCCCCTCCCCTGAGAAACCAGGCCCCTTAATTCACTCATCAGAGTTGGAGTGCTCCAGTCCTCAAAGAATTCAGTTTTAAAAATCGGGCCCTAAATCCTCTGTCCACGGACCTTGGGATATCGTAACTCCACAGTCTCATCTCAGGTCCCTAAAACAGATGGTGGACAGATTCCAGCCCGGAAGTACAAAGGTAACGTGGCTCCTGCCCTTTTTCCAACCTGGAGGATGTAAGGGAGGAGAAACAGGACCCAGAGTGCAGAGGAAAGAGCTTGGGGACAAAGATGGGTGAGGGACCAGAATGAGGAAGGAGGAAAAGGCAGAGGGAGAAGCACGGATGGAGCATCAGACAGGTGCACAGACAGGCGCTCAGACAGGCCAACAGATCAATAGAGAGACCGAAGGGCAGAGCATGAGCAAGCGATGGATAGACAGCCAGCCAATGGATGGAGAGGCCCGGAGTGCTAAATGGACCAAGCATTCCTCAAGGACCCAATGGGTGAGAGGAGATGGAGGGATCCAGGGAGCCTGTGTGGACCACAGGACCACGACGGGGCTCAGGAGCAGGGAAGGGCCCCGAGCCCTCCCTGGCAGCCCTGGCTCTGCCCACAGCTGTGATCTGTACCCGCTTGCTACCCTCTACTAGTGCCCTTACCATCCTCCAGGGTGGTGGCATTGATCTCGCTGGATGAGGGCCCCGTGCCAGCCCGATTGAAGGCCTGGACCACCACCCCATATTGGGCGAACTTCTTGAGGTTGTCCAGGGTGTAGACCTCGCTGTCTCCAGTGGCCTTCATCTCCACGATGCTGTACTGCCCATTGCTGCCAGGGCTGTTCTCTCTGTAGCCGATCTGGTAGCCCCGGATGACACCGTTCTGCAGCTCCTTCTTGGGTGCCTGTGAGTATGGGGTGGGGTGGGGAGGAGACAGACACAGTGACATTCTTAGAGGATGCTCTTTTTAAAAAAAATAAAGTTATTTATTTATTATTAATTTTTGGCTGCATTGGGTCTTCGTTGCTGCCTGTGGGCTTTCTCTAGTTGTGGTGAGCGGGGGCTACTCTTTATTGCGGTGCGCGGGCTTCTCATTGCGGTGGCTTCTCTTGTTGTGGAGCACGGGCTCTAGGTGTGCGGGCTCAGTAGTTGTGGCTCACGGGCTCCAGAGCACAGGCTCAGTAGTTGTGGCACGCGGGCTCAGTAGTTGTGTGGTACAGGCTTAGTTGCTCCGCGGCATGTGGGATCTTCCCACGCCTGGGCTCGAACCCGTGTCCCCTGCATTGGCAGGCGGATTCTTAACCACTGCACCACCAGGGAAGCCCTGAGAGGATGATCTTAAAACCAAAGTCAGATCATGTCACTCCCTTGCTTCCAAGCCTTCAAAGGCTCCCATCTCACCCAGAGTCAAGGCCAAAGTCCTTACAATGGCTACAAAACCCTACATGATCTGACCCCACCCCCATGCCTCTTGGACCCATCTCCTCTCCCCTATGCTTCCTATGCTCCTGCACACACCTCTCTGCTGTTCACACCAGGCACATTTCCATCCAGGGGAACACTCTTTCCTTGGACACCTACATGGCTCGCCTCCTCAACATTGTGGTGTCCTTGCTGAAATGCCGCCTTCTTAAGGAGGCCTTCCCTAAGCTCTTTGTGTAAGAGTGCTCCCTGCCTTCTGTCTAGTGCTCCTTACATTTCTTCCTGGTTTTATTTTTCTCCATGGCAGTAGTGTCATCTGACATTCTATAGAGTTTACTTATGTCTTTGACTATCTGTCCCCATTGGGATGTAAGTGACGTGGGGATGAGAGTGTTGCCTATTTTGTTCTCCGTGTCTAGAATGGTGCCTGGCATGTAATAGGGCTTCAATACATATTTATTGAATAAATGAATGGGTGAATGAATGAATGAATAGGGATATCATTTGGCATGGGCTCAGGGGCCCGGGAGAAATGCAACAGCAGACAAAACATAACCCAATGGAGAGGGAGGTAGATAATTAGTTTGAATAAAAAGAGAGAGTTGCAAGATACCACTTCACACCCACTAGAATGGCTATCATCAAAAAATGAAAAATCACAACTGTTGATGAGGATGTGGAGAAATTGGAACCCCTGTGCATTGCTGGTGGGAATGTAAAATGGTGCAGCCACTGTGGAAAGTGGTTTGGCAGTTCCTCGAAAAGTTAAACATAGAATTACCCTATGATCCAGCAATTCCATTTCTGAGTATATACACAGAAGAATTGAAAGTAGGGGTTTGGAGAGGTTTGTCTACACCCATATGCATAGCTGCATTCTTCACAGCAGCCAAAAGGTGGAAGCAACCCAAGTGTGCACAGATAAATGAATGGATAAACAGAATGTGGTCTATACATGCAATGGAATAGTATTCAGCCTTAAAAAGGAATGCAGTTCTGATATATGCTACAGCATAGAGGAACCATGAAACTATGTTAAGTGAAATAAGCCAGACACAAAAGGACAAATATCGTATGATGCTTCTCTGAGGTACTTAGAATAGGCAAATTTAGAGACACAGAAAGTAGAATAGAGGTTACTAGGGGCTGAGGATGGCTGGGTGGGGAGTTAGTGTTTAATGGGCACAGAGTTTCTGTTTGGGATCATGAGAAAGTTCTGGAGGTGGACAGTGGTGACCGTTGCTTCTAACACATGAACATGGTTAAAATGTTCAGTTTTATGTAAATACAATGGTATGTATATTTTTACCACAAGTTAAAAAAAAAAGAGTCCTTGACTCTGATGTAGGCCCAGCTCCTCTTGGAGCTGGATTGCCCTTGACATCCTGGCCAACGGCTGGGGTGTGTTGAGAGCTGAGGCCTGAAGCCAGCTCCTGGATGGAGGGACAGAGATGGGCAAGGACAGGCCGGTGACAAAGGGGCACTTCGGAGCTCTGCCTGGGCCATCTGGAATGAAGGACTGATCCCAGCTGGCCAGGCAAAGGGAGAAAACTCCACTGGCATCAGCCTGGAGGGTGGGAAACATACTCTCACCCCCAGCTTGAACCCTGATACCCAACCAGCCATACACATAGGTGTTCTGAGAGAGAACACATCAACAGGTAAACACTCACCAACACAGACATTCTTATACATGATCACACACACACACACACACACACACACAGGATCCCAATATATCCCTTCACATCCAGACCCATCAAAGCAAACATCCCAGTCCACACCTACCCATGGCCAGAAACATTTAGACCCACAAAGAGAAACTGGCTCTTTTAATGAGGGGGCCTGCCCGTCTATATACTGAGAGAGAGCACACACCCCAGTGCATATAAAAACAGCTTGAATCAGGGTTTTAAAGACAATGCAGTTAATTTAAAAGCCCACCTTTTATTGTACTAAAAAATAGTGTGATGAGAAACAATTAAGTTAGTAAAACAGCCTGTTTTTTAAAATTCAATGAATGTTTAAACTGAAGTGCATTTTTAAGCTCACTGTTAATGCAATAAAATGAAGTTTTTAATTTAACATAATTGTTTTGAACTCATTAACTAGGTGTGCGTGTATTTAATTGACTTGACTTTTTGTTAATGCCTGAATAATGTTTCTCTCTGTACTTGGGCAGTCCTGTTTGCTAGTTTGTAAGGGGGCAAATTTCTGAATTTGGGTTCGTATCTACACACTCACACATTCAGACAGACATCTATTATAGACACAAATATATCTGCAAGGTGCCCTTGTTTTTGCACTGACATATACTCTCCTATTACATACCCACGTCTGTATTGAAACACACTGATACATACATCAGTACACAATGACACATATGCCTACATACACAGAGCCGCCTACACCATGATATACACCTGTATATGTGTGATATACACAGTACCACATCAAAATGTCCTGGCAGAGGCCTTGGATAGGCATTCAGGCATACCCTGCTACATACATAGAGATATTCACATATTGTTATAAATCTTGGCACATGTTCCCTCCCTCCCTTCTTCCCTCCATCCCTCTCTCTCCCCTCTCCCCCATACTGCCCCACCTCCCCCCAAACAGGCACACTCAGGATTTAAATCAGTCTTAACAATATTTCTCTGAAGCATTAAGAAATCAATAGGGCTGATTGCAAATTTATGTCATAAAGCAGTGGTGATCCATCTCGTGGAAAGAGTCTTAAAATGAAGTGACTTATCTTTCAAGTGAATCTTTATTTTTCATTAATCTGTTTCTTGGTGTTAAAAAAAAAATCCCCTGAGAAGTCAGCCCCAAATTTATTGACGGGCTCGTTCATTCTGAAGTTCTAACTTTCTAATCAATTTTATTTTTCATTATGAGACTTTGGAGAAATAAATCTGATTCTAAATTTTTATCAACCTCCAGGTCGGAGCTTTGTAGCCAAATGTCTCAGTGGTTTACATACTTATTCAGCCTTGCCCCACCTCCAGGCTTCCTTGGAGTATTCTCAGGAAATGGGTGCAGAGTCAGGATGCAGACAAGACTTGGGGACTAGACTCCAGGCTTCACCCCCAGTTTCTGAGAGAAGCCCTGACACCCAGATCTGAACCTGGAGGGAACCATGGCTCTGGAGGTATCTGCTAGGAGGGCTGGTTCCCCGGGGAGGACCAAATGCCCAGCCTCTGTCCCACCTTTATCCTGGTCATTTCTCTGGGGAGGGAAGGAACCAGGCTCTGTTGCCTTGTGTGTGTGTATGTGTGTGTGTAAGTGTATGTCCGTGTGTGTCATGTGTGTGTACATGCCCAGGCATGTAGTCTTTTTAGGAAAAATATTATTAGGCCCTTCTGAATCTCCTATTCTTGAGTCTACCTTTTTGAAGGGCCCAGAAGGAGGACTAAAGCACCTGGACTTTTCCCACCAGGAGTTCAAGTCAGAAGATGACCTTGGACTCTGATCCCAGATGTAGATGAGGCAGCCCCCCCAAGCCCCACTGTTGAGATGGGAGAGATCCAAGAAGAAGAACATGGATGGGACTCAGAAAACTCTCTGTTCCTGACCTCCATGCAGTAGGCTCTGGTGAGGAGACTGGGCAGGGGCTCCAGACTCTGTGCACTGAAGTTCTGCGCCTGTCACGACTTGAATGACCATGGAAGTCACCTTGCATCTCTACACCGTGGCCTCCTCTGATGGGTGGGGATAAAAATACCTCTTCCGTCCACTCCACAGGAATAGAGGGTCAGATAAATTAGCGCAAGAAAATACTCAGACACTGGAAAATGCGGTGCAAAAGGAAGCCATCAAGGACGGGCAGCCCCTCTGTGCCCATGGCAAGGATGCAGCAATGAGGCCAGAGTTACCCAGGAAAGCATTTCTTGGTCCTGCTCAAGGTGATTCTGGTCTGTTTCTCTGCCCAGCTGTGGAATTGCCTCGAAGATTTCCCCTCAGTGACAGTCTTCAGATACCCTCTAGATTTACAAGTTTCTTCCCCTTAGAAAGGGCTGCAGCACATACTGGTTTGTTTTCTCTGCAGCTCCCCTCCCCCAGAGCTGGGGAGGGCAGTTATTTTTTAATCCTGACTTTATAGAGGAGGAAACAAAGACCTGAAAAGACCAAGCTCCCTGTTCAATGCTTTACCATGAGAATATAGGGGGTGGCTTCACCCTACCTCCCAGCTCTAGTCACAGGGCCAAGATGAGGGTGAGACTCTGTCGTTTCATCTCCCATAATCCACAGGGCCCCTTTGAAATTTACACATAATCAATTCTACCTCCAGACTTATTACAACGTGTGGGGTGTGTAGGACAGACCAGCATGGTGGAAGAACCATCTTCCCTCCTTGGCACGGACAAATTCTTCATCCCACCCTAGGCATGGGCCTCCATAAGAGAGTCAGAGTGGAGAAGGGAGTGGGGATTGGTGAGGAAACCAGTCCCTTTATCCTCCTCTCTTTCCACCCCTCCAACCTCATGGATTTAGCAATAAACAGGGTTGGGCACTGTAAGAGACCAGAGACTAGCCAGTCTGTTGGGGTTTCATTTGTAGATTGAGAGGGGAAGAAAGGAGGTATTTCAGAGGAAATTACCTTTGAAGTTACTTACCTTCCAGGTAACTTGGATGCTCTGTGAGGTCACTGGCTGCAAGGTTACATCCATGGGGGGCCCATCAGGAGCTGGGGGGTGGTGGGGAGAAACAACATTATGAGTCAAGTCTTGGAAGAAGAGAGTCCTATGTTCTTACTCCCATGCTTGAGCTGGAGGACTGCTGGGGAGAAAGGAAAAGCTCGTCTACAGAAGCAGAGAACCTTTGTTTGAGTCCTTCTGAAATGATCATAGGGTTTAAATTTCCCCTTCATTCTCCATAATTTGCTGAAAATATAGCGAACAATGACTATGAAATACTACTCCACATCCAGCAGGCTGGCAAATATTTTTTAAAAGTTTGATAGTACAAAGTTCAGACAAAGATATGAAGTGGCAGGGACTCTTGTACACTGATCATGAGAGAGCAAGTTGGTACAAAACTTTGGAAAACATTTTGGCATTTTTTTGGTTAAGGGTAGAAGTTTGTCCATCTGATGACTGTAACTCTACAACTGCTTATATCCCTTGGGGGGAATGAAAATACACAAATGGTACAGCTGTACTGATGACATGAAGCTCACAAAAAGAATATCGATCAAAACAAGGAAGACAGAGAGAATATATGAAGTATGATTTCATGCATATATTCTATTAGAAAATAGACAAAACTAAATGGCATAGGTTATGTGTACATACATTGTGGTGACAGTATAAAAAAGGAAAGGAAGGAAGTTAGGATACTGGTTACTTCAGGGGGAGAGGTTATAATTGAGAAAGGGCCTATGGAGGACCTCTGGTAAGTGGTAATGAGTGTTGGTTATACTAGTGTTTCTTTACTATTATTTGTAAAATGGAACATGTATGTTATATATACTTTTTTGTATTAATTTATATTTTGCGATGACAGGTAAGAGAAAATACAGCAAAGAAAATTTTGTTTAAACTCTCAGGAAAACTTCATGACAAAAATCACAGGAGGTAATTCAGGGCACTAGCACGCCCATCCTTTGCGGATCTAGCATATCTGTCCTTTCCAGACAGGCTGCGGCCAAGTGAGTGGGGGCAGGACCATGGACAGCTCCCGAAAGCATTGCATCGGGAACCCCATCTGGAAAAGGTCAGACGGAAGAATCTCCAATGATCCAGAGGCAGACACAAACACCTTGGAATCTCCCCCTTCTCCTCTTCTAACTGCAAGCCCACTGCCAGTGGACAGGGTGGGTGTGGCCCCAGATGTCCCGAGCCCATGCGCAGGGGTAGCTGGGCGAGGTGCTCACCGGCCTCCTCAGTGCTGATGGTGAGCTCCTTGCTTGGCTCGCTGCGGCCAATCTTGTTGAAGGAATACATGCGGATGCTGTACACGGATGCCGGGTGCAAGTCCACGATGTTGGCCTGGTTGATGGTTGGGGAGATGTTGCGTGTGGACTGCTTGAAGTCCCAGGAATCTGGACAGAGGACACCCATTTCTAACCACAGCCAGGCAAACTCCAGGACCCCTCTCCAGCCTCAAGCAGCAGCACATCCCAACGTCAACTTAGATGCCCAGAAGAGGTCTAGTTCACAGAGACTGAAGCAAGACAGCCTTCACAACTTCACAGAGAACCAAAGGGTTCTGTTCCATTAAGCTCAAGTGACCAAGGGATGCCTGAGGATGGGAGCAGCAAATGCACCGCTTGGAAACTCAGGGAGCTTAACCCTTCTCTGCCCTGGGCCGCCTGGTGAACTCAAACCTCAGATGGGGGTCAGATGTTTCCTATGGTCCCTTCCAAGATCACCATTTGCTTGCTATTCCTGAGGGTCTGATTGGCCAGTGCCCTTGTTCCTGGTTTCTCAGACCACATCAGAGACCTGTTATAACTGTGAGACACCCCCTCAACCCATGATCCCAGTGCAAAGTGGGAAGCCAAGTCTTATACCCCTTTCTCCTCCTATGTGTGCTTCTGTATTGCCTTTCCCTGTGCATTTGTGTGGTGGTGGTCTTGACTGTTTCTTGGGTTGCCAGGGGGACAAACCATGTGCCAGAGTCCCTAGGCAAACCCTACCCTCTCTCTCACCAGCAAGAGAATGGTCTCTGGGTCTTTACAGTCAGAAGCCAACAAAGGGTGAGCATGTTCCTGATTCATCCAGGGGGACTGGCAGCCCATTCCAGGGCTAATGTTTAGCAAAACTGTAGAATGTGAAAAATACCAGATAGATACCACTCAGGGATACTGTGACAGGAAACACTCGGCATCTCCAGAGGAATCCAGTCATTCATTCAATATATTTGTGCTGTGCACCTACCAGGGGATTCCAGACAGACATGGAAGGGGTTGCAGTCACAGCAACGCCTCAGCCTAGGACCTTCCAAATGCAGAATTCATAACCAGATTACGTTATTGGCACTTTGCTTTGAAAAGAAACAAAAAGGCAAAGCACAAGGAAACTAGCTGATAGTGGGGCTTAAAAATCTTCCCAGGGCACGTCCTGGTGTGACTATTCAGTCTAATTTTCCATGTCTTTTAAATCCACAGTAGAGGATCCTGAAAATTCTCAGTAGAAAAGATTAAATTGTATTCACTCCAGTTTAACCCCTAAATCAGGGAGGGAGGCTAGCACATTCTAGAACAAATTTTAGGAAGACTTTTTTTTAAGCTAATGCCTGGTAAATCAGGAGAATTGGTTCACTCAAAAAGACTCTCCCATCCCCCCAGGTTCTGGTTAATTGAGGTCTTGACGTTTTTCAAAACACCACTTTTAGCCACACAGGCTTGGCATCTGTGAAGGGCACTGGCCCAGCTCCCCATCTGCAGTTTTGCATTTAATTCTTTGGTTTCATGAGCCAAAGTCACAAATGGCAGACAGTGGATGCTCAGAAAAACAGTATTTTCTCCTTGTCATTTAAAACACCCCAACTGCCCAAGAGTCACTATGGCTGGCAGGTTAAGCCAGAATTGCAAATATGCAGGCTCCTACTGCTGTGGGTACTGCTTTGGTTTGGGAGGAAATGGGCTAGCGATGCGGAGGCAGGTGTTCACTTCTCTCTGCGGCATTCTGGGAGCTGGTTCCCGTTCACACATCATACATGATTTGCCTGTGTTTACAGGAGAGGGACAGTGATCATGAGTCAGTGCATTCATTTTTGATGAGTGCGGCAGAGGAAGGAGACCACATGCGGTGTCTGAAAACAGAGGGGCTAAAGAAAAGAGGTGCTAATATTTATCAAGCACCTGTGATGTGCCAGGTGCAGTGATGGACATGATTTACTCTTCACCCCTTCCAATGGCATCAGCACCATATCTCCACTGTATAGGTGATGCTCATGTCATCAAGGCCGATTTCTCACCTGGCCTTTCAGGTGTGTTCAACGCTTAGACCTCTCCCTTCCTGAAACACTTTTCTCTTGGGTTTCCTAATAAAACACTCTCTAGCTTTTCCTATTCTCTTGGGTCATCGCTTCACTTTGCAGGTGCATCTTTTTTACTTTACCATTAATGGTTCGGGTTCCTCAAGGCTCCATCCTAGGCTCTCCTCACTCCATACACTTTTCCCACCGTTGGCTTCTATTTCCGTCTACACACAGATAAGCTCCCTGAAGGCAGGAACCATGTCTAAAACTTTGCCCATCTTGCCCACTTGGCACGCGTTGGGCACTTAAAACCCACTGTTGGTTTTAGATCAGAGCCACTTTGTTGTCCTGGACTTTGGACTCGCAGTTCCTCTGCATTTTGTAGTCACAAGAAATACCCTTTGCCTTTCCCTCCCTTGCCTCCTTCAACTGCCAGTCACAGGAAGGCTGGGGGGGGGATGCCCCAGAGAGTGGCCTCCTTTTGCTCTGCTTTTGCCAGTCATTTGCAGGTGGATTTGCCCTTGTGTTCCCAAATCATCTTTGATGTTGGCACAAAATGGCTCTCTCCCCACAGCGCCTGCAGGCTAATGCATCAGAGTCAAATCTGGAGGTCTCTAGCTGATTTTCCATACTTGATCACTGCCATCTCTCTGACCTGAATAGCTGAAATCAGGGGCCCTATTTTCTTCCCTTTCCTTTTCAGCTCTCAGAGTACTGAGCTGGCTTTGGTGAATATTGTCTCTTTTAATATTCCCTTTCATATAAGCCTGGCTTACCCAGATTAACATATTTCATTAAGGGCTCTCTCTCCTTTTCTTCATCAAAGGGTATATGATGCAAAATATTCTTCTTAAAAAATAAGGAAGTGGCTGGGGAGATGTCAGTGCCTTCCACTCGGTGGGCTGCTTGCTGGGAGGGGACCTGGGGCCTTTGGTGTTTCAGGGGACACATTCACTGTAGAAGGGGGAGCAGTTTGGACAAAAGCCACATCTGGAGCATTTAGCTGCCTGTGCTTGGGAAACAAATCCATTCTGCATCTCTGATTTCCTCCTTGCATCACAGCTCTGAGCCCACCATGGCAATCTCCGCAGCACCGAGAAAAGGTTCCCTGGGTCACCACGACCACTCACCACATCCCAACACCAGACCCTCTCACAGCCCCACTCCAGCTCACACAGGACGCCACGCCACACCGGGCTGGCTCACCCCATGGTGGCTGACGGCGCGCGCCACGAGGCTGCCTTCTGGGCTTGGAGGGCCATCCTCAAAGAACCCATCCCTGCTCCTTGCTTGGAAAACAGGGGCGAAATGTGGTGTCTGCATTTTTAAATCTGCACGGCGCCATCTGATACATTTGTGTGGACGGTGCTATTTATCATTCAGCATTCATGTATTATTACTCTGCTGCCTGGGGCCAGGAGAAGTCAGCGTGAGCGGGATGGCTTAGAAAGGGCAGACTTGGTAATTTCCCTTGGAAAATTAGCATGATGAGCAACATGGCAGAAAACCTGGCAAAGGCACAGTCGTAACACAGAAGGGGGTCAGGGGCAGATGGTCCAGACCCAGGATGGGTGTGGTCTGGGGCAAGAGGAAGAGGGGAAGGGAGAGTGGGGCACAGGATGGGGACCCATGGAGGGTTATTCTGTGTCAGGCTCTGTGCTAGGCACATGCACATAAGTCATCACATTCACATAATCCCTGCAGCCACCTTGGATTATGTGTTATTGTCTCCACTGATAGGTAGAGATGCCCAAAGACCTTAAGTTGCTTGCTAAAGATCATACAGCCCTGACACTTGGTCAACCCAAGTCTTCTGCTTTGAGAATTGTTCTTGTTCTACTATTCCACCTGCAGGCAGAAGATCTACTTAGACACACACACACACACACACACATACACATGCCCCTCCCTCCTTTGAGTCATCCATCTGTTCCCTAGGATACCTTTTACAGTTCTCATGTAATTCAGTTTGTGGTGTATTACACGTGATTGGATAGTGCTTTGTAATGGTCCTGGAAGTGCCTTCGTGTGTGTGTGTGTATGTATGTGCATGCGAGTGTGTGTACACAGTGTTTATTCTCACTCCAACTGCATTGTAAGCTCCAAGGGCAACACTCTGTCTCCGTGTTCTTTCTCGTTCCCTACCACATGGCTGGTGCATGATTCTGCAAGAATATTATTGGCACTCAGTACATGCTGCTGACTGACAGACACATATTTCAGCCTGCAAGTCCCACAGGACTATAAATTGCCACATGAAGTATTTGAGTTAGAAGGAGGAGAGGAACTTACATTTTTTAAAGGTTGACTATAGCCCCATGCTAGATGCTTTCTCTTTATTCCTCAAAACAATCCCACAAGGTAGGCATTACTGTGTCCCCCTCACAGACAAGGAAGCTGTGCTATGCTCACAGCCTCTGCCTGACTCCAATATGGTAATTCACTGCAGTTCCCACGGGATTCCTTTTCCTAAGTGCCAGGACAGATGCCCGTTTGAGTGGGGCGGCCTGGAGTAGTCCCACCTAAAGACAGGAGAAAGGACCAGCCAGTTTCTCTGTGCTCTTGATCCTGTGATTTATTTTGCTTTTTTTTTTTTTTTTTACAGGTGCAAAGCCCTTGTGGATGGGAGAGTCTGAGGTTGAGTTTTCATTACCCTCCTCTCCACCTTGCCATCCATCCTGGCTCTGGGGTGGGGTATGGCCATTCCTCATCTTTCAGGAGAGCCAGAGGGGGTTGGGGGAAGATGTGGATGAGCTCTGAAAACAGCATCTTCCTTGCCTACCTCTCCTTCTGCACTGCTCTCCAGATGTGTGATGTTCTCAGCTTCGCCCTGCTGAGCAGTGCCCCAGGAAAGGTTTCCACACATTAGGGGGCGGTCAGTGGAGGGGGCCGGGTGGGCAACGGGGCAGCATGGGGGAGGAGGGCAGGGCGGCAGTCAAAAGGAGCAATAGGGGAGGGGCCCGAGTGACAGCCCAGGCATCCACTCCCCGCCCCCGACAGGCCACATCAGCCAGGCAGGGAGATGCTGGCCCATCTTTCTGGGGAGATGGGGAGCTCTCCTGGGGAGCTTGTGCCCAGACTCGGGAAGCCCCGAGGTGTGAGATGAACACAGTGGGCTTCCTCTCCTCCCCGTGTCCTCTGCCTCCACTGAGGCCCGGCCACCGCTCATCACCTGTCCCAGATGCAGGGCTGCGGCAGCCTGCTCACTCAGCTTCTGGATACCTCTCCTTCCTGTTGACACCTGGTGACCCTTTTCAAGGTGCCATGCCAAGTCTCTCTTTGGGACCTCAGACATTGTTAGTAGCTCTCAATGACCTTCCCCAAGGAAGTAAAAGCTCAGCCCAGAGCCCCCTTCTCCCCCAACCTGGAGCCCAGAGCACATTTTAGTCTTATTGACCAGGAACCGGGTCTGTGAACCCTCTGCTAGACGTGCTGCTCCCTGGAGAGCGCTGCATCTCGTTGGGGCTCGGCTGTTCCCATCTCCCTGAATCTAGGCCTGTTAGCATTCCATCTTCTCCCAGCTCAGTGGAGCGTCTACAGGGACCGAAGAGATGCTTCCCTGACGACCCCTGTGGGCAGAGCCCCTCCTCCTCTCTACGGCCCGCCTCCTGCACTGAGAGTGACCTCCCAGGGGCGCTCGCTGTGAGCTGACTTTTCTCCCCAACTGAACTGTAAGCTTCTGAGGGCAGGGCTCCTCCTTGCTGAAACCTGTATCAAGGATGACGAGCCCAGTGCCCGGACACAGTGGCTTCTCAAGAGGCGAATACAGCTCAGAGGTTTGCTGTGGACGCTATGCCAGGTGCTGTCCCTCTAGGGGAGTGGAGAGCCAGCTGGCCAATGACCATGTGCTATGTTAAGGAAGAGAGGAAGGGTCTGGAAAGCTTTTGAGGAAACAAAACCTTGGATCTATGCTAAGACCTGGAAGGTGAATTGGAGTTGGTGGGAGAAGGGGGCTGGGGCGGCTTGAGTTTTCCAGACTCTCTTTCTGTGTTTTATTTTAAAATTATTTTGAAAAGCTTATATGGGCTTATGGTCTTGAATTCCGAAGGTATGAAAGAACCCAAAAGGAGAAGCATGCTTCTCGTTCTCTCACTCCTGTGTTGGGAGTGAGGGGGCAGCCCCCTGTTGCCTGTACCTTCTAGAGATAGTCACACAGATACAAACATGATTGCTCTTTTCTGGCTTGGCCTCTTGTCCAGGCCTCTCGTCTCCTCCTTGCCATTCTTGCCACACGACTGTGGGTCCCTTGTTTCCCCAGAGACCTAGGGGTCCATTGTCCACTCTGCTCTACATGGCTTTACAGTGGCGGGCAGCCTCAGGAGCTAGCTAGGGTCCCAAGGGAGGGATCTGGGAGGGCTTCTTGGAGGAGGAAACTTAGATCTATGCTTTTCCAGGGACTCCCATCCCCCAGTGACTCATTCTTGGCAAGGACCAGCTCTCTGACTCCCAAGCATCCCCATCATCCCAAACCAGGAGTGCCTAGATGACCCAGTGAAACTCTGATGTCTCTGACCCCACAGATACAGCCCATAGCCCCCTGGCTCAGGGCCTTTAAGTTGCTCTAAATCAGACCACCCTATGGACCTGCCCAGGGACATTCCTGGGAAAAAGGGGCTGACACCCCCTCCCCATCAACTGAGGGTCCCCCTGTTTGCTCCCAGGGTTCCTAACCTGACCAATGTTCCTCCCTTTGGAAGACACAGGGGTTTGTGTGGCTGCCTTAGATGGGCAGCCCTGACACCTAGGGGCTGTCCCACAGAGGGGCATCGTCCCGGCACATGGTGCAAGGGGTCACGGCAGGCCCAGCCCTCACCCACCTGATTTGTTCTTGTATTCAATGTCAAAGCCCGTGATGATGCTGTTCCCGTCAAATCGCTGGGTCCAGCGCAGGTTCATGCTCCGGGCCTTCACCTCCCGGATTTCCAGCTCTGGGGGGTCGGGGGGTTCTGGGGGGTGGCAGGGGAAGGGGGTAGAAGTGAGGATGGCAGCAGAGAGCTTGGCCTCCTGCCGACCCCTACAGAGGACCAGGGATCTGCCCTGGGGGATCCGGGTCACCTGTGATCCACCCAAGGGCCCTGAGCCCTGGAGTTCAGGCAAGGCAGGAGGAGGTGAAGGGTGCCCGGCAGCAGGGCTCAGAGGCAGAGGGGGGCCTGCTCCATTCCTGCCCTGCTCCCCTCTCTTCCTTAGCCCCTTTCCTCGGAGCTGACAGCCTACTTTCCCCCATGCAGAGCTCCCAACTTTTCCCAGCTTGACTTTTCCTTCCCACACCTCCTGCAGGGTCTGCGCCCACAAATCCAGGCCCCCCACTCTGGGAGCAGCGGTATGCTCCACAGGGGCCGCAGCCATTGCAAACCTCGCTGTATGCAGTGTGCCTGGAAAGACCCTATCCCCCCACTTTGGGCAGGAAGGAGGCTGGATGGAGCCTTTCCTCAGAGCTGTTTCCGGTCAGCCTCCACTAGATGTGGGCGGTGTCCCTGCTCTTGAGGGGAGTTGGCAGTGAGGGTCCCAGGGGAAAGGGCTTGAGGCGTGGGGCAGGTGAGGTACCTTGCACCGTGAGTTGGATCAAGCCCCGGTCCTCCCCGTACGAGTTGATGGCATGGCAGCTGAAGAACACAGAGTCCCCACGGTCAGCAGGCTTGAGCTGGGGGGCAGCGGCAGGGAGAGAGGGAGGAATGGGGAGAGTCTTTTAGAGCTGGTCTGCTGAAGGGGGCCCATCTAGCCAGGGATCAGCAAGGCCACCTTCTTCTGGGAGGGGACGCACCAGGGGTTTGTCAAGGGCTCCTCTTTCCAGAAAGTTTAAAGGATGGAAGTGTGGAAGAGTCCCTGCAGGGAGGCCAGCTGAGGAGTTCCCAAAGAGGGAGGGGCTGAGGGGGTCCAGGAGGGAGAGAGGGGCTGAGGGGGGGGACCCAGGATAGAGGGAGGGGCTGAGGGGGTCCAGGAGGGAGGGAGGGGCTGAGGGGGGGGGAACCCAGGATAGAGGGAGGGGCTGAGAGGAGGGACCCAGGATAGAGGGAGGGGCTGAGAGGGTCCAGGAGGGAGGGAGAGGGTTGAGGGCATTCTGGGGGGAGGGAAGGAGGGGCTGGGGGTGTCCTGGGAGGGAGGCGCTGGGGATTCCACACATTTAAAGGTGAGGAGTTGTCAGAAAGGGGATAGAGTGAGGTTCTAAGGCAGAGGTTGGTGGATGAAGGAGGGAAAAGGAGAGGTACTTTTTGGGGTGGAGGAGGGGCTCCCAGACTCCCCATTCACCTCCTTTGGATACAGATGCAGTAGCTGTGGGCTCCCCACTTTCTGAGACTGGGGCGTGGGTGCTCACCTTCAGCGTGGAGACAACTTCGTCGCCGCTGTCCTTGGTGGCGATGGCGTACCGTGTGACGCGGTCAGGGTCGATGACCGTGTCCCCCTTCTCCCAGCGGATGATGATGGGCCGCTCGCCCCGCGCCGTGCAGTTGAGCTCCTTGGCGTGGCCCTTGATGGCGATGGTGGTGTTGGGGTGGGAGGTGATCATGGCCGGGACTGGGGAGGGGAGGAGGCGCAGGAGGTCCCAGTGAGGGCGGGGGGAGGCCAGCCCGGGGAGAGCACGTGCCCAGCGCCGAGGCCCCGCCCCCCACTGCCCCTCCCCGCAGAACACCTCAGCCCCAGGGGGAGGGTCTAGCAACGGTTGGGGGAGGGTACAGAAAACCCCACTGCCTGTCCCTTTCTCCCCAGCCCACCCACGACGGGGGCAGCCTCTCTCTTCACCAGGGGTTCTGATATTCCGTGGACCCCTTTTCAGAATCTTTTAAAATGCATAATATACATAAAATGACAAAGGAAACCAGATATGCTGAAGTATGGTTATACCAATATGAACATTCAAAAGCAAACTTTTGATACAGTAGATCACATAATATATGTTCTGTATTCCTCTTTATGAAATAAGATCTAGTGCTGGATTGTATTAGAACAATTTTGTAATACTGATGAGCACAAATGATATTTTGAGATATCTGCCAGGGCTGTGGTATGAAAATACCTATTGGTCACAGTCACAGGTGCTGCTACTGCTGTGGTTCGTTGCTTACGTTCAAAACGGAAGAAGTACAAAATTTCAGTTAGAAGTTAGTGAAAAAAAAGATGCCATTTTACCCCAGCCCAAATTCATGGACCCCTTGAATTGGATCCATGCACCTTTGGCGGGGAGGTCTGTGGACCCTGGGTTACACACCTGGTGCCTCTGCTCGAGCTCTCTCCACAGCGGTCAGCTGGTTTACCCCCTGCTTCTAGGCAGCAGGGCCCTCCCAGACAGCTGAGAAACTCTCCTGTTCTTCCAAACAAAATGCAACAGAAAACCCTGGCTAGCAGCACCATAGTTAAGAACCTTCAAGCCCACTAATAGGTTCCCCCATCCCCCGTCCCCCAACCAATGACCTGAGAACATCGTCATGAAACAGCCAAGGCCCTGGCTGGCCGTCAGGAGAGCCCGCCCACTGCCCTCACAAGAGGCGTCTCAATCCTGAGCCTCCTCCAGGCCTGAGCACCATGGGCAGCAGCAGGAGGAGGGTGCGGTAGAGGGAAAGATGGTCTCGGGCCAGTGACATCCTGTCCCCTTTCCCCCCATCAATTCAACAAACATGCATCCAGCACCTATGCCATTACGCGGCGTGGTGCCAGGCTTGGGGGAGACGGGGTCCTTGCCTCCTGGGAGGAGGGGGGAAGGGGAGGGGGAGGTAGGCACCTGTGCGAGCAACACGAACATAGGAAGATCGGATGAGTTTTTCAAGGAGGTATCAGGGGAAATTAATTTTGGTGGAGGAGTGTCAGGGAAGGCATCACCCAGCCATTCAACGAGCATTGATGGAGCACCTACTAGGTGCCAGACCTTATGCTGGGTTCTGGAACCAACAGTGTGAGCAGGACAAACCCAACCTCAGGGAGCTTCGCTGCAGCGGTGAGAACAGACAACACAATAGCAGTTCCAGGAAAGATTGCTAAGCACTGTGCTAGGAGAAGTGCTCATCGTCTGACGTGGCAGGTTACACATGCGGAGAAAGGGTGCCCTAAGTGGTGGAAACTGCTGGAGCAAAGGCTCAGAGGCAGCGATGTCCAGGGCAGATCCCGAGAGATAAGAGATCCATGCAGCTGGAGGACTGTCCTTGTCCTTGCCATTTCCTCACCACTTTCCTGGGAAACCTTGCCTCTTAGAGTACAGGTCCCCAGGGCTCTCGTCTCCAGACGAGTGCCCATGAGCCATGCCGGAGTACACACATTAGGGGGCACTGTGGCTGACTGCGAGAATCAGACAGCATTTCCCAGCCCCGCATTGCGGGAAGGACCCCTGCTCACACTGAGGTCTGCAGAGTAGAGAGCCACCCCCTCACTGGCCTGCTTGGGCCATGTGACAAGAGGATGCTCTGTCTTCTCTCTCTTTACAACCCCCCACCCCGGAGGCTCCCCTCTGGGGCACCACATCCCCGCTCCACTTCTGTGGATGCCCCTTTCTTTCCCTCCTAGCATCCTCAGGATTTTTCTCCCCGCCAGTTTTGGTTTGTTTTGTTTTTGTCTGCCTGCTTGGCTTTCGGGATCTTAGTTCCCTGACCAGGGATTGAACCCGGGCCCCCTGCAGTGAGAGCTCAGAGTCCTAACCACTGGACCACCAGGGAAGTCCCTCCCCTCCAGTTATTTTTTATTTTTATTTTTTTCCCGGTACGCGGGCCTCTCACTGTTGTGGCCTCTCCCATTGCAGAGCACAGGCTCCGGCCGCGCAGGCTCAGCGGCCATGGCTCACAGGCCCAGCTGCTCCGCGGCATGTGGGATCCTCCCAGACCGGGGCACGAACCCGCGTTCCCTGCATCGGCAGGTGGACTCTCAACCACTGCATCACCAGTTTTAAACACCTACTCACACAACATTCTTCCCAGCAAACTCTCCAGGGTCCTCTGACTTCTAAGGACAAATAAGCCTTTGGAGAAAGGAAGGAAGGCATGGAGCTGTAATAGTGGGACCTGAGACGCCAGTCAGCAGGTGAGGGGACATCTGGAACAGGTCTGGGGGATGAAGGGTGGTTTCTGGCATTCCCTGAAGTCACCATGCAGCCAGCCACCTCCTCTGCCTTCTGTCATGTGGGACTGGATCCTGAGGGCAGCTCTGGCCCCTGGCCCCTGCACCAGCATCTCAGCACAATCCCCAGCCCCGGCTCATCATATAATGAAGCAGATAAATTTTATAATGCACGGCATCGCACCAATATACAATAAAACGTGGAACACAAATAACAAGGTGCAAGTTATAATGAAGAAAAAGCCTGCAGTCAGAGACATGCGAGTATGAATTATTGACTAAGGTTTTACACTCTCAAGGATGTGCAGAGGAATATTTTTCTATCAAAGATTTGCATAATTCACTCGTATAAACCTGGGTGGAATATAGAGTAAGATTTTACATCAACAAGTCAGGCCTTGCATTGCAGAAGCCTCCATTTTTTCCCGGAGGATTGAAATGCCGGGATGTGGCGGGAGGGGCGCACGAGCTGTTTCTGCTCCCCGCACAGTGAATGGACAGAGACTGGGGCCTGGCACCCTTGCTTGGCCTGAGCCCTGAGGCCTTCCTGCGGAAGAGGAGGCCTAGCTCTCAAGAGGCTGCCGCTGAAGCCACAGACGAGACGGGGGTGTTCATGCTGAGGGGTGTGTGTGTGCGCCTGCGTGAGCGTGCACGCGCGTGTGAAGGGGGATGGGGGCAGGGTCAAGCCTCAGCGTAGGTCACAGGTCCAAAGAAGGAAGGGGAAATGATGAGTCTTTCTTTGGTAGGAGGACCTCAAGGCTCTGCACCAGAGTGAGAAACTGGCAACTCATCCCTGTTTTGCTCTCCAGGTAGGGCTGTACCAGCCTGTCCAGGGCCTGTGTGTGAATTATAAAGGCACCCCTCTGGCTGGATGCAACATGGTGCTGGGAGCCACAGCTTGGCCAGTGGAGCAGGGACTGGGTTCCAGACTTTACTTGCCCCTTAGCTACGTAACTCTGAGCCGTGCACAGCCTGTGTATTCATACGTGCCAGCCCCACCTCCCAGGGTCTTCCCAATCAGGTTTGTTCAAAGAGACAGACACAGGGGCAACCAGAGACAACAGGGCCTCAAGAGCCCTCTTGGTCCTTCAGCCCTGAGTATTAACCACACCTGGGGCTGGGGGAGGGGGTGGGCTCCCTTCACCATTGTTACGGCAGCAAACAGCATGCAGCAGAACCCGATGTTCTCACAGCCCCGCAGCTCAGGGCAGGTTCAAGGGAGCTCATCTGTGAAGAAGAAGAGACTGCTTCTGTGGACCCCACCCAGCTTGAAGAGCTTGGGGGCCAGACGGACGTGTTTCTACCCAGCTATGTGGTCTTTAATACAGGCGACTTGACTTCTCTGAGCCTCAAGCTCATTATGGGTACTATGCCCACCCCAAGCGTCTCATGCTCCTCTCCTGTTCCAAGAAAAGCATCAGATAAATACACGCACACCGTAAGATGTTACTTGCCATCTGTTTTACAGAATCACAGAGTCCTAGAGTTGCAGAGCCCACATAACGTTCAGTAGAGTAGCTACTAGCCACACGCTGCTATTGGCCACTAGAAACGTGGCCAGTCCAAACTGAGATGTGCTGTGACTGTATACACACTGGATTTCAAAAACACAGGAAGAAAAAGAAAGAATGTAAAATAGCTCCTTAATAATTTTACGGTGATTACATGTTAATATTTTAGGTATATTGGGTTACATAAGATATACTATCACAGTGAATCTCACCTGTTCCTTTTTTTTTTTTTTTTTTTTTTTGCGGTACGCGGGCCTCTCACTGCTGTGGCCTCTCCCGTTGCGGAGCACAGGCTCCGGACACACAGGCTCCGCGGCCATGGCTCGCGGGCCCAGCCGCTCCGCGGCATGTGGGATCTTCCGGGATCGGGGCACGAACCCGTGTCCCCTGCATCGGCAGGCGGACTCTCAACCACTGCGCCACCAGGGAAGCCCTCACCTGTTCCTTTTTACTTTTTTGAACATGTGACAACTAGAAGATTTTAAATTACACAGGCGGCTTGCATTTTGTTTCTATGGAAGGGCACAGGTATAGATCATCTACACAGACCCTTCGTTTTACAAATAAAGAAACTGAGGCCACGCAGAGAAGTGATTTGCCCCGGTCATACTAATAAACAGCAACACTTCTTAAAAGTGGACAGATGGGAGAGGCGATACATAACGTATGAAGCTCTAACACTAATGGTGGAAGGTGAACTGATGCCAGGAGAACTAGCGCTCAGGTCTTCAGAACATAGAATGACAAGCTCCAAATTGCTCGTGAAACATCACATCTCGTTCTGGGCTCTCTACATGATGGAGGACACTGACAAGCTGGAGTGCGACCAGGAAGATGGACAGACTTCAAGCCATGCCATTTGAAGAGTGGCTGGAAACTGGGAGCATGTAACTTACAGGGAGTTGGGTGGGACGTGGCACAACAGCTCTTCAAAAGGGGGAAGGTAGTCCTCCTGTTTGGCCTAAGAAGGAATTTTCCAGTAGTTTTGGCTGTTTAGGGAAAGGGCTGCAGTGGAGGCAGGGAGCTCCCCATACTAGACCACCTGGGCAGCGTGGAGAAGATTCCAGGGCAGCACAGAGAAGATTCCATGTCTTTGGGCCCCTGCGGGTGTCCGGGTCTCAGGAGAGAGGAAAGATGGTCTGGGAATCCAGCTCATTGTTATGGGAGGATTCTGTGAGCATACTCTTCTTGCGTATAGGGGTCTTCAGCCCCTCATCCTGGGCAAGAAGCAGAGGACCTGCTTCCTCTTTTCTTCCTGCCCTACGCAGTCTGCCTGTCAAGGCCAGAACAGGGGACTCTGTCACTGTGCCCCTCCCCCAGACCCTGTCCAGGCCTCCAAGGGCCTGGTTGCCCTCCTGAGCTCACAGACCAGGGGCCTCCGCCCTCCTGGCTGCTGTACTTAACAAGGCAGCCCCCTAATAGCGGGCAGCCCAGGGCAGCGGGTGCCCGCTCTATCTGCTCTCCTCGTCCCTCCATCTCTCTCTCTTTTGCTTCTTGCTCTGGACCACAAAGCCGCTCTGCTTCACTGAATTACAGTGATACACATAGTTGAATCCTCACTGCACCGAGACCTGGCTGTGCTCCAGAGCACTTCCTGGGTTGAAGGCAGACCCCAGAAATTCCCTAGAGAGATGTTCGTGTGCGGTCACCTGCAGGAGCACAGATGCACGCGCACACACACATACACAGAGGCAACGTCAAAAACACCCCCAATGGACAGTCACAAACACAGTCACCCTCACAGCCTACACTCTGACACCCTTACCATAAACTCACACGTGGTGTCGTCATACACATGCAATTGTCAATTGCATGTCAATATCCTCATGTGATTGTCTAACACACATCTACTCACAGCCCTGCCTCACATAAGCGCACCCTCCCTCTACACACACACACACACACACACACACACACACACACACACACACTTTTATGGTTACCTTTTACTGGGAACTTCCCATGTACCATGTGCTGGCAGTATTCTAGTACTTTACATGAATTAAGTCATGCGGGTAGGTACTGTTATTATTCCCCAGCTTGAAACCTGGGTCCTGATGTATTTCTTGACCAAGCACCATGGCCTTCCTGTGCCTACAATGCCCCTGATGGAGCAGGCAGTCTGCTGGATGCCTTGGCCTCTTGGTTCATTGCTTACTGGCCTTCCCCAGAAACAGCCATGAGAAGTAAGTCTTACTATCCCCTCTTTTCAGATGAGGAAACTGAAGCTTCCAGAAGGCAGTTTTTCCCTCTTTAAGCCTGTCCTACTGTAGGGGCTGGCCACTTCTGGCTGTCTGTCTGTCTGCCATGCATGCACAAAGAATCTGGCTTTGGGAAATGGAATTTGGTTGTCAGCAAAACATTGTGGCTTCTCTATGGTGGGCAGCCTCAGCAGGCCTCTCCTAGGGCAGGTGTCAGGGACTGCAGCTTTAGGGGAATGGGCAGGAGAGCCAGGGAGGGGGCGGGGACTGTATGCACAGGGCTGAGTTCTGCGTGACAAGTGCTAATAGCAGCCGCAAAGGCAACACAGTGCTCCAGTAGGACACAGGAGGCTTTAATGAGATACAACTTCTCTGCAGTGTAATTCAATTAACAGCCAGGGAAACCTAATTTCTTTTTACAAAGAGGGGTGCAGTAAGAGATTCTCTGGGGACTTGGGAGCAGGGAGGGGCTGGGCTTAAGGGCATCAAGGAGACCCAAGTGGGTGAGCTGCCCCTTACTACATAGCTCCTTCCAACACAGCTCCTTTAGGTGGGCTCTTCCCTGGGGTCCTGTGGAAGGTCCTGGGGTGAGCTAGGCCAGTCTCATTCAAAGCTTTACAACCCTGGTACTTGGTATAACGCCGGCACTGCACATGGCCAAATTGGGGCAAATTCTGGTCGAACCCAAAGGGGCTTCCTGATGACTTCCAGGGCCCTTCCCTGACACCCCATGTCACTGCAGATACCCCTCCTCTGGGCATCGAGTGTCCCTGGCATGGCACATGTCATACTGCAGTGTCCTTGGCTCTGACTGTGAGACTCCAGGGTAGGAGCATCCCTGTTCAGGACTTAGCATGTTTTTGTGGAAAGAAGGCAGGCTCCCCCAGTGCCCTGGGGCAGCCTGCCCTGGTCCACAGACTCACTCCAGGGCAGGAAGGAGCCTCACTGGGCCTCTGGCTTGCAGGCCACGGCCTTATAGCCCTGCAGAATTCCCAGATTTCCTCTTCCTGGATCCAATGGGGCTTTATTGGCTGGAGCCACAGAGAGGAGAAAGGCACCAGCCTCCACAGTGGACTCACCCCCTCCCCTCGCTCCAGGGCCCTCCTGGGGCAGCAAGCCGAGGGGAGAGGAAATCAATTTCAGAAACAAGACAGTTGTCAGAATCCGATGTAACCGGTTCCCGTCTGTGAAATTACTCGCAGGCCGGCTCCTGTCACCCCCAGGTCCTGCCTGGACCAGCTGCTATTTACATTTTAATTTGATGTGAGAGGCTGATAGATTTTTAAAACACCACAAGACAGCTCTGCTTCCTCACTCCCCCGTTTCACCCCGAGCAGCCACAGACTTTCTGAGCAACCCCCAGGATTGGGGATGGAGTTCTAGGGCCCCTAGACCCTGCCATGGGGATTATAAACTCTGCACCTACTCGGCCCCTCCTTTATCGCTCCAGCTTCCCTCTTCTCTGGGATCCCACCCATAAGCTGGGGTGGGCTGATCTTTGCAGTTTACAGAACACCAGAACATCCTTTATCAGGAGCTTCATTCCTGTTAAGGAGGTAGCCTGGGGGCTTTTAGGAGGAAATGGAGGCTCAGAGAGGCTAAGTGTTTTGCCTAAAGTCACACAGCCGGTGAGCGGCAAGAAGCAGCAGCCCCAAGTCCCCTGACAATTCACCAGCGCCTTTTCCTCTGCTTTCATCCAGCCTTCTCCTTCTGCCTGGTGGACTATTCTCCCACCTTGGGCTTTGTCCCAGAAGTAGGAAGCTGGGTGGGAATGACACGATGTGGAGGAGTCCTGCGGGCAGTGCAGGAGGCTGAGAACTGAAGGGCTGGGCCGGTGGGGCAGGAGGCCAGTCCAGGGCCAGCTGGGGCTGGGGGCAGGAGTTAGGGGGTCGGTGAGTCGGGCCTTCTCTGTCTCTGTCCCCCTCCCTCTCTTCCGCCTGATGATTGGAGCTCAGCTGGTGTTTCTGACAGTCCCCGAGTCACCAGGGAGGGAAGATTCAGTAAGGAATACCCAAAGGAGGAGTGCAGTGTGTTCAGGAAGCAGGACGTGGAAGAGGAAGGGCATGAATGCCACCAGCTGTTGGGAGAGGCCTGATAAAATGGGAAAGAGGTGTGGAATGTTGCATTCCAAAAGGAAGCCTGGGGTACTTCTTAACCCCATTCGTGGGCACCAGTGTATGATAATCCTAGAAGTTCACATTATTTCAGGCTTACTATTTGTAGGCACTATTCTGTATTCCTTTACATGCGGTAACTCATTTAATCCTCAGAACAACCCTGTTTTTATTCCCACTTTACAGATGGGGAAACTGAGGCTTAGAGAAGTCAATTGCCCAAGGCCACACAGCTAGTAGGCAGCAGAGCCAGGATTCAGGGCATCTGTGGTTTTAGCCATGATGTGACACTGGTCAGAGAAGGGCAGGAGGCAGGAGAGCAGAATGGGGGTGCAAAGAGTCCAGCTTCTCTGAAGAGAAATGCAGCCAAACTGGGGGTGAAGCAGATTGGTCTGGGAACCCGGACACCAAGGTGTTAGGCTGTTCTGCTCTTCTAGGTGGGTGGCCTGGGGGGAGGGGGTTGAGGAGCTTTTCACAGGGTCTGAGGGAAGAACCCTAGTGCTGGATGACCCTCCTCTTCCAGCCCCATGCAAGTGGATATCCCTCTGGTCCCTCCTCCGCCTCAGGCAGGACAACCTCAAGGCCGATAAGGTTGGAAGAAGGGCAGTGAAGTCATGGTGTTCTTCACCAACCTTAAGGACGGGACTTCTGAGAGTCCTTCTGAGAGTCTAACCTAAATCTCTCCAAGAGTCTTGTAGAGTTCTTTGCTAAAAAGGATGCTTTCTCTGGCACGCTAAAATGCTTTTCTGGATGTCCTCCTCCTTGCCTTTGGGAGAGGCTTTTCCAGGGGACAGCGTGTGCCCTGAAGGCTCTAGAGAGCTCTGCACACCACCTTGCCATGGGAGGAGGGAACCTCCCAGCTCAGAGGCTCTCATCTCCTTTTGTTTCCGAAAGGATTACAGGCACCCATCTGAGGTGAGTGGGCCCCTCCTTCTCCCCAACTCAGCCCACTCCCCTCCCTCCCTCCAAAGGCTTGTGTCTCTGCTCCTTGTTTACAAGACCCTGACAAGAACCACAGCCCTGTTTGGCAGTGTGAGATAAGCTGCCACAAAGGGGCATTGTTGGCATCTGGGGTGGTTGCCTGGGGAGGGACGGGGTGGGTGGGAGAAGCTCTTTGCGCTCAGCCCTGGCAGCCGCTCCAGGCTTCCCCTGGGGAAGGGCTGGTGTTGGGGGTGCCTTCTGGTGCCTGCTTTGTTTTTTCCTTCTTAAAGAGCCAGGGCCTAGCGTTGTTAATTTGATTGCACCCACTTCGGCTTCTTGTCTTCCCTGATTAGCCAAGCTCCACCTGAAGTATGAGATTAATTCAAATTGCATGGAAGCAATCAGCCTCGGCTCTGAGAGCTGGTGGGGAGGTGCCAGGGGACCCTAGCTGTCCACTGCCCGTGTACGTGGGGAGCAGAACTGACAAACAGTGTATGTGTGAAGGGGGTGGGACGCGGGTCACGGACAACTATGGGGTCTTTGAGACTTGGACGGCAGCCCTGTTTCTGCTGCACGGTGGGCCCAGCTGAGACCCTGAAACTCACCAGGTCTTGCTTTCTCCAGCCATAAAATGGATGAGTCAGTCCCTCTCTTGACTGCTTGCCAAGGAGCATAAGCACAGGGTCGGGGCCCGGGAGGTGGGGGCAGTATTCTCACATGAGGGTGGGACTTGGTCCTCCACTGCCTCTGGTCTTCTACTCTGCCCAGAATCTCAGAAAAGTGATAGTAATAATGAAAACAGCTAATGTCTATTGAATGCTCATTATGTGCCATGCACCCTGGTTAATGCTTTACATGAATTATTTCATTAAATCCACCCCCCAACCCTAGGAGGTGGGTCGTATTTTTATCCCCATCTTAGAGATGAGAAAACACTCAACTCTGAAATGACCCTGAATATCAGAATCCTTTCAGAGACAAAAGGAGATACCACCATCTTTCTTTAATTACTTGGAAGGTAGTATTTAGGGGTCATTGCTGTGAATACCCTAGAGCTGCGGTCACCAAACTTTTTCTGCAAAGGACCCACAGTACATGTCTTAAGCTTCGCAGGCCATAGGTCTCTGTTTCAACGACTTAACTCAGTGGCTGTAGCTCAAAAGCAGCCATGGACAATAGGATACGAAGAATGGGCATGGCTGGGCTCCAGCAAAACAGGTGGCTGGCTGGATATGGCCCTTGGTCAGTTTGCTGACCACTGCTCTAGGGTTAGTGCACAGGAGAAGCTTGGCTTGTCGACTCTCGACAAAGAAGGAGTCTCTGTTAGGAGGCTGGTTGCATTCAGACAAGGGCAGTTGTAGGATATTGGAAAGGAGAGCACTTCAGCTTCCAGAGGTCTGGAAAGCATGCAGTTATGGATAATAAATCACTGGGCTTGGGGACTGTTGTGGTTTGAATTGTGTCCCCCAAAAAGATATGTCCAGTCCTAGGTCCTGGTACTAAGGCAGGAGATAGATGGGCCCCAGGCTGAACTGTTTCTCTCCTGTGGACAGAAACTCCATAATAGCAGAAACTCCATAAAAGCAGGATGATGGAGGAGGCTGGGCCCTGCCCAGATGGAAGATAAGAGACCACATATTCCTCATTCTTGAAATCAAGGAGACCTCCCCAACTGCACATGCACAGAAAGGCTCCATGGAGGTCAAAAAGGGAAGGGGTGCCACCCCATAGTAAGTGATGACAGCTACCCATAGGCCTCTTCACTAGAATCCATCTTGGCTAAGAGATGCACACGCACACAGGGGAGGACCCTGAGATCAACCAAATACGGACTCAGAACCAGACAAAGCAAGATGACTGGTCAAAGGAAACCCAGAAGAAATGCCACACAAAAGTGATTTAAACTGCCACGAGTGAGCAACTCTCTCTCTCTACGCCCGCCCATGTGTCTATCCACACGTACTGTACTCTTTTTCCTCCTCATAAACACTTTACTTGCTTCGCTACTTTCCGTCTCTGTGTGGAAATTCATTTCTTCATAGCTGACAGGCCAGGGCCTTGTCGCTGGCCACTGGTCCCTGGTGGTCTGGTGGCTAGGATTCAGCGCCCTCACTGCCGCTGCCCGACCTCAATCTCTGGCCGGGAATCAAAATCCTGCTTCAAGTTGCTGCAGGCCGAGGCCACAGGAGATCAGGACCTGTGGATGTGACCTTATTTGGAAATAGGATCTTTGCAGATGTAATTAAGGTATCTTACTGGAGTAGGATGGGCCCTTAGTCCAATATGACTGGTATCCTTTATAAGAAGGGGAAGGGAGGGCTTCCCTGGTGGCGCAGTGGTTGAGAGTCCGCCTGCCGATGCAGGGGACATGGGTTCGTGCCCCGGTCCAGGAGGATCCCACATGCCGCCGAGCAGCTGGGCCCGTGAGCCATGGCTGCTGAGCCTGCGCGTCCGGAGCCTGTGCTCCGCAACGGGAGAGGCCACAACAGTGAGAGGCCCGCGTACCGCAAAAAAAAGAAGGGGAAGGGAAACACACACAGAGGGAAGATGGTGTGAAGACACCCGGGGAGACAGAGGCAGAGACTGGAGGGATGCATCTACAATCCAAGGGATGCCAAGGATCGCTTGCAGCCCCCAGAAGAGGCAAGAAAACATGTTCCCTGAGAGCCTGAGGAGAGAGCACAGCCCTGCCAGCACCTTGATTTGGGATTTCTAGCCTCCCAGAACTGTGAGAGAATACAGTTCTGTTCTTTAAGTCACCCAGTTTGTGGTTCTTTGTTACAGGGGCCCTAGGGAACGAATACAAGGTTGCAGTGTGTGACAGAAATTCCCTGTGCAGGGTTTCCAGGAGGACAGCCACAGCCTGTCCCCATGGAGCTGGAGGGGGCTTCCTGAGGTGGGAGGTCGTGGGCTTTACCCTCTCTGCTCTGTGGGGAGCCCACTCCCGTTACACCCCCAGTGCCACAGACAAGCTGGCAGCAGGCGAGCAGCAGCAGGAGTGTGCCCGGGCCACAGTGCCCTTCCCTGCAACTTCCACCCCAGCACCTGGCCCTGGGATGCACACCCGCTGCCCATGAACAGGGCAAGCAGGAGAAAGTTTTCTCCGAATCTCGACTTTGCCAGGTCTCAAGTCTCCTCAGACCTGAGAGGCCCATGTGGGAGCCTGACGGTGTCCTGAGGACTGGGAGGGGATGGGGTCAGGGCTTGGGCTGCCGGGGAAAGCCCACCTGTGTCATCCTTCCCGGCCCAGGATAGGACAGCAGTTAGTCACACAATGACTCATGAGTCACCTGGCTAGGTGAGAGCTGTAGGGGTCACTGGGTCCAGCACACTCCTCTGAGTAGAAATCTGGGCAGAAAGGCAGCCAGGGTTCGGCTGAGTCAGGGCACTCCCAGCACGAAGCAAACATGTCATCTCTCCACTCCCTTTTTTTTTTAAAAATAATTTGAAAAATACATATTTATTTGGTTGCCCTGGGTCTTAGTTACGGCTCGCTGGCTTCTTAGTTGTGGCGTGCGAACTCTTAGTTGTGGCATGCGTGTGGGATCTAGTTCCTGGATGAGGGATCGAACCCGGGCCCCCTGCATTGGGAGCGCAGAGTCTTACCCACTGCGCCACCAGGGAAGTCCTGCCACCTCCTTCATTGTTATTGGTGGCACCGTCATACTTATCCCTTAGCCTGGAGCCCTTGACTCTCCCCCATCCTTTTGCCCAGTCCATCATCTGGGCTGGCACCTGTTCCTTCTCAGCGACTCAGGCTCCCCCTTTCTCTCCATTCCCTGCTCAAGACCCGAGGAGCACATCCAGACTTCGGCGCCACCATCCATCCCCTCATCCCCAGCCCTCCTATCAGAGGTCCTCCCCACTGCCTCCCACACCTTGCACCTGCCCGCCCTCCTTTCTTCCCTTTGTCGATCTAAACCTTACCTATTCCTAAGGTTCCACCCAAGTCCTGCTCCCCTAGAAAGCTCTGTCTGACCATGTCTGTCCACACTGGGATTTTCCTTCTCAAACCCAACACTGCACGTGTAACCCCAGACCTTTTTATTTTTTTAAAAAAATTTCCAGTCTGGATGATTTGTATTTATTAAAGTGAATATAGCAAGATTTAAGTGTACAAAATCAATGCAAAAAAATGTGTTTTTTTTTCCTATTAGTATAAACAATCAGAAAATGAACCGGACCTTTTAGCACGCTATCTTGCCTCGCTTCCTGAAGGTTAGTGCCAGCTTCCTAACTAGTTTGTAAGCACCCTGAGGGCAGGGGTGGTGACTTACTCTTGCTGTTCTCTCTTTCTCAGACTTTGAGGCCACGTTGGGCACATAGGGGCTTCTCAGGAAGTACATGTTTATGGCTTGACCGATCCAATAATTTATTCCGCCCCTGCCATTCAGAGGGGCTTTGATCACAACCGGGGGAGCAGTTCTGGGCTCCCCACTTATGGCAGGGTCTGGAGGCACTAATGTAGCTCTTGGCCTGTCTGCATTTTCTTATCTAGTAAACCGAGGCATCCAGTGATAGCCCTGACTCCCTTGTGCCTCGAAATTACCGGCACATTTTCCTTGGTTGGCAAGTACAATGAGTGTAATTTTGTTATTAACATCCAGATCTGCTGGAGCTGAATGTAGGGAAAGCCTTGGATGACCCCTTAGAGCCCAGATCCATCTGGAAGGTCTGCCATGCTCACGGTCATGGGGACTGACTGTAGGGGTGACGGTGGAGTGGTGGTGATGCGCTTTGTGCCACCAAAGCCTCTAAGAAAGACGTAAGGGCCCAGATGAGGGCGTGGGACAGGAGCTTTCAAACTGGGAATGCAGGTTGCACAGGCAGGTTCATTCCTGTCCCTTCACTAAAATCTCTCCTGCTGTCAGGGGACCTGGCTTGCTGTGATGATGAGAGGGGGTGGGACTGGGTTGGGGGGTTGTTTCACATGGAGACGTTTTTCTTCCTACCTTAAAACCTTTGTACAAAGGTCCCTTTGGGGGCTGGGTTTGGATGTGACATAACTTGCTCCGATGATACTGTTTGCCTTTGGAGGTCAGTATGATCTCCCATGTTTCTCTGATTTAGACTTGCTTTTTTAAATAAACCCCTAAAACACTAAAGCCTCCAGCTTCTGAAAGATAGCTTCTGGAACTGTGATCACACTCCCTGCCAGGTCTGCACTGGCACAGCAAATGTCACCCACTCGTTGAGCTCTGTTAATGACTTGGGGGCTGAGGGAGAGGGAGAGAAGAGTCATGACTCCTCTGAGCACAGGAGCAGACTGAGTCCCAGGGAGAGGGAGTGACTGACCCCAGTTCACCCGGAAGCAGTGGGGGACATGGGGGACAAGAGAGCAGGACTCTCATCTCCCTGGTCAAGGCCTTTCTGTTCCCTAAGGCTTCTACTCACTTTGGCCTCCCTGGGTCCTACATAGGGCAGGGGAGCCCAAGGTGGCCCATGGCTTGACTTCCTGGCCAGGGCTCAGTGGGGGCTGCAGGAGGGAGCCTGGCCTGGTGACAGGATGCATCCAGCCTGGTCTAGAAAGGGAGCTGTGGGCTCTGGGCGGCCATGTCCTTTGGTTGGAGACTCCTTGCCCTGTGGGAAGGGTGGGTGCTGAGGAGGGCAGAAGAGGCCCTCTAGAGCAGGAGCCCCAGTCACCAGGCCTAAGGGAGGTGCTGCTTCTGTCTGATAAGGAGGACATTCCTTTGGGCAAATTTGAAATTAGGACCACCTCAGGTCATCGGATACACAGCTATCTTTCCAAGGTTTTGCATCCTGACCTCTGCACCAGTGGTCAACCACTGGTGGGTGACCTGGTTGACCCAGGCCCGGGGCTTTCTTCCACCAGGCTGGACCCCCCCTTCCCCATTCCCCCAATCTCCACTTGGCTCCTCCTCTCCTCCCTCCTGAATTCTGTGACTCTGGAGTTGCCTGTGCTCTGGAGGGCTCTTCGATCTGGCTTTAATTGGTCTGACATTTTGCTCAACAAACAAATCAAAACTCAGATCAAACAAAGAGCCCTTATGGGTTTAATTGGCCAAGTGCTTTGCCTTGGCCCCATCACTGGAGATTTCACAGAGTGGAGAGGAGTCTGGGGGATGCAATAGGACCTATCTAATCAGGTAACCTGCAGCACAAGGGGGCTGCTGAGTCCTGTACAGTAGTGGCATCAAAACACAGCCAGCAAGATAGCCTCATCCACCAGAGGGCAGACAGCAGAAGCAAGGAGAACTACATTTCTACAGCCTGTGGAAGGAAAACCACATTCACAGAAACATAGACAAAATGAAAAGGCAGAGGACTTTGTACCAGATGAAGGAACAAGGTAAAACCACAGAAAAACAACTAAATGAAGTGGAGATAGGCAACCTTCCAGAAAAAGAATCCAGAATAATGATAGTGAAGATGATCCAGGACCTTGGAAAAAGAATGGAGGCAAACATTGAGAAGATGCAAGAAACATTTAACAAAGACCTAGAAGAATTAAAGAACAAACACCTAGAAGAATTAAAGAACAAACAAACAGAGATGAACAATACAATAACTGAAATGAAAATACACTAGAAGGAATCAATAGCAGAATAACAGAGGCAGAAGAACGGATAAGTGACCTGGAAGACAGAATGGTGGAATTCACTGCCGTGGGACAGAATAAAGAAAAAAGAATGAAAAGAAATGAAGACAGCCTAAGAGACCTCTGGGACAACATTAAACACAACAACATTCGCATTAAAGGGGTCCCAGAAGGAGAAGAGAGAGAGAAAGGACCCGAGAAAATATTTCAAGAGATTATAGTCGAAAACTTCCCTAACATGGGAAAGAAAATAGCCACCCAAGTCCAGGAAGCACAGAGAGTCCCAGGCAGGATAAATCCAAGGAGAAACAAGACACATATTAATCAAACAGACAAAAATTAAAGACATAGAAAAATTATTGAAGGCAACAAGGGAAAAACGACAAATAACATACAAGGGAACTCCCATAAGGTTAACAGCTGATTTCTCAGCAGAAACTCTACAAGCCAGAAGGGAGTGACACGATATATTTAAAGTGATGAAAGGGAAGAACCTACAACCAAGATTACTCTACCCGGCAAGGATCTCATTCAGATTTGATGCAGAAATCAAAAGCGTTACAGACAAGCAAAAGCTAAGAGAATTCAGCACCACCAAACCAGCTCTACAACAAATGCTAAAGGAACTTCTCTAAGTGGGAAACACAAAGAAGAAAAGGATCTACAAAAAAAAAAAAAAAAACCCATAACAATTAAGAAAATGGTAATAGGAACATACATATTGATAATTACCTTAAACGTGAATGGATTAAATGCTCCAACCAAAAGACACAGGCTTGCTGAATGGATACAAAAACAAGACCCATATATATGCTGTCTACAAGAGACCCACTTCAGACCTAGGGACACATACGGACTGAAAATGAGGGGATGGAAAAAGATATTCCATGCAAATGGAAATCAAAAGAAAGCTGGAATAGCTATACTCATATCAGATAAAATAGACTTTAAAATAAAGAATGTTACAAGAGACGAGGAAGGACACTACATCATGATCAAGGGATCAATCCAAGAAGAAGATATAACAATTATAAATATGTATGCACCCAACATGGAGCACTTCAATACATAAGGCAACTGCTAACAGCTATAAAAGAGGAAATCAACAGTAACACAAAAATAGTGGGGGACTTTAACACCTCACTTACACCAATGGACAGATCATCCAGACAGAAAATTAATAAGGAAACACAAGCTTTAAATGACACAGTACACCAGATAGATTTAATGGATATTTACAGGATATTCTATCCAAAAAGAGCAGATTACACTTTCTTCTCAAGTACACACGGAACATTCTCCAGGATAGATCATATCTTGGGTCACAAATCAAGTCTCGGTAAATTTAAGAAAAATGAAATCATATCAAGCATCTTTTCCGACCACAACACTATGAGATTAGAAATGAATTACAGGGAAAAAAACGTAAAAAACACAAACACATGGAAGCTAAACAATACGTTACTAAATAACCAAGCGATCACTGAGGAAATAAAAAAATACCTAGAGACAAATGACAACGAAAACACGATGATCCAAAACCTATGGGATGCAGCAAAAAGCAGTTCTAAGAGGGAAGTTTATAGCAATACAAGTCTACCACAAGAAACAAGAAAAATCTCAAATAAACCTTTTGGTGTAAGGTTAGATTACACCTAAAGGAACTAGGGAAAGAAGAACAAACAAAACCCAAAGTTAGTAGAAGGAAAGAAATCATAAAGATCAGAGCAGAAATAAATGAAATAGAAACAAAGAAAACAATAGCAAAGATCAAGAAAACTAAAAGCTGGTTCTTTGAGAAGATAAACAAAATTGATAAACCATTAGCCAGACTCATCAAGAAAAAGAGGGAGAGGATTCAAATCAATAAAATTAGAAATGAAGATGGAGAAGTTACAACAGACACTGCAGAAATACAAAGCATCCTAACAGACTACTACAAACAACTCTATGCCAATAAAATGGACAACCGGGAAGAAATGGACAAATTCTTAGAAAGGTATAACCTTCCAAGACTGAACCAGGAAGAAATAGAAAATATGAACAGGCCAATCACAAACAATGAAATTGAAACTGTGATTAAAAATCTTCCAACAAACAAAAGTCCAGGACCAGATGGCTTCTCAGGTGAATTCTATCAAACATTTAGAGAAGAGCTAACACCCATCCATCTCAAACTCTTCCAAAAAATTGCAGAGGAAGGAACACTCCCAAACTCATTCTATGAGGCCACCATCACCCTGATACTAAAACCAGACAAAGATACTACAAAAAAAGAAAATTACAGATTGTTATCACTGATGAATATAGATGCAAAAATCCTCAACAAAATACTAGCAAACAGAATCCAACAACACATTAAAAGGATCATACACCATGGTCAAGTGGGATTTATCCCAGGGATGCAAGGATTCTTCAATATATGCAAATCAATCAATGTGATACACCATATTAACAAATGGAAGAAGAAAAACCATATGATCGTCTCAATAGATGCAGAAAAAGCTTTTGACAAAATTCAACACCCATTTATGATAAAAAAACTCTCCAGAAAGTGGGCATAGAGGGAACCTACCTCAACATAATAAAGGCCATATATGACAAACCCACAGCAAACATCATTCTCAACGGTGAAAAACTGAAAGCATTTCCTCTGAGATGAAGAACAAGACAAGGATGTCCACTCTCACCACTATTATTCAACATAGTTTTGGAAGTCCTAGCCACGGCAATCAGAGAAGAAAAAGAAATAAAAGGAATACAAATTGGAAAAGAAGAAGTAAAACTGTCAGTGTTTGCAGATGACATGATACTATATATAGAGAATCCTAATGATGCCACCAGAAAACTACTAGAGTTAATCAACGAATCTGGTAAAGTTGCAGGATACAAAATTAATGCACAGAAATCTCTTGCATTTCTATACACTAACAATGAAAGATCAGAAAGAGAAATTAAGGAAACAATCCCATTCACCATGGCAACAAAATGAATAAAATACCTAGGAATAAACCTACCTAAGGAGGTAAAAGACCTGTACTCAGAAAACTATAAGATGCTGATGAAAGAAATCAAAGATGACAAAAACAGATGGAGAGGTATACCATGTTCTTAGATTAGAAGAGTCAATATTGTGAAAATGACTCTACTACCCAAAGCAATCTACAGATTCAGTGCAATCCCTATCAAATTACCAGTGACATTTTTCACAGAACTAGAACAAAAAATCTTAAAATTTGTATGGAGACTCAAAAGACCCCGAATACCCAATGCAGTCTTGAGGGAAAAAAAAACAGAGCTGGAAGAATCAGACTCCCTGACTTCAGACTATACTACAAAGCTACAGTAATCAAGAGAATATTGTACTGGCACAAAAACAGAAATATAGATCAATGGAACAGGATAGAAAGCCCAGCGATAAACCCACGCACCTATGGTCAGCTAATCTATGACAAAGGAGGCAAGGATATACAATGGAGAAAAGACAGTCTCTTCAATAAGTGGTGCTGGGAAAACTGGACAGCTACATGTAAAAGAATGAAATTACAACACTCCCTAACACCATACACAAAAATAAACTCAAAATGGATTCGAGACCTAAATGTAAGACTGGACACTATAAAACCCTTAGAGGAAAACATAGGAGGAACACTCTTTGACATAAATCACAGCAAGACCTTTTTTGACCCACCTCCTAGAGTAATGGAAATAAAAACAAAAAATAAACAAATGGGACCTAATGAAACTTAAAAGCCTTTGCAAAGCAAAGGAAACTACAACCAAGATGAAAAGACAACCCTCAGAATGGGAGAAAGTAGTTGCAAGCTAATCAATGGACAAAGGATTAATCTCCAAAATATATAAACAGCTCATGCAGCTCAATATTAAAAAAACAAACAAACCAATCCAAAAATGGCCAGAGGACCTAAATCGACATTTTTCCAAAGAAGACATACAGATGGCCAAGAAGCACATGAAAAGCTGCTCAACATCACTAATTATTAGAGAAATGCAAATCAAAACTACAATGAGGTATCGCCTCACACCAGTTAGAATGGGCATCATCAGAAAATCTACAAACAACAAATGCTGGAGAGGGCATGGAGAAAAGGGAGCCCTCTTGCACTGTTGGTGGGAATGTAAATTGTTACAGCCACTATGGAGAACAGTATGGAGGTTCCTTAAAAAACTAAAAATAGAACTACCATATGACCCAGCAATCCCACTATTGGGCATATACCCAGAGAAAGCCATAATTCCAAGAGACACATGCACCCCAATGTTCACTGCAGCACTATTTACAATAGCCAGGTCATGGAAGCAACCTAAATGCCCATTGACAGACGAATGGTTAAGGAAGATGTGGTACATATGTACAATGGAATATTACTCAGGCATAAAAAGGAATGAAATTGGGTCATTTGTAGAGACGTGGATGGATCTAGAGACTGTCATACAGAGTGAAGTCAGTCAGAAAGAGAAAAACAAATATCGTATATTAACGCATATATGTGGAACCTAGAAAAATGGTAGAGATGAACTGGTTTGTAGGGCGGAAATCGAGACACAGATGTAGAGAACAAGCATATGGACACCAAGGGGGTAAGTGGCGGGGTTTGGGGTGGGTGGTGGTGGGATGAACTGGGAGATTGGGATTGACATGTATACACTGATATGTATAAAATAGATAACTAATAAGAACCTGCTGTACAAAAATAAAATAAAATAAAATTCAAATATTCAAAAAAAAAAAAGAAAAAAAACCCTCAAGAAACACAAAAAACAAAAAATAACACAGCCAGCCCCTTGCAACCTGGACTAAGCAGGCTTTCTTTGTACCTGCCTCTCGGTGAAGCATTCTCTTTGAAGATGCTGTATTTTCTCCCCCACGTGTCAATTGGAGGACGGATTGCCTCTTTCTCCTTTTGGTCATTATCTCTCTTTTATTTAAATTTTACTTTGTAACAGGGAGATAAAAGGTAGCTCTGTGGATGTAGTATTTTCTTCTGTTAATTACATTTATTTTTCAACCGAGTTCTGGGAGGCGATCTGGTGTCCTGATAGGACCATGCACACAGCTAGAATCATAGATTGTCTGAGCTTGGCAGGGACCTTTGGTTCAGCTATGACTAGATTCTAGTCCAGGCCTCTTATTGTACAGATGGGGAAACTGAGGCCCAGAGAAGGGAAGGAATGGCTCGCAGATACGGAGCCAGTGAGTTGGAGTCGGGACCTGCAACCACTCTTCTCTCTCTTGCTCTGCGCTCTCTCTACCAAACTGTGAGTCCACAGAGGCAAGCTCCTGTCTCAGCTGGGACGGTATCACCCAATGACCTTGATCCAGCACCTTCCCTTCCCTGGGAAGGAGCTATTGTCCACCAACCTCACAGGCAAGGTACGGGCTTTGCAAATTGTCCAGTGCTGAGCGTTGTGCTATGACAGTGGTTAGGCTGGGCTGTGTGCTCAGGCACTCAAGGGCTCAGCACCACCCGCGCTCTCGGGGTCAGGGAGGAGTGGGGACCAATCGGGACTGGATGGTTGCTAACACGGGTGTCCAGGGGCTAGGAAAGACGTTTGCTCCCTTTAACAAACTCTTAGAAATCTGGGGCCTCGAGGAAAGCAATTCTCCAAGAACAACCTCTGGAATCCCAACCGCCATCAGACCCCTGAGCTTCCGGAACTCTGGTTTGCTGCCTGATATTGAGAGTCAACACTGCATAAAAAGAAAACATTTCGCTTCCAAAACCCATAAGCACCTCACAGGTATTCTCCCTGTCCATCCTCCCTTCATTCTCCACCAGACACCCTAAGTTCCCCCTTCATCTGATGACACCCATGGCCTTGCCTGCCTCCATGCTCTTGCTATATATTTTGTCCTCATCCTGGAATGGAATGACCTTTGCTTCTATTGGTTCTTGTCAGAATCCTTCTCATCCTTCAAGTCCTACTTAGTGACTGTTGCTTTTGTGGAGCTTTTCTTGGCTTTCCCTTGTTGGCTCTGCAAATTAAAACTGATTACTCCATCCCTGATTCTCTCTGTGTCACATTGTTTGTGGCTTTTTAAGGCACTTATCGCTTTGTGTGTTATAGTTATTTTGGGTATATGTCTATCTCCTCTTCAAGATCCTAAATTTCCTGAGAATAGCAACTCCATTTTATCCAGCACTAGATTTTCAGCACCTAAAACTAATGATTGCTAATGATTATTGAATGTGTATTTGGTGCCAGGTACTGTGTTAATTGCTGTAAGTGCGGGTCTCACTTGAATCTTACCAGTGAGTAAATAGCATTATATTTCCAAACTTACAGAGGAGGAAATTGGGGCTTACAGAGATTGCTGTCCAAGATCCCACAGCTATCAAGTGGCAGAGCTGGGATTTGAACCCAGGTCTCTCTGGTTCTAAAGTCTGTGCTCTAATCCACAGAGTTTTATGGACTATGTAGTGAGTGCCCAGTGAGCATCTGTTGAGTTATCACTGGAAACTGTCAGGGTCAATGGTTCCCAACAGAGGGCAACCACAAATGTCCAATTTGACACTTGAATGCTTTTTATGATGTATATCCCTTTGATACATTTACTCTCATACTTCTACTTGGCTAAAGCGGGGATTAAGGTCAGTTTGCCTTCTGAGAGGTCACACAAGTGTGAGGTCTGACAAGGTGGAACCGTATAGGGTCAACGTTTTCCTGAGTGTGTTAGGGGCATCAAGGAAAGCCGTGCAGTTGGCTTTGTAAATGGCAGGTCTTTCTGTAGCTGGCCTTGCGGGTGGCGGTGGGGGGGGGGGAGTGCTGGTGGTGTGGGCTGTCTGAGATGGACTGAGGGATGACCAGGAAGGGCTTAGCCCTGGCAAGCCCATCTGTGACCCACGGGCCCAGGTCCTGTGGGTCCTTCCCTATCTACCTGCGCCTACCTGGAGGAGGTGGGAGAGGTAGAGGGAGAATGAAGGAGCAAAAGGTCAGAGCAGGCAGGGGGAAGGATGTCCTAGAGGAGGAGCCGAGGGTCGGTTACCTGAAGCAGTGTGCCCCCCCCCATCACCAAAGTGTCCCATTGTCACAGGAGCCCCTTCTGGCAACCAGATGCTGGGTGGAATGATTCAGGCTGGTACTGAAAAACAGTCAGACTCTCCAACCCCAGGCAGAGGCCCCAGCCGTGCTCAGCGCTCCACACCGACTGCCCTCAGGCCTCAAATTCCTCCTCCTCTCCTGCTGGCATTTGGGGCGGCACAGGGGCCTCTAGCAGGGCTGGCAGGTCACTGGGGAGAGCGGGGCTGGAATGGAAGGAGGCGTTTGTGACAGAGAAAGTTGTGCAAGGAAAGGGTCATCCGAGGGGGCACACGTGGGGGAGGGTTTGGAGACCCCGAGTGTGCAGAGCGTGTGGGAGGGGGCCCAGCTGGAAAGCAACCTGTGGGGGAGGGCCGTGTGAGGGGGGATGCTGCGTGAGCCGCTCGGAGAGACTGTGTCACAGGCAGCCGATGAGGGGGGCGCGGCGAGTGGGAGAACATGAGCCGGAGGTGTTTGTGAGACAAAGCAGAGGAAGGGAAGGCGTGCGCCTGCGCCTCACTATGGAAGGAAGCAGGGCAAAGTGACCAGGTGGCTGGAATGAGGACAAGGGGGAAGACGGAAGGAACAAGGTCCAGGTGCTGCCCACAAGTGAGGACAAGTAGTGCGGAGCTCCCATCATCCCTTGGGAAGAGGGGCCAGAGGTGGACGCTACTGCGAGCGTGGTGGCTGAGTGTGTGACTTGGTGCTGCACGTGTTCACGAGGCTGCCCGGGATTTACGAGATGTGTGCTCGTAGCTGCTGCCTGGGTCGTGAAGTGAGGATGGCACCGAAAAATGCAGGTCCAGAGGGGAGAAGCGAATTGCCCAGGATGCCCCAGGACATCAGGGACAGGCCGACGTGAACTGGGTCACCTTGCACACAGCCCACCTCCTGACCCCTGCGTCTCCCTTCACCCACATCCACCTCAGTGCCACAGAGAAGCCACAGGCCACAAAGACACCGCCACGCTTGCCCAGTAGAATCCTCTAACTTAGAGAAAAAGGGCAAAGACCAAAAGAAAAAATAAAAGCCTGAGAGCTTGGGCTCTTTTCTCCCGCTGACGGTGGGGAGATAAGGATCAAATACCAAGGACAGCGATAGTTGCACGAGGTGCCTACTATTCCTCTTGCCTCATGCAGGCAGAATTAGCAAAGTTCTCCCCGGCTGAGGGATGTAGATTGATTGCCTGGTTTTATTAAGGACAAAGTGCTTTTTGATAGTGTGAGGGAAGAGCTCCCCAGGGCTGGGATTCCGGTGCCTGGAGCTTCCCGAGCATCGATCGATTGCTGGGGCTTCCCCGTCTTGTGCTGAGTGAGTGAGGCTTTGGCAAGCGATAAAGAAGCTATGATTCTTAAAGGCGGGGACTCCAGGGAGACGCTGGGCAGACCGCACACTGGGCACTGCTCTCAGCTGCCTTTCCTACACGTACCTTGGAGTGTCTCCCATTAAAAACAAAACTGGTGGCTAAATCTCTGACGGCCTACTGGGTGCCAGTTACCATACTGGTTGCGTTATCCATGTCATCTGACTTACTCTTGATACAAAACATAACAGGTAAGGAGCTCTCTTGACCCTCCTTTTGTACATCAGGAAAATGAGATACAGAGGCCAAGGAAACCCATTAGAGGTCACTGTAATTACCACACGGCACCCATATTCACAGTTGGCTTGGGCAGATGCTAAAACTCAGGCTCTTACTGCTGTTCTCCGTGGCCCATGGTCTGTTTCATGACAAAGGGCCAGACACTGTCTTGACATGATTCCTGGGGGCTCACTATACAGACCCCTAAGAGCGTAAAGGGATAGGCTCGTCCAGTAGGAATGTCTGTGTGTGACTTAACAGAACTCAGGGATATTCTAGACTTCAACGTCATTGATTCCAGCTCTAGGTCTGGGGATTTAGAAGCCAGAGATATGGTACTGAACTAGAGTGAGTTTTATTGCTCTTTTGGCTTTTCCAAAGCTTCTTCCCCTTTCCATGATCTGTTCCTGTGTTATTTATGATGATTTGGGGAGCTGAGTGGGCTGGGAATGAACCCCTAGCACAGGTGAGGAAAGGAACCTAGAAACGTGAAATCACTTGCCCAAAGCCAGGAAGCTCATCAGACGGATGTGGAATTGGAACCCAGGATTTCTGCCCATAGGCCTATCTCCTACATCGCATACATGGTCTCCTTCTTGCTAAGCCACAAACAGGTTATACACTAGCAGGTGTACATTAAATAAAAGAAAGAACTTGTTTGATATGACTATTCAGATGGAATTGCCAACCTACAGAGCAAAATAAATGGGCTGTCGTATGATACTGTGGTACAGCAAATCATGAGCTTATCGTGACTGGAGTGGAGTGAGCTGGGGCCATTTAGAGTGAGGCCACTGTTTTAGATGAGAGTGCTTTTGAATCCCCCATCAGAGGTTCCCAAGCCCACCTTTGTCTAGGCATCCTTCCTGCCTTCCCTTCACAGAAGGAGCAATGGAAACCAAATGGGGAGGCAGGGTGAGTGCAGAGATGGGCCTTGGTCTATGATCAGGGGGTGTTTGGAGGGTTGCACGGGGGCAAGACTCACTCTTAACGGTGAGGAACATGGACTTGCTGATGTCGGTGCCCACGCCGTTGCTGGCCTGGCAGAGGTAGTAGCCGATGTCCTCTTCCAGGACGTGGCGGATCAGTAGCGAGCTGTTGGGCAGGATCTGGATGCGGCCGGTGAGGGGCACTGGGTGGTACTGCTGGGGGTTCCCGCTCCCTGAAAGGAGGCGGCAGTTAGGAGGTCTGGTGTCTAGGCTGGGGAGGGTTGGAGTGCCTCAAGGAATGGCCCTGATACTTTTCTCTTGCTGACCTAGGGCCATTTTGTAGCATCCCCAAAGTGCTGGGAACTCACATAGTTCTTGTTTCCTGGGAAACAGGAAAGACCCTCACAGAAGGCTGACCCTGCCTCAGATCTGAGGTATGGAGTTGGGGGGCCTCAGCTCAATGCCCACCTTGGCACTGAGCTTCCTTTGGGCTGAATTCCTTGGAGGGGAAGAAAGAGTTATCTTTGGGCCACTTGGCAATAGGCAAAGGGAAGATTGAGCCCTCAAATGGCAGTTGCCTGATTGTAGGCAGTCAGGCCTGGGAAAGAAGCCAGCCATCCTCCAAGGGGGGCTTTGGATACCTCCTCCCATTGCCCCAGAGTCAGCCATGGACACAGTAAGGATAAGAGGTTGGCGCAGGGCTTAGTCAGAAACTGAATGCATCCTTGGGATGAAGTTGGGTTCCAAGAAGGACCGAGATCCCAGAATAGGTTTGACTGGTGAGAAGCAGGGGTCAATGAGACTCTGGGACCCTAGGGTGGGGTGGGGAGAGTTGGGGAGTATACTGAGTTCTAGGGTTGGAGGGGGGAGGGGAGAGGTCAATCTATGGGGACAAGAGGAAATCTGGAATTAGCATGACAGCTATTCCTGGTCCATAGACCCTTTAGGGGTAGCTGAGGATGACTTCCAGTTCAGGTATAGCCTGGGGTCCCCTTAAAGTTCAGAACCCAGGGCTAGGAGGCATGTGTAGAGACCAGGCCCAAATCACATTAGCATCCTCCCCACCCCATCCCTGGCCATGCTCAGAGATCCTGGCTGGCCAGAGGCTTACCCTTGGCATGCTTCCACATGACCTTGGGTGGGGGGTAGCCGTCCACCGAGCAGTTGAGCACACCAGCCTTGCCATAGATACCATCCTGGTTGTTGGGCTGCACCACGAATCGAGGGGGCACTGCAGAAAGAGGGAAGGTGGGGGAGGAACAGATCATCTCGGTCTCTGATAGGTTTTCTGGGGGCTTTGGGCACCTTCCATTCAATGTTAGCCCGGCCTGGACCATTATAAAGTTGGGAGCAGGCACCTCTGAACATCTGAAACCCAAGATGTTGAGAGCTTTTGCCAGTCGCATTGGGTTGGGAGCTGGGAATTCTGAGTGCCAATTCTGACTTCACCAGTGACCAACTGAGCCAGGGTCTTCTCCTCTCATGGCCTCAGTGTCCTGGCCTGGAGGGGAAGAGGTTTGAACCTCTTGATCTTTAAGGCCCCTGACAGAGTCAACTTTCTCTGAGCCCATGATTTAAACTTGAAATCTAGAGAGTGTTTTTAGCAGCAGACAGGGCTGGACCCTTCCTCCTCCCAACCTCGCTGGCCCGTCTCACTCACCACGCACGATGAGCTGGCGTTCCCTGCTCACGGTGGCCGCTGTGTTGCTGGCGATGCATGTGTAGTTGCCGTTGTGCTTGAGGGAGACGCTGGAGATCTGCAGGGAGCTCATGAATTCCTTGCTCTCGATGGTCACGCCCGAGCCTGAGATGATCACCTGTCCATCTTTCCTCCAGGTGATGCGGATGGGCATGTCCCCCGAGGACACCACGCAGGGGATGTAGAGCAGCTGGCCAATGGAGGCAGGCGGGAATTCGAAGGGCTGGATGAGAGGGGGCACTGGGAAGGCAAGGGGGGTGCTGCTGTCAGGCCCCCACTCTCCCCAGCCTGGCCAGCAGCATGCCCATCCCTGCCTGGCCTTCGGGCTCCTCCCAACCCTGCGGTGGGCTGTGAATAGAGTTCCATGGGCACTGGTGCCTGTTTTCCCATATATGCAGAATCTCCTGGGGTGCCCTGTCATTGTCCCCTGGCTCCCGTCCCTCTGCCCACCCAGGCCTGGATCTGCTGTCTCTGTTCAGGGCCTGGGCCGGACTGAACTAATCATGACCCTCAGATTTGTACTGGAACTTGAATGGTGATGACGCATGTGCTTCTTGACTCCTGTCTGCTTGCTGACACACTGCCCAGCTTTTAACCTGACTTCCCTGCCATTCCTCGGTGCCCCTGTGCTCACTGTCTCATCCCAGAGCTGAGTCTCCCAGATGCCTGGGGGCCTGGGATGGATGGATAGAGATGATGTGCCTCAGATGCTGAGGCTGTCCTTCATGTGCACCCCACAGCTGCTCATCTAAAGCCAGGCTGCTGTAGCCTGGTCTCCTCCTGTAGAGGTCTCGTCACCCACCCCATTGTCTTCATGCATCAGGACAGGCGAGAGGAAGCTCCCATCACTGGTTGTTTTCAGCTCTTTTATACATACCTCCCACCAATAATGTGATATGGGCTTCATTGTCCCCACTATACAGATGAGAAAACTGAGGTTCAGAGCAGAGAATTCATTTGCCTTAGATCATCCAGCTCATAAGAGGGGACTGTGGGATTTGAAACCTGATCTGTCTGCTCTCCAAGTCCAAGCTCTTTCTTATGCTACCTGGTTGCCTTGTTGAGAAAGCCCCAAACATGCCCAGACCAGAGACCCCTTTGTCTCATAAACAAGCTCCCCATGGGTGGCAGGAAAGAGCAGAGAGGGAGCCCTATCGTCTGCGAGATAACCAGTTGGTTAGACTCACCCAGCTAAACGTCATCCACATAGCCTCCACCGCCCAGAGATTTGGCCCTCCCCCTCTCCTACTGCCCACATCTCAGCCCCTGGGGGGGCCTGTCTGGAGCCTGAGCCTCTGCAAGAGGGATCCTCCTTTCTCAGCTCTGGCTAGAGCAACAGCCATTATCTTTATGATAACTCAATTAGGCCACAGTGACTTCCCCAGCAAGTGGGGGGAGAAGAGAGAGAAGGAGACAATCAGCTTAAGGAGGATGAGCACCCAGTAGATGAGATATCCTTTCTGCAGTCACATAATTAAATTACAAGGCTGTCCACAGTCCTCTGGCCTTCTCCCAGGCACCAGCCCCACCCCTCCTTGGAAGCTTGCTACTCTTCCCACCCAGAGTGGACACAGCAGGGGGTGAACCCTGAGGGGGGAAAAGGATAGGTGACATCATATGCATGCCCAAGGCACCCCAAGGATTTTCAGGGCTCAGTAGGAAGCGGCCCCTGTGAAGTGACCAGGTGTGGACAGGGCAAAACCCTTGGCAGCCCTTTGGATCTCTGGGGAAGTTCCTGGTCAAGAGTTCTAGGTCCAGAGGAAGTGATATTTAGAAGGGCTATTGCCCCCATGCCCTATGGGATGAGAGCAGGGGCCTTAGCTGACCTTCTCAATGTCACCTCCCACCTTACCCTTCACTCTGGCCATGGGGGCTCCATCGGTTTTCCATAAACACCCACAGCTCCGAAATTCAGCCCAGGCCTGGGTGAACACAGCTGGGCCCTGGGTGGAAATAACCACCATGTGTGCTCCGCCATGGCATGGGCCCAAATCCAGGTCCTCAGTCCAGCCAGGTTTTCTGGGGCTCTGGTCATTGTCTGGATGTCCCCACCCCCAAACTCTGGCTGCAGCTACTCCCTGGGCTGGGGCCTTGCCTCCAGTATTCTGAGTGGTTTGTGGGGCCTTGGATATCTCTAGAGAGATTTCTCTGGAACCCTGATTCTAGTAATGGCCCAATGCTCATTGCTGAGATTTCCCAGAGATTCCTCGCTGGGCTCTGCTGACCCTCCCACTGCCCTTTTTGGGGTACTTTGGTCAGATTGAGTCCTCTGGCCTCCTTGGACTTTTTGATGGAATTGTTGCAGAGACCCGGATCTGCCAGCCAGTTTGTCTCCTTAGCTTTAGCAGAACCAATTCTGGTCCAGTCTTCCTTCCCACAAAGACCCAAATCTAGAGCCCAGCAGGCCCCATGGGAAACTCCTCTCCATCCTTTCAGACCCCGCTCCAGTACCACCTCCTCTGTGAAGCCTGCCCTCCTCCTGCACAGCCCTGCAACACCTGGTTCACACCTTGATCATGGCACTCATCACATGCCGGTGGGGTATCTGTTTGCATTACCACCTTCCCTGGGTGTCTGGGAGTTCCTGCAGGGCAGTAACTAGGACTTATTTACCTGGCAAATTGTAGGAGGCCAATAAATGCTTGTCAGGTGAGTAAATGAATAAATATATGTCTGGATATCATTTCCTGGGTTGACCTTAGAAGTTTCCCTATGAGGTGGGCAAGGGGTAGGAAGAGCACAGGATGGGGGTTCATCCAGAAAAAGAGGGAGCTCTACCCTCTTCCTCAAGATGCTTATTTATGCTACAGAATTTTGGAGCTGGGAGCTTCTCCCTTGGTTCTTCCTGAGGTTCAGGCCCTTGCTAGCACCAGAGCTGGCTCCTTTAAGAGCCCTAGGGACATGGGGAGAGTCGTGGCAGTCATGAGGGCCTGCAGAGGGGAATGCGTGGGTCAAGCAAGGAGCTGGGGGGCTCTGCCTAGAGAGGAGAGGGCCTTGCCCCAGGGGTGGATGGCCAAGAGCTCCATTTCTGTTGAGGAGAGAGCAAATGGAGACCGAAACTAGGCAGGGAGATTTAGCTCAGGCAAGGGAAAGATTGTCTCTCTCAGTACAAAGGGATTTAGATAATGGAATAAGTTACTAAGGCAGGTTAATTCATTCATTAACTAATTCATCTAATATTTATGGAATGCCTGCTCTGTGAAGGCATTATGCTCCGTGTGGGCTGGGGAAAGCAGAAGCATGCTTAAAATATGGATAGAACCTCCAGAAGCATAGCATTTCCTCGGGAAGTTAAGACATTTCCCTCAGTGGTTATTGGACAAGCACCACCTGAATACACAGATACTGAACTCAGAGACTGAGAAGAGGCGTCATCTGGTTGGGTGAGCGCAGCTGCATAGAGGAGGTGGCATTTGGACTGAGGCTTAAAGGATGCACGTGCTTTACAAAATATATGGAGTGAGAGTGTGGGAAAAGGCGGAGACAAGAGGCAGAGGCCAACCAGGGGCTGTCATTCCCTTCCGGTCTTCAGGAATAACACTGATGGCAATTCGAGCGGCCAGGGAAGGAAACAGCAGCCAACCTCCATCCTGGGGTGGGGGTTAGGCATTCACCCGGGCCAGCCAGAGCTCTCTAGTGCACTGCTGCCCTGCTGGAAGTAGATGGCCAGATCACCCCCAGGGGTCCAAGGAGTAAGGCTCTTTACTTCCCGCCCCACTCTGCTCTGCTGCAGATTGATGGGGCAGGTGTGGTTCTGTGGGGGGATAAGTGTCCCCTTAGAAGCTCCTTGGTGGGAGTGGTAGAGGCCAGAGCTGCTCACAGAATTCCTCGGCTCCAGGCTGGCATTCCGACAACCCTATAACCCCAGCACATGAGGACCACCTGGAGGGAGAATAAAGCCTAGGGATCCAGGCTCCTTCACGGGCTCGTTGAATACCAGCAGGAGGCTGTGAGTGGGAGGCTCTGAGAAGCAGGGTGGGGTGCCCCGTGATGTGGACATGGGACTGCTTTCTGAACTGTGAGTCTGTGGTGTCTCCCCTGTGCTCAGAGGTGGACATGGGCTCGTTGAGCGTGTGTGTATGTCCATTTCCACTTCTGTGAAAGAAGCTGAGGCTCAGATCACCTCCATGGCGGTGATGACAAGGGACCTCTTCAGGGTTGATAGTCCACAAGGACTCTCCTCCTGCCCATGACTCCTAGCATTTCCCCAGTACATGGCCTGAATGTAAGGGGCATGGATGCTGCATAACCAAGGGATTTATCTCTGGAAGCCCTGCTCTGGCCACAGTCATCTTTGGTGAGAGAGCAACTCAGTCAGCTGTGAGGGAAGCAGGGTCAGAGCAAGATGCTGTGGTGGTGAGAGGTCAGAGGCTGGCATGGCTCAGAAGACACAGTGGTCGTGGCAGTCCCTGTGGTCCTGGCCACCATAAAGCTGTTTTGGCCACTTGTTTGGGGGTGTTGCACAGAGGAGGGCATGCTGACCACCAGCCCAGCCCATAAACACTTTATGGTGTCTCTCATGATCTCTCTTCGGGACCGAACCTTTTAATTTATTGCACCATTTAGCAGAGAATGGGCGCTGTGTGAAGCTGGAGCTTCTCTGCTTGTGCAGCACGGAGATGGGGAAAGACGCTGTAATCCAAGAGTGATGTGGGCAAGCTGCCTCGTTACCACCACCCTGTCTCTGCCCCCGAGCCTCAGTTTTCTCATCTGCAAAACAGAAGAGTTGGATGAAGTAATCTCTAAAGCCTGACGCTGATTTTCCAGTTGTAACAAGTCTAATATTATAGGAATATTAATAACTCACTTCAGCTTTTTTAATGCAACCCCCTCTTCTCAGGAAGGCCTTCCCTGACCACCCTATTTAAAATTGCAGGGCTTCCCTGGTGGCACAGTGGTTGAGAGTCTGTCTGCCGATGCAGGGGACACGGGTTCGTGCCCCAGTCTGGGAAGATCCCACATGCCGCAGAGTGGCTGGGCCCGTGAGCCATGGCCGCTGAGCCTGCACGTCCGGAGCCTGTGCTCCGCAACGGGAGAGGCCACAACAGTGAGAGGCCTGTGTACTGCAAAAATAAATAAATAAATAAATAAATTGCAAACCACTCTTCCTGCCCCTTGGCACTCTGATTTCCACTCCCTATTTGACATGAGACATCTTTTACAGATTTCACGTTATTAACCATTTCCCTAATAGAATGTAAGCTCCCCAAGGGCAGGCATTTTTGTCTGTCTTGAGCACAGCTGTGTTCATAGAATAGCACCTGGAATATAGTGGGTGCGTAGTTAACGGCACTGAATGAATAAACAGATACTGCTTCCTCCTCCTCCTCCTCCTCCTCCTCCTCCTCCTCATCGCCAACACCGCCACCACTGTGGTCGCTGCCTGTCCAGTAAGGAGGATGCCTGCTCCTGTGCTCCCGGCTCCCTCTGCCGAGGAAAAGGGCTGTTGGCAGCAGCATCCTTGGCATTCCCTCCCCCCAGTACATTTGGCAATCTTCCCCTACGGAACCTGTTGTGCCCCCTTCCTCTGGATTCTGGTGTGTTCCTTCCAAAACTCCACCTGTGCCAATGGCAGGCATCTGGCCAGAGGGTTGGCTCTCTCTTAAGCCCCCTGATCATAGAAACCCCCAACACATTCTCTAGGGTGGAAGGGGGCCTCCCCGAAGGCTCCAAGCACATGGCAGGGACTTGTTGAGCAGCAAGGGAGGCAAGAGTGTGGATGAGGAGTATAGGTACTAGGGAGTGAGGGTGCGTGTGTGCGTGTGTGTGTGTGCATGTGTGTTGGTACTACCTCTGGGTCCTGGCCTTACTGAGCATGGGCAGAAAGCACTTCATGCCCTTGTTTTGGCTCCAGAGACTCAGATGCCTGGGTGGAGATGTTCCCTCACTGAGCCAAAGCCAAGAAGCCCCACTTGCAGCCCTGCCTTCTTAGTTACTTAAACATTCGGCCTGCGTGCCCAGAGATGCTTTTATGCTGCATTATTTTTCAGCTACAGAGGGCCCTAAAGACACCAAATCTAGGTTGGATCTCTGGGTCCTCCTCTTGGCATCCTGCCAAGGATCACTCTGGGTGCCCAGAGACAAGCACTCACCTTCCCCACAGCCTGGCTCTCCCCTGCCAATCACTGTCACATGCACCCAAGCCCAGGCAGCCCTTGAAGCTTCCTCACCCTCTCTCCCCTTGACCCTCCTGCCTTGCTGCATCACAACAGGCTCACTTAGGTGACATTGTCTATGGTAGCACCTGCAGCCACCTTTTGTGGCTCAGGAATGTCGCTTCACAGGAGGATACAGACAGAGGGAACATTTGTGTATATGCAGCTGCATGTGTGTATGTGTGCAAGTGTGGACAGGCTAACATGTGTCTATTTGTTGCATGCATGTGCATACAATGTGTACAGTGCCTCCATGCGTGTGTACTCATGTACACAGGTCTCTGCACATGTGTGTGCATGCATGTGCATGTGTGTCTGGTGTGTTCTGCTCTCCTCAGCTCAGTGTGTGAAAAATTCATCAGAAGACAAGCAGTCCCAGAAGGAATGGAGTCAGGTTTTTCCAGCTCATGGAGCAGCGTGGGTTTATGCCCCGCCCTGCCTGTGGGCTCTTGGCCTCACAGAGAGATGGGGGGTAGGACTTCCAACAAATCTCAAGCTTCTAGTGCCCTGTCCTGCCCCCACTCACCCTTTCCTACACTCCAGGTCTCTGCTCTGATCCTCTGGGTGGGACGCACGTCCCAGCCAGGCAGCAGGAGTGGGGTGGAGAGTGCTGCCCTTGGGCCCTGTCCCTCTCTCCCTCAGAGTCGGGGCCCCTTTCCACGCCCAGGGGCACCTCCTCCACCCTCCTCCTTGAGTAGCTCTTAGAACACACAACAGCTAATCAAGCAGCATGCTCATAATCAGCTCTGATGGGTTCTTCTGCAAAAGTGCATTCTAATGAAGTGGGGAGAGGGAGACTGGGAGAGAGCGGGGATGATGGGTTTAAGCTTTCGGACAGGCAGGGGCACAGGGTCCCAGAGCCTTCATACAAATGCTGCTTCTCGGTCTGGAGAGAAAACAAGTGACTATAGCCCTTCTGGGGCTGGATTTGCAGACCCTGCGGGTAGGCAAGGGGCCATGTGAGCACACACGCCTGTGTACTATACACACACATATGCTCCTGCTTTTGAACTCCAAGCTCGTGCTGTGTGCCGGGAGCCACATGTGCCCAGTGTAGGGGCTCTGCCCTCTGAGATCTCTCTCACACACACACACACACACACACACACACACACACGCACGCACGCGTCCCTTTCCCTCTCCCAGGGCTGGGAGACACGGTCGCTCAGCACAATCACAACAGACCCAGCGAGTCGCTGAGACGGAATGCATCCGATTCAATTCATTAGGACTGATCGCTCCCTGAATGGGGTTGAATAATTGATGAGCAGAAGCAGCTTTCAGGATGTTCCGCATACTCAGGGGCTCGCTGGAGCCTTGTTGTTTATTTATTTTTTTAAGCCAACAAATCCGGCCAAATGCTCGCTGGTGCAGGAGGGTGAAGGGTGTAGATCAAAGGTTAGACGTTTTAATATGTGATGTTTACACCGTCAGCTCTCGGTCCACGGCTCGTGACAGAAATGGATACAGGCGGCTCACCCCGAGATGTTGGGAACGGGAGGCAGGCTGGGGATGGGGCCTGGGGGCTGTGAGGTTCCTGCCGGCACAAGGCCCCTGGGCTGGGCAGAGGTTGTAGCCTGAAAGGGGGGGCCAGGATGCCCCTCAGCCTGGCTGGGGCGCAGCAGGGGCGGGGAGCAGCGAGGCAGATGCTATTAGGGTCTCCTCTCTCCTCCTCAGGCTGGAGATGGACCACAGAGACAGCCCGTCCCCCAGTTCTCAGGCTCAGAGCCAGGCTTCCCAGAAAGTCACTCCAACCCAGACTAATGTCTCAGTTTCAGCTCAAGAAACACACACTGTCTGGCGCTGTGACAGGTGGTGGATGCACAAGGGCGCATGTGACACGGCCCCAGTGTGCCGATGAGAGTGAGCCCTGGTGACAAGGAGCGGAGGGGCGAAGCACTGATTGCACGTTTTGCTGCTACCTACCGTTTCTCCAGCTGTTCTCCTGACACCTGCCCCGGGAGGTCCCATCTTCACTGCACGCGTGAAGGGGCCCAAAACAGAGGCAGCATCTGTCTCCCCAAACCTTTCCTTCCCCCAGACTCCCCTCTTCCTGTCCACAAGGCCTCCACTCCATCTTGCTTCAGGAGTCTGGGGCCCCCTGAGGCCTTCCGCCTGTGCCAGGGCCCCCTTCCAGGCCCGGACCCCCCGGCTTTCTCTTCCTTCCCATGGGCCCTAGGGCACAGGCTGGCCCCCCTCTCCGGGTTCATGTTGTCCCTTGGGGATATGCGTGAGCCCTCCCTGGCTCTTCAGAAAGGGACATAAGCCCCTTACCCAACATGGCCACCACTGACCCAGTGACCTTCCACCCCCGCTGCCTGGCTTTCACTGACCTCTCCTTAGCCAGGCCTGGCAGGCGCCACCTCTCCGTCCTGCCTCCTAGGTGACCAGGCCACCCTGCCTTCACCCACCGTCCAGACAATCTCCAGGCCTGTCAGTTCCAAAGAATGTATTTGGGAGGGAGCTTCACACCCCCGCACAGCCCCTAAACCCAGGGGACAGCTGTCGTCTAGTCACGAATTCATTTATTTGCTCATTTATATGCATTCATTTGTTTAATCCACAGACATTTACTGAATGGCTGCCGTGTACCAGGCACGGTGTTAGGTAGCCCCGCACAAAACACAGACCTCACCCAGGTGAGCGTGGCGGGCCTGGGAGGGAGGAGGATTTTAGGGACCAGGCGGTGCTCTCCAGGCCTCCAGCTGCATTAGCAGGTGGAAGGTCCTTGCCCATCCCATAAAGCAGCCTCGGCCGGCCAGTCTGCGCCCTGGAAGGGAGTCAGGGCCCCCAGCATGTGCACCCTCCACCCAGCCTCCTGCTGCTTCTGCTCTCTGACTCCTGCCCCTCTCCTACCTGTTGGTCTCTCGTGGGCCCTGCTGAGTTCTGGGTGGTTCCATGCTAACATCAGGGGAACAATATAGCCTGTCACCTCTGACCTGGGCCTCTTGCCCCGGTGCCACTGACCCCTCATGCCCCTGGGGCCAGTGCTGTCTTGACTTGCAGCCCACAGAAGGAACTGGAATGTAGAGGTACCCGTGGCCTTCTTAGGTGCCCCCTGCAATCTCCCCCTCCCAGCCCCCAGCAATCTTCCACCCTCCCAGCCCCCAGCAATCTCCCCCCTCCCAGCCCCCAGCAATCTCCCCCTCCCAGCCCCCAGCAATCTTCCACCCCGCCCCCTTTTTTCCAAACTCCAGGCCGGAGCCCTCTCTTCCGTGGCTTTCCACTCCCTCAGGGCTGCCTGCTGCTGCCTGAGTGGCTGGCTGAAGAGCGGCCCACAACCCTGGGTGACCAGGAGGGCTCCGGTTCAGGCTGGCAGCGGGGGGAAGGCCTACCTTTGACGGCCACGTGGACGCTCTGGCTGATGGAGAGCTGTGGCTGGATGAGGACGCTGCACAGGTACTCCCCCTCGTCCATGCCCTTCTGCACATCAGTCAGTTTGAGGGTCCCGTTCTCGAACACCACCTGGCGGTGGTTGTCGGGCAGCAGGAGAGCATCCTTATACCACTTGATGGAGTAGTAGGGGTAGCCGATGACCCTGCAGTTGATAAGGGTGTCCCGCCCGGCGACAGCTGTGATGTTCCTCATCGCCCGGATGCTGGGGGGGCCTGGGCAGGAGTTGGGAGGGAGGAGGAGAGGAGGGGCGATGGCGCGGTTAGCCAGGGACCACTGGGCGCTGCCCCGCCATGCTCTTCTCAGTTGCTTGGACTCGGAAACTCTTAGGAGATGGAAATTTGGCAGGGGGAGGGGGAGGCCTTTTTTACAAGACTAAAGGCAGAGGGCTTCCCTGGTGGCGCAGTGGTTGAGAGTCCGCCTGCCAATGCAGGGGACGTGGGTTCGTGCCCCGGTCTGGGAGGATCCCACATGCCGTGGAGTGGCTGGGCCCATGAGCCATGGCCGCTGAGCCTGCGCGTCCGGAGCCTGTGCTCCGCAACGGGAGAGGCCACAGCAGTGAGAGGCCCGCGTACCGCAAAAAAACAAAAACAAAAACAAGACTAAAGGCAGGTTGGAACTGGGGGCTTGGAACTGGGGGCACCCATGGTCTCTATTACTAGCTTCAAATAGCTGCAAACAGACACATTTCATTCATGCCCCGAGCGAGAATCCATTCCCCTAATGGGATAGGCTAGATGAGTGAACTGAAGCCTCACCAAGAAGTTACTGGGATTTGGGAGGGCGAGTCCTCATTTATGAGGAGATTAAGATTTGGGGGTTAAAATGGAAAAGTAGAGATTTTGTTATTTTCATTTGATTTGCTCATAATGGTCTTGTACCAAAAGGGATCGCACATACATTAACTATTTAAAGGACAATAGGAAGGTCTTCAGTGGATGATTTTCTTTCAACAGGTAAATGTGTTTTGTGGGCCCCTGAGAAGGGGCTATAAAGAGGGGCTCTGACCACACTGGCGGAGGGGAGGGAGTGTCGTCACCTGGGTCAGGTAGGAGGATGGCCACGTGGGAATTGCAAAGGGGGCTCAGAGGCCACCATGTAGGGTTAGTGCTGGCTTGGGTACATGAAACTCTGGGCTTCCAGCTCCCCACCCAGTAGATGAGGGGCAGGACCAGGCATCTCCCACGACCCTGCAGCTCTGTCCCCTTCCAGTTCAGAGAGGGCGGGAGGGTGGCCAAAGGGAGGCAGCATTTCTCATGGGTGGTCGGACACCTGGCACAGGTGAATTTAGAGTGAACCCCCGCTCCCCTTCCCCGTGCCCACGACAGCCACCAGCGCCCCTAGTCCGGTGCCCCTTCTCTCCCACTCCCCTGCGCCTCTTGTGCTCTCGTGTCAGGGCTCACTGGCTGGGTCAGATGAGGACCCGTCTGACGTCACAGGGCTGCAGAGAGCTTCCGAGGATCCTCTGCTCTCACCACAGCAACCTGGAGACCCGAGGCACGGGGATGGTCACCCTGAGGACTCCTTCCCCCTCTCTTGAAGGTGCTTGCCTTGGGGCACCCTCACCCAGCCTGAGTTCCCTATTCTTGATGGCTGGGGTCTTGGAGGGTAGCCAGGGGAGGTTGGACTGAGGGATGCTGGTGCCCTGGCTCCTGGCTGCTTACATCTCCTGGAGTATTGTGGGAGTGGGATACAGCTTTGGTGGACACCCCTATCAGAGGGCAAGCCTGGCCCCACTGCCCCTTCCTTGTCCCTGGCCTTGCAAGGCCCTGGTGGGACTGTAGGCGCCAGTGGAGTGCTTAGGGTACCTGGGGCCAGAGAGATTGATGGGGAGGAACGGGGTGGGGGGCAGGATTGTGGGAGGGGTGAAGAGGGATGGGGAATGGGAATGCAAAGGGGGCGAAGTGTACACCACACACACACACACACACACACACACACACACACACACACACAAGAATGGACGATGGGACTTGTGGAGGGCAGGGAAACGGAGAGAGAGAGGAGAGGGACCTCTACTAAAATCAAAATGACGATTAATAATAAGTACTAATCACCACAAGAAGAATGGTAACCACAGAGATGGCAAAGGAACTCAAAAGCCTATTCTGATATTTAAATGTAGACAGGCACCTCTTACGTTTATTCGCGCCTGATATTCAGCACTGCCCACCGAGTTCCGTGCCGTGCACCGGTACACGCCCCCGTCGCGGATCTGGGGCCCCGTGACATTCATGTGGCTGATGGTGGTGCCGTCGGACATGGTGTACTGGCTGGTGCGGTGGCTTCCGTCCCGCACGATGGGCTCGTCGTCCAGGGCCCAGGTGACGGTAGGGGGCGGGGCGCCCTTGGCTGCGCACATCAGTGAGAACTGCTCCCCGGGGTTGACCACCTTCTCGCTGAAGGATGAGACGATGCGGGGCGTGCCGTCTGCAGGGAGCGAGGAGCCCCCTTAAGGGTCACCGAGTCACAGAGAGACCATCCCCCCAGGCCACCCCACCTCGTCATGGGGAGGAGGCAACGAGGAGGACATAACAATGGTAAAGCACTTCCGCGTACTTCCAAGATTCACGTACCATCCGCAAAACCCTGTTTAGTGCACGTGAATGAAGCCTCCTGGGTTTGAATGCTCCCTCAGCTACCTGTTAGCTCTGTGTCTTTGGGCAAGTTACTTAACCTCTCTGAGTCCTTCCATCTCCCCTCTGTGGAGGATGGAGATAATGGGGATAATGATTATATCCTCCTGGATAAATATCCTCCTGGTACTGATGCTGTGAGGAGTAAATGAATTAATGCATTAAAGATGCTTACACAGCACTTCGTAAGTGCTTAATAAATGTTAGCTCCTCTCAACTTTTCCTTTTCTGCCTCTTTCTCCTCCCTTTTTAAATAAAGCCATAGAGGCTCAGAGGTTAGTTCTGTGTGGAACCAGGACCTGAACGGTCCAATTCCAGCTCTGATTCGAGTGGGAGGGGTGCTGGTGCTGTAGCTCTGTTAGCAAAAGCCTGAAGCTTGAGCCTTAAAATGCAAGCTGCCCAGGGGCAGTGGTGGTGGTGGGGTCTGTTTGGGGGCTTAAGTCTTGGTTAATGGAATAACCTTGGACAGGACAAGTAACCCCCCAGGGCCCCACTTCCTCCATGGATCATCATCATCAACCCTGGCCATCCTCCCACACAGGATTGCTGTAAAGGATTAAAATAGGTGCTAGATCCTTGAAAAAGTCAAACACCAAAACAAACATACAAAAAAAAGCAAGGCAAATGTAACATGGCACTCTACATCCCACCCACATTTCACACCAAAATGCTGACGTTAACTCAGGCTGCCAGTCCCTGGCCCCATTTCTGAGGGAGACCCTCATCTCCAACCTGGGGAGAGCCTGGTGCCTGGTGGAGCCTGGTGCTGCCTGGCGCGGTCACTGCCTTTGGCCTCTCCTCTGCCTCTATCCCCAGCCCTCCCTCTCCGGCTGCCCCTCCCTTCCAGCTCATTGCCCCTCTCACCAGCCTCATTCTCCACACCCAGCTCTGAACTGGCAGGCACCAGCTGTCCTGTAAGATCCACCAACGGCATAGGGGTAGCCCCCAGAGAGAAAATGCACTGGGTGGGAGTAGTCTGTTCCTGGCAGGGGAGTAGTTCAGACAGGAGGTCCCCTGAGATGAAAGGCACCCATTTCACACTAGGCTGCGCCCAGCTGATGTGTTTCCTCATTGGGAAGAGAGACCAGGGATAGGGCAGGACAAGAGGAGGTAGGGGCTGAGGAAGGCAGTTTGCTGGGCACTGGGTGAAGGATGAGGGCTTAGTTTCGATGGATGCCCAGCTCTCATGCCCCACTTGCCAAGGAATGAGGACCCCTGGGCTGTAACAGTGAGACAGATACCCGTGGGGTTTGCCCAGGTTTGGTGTTTTTATTATCACAGTAAAAAATCCTTGGAAGGAACAGGATTATGGGAGCAACAAAGGAGCTGGGGAACCACTAACTTTGTTGGTAAGGATAGGGCCTCTGCTAACCCCCCCTGCATCTTTGTGCAAATAAGAAAAAGGTGTCTCCTCTGCATGGTCACAGCCCAGTGTGGGTGCATGGCTTGGTAAGTGGAGTGCAAGCTGGATTTCAATCCTCACCCTCTTAGTTGGGCACCTTGTGTAGTGAATGACACGAACAGCCATACACAGGGGTTCTGGGTGAGGAACCTTGGGGGGTTGGTAGCTTTAAAAGGAGAGAGAAGCAGGTAGAAAGCCAGGTCCATGGTAAGAAACAGGGCCTGCTGTGAAGAGAGCTCAGGCAGGGAGAGGATGCAAAAATCCAGAGGTTCCCAGCACCCTTCCAGAGCCTCCAGGAGACCGAGAGCCTTTGAGGCCCTACTGAAGGCCCTTCTAATAGTGACGTTCTAGTAATTTGGAAGGGCAGAGTCAACAGAGTATGGCGGTTAAGAGCCCTGAGTTCAAACCCCAGCCCTCTTCCTTAGCAGGGCTGTGTGACCTTGGGCAAGTGACCGAAGCCTCAGTTTCCTCAACTGCAAAATGGTTATTATTAAAAAAAAAAAAAAAAAAAGTATCTCCACACAGGGCCCTTGGGAGGATGAAATAAGATAGTGCATCTGCCTGGAGTGCTGTGAGTGCTGGATGAATGCCTCCTGCCTCTGGCCGGGCTGTAGGAGTCCTGAACCTGCCCGTCTGCCCCAGCGGCCCCAGCTCACCCTCAAGCACGATGATGGCGAAGTCCTGGGCGGTCTGGGCTTTGCGGGTGGCGAAGCACTGGTAGGCCCCGGAGTGGCTCTTCTGGGCCGAGGTGATGAGCAGGGTCTCGTTGCTGAGCCCGCGGATGGAGATGGCCTCGTTGGGCAGCACCAGCTCGGTGTTGCGGTACCAGCGAATGGTGAACTCCGGGGAGCCCGTCAGGGCGCAGGAGAGGATGACGGTGCTGCCAATGCCGGTCTTCAGCTTCTTTGGTGTCAGGGTCACATGAAGAGGGTCTGCGCCAGACCAGGCAGGGGAGAGGCGAGGGAAAACGGGGAGGAAAAGAAAAGAAAAAGGACTCCCTGTGAGTGGAGTGTGGCTAGGAGTGAGCTGTGGTCACAAAAGGCCCCAGGAGTCAGGAGGCCCTGATTCTGTCTCCAAGACTCCTTGTAGCAGGGGGGACCAGGACGAGCAAATTCCTTTCTCTAGGCCTCAGTTTACTCATCTGTTAAATGGCAGGGTGAGGCCAGGAGATGTCTCTACGTCTGTTATTCTGATGGCTTGTGCTTTCCTGATGTGGCCCCTTTGGCTGGGCGGGGCTGGGAAGCTCCCTTTGGCTCATGAGGAGGATGGGAGCTTGGCTGGTTCACTGTCCTCGCTGTCACCCACCCTAGAAACCAGGGAGGCACCCGTGGCTGAGCCACCTGTCTCCTGTACTTATACAGGTAACCACTTGCTACCTTCTGCTGGTCTGACTTCCTTTATATGCATCAGTTAATCCCCTGCTCTTCATCCTCACCACCCCTGTCCTGCTGCAGGCCTGCAGCTCCTGACCTGGACCCATGCAGTACTCTCTTCTCCCTGCCCCCCTTTTCCCTATGTCCCGCCATCGGTTCTCCATGCTGCAGCCACTGCCCTGTTCTGAACTTCCACGGCACCCAAAAACTCAGCGTGGCATTCAAGGCCATCAAGGCCCTTGGGGACCTGGCGCCCTTCTCAGCAATGCAGCGTCTAGACCAGCAGCCTGCCTGAGGTTCCTGCACACCCAGAGTCTCACCTAGAGCACTCTTTGCCCCCTCTACCTACTTCCTACTCATCCACATTGAACTCAGGTGTCACCCCTTCCAGGAAGCCTTCCTGGACACCACTCCTCTCCCAGGCTGGGTTAAAGATCTCTCTTTGGGGGCTCCCTGTGTGTAACTAACACAAGACTAAGGTCATGGTCTTCTAATCACCACTTTGTTTCTATCTCTCCCTCCGGACTCTGAGCCACTTGAAAGCAGGGCGGTGTCCCTCATCTTTATGTCACTACTGCTGTCTGAGTCAGGTTTATCGCTTGACTGGCTGGCTGGCTGGTTACCACCCCCAAGCTGGCCTCTCTCCCTTGATCTCCATGGGCTTGGGGTTCTGTACAGGAGCTTGAGGCCTGCAGGAGTCTTGGACCCCCAGAGAGGGAGCTTGCAGGAGATGGGGTCATGGCAGGCCCGTCTGGGGGGGCACGGTCAAAGCACACACAAGTCTGCTCACACTGTGCTTTCCCTACTCACTACCAGAGCCTCTGCCCGCTGTCCAGGAAGTGTCAGTGCAGCATGACGCAGGTGGCATCCTGCTTGTCCCGGTCACCAGCCAGGGCTCTCGGGGCCCTGCCAGCCGGCCGCTGCCTCCTCACTGCCCCTGCACGGGCTAGGATGCGTGGGAGGCTTGGGGGCAGAATGATGCGGAGTACGGAAAGCACTGCTTTCCTCGCCATGAACCTGGCAGAGAGGAGCTATCGGAAGGATGGAGGACAGAGAAAAGCCAAGTCACTTCCCTTTGAACCTGGTCGTCCAGTCAAGCCCAGTGTGGGAGAGGGTGGGGAGCTGTCTCAGAGGAGAATGAGGTGTACCCTTCCACTCAGGGGCGGGGGCAGGCGGTGCGTGCACACAGCTGTAGGCAGTTACTTATTGTGTGTCTGTGTGCGTGCTCTAGGATGAGAGTGTGTTACGTGGAGGAACGTGTGTATCTGTGAGTGTATATGGGCACCATATATGTGTGCACGTGTGTACGGGGAGGTGGGCATGTGAACTTTCAACACATCTGCGTGTGTGTGTGTGTGTGTGTGTGTGTGTAAGTACCTGCCTGCCTGTCTGTCCTGAGGCAGGAGCTCTGAACACCAAATTACTTGCTAATTTTCTAAGGATTTGGGGGTACGTGGCCCTCCTGACCTGTTCCCTGAGAGAGTGCGTGTATATGAATGTTAGTGTGAGTGTGTGTGTGTGTGTGTAGAGCAGGAGGGGTTGAAGGTAATTCTAGACCAAACAATTTTGGCCAGTGCTTAGGTCAAGAGGGTTCTAATCCTGGTCCTTCTATCTGCCTACTCTGCGGTCCAGGGTTTGTTCATACGAGAGGACCGCCCCTTCCCCCCAGGCCTTCAGGATTGTAACCTAAGCATTTGTATTATGAACTGTTGCTCCCAGAGCATTTCTTGGGGCTCTTTCTGCTCTTCCAGCTTCACAGTGAATTCTCAGGGGGGGGGTCTCTTCCCCACACTGCAGATAAATGTGCTCCAACTGTCAAGACCCCCTTGACTATGGGGAGGACACTGGGCCCATATCTGGGCTGAGGGCGACTGGACAGCAGGCCCAGAAGGCCAGGAGCGGGTGGGCTCTGTGTGGTTCTCTGGTCCACCTGAGGGTCCACAGACCTGCAGCTCTGTGCCCATGAGATAGGTGGTGAGCTGGGCGGAGAGCATCTTTGGTCAGTCTTAACGGCAGAGGGGCCCCTTCTGCAGGACGGCGATGGGATCACCTCTGGACAGCCCCTTTCTGCTTCCCAGGCCGAATCCTTTACAACGCCCTCAGGTGCAAAGTTCAAGGACTCAGGCTGTTGCTGCCCCACAGGAGTGAGATCCCACAATCCTGGGTCTCCAAATCTCCAAATCCCAGCCCCACGGCTGCCAACATCTTCCCTGCAGCCCCGAGAGCAGGGAACTCGAGGGAGGAATGGCGGGGGTGGGGCGGGGCAAAGGATGCCCCTGGGTCTCATAAATCCCCCTCCGGGGTTCTTTCCTTAGCTTCAGCCCCTCTGCCTCGACCTCTCTGCCCTTCCGGCAGCTCAGCAGCAGCAGGGGTCTGCGAAGACCTCCTGCTCTCCACACGTGCTCCCTGGACCCTGGGGCTCTGGGATGGGGAGGAACAGGAAGCACCAGAGTTAATGCCCAGCCGGCAGGTCCTGGAAAGGCTGCCTTGGTTGTTTACCTCCAGCGTCTGCCCTGATCACTCAGTACCTCTATTAATTATCGCTAAATATTCTGCATGTCGCCTCTGGTGGGTTCATATGTCCTCTGATGGATTCACATCAGCACTGTTTCCTTTAGTATAGACTGCCTCCTCCCAAGAAGCTGAGAAGTCCCGTGAGCTTAGCACATCACCGTCATTGTCCCTTTTGACCCTCGTGACCTCTGGGAGGTAGGAGGGCCAGGGTTATTATCCCCTTTGACAGCAAAGGGCACAGAGGTGATGCCCAGGGTTATATGATTTTCCCAAAGTCAGCTACTATCTGGTGATATCAGAACCAAAAGGCAGGTCTTCTGATTTCAAACCCAGTGCTTTTCCCAGGACACCAACCTGCCTTCCCCAACCAGGGGATCATCCCCTGGGGCCGGCCAGAGGCAGGGGCGGCTGCCCCCATGCCCCTCCCCACCACACGCAGTGCTCCCAAAGGTTACTGAAGCTGGAAGAGGGGCTTCCCCGCTCACCGATGACTGTGAGGGTGCCTGTGGCCTCTGCTGAGCCGAAGGTGTTGGTGACCTCACAAATGTAGGTGCCACTGTCCTCGGTCCGCAGGTCACTGATGGTCAGCCCCATGATGTGCTTGGTCCAGCGGCTATCAGCTGGGAGGGGTCGGCCATCCTTGAGCCAGCGGATGGCAGGGATGGGGTAGCCGGAGGCGGTACAGGGCAGCTCCATGTTGTGGCCGGCCCACACCTCCTGGGAGTGGAAGCCGTCCAGGATGGTGGGGATCGACTCGGCCGGGTCTGGAAGGCAGAGAACACGAGAGGTCCTGGCCAGCCCTGGGTGGGAGCAGGAAGGCAGGCCCGCAGAACTTGCTGCCCACTGGTGTCCAGAGTGAATGATACCCAGTGTGGGAGGCTCACTGTGTCTCCCTGTGCCCCAGACTCTGGCCGAAATGCTCCTACTCGGGCCAGACAGAGGCCCTGAGAAGCACGGCTGGGAGCAGGGGCTGGGGGAGGAGAGGATATGGTGGGCAGACTAGGCTGGAATGACAGACAGACAGACAGAAGGGAAAAAGGGAAACAGCAAGGGACACAGGGAGGGAGAGACTTTCATACAAACAGTCCCTGTGACATGAGAATCATGCCATCTTGGGTTTGCAATTCTGGTCAGTCTCAGTCTGGGCCTGTCAAGGATGGGCATCCCTGTCCCCTCCTGTCTCCTCCCACCTGCAATCTGGGCAGGCTCAGAGGGGGCAGTGCCTTTCCACTGGGGCCCAGGAGGATTCGGAAGTTAAGCCTTCCACAGAACACACTGGCTACCCCAACGATGCTTCTGGTTTTTGCATTCCCAAACCTAGAGAAAGCAGCGACTGTGGGCCTGCGCCCTGCACTGCAGGAGGCCTAGGCCCTCACGGGTGGGGTTCTGTGTGTGATGCCCGTGTTACGTGAGCGGCGTGCTGGCCGCTACCTCAGTCTAGTTCTCACCCTAAAAGGCCTCTTTGTGTTTTCTGCCCACCGGGGAACTTCCCCTGATGTAAAACTCCCATAGGCTCCCTCTACCTACATATTACGATCCACACTTCTTATCCTGAATTAGGCCTTCTGGGATCTGTGATCTCACGCCAACCAGGTCCCTGGCCTGGCCTGCCTCCCCCCAACCCCTTTCTGATCTCACCAGTTCCCCACTCAGGGCATGCTGTCAGCACGCTGTCCGCCAGCCTGCTCTGCTTGGCCAACTCCTACTCATCTTTCACAAACCAGCTTCAACGTCACCTCCTCTGGATGCCTCCCTCAGGCCACTTTCACTGGATTCCCATAGAGTTTTCCTTTTCTTTCATTTTATTTTCAAGCAGCCTTTTCTTTTTAAAGAAAAAGAATGAAAAGTGCAAATATGCACATGACAAAACTTCAGAAAGTAGAGAAGAGCATACAGTGCAAAGGGAGTCCCCCCTCACCCCTGCACCCAGCCACCCCGCTTCCCTCCCAGGGGCAACCACTGTCGCCACTTCCCCCCAGGCCCTTGCCAACAGCACTTAGCACCAGGCCATGTATCCGGCTCCCCTGGAAGGCCGAGAGCTCCTCGAGGCAGTACTGATCCCCTACGGCATCTCCACGTGCCTGGCACAGAGCAGGGCTGCTGAACCATAAACGGCTGAGGGAGGGTGAACAGGGGCACGTGGGCATGGGGTGGGCCGGTGGTCTGCCTTTTGCACATGGCAGAACTTTACAGGCTCGTGGAATAGTAGAGCTGGCTTAGGGACTCGGAAGGCACACACAGATGAGGACCTGGAGACCAGAGAGGGGCAGTGACCTGCTCAGATCACACTGCAGAGCCAAGATCCGGAACCAGGTCTCTGCCACCCTTGTTCAGTAAATGGGGTCTGAGACGGAATAATCTAACCCCGGATTCTGCTCCAGAGTGAACCGTGAGAGTGCTGACATCCCTCCTGGCCCTTCTTGACTAAATGGGAAACTTCCTCTGTCCTCAGCTCACCCGCCCCCCTGCCCCCTTTGGAGACAGGCTGAGCTAGGAATGCTCCCCACCCCCTGGGGAAAGAACTTTCCAGAAGATTCTCTGCTCCTTCCCTATTGTCCATGGCTTCTCACAAGGAGCCTGAGACTGGGAATCAGGAGACCCAGGCACCAGTCGGCCTGGGTCACTGATAAGCCGTGTGACCTTGGGTGAGTCTTATGATCTCCCAGAGCCTGAGTTTCCTCGTGTGCACGTGGAGGTGATACCACTGCTTCCAGATCTCCTAAGGCTGTTGTGGGCAACAGAGCAAAATGTGTGTCAAAGAGCTCGAGTGACACTAACCCACCACACAGACGTGCCCGGCGATTACTATTCTACCCCGCCCGCCCGCCCTCCCTCCCTGCCGGCTTCTGCGGCCTCTTCCGCATCCTGTGGGAATGGTTGGGCTAAACAAACCCGGTGCCAGGGAAGAATTACTCAATGTGACACTTAATTGATGCAAAATACACAAATTCCGTGGCGCACCGCAGAATTTACAAGTGGAGGGGCCCATGGGGCAGTGGAGGAAGGGCTGGGGGTGGGGATGGAATTAATCGCCGAGTCTCAGGCGTGAAATTAAATTCTGAGGGAAAGAAACCTCTTTCATTACTCTGGAGCAGAAGTAAAATGCTGTGGCGTGTATGGTGACAGCCTGGGGGGATCGGGGGCTGGCAGGGCCAGTGCAGGGCTGGGAGACAGATGGCCTGGTCCTGAGAAATCTCTGGGGGTACGCTGGGGCTGGGCTGGCGAGGGGTAGGGGGTCAGTGTGCCCCGGGGTCGGGGTTGGGAGCTGCTGGGACCTCTCCCAGCTGGCTGAACAGTGCTGCTCTGGAATATGACTTCTCCACCTGGCTCGGCACCCCGTGAGCTGGGGAACCCTGGTCCGGTCTCTCAGCCTCACTGGTCCCTGGTGCCGTCCTTTATAAGTGCAAATGATGGTGCCTCTTCCACAGAGCTAATGCCCATGACAGCACTTGGCAAACTCCAAAAAGCACCTCGATGTGACGAAGGGTTATTAGGTTGTATTTTTAGGGGGCTCAGACTTTTCTCACAACTGCCTCCTCTTCAGAGAATTAACAGAAAAATGAAAAGTCCCTCCCCGCCCCCGCCCCCGCCCCCTGAGATGTAGTAGGAATAATAATCCAGCGACAATAGAACAACAGTAACAACGACCACAACAAGCAGAGCAGGTACTCTCTACTGAGCCCTTCCTATGTGTTCGGCCCCACGCTAAGCTTTTTACACGCGGCACCCTATTTAATTCTCACAACCCCAAGGAGAACATGTCACTCCCATTTCACAGATGGGGAAGCTGAGGTTTGGAGACATTATTGATTTGATGCCAGGTTGTACAGCTAGTGAGTGCTGAGGCTAAGACTGAAACCTTGGTCTGATTCCTGAGTCCTTTTTCCAATACATCTCACTCTCTCCTTCCCCCGTCCCTCCCTATTACTTAATCAAACACCTGGTGAGAACTGAAAAAACCACAGGTGTGGTTGCTGCCCTCATCCAATGACCATCGATAAGGCACTGCTGCCCCTTCCTCTTGCCTTTGGACCTGGTGAGGAGGAGGGGCAGCCATCCCTTGGGGTGTGCCGGGCTCAGACACCCTCAGCCACCAGGTGACTTGGCAGGGCCCAGCTCTGCCAGGACACCCAGCTGCATCTCCCATCCCTGATTCCAGGGGCTGGCCCAGAGCTTCTGGCCAGGGAGGGATGACACCCTTCCCGACCACCAGCCCCGGGAGCTCACAGGGTTCTGGCCACTAAGGAGAGAAACATCTCAGTTGAAAGCTGCCTTGGGACTGACCCCTGCCCTCAGCTCTGGGAGTGGATCTGAAATGTGAGGCTGTGGGCGGAGGCCTGAGCCCTCCTGACACGAATCTCCTTCTGCACTGCCTCGCTTGGGTATCAGTTGCATTTTTGCCGAGACAAGCTGCTTGTAGATTGCCTTGTCACATCACATCACATCAGGGCCCGCGTCACTCCTGGGGCCCCTTCCCCTCAGCTCCCCTCCGCTCCTAACGTCTTCCACCCTGTCGCAGTCATCTTGTCTATCCTTGTCTCTCTGTTAGGTTTCTGTTTTTCTCTGCCCTATGTTTTTCTCTCTCTGTGCCCATGCCTCTCCCCTTTTGTCGTCCGGCTGCCTCCCTATCTTTGCTTCTCCATTTCTCTATCTGGGCTTCATCTCCGAGTCTCTGGTAGCATCTCCCATTCTCCACGTCCCCACCCGCCATCCCCAGCTGGTGGGCAATGACAGCAGAAGGATAAGGCTTGGCATATCCTCCAGGTTAAAGGGTGCCTTTTTTGAGGGACAAGAGTGGAAGTAAGATTAGTAGGATGAAGGGGCTAAATATTCGTGCAGCGGAAAGGAGCAGGCCTGCAGGAGGGAGGATTTCTGTGCCTTTCCCACATCGTATGAAAGGCATGCAAATGAGATGCAAAACACGACACAAACAAGTCCCTATAATCTGGAAGGTAACCACTGACACGTTTGGGAATTGGGCTGCAGATGGCAAGGTCTAGCCACAAAGGTGGGGCCACACAGCACAGCCCCATCTCCTCCCCACGTGACAGCGCAGTTTCCCTTGGCATTGATTAATTCCACAAATATTTACCTAGCACCTACTATGTGCCAGGCACAGGGCCAGGCTCTGGAGACACAAGGGGGAATCAGAGAGCCCGATCCTCACTCTCCTAGCTTCTGCTTTTCCACTCTTGACCCCAAATGCACCAGGCAAATAAGAGGGGGTCCTGGAGAGAGTCACCTGCTGGTCAGGGTTAGTCCTCACCAAACCACAGAATGTCAGACGTAGACAGAATCTGAGCTGTCACCTAATCCAGCTCCTTTTTGAGAGATCCAGACACACTGAATGATGTGGTGGGGGCTACAGTTCATCTCCCTTCCAAAAGCCACTCTGATCCCACCTCCACAAGAGCAGAGATTTTCAAACTGCAAGTCACAAATGGTCACGAAGTTATGAAATCCATGAGGTGAGGTGCGTCCAGCATTTAGATAAATTGAAATGGGATAGAATAGAATAGAAGATATCAGAGTGCATCGCAGTGCACGTGGTAGGAAATACCAGCGTGTGTCGCATAGGTTATGATGTCTGTGGATCACTGTCCGCAGTTTGAAAAGTGCTATTCCCGAGAGCCTTCCTTGAAGAGCGCCAAGTGCCTTTCTTTCTTCTGTGACTGGGGCACGTGTGTGGTGTTTGATTAGCCCCTTCCATGAGGGTGTGCAGCTGGAGGATGCCGGGGTCAGGGGGCTCAGTGTGAATTCTGGCTGTGCCTCCCACTGGTTAAACAGTTGGGGCAAGTTGCTTGGCTTCCCTAAGTTCTGGTTTTCTCACCTATAGAAATAAGGAGAGCAGTGCACACCTGACCAGGCTAGTATAGTGCCTAAGATACAGCACATAAGTGAAATTTCTGGCACACAGGGGGATTCAGTAAATATTAGCTTTCCTCCTTCCATAAGGAGCTATAATCACTCCAGAATAAAAGTCCTTTATTTAATTCAGAGATTTTTTTTAACCTTTTGCTTGCCTACTTTCAAATGTTGTGAGGTGGGCTATAACAAAAGACATACATGTATTCAAAAATAGATAGAATAGAATCCTAAAAAATACTTAGGGACACAAGGAAATACAAAATCTCCCTAATCCAATCCAATCCAAGTGAATCATTGCTATGTTTGCATAGCAGATTGTATCTATGAACTTCCTGGCAGCAAAGGCAAAAAAGGAAAGAGAGGATGGGTTCCATATCCCTCATTATTTGATAAATGGTAAAATAACAATTCTTCAGGAGAGTTAAGCTTTCTCAGGTATAGACTCCTGAAAGAATTTAACTGTAGAGTCCTTATATGAAGGATACCCAAAACCAAACTGGACAAGGTCTCCCCGAGTGGTTTCTGTACCTGTGTTCTTTAATCTCCTTCTCTGAATCCCCTGAGCACACAGCAGACTCCCTGATCAGTGGTGCTGACATGCCCACCCAGTCCCGAGGGTGGGCTGGTGCCCTTCCTCCCCAGCCTTCTCGCCTACCTGTCACGGAGAGGCGGGCCCCGTTGCTCTGCCGGGTCTCCCCACTATACTTGTGCTTGGTGATGCAGCGGTAGGTGGAGAGGGCGTCCTCCTTCTGCACGTCAGAGATGTACAGCCCGCCATGGTAAGTAATAAAAAACCTGTTTTCTGGAGACATAATCAGGACACAGTCGATTACTCCTCTAGCTGGGCACACTACCAGAAGCAACTTGGGCCTGCAGGTGGCCTTCTCCTAGGCCAGGACTGCTGCCCAGGGGAGGGGAGGTGATGGGGAAAACAAGGGGGTGAAGCTGATGTAGTGCTGAAGGCAGGGGGGCATCTCTAACCGATGAGGATTTTCTATGTACAAACAAATAGAAATTACAATGATTATGCCTTTAAATGTAGATACTTCAGCTTTTTACAGGAAGATGTTGGGTTTTGGAGTCAGACTAAGATCTGGGTTCCAATCTGACTCTTTTACTTATGAGCTGTGTGACCTTGGGAAAGTTACTTAACCGCTCTGAGCCTTATCTGTGCAACAGGGTGCAAATAATCCTTCATAGAGTATTATTATTATTAGAGTATTATTATTATTATTAAAAAATAATAAAGTGTCTGGCACACAGTAAGTGCTCACTTAGTGACTATCAGTCCTCACCTTTCCCATCTCTTTGCAAGAGTTTGCAAAGCTTTAATGTTCATTGCTTGCTTGTTCTTACAATTGTTTGAGGTGTCATCTCCATTTTAAAATCACACAGCCAGTAAGTGGATCAGAACTCAGGCCTTCCGGCTCCCAGCTCTCCCTTTGCACTGAGCCTAAACACAAGCCTAAATCCCTTTCTCTCAGTTTTCACCATTTATTCACCCAAGAAACAATTATTGAGGCTAAGCTAGGAGTGGGGGCGTGGAGACACAGATTTACTAGGAGTGGGGGCGTGGAGACACAGATTTACCATACTAATTCATCATACAGTTTTTGATACCATTCTGTTCAAGGCAAAGGTGCCAGCACTGCGCCCTGCACGGTCTCACTGCCGTGACAGCGTGAAGCAGAAAGGACAGAGTAGTTTCACCCATTTAGCTGATTACGAGACAAGACCACACTCCGAGGTAGAGTGGATTTTCTCGTCCAAGGTCCTAAGGCAAACCCTGAACTTGAGCTAGTCAGGGCTGATTTTAAAAGGGGAGAATGTGGACTTGAGGGTTGGGGAGGGGCTTGCATCTGGCTTTGGGACTCTAAGCTCATGGTCTCCCACCCAAGACCCAGCTAGACTGAGATCGAGAAGCTAACCTAGGGTCCCTCTGCCTGCTCTCTAGGGGCACAGCTGCTTCCCCAGGAGGGCATAGCAGACCCCGGGCTGCCATTTTCACCAGAGGGGGCATCAGAATCAGGACAGTGAGTAATGACTTACAAGAAAGCTGCAGGGGAGAGGGTAATGCTGACCTCATACAAAGGACCTGCTAACATTGGACTGTCAGGCTTTCATAAGGAAACATTTTGGGTAGCCCCATGTCCTTCAAATCCTATTATTCTGAGGTCTGCTTCCTCCCACCTGGGTGCTGAGTGAGCCCTCTCAACCACTGACAAGAGCCCTGGTACTGGCTCATTCTCCTATTAGGAATATTCTGTGGTGTCTCATCCCTCCAAGCACAAGCACAAGATCTCAGCACCAGCAAACAGAGACCTCACCAAAGGATACTTTCCAACAATGAAAGCTGTAGAACTGCAGGGTTGAAAAGCTGAATGTGCTTGACCACATCTTTAACAAAGCTCCTCTGGTCTTCGTTTGAATACCTCCAGGGCTGGGGAACTCACCACCTCATTTAGTGGCCCATTCCAAAGTTGATAGCTCTGACTTTGAGAAAGCTCTCCCTTGCTCACAATTGAGCTCCATGGGTCCTGGTTTCTACTTGTTGGACCCTTCCAGAACCAGCCTAAACCTGTGTTACTGACACACTCCCTCACAAACTGGAAGGCAGCTATCATGCCCTTTGACTTTTCATCAGGCTAAGCAGTCTTTGGATTTTATTTTTTAATTGTTATTTAGTATGGTTTTAAATAACTTCATCAATCTGATTGATCTCTCGCTTAATACACTTTGGTTTATCTACAAATCTCTGAATTTTCCCTCCCTCCCTCCCACTCTCCATCCTCCCCTCTTTGTCTCCCTCCCTCCCTCCCATCTCCTTTCCATGTATCTTTGTCCAGGACTAGACCTGCTGTGTGGCAGGCACTTTGCCAAGTGGTGGGGATCCAACTGTCAGCTTATCTGACCAGGGTGGAATAGAGCAGGGCTACCAACTTCCAGCCTAAGCTGCATTAACTTTTTAGGGGAGGTTGAGTGGGGGTGGGGAGGCAGACCCATTATACTACTGCTTCATACTCTGCCTGCAACTAAGGGCCCTGGTCGTGTGTCTGCAAGCTGCTGCTGGGCCACTTTCCTTCTCTCCATCCTTGGACACCTGGCCATGTGGGCCCAGGTCCAGGACTTCACACGGATCCCTGCTGAGTGGCATCCTGTTGGGATCTCCCTAGATGAGCACTTGGCCAGCTGGCAGCCTGCCTGGAGCCTGTGGACCCCTGCCGCCCCCTCCAACACGCAGACCACACCTTGTAGACGCCAGCTCAGTGCTGTGGGTAAAAGATGAAAAGGAAGCAGGAGGGAGCCAGGCCCTGCTGCCAGCAGTCAGAAGACCCACGGGAAGCACAGAGAAAGCCTGGCTCCCCCACCAGACTCTGCATGTGCCGTTTTGTCTCCATGTTGTGACATCCCAAAGTCAAATGCGGAAGCTCTCCCGTAATTTATTATGTAACTGGGACTGGAATGCAGAACTACTGGAGGGTGTTGCTGCCAATCAGAAGTATCAGGACTGGAGGCGGTGGTGGCAGTGGGATTAGGAAAAACAGGAAAGACCCTAAAATCAACCCTAGCAACCCACAGGTGCTCCAGCCTGGACAGCTAGGACCCTGTTATCGCCAGAACGACGCTGACAACAGTGCACTTGGCCCTAAGGAATTTTAAGCTGGGGAGGGGTGCTGCCGTGCTGGTGGTGGGGAGCTGGGGTTTCTATAGCAACAAGCAGCTGCTGCATCTGATGTTTCACATCCTTCATTGTCCTCATTTTCCCCCTCCCTTCCCCCCTTCTTGTGCATATTTAATTGCAGTAACATTTCCGGATACAGTGTATCGCTCCCGAAACAAAGGCAGGCCACAGCCAGGGGGATGCGCAGCAAGCAAGAGGGGAAGGAGAAATCAGGGGTATTATGTTAATCCCCACTGGGGGGGACTTGTGCAACATCAGTTCTGCATGTTTGATGAGAATCAGATGATGGGCCCTGCTGGGGAAGGAAGGAGAAGGGGGCCTGTGGAGTGAGAGGCACACGGTGTGGAGAGCGGAGGAGGCACAGGGAGCTGGTGGGGGGTTCAGAAGGGCCAGGGCTCCAAACACGGCTGGCCTCCAAGGCTGGCTCCAGCGGGGCGCCCTGGCCGTCTGGCAGCCCATCCTCCACAGCCCAAATGGGACCAGCTATCCTTGGACTGGGTAGAGGAGCCATTATCCCACATCTTGTTTCCTCCTCCTCGGGGCAGGCTGCGTCCACCTGGAGGAGGACAGAGTGGCAGCCAGGACCACACGTCCAGCCCCCAGCCCGAGGCCATTTGGACACGTGCGTCTGGGAACATTTTTGGTTGACACCATAACTTGGGGGTACCAATGGCATTTAGTGGTCAGGTTAGAGCAACAGCAACTATTCTACCCCAAATGCCAACAGTATGCCCATGGAGGATCACTTTCTTTTAGACTCTAGGACCAGGATATGGAACTGTGTTTAAATGTAGACTCTGCCACTGGCACTGCCTGACTGGTGCATCTCAAAGTCTGCAGTGTCATCTGTAAACACGCCCGCTACCAGAGAAGTGCTGCGCATGGTTAATGAATCCTTTTCTTGTTTTTTGTTTTTTGTTTTTTTTTTTTTGCGGTGCGAGGGCCTCTCACTGTTGTGGCCTCTCCCGTTGCGGAGCACAGGCTCCGGACGCGCAGGCTCAGCGGCCATGGCTCACGGGCCCAGCCGCTCCGCGGCATGTGGGATCTTCCCGGACCGGGGCACGAACCCGTGTCCCCTGCATCGGCAGGCGGACTCTCAACCACTGCGCCACCAGGGAAGCCCCTTTTTCTTGTTTTTATTATTACTCAAATACTCCAGCCTGCTTCACTATCCTTTTTCCTGGTGATCTGGAGCACAGCTCTCCTTTTTTTTTAAAGCTAAATATTTATTGAGCACCCATTACATGTTAGGCCAAGGGCTTTAGGAACATTATCTCATTTAATCCCCACACCCCTTTGAAATGGTTATTATTGTCGTTACTAACCAAAGCACAGAGAGATTAAATAACCCACTCACAGTCACACAACTAATAAGTGGTAGAGCCTGGACCATTAGTCTACTTCCTATGCTTTTCCAAAGCTCTGTGCTAGGCTGACTCTCCTAGAACAAGAGCACTTTTATAGGGACACACGTTCAGCTGGACTCTGCTTGACTGCTTCTGTTGGTGGGGTCCTCACTTCCTCACCAAGGAGCAGTCATCCATTCAATTCAGTTTGGCTCCATTTATCGTCTTTGTGGAGCATCCCTAGGGACTGAACTGGGCTCCATGGAGAAGTCTTGAACTTGGTATCCGCCCTCTGGGATTCCACAGTTAGAAGAGAACATTCTTCCACCAGGAAAGCTTTGGCCTTCAGTGTTGAGGGCTGGTGAAGGGTGGGGAGGGGGCTCGATGGAAGCCATGAGTGAGAAGAGGAGGATGAAGAGGTGCCGAGCCACCCAGCACTGGGGGACAAGCCCAGGGCCGGGACTTAGGAGGCTGAGTTGGAGCCCTAGCTCTGACACTAATGATGGGGTATATACTGGGTTAAATAGTGTCCCCCCAAATTAATGTCCTCCCAGACCTTGTGAATACAAATAGAATCAGGTTAAAATGAGGTCATACTGGATTAAGGTAGATCCTAAATCCAATCTGACTGGTGTCCTTATAAGAAGAGAGAAATTTGGACACAGGTGCACACACACAGGGAGGAGTCCATGTGAAGATGGAGGTGGAGATTGGAGTAATGTATCTACAAGCAAAGAAAAGTCAAGGATTGCCAGCGACCCCAGAAGCCAGGCAAGAGGCAAGGCAGGATCCTCCCCTAGAGCCTGCAGAGGGAGCAGGGCCCTGCCCACACGTTGATTTGGGACTTCTTGCCTCCAGAACTATGACACAATAAAGCTCTGTTACTTTAAGCCACCAGTTTGCGGTAATTTGTTAAGGCAGCCTTGGGAAACGGATACAGGGTGACCCTAGGGAAGTCCAGTCCTCTCTCAGGCCCTCAGTTTTCCCACCCGTACAAAGAGGGAAGGGGTGGAGGAGGTATGTGTTTTTAACCGTGTTTGTACATTAGAATCACCTAAGAAGTTTGTAAAATTAAACTCAGAATCTCTGTGTGTGCCCTGGAAACTGGTATTTTATTTTATTTTTTACTTATTTATTTTTGGCTGCGTTGGGTCTTCATTGCTGTGCATGGGCTTTCTGTAGTTGTGGCAAGCAGGGGCTACTCTTTTGTTGCAGTGCACAGGCTTCTCATGGCGGTGGCTTCTCTTGCTGCAGAGCACGGGCTCTAGGCGCGCGTGCTCAGTAGTTGTGGCCTGTGGGCTTTGTTGCTCCGCCGCATGTGGGATCTCCCCGGACTAGGGATCGAACCCACGTCCCCTGCATTGGCAGGCGGATTCTTAACCACTGCGCCATCAGGGAAGTCCCTGGTATTTTACAAAAGCTTTTTGGGTGATGTAATGTGAAGCCAGGGTGGAGAACAACTGGATTAGATAAACTAAGGCCCCTTCACTCTGGAAATGGATGTCTCTGTGATCACACCAGACTTCTCTGAGTTCCATTTAGGAAAACGGAGATAATAAATAGGACTTAGGTCACAGAGTTGTTGGGAGAATTAGATGAAAGATGAGTTACTGCATGGGAAAGTCTCCAGCACGTGAGTGGTACTGGTTAAATGTCAGCACAAGTGGCTCCATCTCAGGGAGATGGTGGGCTGCACACCGCTGGGGGGCTCTCCACCCCTCCCTGTGGCCAGGCTTTCTGCAAAGTCTCCCCCTTCCTCTCAGTAGCTTGGAAGTAAAGGAGGCCCTCCCTGGCAATTCAGAGGCCCTGCACACACATGCTAAGTGAGCCGAGAACATCTTTTCTGTCTTTTTCTAAGAGGTCAGAGAGCTGGGCCTTGGAGACTCCCTAGAGCTGCAGGAGTCCCGGAGAGGTAATGGACAGAAACCTTGGGGCTCCTGGCGGCCTCAGAGGGCTGGGAGAGAAAATCTGTCTTCTGAAAAGGTGGGGTCCTCTCCCTGCCCTCAGGGAGGTGTGAGGGTGAGTTGGTGGGGAGAGGGTCCCGGGCAGGGGAGAGGGGAGGAAGGGTTTGCTGGAAGGTGTGAACTGGATAGATTCCCCCTTCAACCTCTAGAGCAAAGGAAGGGAATTACTGAGTGTAGCAGGGACAGCAGCTTCCTAACTGGCCCTGCCCCTCCTCTGTCTATTCCCAGGAGGCAGCCAGAGTGATGCTTCAAAACCTAAGTCAGACCATGTGGCTCCTTTGCTCAAAACCCCTCAACATTTTCCCAATTCACTCAGTATGAAAACAGTGCCTATCACAAAAATAGGCCCTTGATAAATATTTCTAGAATGAATGAATGAGTAAATGAATGAAAGAAACGTCCCCAACTCTAAGTTTGTTATATCCCCATGTGCAACTCAGAAAAACCAGATCCCAGCTCTAAATTTACCTCTTCCAGGAAGCCTTCTCAGATTAGCCCACTCCCATTTCTGAGTGTTTGTACATCTGGCAAACCTCTTGCCACTGCTAATCACTGTTTCTACTATATTCAATTAGACCTTTAAAAATAACTATTTTTGAACATTCAGAAGTCAAGATTAAATAGTATGGTAGTTCCTCAAAAAATTAAAAATAGAATTACCATATGACCCAGCAAATCCACTTCTGGGCATATACCCAAAATAATTGAAAGCAGGTTGTCGAAAAGATATCTGTTCACCCATGGTCATAGCAGCATTATTCACAATAGCCAAGAGATGGAAGCAACCCAAGTGTCTATTGATGGATGAATAGATAAAGAAAATGTGGTATATAGATACAATGGAATATTATTCAGCCTTAAAAAGGAAAGGAATTCTGTCTCATGCTGTAACATGGATGAACCTTGAGGACATTATACTAAGTGAAATAAGCCAGACACAAAAGGACAAACACTGTGTGATTGATTCCACTTATAAGAGGCACTTAGAATTGTGAAATTCTTAGAAACAAAAAGTAGAATGGTGGTTGCCAAGGGCTAGAGGGACGGCAGAACGGGGAGTTGTTAATGTGTCTAGAGGTTCAGTTTTGCAAGATGACAATGAACTTAAACATTACTGGACTTAAACTGAGCTGAAACGTAACTGGACTTAACACTTAAAATGGTTAAGATTGGAAATTTTACATTGTACGTATTTTACCACAGTTAAAATGTTAAAAGTCAAGATTATAAAGAATTGGAATGTGTCTTTGTGGGGTAGTGAGTTTCCTGTCATCAGGGGTAATTCAGTAGAGGCTGAAGAAGCACTTGGCTGAGATATTGCATAGAAGATTTAAGTATTAAGTGAGGGAGATAAATTGATCCTCTTTAAGGTCCTTCCCTCCCAGCAATTTATAAATTCCTAGCTTAAAGAAATCAGAGCAGCAAGACCCCTAGAAGATCATCTACTACAATGGTTTTCAAATCAGTGTGCATGTGCTCATTTCTACCCCAGGGCCTTTGCTGTGACTATTCCTTCTGTGTCCGGAATGCTCTTTTCTTGACTCACCCCTGGACCTGTTCAGATCTCTGCTCAAATGCCAACCCCTTGGAGAGGCCTTGCCTGACCCCTCTAATCAGAATTAGGCTGAATGCCACGTTCCTGCCCAATTCCTTACCCTGCCTTCTTGTCTTCAGAGCACATGGTGTTTCTCGTTGAGAGAAGGAGTTATTTTAGTACCCCAGCTCCAGAACGTGCTGGCACACAGTAGATGCTCAGTGAACATGTGTCGACTGAATCCTACAGTAAAGGGGCGCTTCCAATGAGCTGAGACAGCTGGACTTCTAGCCTGGAGTCCTGTCCTGAGGTCCCCCGCACCCTGGGGTCTCCTCCCCCTCTAACCCCCGCTGCCATGCTGCAATGTTTTGGGCCTCTGCTCTCCGGTTAGGCCCCTTTGGTCCTTGTCTCGGTTCCCCAGCTACAGGCGGGGACATCAAAACCAGACTGATGGTTTGGAGCGAACAAAAGGGAAATAAACAGATGGTGACACAAGCTGGGCAATCTGGAGCGTACACTCTGGCTGACTCATCTTAAGGGAGAGGCCCGCAGCAGGGGATGACCTCACACTGCCCAGGAGCTCGTGAAACACGTGGGGACCCAGGGCAGCAGGGCCCAGGGAGAAGGAGGGACACGGACACTCCATCTCCAGCCAGCCTGAGGCTGGCCTCCCACTGTCCTTCCCTGACCAAGACCTGCCTCTTCCTTAGGTGATTGGAGCAGAAATGCTACCCTCGCCCAGAGGAGAAATTATTAACGACAGAGCCCACTGGTTCCAGGGTGGAACCCCATGAGAGTCCCAGGAGCCAACATTCAGACCAGAGGTAATGCAGTACGGCAGTGGCGGCAGCATGGCACCCTGCCCCTCTGCGGACAGGGAAGTTGGAGAACTGAGCTGCCCTGAGTGGCTCTGCTTCTGCCTGCCTGGAGGTGAGCTCAGTCCCCTGGGTCTTAGAGGTCTCCAGAGCTGGGGCCTTTGAGAAAGGAGACCTCGTCCAGGGACCTGCAGCTGTGAACTTCCCATCTCCAGCGCCCTTGGGGACCCCTCCTGGGCAGCGTCTACCCAGGTTGGGAGAGGGATCCAGGCTTAGCCGGTGACTTGCCTTTAGCTGTTTTACAAACTCAGCAGGAAGGACGCCCCAAGGGGCATGAATCAGTGGGTGCCCGTGTGCCAGGCTCTGGGCTTGGCACTTTCCCTTGATGTACATCCCTCTCTTAAGTGTCATCACCGGCCTAGGAAGCGTGTGCTGCTCCTCCTGTTTCACGGATGAGGACACAGGCTTGGGCAGAGACTCGTCCAGTAAATGGAAGAGACGGTACTCCCACCTGGGTCTCCTGAACACAAATCGAGAGCTGTTTTCCCCAAACCCAGCTGCCAGGACAGCGGGTGCTGCGGTTTGGAGGAGCTCTGGCTCACCCCTTCCCTGCGGGGCAGACTTCTCCATCTCTCCTGGGTAGTGGCCGGGCCCCTTGCTTCTTCTGGAAGAGGTTTCCTTCTCACTGGTCAGGGCAGGAGTGGGGACAAGCAGAAAGGGTGAGGTGAGACCAGCATGCAGGTATTGACTGAAAGGCTGGATGAACGATGTCCATCAGTAGGCCGGTGTGCAGTGAAGTAAAAGGTCAGGGCTATTAGGTGGTCATCCGTTTTGGGAGGACTCAGGGAATGAAGAAACTCTGCCGGCTCCGGGTGCTATGTGTAAGCAGGAGGGCGGGCTCATGGTCAGGGGACTGCGCGTGTCTGTGAGGGAACGAAGTGCACGTGCCGGCATGCACACTGCTGGGGAGCCGTGCGTGGGCCTATGGGGCACCACAGGGGACACAGAAGGGGCTGGCGGCTTGGGTGGTGGGGCATATGCTCCAAGGGATGCTGTAGGGAGTCCTGTATTTGGAGTCAGAAATGGGAGATTTGAGACCCACCACCTACCAACTGTGTAGATTTAGGAAAACCCCTTAACCTTTCCGGGCTTCTGTTCTCTCAACCTGACACTGAGGACACTAACCCCTGGTTTCCTCGGCTCACAGGGTTCGTTTGTGGCGTCCACGTGATGATGACCATGAAAGGGCGTTGTGACATATACTGCGCTCTACACGTGTAAGGAGGGGTTATTACCGTAATGTGAAGTGTGTAAAAGCACAGGGAGTATGTGTCCATAACACATACACGGGGTATAGATATTTGTGTAGGTGTTTTGTTGAATGGATGAATCCTGGCAGTAGAGATGATGCTTGGCTCTGGGAATCAGATGCCTTCCTGAAGCAGGAAAACCAGAGGCCAGGGTTGGGGGTTTCTGCTCTGCCCGCCTCCTATGCCCCTGCAAGGAAGGTCCCAGGAGGCAGTGGGAGGTATGGAGTGGGGGAGGGGAGGTGCGGAGGAATGGATGGAGCTTTGCCCTGAGACCAGGCTTGGGCCGGGGTCAGAAGAAGCATCCGGTCTCTCTTGCGAGAGAAGAGATGCTTAATCTGTCACAGCCCTACGTTTCCTGGGGTGGCTTCAGGATGCCTCGCTTGGCCCCCTGGGGCCTCCCAGTTCCCCAAGAGAAATTGCAGTCAGTAAGGTTACCAGTTACTGCTCTATCCGATAGAGATTTATAAAAACAATGTGGTCACCCTGCCGCTTGGAGCCTGTGGGTGGTGCATGGACTAATGAGATAACTCACCCCAGTGGCAGGATAGGTGGGGATGATCAGTGCTTCTGGGCTGGCAGGATTAACCCTGCCTGGGCGCCAGCACCAGGGCAGCCTACCGGGAGCTACTTGAGGCTGACTCTGCAGAGACCCTCCCCCCACACCTTTGTTATTCCTGCTGAGGGTGAGGACCCTGGGGGAACCTGCTAGCCTGGCTTTGAAAAGCCCAAGGGAAGCCAAGGCCCTGTTCTGCCTCCTCTGCTGTCCCTGGACTCTGGACCCCCAGGATTGCAAGCCCTCCACCGAGGCCCCGGAGAGAGAGTTGCAGCATAGCGGCATGTGAGTCTGGAATTTGAAGTCAAGTCCCAGCTCTGGTCTGGCTGGCTTTAAGCCCTAAATCCTCCCTGTTATGGACTGATTTGTGTCCCCACAAAATTCATAGGTTGAAGCCTTAACCCCCAGTGGGACTGTGTTGGGAGATTGAGCCTTTAAAGAGGTAACTAAGGTTAAATGAGGTCATAAGGGTGGGGCCCTAATCCAATATGACAATTCTTCTAAGAAGGAGAGACACCAGGGATGCACAGGCACAGAGGGAAGACCATGTGAGGACACAGTGAGAGGGCGGCCATCTAGAAGCCAAGGAGAGAAGGCCCAGTAGAAACCAAACCTCGATCTTAGACTTCCAGCATCCAGAACTATGAGAAATACATTTCTGTTGTTTAAGCCACCCGGTCTAGTATTTTGTTATGGAAGCCCTAGAACATGAATATCCTCCTCCTCCTGCCGTGCTGTTCCCTGAGGACCCTTCCAGTGCTAAGATTCTGGAGTTAGGTCCTGCTCCGTAAGACACTGGGGTGAGGACTGTAGGGTAGGAACGGGGAGGAGGACAGTGACAAGCTGGCCCTGAAGGTCACCAGGTGGACCACAGAGGTGGGGTTCAGAGAGTGAGAGCGTGAGGGTGGGGAGACACTGATCCCGAGGACCCTGCCCCACCACGGGTACCAAGAGCAGAGGAGGGACGAGGTGGGCAGGGCACCAGTGTGGGGAATGGGCCTTTCTTTTTTTTTTTTTTTTTTTCTGTACACGGGCCTCTCACTGTTGTGGCCTCTGGCTCCGGACGTGTAGGCTCAGCAGCCATGGCTCACGGGCCCAGCCGCTCCGCGGCACGTGGGATCTTCCCGGACCGGGGCACTAACCCACATCCCCTGCATCAGCAGGCGGACTCTCAACCACTGCGCCACCAGGGAAGCCCGGGAATGGGCCTTTGATCACAGATAGGGCCTCGTCCACACTCGCCATCAATCGCTCAATCTGATGCGCCGCTGCCTGGGACACTCGAGGGAACACAGGGTCACGCAGCCAGTCTGGGTCAGAGTGGAGTTGTCGGGAGAGGCCTCCTGTCTCCGGGCCCACTGCTCTTCCCCACGGAACTGAATTCAGGCAGAGCGAACACATCTGGGTCACAGGGAGTCTGGATGGATGGGAGGTGGGACCTTTGCTATGGGAGCTTGTATGGGGCATGCAGAGCCACAAACCCTGCCCTGCCCTGGCTGGCTGGAAGAGGGAGGGAAAGGCAGCCAGAGCTTTGACAGGCAACCCGGCTGGAAGCGGAGGTCACAAGTTAACAACTTCCTTGTGGCAGGTGACAGGTCCACCGCCTGCTTTCTGGCACAGGGGCCCCAAGGAAGACACCATGGTCCCACATTCATCTTCAAAGCCTGATGCCAGGCTGGGCAGGGCATTAGCGTGACAGGCTCCGAGTGGGTGGCACAATGTACTGCATGTGTCCCCAGGGGCCTGGGGGAGCAGCCTCTGCCCCTCCCCTGCCACTGCCACCTCTGAGATAAGAGGGCGAGTGATCAGAGAAGAAGACACAGAACTAGGGAGCAATGCCCATTTCTGCCCCGTAGGAGGAATTAGCCAGGTCCCCCATCTTTATCTCTGCCTTTGGGGCTCTACAGGAGATGGGGTTACTGGGAAGACAGGTGTCTCAGGAGGACCCAGCAAGTTGACAGCATGATGGAGTAGAAAAAGCCTGGCTTGAGTCAGAAGCGGGGTTTGAACTATGTTCCCCTCTCGAGCTGGATGATGCTGGATGAGACTCTGAACCTGTTTCCTATGAGAATGAAAGAAGTTAATGTATGTACCCAGCACAGTACCTAGCACAGTTAGGCAGTGGGTTACTGGCTGTTGAATGACTGAACGAATGAATAAATAAATGAATGTATATCTCTCGTAAGGAGGTCACTCTGAACTTGATCTGGGTCTCAGCCTCCAAGCCAACGTTTCCCATCGCCTCCCAACTGCCCACAACTGGCCTCTTATAGGTGATAGGGTGTAAATTTCCAGGGAGGCACCAGGCTCAGCTCACCAGGACCTTGCCGACTGACCACTCTGGGCAGCTGAGATCTAGAAGGGGGTCAAGCACTGTCTCTGGAGTGGGGTCACAGGGGGTGTGAGGATGGAGCGTCTCGGGGAGGGGAGCCAGCAGGAGAGCCTTGGTGGAGCGGGACAGGGGGGCAGTGGCTGGTTTTCTCTCTCTCCCTGAGTCCTTTTCTCTAAATACAGCTCTATCTTCCTCCACCACAGGATTAGCACACATCTCTCATTCTCCTATTGCAACAAGATTTTATTTCTAATTATGCTGTAATAAAACTGGAGCGCTCCCAGGCTTCCTTTCAAATGACTTGTACACACACTGCCGATCGGATCCTCTTCGGCCCCATTGTAATAGCATTTCCCTGACATTCATTAGACATGCATGAGAGGGGCGCTTTAAGAATAGAATTGCATTTAAATGGATTTGCTGAGAGAGGAAGAAGAAAAAAAAGAGAGGCGAGGGGAGGAGAGGGAGAGGGAGAGAGGTTTGTTGAACAAACTATGAAAACAAGATGCCATAATAACAGGGTGCTGAAATAAGCCTCTTTCTTCCCCGTCCTCCTCCTGTTGCACATGGCAGAGCCCAGCCTCCAACCCTCCCCGTGGAGCCCCCACCCACACTTTTATGGTACCCTCTGGGGGAGCTTCATAGCTCCTGTGCCATGAGTCAGATGCTCATGGTATAATAGAAAAAACTGTTACTACCATTCGGGAAGGCTGCCTTGCTTTGACAGAACCCCAAAAGCCAGGCTGCCGCCCGCGGGAAGGGGGAGGGATGGTGACCGTCCCTCCAGCACTCATCTTTTTTTTTTTTTTTTGCTATACGCGGGCCTCTCACTGCTGTGGCCTCTCCCTTTGCAGAGCACAGGCTCCCCGACGCGCAGGCTCAGCGGCCATGGCTCACGGGCCCAGCCGCTCCGCGGCACGCGGGACCCTCCTGGACTGGGGCACGAACCCATGTCCCCTGCATCGGCAGGCGGACTCTCAACCACTGCGCCACCAGGGAAGCCCTCCAGCGCTCATCTTTAAGGCCCCCACCCCTGTGTCCCTCCCCCTGAATGACCATCCGCACCCCGAACTCCCATGGGCCACTGAGTAGCTGTGATTTTTCTTTTACCCTGGGTGGCTCTGAAGCATCAGGTGTAGGAGATCCATTGTGACCCCAGGGCCTTACTCCCTGCTCCCCTTCCTCCCCAGGAAGCGGACTGTCCCCACAGCATACTGTGTGTGCCATATACCGCCTACTAGGGATCAGAGGCCTACCTACTAGGTGTCTGTACCTACTGTGGTCTCATTTAATTTATTCCCCTCACTATAGCCAGATCCTCTTTTTTTTTTTTTTTTTTTTTATACACAATTTGCTTCTTTTATTTAGCAATTTTTGGCATTTTCCTGTCAGTACTTCATTCTTTTTAACTGCTGCAGATGTTACATTTTATAGACATATTGGTTAGTTATTTCTTATTAATCAACATTTGGGCTGTTTCTAAGTTTGAAAAAAAAGTTGCAACAAATACTCTTAGGTCCATTTCTTTGTTCAGGATTAATTTCTAGAAGTGGAAGTTCTGGGTCCAAACCCAGAATATTTTGAATTTTAATTGATATTGCTAACTTACACTCTAAAAAGGTTGTACCAATTTATAAGGCAGAAAATGCTATTTTTTTTGGATACTTAATCTAAATTTTTGCTAACGTGATGGGTAAAACATGTTTTAATTTTCATTTTTTAGTTCTGTGAAGTTTAGTTTGTAACTTACTAATTTTGGTTTCTAGCAATATTCATTCTCAATTTATTACCTCTATGAATTTTTAATTTTAGCCATTATGTTTGATATTAGATTATTCTTTTTTGTAAAGAGCAGCCAATTCTTGTTCTATCATTGTAACATCCCATGCAATCTCAGTGAAGATCAGGAACAAAGTTTTTTAAGGTCTCAAACCTTCTCCTTTAACCACCAAAAAGGTAGTCTCGTACCTGCCTCTTTACTATCCCTGTGGAATATCCTGGATTTTTCAACTTATTGACTCCTGGTTTGAGTGAAGAGAATTTTTTTCAGAAGTGTGGTATAAAGTAATTCACAGTCCCTCTTTTGATCTAATTTAAATAACTGAATGCTAGCTCTTCTGTTTATAATCCATTTCTGACCTTTGGACCCATCTGCCTAGCTCCTAGCTCTATAGGCTCTGGTTTCAGCTCATGCTACCAGGGCACTCTCCCATTTTGGGCTGTCTTGGTAGATATTCTACCCTAGGCAGGTGCTGGTCACCTATTCTTGACTGTTGATGGGCATTCAGGAAGTTACAGCAAGAAATGTTTCACAGATGGTACCTGATACAGTCTAGTTAAGATTAATAGGGAATAAAAGTACTTTGCTTAGAAATAATTATCCATAGATCTAAAGTCAACAAAAGTCTCTACAACAAAAAATACATAATTTTGCTAGGGGAGGAGGAGGCTTGAAATAGATCAGAAAACACTTGCACATTAATTGTTCTTTTCATATACTTCAAATTTGTACTTAATGCCTTTCTCCTCCTGGACATCAGAAGGAACACCTGGATATTCTGGGATAAGTTTATATTTTTCCAAATCAATTTCTGGGAAAAATGTGTCACTTTCAAATTCCTGCATGATCCTTGTCACAAATAGTCTAAGATGGCCTGGCTTGTTCATGGCTTCCTTATAAACAGAACTGCCTCCCACTATCCATACCATGTCCACTGTATTTGTTAATTCTGGTTGCTCAATAAGTCTTAAGGCACCATCCAAACTTTTGGCAAGAAAATGAGCTCCCTGTGGAGGTTCCTTGAGTTCTCTACTGAGAACTATATTAATTCTGTCCTTTAATGGCCGATTCTTCTCTGGAATGGAGAACCACGTTTTCCTACCCATAATCACCAAATTCTGTTTACCTTCTACTGAAGAGGTTGTGGTCATTCTTTGGAAATACCTGTATTCATTCCTGAGCGGGGGCCAGGGCAGGTCCCCGTTCTTGCCGATGCCCATGTTCTGGGACACAGCGACGATGCAGTTTAGCGGACGAACCATGATAGCGGCAGAAAACACGTCCGAGCTAGTACGTCACGCTGACACTAGGATTACCCTCCAGCTTGGCACGAAAAATAGCCAGATCCTCTTAAAATGGACATCTGATCATACTGAAAACCATCCCGTAGCTTCCTCTTTTTCTTCGGATAAAGACCAAAATCCTTAACAGGGCAGCCAAAGCCCACCACCCTTCCACTGGCCCTGTTTAGTTCCATGTCTGGCCCTGGCCCCAACTCCAGCCACGCCAGCCTTCCTCTGTCCTCCAGGGTGCCCAGCTCCTGCCTTCCCTCCAAGCCTTGCTGCTACTCGGGACACTTAGCCACCTCTTTCCCAAAGTTTCCACTGACCCACCCCTCGGAGCTCAGCTCACACTCCCTTCCTCCCGAAGACCCTCCCACTGGTCTTCTGTCTCCTGTCCTCTTCCCTGCATACTTGCCACAGCTGTACTGAGTCACTAAAGACCTGACATTGTCCCTAGACTGTAAGCCTGTTGAGGGAGGGCAGGGTGGGTCCTGGCTGCTGCTGTGGGCCCAGCCCGCCCCCCCCCGCCCCCGCTCTGGGGTAAAGGCTCAGTACAACGGGATGGAAGACAGGCATTGTGCCGGGGACTTTGTGATAAGATACGTTAGCTCCTTTCATCCTGCTGCAGGCTTATTGAGGCTGAGGGTTTTTCCTTCCCCTCTAATAGACTAGGAAACTGAGAATCAGAGAGTTCAAAGCAATTTGCCCCAAAGCACAAAGCCGGAGCTGTCAGAATCGAAAGCCATGCTTTTGCTATGATACTTCCTGGTACCGTGGGCATTCCTACCCGTTCCCTCCCACGTGGACTGCCTCTTACCTCCCCTGCACCCAGCGAGGCCCTTCTCAAACCCTCCTTCTTCTAGAAGTCCCCTTTGAGAGTCCAGCTAGTGCAGGCCCCCTCCCCCTCTGCAGACAGGGCCTCAAGTTTCCCATTTGGATTGTTCCCACCTGTTCTGTGGGATCATTCTTGTATCCCCAATAGAATGCAGGTTCCTTAAAGAGAGTGCGTGTCACTCTTCTGAACCCCCAGTACCCGTGGGCCAGGATGTTGCAAATACACGACCAGTAGAGCATCGGACTGCAGCCAGAAGAGCCGCTCTGCCATTTAGTAGCCACGTGACCTGGAGAGGAGCCCACTGAGCCTCTGCCTCTGCGTCTAGAAGGTGGTGCTGATGACACCTACCCCGCAGGGTCACTGCGAGGCCTCAGTGATCTGTGGCAGAGGTGGCGCCTCACAGAAGCTCATTTCTCCTCTTGTCCTATTCCTTCCTTGGGGCTCTGGTGACAATGGGAATGAGAAAGTTGGTCTTACAGTGTCCCAGAAGGGGGTATGGCTAAAAGGGACATGGCATTATGGCCCCTCGAAGCCATCTGATGTGGCTCTAAGGGCGCTGAGACGGCAGGGGAAACCATCCCTCTGTCCTTCCTACGATTGCCTCCAGATCCACCACTTTCCCACCCCCAGGCCTGCCTGGTTCAGAGGCCTCCAGGGTCCACATGCTGCAGAGACGATGCTCCCATGATGAGTGGTCAGAGCACCTGAGGGCCAAGAGCAGCTGGAAGGTCCATCTACCTCTGCCTCCCAGGCCCGGCCCAGGGCATGTTCGTGAGACTGTGACCTCCATGAGGGCAGGGGCTGGCCCCCGTCCACTGCTCCGGGCTCAGTTTTGTGTACAATACCTGCAAGTGGTGATGCTCAAAAAATATTTGTTGAACGAATGAATGAATGAATGAGTGATAAATGGAGTGAGTGTATGAACCTCAGCCTTTTATTATTTTTTTTTTGTGGTACGCGGGTCTCTCGCTGTTGTGGCTGCTCCCATTGCAGAGCACAGGCTCCGGACGCGCAGGCTCAGCGGCCACGGCTCACGGGCCCAGCCACTCCGCAGTATGTGGGATCTTCCCGGACCGGGGCACGAACCCGTGTCCCCTGCATCGGCAGGCGGACTCTCAACCACTGCGCTACCAGGGAAGCCCTGAACCTCAGCCTTTTTGCCTCCATGGTAAATACTTAGGCTCTGAAGTCAGCCAGACTTTTGTGGGATCTTGCACATCTTACCTAACCTGATTTCATTTCCTCTTCTCTAATAATAGCTCCAATCAGAGCTGGAGCTGTTGCAAGACTGAAAGCCCCTGGCTGCCGCCTGCACAGCGATGGTTCAATAAGCGATAGCTCTCATTGTTCCATCTAACGTCTACTTCAACCCACTCGGGAGCTTGGAGTGGCCACTCATGTTGGTGGTTCTAGATTGCTGCAGAGGCAATCCTGCTGTTTTTGAACATCTACCTTTTTTATTTACAGGCTAATCAACAGGACTGGGTGGCACCCCAGTGATGCCAGCCAGGGAGCTTATCAGGAAAGGTAGACATGGTCACAGTCCCATCCACATGTGTGTCTTATCAGCTCTCAAAGCAAGTCTGTCTCATTGAAATGATGCGAACACAGAAGCACTCTGCCCCAACTCTACTGGCCTATTCATTTTTTCCCCCAAAGCCGTGTAATCTCAGCACCTTTGGGCTCTTAATTACATCCTATGTTCCCGGGAGGCTCCCCTCCCCCACCCAGCCCTCTGCCATCTCTTCCTGCCCTAAACCTGTAATATCTGTACCCTTTACCCGGCTTTCATCATATGCTTGTTTGTACTGTTGATTTAAAAAATGCATCGGTGGCTTGTCTGCCTTGGCAGCAATGCATGGGGGATGAAAAGGGCAGGGTGATAGGGATGTACCACTCATTTACGGATCTCCATTATGTGCCAGTCAGCCAGAGGGCTACATACTTCATGTGCATGGCCTCAGTTTAATCCTGAGAGCAGCAATATCATCCTCATCTTATAGATGAGGAAAGCGGCCTCATGGAGATGCAGAAACTTGCCCAAGTCGCACAGCTAGAAAACAACATAATTGGGATTGGAATCCAGGTTGTGTGACTCCACAGCTGCTCAAGGACAGAGGCCTCAAATACCCCCACGGGATTTCCACGGGCCTGGCCTGGAAGCCCAAGGTCTGTAATTAACATTAGCCGTTGACAATGGCCATCTTTCAGGGAGGTATAACATTAAACGAGAAACAAGAAACGTAGGTACAGGCTTCCCCCTTGGCCAGGCACACAGTGAGGGCTATGTCTTTGCATGTGTTCCGAGCGTGACACTGGCCCCGGCTACAGCCCACGTCCTCTCAGCACAGCTCTGGCCCTACCATCTCCCGGGGCACACGCCACCACCTCCACCTTGCCCAGATTGGCGCCAGCTCCCCAGCTTCCCCACACGCTTGGAATTCTGAGCTCATTCACCAGACAGGTGCAATTTCCCACCTCTCACTCTCTGGCACTTTCTGTGCAATCGATCACAAACTGTTCCCAAATTAACCTAGATTTAGCTCTGGTCTCCCCTCTTCCGACTCTGGCAATTTCCTTCCTAGCCCCGGGGTAGGTTTCCTCCCCAGGCTCCACTCGCTGGGTCTCTGTCTCTTCCTGTAAATTTCCTACTGGTGCAGAGACTGGGTTTCTGTCCAGCGTGACCCTCTTGCCCCTGGTCAAGACTATTCTGGACTTGATCTCCTTCTCAGGATGCCTCTCTGCTCTGTCCTTGACCATGGTTTAGGGGCATAGGACAGGCAATTCCTTTCCTTTCCTGCTCCCTCTTCTTGGGATTCACCCTATATGCTGAGCTTTCTTTTAATTAATGTTTTGGGTTGAAGGGGCCATAAAGATTCCTCTGCATAAGTCCCTAAAAACATGTAAAGAGAAAGAACTTTGGGAGGGCAGAGATCAGAGGGAATCAGCACAAGGAAAGAGTCTGGGGATATAACTCAAAGCTGAACAAGAATTTCTTGGTAAATCCCAAGAACTGTATACCCCACCCTCAGTAAATTCCTGTCTTGAAAGAGCAGAGTAGGAAAATAGCATGAATTGAGCTCCTACTATGTGTCAGGTACTATATACTCTGTGCGTTACCACAGATGAGCATCATCATCCCCAATGTACAGATGAGAAAACTGAGGCTCAGAGGGGTTGGCCAAGTTGTTGTCTGTGCCACAGACCCAGGAAGTGAACCCTGGTCCAAAGCTCAACACTCTTATCCACTGTGCTAAACTACCTCTGCATTCTCCCCCTCTAGAGTCTTCTGAGGGATGCGCATATGGGGAGGGGTAGAAAGGGAAGGAAAGGAGTAGGCCGTGGGGGTGGGGGTGGGGCATTCATCTACCATTCTTCTGCCAGGTAAGCTCCAGCATCAGATCTGCCTCCTTGACCCATAAGTTAGAGGTAGTTGCTGCCCCAGAACTGGCAGCTGTGGCAGGTAGGAGTGGGGGTGGGAGGGGGTGGGTAACGGCGGCAGAAAATCAGAAAGCGGCTGACTCTGGAGGGAGACAGCCAGTGAGGGCCTCGGGGTAATTTCCCCACAAGGCCTCTGTGGCCCAGTGGCTGTGTGGGGTGTCCTGGCACATCAGCAGTCATGGGATCAAAGAGCAAATAGGAATTAATATCCCTGAGGTGGTCCGGAGCTCCTGATACCAGCAGAAAATTACAGGACATGAGACAGGAGCATTACAGAATGAATGGGAGGGGACAAGAGATTTCCGTGGCTAATCCTGTTAACAAGACAATTTCTTATCAAACTCATTATGCTTTTGAAAGGAGGGAACAAGAGGGGGAAGAGGAGGTAGGGGGAGCGTGTGATGGGGGCTTAGCCCTGGAGAAGGAAGGAGAGAGGTAGGGGAGCCGTGGTTACAGAGACTGCAGGTTCCCGTGAAGTAGGCGTGTGAGTGGCAGGTGTCTGGGGGAAGAGGACTCCGCACCTGTCCCTGCCCTGGAGGCCAGGGGCAAAACCCCTCCCTGATGGCTAAGTCCCTGCTGAGCTGCTGGGAGCACCCTCCCTGTCCCGCCAGTTGTCTGAACCCACAGGTGACCGGAGAAAAGCAGGCTCTCAAACCTCTTTCTTTGACCCTATCTCCATCTCGTCCCATCTCCCATGGGTCAAAGAGGACCATCCCCATCTGTGTAGATGCTGACAAAGCAAAGCACACCTTGGGTCTGCTAAGCACGTTCCTGCTGGCTTCTCACTTCTCCCTGTGGCCCCGCCCCCTGTGAGAGGGGCGAGGATGGGATTACAGGGCCTAGGAAGTTAGACGGCCCTTTCTGGCACTTCCCAGCTTGGTATTTTGGGCAAATCGCTTAACCTCTCTGAGCAATCATTTTCTCATCTTAAAAATAGAGATTAAATAAATCTTGCCCTACCTACTTCACAGGGTCCTTGTCAGGATTAAAAAGGACAATGTAGGCAAGAGGACCTGCGAACATTTTACATACACAGAAGTGATGTTTGGGGCCATTTTGAAGTTGAGGGAGTAAGTTAAGTGTCTTGCTGGACGTAACGAGGTGGAAGTGGGAAGCCAGGGCTTGAACCGTTAGTTTCAAATCCAGGGTCATTTCTGCTGCCAGGAAATCACTTCATGGGCTTGTCTTTGACTAGGCAATCACAAGGGACTTCAACTGGCACAAACTTAATATCTGTTCATTAAGGGCCCACGTTGCACGCAATATTCTCCCAGGCTGGCCTGGGGAAAGAGCGAGGTCAAGGACCAAATCCTGATGCTCAAGAAGCTTGGCGTCCAGGTGGGGCGGAGGAGTCAGATCCAAGGAGCAATGAGAAGAATTCAAGTCAGGGTGCCTCCCTCCCCCCAACAAACACCCAAGGGCACAGTGTGAAGGGCCAGACAAAAAGTCCCGTGGATGAGTAACAAAGGCAAAGACCCTGGGCCGACACCATAAGGGAGGGCTTCCCAGAGGACTCTGGACTCGTGGTGGGTCCTAAAGGATGTGTGGGGTGTGGAGAGAGAACCAGAAGTCAGGGAAACATTAAACAGACATTTATGGAGCACTTACTGTATATCTGGTGCCGTGATAAATTAGGACCAGATACAAAGATGCTTAAAATCTTTTAGAGGTCAAGTTCAAGGTCAAATCCAAGCCCCTCAGCAAATGTTGGCAAGGGTGTGGAAAAGCTGGACCCTTGTACACTGCTGGAGGGAATGTAACATAATGCAGCACTATGGAAAACAGTATGGTGGCTCCTCAAAAGATTAAAAATAGAACTACCATACGATCAAGCAATCCCACTTCTACGTACATCCCCAAAAGAACTGAAAGCAGGGACTCTGAAAGATATTTGTACACTCGTGTTCACAGCATTATTATGCACAATAACCCAAAAGTGAAAGCAACCCAAGTGTCCATCCATAGACAAATGGATGAACAGAATGTGGTCTGTAAACACAATGGAATATTACTCAGCCTTAAAAATAAAAGGGGGCTTCCCTGGTGGTGCAGTGGTTGAGAGTCCGCCTGCCGATGCAGGGGACACGGGTTCGTGCCCCCGTCCGGGAAGATCCCACATGCCGCGGAGCGGCTGGGCCCGTGAGCCATGGCCGCTGAGCCTGCGGGTCCGGAGCCTGTGCTCCGCAACGGGAGAGGCCACAACAGTGAGAGGCCTGCGTACCACCAAAAAAAAAAAATAAATAAAAATAAAAATAAAAGGAATTGGGCCTCCCTGGTGGCGCAGTGGTTGAGAGTCCGCCTGCCGATGCAGGGGATACGGGTTCGTGCCCGGGTCCGGGAGGATCCCATATGCCGCGGAGCGGCTGGGCCCGTGAGCCATGGCCGCTGAGCCTGCGCATCCGGAGCCTGTGCTCTGCAACGGGAGAGGCCACAACGGTGAGAGGCCTGCGTACCGCAAAAAATAAAATAAATTAATAAATAAATTAATTAATTAAAAAATAAATAAATAAAAGGAATTCTGACACGTGCTACAACATGGATGAACCTTGAGGACACTATGTTAAGTGAAATAAGCCAGGCACAAAAGGACAAAAAGTGTATCATTCTACTTATATAAGGTACCTAGCATAGCCAACTTCATAGAGATAGAAATTAGGATGCTGGTTGCCAGGGGTTTGCGGGGGGCAGGGGAAAATGGGGAGTTGTTGCTTAATGGGTACAGTTTCAGTTTTTCAAAATGAAACTGAACTTAAACATTACTGTTTAGAGATAGATGCACAACAATGTGAATATGCTTAAAGCCACTGCACTATACACTTAAAAATGGTTAAGACTGCAAGTTTTATGTTCTGTGTATTCTAACATAACTAAAAATAATAACAAAAGGGCAGATTCTATTGGCACAAACATTTTAACCGTTGTCCTTCCCCCTTTTACTCTGCTAAAAAGATGGATATGTGGCTCAGAAGCACAGAGGCTGTCTTGCAGTCATGAGGACGGCAGAGCGGGAAGGGAAAAGGAGTTTGGTTTCTTAGCAACTGGGCCAGCCCTAAGCTACCTGTACCCAGACTCCATTATGTGAGAAAAACTACTCTCCAATTTGGCTAAGCCATTGCCTTTTTGTTACATGCAGCCAAATACCATCCTAATGGAGACAGTTTCTAAAGCTCATCACCTCTGGCTGCTTCCACCCCTCCTGCCTCTTGTATTACTATCTTCCTGCTCAAACGTCTCTGACATGATGGAACCTTGTATCTCCTGGAAATGCCGGGCTCTGTGCCCTTGTGCACGCCAGGCCCTCCGCAAGCCCTTCCTTCTGAGCGACCTCCTTTATTGTTCCAAAAGCTTCTTCCATGGCCTTCTGCATTCAGGTTGGGCATTGCCCTGGATGGGTGAGTTACCCTTTGTCAGGACTGCCCTAGCACCCCACACCCAACTCTCTCATGGTATTTACCACTTTTCTCGAGAGTGGCTGTGTTCATGTTCTCTTCCCTCTAGAGAGCGAGCTACTAGAAGGTCAAGATCTGTTCAGGTCTGGACCCCTGGTGCTATGTGGCAGGTGCTGGGTAATGATGGGTGGACCAGAACTCTTCTGATTTCCAGGGGTCACAATTGGAGGAGGAGGATTCAGACCCAGAAGCAGTTCCCTGAGAGGAGGGGCCTGAGGTGCCGGGGAAGCCCAGAGGACCAAGTGACTGTTCTGTCACAGGGGAGGTCACTGTTGAGCTGGGGCCTAAAGGACTCCTCCTGGAATGGCGGTGTCTGCCTCCCGGTGTAGGGGTGAAGGCGTAAGGCATGACAGTGCAGGGAGCCTCTGGGAAGCAAGGTTTTGGGGGGCAATGACACGATGGGGCTACAGTGTCAAGAGCTTGCCTTGTAGCCTCTGCACGGAGGGGCTGCTGAGGAGAGGAGAAAGTGTCGTGCTGGGGGCTCAGGAGCCAGGCACAGAGTCAGCGCTGCATACCTGTCAGCTTAACCACTGTGATCAACTCTGATTCACGGAAAGCTCTCCGGCAAAGTGTGGAGGATGGCAGGGAACCGGGTGGGGGTTGGCAGCAGAAAGACAGTATGAGCTTTTGCAGGAGTCCTGGTGCCTGATAGACGAGGAGCAGGGGGAGGAGGGTGGGGTGTGCAGGAGAGGAGAGGAGACTGCAGTCTAGGGCCAAGACCTGGCTCTGTCACTTACTGATGTCACTTAGGGCCAGTTACCAATTCCCTTGTGCCCGTTTCCACATTAGCAAAAGAAGGTCATTGTGTTACCAATCTCAGAGGCATGTCATGAGAATTATGTGAGACAAATGGTTACAAGTGAGAAGCACGAGGCCTGGCACACAGCAAGTGCTCAGTGACCCTGAAGGAAGATGGGGGAGAGGGATCATCCTCAGTCCCTGTGGGATATTAAAAAAAATTTTTTTTATTTGTTAAATTTATTTACTTTTTTGTCTGCGTCGGGTCTTAGTTGCAGCACGAGGGCTCTCTCGTTGAGGAGCACGAGCTCAGTACTCGTGGCCCATGGGCTTAGTTGCCCCGCGGCATGTGGGATATTAGTTCCCCGACCAGGGATCGAACCTGCATCCCCTGCATCGGAAGGCAAATTCTTTACCACGGAACCACCAGGGAAGTCCCCCTGTGGGATATTTACAGACAGTAAAACCTGTGGCTGGAGCTGAGGGGTAAATTGGGGGCTACAGGAGGTCCAGGTGGTTGAGAGGGGAGGGCTGGATGGCAGAGGCTTTGAATGCCAGGGCAAGGAGTCTGGGCTCATCTGAAGGTTTCTGGATGGTGGCACGTATGTAGGACGGGAGGAGTGCTTTAGAAAGATGAATTTGGTTCCGTTTATAGAGCAAAGAGAGAGAGAGAGAGAGAGAGAGAGGGAGGGAGGGAGGGAGGTGGGGGGAGGGGGAGAGAGGGGGTGAGGGAGAGAGAGAGAGAGGGAGAGGGAGAGGGAGAGGGAGAGGGAGAGGGAGAGGGAGAGAGAGAGAGAGAGAGAGAGAGAGAGAGAGAGAGAGAGAGGGAGGGAGGGAGGGAGGGAGGGAGGCTGGAGACTAGGAGGAGAGAGGACCAGACTTTTTCCTTTCCAGGCTCAGGACCAGTCATCAATCTAAGTCCTGTTCAGTTTCTTTCACCCTCCAACTTGGCCCTACTAATGGGTCTAAGAGGAAGTAGGTGGAGGGGATGTGGAGAAAAGCTAGAGACAAAGACATATCCCAACAACATGCCCTGACTCCAGGGCCCAGGGAGTAGGTACTCAGCCTGGGGCTGCAGCTATACACCCCATGCGCCCGCGAGAGCCAAAGAGGTGGATGTGGTCATGTCCTCCACCTCCAAGTGAAGGTCAAGTGCTTTGAGAAGTCAACTTGTTCCGCAGGACTTTTTACAGGCACTGGGGAAGGGCTGGCATCCTTTCGCAACCTTCCACCTAGAGCTTAATAGCACACTTATCTGCATCTTCTTAGCTGGGGTGCTGATCCATTTTTGTCAGATTAAATTGGTCTGGTGGGGAAGAGGGTGCTAGATAAAGAGGTGACATGTTGGCATCTCCCCAGTAAAAGGGGAGCATTGTCTTTCCTGGAGATGGATGCAGGGACGGGCCAGTCCAGACAGGACCAGGCAGGCTGGAAGCTGGACTAGACCTTGGATGAGGGATCTGTTTGTTTGTTTGTTTTTTGCGGTACGTGGGCCTCTCACTGTTGTGACCTCTCCTGTTGCGGAGCACAGGCTCCGGACGCGCAGGCTCAGCGGCCATGGCTCACGGGCCCAGCCGCTCCGCGGCATGCGGGATCTTCCCGGACCGGGGCACAAACCCGTGTCCCCTGCATCGGCAGGCGGACTCGCAACCGCTGTGCCACCAGGGAAGCCCGAGGGATCTTTTAAAACAGGCATGAGGATTACTTCTGAGCCCTTCATGGTGATGCTGAAGGAAATGAAAATGTCCCCTAGAAACTGTAGTGAGTGTCAAGGGTCACAGATGGGAGGTCAAGTGCGTGGGGCCTGGGGAAGCAGGTGCAAAGGCAGAGTTAGGCAGTAGGGGCTCTGACAGGAGACCGAAGGCACCTCCCGAGATGAGGCTGAAAGCACTTACTGCCAGTGCAGGCTGCTTCCCTGGGACAGACATGGGGCTCGGGACCCCTGCCTTCCTGGTAAGAGGCTCCGCCCTGCTCCCACCTGCCTCTGTACCTTTGCAGAGCATGGAACTGGCCCAGGCTTCCTGTCCTGGAGGGGACCAGGCCCTTCTGGGCCTGCAGTCCCAGCCCCACTCCTGCTCTCCTGCTCTGGAGGACCCAGTGTCAACGGAGGGGGTGGTACAGTGGGCACTGGGAGGGAGTGAAGCTTCAGCTTCTCAGAGCCCCAGTTCCTCTTCCTCCCTTTCATCGGAGCCAAAAACAAAGGAGAGGCCCCAGGCGCCAGCAAAGCATTTTGCTGAGGGCAATTTGCATTTGGTCTCCATCTTGAGCAGCCTGACTTTGGTCAACCAGGAGAAAGAGCAGTGGCTCAAGCCAGAGAAGGTGCTTAGTCCAGTTTGGGGTGTAAAGTGTTGGTGGTAGTAGTGGGAAGGGAGGGAGCATTGCTTTGAGGCAATGAGACAGGGGAGAGGGGAGAGGGGAGAGGGAGAGGGGAGAGGGGAGAGGGAGAGGGGAGAGGGGAGAGGGGAGGGGGAGAGGGGAGAGAGGACTGGGGAGAGGGAGACAGGATTGGGGAGAGGGAGAGGGAGAGGGGAGAGGGGAGGGGGGAGGGGAGAGGAGAGGGGAGAGGGAGAGGGAGAGGGAGAGGGAGAGGGAGAGGGAGAGGGGAGAGGGGAGGGGGAGAGGGGAGAGGGAGAGGGAGAGGGGAGAGGGGAGAGGGAAGAGGGAGAGGGGAGAGGGGAGGGGGAGAGAGGAGGGGGAGAGGGGAGAGGAGAGGGGCAGTGAGAGGGAACAATGCACAGGGAGAGGGCTGGGGGTGGGTGTTAGGGGCCAAGAGGGGAAAGGCCGAGGACAGTGATTCTCAACAGGTCTGGCTTCTGGGATGGGGTAGGGTGCAGAATGAGCAGGCGAGGGGCTGAGGTCAGCCTCTTCTTGGAAGAGAGGAGGGACCACCCTGACCAGGGACATATTGAAGAATTCAAGGGCTGGAAGGGACTGCATTCTATTAGGAATGAGGATGATGATAATGGAAATAATGACAGTTGTAATACAGCTGTTGTCTGTTGAGCACCTGCTTCGTGCCAGGCACAGTGGTAGGCGTTTTAATAAAGTATCTCACTTAATCAGCATGACAACTCCATGCGGTATGCAAAGAAGCCCGGAGGGGTGAAGGGTCCAAGCTGTCGAGAAACAGCCCTGTCGCCACCGCAGTCCCTTTCTCTACTGTCAGCCTCGCAATAGCTTATATCGGTGCTGTCAAAACAACCTTCTCATTTGATTCGCACGTGGCCCCATGAAGTGGACTGGGCAAGTACCGGTAATCCTATTTTATATTTAAGAAAATGGAGGACACCTAGTTTACTAGTGGGAAAGCCAGAACTAGAACCCAGCTCGTGGACTCCGAGCCGAGGCTGTTTCCAGAACTCTCTAGAGCTTAGAGCAACCATTCCTGCCCTGCTTCTGCCTCTGCCTCTCCAGGAGGGGGCTATCGCGTCCAGCTCCTGGGCAACTTGCCTGAGCCGTCCCACCAGCTCCCTGTACCAGACCTGGGAGAGGCCCGTGGGCTCAGAGCGGTGTCAGAGCAAACTGGCATAAGATCCTGCCCAGCCATCCGGGCCTCAGGAGCAAGGGCTTTCATCCTGGGCGCGTCTTCACCCCATCTCCCCCACTGCCCATCCCTTTGAGGTTTTCCTTATTAGTGTAAAATTAATCTTCATTTACTAAATAATTCATGAGGCAGTGACTGGAAATGCTTAACAAAGCGCAAACGCCCCAGTCCCGGCTGGCCTGGACCACAAGCTGTCCCGAAGGCTAGGCTCCAGGGTTGCCCAGAGACAGAGATGGAGGGTGGGCGCTGGGCTCCCAGGCACAGCTGCAGGTGAGCAGGAAAGCTCAGGCTGCAGGAGCAGACCCTCCAGGCGATCAGGGCACAGGGCTCACTAGTGAACACGCAGCGTGTGCGCTGTGCAAGATGGAAGCCCCCCGGGAATGAGGCCCTCCTCTCATCAGAGCAGCGTGAGGTGAGCGGAAGCCCTTCTCCTCGTGCACCTTCAGATCCCCCAATGGGAAGTTAGACTACGGCCAGGGCAGCGAGCACTGGGCTGTGTGTCAGGAGACTTGGGTCCTGACCGCTTCAGTGATCCGGGACCCGTTGCTTCCCCTCCCCCAGCTCTGGCTTCTTTGTGCAGAGGGAGGACTTTGCCAGATGACTTTTTAGACCTCGCCCAGTTGGGGCACTCTGTGATGCCGCCAACCCATCTCTTAAAACCCTGCAGTGGCTCTGTGCTGCCGTCAGGATGAAAGCTGAACTCCTTTCTAACTTCTGCAAGCTTTTTCCTGATGAGGCTACTGCCTGCGTCTCCAGCCGCTCCCTGCCCCTCATACTCCATCTGCCCAGAACCACATGTTCTTCCCCTGGTTCTCTTACCCTCTCCTAGGGGCCTTTGCACCTGAAGCTCCCCCGCCCGTGAAGGTCTGGGTCTCTGCTTCCCACCCATCTGCCCCCTCCACTAACATCTTATCTTCAGTTGCAGCTCAGCTTTCACTTTCACTGAAAACCCCTCAGGGACCACTCAGGACGGGCTGGACGCCCCTTGTACACGCTGCACAGCACCTGGGTATTGTACACCACCGCATGCATTTGCCTTTGACGTGTTTCCCTGTTCAAATATATGCTCCCTGAGGATGGGGCTGCGTCTGTTTTGACCCTAGCTGTATCCCCAGTGCCTTGCGCAGTGTGGCTTGGTAGACGTGGAATGAATAAATGACTGCATGCAATGATTCCACGGGCATAGAAGCCCAGGAGGAACATGTTTCAGAGCACGGATGGGGTTGAGGGAAGGAAGGGGGTGGGGAGGCAGCCGGAGCAGCCTCACAGCCTCTGCTGGAGAGACAGTGCTGGGAGAGACAGTGTTGGGAGAGAACGGGGTATCACAGACCACCGACGGTAGGAGCTCTTCTGCCTGCAGCCTTGTTTCAGAGGGGCAGGCTTTCCGGGGTTGTGGGTCTGACAGAGCATGCCAGTGGCCCTCTAAGATGTCAGCCTGCCGTGCGGAGCCTGAGAGCTCAGGCTCCCATCAATAACACATCATGGGTCCCCAGGCAGCCCCTTGGGCCCCATGTATGCTCCCCACCTAGGATACGCCTCTGCCTGAACACATCACAACCCCCCTCCCCTTGTGTCTGGACTCCATGCAACCCCCATGCCAATGCCACCTCCTCTGTGTGCCTCTAGACCTCCTTGGCACTAGTTCTTGCTCTGAGCCCTCACACCTCGTGGCATGTGTTTAACGCTGTTGTGAGTTGCACAGAAATGTTGACATGTGGGTCTCCTTGGTGGAAGGCAAGTTCCTCTGAGGCCCAAGGTCAAGGAAGCATGAATTAGTGGAGACCAACAGACTTGGGCTGAATGTTAGTTCTTTGCCAGTAGCTGACACAGAGTATGAATGAATGAATGAATAAGTGAAGGTGCTTCACTTTTCTAAACTCAAGTTCCTTCTTTCTAAAATGGGATCATCACATCCATATCATAGGGATATCATAAGTCTGGCAGATATGGCATAGAAGGGTCCGATGCAGAAAATAAAGGATTACTATGATTGCTACTCATCAGCGCATGCCACCCATGCCTCCCATCCCAGCCCACTGCTTACTGAAATGAGGTGACCGTCAAAAGCCAGCACTGGAGCACCAAGCCCACTTCCTGGTGGTGTGTCACCCACCCCAACTCCAGTCCTGGGATGGAGGCTGCTTGCCGCTAACTGGGGGCAGTTTGCTGCTTTATTATAGTGTCTTTCTTTCTTGCACATAGAAAGAAAGTTAAGAGATCCGGGAAAAGGGGGAAAAAGGAAAGAATAGAAAAAGCAAACCCAAAGAGCAAACCAGCACCATATGAGGTGGACAGTGCTGCAGGATCCATGGTGCTGAGGCAGCTCGCCTTGGCCCCCTCCCCCTCCAGGCCCCCAGCTCTAGAAGCTTGTTAAATACTGAACCCCCGAGCTGAGGTGGAAACTAGGCAGGGCTGGGAAGGAGGGTTCAGGGGCCAGCTGCATTTTAAAAACAACTGATAAAAGCTCCTCTCCTTGTGAACTTTCTACCTCCAAACTTTCACAGATGTGAACAAAGCTGCGTGCCAGAGGGAAATTGAGTCTCACTGGAGGCCCTGAGGTCCTTAACGTCCTCCTGTGTCATTTGGGTCTCCTCTGTCATGGTGTGTGTGTCTCTCACGTTTGCTGCTTGTGCTTAGTTTTGAGGAATGTCACCACCATTACATTAACTCCTTCTTGTCTGGAAAATGTAAAAGCAGTTAAGTGCTGAGCAGAGGAGGAAAACTATTAGGATGGGTACCAATAGGGGAGACTCTAAAACATGAGAAGTGGAGAGAAAGTGACAAATGTTGCACCGCTTCCCCATGGGATGAACTGTGTGACAGTGAGGACCACTCCGAGGGCAGAGAGCAAACTATCCAAGATGTGAAAAGGGCAGCCGGAAGCCTGAGTTGGGGGTACGGCCAGATCAGGGATAGTGCAGACCCTGCCCCCCGAGTGCCGGAGCTCACAGCTGCAGAAGAGCCAGTTCATCCTGTGAGGGGGGCGGGCATCTCCCCCACCTCAGGGTCTGAGGACTGATGACCTGACCTGGTTCTCAGAGTTTATGCTAATCCCAGATAACAGTTTTGAGTACTCACTGTGGCTCAGGCACTTCATGTGGATTGCCTTATTTTATCCTCCCAGGTGATTTTTATCATCATCATCATCATCTCTATTTTATAGAGGAGGGAATGGAGACTTATAGAGGAACTTGTGTTTTTCTGTTTTGTTTTGTTTTGTTTTTTGGCTGCGCTGCGAGGCATGTGGGATCTTAGCTCCCCAACCAGGGATCGAACCCACGCCCCCCGCAGTGGAAGCACGGAGCCTTAACCGCTGGACTACCAGGGAAGTCCTGGAACTCGTGCTTTTAGAGAGCTGGTCAAGTGAAGGAGTCAGAAGGAAGGTTACCCTCCATCCCTGCTCGTGAATTACAGACAGAGCATGAACGCAGGTCCCTTCATTCCCATCCTACCTCCTTTCTGTCACACCAAGCTACCACCCTTAATTTATTCTGTACTAACTTTGCTAAGGGGAAGGTCAGAAAGGCTTCACGGGGGTGGTGACATTTGAACTGGGTCTTTGTGGCCCGGATAATGTTATGGGCCAAGTCTCCTTTCCTTGTAGGCTCAGAGAAAAACTAAATTCCCCAGCCTTCCCTGCAGCCAGGCAGGCCTGTATGACTGACCAATGGGATGCGGGCTGAAATGATGCACCCACTGCAGGCCTGGCTCCCAAGACCTCCTGCATGTTCCTCCATGCTCAACCCCTCTTCTCTGCTTACTGGCCATATACTGGGTTGGCCAAAAAGTTGGTTTGGGTTTTCCCGTAAGCTCTTCTGGAAAAAGATCTTTTCCATAAGATCCCGAACGAACTTCTGGGCCAGTCCATGGATTCCAGTGGAAGGCTCTGAGACCTCAGGAGAAGGAGAGCTCTGCCCCCAGCGACTCAGAGGGTCGTGATATGAGAAATAAACTTGTAAGGTACTAAGTCATTGAGACTTTGGAGCTGTTTATTACAGCAGATTGTTTATGGGCTAATACAGCCCTGAAGGATGAGGATGTGTTTGCAAAGGCAAAAAAAGTGAGGAAGGACTTCCTGAGAAGTAAAAGAACACCTTGGGCAAACTTGTGGAATGTGAGGGGGCGCTGTCAAGCTGGCAGGCTTTATAGAGGGGAGGAGGGAAATGAGCTAGAATGGCAGGGGCCAGCTGAGAGAAGGCCTTGAATGCTGTGCTGGAGATGATGGGGGGCCTTAGGGGGTTTTATGCCAAAGACTGACACGTTTAATCTGAGTTTTAGAAGGATCATTCTAGTGCTTGCTTACTCAAAACCTTTCCAAGGAATTCTGGTCCTAAGAGTTGTTCATAGAAAATGCAGTTCTGCCTGTCCTTGGAGATTCACAACACACATTAACACCTCAATCCCACTCTAGCCTTTACTGGTTTACTTTCTTCATAGGGCTCGGCCACAATTTGAAGCTCTTATTTGCTTACACATTTATCTTCTATCTCCCCTGCATTAGCATATAAGCCCCGTGAGAGCATAAAACTTGTCTTATTCACCACCTATTCCCAGCAGCTAGCCGAGTACCTGGCACTTGGCGGGTGCTCGATATACATTTGGCGACTGAGCGACTAAAGGCTCTGAGAAGTCCTGTGTAAAGAACTGGTTTACTGTGTGTGCAAGACCTATTACAATTTCCCTTGACTATCACACTTCGTAAATGCTGTTCTCGTGGCCAGTGGCAGATGGTGGAGTTCTTTGCTGACAGTGCCTACTGACCCCAGGGGCCACTGAGGGCCATGACCCTTCATAGTGTTGGGGGCGGGAGGTTCAGCTAAAATACAAGGATGCCACTGGCCAAGGCAGCTGGAACCTGGTGCTGAGGCTGGAGCCTCTCTCCCTGGAGAGCTGAAAGCGGGATTAGGTCTCCTGCTTCCCGCCAGCCTGGCTCCACGCCAGCTGCAGGGCCAGCTTTCCACACATGGCAGCAGAGGGGAGAGGCTAAGCTCTGAGGATTAATACTGGCCTTGTGCAGGACCCAGCTCCCATGTCAAGTGATCTTCAGCTGGGCACCAGGGGCCCAGACAAATGAGATAATGAAATCCAAGCTTCACTGGGGGAAGCAGCAGGGCCCAGAGAGCCAAGCCCTGGTGGGGAAGGTACAGGGAGACCAGAGCTCTGGAGGGCCCGTGGCTGTGTCCCACTCAGTTTCCTCAAGCACCCATAGTTGGGGGGGAGGCGTGAGAGGTACCTCTGAGGTGGGAGCAGAGGCCTCAGAGCAGGAAGGGGCTTTGGAGATCACCTTCATCACTGCAGTCACTGGTACTATTTATTGAGCAGCTACTATGCACCAGACACTGACAGAGTCCTCTCAAGTACCGCAGAGGTAGGGATTAGTGCCCTTATTTTACAGATGATGACACTGAAGCTCAGAGAGACAGAGAGAGAGAGAGAGATTGATTTCCCCAAGATCCTGGAGTGAGTAGCCAGGTTGGGAGGAGGAACCCAGCCCTGGACTCCCTGCCCAATGCTCTTTCCTCCACTCTCTGTGGCTTCCTGGAGCCCTAGCCTGTCCTTCTGTGTTGCTGTGATCCAGGCATTCCCAGGTGAAGCCTTGGCTCTGGGGCTCAGCTTGTTCTCCGCTCTCCTGCTCAGAACAGCTAAGGGAGAGGGAGGTGGAGGACAGAGAATGGGCCTCACCCCGCGCTCCCCCCACCTCCAGCTGTGCACTCTGGCCTTGCTCTTCAAATCAAAAAAATTCCCACAGGGCAGAAACTCTTTGTGGTTTCACTGGATTCCCAGCCTAGTCCTGGGAGATGAGGTCGGTGAGGCTGAGAAGGGAGCCTCAAGTGGCGGCGGGGAAGCTGGAAGAGGTCAGGTTCCTGAAGTTTCTGACTTGTAGGTTGGGGTGAGGTCCTGGCATCTGATTGTATAAAGCTCCTTCTTCTGACCCTGCTGCACGGCTGGGGCTGAGAGGCTTGTGCCATCCTGCCCCCCAACCCCCGCCAACTAAGATGCTGTGAATCATGGTCTCTAAAGCAGGCAGGGCTCGTCTCTCTACACGGGGTGGCGTGCTGTAGGGTGGCGATCAGAAAGGAAAGGCTCGTGCCCATTTGGCTGGGGTGAGGCCTGTCGGAATTGTAGATCAGAGAGAGGGTGGCTGGTCCCTGTATCCATGAAGCTCATAACACAGTGCCTGGCTCACGTGAAGTGGTTAGAAATGGAAATCTCCCCTCCATCCCTTCCCAAAGCCTCATACAACACAAGTGAAGCCTGATCTCAACAAGCTTTTTTCTCTCTGTACCCAAAACCCTTTTCGTTTTCAGTTCCTGATCAGGCAGGAGCTGCTGGAGAGAAGGATCCAGCTGTGTCCTGAGAGTCAGGAAACAATCGGCTGCAGAGTCAACGTCTTCATCACTGCAAGTGGATAATCCAAGTGCAGATAATTGAGAACTGGGCTGGAGCCACAGCAACGGTGGCCTTCAAAGGCTAATTACCATTGATTTGAATATTCTAGGCATCTTACACAGAGACAATACACTTTTCACATGGCTTGGGCTTCATTTCAAAATTGAGCCCCTGATTTAGAGCTAAATTTATTCTACAACTTATTTCCGCAAGGCAAAGCCTATCCCCTCCCCTGCCAATCCACAGTGGCAATACAGTATAACGGACAGAACACCATATTAGGTAAGAGGGAGTCTGTGGTCTAATCCTAGAGTCTCCTGGTACAGGTATCATCCCAGGTTACTGAGTCTCCCTGGTCTCTGGCCCAGGAGCTGGACTAGATTAGTGTTCTCTGGTCCTGGTCCATGGCCTGGCTGGGCCAGAATCACCTGGAGGATGTTTTACAAAGTACTGGTATCCTGGTCCTACCTTCAGATTGTCCTATTCAACAGCTCTGCAGTAGGGCTTGAGCATCTATATGTTCAAAAATTCCCACAGTGATTTTAATGCACAGCCAGGTTTGGGAACTACGTGGCCAGGGAAGATTTTCTTATTCTATCTGTACCATCAGAGGCATTTACCCACCTGACCACCCTCTCCTTACTAAGACCCTTAATTTCTCTTGGCTTCCATGACTCCATTCTATCCCGATTCCCCCTACCTCATTGCCACACCTTCTCACTCTCTTTTCCTGATTCCTCTCTTCTGTTCCACAACTAAATGGGGGTGTACCCCAATGTCCTAAACCCCCTTCTCTATCTAGACTCTCTCCCTTGGTTTTTGCATCTACTTCCATGGCTTTAAATCCCACCCATATGCCAATGGCTTCCCAGGTCTGAATCTGTAGCCCCAGTCTTTCCATAGAACTACTTACTTTTCACCTCCACGTGGATGTCTAACAGTCATTTCACAGTTACCGGTCCTCAACAGAAACTTTAGTTCCACCCTAGCACTCCAACCTGTTTCTTCCGGTCTTCCTAGTCTCCATAAATCTATTCTAATCTATCTCCATTCTAATCTATCCAGATGCTAATCCAAAAAAATAGGCATTATCCTTTTTCCTTTCTGCCCTCATCCAATCATTAGTAAGTCTTGTTGGCTTGATCTCCAAATATTGGGTTGGCCAAAAAGTTCATTTGTGGTTTTTTGTAAGATGTTGAAAAAAAATGAAAACCCAAATGAACTTTTGGCCAACCCAATATATCCCAGATCCATCTACTTCTCTCCAAGTATATTGCCATGACCCGGTCTAAGCCTCCTTTATTTCTTTCCCAGACTCTGCAGGTTGACTGTTCTCTCTGCTTCCATTCTTGTCCTCTTGTAATCTCCCCACTCAGCAACCAAAGCATTCATTCATTCATTTATTTTTGGCTGCCTCTGGTCTCAGTTGTGGGATCTTTCATTACGGCATGTGGGCTTCTCTCTAGTTGTGGCACACGGGCTCCAGAGCACGTGGGCTCTGTAGTTGCGGTGTGCAGGCTCTCTAGTTGGGATGCGCGGGCTCAGTAGTTGCGGCATGCAGGCTTAGTTGCCCTGTGGCATGCGAGAGCTTAGCTCCCCAACCAGGGATCGAACCCGCATCCCCTGCACTGGAAGGTGTATTCTTAACCACTGGACCACCAGGGAAGTCCCCAAAGCATTCTTCTTTTTAAAAACAATGTCGTCTCCTCCAGTAGCTTGCCACAGCACTTAAAATCCAAACTCCTGACCATGACCCTCATTAAAGCTTTCTATAATCTGCTCCCTGCCTACCTCTTGGACCCCATCTCTGTGGCTCTCTCATCCTTATTCACACTACTATGGCCACTCCAGCTCTCTTGAGTACAGGACCATTTCTACTTTGGGCCTTTGCACTCGCTGTTCCCTCTGCCTGGAAGCTCTGCCCCTGATCTTCACACGGCTGGACCCATCCTGTCCTTTAGGTCTGAGCTAAATGTCACCTCCCCAGAGAGGCCTTTGCTGACAACCCACTTTATAGTGGATACAGAACCCTCTCTTACTTTATTCTATTTCCATTCTCTACACAGCATTGACCATGGTCTGATATTTAATAGTTTGTGCTGATGTTTTTCTTATTTGTTTGTTGCATATCTCTAGAACATTATTTATTTTGTTTACCACTATATTCCTAGAGCCTAGAACACAGCCTGGCACATTGTAGGTACTCCATAAATATTTATTAAATAAGTGAATAATTGGAAGTTCCTCTTCAGTTCTAGAGGCACATGATATATTTAGAATATTTAAAAATTACAACAAACTAGTGAAAATAACAAAAGAGAAGCAGAGTCACAGATATAGAGAACAAACTAGTGGTTACCAGTGTGTGGGGGGAGGGGCAAGGGAGAGGTGGGAGAGTACGAGGTATAAACTATTGGGTGTAAGATCCGCTCAAGGATGTAGGGTACAACATGAGGAATACAGCCAATATTGTGTAATAACTAAATGGAAAGTAACCTTTAAAAATTGTATAAAAGTTAAAAATTTTTTCCTTATTTTTCTTTTTTTTTTTTTTCGATACGCGGGCCTCTCACTGTTGTGGCCTCTCCCGTTGCGGAGCACAGGCCCTGGACACGCAGGCTCAGTGGCCACGGCTCACTGGCCCAGCCGCTCCACGGCATGTGGGATCCTCCCGGACCGGGGCATGAACCCGTGTCCCCCGCATCGGCAGGCAGATTCTCAACCACTGAGCCACCAGGGAAGCCCCTAAAATTTTTTTTAAACATTAAAAATGAACTTTATCCAAAAAACTAGTATTTAATAATTAATTATGTTATTCCATGTACAAGTTTTGTAGAGCCCAAGAATGTGGTTTTGAATGTAGGGTAATCGGGAAGAGTTTCACCATTTCTTGTAGCCATTGAGATTTCTGGATGTTTCAGGCATCAAAGCTCTGCTCCTGGGACTTCCCTGGTGGCGCAGTGGTTAAGAATCAGCCTGCCAATGCAGGGGACATGGGTTCGAGCTCTGGTCTGGGAAGGTCCCACATGCCGCAAAGCAACTAAGCCCATGCACCACAACTACTGAGCCTGTGCTCTAGAGCTCGCGAGCCACAACTACTGAGCCCACGTGCCACAACTACTGAAGCCCGCGCGCCTAGAGCCCATGCTCCACGACAAGAGAAGCCACCGCAGTGAGAAGCCCACGCACCACAACGAAGAGTAGCCCCTGCTCGCCGCAACTAGAGAAAGCCTGCATGCAGCAACAAAGACCCAAAGAAGTAAGTTACAAAAAGAAAAAAAAATCTCTGCTCCTTGGAGATACAGTGAATTCCATGAGACAGGCTTCACTCATCTTTAGGTGTTTCTGGAGCTCAGGGTTGTGCTGAGCTCTGTAAATGTTTGTTAAGAGAGTGAATGAATGGTCTTCTCCTGAGCTAAGGAAGGAACTGGAGGAGAAGAACGGAGGAGTGTGCTCCGGGTTTGGGATGCTACAGCTACTCAGTTGGGCCTCTGCGTCAGCTCTGTTCTCTACTTTCTGGGCTGGCTGCCTCCAAAGCTCCTTTCTGTCCTTCCTTGTACATGGCGAGAACAAAGCAAAGTCCCCAGCACCTGTCCCACCTGGGTGCCACTTTGAGGAACCTGAGGTCAACTTTAGCTCTAATGGGTGACCTGGCAAGGTGGGAGAGTGAGGCCAGTGAGAGACTAAGTCTGGACTGTGTGTGCACCGTGTAACCTTGGGCAGGTACTTCATCTCTCCATGTCTCCATTAATTTTTTTGTAAAAAGGAATGAATCACAGCCAGAGGTGCTCAAGGGATTGCTGTGATGATGAACTGAGAAAATGCATGGAAAGCTCTTGGTGGGGTGCCTTGCACACAGTAGTTGCTCAATAAATGTTGGCCATTTTCATCATCACTGAGAGTTGTAGCCTTGAGCAAGGACCTGGGTACCAGGATTCTCTGCCTAGGATTTCCTCGTCCCTTCAACCCGTTGCAGCCACAGGCAAGTCACCTGGAGCCTTCCTCTTCTCTGCTTTTTTTTTTTTTTTTTTACAACCAGGATAATGAGAGCTCCCCTTCCTTCCAGCATTGCTGTGTGGATTAATTAGTGTTAATTAATGGGCTTTGGAAATGAAAAGCACCTAGGTAAGTGCTGATCATGATTATTGATGGGAACCATGAGCTTAGAGAAGGCGCCATACAGGGTCCTAAAATTATACAGATTACAGCACAATGAGGGGAGTTGAGAAAGTGGCTATTAAGCTCTGAGGCTGGGGCCCCAGGTCTGCCTGCCTGCCAAGGTCTTCAAACCAGAACAGACAACTTGCAGTCAATTGAATGTAAAACTCCGTGGTGAGCCATGGAGGTGGAGTATCTTTAGCAAGTGTCACAGACTGGAAGGGACCCTTGCAGGTGGCTGAGTCAAGGTTGCCCCCTTGGAGGAGAATCGCAACCAACTCGGCCTTTTGGCCCTTGGAAGAAGGCAGGAAGGGACTCCCCACCAGAGGGATCATAAGAAGAGTTACCGTATATTGCCTACTCACCATGAATGTATAGTTTTCTAGAAAACATCATGCATCTAGGATTTTGCGTGAATGAATTCTCTCTTTTTTGGAAGAGTCGGGTTTATCAAGGTACAATTTACATTCAGTAAAACTCACTCTTTTAGTGTACAGTTCTAAAACTCTAGACATACACCAATAGTCTTGTAACCACCACCATAATCAAGATACACAACACTTCCGTCACCTGCCAAATTCCTTCATTTCCTTTGTTGCCATCCTCTCTCCCCACCCCCAGCTCCTGGGAACCACTGATCTGTTTTCTGTCCTTGTAGTCTCGTCCCTTTTGCAATGTCATATAAATGGAATTATATAGCAGGTAGCCTTTCGAGACTGGCTTCCTTCACCGAGTACAGTGCATCTGAGCATAATGCGTTGAGATTAATGCATGTAAAATCCATGCACTGAGAATTTTATGTGCATGTGGTATCTCTTTTCGTCCTAAAGATAATTCTGAATTAGGTACTCTATTATTATCCCCACTTTACTGATGAGGAAATTGAGGCTTAGAAATGTTAGTTAACTTGATGAAGGTCACCCAGCTAGTAAATCATGGAACCAGGGTCTCAACTCAGATTTCTGATCTCAAAGTCCATGGATTTAATCACTGTGGCACTCCCCGGGCATCGCAGGGTATGGCCTCTCTAGAAACCAACACAGCAAACTTGGTTAATTGTTTGAATTGATTCTACTCTCTTTTCCAGAGGCCCTTCTTGTCCCCTGAGTTCATTCCTATCTCCTCAAAATTCACTTCACCTTGTATGTGAATTAGAGATGCATGCCTGACCCCTAGGTTACAGCTTCCTTTAAGACACACCATGTTCTCATGGAGGCAGAAACCCCACAACCATGGGATGCTGGTCTCTAGATCAAGTAAGAGCAGGCGCATTTTGAGAAGACAGGGGTGAGTGCAGGGGACAAGAAGGGCATCTGGGACTTGCAGAAGAGAAAGGTTAAGCTCCCTTTACTGTGAGAATCACAGCCTGCTTTCTTTTGGACTCAGTGTCTAATTTCTTTTCAGCTGCTGCTTTGTTGATTTTGGGCTCCGTATTCATTTACAGGTCCAGGGGGATCTGGGTGTACAACGTGGTTTGAAACCACAAAACTCCTCTCCATTTCTTTGGAGAAGTGCTGACGGGGGCTGTGGAAGGCAGCGTTGCTACAGACTCAGCGATTAGTACACCAACAGAGGCATTTCCCTTGCACAGGGTCCCGGATGACCTCGCTGGTGGAGAGAGGCATGAGCCGGTTTCCACAGCCCACGTGACCCTTTCCTTCCCCCCCACCATATCAACAATTATTAAGATGTGCATGAAAGTGCATTGACCTAGTTGGAGGTTTCATAAATATAAATAAATTAAATGGTTATGCCTAAGGATGCCTGGGCAAGCATGTGGGGAGGAAGGGAGAGAGTTGCTCATGGATGGATGGAGAGTGAGGGGCCCTCAAGCCTGTCAAGTGAAAACCAGAGAGGACCAGACTGTGAGGGAGAGGGAAGAAGCCACAGGGCCCAGCCTCAGTGCCAGGACCCTCCATTTCTGGGACTGGCTGAGCTTGCTGCCCTGGCCAGTGGGCCGCGTCTGTGCTGGGATGCAGATCCCCTCGGGCCCCAGTGCAGCCGGTGGAGCCTGCACAGCGGGGTGGCCCTCGAAAGCCCCAACTAGTGACTAGCGGCTTCTGGCTGCCAGCAGCCTGGTTCGTTGATCCCAGTGTCCTAGAAAGAAAGATTTTCTATTTATGCTTTGAAGTGAATAAGGTTGAAAGTGACGAAGCCTGGCAGGTGGGGGTGAGTATGGAGCTTTTCAATATTGATGTCCGAGGGGAAAAGTGGGCCAGAAAATGTTCCCAGCTCTTTTCAGAGTCCTTTCATATCATGATCTCATTTCATTCTTACAATAGCTTTGCATAGAAGGCAGGGATATTATCAGTGCTGTCGTTCCCATTTTATAGATGAGGACACTGAGGCCCAGAGACATGAAGTGAGTGACTCATGGTCACCCAGTGACTAGGTGGTTTTCTGATTCATGAAACCATGCCCTTTTCCTTCCCCACACTGCTTTGGGGGAGTCTGGACAGTCTTGGGATCCTTGCCCCTCATTTCTTCTTCCCTATCAGTGCCTCTTCCATCACCAGACGGCTCACATCCGAGTCTCCTTGCGTCTGTGTCTGTCCCCTTCCAATTCCTCCTGCTTACCCCTCTGCCTGGCAAATCTTCTCAAACGCTGCTCCCACCTCAGCGGCCCTCTGCTCAAAGTCCCCTGCTCCCCTTTACCTAAGGGATGCCCTCCAAAGGGTAAGCCTGCTCGTTCAGCCTCCATGGCCTGATTCATCTCACCCCACGTGAACCCCCTGCCCATCTAAATCCGAACGCCTGCCATCCTTCAAGGCTCAGCTGCAGCGCCACCTCCTTGGGGTGACTTTCCTGATTGTGTCAGCCCATACCGCTCTCTCCCTTAACCCCTGTCATAAGCGCCATTACCCTCTGCCTTGCGTTGCTAGTCACCCCTTTCCACGTGCGGGTCTGCCTTCCCCGCATTAGCCCGTGAGCCCTTCAGGGAGCATCTGACAGCATAGGCCCAGCACCCCCCCCCCCACTGCCATGTGACCGGACAAGCCCTCTGCACATTTTCCTCCACAACATGGGACGGGGCGGGACCCAGAGATCTCAGAGGTCCTTTCCAACCCACATTCCCTACGATGGATGGATCGTGGACCTCTTCAGACAGTGGTATATAAAGGATGGAAAGGTCTGCCATGGCTCTTCTCCAGGAATTTGCATTTTAACAGGTGCAATGCTTTCAGCCAAAGGAAAGAAGCTCTGATGTTTTGGGGTTGGGGTGGGGGCTTCCTGGTACCCTGCAGGGGACCATCTCCAAACGGCCAAGGACCAAGCCTGCTTTGTGGAGATTATTCTACTCCCCACTGCCTCCTCCCCCACCCACATTAAGGGATCCTCAGGGAACCAAGAAAATAGAAGCACATGTAAATTCTTTTCCGCTTCTGTCCTCTTGCATTCAGATGACTGACTCATGTAGGCTTCATCTCCCCCATCTCTAACTTCGGGCTCTAACCTCGAGGGCCAGGGACAACGGCTTTGTTCTAGCTCCATTTCCACATGGGAAACTCAGATGCTGGGATCTTGGGCTGATTCACCACCTGTCCCGCACCCCAACTCCCACCCCCAGCAGGTTAGAATTCTACCAGCTCTGGGGGCGGGGTGTGGTGGTGGTGGTGTTGGGGGAGCAGACTCGACCCCGAGCTGGAGCATTTAAGAGGAATAACCAATCCCAAAGCTGAGCTAGAAAGCAAGGTATTTGTCTGCCATCGGAGCTATATCAAGGAATTGCCTGAGACCAGATTTGCCCAGATACAGAGAGCACTCCTTGGACGCCAAGCGGAATCAATGAGACTTGCTTAGGGTGAAACTAGATCGCTTCTGTCCTCGGGGTCCTCAGAGAAAAGTTCTCAGGGCCTGGGTGGCGTCTGGCAGCTCCACTATTTGTCCTGTGTTCTGAGTCAGGAAAAATCAGACGTGTGCATCACCCCCAGTGTGTGGCCACGTGAGTCGGTTTTGAATAGCTTTGAGTGTTGATTATTAAATTTGAACAGAGAGGATGTGGCACTTGCAAAGGCAACACGGTGGCAAAGAGCATGGGCTTGGGGCAAGGGACTCGGTCTCCTCATCTGTAAAGTGGTTTAACAGCAGGACCTACCTCAGTGAGTTGTTGGGAGGACGAGGCACGCGGTAGGTCTGAAGTAAATATTAGCCCTTGTTATTATAATATGACATGGAGCCAGAGCCAAGATTATGAGTTAGTAATGGATGGCCCGACTATTGGCTACTGTTTCATTTTGATGATTCCGTCCAGATCATCCTTGCCAATATTCTATCCCGGGATTTTTCTGGGCTTCCTCTCTTCAGAATCATTTAGTATTTCCATTGACTCATCTCATTCTGATGCTCAGCAAAACGGAATTAGGAATTCATATTTTCTACGCCCAAAAGTGCATTTCAAATCAAATGGAGTTGATTTGGGGGTTATCTGTTGTCTTAAGTGAGCGGTTTCATAGTTTCTACAAATATATCTGTACGAGTGCATAAACGGAGCTGCGCCGGTATTTCAGGGATGTCATGGGGACTCTGGGGTCCCACAGCTGACTTCTAATAGTGTCCCCTGTTGATCTACACTGAGTTGTGACATGTGGGAGGTGGCATGCAGGACAAGACTGGAGGCATAACTGGTGCCTTTGTCGGGGAGCTCAGGGAATGTGAGTTGCCAGGACAGGGGACCCCCCCACCACCACCACCGCCGCCGCCTCATTCCTGGAGGCTGAGTTGAAATGTCACTTCCTCTGTGAAACCTTCTTGGCCAATTTCCTGTCAGAATGAATCACACCTTTCCATGTTCTCACAGAATTTGTGATTATACCACGGACCTTCACTGATTGTACCCCCGAGCACCCTGAGGGCTGGACGCCCTCTGATTCATCCAAGTGTCCTGAGTGCCCAGCACCATGCCTGGAGCAGGAGAAGCTCTCAGTAAGTGTTTGCCAATAAAGGCATGAATGTCCTTGGTGTGACTGACCACTTCTAGAAGCTTAGAATCTGGGAGGAGGGACCTAAGAGCCAACTGGACCAACGTCCTCCTTTTACAGAAACTGGGGAGCGGGAGGGACATCCCCAAGGAACACAATTGGTGGCAGAGCTGGGATCAGAATGCAGGTCTCTTGACTCTGGGCCTGGGGCTCTGTTTTCTGCACGTTGCAGCTCCCTGCTACCCACCTTACCCCTTCCTCCACCTGTGAAAATTAGAGCATGATCTGTGCTCTATGGGAGGATGGATGGAGAGGCTGGGGACCCCACCTCCAAGGTATAGGAAACAACCATTCCTTCAGAGCCCTCCACTGTGACCCCACAAGGTAGTCATCTGGGTGGGGGAGGACCCCTACCTCCTTGCAACATCCCAGTGGGGAGATCAACTTTTGTCCATAACTTCCCACCCTTAGGTTTAAGGCAGCTTGCCCTATGACCTCCCCAAAGTGGGGTACCACTTCTGGTAAAGCTCACCTTGGGCTAACAGGGCATCCCACCCATCCTCCTTCCCCCAAGTCAGCCATGGCAAAGACACCCTCTCTTTCCAGTGTTCTCTTCCCAGACACCCTACTACCTATGCTCCAATTACACAACCTGCTGGTCTCCTTGGGCAGACCCAAGCTTGCCATGAGACACAAAATCCAACTCTGGGACCTTCTCAGGAGATCAGGGAGTCCAGAGCAGCATTGGATTGAACCCTGCCCTCTCCCCTACCTAAAGCACAGGCTGGTGTTTCAGTGGTGCTGCGGAGGGGGCTGACGGCATAGGGTAGCCTGAACTCCCTCCATCTCAACAGTCCTTCCTGCTTCTTTCCTCCGCCTTGTCCTGGGGTGTACTGGCCACTACGGAGGGACTCACCCTTGATGCCTGCCTGCTCCTTCCAGCTCCCCAGTCTCTGGCCTCACTTCTCCTCTTTGTCAGAGTGGAAATGCTGGATGGGAGGGGCCCAACATGCTCAACCAAGAGAACAGAGTGAAGGTCTCCCGGAAGCCTTCTTGGGTCTGGGGAGCCAGACAGAACTCTCCAGAGAGGCAGCCTTCTCTCTCTCTCCCTCTTTCCAGCTGGTCACATCTGCCCATGCTTCTGTGATGGGGTTCTAAGGGCAGGGAGGAGGCTTCAGGACCCAGCCCTTCCATGAGCTGGGCAATACAACAGCTTTCTTATCTGCTGAAGGACACTGCCCGGGGCCGGTTCCTGGAGGAGGAAACATTTTCCAGACCCAGGTTGACATCTCCCAGGGTTTCAGTGATCTGGTGAAGGCATCTGGCACCTTAGCTTTTGGGGATAAAGAATGCTCAGTGTTGGGCTTCCCTGGTGGCACAGTGGTTGAGAATCTGCCTGCTAATGCAGGGGACACGGGTTCGAGCCCTGGTCTGGGAGGATCCCACATGCCGCGGAGCAACTAGGCCTGTGAGCCACAACTACGGAGCCTGCGCATCTGGAGCCTGTGCTCCACAACAAGAGAGGCCGCCATAGTGAGAGGCCCGCGCACCGCGATGAAGAGTGGCCCCTGCTCGCCGCAACTAGAGAAAGCCCTCGCACAGAAACGAAGACACAACACAGCAAAAATAAATAAATTAATTAATAAACTCGTACCCCCAACATCTTCTTTAAAAAGAATGCCCAGTGCCAAGGCCCAGCTGACCGACCTTTCTGGAGCATAGTGATGATCACAAGGTGAGGCCCTGTGGGGCGCCACCCAACAGCCTCCTACAGTCCCATCTGATCCTATCCTCCAGGACAGACACATAGCCAAGTTGGCCCTTTTCTGGATGAGTTCTTTAGGCAGGTGGCCACATGCTGTGGCAGCCACTCAACTTTTGCCAGGGGTCATTCCTATTGCTGCTATCCCCGGGGATGCCTTCTGAGGCCAAGACTTGTCACGACTGCCCTCACTCATCTGGGTAACTGAAATAGCTGACATGCTGGGCAATGAATCAGTGCTACAAGCATCATCTCAGTTAATTCTCTCAAAAAAACCTGTGATGCAGACACTATTATTATCTCTATTTAATAGCTGAAGAAATTGCAAGTGAAAGGAGGTTGGTAACTTGCTCAAAGTCAACCAGTTAGAAGAGGCCGGAGCCAGGGTTCCTGCGAAGCAGGCTCTTGACACCCAACTCTGTGCTCCTCTCAGCCGCCCCATCACACTCCCCTCACCCTGCCACCTCGCTTCTCTGTGGCCCTGGGCTCTGCCCCAGCCCCACTGCAGGTCTGAGGGATGCCAGGGAGTGCCGTCATCCTGGTCCAGGCTTTGAGTATTGATGACATCGCCCTGTCACCCCCGCCCCCGCCTCCTCCAGGGAGCCTGGGACCCCAGATGGAGGAGCTGCCTGTCAGAGCTGAGTCAGACCAATGTTCTCCAGGTCCCTCTGCAGCCTGGACCCCTGGCTGCCTTGCAGAGCCATCACGGAGATAATGCGCTAAAGCAGCAGGGGGCAGGTTCGGAGTGGTTACTCTTCTGGGAGTGGAGAATGAAAGGGAAGGAAAATGTGACTTGAAAAAAATAAGAGTCAGAGGCAGAGTAAGCCCGCACTGACGGGGCTTTTCAGAAGGCTCCCTCCCTGGGGTGGGGAGAAGTGGGAGGGTTGAGCTACGTCTTCCTGTGCCCGCAGGAGCCCTGTGGTCCTGAAGGAGTCCCTGCCCTTCTCTATCCAGGATTCAGATCTCGAGGTCTAATATCCTGGGACTTGGTGACACCATCATTCTAAACCTCATTGTAACCCACCAGCACTGGGGGAAAAACAGTACATTGTATTTATTTCACAAACACTGACATTGCACTTTAACGTGGCTGGCGCCATTCTAAGCACGTTGGTGATATGAATTCATTTAATCCCATGAAAACCCTCTGGGCTAGGTTCCATTGTCACTCCCATTTCAAGACGGAAGAAGCTGAGGCACTAAGGTGACATAGCTAGAAGGTGGCAGATCCGGGAAGTGACCCAGGCAGTCTGGCACCAGGGTCTGGGCTCTTAGCCACCCCTGAGGCTGCCTTCTCGGGGGGCATCGTGTGCTGGTGCCACACAGAGGGGTCCGCTCGCTGAGGACCAAGTGTCCCCTTGGTAATTGAAGGACCCATTCTGGTTTCCTGTCTGGCCTTAGGTAGCCTGTGCAACCTGCAGGGGCAAATTAATCCAGGCTAACATGGGCTGCAGCTCCCACACAAAGCCGTGTTGACAAAGCCCTCCTCCCTCCGAGGCCCCTGAGTGGGCGCATCGAGGGACATGAAGCGTTTTGTAGGTTATTATGCAAACACACATGCGCCCTGGATGCTGGCAAGGCAGAGCCAGAGCCTTCACACCCCACAGCCTCGGCCGGGCTGCTGGGGAAAGCTCTGAAGTACCTTGTCGTCAAGGGACTGTCAATCACTAAACATTTGAGATGCCTGTATCCAAACAGAAGGATCCAGTGGGGCGGGGTAGGGGGTGGAGCAGGCTGAGGTCCGAACGTTGACATAAACACCCAGGATGGGAAGCGGGTGGGCGAGGTTGGCTTAGGGTTCCTGCCCCCATCCTCACAGCCACCCCACCTCACTGGATCCTTCTCCTCCTCCTCCTCTTCTTCCTCCTCCCATCTGCCTCCCCCTCTGACAATCAGGGAACATCATGCAGGACCAGGGGACCCTGCTACCATCTGCAGAGAGGAAAATGAGCCTCATCGACCCAAATAAATAAAATAAGCACACACAGGGGGAGAGCGGCTCTTGCAAAGAACAAGGCACGGTTTTTGGAGACTCTTGCAGGGTGAGTTGGGGTCGTGGACTCAGAGGCCCCCATTTGGCTTATTCTAAACCTCAGATGAGACTGGGGAAGGGGGTGGCGGCCTCCCTCCTCCACCACCATCAAATACAAGCCTGAGAAGGGGGTCTGTAAATATAGAGAAGCAGATGACAGACATCACTGCATATTAAAATGCAAGCGATCAGCACTGCCACCTGCCCACGTCCCCATCCGTCTTGGAGAGGACTGCTAGACCAAGTTGGATCAGATGCACGGGCAGACCTTCCTCCTGTCACCCAGCTATTCATTTATTCAAAACAAACATGCACTCAAAATCTTTTTATTCTAGGTGAACAAAGCAAACATATTCTGTAGGCAGAACACCCGCCCCCCACCAACCTCCCCCCACTCAATGTGTTTTCATTAATATAAATTGTTTGCAGTAGGCAAATTAATTCTAGAAATGGTTTTTAGACACGGCAAATCGTTCTTGTAAAGCAGAAGGTGGGTGAGAGCTCTCTGCATTTTCGTACGCACCAGGGATCTTAGGTAAATACAATAATGTTGCTAATGATAATCGATGCTTATTACAATGGCCAGGCTTAACGACCTGCAGTACTTAGAGCTGATCAGAGTGGAAGGATCCAGGTTTTCAGTTGCATAGACCCCTGGGAGCAGGTAAGTGACATGAGGTACAGAAGGCTTAAAACAGAGCAGTTCTTAGCATATCTTTAAAACTTGTCTTTGTAGAGGGTTTCCCTGCTTAAGAACACTTTATTGCCCTTTTTGAGTTTGACATCAACAAGGTAGACAGGCATAGCCCCATTTACAGGTGAAAGAGTGAGACTCTGAGAGGTGAAGTGATTTGATTACTGGCTAGCAATAAATAGAGCTTGGACTGAAATTCAAATGACCTTGGTTCAAATCTCCTCCTCCTTCCATTGCACCAGGGCTCCTAGACTTGAGGGATTGGGTCCCACTAGGAATTTTTTTGCCTTAACCAAATACCTCTGCATTATTATTTATTTAATATTCTTCTCAAAATCGACCTTAAAATCACCAAATATTTTGGCTGGCCTCATCTACAGTAACGATATCTACAAAACGATGGGCTTGATGTGTGGTTGTAACTTTTTCGAAATGAAGATTAGGGATAAATACATCACTTCTATTTTTTATGCTTGTCTGTGCACCCCACAGAATCGCCTGGTGTACCATGAGGGCATGCACACCACACTTTGGGAAGTACTGGCTTATACCTCAAAGCAGCAGCCTGGCATGTCTCAGCTGTTCTTGTCATAACTGACTGCCCCGCCCCCAACACCTGCAAGGAAGGATCGTTCCTTCCACAGACACCCTGCCAGGGGTCTGCAGTATGTCCTCTTCAGAACTGTGACCCTGCCGTAGCCTTGAGGAGGGGCCATGAGGCTGAGGACAGAATATTACCTGAGTTCTGGATGGGGTCTGGGGATCAGGGGGCTAAGAGCTGCCGCAGAAAGGTCAAGCTCTAATAGGAGAGTGCAGTGGCCGGGGGGAGGGAGGGTCCCCGAGCAATGGCTACGAGACACGTGGCCATAAACCCCAAAGACCCTCAAATGCAGACTGACTACTTCATGAGGACAAGGAAATATGGTTGATTTTATAAGCAGTGATAATGACCATACGGTCCTATGGGAAACAGCCATATTTCCTTTAAAGATTCACACGGAGCTGTAGAGAGGTGAGATCACAGGAGGCCTGGGATTAATTTTCAAACACTTGAACACTTGAAGTCAGGGAGAGACAAGAAGCCAATGTGGACAAATCTCAACAGATGTTGAATCTGATTGATGGGCTGATGGGTATCTAAAATTCATTATGTTACACAATTTGAAATATTTTATAATAATTATTTTTTGAATGGGGAAAAAGGTGACCCTAGCTCAGCTAGGAATAGGAAAGGGGGTATGAAGCCCTAGAAGGAGGTAGAAGGGAGGAGGAGTGATGAGGGCTCTTTGGGGAGAGGAGGTGGTTCCAGCACCCCCAGGACCCAGTGGGCATCCCAGCTCCCCCAGAGTTTGCCCCTCTCTTCTCAATCTGGCCGGGTTGCTCACCTACCACTGCACACTGTCATGCGCGCCTGCCTCTGTAATGAGGAGTGATGTATAATTGATGAAAGCACAATGTGATACAGTCACAGAAGCCTCGTCTGCTAGAAGACATCTGTTCAGCACATAGAAGCCACTCGGCTACTGTCATAATGCATTCACTGTATCATCCCCGAGCTGCAGGAATATGCGAGTTCCATGCAAGCTGCGATCTGTAATATTATATGTCTGGGGACGTGCAGAGGTAGGAACCCACGCTTCTGTTTTCGAAACGTATGTGTCCGGGTTGCACTCCCTCTGCTTCCCTTGCTCTGCCTGCATTGCTTCAGCATCCTCCCCGTAAATTAACCTCTGCTCTCTGACGGGCTTTTAGCGGACTCCGGTGCTAGCGCCTAACTTTTCTCCTTCAGACACTTGTGTCACAGAAGCCTTGGGGAGCCCTGTTCACTGCACATTCTGGAAAGAGGGAGGATCGCTTCCCAGGGAGGCGGCTCCCAGGGATTTCTTCTTTCCCTAGGACTCTGCTTCCTGGTGCATCCAGGCCTGTTACCAGGGTCCACTTCCATGCTGAAGGCTACTAATCAGAGACTACAGGCCGTTAGGACTTTCCCTTGGTTCCAAGTGGGTTTCTGCAGGTCTGGACAAAGGGGAGGCAGGGCTGGGTAAAAGGGGGCATCCCAGAAGGACATGGCAGGAGAGGCCACAGCCTGGGGGTTGGGCCACAGGCCTTGGCATGGATGCCCTGGGCCAGGTCGGGCCCCGGGCCCCTGATCCGAGCTGGTCATCTCCACTTGGGGGTGGCAGGTGGTGGGAGCTGTGCCGATCAGGAAGGCAGGGGCCTTGGACACCAGCCATCGGGGCCCCAGTGTCCCAGACTGGGCTCTCCACAGCTCTGGGTGTGGGTTTTGCCATCTCACTCTCTCTGCCAAGTCCTAGCCTGTCATCCCTCTGCTCCCTAACTCACAGTGCACCTCCCCCTGGACGCCGTGTCAGTTAAGAACGCCAAACAGCGCGTGTGTGTGTGTGTGTGTGTGTGTGTGTGTGTGTGTATGCTGGCATGCACGTCCAGGGTCTTTCATTTTCCTGAAAGCCCCCTGAGGGCTGGGTCTATGTCTTTTCCTTCCTTGGGATCTCCCCTGGGGTCTGGCACAGGGCTACAAAGACCTCTCCACCCCTGACATCTAACTGTGAAGGCCTCTCACTATTGAAGACTGGATATGGAAGCCTGGGCTCACTAATGGACAGTGGTCACTGTACTAATAGCTAATAGTTACGCAGCACCCACGATGTGCCGGGCAGTGTTCTAAGTGCTTTATAGTATTCAATGATATAATCCCATCAATAACCCTATGAGGTAGGAACTGTTATTAGCCCATTTTTCAGATGGGGAAACTGAGGTATAAAGAGGTCGATTCCATGCCTCAGGGTCACAGAGCTAACAAATGGAAAAGCAGGATTTGAACCCAGGCAGCCTGGTTCCAGAGCCCAGGCTCCTGGCTGCAGCAGCAACCTGCTGCCCTGCCAGGGCTCAAGAGAAAGGGCTCAAGCATCGGGCAGCTCTGGGCGTGAACCCTGACATTGTCGCTGTGTGTGGTCACTTCCTCCAGGCTCAGTGTTCTCTCCCACAAATGGCTGATAGCACCCATCTCAGAGGTAACCGTGAAGATGAGATGAAGTAAGCCAACCAATGTGTCCAGCACAGGACGTGGCACTCATGAGTCACTTACGAGGGGAGAGGGGACAGTAGGGGGAGTGGCCCAGCTTCCTAATCCACTGATAGAGGGTCAAAGGCCATGAGTTTGCCTGTCCCGTCCTTGGTAGTTCTGACCAAATTGTTCTACACAGAGAGGTGCTCAGTGGTGGGCAAATTCTGGCCTCGGTATCAAGAAAACCAGCCGTCTTGTGCCCTCCAGCACAGCTGTCTGCTCTACCCCTCCCACCTGTCCCCACCTCTTGCACACCTTCCCTAAAAAGGTAGATCCCCAGGCAGCAGCGAAGCTGCCTCTCCACGTGCCTCACGGGGGCCTGTGCACATGGGTCACTCAGCTGGCACCTCAAGTCTACTGTGCAGGTCCCTTAATTAGAGTCTGACAAATGAAATGGGAGAGTGGAAGCAGCTCCCGGCCTCCCTGCAGTGGGAGTATCAGGCTGACTGCCACCCAGTCCAGTTCGCAGGTTTCTTATAACCCCCAGTCCCAGAGGTCTAGTGTCAGGCCAGCACTAGAGCCTCATTTATTAGGAAAAGACCCAGGGCTAGGTTTGGGGCCCTCACGGAAGCAAAGTGGGGAGCCTCCTCTTTCTGCTCATCATGGGGATGTGGGGTTCCCATATTCCTCAAACCACTGTATTGAATCAGCTGCATGTCTAAGTGCCCTTTAAAAAGGCAGCCTGGTCTCACCTGGCACGGTTATCCACCAGCCTTTCTCAGCCTTGCCGGAGGAAAGAAAAAGGAGCAAGGAGCACTAAAGGTAAACCTCAAGGAACTGCAAGAGTGATGCACAGATATTGGGCCCCCTTTTCCATTTCAGTCTAAATCTCCCGCTGTTTCTCGATATGGGGCAACATTGGCATTTTGGGCAGGCATCTTCCTTTGTGAGTCTACCCCAGGCAAAAAAGGATGTTTCCTCTTCATGCACTAAGTGCCAGGGCACCATCAGTCATTTTTGACAATAAGATATGCTGCCTGCTCCCCCCACCCCACCATGTTCAAACACCCACGTGGGTTGGGAGTGCGGGGTGAGCGATGCTGCCCCCGGTGGAGAAGCCCATCCAACTTGCGATGCTCTTAGCAGGGCGTGCACATCTGCTTAGGCCTCTTGTCCTAAGGCTCTAGTAATAGTCACATCTTCCTTCTGGGCATCAGCTTCTTCTGCAAAACAGGGGGCTGTGCTCTGGCTTTGACATCTGTGCTCTGCGTGTTCCCAGTGGGTCAGATGACCTCCATCTAAGGTCCTGTAGCAGCCCCAGCTCCTTCTCTGACTCCAGCTATTTGGTCCTTTCTCTCTGTCTGGACTTCCCAGGCCCTCCCTAGTTTGTGGCATCCTCCTTCTACTCCCAAGACGTCTTATTGCTAGTCCTATGTGGTTGGATCTAAGGAAGAAAGGGGGCCAGGGAAGGGTAAAGGGTGAGTCCCTTTCCCCTCTGGATAGACCTTCTCTATTATTCAGTTCTCCCTTCATCCCTTGTCCTCTGACAGTTTCTGTGGTGGGATTTTAATTCCTCATTGTTACTTTTGTCAAGATGGGACTCCTCTGTAGTTCACTCTAGCCTTTCTCTTCAACTGCTCTGCTTTGCATTTCTATGGTGGGTTTCTTCCTTCCTGATATAATGATTACTCTGTCTTTCCCTTTCACTCACACAATCAGACACACACACACACACACACACACACACACACCCTTTGATATTTCCTCAAGACACTTCTCTGAAGAGATGAGGGTGAAGGAAGGCTGTAGGGGAGCTTTAATGAGAAAGGCTTTCTTCCTAGTGGGGTTGGGGGAGGGTTGGAAAGAGACTCACTAGAATAGAGATCAAGGAAGTCAGTGGAGCCCCTGTCTCTGAAGGGCTTTTTAAAATATCTGCTTTTTTTTTCTGATTAAAATATAAATATGCATTGTAAGAAATTTGGAAAATTTAGAAAAGCAGAAATAAGAAAAATAAAAATTATTTGTAGCCCCATCCACATGAGATAGAAAGTTGATATTTTTTGGTGCGTTTGGTGCATTTCCTTCCAGTCTTTTTTTTTGCGAGGGAGTGGGGTGGTGGTGGGAGGGAGGGAGATGGGCCGAGATCAGGCTACATATGCAATTTTATGTGCTATTTTTTCCCTACTTTATATTACAGTAAGAGCTTTTATTCTGTATCATTAAATCATCTGCAAAAACACCATTTTAAGGACTACATAATATTCCTTCCTATGGACAGGCTGTGATAGACCTCCCAGATATCCCAGAACCCTAAGCTGGTAGGACTGGCCTCACCTAGTGTTCCCACAAAAATCTCTTTTTTGTGGAAAAGACAAAGAGACAAAGGATGAACCCCCCTCCCCGGTGATGTATTTTCCTATCTCACTTCACAGTCAGGAAGAGCTTGTCAGCCCATCCCCATCCCTATCTCTACCCTCATGTAGGTCACCCTGAGGTAGATTTTTGCCAAGCCCGTGCACAGTAACAAAAGCAACCTTTCAAGCATTGCAACCAACATAAGACCACCTTTTCTCAAAAAAACCTCCTGAGGTGAAGAGGTAGGAGGAGGCAGGTGTGGAAATATGCAGATAAAAGTGGCTCAGGAACAAGACGTCACGTCTCAAGCTCTAAGACAAATCACATGGGCGCAAGAAACTTAATAATAAACTCTTTTTGGTTCTGTATTGTCCGTGATAAATGACCACTCTCAGCATCAATAAGTGCAGGCATATCTGGGAAAGAGATGTACATACAAGCCCATAGCTCCTGCTGAAAGCAGTGGATTGAATTCGATTTTGGGTTTGAAGGCAAATTTCACAGCCCTAAGCAAAATTATCTTAGCGATCGGCCACCACCACACACACAATAAAAGTAAGACCACTGCAGCTAAAATGGGGGAACATTATAGAAGATCTCAAGGCACTGGATGGTGAAGAATGCTACTCTTAAGTCCAGATTTTTTGAAACTATAAGCTCTATGTTTAATGGGATTGCTACTAGGAAACACAACCTCCCTGGAAGTTCAGAGTGTCTTCTGATCGGTCAGATTTGCAATTCCTCTCAGAAAAAAGTCTCAGCAGGATGTGCCAGAGGCCTGAGAAGTAGCAGGTTGGGGAGGACAGACAGTAGCTTTGGAGAGCCCACTTCGACGTGCAATAATATATTTCTATGCTTGGGTGAAATTCAACAAGAGAGAACATGTTGGAAACACATGCAAGATGAATACCAGTGAGTGTCTCAGTTACTGCCCATGGAACATGCTTTACTATGCTCACAGAAAGCAATGGAACCATGCATTCTAGAAAAATAAGATGAGGCATGGGAGGTGGGAGACAAGGACACAGGGAGAAAGATGTGAAAGGGAACCACATAGGTATGCTGTTCGAAAAGCTAATCGCTATGAACCAACATCAGCCAAGGTGGATGCACGTGCATGTAATGCATAAAAAGGAAATGCCCAAAAGAGCTCATTGTTTTGAATGCAGAGGCAAAGCTGGACACCCAGCCTGTTACTATAAAAGTTTCATAGGAAAAAAGAGGAGGAAACCCAGTAGCTAGCTTTAGCTTTGGAATCAAGTAGTTTGGTATTTATAAGGTTTCCACGTCTGTGAATTTGTCACTGCTGTGGGCTTTCTTTTCCCTTGGCGTAGAATGGTTACTGTGATGAGTGGTCACATAAAGCACAATATAAATTTTTATTATTATTAGATGGTGCTGGGGCTGGAACTGCACTGTCCTGCATGGAGGTTTTCAGACATATTATAATTACCTTCTGTAGGTTTGCAAATAATGACATAACCCAGTCACCTTACTGTGGTTATGATTTATTACAAAAAGCAAAATGTTATTATATGGAAATTAGTTTCCACATAACAGCTGACTAGAGGGGAGAGCTCCAGAGCCACTTCCATCACCAAGATGAGAACCCATGGCATTTCAGGACCTGGGACAGCGCCAGAAGGGCCTCAGTCACCTTACTTGCCAGAAAGACCTCTGCAAGAAGGAAACTGGAAGGGAGGTGTATGGGAGCAGGGCCCTGAGCAGTTAAGACCCAACCTGGGTTCAAGGCCAGGGCCTTTGTCAGCCTGGGAGAAGGAGCTTCCATGGATTACTTTTGATGTTTCATTTGGGTGCTGCCTTCTCCTGACCTCCTCTCTTTGCAGCTTAAATGCTCCTTCTCTAACTTGAAAAGAAAACTGTCAACCCCAGAATCATATTCCATAAACTCACTTTTTTTGCACCTTTGGGAATAGTGTCATTATTTAAAGTAAGAAGAGGAAAAAATTCAACCAAAGACACATTAAGTCTATTGACTGTATGGACACATTGGGTCTAGCCCTATCCATAAACTTAGGCTGGGCGCTGTAGGAGGAATACAAGAAATATATGGTTGATAAGTTAAACATTTATTGGTCATTTAGTTGTTAAAAATATTCTCCCAACAGGGTAGATGGTTGTTGCTTATGACAGAAAGCAGAATACAACACTTTCAAACATTCTCTCCAGCTCTCTTTTCTCCCACTGTCTAAGCTTAAGAGATCTGGAATGCTAGCCTAACAGATTTCCTCACCCTGGTCATTTCCTAAGGTTTTCTAAGGGGATTACCTTTGGGCATAATGCATTTTTACAACATAAAAATAAGGAACGATAATAGTTTTCGTAGAACCTTAATGTTTCCCCACATCCTACGGGTAGAACTTATTACCCCATTTAACTGAAGAGTAGGAATTAGTTCAGCAGCTTGCCTAAGACTGAAGAGGAAAGGAAAGACCCGAACTCAGGTTTCCTATTATCCCAGTCCCAGATACATCCTGCTATATCGTGGGTGTCTAGGGTGATTTAGGAGATGGCAGCTATCCAATGTGCAGTACTGGAAAGTAGGCTGAACTGGTTTTGGGCTCCATTATGCTTTTTGCCCACTTTGGAAGTTCTTGACTCTATGTAGAATCTCTGGTTTTTTCGTCTCTGTCTATATTCAGGTTCATCAAAACCGATCTCATCTCTTATTCCCCAAATGTAAACTCCAAACATTTCTTTGCCCTTGTCTATGTCATTTCAGGGTTTGAGGTGGGGGTGGGGGAAAGGGGTTGAAGAAGAGGCAACAGGAGCACTTTGCATGGTGAGGGGAGGAGTGCCAACTTTCATTATAGCATCCTGGGGACGCAATTACATAGAACCCAAGGTATGTTTGTCCTCATCTCAGAATCAGGGCTGAGGGCTTCCCTGGTGATGCAGTGGTTAAGAATCCGCCTGTCAATGCAGGGGACACGGGTTCGAGCCCTGGTCCGGGGAGATCCCACATGCCGCAGAGCCGCTAAGCCTGTGCGCCACAACTACTGAGCCCACGCGCCTCAACTACTGAAGCCCGCGTGCCTAGAGCCTGTGCTCTGCAACAAGAGAAGCCAGTGCAGTGAGAAGCCGGCGCACCGCAACGAAGAGCAGCCCCCGCTCATGACAACTAGAAGAAAGCCTGCGTGCAGCAACGAAGACCCAACACAGACCAAAAAAAAAAAAAAAAAAAAAAATCAGGGCTGAATTGCTTTGGTCTAAACTGATTAAGACCTCTGACAGTTCTGAGGAAGGATTCTGACTATCCCATTTTGGAGTGGGGTCTCCGGTGTTGTCTTTTTTTTGACGTTGGCGCCCAAAGTTCTGCAAGGATAAATGCATGAAGAATGTAAACACCTGGAAAGTAATCACTCAGTGACATTAAATAACCCTAACATGGTGGAATCACAGAATTATCACAGTGATACAGAACTCAGCATCAGTCTCCTTTCAGTGATTAGAGAATTTCTGACCCATTAACATGAAACATTTTGTTGCAGCTTGGGGTAAACTTTTGGGTGGTTTCTGGTTTGGCAGGTTTCCAGCCCTCAGCCACTGAATGTCCAAGTTTAGTTCTGGTCCATACTCTTTCCTAACCCTGGGATACTAGTGACTGGAAGGGGATTTCCAGTCAAAAGTCTTCAGTGGTTCCTTATTACTTAGACTCTAGAAGTAAGGAATAGGGCCTTAGAAACCTCCTAGTGTCAGCTACTTTGCTTCAGGCTATGGATGCCTTCCTCCAAATGAAATTCTACATGGAACTCCAATGTGTAGAATGAGTGGAAAAGACGATGCTCTGGATGAAGCCCCTGTGAGGGGCTCAGAGCCCTCCCTGCTCAGCAGCACCCCAGCCCCTCTCCACATGGTGTGAACATGTTCTTCCCCAGCCTTCTCCCCTCGACACAAGATATCTGCTACCACCCTGTGTTTTCTGCGTCCAGATGAACTCCAATTCAGGGTACAACTCAGTAAGCGTTGCAGGGCCCTGGCTCTGGTTGGGTCAAATGACTTTCAGCTGGGTCAGAAGATGGACCTAGAGCACACACAGATGTACGAACATCAGACCAGCAGTGATATGCGCTCAGAGACAGACCCCAAAGCCCATGTAGCATCCAGGAATGATCAACGACTCCAGGACAGCAGTAAGTAAGTGGTGCATTACCATACGGAGGGGAATGGCAGGGCGCAAAGTGTAGGGCCACGTTCTGCATTTGAATCTTGGCTCTGCCGAAGTGTGTGATCTGGAACAAGTTACAGTCAGCCCTCTGTATCCATGGGTTTTGGATCCACGGATACAGAGGGCCAACTGTATTCACTGTACTATGCCATTTTATATAAGGGACTGGAGTGTCCACGGATTTTGGTAATCCTGGGGGCTCCTGGAACCAATGCCCCAGTGATACCGAGGGACGACTGTACTTAACTTCTCTATGCCTCGTTTTCCTTATCTGCAAACAGATAAGGTGGGGGCTACTGACAGACCCTACATTATAGAAATATGGTGAGAAGTGGATGAGTTTATTCTGAGAATAAGCGGTGATTTCGGGAAATGCCTGAAATGAAGGAAGCATTCCATAAGCATCGGCCGTCTCTACTGCTGAGCTTTGGGCCCTGGTTCGGCCAGCACCCGTGGTCGGAGGTCCTGGAGTGTGCGCTGGGGCAGGGCTGCGTGAGGCACACAGGGAGGGCATTTATTGCCTGTTCTTTGCAGCCCCTCCCCTCTCTTCCGGGGCCTGGCTGGCCAAGCGGGAACATCTTGCAGACACGTGACAGCCTCTCCCGGCTGAGCTGCGATGCGTAAAGGGATTTACGGTTGTAGAGCCGCATCTCACTCTGGATCATGTCTGGGAGTGAATCCCCACTCCCCGCTCACAGCTGTGCACTAGCAGGCTGGTCCCACAGAGGGGAAATGCCAGCTTCCCTCGCCCTCCGGCTCTGGGTCCCACAGGCCATTCTGAGCCAACCCTCCCCAAACCACAGGGTCTCCTATGCTCCCTGCTCTCTTTTCTCCCTGCCCACCAGGGGAGGGAGGAGGGGTGGTCTGAGCCACCACATCAGGCAGTGACAATTAAACCCATTCAGAGCCCAGTCATTTGCATGCAACTCCTCGCCAGGCAGAGAACACTCAACCTGTCATTATCTCCTGGCATTGCTGGTAACTGTGACACGTGGCCGTGGAGATGGCGGCTTCCTTTCCCTGGGTACTGCCAGCCAGGGAGAGGTGATTGACAAAGGGCCGGGGACCTTTCCTCCTGCCCTAGCTGGCCTCTGAAGGAGGCCAGGGGGCCAGGGCTGAAGGAAGAGGTGGAGTGGAGACAAGGTGATAGGACCCCATGGACCCCACTGTGTTTGGGCACTGGCAAGGGTCTCTGGAGGCCACTGCAGGAGGATGGCGGGAGGGCAGGAATCATCTGAGGGGAGTTCCCATCCCCTCAGCTGGAATTTATTGAATGAGGCTGTCCCTAGAAAAGTACTAAAAGCCACAGTTTTGCTGTATACCCACAGAGCAGGCTCCAGAGCAGCTGTTCCCCTCCCCCATCCCTCACCCACTAATTCTCCTCTCTGTCCCTCCCCCACCTCCAGCTCTAAATAAATCACAGTAAGATCCAAATGCTACGATGCCTAGTTGTGCTGGTCCAGCATTTCTGGTCTCAGAAACGGAGAGACAAAAAAGACCTAAAGCCTAAGAATCTCACATTGATTCCCCAACCCTGGATCATAAACCGTTCACAGCCTATCATGAAACCAGGGTCCAAAGGCCTTATCCCTAGGGCTGGTTGGGGGAGGGGGCAGAAACGCTTCAGCAGGGAGACTTACTTTAACCTGCTGAGGCCAAGCCGAGATGCCCAAGGTCAGGACTAGCTTACATTTAGAGTAGGTGATACCATTATGAAAGATCCAGAAGCACTCTGCCATCCAAAACACTGTTCAGTATCCACTATGACCTGAAATTCCACTATTTGTGTTTTATTCCTTTCACTTCAACACTTGATCCTGGTTTAAATGCAAATACCCCCAAGAGAGGCAACACTATAAAATGTGTTCTGTTATTTACTCCTTAGTAAAAATAAATTTCTCCAGGCTTTTCTGAGAAGAAGCACTGATTATAAAGGAAGGGACAAGGACCTGAGAGTCTCACACTCTTGAATGGGTGGGAGCAGCTTTCACCAGTGAAGGGAAAACCCGAAGGGCAAGGTATCTGTGCTGGGAAGATCCTCATATTTTTTCCCAGAGCCAGTTCTGATTCATTTGTTCCTGGTTGGAGAGATCTGGGCACACTGGAGTCTAGGCCAACCCAGCTGTGTCCTTTCTCTGAGTTTAGGTTTCCCAGGACAGCAGGGCCCTGGGTTTAATCCTGGACAGGAGCTGGAAGGATTACCTTTTAGTCTCACTGCATTTCCTGCTGCTGTGATGAGGCCACCCATCCACGAAGCTCCAGCTCATTTCTCTTTTAAAGGCATAGATTTATCAAAAGGACCACTGCATTTCCTGCCTCTGTTCCCACCTCCCAACCGGCACCTCTAGTGGGGCATGCCCAGAGGTGCTCCCTTTAGGTGATCTCTAAAAATAGCAACTTCACTTTCTCGGGTAGATATGAGCACCTGTTACTTTGTGCCCTCAGATACAAGGAGACAGTTCATCTGGTGCTGGGCAAGAGTGCTCCCTCCGTTCCACGTCAGGCCCTGGGCATAGGTAACCTGGTATCTCGGTGTGCATGCGTATGCATATGCGTGTGTGTGTGTCTGTTCTTTCCCTGCCTGTGACTCCTTGAAGGCAGGGTCCCTCTCTTTAGACTCTGCAGCACTCAGCATAAGGCTAGGCACACAGCTGGTGCTTAATAAGTGCTAGTTGATTGGTTGCCAGTCCCCTGCCTTTGAGTACTTCATTGTCTTCAGTAAGGCAAGTACTTCACACACAGCTAAGACTCAGAGAGCAGTGAGGCCCCACAGCAGAGGAAGCGGACAGTCTACCAACCTGGCTATGGAGGGGCGTCAGAATCTTCCAGCTCCTGGCCTGGGAATTCTCAACGTACTGCAATGCTCACCCTAAAACGGCTGCTATACTTGGTCCTAATTTTGTCCATCAGTGGCGCCCCCATCCTGCATCACTTGTTATTCACGTGGCTTCCAAGCGGAAGGAAATTCAGGTGTAAACAGCCCTGGGGCTGAGCGCTCAGGGTCAGGCGTATTTGAACCTTCGCTCTGTCACTTGCCATGTGACTGTGGGCAAGTGATCCTCTCTGGGCCTCGGTTTCTTCATCTGTAAAATGGCAACAGAGAGAGCTACCTGTGTCAGAGCTTCTTGTGAAGATTAAACGAGATAATGGACATAAGGGACTTGGCACAGTGCCTGACACATAGCGAACACTCAATAAATGTTAGCGATTTAATTTTATCATTTCTTAATGCATCAGGCTAATGTCATAAGCGTTATGCAGCAGAATCCATTCTGAAGGAAGATTTTCACATTCAAAAAGGTCAAATCAACTCCTCTCTTCCAGCAAAGTGCAATAGTGAAATTGTTCAGGATAAGAAGGGCTACTCTAAGAAATGTCAAACTTTTGGGTAGAAACAGAAAACCTTAGGCAGTTTCCTGAATGATCTTGAAGATCAAGATATTTGTAGGGGGGCTTCCCTGGTGGCGCAGTGGTTGAGAGTCCGCCTGCCGATGCAGGGGACGCGGGTTCGTGTCCTGGTCTGGGAAGATCCCACATGCCGCGGAGCGGCTGGGCCCGTGAGCCATGGCCACTGAGCCTGCGCGTCCAGAGCCTGTGCTCCGCGACGGGGAGAGGCCACAACAGTGAGAGGCCTGTGTACCACAAAAAAAAAAAAAAAAAAAAAAAAAAAAAGATATTTGTAGGAAGGTCAAATGTTATTACTACCGTCAGCAGTTCTAATTTACTGAGCATCTACTATGTGTCAGGAATTGTGCTAAACACCTTATTTATAATCCTTAAAATGACATTTCAAATAAGGCATTCTTATCCCCATTTAATTGACAAGGAAGCTCTCATGGGCAGGTGCCATGGCTGGGCCCTGGCAGAGCTGGTGTTCAAACCTAAGCCCGTCTGACTCAAAGCCCAGTCTTTCTCCTAAGCAGACCACCTTCCACGCCCTGGTATCACTAGAGCACAAGCTTCCTGCAGGTAATGCAGGCGTTTCGCTCGTCTTCAGGAGCCTTGCACACTTGCATGGTGTCTGGCCGTGGCAGGTGTTCAGTACATGACAAAGAACTGAACATTTGGTGGCATAAACTATTTCATGTACCAGGGGCTGGAGAGAGAGGTGCCCTGTGCAACCCAACACGGCCACAGCTCCCCGACCGTCGTTAGAGAGGAGGACAAACTGCACCGACCGTGTTTCTGGGCTGATTCTGTGAACTTGACCCCTTAATGCGTTTGGCTGCTGCCCAGAGATCCAGCTCCCTCCCTGCCTCCCCCCACCCCTCCCTCTCCACCAAGGCCTGTGTTAAATTGCAACAAACAACAGAGGCCCCACCTTGGAGGGCCCTCCCTGCTCATGAATAATGAACCCACACCCTCCGTTCTTTTGAAGGAATTCTCCCTTGGCTGTGGAGCTGTGTGGCAGGGCGGCTGCCTCATTATTGCAGTTGTTTATTTATTCATGCTTGAATGGGGTGGGCCAAGCCCGCTCGCAGACATCTTTTCCCTCACTGAATCCTGCACTCCACTCCCCTTTCCTTCAGCTTCTAGCTTCCCTCCAAGGGCTCCAGCGGAGGATGAGGTGGGGATCCAAGTAGCTGCATCGCCCGGGGAGCCCGGGATGGAGAAGCCAGAGACGGAAATGGAAGGAGATTGCTTCCCATGCCAGTCCGCCTGCCCTGCGTCCCTGGCAACCAGGCCTGTCTGGAATCCAGGGCACCCTGCCATGGGGACACGAGGCAGGTGCTCTGGGGACCGCCACTGTCTGGGCTGTGGCTGTCTGTTGGCTGTAGGTCTGGGGAGGGACCTGACCAGAGGGGCTGAAGAGTATCCTCTTCCTTCTGTTCTGCCTCCCTCGCCCTCCCGGATTTTAGATCAGCATGACCCTCCTCCTTGCCTGTACCCCCTACCCTACCCCACGGCAGGGCTGGTCTGACAAACACTTCCCAGGGACGCTGTTTAGGCTGGGAAAGACGGGGCTGACCTTGCCCTTGTCTCCCGGAGCTCAGCTCAGGCCTCCCACATTCTTGTGCCAATCGCCCATCACCAGGTCGGAGGGCTTCCCTCTGCAGCAAGCACAGTGGTCTCTCCCTGCGCACGGAGTCACGTGCAAGCCAGCTCAGAATGCAGAGACGAGGCAGAATGGAAAAGCACTTAAGCAGAGGCCCTCAGCCAACTTTCATTTACTCTGCCACCTGGCTTCTTTTAGTCCTGGGCACATGGAGTCTGTCTTTGTTGGACTAGATTTCTGTGTTAGGTCAGGGTAGCCTGCAGGGGGAGGAGGGAGGTGCTTGGGAGGGAGGGTTGGACAAGAGGCAGGGAGGCTGGGGTGATGGAGAGAGATGAGAGGGTGGGGAAGGGGGTCTGGCTTTAGTTCAAGCTGTCTGGGTGAGGACCTCCCACCCCAGGGAGCACTGTAATGGGCTGGAACCAGGCAGACCTGGATTTGAACCCTGGCGTGGGTTCTTTCTTGCTGTGCCATCAGGGGCGGGGCAGTCACTTAATCTCCTTGAGACTTGATTTCTTCATCTGTCAGGAGAGCCAACCCCGACCTCCTTGCAGGCAGTTGTAAGGGTCAGAGGCTGTGAGTGCACAACGCCTGGCCCAGGGTCTGGGAAGTGCTCAGAACACAGCAACGGTTTATTATCCTTTCCACCCTCCAGGCCCAGTCTTCCCTTCTGTGTAATGGGGAGCGCAAGGTGGGGCTCTTCTGTGGGGTATGTGGGGAATCCTTCTTGGAACGGCCATGACCCCTCCTCACTGAACTCTCAGGTTTGCTGGCGGTCGGGGGCTCCCACCCTCTCAGGGCTCTTTCCTTCCCTCTTGAGATTCCCCCATGTGTGGGTTCTGAGGAGCAGAGAGGAAACCAGGGGCTAGGAATACCTTCTCTTCCTTCCTGGGCCTCTGTAGCCCCCAGAAGGAATCTTCAGTCCTCCTGGAGAAGGTCACTCAGCCTTTGCTCAAACCCTACCTCCAGGCTGCCTGTCCCACTTGTGAATAGCTCTGGGGATCAAACAAACACCCTTCCTTAAACATTCACCCACTGACTGTAGTTATACCTTGAAATAAGTGTGATCTGTTTTCCATACAATACCCCTTCCAGTATTGGAGACAGCTATAAAACCCACTGGAACAGTCTCTCTACCCTTAGATATAACACACTCATTGCAAGAAAAAGTCATTCTTAATTGACACAGATTCCACTCATCCCACCCACCCCCACCTTGCTCTGGTTCCACAGATAATCGGTATGTCAGATTCCCCCTCTCTCTGTGTTTACAGGAGATTTTAGAGATCTTATTTATCTCCATGACTTTTCATCCAGACCATCATTGCTACCCGAGGAGGGAGTCTGAACTCAGATTCTGAGGTCTGCATTCCTCAAATGTGCCAGTCAGACCACGGCTTCCTTCTCTGGGAGGGAAGTGAAATTGGGAAGAGAAGTTGATTAGGGAAGAGTGTGGACTCATTTAGTCAGGCAGTGCTTACTGACGAGGACGCAGAGACGACTCAACCATAGTCCTGTCCTCAGCAAGCTCACCATGGCCTGGACCACATGGTATTCTAGGCACCAGCTCTGAGAGCCCAACCACCCAGAAACGGGGCTCTTTCACAAGGAGGCATGGGAGCTGATGGAGGGGGCAGGGCAGTACTGACTCTCCATTTGGCCGTCCACAACTCTAGCAACAAGTACCCCCCCCCATCACCTTGTCTCCTTACCCCAGCACGGCCTCTTGGTGCTCTGTGGCTGAGTCTATCCATCTTGGAGACTGGCCCAGAACATGCTCAGGGGAAGGGGAAGGAGAAGCAGACAGGGTGGCAGCCCAATAGCCTAGCGTGGGAAGCCAGCCTATCAATCTCAGGAAAAAGGCGTGTACGAGGAGGTGCAGAACAAAAGTGACACCATCTGTGGCTCTGGTCTGGGTTTCTGCCATTCATGCTCCTAAGCGATGTTGATCACCTGGGAGCCACCATCCACAGCAGAGACTGTGTCTCTGTTGTATCAGCTGGGGCCCCAGCAGGAAACAGAATTCAATTCGGATGGTTCAAAAGTAGAGGCTTTAGGGAAGGGACTAGCACCCAGAGACAAGCAGCCAGTTGCAGGTGGATCCACAGCACCTCAGTGAAAGGTGCGGGCCTCCGTAGCAGGCAAAGCAGTCCCTATGGCTCGTCTTTGCTACGAGAATACACCTTGGGTCACACCAGCTGTGTAGACCTTAGCAGGAGAGGTGGTGAGGGCAGGACCTCGCAGCAAGAGGGCAGTGTAGGGCCCAGAGGGGTCTGTCCCAAACGCCACAGGGATGGGTGTTTCCCCTGCACCCAGAAGCCATCTTGGATAGGAAGAATCCAGAGGCCACACCAGTAGGGGAGAAAGACTCTTGATAAAGAATGGAAACTCGCAAGAGTATTTATTCATTAAATCCCAACAGGCCATTTTAAACTGGGAGAGACTGCAGTCTCTTTAAGTGGCGAGTTTGAAACTTCCTCTCTGGGAGCACCCTAAATGTCCATCAGTAGATGAATGGATAAAGAAGATGCGGTATATTTACACAATGGAATACTACTCAGCCATAAAAAAGAATGAAACAATGTCAATTGCAGCAACATGGATAGACCTAGAGATGATACTGAGCGAAGTCAGACAGAGAAAGACAAATATCATATAGTATCGCTTTCATGTGGAATCTAAAAAAAATGATACAAATGAACATGTTTACAAAACAGAAATAGACTCACAAAGAAAACAAACTTATGGTTACCAAAGGGGATAGCAGTAGTAATGGGGAAATAAATTAGGAGTTTGGGATTAACAAATACACACTACTATATATAAAAGAGATAAACAACAAGGACCTACTGTATAGCACAGGGAACTATACTCAATATCTTGTAATAACCTATAATGGAAAAGAAATCTGAAAAAGAATATATATATATATGTATAACTGACTCACTTTGCTGTACACTTGAAACTAACAAAACATTGCAAATTAACTATACTTCAATAAATAAAATAGCTGCCATATATATATATATATATATATATATATATATATATATATATATATATATATATATATATATATATAAACTTCCTCTCTCCGCCTGCATCAGAGGGAAGGCAGCTCTTGAGAAATGAGGTCAGTCATGGAAGCTAACAGAAGTTTCATCCGCATTGTGCTGTATACATTTGATCCCATGACATGTGCTTTGAGACCTCCTATGTAAGGGCATTGAGCCAAGACTGTGGGCGAGGCAGGCGGATGAGACCTTGGGGGAAATCTGGGTGGCAAATATGCATGAACAAATGAAAAGTTCCAGCAATGCAACTGTGGAATACAGCAATTCCACAACGGAGAGATGACATCAATACTTAACGATCTGGTATGGTTAACACAGCCTTGCAAATAGATGTAACTTTTATTGTCATGTTTTTTCTGACCATAAAAGTAAAGTATACTTATTATTAAAAAATTGAAATATTGAGAAATATAAAAAAGAGAATTGAAATCCACAATCCAACTTTCCCTATTAACAGTTCAGTGAATTTCCTTAATATCATTTAAAACTTTTATATGTGTATTTAAACACACGTACACAACACACACTCACATATACACATTTCAGTATAATTGAGATCAGATTGTACATAGTTATATTTCCTGCTCATTTTTCTTTGCATTCAACTGAGAACATTTTAATATCTTGGAACAGTCTTCATAAACTAGTATGTTTCATGCCCAGGTGACAGTCCATTATACCGATGTACTGTGATGTATTTAAACAATCCCTGTTGATATTTAGACCATTTCTGATTTTTCACTATTAGAAACCTTTATCTGTATTTTTCTGTTTATTTCCTTATGATAAATTCCTAGAAATGAAATTACTATTAGGTCTACAGGAACTATTATTTTTAAGGCTCTTTGACACATATAGCCAGAAGTGTTGACACGTATCACTGTAAATATTGTACCAATTTTTACTATCATCAGCAGTTTGCTGAAGTGTCCTTCTCACCTTTGCCAACACTGAGTATTATATATTTTAAAATATGTGCCACACTGAAAAGGGCAAAATGGCAGCTTGTTTTAATTTGCATTTTTGATTACTAGTGAGGTTGATTCTTTTTTTTTTTTTTTAATGTTGAGCCTTCTTTTAATTTATTTATTTTTATTTTTGGCTGTGTTGGGTCTTCGTTTCTGTGCGAGGGCTTTCTCTAGTTGTGGCAAGTGGGGGCTACTCTTCATCGCGGTGCGCGGGCCTCTCACTGTCGTGGCCTCTCGTTGCGGAGCACAGGCTCCAGACGCGCAGACTCAGTAGTTGTGGCTCACGGGACTAGCCGCCCCGCGGCATGTGGGATCTTCCCAGACCAGGGCTCAAACCCGTGTCCCCTGCATTGGCAGGCAGATTCTCAACCACCGCGCCACCAGGGAAGCCCAAGGTTGATTCTTGAAATAGATTTGTTTCAACTATTTTTCTTTCTTTTGTGACCCTCTGTCATGTTCTTTGCTCCTTTTTCTTTTCGGATGTTAGTGTTTTCTTAATGATCTAAAAGAGTACTATATTTGAAGGATTTTAGTTTTTGCCCATTGCTATATTTGTTTCAAATAATTTTTTTTGACGTGTAGTTTGCCTTTTAACTTTATACACAGTATTTGCTGGATGAAATGAAGTGGTAGGTGTAACGTTTATGGGTCGGGAAGACTGGCTTTGCACTCTGGCCTTCTCCCATGGCCATAACGGGCCAGTGCAGAGAGGGTCTATGGATCTGACCTGGTCTCCCTGTGACCCTCAAAACCTACACTGATGAACTTCCCTACAAGAACTTCTGAGGGTAGCCCAGTGATCACTCTTGACCTGAAAACCATCCCATTCCCACCTTCCCCCCCAAAGAGGAACAACCCCCCACACACTCCCAGTGAAGCAACCTGGCGCCTCAAGGAGGCACCAGCACTGTCTGCATCTGGGCTGTGCAGCTGCTCCCAGCCGACAGCTTGGGGAGAGGAACTGTGGCTGGTTGCCTTGGACTGTTTGTGCGCACTCTCCACGCCGACAAGACAGACACTCTTGACCGCTCCGCTCCTTTACCGTGGAGTCGACGGGGAATTCTCCCGCCCCCTTTTGTTGCTACAGCTGCATCTTCCGGTCACATGTGCTTCCTTCCCCTCTCAGCTACACATTACGTGCACGCCTCCCAGGGCCCTAGACGTTAGGTGCTGGGCGGGCGGTGCAGGTTCTTTTCTGGTCCTCTAAGGGATCGACGTGGCAACAGAGACCGCGTCAACAACCGTCTCTAGTTAGTTTCTGGGGGCGACCTCGCCTCTCTCCAACCCCAAGTGTGGTGACAGTGCATTGCTCAGCAGGAGCCAGGGCTGCTGGGGGCAGGCGGTGAGGACAGACGCAGAAGGAAGGGGGTAGTGGAGGTGTGAGGTCTTTGACGCAGACCTCCCAGAGGAGTCCGGTGTGCACTTTGCCTCTTCTTTTCTGTTTTTCTTTTCCCACTTAAAACATCTTGGGGAGGTTATTCCTCACCGGTATGCACAGAGCCACCCCATTCTTTGTAATGGTTGCCCGGTATTCAATTACATGCAGCTATATCCATTTATTTAACCAGCTCTCTATTCCTGAGAATTGAAGTTGCTTCTAAGTTTCTGTAACTGCAGGCAATACTGCAACCCCCCTGCCCCCAGAAAACAGCAAAACAAAAACAACAAAAAAACACAAAAACCCCAAACAAACTGGTACGTAGATCTCTTGGCACGTGTGCTAATGGATGCTTACATCCCCGCAAGGGGGATTCCTAGCGGTAGAATGGCTGAGTCAAAGGGCATGCACATTCCCAATGTTTCTATCTCCTGCCAAGTTACCCCCAGGGAGGATATACCTGTGTACACCTCTTCCCCACCCCACCTTCGCCCCCAGCAGCACGGGAGAGAGCTTCTGCCCACAGCGGCCAGCACAATTAGAAAAAGGCAAAACTCTCAGCACTGCCCATGAAGCACCCCCAAGTCTGGCCCCAACCTGCCTCTTCTCAAAGTCTGCAGGGTGACGCTCCTCCCCTCCCTCTTTCCCTGCTGGCCGTGGCCTCCGCATGCACCATTCACTTGCCCAGAACGCTCCTCTCTGCCTTCTCCTGCATATCCTTCAGATCTCAGCCACCCACCACTTTTTTAGCGAGTTCATGAACCCCTGAGCTCTTGGAGTGCAACGCCCTATACTGTGGTTTGGGGGATTATTTGATAAATGTCTGTCTCTCAACTGGACTCTGAGCTCCACGAGGGCAGGCACCATGTCTGATCACCATGGTATTCCGTGAGCAGGATGCAGTATCTGACCTACAGGAGATACCAACATATTTACTGGATGACTGAACAGAAGTCAAACCGACTCATCATTTCCCTCTGCTACACTTCATATCCTGTGCTCATTTGCTTGGTAAAGATCAGTATCCTTCTAGTGCCTTGGCAAGACACGCTATTGTTCTCTTTAACTCCTTTCTCTCCTCCCTCCATACCCAACAGTTGTCAAATCACTTTACACAATTGTAGACACTCCTCTTTCCTCTCTAGGCCTTTATTTAAGTCATTTCCTTACCTGAAGTGCCCTCTCATCCTTCCTCTACCTGATGAAGTCCTATTCTGCCTTTAAGACATATTGCATCTTTCCTAGGAAATTGCTAGCTCTCCTAAGTGGAATTTAACCTCGCCCACAGCCCCATAACACCGTCCCTCTGAAGGGCCTTTTCCTTGTCTGAATTTTGGAGTAGTTTATGAATTTTCCTGTCCCTCCATGGGATGTGAGGTCTTGGGGAGCCAGCAGCCATCCTTGTTCATTTCCGAATGCTCCTCAGCCCCAGGCACAGCGCTCTGTACACAGCAGGTGTTCAATAAACTCTGGATAGAATCAAAGCGAATGATGCTGAAACAAAAAGGGCCTGTCTTCGCTTCTTGGACGTTTGGGGAGGCTTTCCGGACATAGCTCCCAGGCCAGGCTGAGAGCCTCTTCCCTCCTTCCCCCTCTCCCCAGCACAGGCACGCCAAACCCCATGGCTCGCCAAATTTCAAACTGCATTATCCCCACCCCAGAACTCAGGAAATATCATCAGACAAGGCAGATGTTTCCCATCAGTCTGAAGGTTTCTATTTTCATTTTCCACATCAGCATCATGCTAGCAATCTCTTCTCCAGCCTGCTTCCTTCTCCTGCTTCCCCACCCCCAGCCCTAACATACCAACCACTAGCTCTGCTGTGGATCAATTCCTGTGTTGCAGATACGAAGGTAGTTTTGCTTGACAAATGAAGCTGCCCTTCCAGGAGGTAATAAGGAGATCAATACTGGTTACACTGGAATGCTCAGGGGCGAGGGGGCCAGTGACACCCCTGCCACGGTCTACCGCCACATGCCATACCTCCCTCCTTCCCTACCCTTGGCATCTGCAGAGGCTCAGTGAGCCCAGGACCAAGCCAGCCTGTCTCTCCTTGCAGAGAAGTCATTGTCCTCATCAAGAGGTGAGCATCCTTTGAATGCAGAGCCCCCTGCCCTGGGCCCTGTGGGCTGACAGCCTGGAGGGTGGGGGAGGAGCCTCTGAAGAGGCAGTACACGGCAGTGCTGATGGAAGAAGGCTGGTGGGGTGAGGGGGACAGAGAACAGGCCAAGGTTTAAGTCTCAGTTCTGCCACCCACTGACTGTGTGACCTTGGGCAAATCACTTTCCATCTCTGATTTGTTCATAACTTCTACTGTGAGACACGGAGGTTAGACTAGATAACCTAGGGTCCATGGGTGGGCTTTTGAGGGTCCACGTACCCCTGAAATGGTGTTCGCATTTTGTGTGTATGCATAGTTTTTTCTGGGTAGAGGGTCCATGTTCCCTGTCATCACCCCCCCCACCCTGCAACGCACACAAGCCCTTAAAATCATACTCTTAAAAGGATCCTTGACCCTAGATGGTCAAGTCGGTCCTAACATTCTTTGATTCCAAAGAGGAGACAGGCATTCTTGCAGTGCTGTTGATGCTGCTGGGGACACATAGCAGGCACCTCAGAAAAAGACTGAAGGGCACTTTTGGAGTAATGGTAAGGAGTGGCTGGAGGCAGGTGGATAAATCTGGGAAGACTTCCTGGAAGAGGTGAATTTCTACAAGAAAGCAAAGTTCTCAGAAACCTAAAAGGGAACGGGGACATTGAGAAATAACAGAGTGCTCTCTCCTCTTCCCCATGCTCAAAAAATAGGAGGCTTTGTGAGGCAGGGGGGGACCTCTAATTAGCTGAGGCAGCTCACAGTCCTCCACCAAGAACAAGAAATCAAAAAGTCAAACACCAGCTCATTAAATGCTCGGGGCTGGCTAGCTATTAAAAGAATTTCCGTTTCAGAACAGGATGCCTACCAGGGAATGCCAGACCTAAATATAAGCCAGCCCCCTCCCTGCCAGGAGACTTCACCATGTTAAGCAGGAGGGAGGGGGGACTGCGTGGAGATGTGTCATTACTTTTAACAACCAAATATAACCCGCCCCAGGGGGTCTGGGACTAAGGCTGCTCTTCCCAGCTGCCTCCTGCCAGAACAAGGGGAGGGTACGAGGGGAGCGTGGGAGTAGGCCCTGCTGAGCACTGAGGTTTGGGCCCCCAGGCCACCCTTTTCCTTATCCAAATGCGGGGAGTCTGGAGGGAGGGCCACTGAGTTCTATCGGCTACATCCTGATCTGGATGCTGGGGTGGGTGGGGCTTTGGGGAAGTTTAGGGGCTCTCTGGATATTTAGGATTACTTTTCCTGCATGCTTCCCTGGAAAGAGCAGAGGGAAGGGGCCAGAGGGAAGAAAAGACCGCTGAGATTTGTATGTCTCTGCATGTTTTTCCCACAGAGCATGCTCCCCGTGGGCAGTTCCGCACCTATGTGGATGGTTATTCATCTAATGTCTGTTTTCTCCAGACACTGTAGCTCTTTGCGAGCAAGGGCCCTGTGCATGCTCCCTTTTCCAGCTCGAGCATCTACCCAGTGCCCAGTGTGGATAGCGCCTTGGTGAGTGTGTTACCAGATGAAATGACAGTCTTGCCTATACCCCTCATGTGGGTAAAGGACTTTACACCACTGGTTCTCACCTCACTGGTGCTCAGTGGAACCACCTGGATGCCTGGATTCTGACTGGTCTGGGGTGCGGCCTGGGCATCTGGAGTTTTACAGGCTCCCCAGGTGATTCTAAAGCAAAGCCACATTATCTAATGAAAAAGCTTTCATTCTCTCAGCTGATTGTGGGTTCCTCCTCTTCCTCCCCCCTTTAATACCCTATTGCTGAGTCTTAAAACAATTTCCTGAGGTAGGCAGGGCAGGAATCATTATTCCCGTGGGACTTAAGAAGAACCTAGGCTCAGAATAGCTGAGTGACTTGCTCAAGGTCCCACAGCTGATGGACAATGATGCTGGGACAGAGGCCCGTGGCCGGGGGGTGCCCAGCCCAGGTTGCTCTCCCTGGCTCCAGCGGAAGCCATGGGAAGGGTCTAGACATTCAGGGAGTTGACCTGAAACAGACCGCGGCTCGTTTCTTGGAGTTGGGGGAGGAGAAGCCAAGGTGGCCAAGGAGAAGCCATGGATCACCACACAAGACCCGGCACCTGCCCTTCATAGCCTGGCGGGCACTGGCTCTGCAGGGAACTCGGCCTGGGGCAGCGTCAGGCTGGAGGCTAGGCTGGGGCGAGGGGGCGGCTCCGAGGACACAGACAGGCAGAGGGCGCAGCTCGTGATCAGATCGCTGTGCCCAGGAGAAAGCTGGCAAAGAACCTACAGTGGAACAGTGCCTCCCAGGCTGCCTCTGGTCCACGTGGCCCGAAGATCTGTCACTCTGGGGGGAGTGACTTAGGTCCCCGGCAGTGCTGTTTCCCCCTCTGGGGAATGGGGACAAGAATGCCCTCCCGATGGGCTGCTGAGATGGTGAAATGAGAAAATGAAGGCGACAATGATGCTGAAATGGAGAGAAGATGCTGCTCCGTGCCCTTCATCCTGGGGAAGAGCTGCTGGCCTCTGTCTCCTTTTCCCGCACCCCCATCACAACCTGAAGTCTGGGACGCCACGCCTGCTGAGGAGCTAGCTAATCCTATTTGCAACACTCATTGCGTGAACTTCGGACCAGAATGAGTTTGCTTTCTTGAAGTTGGGGAAGATTTCATGGAAGCAAGCGTGTATACAGGGGAATGGGTGGGGGAAAGTCCAATGACTTGAACCTGTTGGTCTTCAAGGTCAGTTTTAGGGAGAGGTGGGAGCAGGTCTGTCACCGTCGGGGTGGCAGCTCCCCGGATGCCCTCCCTTCTCACTGAGGCCATGTTGGCCAGGTTACAGAGACGGAAGTACACCTGGGCATGGACCTCATTAAGCCCCAGCCAGGTACTTTTGGTGGGTGGAAAGGCAGCATCCCATCCCTGGTAAGGAAAGCCTCACAAATGCAATTTCCCACACCTGACTAGGCCAGGTGACCAAGTAGCTATTGGCTAAAGTGTCCTCATCCATGACCCTTGGGTCACTGGTGAGTGTTCTTTTACTGAGTGTTACTCCCACCAGGGCTGGGAGGAGCATGGAGAATCCCAGCAGAGCAGGGACACGCAGATTCTTGATAGAAAGTTTTGCTCACTTGGATGGAGCTGGGGTCAGCAGCCAGCTCGCAATCACTGTTTTTATCTAATCCACGTAGCCCTGAGATTGTCCCACTGCCAGGCTTTGTGGCTGCAGCCCTTTTTTTGGCCATTCAATGCTTGAATGTCTTTTGTAAGCAGCCTTCTAATGTCTACTTACATGCCTCTAGTGAAGAAGTGCTCACGACCTACCAAGCTTTCCACTTCAATTTACTATCCACTGTCTAATTGAACTGGGGCATTGCTTGGCACTCTCAGCAGTTTGAAAAGTCACCAGGACCATGGCCTGTGGGAGAGACAGAGCTTGAGAAACTGACCCTGCAGCTGGAGCTGACACCGGGGCTCAGGAAGGTGGCCACAGTTGGTAGTCCAAGGATTTCAGTGATCTCTGGTCAGTCTCAGTGCTGACAAATACTCCTCAGGTCCTTAATGGGAAGGCCATACTGCCACTGGTGGATATAAGTTTGTTCCTTCCCATTGTTGTATAGTATTTCATTGTATAAATATAGAAGAGTTTGTTTATCTATTCTATTGCCGATGGACATTGGAGTTGGTTCCAGTCTTGAATGAATGAATCTCACATGAACGCAAATCACAAATATAAGGTAGAGCAAAAGAAGTCAGACCCCCAAAAGAATATACTTTGCATAATTTGATGTTGTGCTTTTTTTCAGGGAGGGAGAAGTTAGTGACTGGAAGGAGAACGCAAGGGGGTTCTGGGGTGCTGGTGACGTTCTATTTCTTGAGTAACAATGATTACACAGATATGTTTACTTTGTGGAAAATCAGCAAGCCCTACACCTGTAATCTATGTCCTTTGACACACGTATGTTCTACTAGTACAAGTACATCAAACTAAAAAGTTTCTGCACAGCAAAAGAGTCAACAAAATGAAAAGGAAACCTACAAATGGAAGAAAATATTTGCAAACCATATACTGATAAGGGATTAATATCCAAAAATAAAAGGAACTGATAAAACTCAACAGCAAAACCACAGATGACCTAATTATATAATGGGCAAAGGAACTAAACAGACATTTTTTTCAAAGATGATAGAGAAATGGTCAACAGGCATATGAAAAGATCCTCAACATTGCTAATCATCAGGGAAACACAATCAAAACCCCATTGAGGGGCTTCCTTGGTGGTGCAGTGGTTGAGAGTCGGCCTGCTGATGCAGGGGACATGGGTTCGTGCCCCAGTCCGGGAAGATCCCACATGCCGCGGAGCAGCTGGGCCTGTGAGCCATGGCCACTGAGCCTGCGCGTCCGGAGCCTGTGCTCCGCAACGGGAGAGGCCACAACAGTGAGAGGCCCATGTACCGCAAAAAAAAAAAAACCCCAAAAAACCACATTGAGAGATCACCTCATATCTGCTAGAGTGGCTGTTATGAAAAAGACGAGATAATTGCTCTGGAGGATGTGGAAAAAGGGGAAACCTGTGCACTGTTGGTGGGAATGTAAATTGGTAGAAACACTTTGGAAAACAGTATGGAAGTTCCTCAAACTATGTTTTTTCCTTTTTTTTTTTCAATTTTCCTTTTTCATCTCCCACAGTCTCTCCTGACAACAGATTGTTCCCTCTTTATGACTATCTGCCATAGTTTAACTGGCAGAATGTTTTTGTTTTCCCCAATCTGAATGGGAACATAAATTTAAATGTTTCCTATTAGTTGAGGAATTATTACACGAGAGATGTTTGTTCTGACTCCACAGATAGATCTGAATCTTTTTTTAAAATTTAATTTAAATTTGTTTTTACACAGCAGGTTCTTATTAGTTATCTATTTTATACATATTAGTGTATATATGTCAATCCCCATCTCCCAGTTCATCCCACCTCAAACTATTAATAATAGAATAATAGTATGATCCAGCAATATCATTTCTGGTATTTATCTGAGGGAACTGAAATCACTATCTCACAGTGATATCTGCACCTCTGTGTTCACTGCAGCATTATTAACAATAGCCAAAACACGGAAACAACCTAAATGTCCATCCGTGGATGAACGGATAAAAGATGAACGTAATACTATTCAGCCATAAAAAAGAAGGAAATCCTGCTTTTTGTGACAACATAGGTGACCCTGACAGCATTACGCTAAGTGAAATAAGTCAGAAAGAGAAAGAAAAATATTGCATGATCTCACTTACATGTGGAATCTAAAAAAGTCACAATCATAGAAACAGTAGATTTGTGGTTTCTAGGGACTGGAGGGTGAGGGAAATGAGGAGTTACTGGTCAAAGGTTACAAACTTCTTACAAAGTCTGGGGATATAACAGACAGACTGGAGACTATAGTTAATAATATTGTGCTGTATACAGTAGATCTTAAATGTTCTCACCATAACAACAACAACAAATGTTAATTATGTGAGGTGAAGGATGTGTTAACTAACTTGATGGTGGTAATCATTTTGCATATCTAAAATCATCACATTGTACATCTTAAACTTATTCAATGTTATATGTTAATTGTATCTCAGTAAAGCTGGAAAAAAAGATTAAAAAATTTCAGCCCAACCATGACTGATCTTACAATAATACTACTACAATGACCAGTATAATGGGACTTTATAATATCTTACTGCGGTATAACAGATGAGAGGAACTTTATGGGAAATACTGACCCTTTCACAGAGTTATAATGAAAAGTCTAGCAATTATAAAGATACCCTTATTCACCAAAATTTGTTGACTATTACCACATGTCAGGTATTACTCGAAATGTTTTCTGTGTATTAACTCATTGAATCCTCTAGACAACACTAGGAGATCAGTATTCCCATCTTGCAGAGAAGGAAATGGAGGCTCAGAGAGGTCAGGTAGGCACTGAAAGATCACACAGCTGCTAAGTGGTGGAGCTGGGGTTCTGGAGTCTGCTGGGAACACCATCTGAGCTCCTGGATGTCTCAACTAAAAGTACCCCAGGCAAATTCTAGGGAGGCTGGACCAGGTTGGGAAGCCCTCCGGGCTCAGCCACTGGCCCAAGTGTTTCTGGCCAACTGAGAGGAAACGCACCCCTACAGTGTGGATGTTGTCGAATTTTAAAAAGAAGTAAATAAGCCTCCTCATTTGCATGATATTTCACGCTGACTTTGCCTCTCAAACTGTTATTCTGTCTACACATGGCACTGTGGGATGCCTGCGATATTTTATAAAGTTAATAACTTTCTCTTAATTGGATGAGTTTATAGAATAGTCTAAGCAATTAACAATAATTACACCAAAGATACTTTGATTCCAAGGATGCTCCACAAACACTGGCGTATTAAGCCATTTGGGAAAAAAACCACAACCCAAACACACTGTCACCCGCACACGCACACTCATATGCTCCCTGCAGTTCTGTGACCCAGAACAAGTCCCCATTTCCAGGCCACAGGATGGTCAGACTTCTCTGAGATGCTAGAAAAGAAATGGCCCCTGTCACATTTCAGTATACTCCCGCACCTCCCTCCCTCCGCCCCACCTAGCTAGGAAGAAGGGTTGCAGGGCCAGGTCCCGCTGGCACTTGTTGAAGGACACACTGTCTATCCATGCACAGGTGACCATGCAGGACAATGTCCCTTGGGCAACTGGCAAAGACTTTTAATAAACTAGGTCTATAATAGTATAATAGCCTCCGCCTGCCTCTCCCCCACATCCCCGCCCCCCACTCTTTCTCTCTCTCATGCTACCTTTGATTTCCACAGTGCCTTTTCTAGGATGATGTCTCATTCAAAAAGGACAACTGCCGAAGAGTGTGGAATTCAACATTACTTGAATCAAGTTTCTGAGCTATTCAATATAGCTCCTTTCACACAGTTACAGACATGCAGGGTTGGAAGAGTCTTAATCTCATTCAGTGGTTGGATGGCTTCTCCAACATTCTACCAGGTGGTTGCTCAGTCTTTGCTGGAGCACCTCCACTGATGGGGAGTTCGCTACCCTCTAAAGGCATCATTCCATTTTAAGGTAGCTTTAATTATGACAACCAAATTCCATATAATGGAACTTAAATTTATCTCCTTGGAACATCCACCTGCTGGTTCTACTCTTTGGAGAATAAGTGAATTTCCTCTTTCACACAACAGCTCTTCAGTTTTTCATTACCTATGAGTCATGTTCCCCCAAACACCAAGTCTTCCCTTCTGCAGGCTGGTGATCCCCTGTTCTTATGACCTTTCCTACCATTCCAAGCCAGCTTCAGAAACTCATCCATCTCAATATAAACAAATCCTAGCCCTAAAATAAAATAGGTCCCTAGTCTAAAATGTTCATGTGACTGTCACCCTCTCTTTTTTAGGTTTGGTTTGCTTAAAAAATAAGTAAATAAAAAGAATCAGTCTTTGCAGGCAAAGAGATGCTTGCATTTGGGCTGGGGCAAATGAAGAGCAGGGAGGGGAGAGGCATATCAATAGGGAAAAGGGGAGCATGGGATTGAGAAATGGGACCTCTTGCTACTAAGGCTGCCTTAGGCAGCCCAAGACTGATACCTGCGGGCATGTGCCTCGGCCCCAACTTGGGATGGCCTTGAGTGCCACTACCATGCATTGGGGAGGGTGTGCGGGAAAGCGAGACTCTCCATACAGGGCTGCTGAATAATGCAGAAGCTGTGTCCTTTGTCTGCATCATGCCAGCATCAAGCCTGCCCCCAAAGCGCCTCACCCCGGCTGGCTCAGGGAGCCAACTCCTGACCCATCCTTCTCTGCCTTTCTCCCTGTCCCCTCCGCCGTTCCACTCTTGCCTTTATGTTTCTAGCTTGGGGGTGCCCGTGCCAGTCCATCTGTTCAGTCCCATATGTTGTCCGCAAGGGCTGCCAAGTCAGGCCCAGTGCTCAGTGACTCTACTCGAGCCTGGGCGGCTGGTCTGAGGCCTTCTTTGCCCTACCTGGTCGCTAGGAAACAGCCTGGCTGCTGCGTCGGGGCCGGACCTCGATGTGGTGGTGGTGTTGTGGCCGGGCCATGGCTATTGGCCCAGGACACCTGACGGGCATCCATGCCAGCCTTCCACGGAAACTGCGCCTGGTCAGGACCCTGGTCCTTGGAAAAGTACAAAGAGCGAGACCCTCCCAGGCTGGAGAGTCTCATTCACTGTGAATTTGTAGACCACAGGGTGGAGATCTATTCCGGAAAAATTAAGATTTGGAGGATAACGGAAAAGATGTTTAATCTTTTTTTGTGCCCTTTGCAAATCTGTAGTTCCTTTTTAGCTAAAGAACTTAAAAGTGGATTATGGATAACATATTTTGATTCCAAAATGTTCATGTTGGTATACTTACAAGGGTATAAATGAAGATTTGAAAAACATGGCTACATTTTGGGAAATGCAAAGTTTCTCTTATTTTATCTTACTTTTTTTTGCTTGTGAAGTAGTTTATAGATACATCTTTATATGTTTTCACACATCCACAGCAGGTCATAGGTCATAGGGCACCTAATTTTCTTGCTCCTTCCTCAGCCAATTCTTTTGGAAGGGTACTGAAAGGCATGATTCAGGGGAAATAATTTTAAAAACCTGAGTTCAAATTCTCAATCTTGTGTTTATTATCTTTGTGACCTTGGGCAACTTCTCTGCACCTCAGTTTCCCAATCGTAAAATGGGGATAATAATTCCAATTCCATAAATTTGGTGAGAAAATTAGTTAAAACCAATTTGGTCACACACACAGCACAGCGCTTAACTCACTGGAAACAATAAATCATTGCTTGAATGAAGACTAGCCTGGTCAATTTCAGCCTTGTGACTCTGAGGTCCCAAATATCAATGGTCCCAAAACAGTGTCCTAGCTTCCCCAGAACAGCAGGTAAAGCCTGGCAACAGCTCTTAAAGTAGATGAGGAAGCAGCTCAGACCAACAGACGTGGGGACATGATCCAGCTTCCCTGCACAAACCAGAACTAGCTCTGAATTTCATCAGCCACCAACAGTGGAGAACTAACAAACTGCTCTCTTTACCCCACAAGTATGTGCACACACTGCCAGCTTCCTCTCCCTCCCTTCTCCTTCCCACCTCTTCTCTCTCTCTCACACACACACATACTCCCCTCCCCCTAAGATTAGACTGGATTCCAGTTTTATAAGTCCTTTCTGACACCTACAGCCAACCAACTGCTCCATTTAATAGGAAAGACACTGTGACTGAAATTAACTCCAGAGGGGGAGATTTCCAAGCCACTGCACAGACAGGCTTGTCTGCTTGCCACCAGTTTGGACTAGGACCCCCCACTTTACCACACCTCCTCCCTTTCTGCCCCCATGTCACAGAGGAAACACCCTTGCCTTTGTAGATCCATCTTAGGTCCAGACGGGGTACCCAACCCACAGGGACAAGTGGAAACCAAATACACAGAATTTAGAGTCAGTGTGGAAGCTAGATGGAGTGGACTTGGAGTCAGAGAGATGAGTTCCAATTCCATCTCCACTGCTTGTTAGCTGTGTGACCTTGGGGAAGTTACTAAACTTCTCTGGGTCTCAGTTTCCTCAACTGCAAAATGGGTACAATAGTAACTACTATAGCATGTGACAGTGAGAATTAAGGACAATAATGCATGTGAAAATATTTCATGTAGTACCTGGGATACATAGTAGGTGCTTAATAGATGATAGCCCAGTTGAAGTCTGGATTTCAGCTTCAAGGCAGTGACAGAGAAGTCTCCCAGGTTGTAAAAATGTCTTTATGCCAACCAAACAGTTTACAGTCTACAGACATGGTATCTGGGATAATTAAGTTGAAAATAGGAAATACTTGTGCTACTTTCAAAGCCCAGCTTGAAATTTCCTTCCATTAGGAAATCTTCTCTGACCAGACCACTCAAGTTTTACTGGTCTTTTTATTGGTTGCCTTTCAGCACCTATAGACACAGTTGAGACTATAGAGAAAGCTCTATTATAAGTAAGCGTAGGGCTTCCCTGTTGGCGCAGTGGTTGGGGGTCCACCTGCCGATGCAGGGACACGGGTTCGTGTCCCGGTCCAGGAGGATCCCACATGCCGCGGAGCGGCTGGGCCCTTGAGCCATGGCCACTGAGCCTGCGTGTCCGGAGCCTGTGCTCCGCGACGGGAGAGGCCACAGCAGTGAGAGGTCTGCATACCACACACACGAAAAAATAAAATAAAAATAAGTAAGCGTAACAGTTGGATGCTTAACTTACAGATTGTTAGGAACAAGTTTATTTGCTGATGTCTGAAAACCTAAGGTTAAGTAATTTTCAGGTGGCTCAGCGGTGACACCTATCTGTTAAGTCTGGTGCTACAGACCAGCTCTATTAGACAAATACTTTAACCAAAGGAGGAAAGCAGGGAGAACAGTGCTTCAAGAGAGAAGTCAGGGGATTCTAGGCTCAGGAAAAGGACCTATTTGTATAGCAGCAGGAAACTTTTCTTTACAAATGTTAATGTATCTTGTTGCCCAATTGGACTCTAGGATCCCAAGAGTAGGGCTGTATCTCTTTCTTTGGGGAAAAGAACATGGGATATGGAATTAGAAGCTGGGCTCTGCCACATTGTTGGCTGTGTGGTTTTGGGTAAGTTACTCAACACCACTAAGCCTCATTTCCTTATTTATCTGCTAGAGATAACACTTACCTCAAAGCATTAAAGATTAAATGAGATAATGTGTGCAAGTACCTGCCACTTACTAGCTGTGCATCCATAGGTAAGAAATACAGCTGCCCTGAGCCTCAGTTTTCCAGTTTAAAAAGTGGGGCCATCATGCGGTTACCATGAGGATCAAATGAAAGGATGTGTTTTGTAAAAAGTGCCCTATACACTGAAATGCTATTTAAACATTTAGTTATTACTATTGCAGGCATAGGACAAGGCCTGAAACTTAGATGACCCTCATTCCATTTTTGCTGAATGAATGAATGGTGGATTGAGAGACCATTGCCTAGTCCAGGCTCAGATGTTTGCCAAAATGAGGACCCCCTTAAAAGGAGAGGAGGTCTGACCAGACTGCTACCAGACTGGTTTTTCCCACCAGATCCATATTTAGCTTTGCCCATGCCAGACGGCCTGCAGCCTGGAAGCTCTATAGAAACAAATGAGGCGGCTTTGTGCCCTTGCTTCACCATGGAGATACATACCCTCTTTGGTGTGAGACAATGAAGCTGAAAAGCCACCATCTATAAGATGTGGATTTTGATTTGTCTTCTGGGAGAAGGGACAGGTTATACAAAGTTGCCCTCCCTTATTTTCCCCTGGGATGGATGGTGTGCAGGTAGGAGGGAGCTGGCTGGCAATGGGGGTGAGCCTGTCAAGCTAATAGCTCACATGTGGATCAGACACACACCCAGCCCAGGTCTCGGAGAACACTGTCCGAACCAACCCAGCGCCCGTTCCCTCCATCCTCACCTGGAATATTTTCATATGTATGTTCTGGAATTCCACTCCACTGCTCAGTCCTGGATGAAGCCTCCTATTTCATGTCTGGGTCATCCTACTATTTTCAGTTCTGAATGACCACAGTCCTAGCCCATGAGGGATGAGGGGATACCAGGAACCAGGGCCTTTAGCAAAATCAAGTTCATCTTAACAGCATACACTTTGGCACTCCTCACTCTCCCAAGGCACTCAGCATGCACGATGTTTCCCAGGTTGCACTTCTATAGGATCCTATGGGTAACAGATTCAGTAAATAATATCTTATAAATAATATATGTTTATATAGAAATAATAATATTCACCGAGTCCATTCTGTGTATCAGACCCTGAAAGGTGTACACACACACACACACACACACACACACACAGAGCTCAAATCCTGGTTCTACCCTCACTAGTTGTGTGGCTTCGGGTATGTCATTTAATATCTTGAAGCTCTAACCCTACCCGCTCCTCACTCTTAAAGGACATGAGACCCTGGTTTTCATCAACTAACATCAATTGGAAACCCCTGTGATGTTAAAGGGCATCTGCTGGTCTAAAACGCTGAACTCTTCCAGTAGAAGATGCCGTAGTGTGGGATCTGGGGTCAGTTTGTCTTGGCTCCATCACTCACCAGTTTTGGGACCTTGGGGAAGTTAAATAACCTGAGAGTCAGTGTCCTTGCCTCTAAAATGGGGATAATATTACTACTGATCTCCCTCTATTGTTGTGAAGATTAAATAAGACAAATGACCCTAAAACACTTAGCCCAGTGCCTGGTACACAGTAAATGTTCAATAGATCTTAGCTCTTATTGTTAACTAGACTCCTAACAGAAGAGGAAGCAGAGGCTCAAGAAGTTAAATAACTTGGGGAGGGATAAATTAGGAGCTTGGGATTAACATATACACGCTACCATATATAAAATAGATAAACAACAAGGACCTACTGTACAGCACAGGGAACTATGCTCAATATTTTGTAATAACTTACAAGGGAAAAGAATCTGAAAAGGAATATATATATATATATATATATGTATATATGTATAACTGAATCACCTTGTTGTACACCTGAAACTAACACAACATTGTAAATCAACTAACTTCTTTTTTTTTTCTTAATTGAAGTATAAGTAACTTGCCAAGATACCCACCTGGGATTTGAAGCCAGGTCTCTGGCACGGAGACCAGTGGTGGCGTAATAGGGACAGTGGCTTACTGCTCCCATGCATGAAAACTACAGCTATGGCTACAGTGTCTGCCAAAGAGCATGATGGTGGGCATTCAGGTACCACGGAGGACAGGTGGAGAGAGCTCCCTGTACAGAAGGTAGAGTGAAGAGATAGAACAGCTTACCCTCAATTAAGCGACGAACTTTCTTTTTACCATTTGTTGGTTCCAAATTAAAGCGAGTCTAGCCAACTTGCAAAGCCACCCACCAGCTTCAACTTGATTGAAATGAGCTGGATTGGAGTGACAGCCTCACAAGGCGCTCACAGAGAAGGCTGAGAAGGGTCAGGAGCAGAGGCTTAGTGAACGACAAAGAGCTGGAGGAGGGACTGTCAGCAAGGCCTGGAAAGACGGGGTGCCTCTTCCTCAGGCCCCCAAGAATGACCGGAGCCATTCTTGACCTTGTAGCCCTTGACAGAGGGATGAAGAGTAAGGTGATCTTAACCTGCAAATCAAACAGGATTTGGAGGTTCCAAACCCATCTGTAAACAGGCTACAAGAGAGACAGGGTGGAAAGTAAGTCCATTACAAGTTCAAAAGAAGGCATCAAGTGCACCTGGGTTTTGCCCGCTTTGTTCTATATTTTGGCCTTTTTATTTATGGTTTGCTCATATCTGGGTGAGGTAATCATGACAGGCATTTGCATGTACTCTGGTGGCCCAGAAAACAGCCTGCAGTCACTCCTTGGCCCTTTAACTCCTTCACTCCCCAGCCGGGTCCTGGAGGCACCCGCATCCATCCCTCATGGAGAAGGTTCATAAACCTTGGGTCCAAATGCAACTTTGGCTGGAATCACAGCTTTGGGAGCCAGCCTGTGGGGCAGAGAAGCCTTCTAGGAAGGGGCACGGATGATCGCGGGGTCTGGCAGATGAGAGAGAACCGGAGTTTGGGAGGCAGACTTGGTTTTTGGGTCAAGGTCAGTGGTTCCCAAACTTGTCAGCAATTGGAATCACTCAAAGAGCTTCCAAACCCACCAGTGCCTGGACTCACCCCACATACTGTAATGTCATTAGTCTCCGTGTGGCCGGGGTTTTGGACGCTTTAAACCCCCCTCCCCCTCCCCCAGTAGAGTCTGGGAATCCCTAGGACCCCTTGGGAGAAGGAGTTCTGTTCACACCCAGACTCCACCTCTCCCACCGCAAGCACACAGGTCATCTCTGCGGGGCCTCACAGGTTGCTGGGCTCAGCACGACTGCTTATGAGAAGGCAGCGTCTGAAGAAAGGGATTTCAGGGGCCTGGCAAAATGCCCTCTGGCTTTCAAAACACCTCTCCCACCTACTCCCTGACACCTGCAGCTCCCTTAGCTGGGACAAAGCTCTTTATTCCACAGTGAGAGAGAAGGCTTAGAACAGCAACGCCCTTGGGAGAAGAAAGAGTGAGTCAAATTCATGCTAAGCTCTAAACGCCTGATGAGGAGGGAGAGGGGAGGCTTAGCCATGTTGCCTGCCTGTGAAAACAGGAAAGCTAGAGGGGGTCCCCTCATTTTAGAAATGAGAAAATGGGGCCCCAGAGGTGTGATGCGATCTGGCCAAAGCGATCTGTTCAGCAGGTCAGCCGTAGAGCCTGGGGGCAGAGAGGATCCTTTCCACACTCAACACAGCTTGGTGTGGGGCTGGCCTTGAAGGCGCATCCTATAGGTGTCCGTGGTGGACCTTTGTATCAGACATCACACTGCCCCCCAAACGCCGTGTGGAAGTATGTCGGGGCATGTTTTGATTGTTAACAATGCCTATAGGTGCTGCTGGCATTAGTGAGTGGGGTCCAGGGACACTAAATATCCTGTAATGTGTGGGCCAGTGCTGCCCAAGGAAGAACAGTCCAGCCCCAAGTGGCATCGGTGTCCCCTTGAGAAACACTATTCATCCCTGGGCTTCAGCAGCTTCTGAGGCCCTTCTTCCCCTAAAACCATTACAGCGACACTGGTCCCACGTTGCGAGCTCAGCCATGATGCTGGTACAGGAAGCAACTACCCCCAGGTAGGCTCCACGGGCACTGTGCATCCAGTACGTGGGCAGCGGGGTTTTCCACAGCTGCCACTCTTCCCCATTATCTGGAGCTAAGCCCTGGGTTCAAGGGAGGCTGGAGACCTCCACACCACCTTCAGGTCAGGGGGTAAAAATGCCCCATGGGTGGCGTTCCACACAGCCTGCTCCTGCTGGGACCATCCCCTCTTCTGGCATCAGACCTAGACAAAGACTCAGACCAAATAACCATCTGCCCTCTGCCCGGCCCGCGTGGCCCCAGTCCCCTGTGGATGCCACCCAAAGCAAAGGGCTTGCCAGGGAGGGCTGCCCTTTCTTGAACAGACAGGACACTGAGTGGTGAATTTGGGCTTCCATGCTGCTGCCTGGTTGTCTACTGGGGGTACATCTCTCCTCTTAATCCAAGGTGTTTACCCCTCTCCTCTAAATCAAGGTTTCTTGATTTGATAGTGAGGTGAGGTTAGATTGATGGGCGGGCCATTATCAGGTACTTAAAGAGTCCGAGGCTATTTCATTTATTCACTGGGCCATCCTGTGTCCTCTCGAGCCTCAGTTTCCTCATCCGTAAAGCGCGTCATCAAGCTGCTCGCCCCATTGCAGTGAGGACCAAATGAGGTAGAGTATGTACAAGTGTGTGGCAGACTCTAACTCTACACACAAAAAAACCCTCTATGCAGGGGGCACTTATTTTCTCATCATTTTTCCAGGCACTCAATGCCCCTCTGTTTCCAGGGCTCACACCTGCACACCTCAGGCCTGGCAGGACCCAGCTCCCATGGCCTGCTGTCCCCAAGGACCGTCCGCCACATCTTGCCCACCTGGGGCAGGGCCCAGAGGGCCTGGCAACAAGCAGCAGGCATATAGTAGGGCAAATCTCATAATATACTCCATGGTGCTTGTTACCTGCCCATGAGCAGCACCCTAATTCCCTAGGAAGAAAGAGAGAGGGGGAAAAAGAAACCTGCAAAAGAAATCAGCCAGGCCTGTGGGCAGTGGTTCCTGCGAGACTTTACACGTAGGAAGATGAGCTGACATTTATGGTGGGAAGTTTTATTTCTGTGGTAAATAACCTCTAACGGTGTAGGCCATTACACTAATTACAGCAGACAATTAATTTTCTAATTCTTTTTTTTTAGGTGACCACATATTACAAGAGAAACATAATTTATTCCTTTTCTTCCTGGGCGGATATGACGGGGCTTATCCTGTCATCCTGCCCCACCAGAAGCTGAGATGGCAGGGTAAGTTTTCCTCTGCAGCCCCTGCTCCACCAAGAGGCTCCCAGAGGGTCCAGGAGCTCCCCAGCCCTCCTCTTCCCCTTAAACATTGTTCTCATGCAAAAGCTCTTTCCTTGCCACCATCTGAAGATGATTTTCCTTAGATCAGCCCAGTTTCCCTGAGGCCTTGGGCACATGCGCTGGTGTTGATCTTCAAAGCTTTGATTGAAGGCCTGCTCATGCCCTTCATGGGGGAGCATCTGGTAGAGCCAGCCAGGCCCCCATCACCACACGCACTCCCGCCTCTGAGCCGCAGCACTCACGTTCCCTACCATCTGGATGCCCAGGTACCCCTTTCTATGTAAACCCCGTCCAGGACCATGGCTTAACTCAGCTTTCAGCTCAATATAAGTCTTTGCATGAGCGTATCCGTGCAGCGCCCAGTAGGGAACGTGGGCAACTTCTGCACCAGGCATGCTGCATACATTATCTCATTAAATTTTCGAAGCAGGTTTCCACATCCTTATTTCGGAACTGAGAAAACTGAGGCTCAAAGAAGTTAAGTGCCTTGTCCAAGATCACACACCTGGGGGTGTGGTCAAGTTGGATAGGCAACTGGCACGGAGGCCATGCATTTTCTCTTGCTCCCCTGGGCCCATGGTTGACATTCCTCTCTTTTTATCAGGCATTAGGCTCCTGTATCCCTCTCAGACCTCATGAGTGCTTCATTTTCCAAACTCCTCCAGCTCCGGTCAAGACCACTCTTACTCCCCAAGGGGACCACAGGCCCCTCTGCATGCTCCATTGCCCCAGATTTCTCACAGAGACCATCGTGGGCCTGGGCACCTGGGATTTCTCAATCATTATCCTGATATTTTAAAGGGATTTATGTTTTACAAAGCCTGTCCATCCCATACTGCATTTGAACCTTACAATATCCCTGTGAGGGAGACATCCCTATGTCATTATTCCAATTCTAAAGATGAGAGATGGGGGCGTCCAGGGTGACCCAGCTGGGTGGACGTACAGACAGAACTAGCGTCACATCTTCCTCCCCTCGTCCAGGGATATTCCTGCCACAACACCAGCTTATGGAACGGAGTACAGGATGGCAGGAATCCTTCCATGTACCCCCTGCAAAACCCACAGGGGCAGCCTCTGCGCATGGCCCCTTCCCAGGGCGGGAGGGCAGACGTTCCCCATGTCCTCTGAGTTGAGGAGGAAGCAGCAGGAGCCTGAGTCCCTGGCGGCCCTGTCTTCCCTGCCCAGCTTCCTGGTACAGTTAGAACCACTGGTTTTAGAGCAGGACAAGCCTCCCCATCTCAGCACACGCTCACCCTCCTGGATCTTGCCCTCCCAAGGCTTCAATGATCACCATGGCACTGTCAGCCCCTCAACCTGGGTCCAGCCCCAGCCTCTGCCCTGAGCTTCAGCCTGTCCCTCAAACACATCTCTCCTGCTATCTCTCCCCAACCCCTCACAGCTCCTCCTCCAGACTTCATTCATTCACTCATTCACTCAAAAAAATCCTTATTGACTCATCAGATACGTGTACACTCGTGTTCGTAGTGGCATTATTCACAACGGCCAAAAGGTGGAAGCAACCCAAGTGTCCACTGACACTTGGATAAATAGAATATGGTATATAAATACAATAGAATATTATTCAGCCTTAAAAAGGAAAAATAAATTCTGACCATATGCTACAACAAAGATGAACCTTGAAGACATGCTAAGTGAAATAAGCCAGACACAAAAGGATGACTATTATATGATTCCACTTATATGAGATCCCTGGAGTGGTGAAATTCATAGAGACAGGAAGTAGAATGGTGGTTGCCAGGAGCTGGAGGGAGGGCCGAATGGGGAGTTGCTGTATAATGGGTACAGAGTTTCAGTTTGGGACGATGAAAAAGTTCTGGAGAGGGATGATGGTGACGTGATGGTTGTCCAACAAGGCGGGTATACTTAATGCCACTGAACTGTACACTTTGGTTAAAACGGCACACTTTATGTTATGTGTATTTTACCACTATTTTTAAGAAGCTTTATTGTGTGCCTATTATGTGTCAGGCACTGTTCTAGGTTGTGGGGACATGGCAGTAAACAAAATAGAGGAAAAAAATTCTTGCCCTCATGAAGCTTACATTCTAATTGGGGAACAGAGAAAATCAACACGTAAGGAAGTTGGCACTGTAGGTCAAGTGGTTGATAAGTGCTATGAAGAGAAATAAGGGGTGGGGGGGTAAAGAGGGAAGGAGAATGATACGGGGGCTGCTATTTCATACAAGGGTCAGGGAAGGCCTCTGTCATAAGGTGATGCTGGAGCACACACCGGAAGGCAGGATGGAGTGAGCCACGTGGATAGCTGGGAGCAAGGTGTTCCTGATGGAAAACTAGCCAGTGCAAGGGCCCTGAGGCCGGGGCCAGTGTATCTGGAGCAGAGTGAGCCAGGATGACAGAGAGAGAGGGCCAGATCATGCAAGGCTTGTAGACTGAGCTTTGGATTTCATTAGCATAAACTTTTTATTGTGTTTCATGGTTTTCAGACCTTGGACTAACTTAGCTGTCTTGATTAAGAGCTTGGACTCTGACGCCCATCTGCCTGGGCTCACATTCCAGCCCCTACTTCCCAGAAGCATAGACTTGAGCAAGATACTGACCATCTTGGGCCTTATTTTCCTCATCTGTAAAATGGGGATGATGATACCAATGCCTCCTTCACGTAGTAAGCCCTCAATTCGTGTCAGCTTTTACTATTCTGGCTTGCTTTGACTTTTCCTCTCTCTTGCCCTCGACAGCTGATCTGTTGCCAAGTTCTATTTAAGGACACCTCAGCGGGGCCCAGAGTGGCTCCTCACGTGAGCAGGTACTCCAGCAGCCAGGCCACATTCCTTGAAGGACAGCTAGGCTCCTGACACGAGACCCCACCTGTGCCCTGCATGGACCCTCTCCCACTCACTTTTCCCTTCCCTTGACCATTTACTCCACTTGTCTTGGTCCTAGGCTGGGTTCCAGACCTGCTGCTGCTCCCAGATGGGACTTGACTGCCTGCCCAGCCTGGAGTCCCCCTGGCCACCACCCTGCAGGGGTTCTCCCAGCCTGCACACCTGGCCTCCCCACAATGCACGCCTCCCCAGAGCCTCGCCTGTCCACCCATCTACATTTTCTCCCACTTTCCAAGTTCAGGCCTGTCTTCTCCACGCCTAGGTCACCACCCCAGCTTCCCAGACAGTGCTTCTGCCTCTGCTTTCCCTTTGGTCTGATGTGCCCATGTGGCTGCCACATAATTCCTGCTCCCGTTCCGTCTGCCAAAGTCACTCCAAGTTCCTCCAGGTGTGGCCCCAGCCTGGCCCCGAGCATGGCTAACCCACATGGAACATGAACTTCCCAAACTCAGATGGAAATTAGAAATGGCAGATTGATCAGTATTAATGAGGCTTAAAAAACAAAAAACAAAAAACCCCAAAACCCAACGGATCTAGGGATTAAAAAAGAAAAAAAGATGAAAAAGAAAAAAAGATGAAGAAGAATCAGCTCTACGTCAAGGGTAAATCTGCTCCACAGAGAGGCGGTCCGGGGGTTTTCACTGATACATGTCACGGTCTGGAGGGGTGGTATGGCTGTGCTGGGCACCCCTGGGGTGTGAGGTCTGGTCTGGAGGCTCAGCGGTGCCGATAGGCAAGTGCCGGTGACCAGGCAGCTTCCCTGGTGTCGAGAGCCCAGCGCCCCCAGTTATCCCTCTGGACCCCCTCTAAGAGGCCTGCATGGCTGCTGGGCTGACCGGGCCAGGAAGCTCCAAGGTTGCTCCTCCCTGCACCAGGGAACTGCAGAGCTGATGGCTGCCAGGCTGAGCCCCGGGTTGGGAGTGCAGGTGGCCTCAGGGTCACGTGACAGTGGGAGGCTTGCTCTGGGATCTGGGACAGCCCCCGGGGAGCCCTGGGGACAGAGGACAGTGCTCTCCCCACCCAGGAGGAAGCAGCCGGAGGGGCCTGGATGGGCTGGGCAAGGCTGATGAGAAACTACTAGTAAGACAGGCAGAGAGAGGGATGAAAATGGCAAGTGACAGACACAGACAATGGGAGAGACAGAGAGACAGTCGGTGAGACTCAGAGAAGGCTCAGAAACGTGGGGGAGGGGAGGGAAGCCAGAGAGAGACGTAAAAAGAGAGGAGAGCCCAATGCGGCCTCACAGGGCCTGAAAGACAGCACACCGAGGCAGAGGGACAGTGGCTGCAGACTGTGGAGGTTCTGTGGGGCGGTGGCCAGACCGCCCCTGCCCCACACGGCACTGCTGTAGGGCACAGGGATGATGCCTCCCACCCCGGAGCCCCTTCCCCCTTCTTCTCACAGTTCCCTAACTGCTGGAAGGAGAGAAAGAGAAGCAAGACGGGCCAAAGGGGGCCTGGCCACATGGTCTGTGGACAGGTCATTGAATGCACTTAATATGCCCACTGCTAATTGACCTAACAAACAGAACACACATCTGCTCAGCTCAGAGGCCTTGGAGCCGCGCAGATCTCCACTCCAAGCGACTTCTGCCATTCCAGGCAAAGGCGCCAGCTCCTGGGCTCCCGGAACACTCTGGGGTGTAGGGGTGTCGGGGCCTGGGGGGCAGGAGGCACACACCCCACCCTGCCAAGCAGCCTCCCCCTGAGGGCAAAGGGAAGTCCGGGCTGTGTCTCCACCGCTTCTAACACGTGCTGGCCCTGCACTCAAAGGGGCCTGGCAGGAGCCGAGGGCCCCACTGCACCGAGGCTCACAGCAGCCCCGAGAAGTAAGAACTGGTGTTGCCCCCACTTTAGAGGTGCGGAGACTGAGGCATAGAGGAGCAGAATACACTGTCTAAGATTAGACAGAGGGCAGAGGGCGGGGTTAGGGTCTGAAAACAGGCATCTGGACTCCAGATTCTATACCCTAGGAGAGAAAATGAGTTTGTCCTAGAGAGCGCCCCTATTTGACCATTTTAGGGTATGACCAAGAGCACAGTTGGACGAAGGGTGCCTGGTTCAAGTTCCAGCTTTAACCCACTTCCTAGATGTATGACCTTGGACAGGTCATGTGACCGCTCTGGGCCTTAGTTTCTTCATCTATAAAACTGGGAAAACAGCACTGAGGTCCAAGGGTCGAGAAGAGTAAATGAAATAGGGCACATAACGTGCTCAGAACGGTGGCTGACACAGCACAGGGGCTCAGCAAATGAGAGCTGCTACTATTTTATAGGCAGGAGAGCACTGGTGTCAGAGGTGGGGCAAGGGGGGTGGCGAAAGTGAAGAAAGAGCCCGCAGGAAAGACCAAGGGGCCTTTGGAAAGACAACCCTGCCTACCTCAGAGCCCTCTGGCCAGAAGTCAACCTAGGAGGAGCCCCAAATCTGGGTTCCCAGGCCCCCTTTTTATCTCTGCTCAGCGGAGAAGATGGGGCTCATCAGAGAGCCTCTGCTGCAGACGCCTGCCCTGCTGGATGGGGGGTGGGAAGGGGGGAGCTCCACCAGGGCTTCTGGAAGCAGGGCCTCACCTATTTCTACACCCCATGCTCCCTAGGAAGGCTGGGAGGAGACCCCTGGAGCCGTGGCCCCAGCCAGTGTTCACTAGCGCGCCCCCGAACAATCATTTCAGGGTCTGCCCTGCACTGGATCCCAGGACTCTCAGAGACCAGAGAAAGGCGTTCAGTTCAGCCTAAAGGGCAGTCTCTCTGGGGACATTTGCATGTTGAAAGAAGCCCAGAGGGAGAGGACAATGCTTATCAGGAAAGAATACATTAGAATTTTGGACATCGGGGGAAGCAGCTATTCCAGTGAGCTTCTGTGTGTGTATGTGTGTGTGTCTGTGTGCACCTGTGTGGACATGTATGCATGGATGAGTGTGCATGTGTGTATGTGTACAGGTATGTGTGTGTGAGTGTGTGTGTTTGGGTGTCCATTACTCCTTAAGCCAACCATCCGTCCATCTAACCATCCAACTACCTCCACTTTTTGTTTTTTTTTGCGGTACGCGGGCCTCTCACTGTTGTGGCCTCTCCTGTTGCGGAGCACAGGCTCCGGACGCGCAGGCTCAGCGGCCATGGCTCACAGGCCCAGCCGCTCCACGGCATGTGGGATCTTCCCGGACTGGGGCACAAACCTGTGTCCCCTGCATCGGCAGGCGGACTCCCAACCACTGCACCACCAGGGAAGCCCTACCTCCACTTTTGAGCCTTTTCCCTGGGCCAGGCCCTGAGCTAACCTCTGGGGTGACAGAGGACAGCGACCTGGTCCCTGTCACTGGGGGGAAGCCCCCTAAGCAGAGGGGAGAAGGTCTACAGACAGGAGAGGCTGGCTGAGTCACAGGCTCATCCCAGGCTGGAGGGGCAGCAAAGCCTCTCACTTGCTGATGAGAACGCTGCAGCCCAGAGAGGGGATAGCCTTGGCGCCCCATGGACTGTTGGAGGGACACTAGCAGTAAACTAGCTGTAGCCTCCAGCCCATAAAGTAATGTCTTCTACGGCCTGGTTATCAGAGGCTATCCACATGCTATCTGAGATGCTCCCAGGGTTGGGAAGCTCACCAACGTTCCAGCATGGCCACTGCATTCTCAGGCCACTCGAACTGTCAGGTTATAGGAAACAGTCAGGTCTCTCCAAACCCCATCCCTTGGCGCTGGTCCTGCTTCCTCCTGGGCCTTTAGGCAGCTGAAGGTAGGCACTGTATTTCCTCAAAGCCTTCTCTTCTAAACCTTTCCATCCCCTTACCAGCCCGAGCCTCCTCATCCTAGGGGGGAGCAGGCCATCGAAGGGATTGGTTCTGGGAGCTGAGATGCCACCAGACAATTTGGTCAAAAGACAAGTGCTTGTCAAGTCACTCTAGGGGGTGGCCAAGACTTGCACTGAGTTTTATGACACAGCCCCAATATTTGGTCTGCAATTGGCTTTTGTTCAAGGGAACGAGCCCAAGAATTTTCCCCATTTAGAAAATTCAGGCTCACATGAGTCTCTCACCCACTGATTTCTCCATATGTAAGAGCTGTACTAATTCACTCAGAATAACTATCACTACCCATTTATTAAGCGTTTATTATGTGCCAGGCACCATGGAAAGGGCTCTACATGTACTATCTCATTTAATTCTCCCAACCAAGCTAGAGGTAGACACTGTCTACTAAGGAAAAGCAAGCTGAGGCTTACAGGAGTTAAGCTGTTTATGTTTACACAAATAGTAAGTGGTCACTTCAAAGCCAGATTTCCTACCATGAGGCTCTGCAGCCTCTCAGGAGCGGGCTGGTCCAGGTGGGTGCTAAGTATCTTACCACGCCTGGGACAGTACCTCCTTGTCCTTCAGCCTTCTGATCAGGAAAGATAACACAAAGCAAGCTCTCTTTATCATCTGGAGTTTGGGCTGACAACTGTACCGAGAAGGGTGGACTCCTGGGAACAGTCAGCGTCTCCCTGTGGCCTGTGGGAACCCACGCATCCGTTGGCTGAGAGGTTGGGCAGGAGACACCTCGGCCAGCCCGGGCTCCGGCCACCCTTCAGAGAAGGAGACCCTTGTCCTCCCCATAAAAACACGTCTCCCGGCTGAGAAGGCCCGAGGGGTAGGGAGGAGACAGCCGCAACTAAATCCAGCCCTTGCTCCCTGTCAGCGCAGAAGGAGGGCTCTGAGTGCTCTAAAAACTGGGTTAAAAATGGCTTGGCTGTACCTATCTTATCTGCTTTACACTGAAAGCCTTCAGCGCATGGCAGGTTTTCACATAGAATTTTCCTTGCTAATCCCCCTTTGTTAGCTCTGATGCCGACATTGCAATACCAACCTTGTCTGGGCGATTTGAGAGGGATTACAGACCCTCAATCCTTCAGCGTGTGGGAGAAGAATGTTTTCTCAAATCAAATTTTACACAAACTTGTTTTCAAAAATAATCAAACTGCAAATCCCTCCTCGGGATTGAAGGGTGGGGGGAGACACTTGTCTCTTCAAAATTCAACACGGCAGACGGAAGCCTGTCCTCCTGGAGGGCAAGGAGAAGGTACGGAGCCACCTACCTGGCTGATTAATGGCATTGACCTTTCTTGTCCTCCAGACTGTCACGCTTGCTAAGTGGGGCTCTGTGATAGGAGGAAGGGTCAGATGCTTTCGCATGGGTTGGCATTGGCCATGACCCTGTGCTCTGAGTGGTACCATGAGCAAGGCGGGGAAACAATGGGGCAGGTTCAAATTCAAGTTCACCAAATGTATATTAATAGTCTATCACGTGCCGTGCATTGCGCTGGGGATTGTGAGGGATGCAAAGATGAATGAAGTTTGACCCTTGCCTTGGGGAAATCACAGTCCAGCAGGTAAGGCAGCTACATACCCTGATACGGGGCAGATTGGGATAGGGGCTATAACAGAGCAGCAAGTGACAGAAAAAGATGATTCTGCTCTCTTAGAAGGCTTCCTGGAGGCGTAGGGGAACAGGGATGAGGTTGTGTTTCATGTGGGCTGGAACCTTGGATGTCTCAAAGGCTGTCCCATACCGAGCAGAAAGAGGGCCAGCGGGAATGAGGCAGACCGGTTCCGGGCCAGACTGTCACTAACTGTGTGACACGGGTGTGTCACTACATCCTTCCCAGCCTCCGCTTCCATACTGTGGCATCAAACTGCAGCGGCACACCCCTTCTGCCTGGCTTGGTAGAACAGGCCATCTTTAAGGCCCCTTGCAGCTCCTATAGGAGGCTTTAGAAGGTCAGGAAAAGGTAACAACAATATAAGATGTTGCGGGCCTGCGGGTTTCACCTAAGCTGCTCAGGGCCTCGGAGGCAGCCTGGGGTCTGTGCTGCCTGGAATTTGCATTAGTGATTTCTCCTTCATGCTCTGGTGGCAGGAGCTGATCAGCTGGGCCCCCGAGGCCCACATCCACTTGCAAAACCTCTTCCCTCTCGCCAGCCCCTCCCATCCCCTCCACTCCCACCAACATCTGGGCCCCCTGCAGGGTGGCCACACCTGCCCTTCAAGGCTGATCTTTGTCACAGATTAGAGTTTGGTGGATCCTGAGCCTGGCTAGTCACGGGAGCTGGGCTCTCCTTCCTGGGTGCCAGAGGGAGCTGAAGTGGGACGCCTCTCAAGAGCCAAGGCCTCTGGCTATAAATGGGCCTTGAAATGAGATTTTGTCTGCGCTGTGGCTAGGCACGGGGAGCAGTGCGCCCGAGCCATAAACCCTCTCCTCCCTTGGCTGGCACGGCCATGCCTGCCACCCACCAAGCCCCCGACAGGCCGCTCAACAGTGAGCACATCACCTTATGGGGGCTGATTAAAGCTGGGTGTGCAGTCCCTGAGGTTACCTGAAGCTCAGGCTGCTCTCAAATGCATAAGCCCCATATTTTCTTCTTAAGCAATTCTTCTGTTCTTTGATGTTCTGGCGCAGCAAACAATCACATTCAGTTTGGTGCACAGGAAGGGGAGGAGGAGGGGGGAGCGGGCCCAGCTCTGTCTGCCCATTCTTTCCGGGCAAATTCGGTTTCACCATTGCATCCCTGGCTGGTCAGGAATTCAGTAAGCTGTGGGTTGTTTCCGACAGCGCCAGAATCACGGGTAGATGAGGGAAGTGGTGCCAGTGGTTGGGTTTTATGGCTTTAAATGCAGAACTTCCCAACAGCTTTTAAAAAAATTCTGTGACTCATCTGTCAATTTCCCTTTGCCAGGGTGCCCCCGGGGCTCAGAGGAAGGAATGGGGGATGAGCCTTGGAATCATTTGTGTCTGGGAGAGGGGAGAAGGGAAGGAAGAGAGGAAAAGGGACGACAGAGGGGTCAAGAAGAAGAAGGGAAGGAAGAGAAGGGGCAAAGGCGTTGGATCGAGGCGGGGGAGGAGAAAAGAAGAGCAGAGTACGTGAGAAAAGAGAAGAAAAGGGGAAAAGAAGAATCCATCCTTTACGACATGCAGAAGAGGAGGCGATGATGTAGCAAAGTCATGATGCTGGCTGGGAAATGTCGCTTTAGCCAAAACTGAGTTAAAATCATGGAAACCTACTGCTGGGGAACAGGGGAGGTAGTGGAGGCCCAGATCATTTAAACGACTGGTCCAAGGGTTGACCTCATTCTCTGGGCTCCCTTCCTTTCATCCCTACCCCTTCCAAAGAGTGGCCCAACCAAACTGTATTCCAACGCAGGGGTTTTGGTAATTTCTCTTCTGACCACGTCCAAATCACAACCAGTGTGCAGACCACCTGCCCTGCTCCCTGAAGCCAGGGACCTTGTCCTGGCAGGTGAGCGGGGTCAGAAAGGGTTAATGTGCTGATGCTGAGGCACTGTGTCTGAGGAAAAGCTGAGCCCTTCATTGGCATTATGGCTACAGTGAATAAAATTATACCCATATTTCTCCTGGCCAGACATCTGGGGAATAGGCATTCCTTTTTAAGAGTGAAGCAGTAAGTTTCATTACCATATTTTAATTAAAAGGAAAAATCCTGTTAAACAATTCCCAATGTATTGGGATTAGCAAAAACCAGCACCTGAGACCCAGTAACTCAGCATGTAGGAACACACTAACCAGACGTATTTTCCTCAGAAATTATCTCTACACCTGCCCCTCCCCTCCCAGCCAAGGAAATGGCCTCCAGCAGGCTCCATCCTGGGTGGGCCACGATGGGAGTTCCCCGCTTCCCTCACTCCCTGAGGGAGAAAGTAGGAAGCCATATCTCCCCAAAACATGTTGAAGCCCCCAAAGCTTCCTACTCAAAGCACTGCTGGCAAGAAACCTGCTTTAGAATATGGGGTAGGCCTGGGCTTAAAACCCACGGTCCCCACTTCCTAGTTCTGCAATTCCTTGATTTTTTTCTGAGCTTCAGTTTCCTAATTTGTAAAATGTGAATTTTACATCTACACTGTAGGGTTGTTGAAAGGATTAGAACTTATATGTGGAAAGAAATTGGTACAGTGTTTAAGTAGTGGTTAGTAAATAAATCGGAGCTATTATCATTACCTATTATTATTTTATTTGTAGACAATATAGAGGAACCACTTCCAGGAGATCCTGATAAAACACACCCTGCTTCATGAGCACATCAGTCCACGTTGGTCTCTCCAATTAACTGTCACAGCGGGCAGGTCACACTTCCTTTTGCTTCCTGGCCTTTGCACGTGATGATGTTCCCTGGCTGGGAACCCACTTCCCACTCCCATATCCCTAGCACTTGGCCTGGGTAACCCCTGCTCATCCATCAACTCTGGATTTGGAAGTCGCTTCCTCGGAGGAGCCTTCCCTGTCTCGGGTGGAGGCCTGCCGCCTGCGCACCTAGGTTTCTGGGTCACTGCAGTCCCAGGGTTTCGCTCAGAGCATCTGAAATGTCTGTGTAAGGGTCTGGAAATCTCCTTGGAGGCTGTGAGCTCCATAAGAGCAGGGACCAGGCCTTGGGTACTGTGATGTCCCCCACGTCACTGTACATAATAGGTGCTCAAAAAATAGATACATGAGAGAAATGGGAGAAAATGAGATACAAGCAGATAAAAATGAGTCGGCAAAAGTGGCAACGGAAGTGACAATTTCACACGTAAACCACACATTAACATATGGCTCCCCCCATCCAAAAGGCATTGCAAGGTGGTTGCATTAACAGAGAAACAGTCTCCAGACAGAAAGGATGTTGTTTCTGCTCCCCTGCACGGGTAAACCAGCTGGGGTGGTGGGTTCTGCTCCAGCCCCCTCTGTTAAACAGCCACCTACATGGCAGAGCCCATTCTGCAGAGATCACCCCAAAGGGTGAGGGGACCCCAACTGAGACATGGCCAAGGGGCAGAGGATATTAGCTCAGCAGAGGTGGTTTGGGCCTCTTCCTAGGGCTCTCTTCAAGCCGAGCTGTCATGGGGCAAGGTAGGGACTGGATGTATTCTGGGTGACTCTGGGGGGGACTCCAAGTCAATCAGTGCACATTTGGTTCTGCGTGGAATGACTTACCACCCAGTTTGCCCAGGACTATCCCAGCTTTAGCACTGAAAGTCCCACATCCTGGGGAAACCCCTTAGCCCTGGGCAAAACTCTCTGTCCCCCAGCACTAATCTACTTTCTATTTCTACAGATTTGCCTGTTCTGGGTATTTTATATAAATGAAACCATATAATATGTGGTCTGTTTTGACTGGCTTAGCATAATGTTTGTAAGGTTCGTCTATGTTACAGCATGAATCCATAGCTCATTCCTTTTTACAGCCAAATAATATCCCATGTGCATGGATATTCCACCTTATTTATCATTCCTTTGATTTGTTAATGGACATTTGGGTTGTTCCTGTCTTTTGGCTATTATGAACAATGCTGCTATGAACATCTGTGTACAACTTTTTGTCTAGATGTTTGTTTTCATTTCTCTTGGTAGATACCTAGGAGCAGAATCGCTGGGCGTATAGTACTTCCATGTTTAACCATTTGAGGAAAGGTCAGACTGTTTTCCAAAGTGGCTGCACCATTTTATATTCCCACCGGCTGTGTGTGAGGGTTCCGATTTTTCCATGTCCTCGACTTGTGTTATTATCTGTCCTTTAAAGTACAGTTGTCTCAGCGGGTGTGGCTGGCATGTTTCAACAATCAGAGCCCTGAGGCAATTAACTAGGCTGCTTGCAAAGTGGTGAGACCCCTGACATCACAAGTATCCCCACAGAACAGGATGAGCCGGGAGAAGGGCGCCTACGTTGGCTGGGGGGTTGGATGAAAACAGGTCTAAAAGTCTTTCTTACCCTGCTCTTGGGGCTGAGGGGTTTGGAGGAAGGCTCTGGAAGGGGGACAGATGGTGAAGGAATCCAAAGGGGGGCGGGAAGCAGGGTGCAGGCCCGAATGCTTGCTCCACCCCCCACCCCACCCTGATTCTGCTGCAGGCCTGCCAGGGGAAGCAGAGATGGCTCAGGAGCTGCTGGCTGGGTGCGGCTACTGTTCAGTGTGGGAGGACTGGCCGCGGCTGCAGAGCCCTAGAAACCGCAGCCTCCACCCTGCCCTTTCCGCTGCCCCACATGCCTCCTGCCCTCTTTACGGGGGGCTCTGCTGGCCATCTTCCCTTTGACACCTGGCCTTTCCGTTTCTGTCTTGTCACCCTAGAAGGGGCTTTGCAGCTACCCGCAGAGAGGTGAGCAGAAGAGGCGGGCGCTCTGAGTTGGGTGGGAGGGGCGGGGGATGGTACTCCAGTGCATGGGGCTGCTCGGAAAGCCTCAGAAGTGGCAGCCGCATCTCATTCTGCTGTCACTGTTCTCAAATGTGCAGCATAACCACGGCCCAGTTCCCAGCGCTTGGGCTGTGGCAGTGGCTCTCTCTTTCCTAATTTCTTCCTCACTCCCCATCCCACACACGCGTAAAGCCCATATCACTGCCCACTGATGGACAAAGAGCTCCTTCCCTGCCCAGGCAGCCCATTCAACTGCTGAGCAACTTGCTGGCATTGTCATCCTAACACCACGTTGGCAGAGAATCCTGACATCCAAGATCTTGTTTAGTCCTTAGGAAAATCGCGGGAAGGAAGTAGGGGAGGCATTGCTGCTCTCGCTTTACAGACGGGCTTGAGTTTATTTGAATGACCTGCTCTATATCCTACAGGGCAAGCGCCCTGGTCAGGACTCAAAGCCAGCTTCTGGGTTCTGGTCCAGTCATATGCTTTCCAGCTGCTCAAGCCAAAAAAACTTGGGCATCATCCTTGGCCCATCTAACCCATCAGAAAATCTTCCTCGTTCTATCTTCAAAATACATCTTGATAAAGCAACGATACCCTAATTTTAAAAAAAGAAACAAAATACGTCTTGAATCTGATCACTTCTCATCCTCACACCGTGGCCCCAACCCCCAAACCCCCATTTTTCTCTCACACGTACCTCTTGCCCACGTCTACCCACAACCCACCTCTGGCCTCTGCAGACAGGCCAGGCACGCTCCTGCTTCCTCCTTTGTGTCTGTTTCAGTTTCTTCTCCATCCTCAATTTCCCCCAGCACAGTGTGGGGCCAGAGCTGCACTCACTGAGATGTGTCACGTAACAGAACTGAGATGAGACTTGTTTCCTGCTGTGCGTGTGTGTGTGTGCACATGTGTGTGCATGAACACAGATGTGCTCTGGCCTCAACCAAAAGAATACAAAACCCAGGCATACAGCCATACTCTTATCAAAAGCTTATTTATTGTACCCCTACTTTTTTCATAGAGAGAGGGGAATACACACATTACTTCTGCGGCTAATCAGGTTAGAACCACTCCAACTGGCAAGACGAGATTGCATGTTTCCAGTGGGGGAGAGGCCACATCTCAGTTCCCCTGCCATCCTGCCAAGTTATTTGGGTTTGATCGGATGCCAGGACTGAGGGCTAGTTGACCCAAGGGTCCCAGATAGAGATCATGTGTGACACAGATGGCTAAATGCCACCTTCTCCCCACCCCTAACAATGGAGGCTGATCACTCCGAAGGCTGCAGGACTGCTGGGGAGCAGGCAACCTCAGTCTTAGCTCATTATCTTTCAAGACTAATTTCAGCATTCTCTGCGAGCACATTAGTGCGAGAATGCCTCTTATGGTTAGTTGCCTACATCCAAGATGAGGATATAATGACCTCCCTGGTGTCTCACACACGCATACGCCCAGCCCCCCACCGCAGACACCCACTCTGCCTCCGCACACAGCTGCCTGTGACTGTAGCAGCCATCCCATGTGACCCGGCCAATGGGGACTGATGTGGAGGCTTTTTAATTGTCTAGGAGGGATGGAGGGGATCCGGTCAGCATTAGCTCCAGAGCGACAGAGCAGAACCTCCTTAAACTCCCAGATGGGAGGGTCCTCAGAAGGGGGAGACTTGGAGAGAGGGAAGAGGCTGAGGCTGGGGGCAATGGCAGCAGCGTCACCAAGTGCTAATTCCTGCCCTAGGACGCAGTGTGACCTTGCCCTGCAACCGGCCCTATGCCTCACTGCAGGGCCTGCCACTCCCATGGAACTACAGGAGAAGGAAACGAGCAATTACTGCTTATTATTCACAGCTTGGCCCTTCATGTGCCGTGAAGAAGTATTATTGAGTCCATTTTACCAACGAGGTAGACTGAGGCTCGGGAGCCTAACATCGCAGAGCTGGTAAAGTGGTAGAGCTAGGATTCCAACCCATGTCTTTGGCCACCAAGCCCATGCTCTCCTGCCACACCGGCCTGCCGCTCTCTCCCCAGCAGCTTTCCCCACTCCACCAGTCCCTCCTCTGAACTCTTACTGTGTTCCTTTCCACCTCCCACTTGGCTCTTGTCATTGCGCTTGAGCTGCTTCTGGTTTGCAAACCCCACCCCCAAGCCCACTGGATAATAAGCTCCTAAAGGGCAGAAACCATGACTTGGGATCCTGTTGCATCTGAGTCTTAGGGTGCTCTGGACACCATAGTGCTGTTCGCTAAGCAGACTCTGGGCCTTAAAACAGCTATCAGGTAGGGTCCGTGGTGCCAGCCAGAGCGATCCAGGTCCAGTATGTGGGCATGGCCCCCCTAGCAGGGCTTGGCCAATTGCTGGTGGCTGGGGCCCTGGCGCCGTTACTTAACCTCTCCGACTTGTATGGTTCAATGGGACTTAGCACCTGACTTAACAAAGAGGTGATAAGGGTAAACAGCAATGTGTTTATTTATTTGTTTTAGCCTTTGGCCGTGCAGCGTGGCTTGCGGGATCAGAGTTCCCAAGCCGGGGATCGAACCAGTGCCCTTGGCAGTGAAAGCACCGAGTCCTAACCACTGGACCCCAGGGAATTCCCAAAAGCAATGTATTTAAAGTTGGGGGAATTCAAATCTGGATTGGGTATCAGATGACACCATGTCATTGTTGTTAGGTGTGACAAGGGCCTTAGGGTCAGGTAAGAAAATGTCCCTATTTTGTATAAATGACTGCTGACATATTTAGGGGTGAAATGATAAAACGTCTGGAGTTTGCTTTAAAATAACTCAGCAAAAGTAAAAATAAAATGAGCAAGAGCGTAGAAGATGAAGTTAGTGTGGCAAAATCTTGGTAACTTAAAACTGGGTGCTGGGCATAAGGGCGTTCGTTGGGCAGTCTCTCAATTTCTGTGTATATTTGAAGTTTTTTTCATAATTATAATCCCCAAAATGGTAAAAATAATACATGTGAGAGAAAAGGATATACTAAAAGCATCTCGGATTTTGCCCCAGCACATATGAGGCTCTCACTATATTATTTTCAGTTTTGTATTTCTCCTTTTCGATGCTCCCCAGAGACTGAATTTCTTTCCCCTTAGGAGGAAGCCCACATCTTACAGCCCTGAGTAGCAGAAAACAAATAGGAAGTAGCTGAGCTCACATGACCGAGGCCGGGTGACACCTCTAGGGCTCGAAGCTACTGGCAGCCACTTACTAAGCACTTACTACAAGCTAGTCACTGTGCTAAGTCCTGTAAGTGCATTCTCTCTTTAATCCCCACAGCACCCCTAGCACGTGAATAGTATTATTATCTCCATCTGTCCAGCTCTGAGCTCCCTTCCTCCTTTTGTCTACCCTGAGCTCTGGTCCTCCCTGCAAGAATCTGCACTTCCGTCCAGGTCTGTGCACAAGCCTTGCCCCCATAGGCCACCTGGGCACAGTCTAGGGAACAAGAATGGGAACAATCTGGCCCCACTGCCAAGATCCTCGGTGGGACCCCAGGTTGGCAAAGCCACATAGACAGCTGCTGGGAGAGCAGGAGCACCGTGGCACCAGGTGGTGGTTTGGAAAGGAGCGACTCTGAGACATAGGAGGGTTGTGTCCCTGTGGATGGGAAGGAGCACTTGGGGGCCATGGCTGTGGTGGCCCAGAGTGGGTTCTGTGGGTTCCCGCTTCCTCCATGGGCCAGTGGATTGCCATGATCCCAGGTCTCGCTGCTGCTAAGATGCGGACATCAGAGTGGAGGGGCTGAGAAACACCCCTTGACGATGCCCATTCTGCTCTTGGATTCCATCCTCCTCCTTCCATCTCCGACCCTCTGTCTAGAACACCCTTCCTGGCCCAGGTTGCCAAAGCCATCCTGTGTTCAAGCAGCTTGGGAAATGTTGCCTCCTCTGGGGTGCCCTCCAGGAGCAAGAGGAGGAGAAGGCAGGACAGTTTCCCCAAACTTCCTCTCCAGAAATGCAAAACTCCTTTGGTTCGCCCGGACTAAGCTCTCCACTAAAACCTTTAACCCTCAACCTGCAGGGATTTCAGACTTCGCCTCTGGTGTACTTGTTACCTAGTTCTGAGTCTGAATTGATCCACCTTGTGTTCTCTTTATATCTGCTTGTTTCCATATAGTTCCCTTTGAAGCTTTTACAGGGCTAGTTTAAGACTGAGAGAGAAAGTGTGACTTCATACAGAAGCTTGTAAACTTTGGGAAGATCTGACCCCAAGAGGTGGGACAAGCTGAAAATACAGTTTCTGAAAGGGTTGAGCTCATTTCATGGATGTCAGACCATGATGGGTAATTGAAGAAAACCAAAGTGACTGCCTGTATATCTGATGGTGAGCCCCTGCGTGTATGTGATGCGGGAGTACATCCCATCCCTCCCAGTAAATATTCCCATGCCTTTTGGTCCACATCCCTACTCTTTGAGGCTGGTGTTGGGGAGGAAAGTTTAAGGCTGATCCCTTAAAGAATTCTGCAAGTTTTCCTTTTATTTTAATTTTCCAGAGGGTGGAGGATTCTTCTCTGCAGCCTTTCATTCACCCAAGAAGAGCTGCTGAATCATTTGTAAAATACTGATCCTACCCAGTCTAGGCCTGTCCAGTTACAGGTGAGTTGGGTGGCCCAGCCTAAGCCTCGCTACTGACCCAGATGCTGCTTTCTGCAGGGGAGGGCACCAGTGGCATCTCCACTCCATAGAAACAATGCTTGGGTAGTCATCCCATAGAGCCTGCCAACACTTACACTGATCACCCTGCAGCAGGCTCAGAGCCCCCATGTACCTGGGCTCCTGTGATCCTCCCCCCTCGCCCCACGGGGTAAGCTGGACAGGTGTTATTTGCGTTCCACAGGTGAGGAAAGTGGCTTGAAAAGTAGTAAGACCCGAAGAACGTCTATATGTGTATAACTGAGTCACTTTGCGGTACCGCAGAGATTGGTACAACATTGTAAGTCAACGACACTTCAATTAAAAACAAAAACAAAACCAAGAAGTAGCAAGACCCATCCACAGGCAGAAGGTGGGGCGGTGGCAGAGTGAAATGTAATGTCCAAGCCTGTCTAGGTAGGGGGCGTGGAGAGGCTCCCTTGGGCTATGAAACAACATCGGGGTAGAGGCTGGTCAGACACCTGTCTGGTTCCCCCAGTTCCTACCCAAAGAGCTCTCCTTCTCTGTGGGTCACAGCTCTTCAAAGAAGCCTGCAAAGCTGGGCCCTGTTGAGGACCCATGGTCATGTGCTATGCTCATGGCCACCCAGTTCTATCTGACCCCTCGCCTTGCATGCTTCTTCTCTCCCGAGAGAAACACACTTGGCAGCCACATCTCCCACATCTTGCAAGGTTCCCGGTACAAGATGCAAAGCCTCCCCTTGGGAAATAAAAGGGTGATTTTAGAATCCCAAAGTTCCAGTCACCAACCAGCCACTCTGACCCTCACTTTAAAGGCCTGCATGGAGAAGAGTTTTCCAGGCCCTGCCTGCTTCTCCGGACACTGCTCCCTTGTCCTGGGCACTGAGGTGAGCATGGGCAGTGTAGCCTAAGGCTCCTGGGAATTTCCAGCTCCAGCCGGGGCCACAAAGATGCTTCTCCTCCCCTGCACGCTGCCGCGTATGTGCTGCTGGCATCCAAAAACCTCCCTCCAGACCGCTTTCCTTCCCTAAATTGAGCCCATTTAGAAAGTTTTCTTTCCTCTCCCCACTGAAGACATCCATCACTTTCCCCAGCAGAGGCGAGGCAGCCACAACTCCTTCCCCGGGTTTATTAAGTACGTTCAAGAGCCTATTTGTAGCTGTCATGGAGAAGCCGAGGGGGAGGCTGGGAGTTCTCTCAGCCGTGCAGCCTGCATCTCAACCTCTGGGTCGGGGACCCCCTTTCCAAGTGTTTCTCTGTAGCAGGCAGAGCTGAAGGGGCACCGCAAGCTCTAATGCACTTGACACCGGGGACCACAGTGGGGTGGTCAAGGAAACTCAGCTGGGGTTGGTCGGTCAAGGGTGGAGCCCACACAGCAAAACACCACCTCCCATGCACTGGACTCCACCTCAAACTGCGCAGTGAAGAGCAAATATACTCCCTCTCTGTCCCAGACCCCACAGGGCCACCTCAGAGTCACAGATGGGACCTGGGAGCCTTAGGTGTGGGCATCGTCATCCCCCCCATGTGGGCTGTCCCAGCTCGGACAGGCAGGGATGTGGCTTGAGAGATCCCTCTAGCTGGCGGTTCACACTGGAGTGTGGAAACACTTTCCCCAGAAGCCTGCAGGGCTCATCTGGCCCAGGGAAGGAGGTTTGGAGACAGTGGCTGCAGCCCCAAAGGACCTAAAGGGACCTCAGATGCCCTGGAAATTCCTTTCCCACCTGATGATGAGGACAATGAGTCCCAGAGAGAGAAGGGGTTCGCTTGGGGTTCCTCACCTACCTACCCAGTAGGACCCGCCCTACCCACCTACAGGGACCCAGTGTCCCCTCCGTGCCCCTTTATCTGAGGACCCAGGACAACTGAGGCTACTTTTTTCCCCACCCATGTGATTTAAAAGGGTGGGGAGAGAAATTCCTGGGAGGACTGGGACTGAAATTAGGAGAGCCAAGCTTCTTGATTTCTTGAGTCATTTCATTTTCTTTTTTATTATGAAATATCTCTAATGTACAGAAGAGCACCAAGAATTATATAGCTAATATCTATGTACCCACTACCCAGTATTAACAAATCCTAATAACATGAGCGATTTCTATTTTCAAATATGGTATTAGCTGCTCTATGGTTAGCTGAATTTTTATAGCTCTATTCAAATGTAAAATAATTTTTATTCTTTTTAATAAAGGCATTTCATTAAATGTATAACCAGGATTTAATTTTTAGACCCTGGAAGACTTCACTTAAATACGTTCAAAACCAGGGGTGGGGAAAGCCCTCTGTCAGAGCAGGGGATCCTGATTTTTTTGTTGGTGAGACGGTCTCTGGGGCTGTGGTCTGGCACGACTGGGGGGAAGGGAACTTGCTACAGATTCCCCAGACCCCGGAGAGGCAGAATCTGAGGGAAATGCTGTCTTTCAAGCTTTCAAGATGGACCCCCGGCCCCGCCCCCAGCATGTTTGCTGAGGAAGGAGGAGCTTGCGAGGAAGGAGACAAGGGTAGGAAGTTCAACCTTGGGTGAGTTCTGCCGGGCCTCCTGTCCTGCCTAGACTCCCTTCCCTTCCCTCACCCCCGCCCCCCACCCCCACCCCCACTCCATGCCTCTGCCCCCTTCTTGCAGGCTGTGCTCCCCGCTAGTGGCCACAAGTCACTAACTGAGTGTGCTGGGGCCGCTCATGCCAGGAGCCCATGGCGCCTCTCTTCCCAACTCCTCGTTCAGTGATATCATACCGCTAGCTTGCAATTGGCCTCCAAAGGGGTATCTAAGTCATGAAAATCAATCTGCAAACACTACACATCGGGGCTTCCCCTCTCCCTGAGAGCTGGTTATTCACCATTTGCCAGCACACCACTGGTCAAAGAATACTCGCCTTTAAGGGTCTCTCCTAGAGAAGCAAAACACTAAATAGCCAAAGGAATGAATCCCACATGGTCAGATTTCAGATACAAGACAGAGTGAGAGGCATTTCACCTCAGCAAAGCAGCCACTGCCTAGCATTTTGTGGCTAGGCAGGTCCCTAGAAGTTATCTTGTCCAATGCCCTCACGTTAGAAAGCAAAACAAAGTCCAGAGAGGCGATGTGACTTGCCCAAGGTCACAAAGCTCACTCATGTCACAGGTGGGCTTACAATTCACAGCTTCCTTTCCTAGTACTTTTTACACCGGATCCTATGCCTCTGCCTTGAACTGAGCCTGCTCAGCTGGAGATGGAGAGGAGGTCACCTGAGGCCGAGCCCAAGTGGCGTCAGCAAAGGCACCGCGATGGGAATGATGGGGCACTGAGCACTTCCCGTCCCTTTGCTCTCACCCTGCTTTCCCAGGAAAGGGCTAGTAGGGGCTTAGCAAAGTCTTGAACAGACTCAGGCTAACGAGGCGGGTGAGCAGTGTCGAGACGGTCTGAGCAGGGGTCTGCTCCCCAGACCAAGGTGTGAGCCAGGAGGTAGAGGGACATAAAGAAGATGGGAGCAAGCAAACTGGTGCCACCTCAGGTTTTTATGTCATTAGGGCACAAACATGGTGCCCATGCCTGGGAAAGAGGCAGGTGCTTAGGTAAAAACAAAGAGAGAAGGGGAGAAAGAAAGGGAATGGGGAGAGGAGGAGGGAGAGAGGAAGGACAATTGGAAAAAGGGAAGGGAGATGGGGAGAGAAGAGCCTTCTGGCTAGTGGAAAGCAAAGACAAGGTAGGAGCCTGAGAGAGCAAAGCAGAGCAGAGAAAGGGCAGGAGGGTGGAGCCGGAGAGGCTGAGGGAGTCCCGGGAGAGAAGGAGGGGAGCAAGGGAGACTTGTCCCCAAGGAGCCTTTCTTGACCTGGCTCAGATGTCCTCCCTTCCCCCACGGCAGTTCGGGTGACGCTGTGCCTGAGTGGCCTCCCTGTTGGGGCTTCCAGTCCAGCGGTCCACGCAGAGGCTCAGAGAGGTGCCCTGACAGATGCTGGGGCCCAGAAGCAGCCCACTGGGTGGTCATGCCACCCAGCCCTGCATGGAGGCACTGCCCAGCCCGCACCCCCTCCCCCATCCCCTGCACCCCATCTCCCCGCCAGCACCATCTGTGCCCAGCTTCACGCTCTCGCCCTCTGCAGCGGGAGCCGCAGTGACCTGGAAAGCAGGAGGACTGGTTTTTCTGCCCAGCTGTGTGTCCCTGGGGTGAATTAGTTCCACTCTGGAAACCAAGGGGAAGGTTAGGGGTGGCGGTGTGAGGGGTGCTTCTGGGCTTCCCCAGAGGCGCAGGCTCAAGGCTGAGTTGGCAGCCACTGCCTGAGCACCAGAGCCCTTTCTGAAAAGGGCTGAGAGCAGAGCGGGACAGGCTTCCGCGCAGTTCCCCTCGGCCGGCCAACGGTCACTCAGAAGCTGAGTTCAATTCCTCATGCGGCAGAAGAAATCAAACGTGAGCAAGGAAGAGAGGAAAGGGCTCTGCGGGGAGCCGTGGCCCTAGTGAGGGAAGTGGCACGGGCTTTGGGGTCAGCAGACACGGGGTTTGTGGCTGGCTCTGCCCCTTAATCCCAGGTCACGGAGTGACCCATGTGTGACTCACCTTCTCTGCAGGATGGGGACAGTGGTGACCCCTAGCTGGTGGTCGTGTGAAGTGAGAGAGAAATAACGCACAGCAGAGGCCTGGTGCAGACTCACTCCTGGTAGCCACTCAGTAAGTGTCTCGCCCCCTGCTCTCCCGTCCCTTCCAGCCTCCGGCAACCCTGGGGGGCCCAGAGTCCGAGGCAGCCGCCTCCAGAGACAGGGGGTAAAATTTTTGCAAAGTCAAAGGCTTGATGGTTCCTGGGAAGCTGCGTCTGCACCAGGAGAAAATCAACCAAGGCGGGGGATGTGAGATTCCCACAGGCTCAGACTTGAGCTGGTGGTAGAACAACAAACAAGAGCAAATTCTTGAGCGTTTGCTCTGGCCAGGAATGGTGGCTCATGGTTTTACATACATCATCTCAGCTGAACACCCAAAGGAGATGTCTTTCCCTAAAATCCATCTCCCCCGCCGGATAGGTCTCCCATCTACAGCAGTCATACTTCCAGACACAAAGGTTCAAACCATCATATATATACATATATATATATATATATATATTTTGGCCGCGCCATGACGCGGCTTGTGGGATCTTAGTCTTAGTTCCCCGAGCAGGGAGCGAACCTGGGCCCTCAGCAGTGAGCACAGGGAGTCCTAACCACTGGACCGCCAGGGAATTCCCAAACCATCACATCTTTGACCCACCATCACTTGTGGTCTCCGGGCCTGGCTCCTGGGCCCACTGCAGCCGCCACGTGCACACGGGGCATGCTGGGGCTCCCTCCTCACTGATCTCCCTGCTCTGGGCTGGCCAGCCTTGAACCAATTGTTCTCTTTATTGTGACAGTAATTGTCTTAAAAATACCACGGGCCAAAAAACCTTCCCAATGCCTCCTGAATAATGTATGAGTTCCTTGGTCCCAAATTTGCCCCCAGTCTACTTTTCTGGACCAATCTCTTAGTTCTTACGCCCCCATCCCACCCCGAAGGCCCAGGGAGTTCTCACTTTGAGACGTTTGCCCCCTCCATGCCCCCCTGAGCCTACAAAGTCCTTCCTCCTTCCTCCCCCTGAAACACAGCCCTCCCAAGCTCTGCCTCTTGGGAAGCCTTTTAGATGGTCCCTCGCCAGAGCCACTTGCTTGGCTCATCCCTTCCTTCCTTTGGCTGGCAAGACATCCTGGAAAGGGCACTGAATAGGGGTTCATGCCACTGACTGGGCGAGTTAATCAACCCTCTCTGGGTCTCAGTTTCCTCATTTGTGAAATCAGAGAATAGACTCCATCAGGGGTCCCTGGACATGGCTCCCCGTGGCATCATCTGGGAACTTTCAGAAAGCCCAGATTTCCAGGTCCCACCCCGGGCCTTCTGAGTCTGGATCTGCAGGGTGGGACCCAGGAATCCGTTTGAGAACACTTCCCAGGTGATTGTGAGCCACAGCCAGTTTGGGGAGTCCCTGGACTAGAGAACCTGTACGTGTGGATTGGCCTAGTGTAGATGCCTTTTGCATTTACAGATGTCAAAAGGACGGGACCCGTGTCTTATTGCAGGCTTGCAAGGCCTAGTTGTGGAATTCAGAGGATGTTCAATAACTGTTACTTGAATGAATGAATGAATGCCCTGAAGAGAAGCAGCTGTAGCTCTTTAGAAACCCTCCCCTCCAGCTTTTTCAAGACAATTAGGTAGAAAGCCAGAAAAGATCACACGCAGCCTCATGTAAAAGGGGCTGCTGCAGCCTGTGACAGTCTGAACACACACCTAAAGGAAGGTCATGGCGCTGAGCAGTGTATCAGAGGCTGTCCTAGGAGCTGGTCTCAATCATCCTGTTTAAGGGGGGTGTGTGTGTGTGTGTGTGTGGTGGCGGGTGAGGCTTGGGGTTCCAGTTGGGTGGCCTGCTAAGATTATCAAGATTATTGGGACTGGGACTGGCCAGGGCTGCTCGGGATGAGGCAGCTAATCGCCCAGCTTCCCACCATGGCTGTGGTCACGGGTTCGAGCCCAAAGGGAACCTGCAGTGCGGGGTCACAGTGGCTTCTCCACAACAGCCCAGACTGGCCCCAGGAAAGTACAGGCAGTGAGGATACCCCAGGGACCTCCAGGGAGAGAGCAGGAGTGTCTCCGGTGGGTAGGTGTGGGTGAGGGATCCTGGAGGTCAGCCCCGTGACTGTGTGCAAGTAGAAATGGCCTGGTTTGTGGGCATTTCCCAGAAGCCCAGGGTGCAGACTAAGGCCACATTTTGACTGAAGCCTCATCCCAGAGTGTTTTGCTCTTACAGCCTATCACAGCTGCTGGACCAGCGTCCCATGGCCCTGGTCTTGGCCTGGGGAGGGGACAACGAAGAGAAATGGATGATAAGATCCTGGCAGGGGCTGCAGCGGCAGCACTTCTGTCCCGAGGCCCCCGTTTTCCTAGCTCCAACCCTCACAGATGCTCTGCTCAGCTATCTGAGCCCTGCGTTGCATCTGAGCAAAGTAAGAATGATTAGACCCTTAAAATGTTGTTGTCCCTCAGAATTTCAAAGTACTTTCTTTTGTTTGTTTGTTTTTTTGTTTGTTTTTTTTTGCGGTACGTGGGCCTCTCACTGTTGTGGCCTCTCCCGTTGAGGAGCACAGGCTCCGGACGCGCAGGCTCAGCGGCCATGGCTCATGGGTCTAGCTGCTCCGCAGCACGTGGGATCTTCCCGGACCGGGGCACGAACCCGTGTCCCCTGCATCGGCAGGTGGACTCTCAACCACTGCGCCACCAGGGAAGCCCTCAAAGTACTTTCTTAACATTACCTAGTTTTAGAGTCACAGCATCCCTTCAAGGCAGATGTCCTCATTCCCTCCTGTAGTCCAGAGAGACATCAGGGACGCCAGTGCCTACACCACGAGCTAGTTGTGGTTACCACGATCTCTTATCGCCCAGGGCAGCCCCGGCTCGCCTCTGTCTGTCTTCAGAGTGGTTCCTCTAAACCAGCAAGACCTGGGCTTTCGGCTCTCACTCCTCCTTTGCACCACCTTCCTCATCAGAGTTCTCAGATTACAAGGCTGAAAGCGAACCCTTGGACCAGGCTGGACTCCAGCAGGGAAGCCCCCGACTTTGAAACAGATACTCGGCAGTGTCTTCTCCTTTTTGGAGACATTAGCATCAGTGGGATTAATCTCAGATGTGTCACCTATTCTAGTCCCCAGGTCTCCCTCTAAATTATCAGAGGTCACCTGGGCTGTGGAAATGTGACTAGAGGCTGCCATGAGGTTACTCCTGCACCAGGAAAGGCAGCTGTGTGTGATCGCCTTACACGGGAGAGGACTAGGAGATGGAGTGGCTGACACGTGCCCACTCCTCCAGAGCTCCTGTCCCACCACTCCTGTGCCCTCCCAGCGCCCCCCCTCCCCATCTGTGACTGGGGTGGGTGGGTGAGAAGGTCTCTCAGGGCCCTCCAGCTGCACCACGCTCCCATTTAAAGGTGAGATGCTCACACTCAAGGCAGCCACAGCTCTGGTCTCATCCAGGGTCGGTAGATAGGGTGGCGGAGAGATGGGGACCAGTGGAAGCCTGAACCTACATGCTCAGCTTCAAAATGTCATGAGACCCTTGCTTTTCCCTCCAGAAGCATCTGGATTAGCAGACAAAGGACTGGGACTAGTCATAAAATACTGTCATGTTTATAATCGTGTGTGCTGGAGAGGTGGTGGGAAGCACCACCTGCTACACAGGAAACTGTAGTCACCTTTCTTGTGATTTTTCCCCAGACACTAAGCGAATCCAATATGCTGGCCTCAACACTTCGGATGATCTCCGTGGAGACCAGCTCTGGTCTCTGGTCAAGCCTGATACGAGGATGCCTTCTGGATGGCTGGACACAGTGCTCTCTAGAAGAGATTCCTTCTCCGTCTCCCCCAACCCACTCGTCTACCATTTGGCCTAAATCAGCTTTGTCTCATTTCATCCTCGCCTCCCCATGGATCCTCTAGCTTGCTTGTAAGCCAGATGAAGATTTAAGAGAACATCAGTGTTGGCAAGGATGTGGAGCAACTGCAACCTTCATACACTGCTGGCGGAATATAAATGGCAGCCAGTTGGGAAACAGTCTGGCAGTTCCTCAAATGGTTAAATATCGAGTTGCCATTGATCTGGCAATTCTGCTCCTGGGCAGATACCGAAGAGAAATGAAAACATATGTCCACACAAAAACTTGCACAGGAATTTTTACAGCAACATTATTCTTAATAGCCAAAACATGGAAACAGCCCAAGTGTCCATTAACTGATGAATGGATAAATAGTATGTGGTATATCCATACAAGGGAATATTATTCAGCAATAAAAAGGAATGAAGTAGTGATACATACTACAATGTGGATGAATCTTGAAAGCATTATACTAAGTGAAAGGAGCCAGTCACAAAAGACCACATATTACAGGATTCCATTTACATAAAATGTCCAAAATAGCAGAGCCATAGAGATAGAAAGTAGATTGTTTGTTGCTTAGGGCTTGGGGGGTGGTGGCGGTGGTGGTTAAGGGTGCTATCTGAAGGGTAGGGGGTTTCTTTTTGAGGTGATGAAAATGTTCAAAAATTGTAGTCATGGCTATACGTATCTGTGAATGTACTAAAACCCACTGAATTATGTATTTTCAATGCATGAACTATGCAGTATGTGAATCATATCTCAATAAAGCTGGTTTAAAAAATGAAAAAACCATAACATCCAACTGGAACTGGGAGGTGTGGGCTGACGTTCTGGACACTCCATCTGTTTGCTCTGTGACACTGGAAAAGCCATTTACTTCTCTGAGCCCCGTTGGCCCATCCACGAGACAGGAGAGACTAATGCCTGCCACTGAGGAGCATCAGGAGGAATCAGGGGATGGCAGGTGTGTTGCAAGTAGAATAGGAACAGAGGCATTAGTTAAATGGACAAGATTTATTGTGGAGATGTCACTGCCCTGGGAAGCTGCGGCGTCCCTGAGTTACGGGCTCCGACTCCCGCAGAATGTTAAGTTGCAGGGGACCTCAGAGACCAATCAAGAACACAGCTAGAACAGTCCTGTTCTTGCCCAGGTACACGTCTCCCCCACCATCCACAAACATTTATCTGAGGCATGGAGGGCACTGAACTGATGGAGAAGCGGCAGGAAGGAACAGCAGTGCTTTTCTTAGGGTACCCTGGTGGGGCCACCTGGAACAGCATTTCTCCTCATTTCTACCCCAGGATGTAAAATATAGAATTAAACACAACCACCTCCCTGAAAGAGAAAACCCTCCTTCCACACTTGCCTCCCAGCCCCAATGCCAGGTGTCCAGGTGTTGTGACAGCTGCCAGCACACTCCCTCTTTCCAAACCCTAAGTGCACAGCCCAGGGCTGAGCTATGGCTGAGAGCCTTCCTACCATCCCTGGACCCAGGTCCAGTCCTGAAGTCCCAGCTGCCATCGTGATACCCTGATATTGGGGTCCATCTGCAGCGGGGAGATCCACACCTGCTGGGGCCTGTGTATCATGGGGATCTGAGTGTACCCAAGTTCAGGACAGGGGTAGGTTTAATGTGGAGGCAGAAGAGGGCTGGCTACTTCAGGGTTTTGAATTCTGGGGCAGCAGGATATAATAAGGATAATGATCATACTAATAATAGAAACAATAATAATAATAATAAATAGCTTCTACTTTATTATAGGCATAGACTTTCAGGTGTTATGATTCAGTACTTAAAACAAACCTATGAAGGACATATTATCATCTTCATTTTATAGATGAGGAAAGTGAGGCTCAGGGAGGTTAAGCATCTTGCCCAACGTCACGCAGCCAGTAAACAGTAAACATAGGATTTAAAACTAGGTCTGTCTGATGCAAAATCGGTGGGAAAGTCTAATCCATACCCTAGCCCCTTCAGGCTTCCCACCAGGAGCCCCAGTGACAGAAGGCTCAGGGATCCTGATAGCCACTGCTCTACAGAGAGCCATCTCAACTCTGCCCCGGCCCCTGTGGGAGATGGGTCCAGTCTCAAACCACATTTGTCAAGTGCCAAGAGGGGATTTTGTTTAATCTCAGGATGGAGACACCGGGGAGAGGAGGTATACTTTGCAGGGCTGAGCCTGGAAGGCAAACGTAGATTCAGCAGGAGCCTGGCCCCTGCACTGCCCCTCAGTTCCCTGTGTCACAGCTGCTGAGACCACTTTGGTCTCTCCACATCCTGTGAAAAGCAGCTCCTGGTCAGGGCGCTGGAACAGAGCAGGCAGCGCTACAGGACTGCAGGACAGAGCAGGGTCTGCCCCCCATCTCAGAAGGTGGGACAAAGAGGGTGACTGCTCACATTCTTCAGAACAGGGGCCAGGGTCCAGAGTAAGGCAGAACCAGATCCCAATCCTGGCACCACGCTTAGTGGTGTTGGCCTTCAGCAAGGAACTTAGCTCTTCTGAGCCTCAGTGTGATCAGCTATAAAATGGGGATAATAATGCCTACACCTCTGGACAGTCTGAGGAAGAGGATGAGGACGGTTGCAGGCTTATGTAACATTTACTCTGTGCCGAGGACAACTGTTCTAAATATTTACTGAAATATCTCTAAGTGTATCTATCTGTCTGTCTGCCTGCCTATCTACCTCTCAATTTAACTTTTCAGTTACCCGGTAAGGTATTATTATTCTTCCCCTTTTATGGATGAACAAGTTGAGGCTCAAAAGGGTTAACCCAGGAAACAGAACCAAGTTAGTGGGGCTGCTGGGATCTGAACCCTATGTAGCCTGAATCTAGAGTCTGTGGTCTTAATCACCACATTGTACGGCCTCTGAAGAACACACGTGGAGGGCCTAGCAATGGTGCCCAGACCGTGCCCAGTACAGTGCCACACTGTGGTAGGGACAATACATGGTCCTCAAACACCCCAGGCCGCCCCAAGGAACTGGAGGCTTACTAGGAGGTGCCAGTGTTATGCCACCTGGATCTAGCCATTGACTAATTAAATGAAGAATTAGAAATGTACTTATTACTCTAAGAGGGAAAAAAAAAAAACAGCTTAACTGTTGACTCATACAAGGAGTCACTATACCAGCTACTGGAAGTTGGCAGAACCCCCAGCAGGGTGGGTCTGTGGGCTGCACTGCCAGAAACACTGCATGTCACCCATGCTTCCCAGGGCTCCCAGGCTTCAGGGCAGTTGGTCCTTGCAGGCGATGCCCCTGCCCCTGCCCTGTCTACCAACATCCACATCCCAAGTCAAGTGGCTTCCTCCCAGATTCTCAAAAGCCCTTAGAATTTCCAAAGGGGACCTGGCTCCTTAGGTCCTCAGGCTCACACTTAACTCAACGGGCTCTTGAAAGAAGAAATGGAGAAAAACAAACCAATCAGAGCAAGCCTTGAGAAGTCGAATAGACTCTTGGAACGTACGGCATCGGAGTAAGAAAAGGGAAAAAGAAACTCTAAATCGCAACCTCCAGGGTCATCTTCCCTGGCCAGTAAATGACTGTGGCTTGCTTTAAAATTTAGTACCAGGGAAAAGACTGTCTCTCCTGCCATGAGTCCTTTTGTCAGTCACCCGTGTAACAATCATATTTCCATTTTCGCCTTTGCTGCCCAAAGAGCTCAGATTTGAATTTAACGTTCACTGTTGGTAACCATCTAATCCTAGGTCCCTGGCAGCACGAGCTCCTCTTCACCCCACCCTTTTATTGATACGGGATCTCCTTTTCTGACTTTATTTGTAACTGTCAATGGTCTCACTTCTCCTTTCTGGAAGCGGGTAGGACACATATCATAGATGGCCGCTGGGTTACAGAGGGAGACTTCCACACCAAGAGGGAGCTGGATGGGTGACCTTTTAAGGCCCCCTTTTCACTCTGAGATTCTGGGACTGTGCTCAACAGTCTGCCACGCTCTTCTTCCACAAAAAACGCCGAGCCTCTTCTTTGCCTCCTGGAAAAGGGGGTTGTGCTTCTAGAATGTCAAGGAGTGATTGACTCTGGTGTGTGGTTGGCGCAGCACAGTGAACGCACACCTGCTCTTGCTGGCGTCCCCTTACAGCCCTGGAGCTGGGCTTGGGCACAGGATGCCAGCTGGCACGAGGCACAACTAGCTGACTACTTGAGAACAATGGTCTTTCCACAAAGCAACTGCCTGCTATTTGGCAACACAGGCTTGGTGGGGACCGTGGAGTCACCGGGCTGTCTTTCCAACGAGCACAGAACAGGAAGTGAGACTCGGTTAGGATCCATGTTTAAACATAAATGGGAGACACCATGGCGTCCTTTGGTAGCCCTGGAGTCTTCGGAGCTTATGCTCCATGTTCATCTGAGGCTCAGTATCGGATGGTCTTAGCTTGAGAGGTTTGCCGATACCAGGCCCATGTGATGGGCTGCCACCTCTCTCTCGCCTTCTGGTGTCAAAGAGGCCTTCCTGATCCACTTCTCAGGGTGATGGAGTTCAATTCCCTCCTTTTACAGATGGGCAAGCTGAAGCCCAGAAAAGTTATGAGTTGCCCAAGGTCACATGGTCAGCTTACTGCCAGAGCAAGAACTAAAACCCGTATCTTCAGAGTGAGAGCTAAGATTGCCTGGGGTCTTACTCTTGGCCTTGTCAGGGTGGCACCTCTATGAAGAAGGTATAGCTCGAGGCCAGGCTCGTGAAAGGCTAGACCCCATGCCAGGGCCCAGGTCAACAGCTATGACCTGGACCTACAGAGGGTTAACATCTCAGGAGAGAGTGACAGAAGCTCAGACAATTCATTCCAGCCAGAGGAAGAGGCAATTCACAGTTCAGGATTAGGATGAACACACTTTCAAGCGGCACAGATTCTCCTTAGGTCAACTGGACTGCTTAGCCATGAGCTAAGCCCACAAACCAAAGTGTCAATGAAACAATGTGCACCTTTTCCCTAGCATCCCAATGTCCAGATACTTCTTACTGGTGTTGTTCAGGCAAAAACCAGTTAACTGGGTCACCGGGAAAAGATGGGGCCTCTAAATTCTCTGGCCAGCCTATCTGTCCCCAGGACCAGGCTGGGTGTAGCTCTGGCTTCCAGAGCTTTCTGCTGACCCACACTTCCTTTCTGACTCCTAGGCAGCCTGTTCAGGTGATGGGCACCACACATGCCTCCTAGTCTGGGGTAAGCGCTGATGCTACTTCAGAGCTCCTGGAGGGGTAAGTGGTTGGGGGTCAAGGCGAGCTTAGCTCAGCACAGTCCTGCGGTTACAAGGGACCAGTATTTGAAAGACTATTTCTTCTTGTGCCTAGTTTACGTTCCCTGGCACCTGTGGGTAAATGTCACAGGAGAGCCTCCCTGGCAGAGATAATCACAGCCAGCCCTTGGATATTATGCTTTTTAGTTTATGGAGCATTCTCACACGTATCTAATATAAGTCTGACCACAGAATATGAAGCCACTAATACTATTCTCATTTAGTTGTAGGAAACCAAGGCCACAAGAGGTTAAAGACCTAGATCAAGGCCACCTAGTGAATGGAAAAGTCGGGACTAAAAATGTGATTTCCTGCCTCTTGAGTAAAATAAGACTGTTTTCCAAAGCAGCTTGGTCGATCTAGCCCCTTGCCAAGAGCTTTTTATTGTTTAAGCACTGGCCCTTCTGAGGCCCAAAGGCCCCAACTGGTGGAAAAAGTTAACTTTCTTAAGCATCCCCCAGGGGAGGTGAAGGCTTGGCTTTGCTCTGGGCCAGAGCACCTCAGCTCCTCAGCTTCCCCACTCGCCCCGCATTCCATCTTCTGCCCCGCACCCTCGTCCTTATTCCCCCAGAACCATTTCTCTCTTTTCCTATCTTCCTTTCCTGCTTCTCTCTCTCTCTTTCTCCTCCCTGACACGGGCTGTAGGAAACGGCCCAACTACATAAGCAGAGTCTCCAGCTTTAGAGTCCAAGTCCCCTCCCAGGGCTCCAGCCCCACAGAAGGAGCTCAGAATTCAAAGCTCCAGGAAGGGGAGACCGAAGCCACCAAGGGCCTGCCCCTTCCCAGTCCTTCCACTTTGGCAAGGAGCTGGTGTCATGGTCGAATGTCAAAGTGCCAACGAGGAGCCAGGTCTGAACGGAAGGCCCAGGTCAGCCACAGTCCATGTGTCCTCGGGCAAATGGCTTTCCCCATCCAGGCCTGTTTCCTTATCTGAAAAATGACAGGTTGGACCCTATAATCTCTAAATTTCTTCCTGTTCCCTGAGTCTCTATGAGGACTCGTTTGATAACCAGCTAGAGGAGACCCTTCGTATAAATTCCACCCTCTGAAATGACTTTGCCATAAAGGGGAGGCTAGAGCAGGGACTAATAGATTCATGGACACTCTGGAGAGTCCAAAAAGGTTTTAATTAAAATGTAAATGTTGTAAACATTCAAACTCGCTCCACCCTGGGAGCTGGGGCCCAGCTGCCGAGAGGGGTCAGGGCATCATTCACCACTATTAGCGTTAACAGGTGCCCTGTATAGTTGCCAATGCAAAATTCTATTAGGGATCTCAAGCACATGGAACAGCCATGCGAGGAGAGACGGGGTGTCCTCCAGCAAGCTGTATCTAGAGGAGATTTTGTGTCTTGATTTTGAGAAAGAGCCCTTGTCCCCAAATATCTTTCCATCCCATCATGTACACACTTATATATACATACCTTATATATACATTTTATATAAAATCCTATGACTAGGGGTGAGTTAGGGATGGTGTTACTATTCGTTAGGCAAAGAGCGCGGAAGACGTAATATGTTTCGTTACTGGTCCCTTCCTAGCTGTGCAGTCCTGGGCACCGGTCCTGTTCTTTCTTTGAAAGAGTGATGAAAATGCCTAGGCTTCTTTTCTGGGGGGCTACAGTGGCCAGGTCCCTGGACTCTATTTCTTGGGACCTAGAATCCTAGACTTGTGCTCAACCTTCTCAGGGTTGATGATCCTGGGACTTGACCCAAATGGCAGGAGGAAATCCAAGGGCTGGAAACCCTTGTAAGGGAGTTGCCTCACAAGGACAGCAGACCCCGGCCAAGTAAAAACAGACCAGCGGAGGAGGTAGCCATGGCAATGGAAGGCCTTCCCCTGGGGCTTCTACCACAGGGAGGAGGAAAATGAGAACACAACACATGCATGAGAACAGTGAATCCCATTACTGGCTGGGTTTTCCATTCATTCTACTTACTGCAACTTTTGGTGATTGTCGAATTATGGCTCATTACAAACATCAAGTTACATTTTGCAAGGTCGTAACTACAGGGGAAGGATACAATTATTGTAATGAACCTTCCCCAGCCCCAGACTCTCTCCCCTCCAATCAGTCCCAAATGCCACTGCTCAAATCATTTTCCTCGCCCGCCACCTGGTCCTCCTAGGTCTCCTCTCCTGCATCCCTTTTAAAGGCCAAGGTGACAGAGCACGGTCCAGGGCACAGTCCTTTCTGTGGCTTGTCTCCATCAAAAGGTACTTTTCTCCCTTTTTCTTTCCCTGCTAATGAGCTGCTTTCTCCTGGTGTAGGCTTGGTGGCGGGGGGAAGAGCTGAGGGTGTCAGATGGTGACAAACAGAGTTGTGGCGACTGGGTCTATGAAGAAGAGGGGCAGGATGTGAACCAGGGAGTCAGCACCTTCCAGCATGGCCTAGGGTTGCAGCCCACCTGCTGGCTGAAGCTGGGCAAATGGCTCCTCAAAGGCTGGATGCTATGACAGAAACTCTGGGCCAGCGAGTTTCTGGGAGAGAAGAAGGCTTGGCGTGGCCTGGATCTACTTGCGTCTTGCCTTCCTCCTAAGTCCTTCTAACCCCCCAAAAGTCATCCTATGAGGAATCAGCCTCACTCCTCTAAGGGCAACTTTCCAGGGAAAGGGCAACTTTCTGTATCCAAAAAAGGAGAGAGGGTTTGTCTCAGTCCTTCCCTTCTGCTGGTCAACCTACTTCCAGGAACAAGGTGTCTCCCTTTCAGAAGGACAGCCGTGAACCCAAGGACCCAGAGAAGGGCAGCTAGAAGGCGAGAGGTCCTTTAAGGGAACTGGTAGCTTCTAGCCCGAGAAAGAGACTTCAGGGGACCATGACAGCCGGCTTTCCCGTATAAGAGGGAGCGGACTTGGCCTGTATATCTGGAGGCAAAATCGAGACCTGCAAGCTGGCCAACCATGGACTTGGCCGCCTCTCAGAATAGTGAGCTCATGGACGGCCACTCCTCAGGAAGACCACAGAAGATGCTCTCTCTCTGGGTGGCAGATGGTCTTTGAGGTCCCTTCTACCCTAAGATGCTGTCTCTGAACCCAGGCAATAGCCCTGGCATAGCACTTTGTACACTATAAGTACTCAATCAATGTTTCCAGACTGTCAGATGGATAATATTAACTTACATGGGGGAATGAGCTTTCAAGTAGACGGTAAAGACCTTCTCCAGCTAACCTCTTTCCAATCAAAGGTAATGGGGCTTCCCTGGTGGCACAGTGGTTGAGAGTCCGCCTGCTGATGACGGGGACACGGGTTCGTGCCCCGGTCTGGGAAGATTCCACATGCCGCGGAGCGGCTGGGCCCGTGAGCCATGGCCGCTGAGCCTGCACATCCGGAGCCTGTGCTCCGCAACGGGAGAGGCCACAACAGTGAGAGGCCCGTGTACCGCAAAAAAAAAAAAAAAAAAAAAAGCTAATGAATGTAGCTCCTAACAGGGGTTATCAGATTCATGTAATTAGGAGACTTGTACATGCTTATGTAAACTACAGGTTCTTGGGCCCCACCCCAAATTTGGATTCAGTAGATCTCGAATGGGAAAAAGAAGCCTGTATTTTAAAGTAAGCTCCAGTTGATTCCTATGCCTGGGATTGCCAGCCCACACTTTAAGAAATGCAGACCTACAATAAAAAGCCCTGGGTTCTTCTGGTTCCCTGATATCAGCACCATCAGATATAGCACCATTGCCTTTGACTTCCCCACATCCAATTGCCCCTGGAGATGGAAGAGGCCTCCATCTCATCTGACTGAACCCCAGGAAACTCTGAGGCCTGGAGCAGCCAGAGAAGATGAAGGCATCTTCATCTTCAGCATAAGACCCACCCTCAAATAATACATCTGATACCACTGAAAGGCTGGCCTCCAAATACCCTTGCCACATCACAGACTTGGTCCTGAGAGCTCACCCATCTCCTGGGGGCTTCTGGTCTTGCAGCTTACCTTCCCAGCCAAGGCTCTACCTGGCTCTCCTACCTGGGTTCAGTCTTTGGCTCCCACCTTTCCCACGATCTAGGCTCTGCTTCTGGCTCCACTGCTTTTGGCTACCCAGTCTGGCTGCCAGGCCCCTATACCTTGGAGCTGTCCCTCATCACCTCCTTTGTCTTTTTTGCTCCAGTCCTGCAAGCAGAACCCAGGCAGTCTCCCCCTGGGAGCTCTCCCACTTGCTGGGCTGAGAAAGAAAGATGAAAGGTCTAGAATCTCATCCCAACCCTCCTTCTCCAGGCAGCACTCTCTGCCCGTGGTTCTTCCTCTCCTCTCCTACCCCCGTGCCAGCATGAATGACACCCAACCTCTTCCAGGAGGTTCTCTCTTTCAGTCCCCAAATCACTGCCAAGGGCCTGGCCAGGCCAGATTCTCCCCTCCCATCCACCCTTTCTCTACAGGGATTGATTTGTTTAGTTTCAACAGTTTAATCTTCTCCTTCCCTTGGAGCAGGGCTGTTTTCCTCTGATCCCTGGTGGGAGGTGTTCTGTATCGGACTGAATAAATGGTGGGGGAGGGGGGAACAAGGGGAGGAAGGCAAAAGGAAAAAAAAAGAAAGGAAGAAGGAAAGCATACCTCCTGGCAAAACCCAGAGCACCACTTTCACAACATCTTTCCTCACTATATTATTTATAGCACGACTGAAACATTTATTCCTCCTCTGCTCTTCCAAAGAGCACCGGTGTTTCCACCGAGCGGTAACAAGTACAGCGAGGCTGCACTCAGCGAACACTGAGCATCTGATACACAACAGCGCACCCCGGAAAGTGCTGTGGCTCACAGCAGCCGGGAGGAGACCAGGGACACAGGGCAGAGCCTGGGAAGAGAGAGGGCAAGATGGTGGGTTCTCCAGGCAGACAGCTAAGGGGTCTACAGGAAGCCAGGCTTGCAGAGAATCAGAGACCTGGACCCATGAGGGCCTGTGGCTAGCCACTAGCCAAATCAACAATGATGCTTGAGGAAGCACTGGCTGGTGAGAGGCTTTATGAGCAGATACTTTAATTTTATCTTACAAGTTATATAAATACGTACATTTGTACATCATGGTGTGATGGAAAGGCTGTGGATTCTGGATTCAGGCAAATCTGTGTTCCGGTGCCCCCCGCCTTTTTTTTTTTTTGCGGTACGCGGGCCTCTCACTGTTGTGGTCTCTCCCATTGCAGAGCACAGGCTCCGGACGCGCAGGCTCAGCGGCCATGGCTCACGGGCCCAGCCGCTCCACGGCATGTGGGATCCTCACAGACCGGGGCACGAACCCGTGTCCCCCGTATCGGCAGGCGGACTCTCAACCACTGCGCCACCAGGGAATCCCCAGTGCCCCTTTTGATACCTCCCTGCTGTGTGACTTGGGGCAAGTCACATACTCTCTCTGAGGTTCAGTTTCCCTTTCTGCAGAAATAGGGACACCCATACCCACCTTGCATTGCTGTTTTGGAGCCTTAAGTTCATGTCTAAAAAGTACCCAGCACTTTAGGTGAATTTCACCTCAATTAACAAAACAGAGTACCTAGCACCCAATGGATATTCCAGAATGATAGTCCAGTGGCTTTTTGGCTGGCAAGCGCTGTGAATACTCACAGGTTCTGCAGAAACGTTTCCCAATGGCCTTGTGCACATGCTAAGGAGAATACACAGTGCAGTGAGGGAGGTCTGACATTCTCGAAGGCGTCCAGCTCTCTTTGAAACAATAAGCCCATGGACCCATGACAGCAGAGTTTCACATCCCCGTGCACCCTGGCTTTACTTTAGCTGAGCCAGCAGCTACCACGTCCCTACCTGGCTGCAAGTCTGCTGGGCACCGTCAGGGCCACGTCTATCAACAGTTGCTGTGGGTTGCCCAGTGCCCTAGGGACCCCCAGGCCTGACACCCTCTTCTGCCTTAACTACTGTCCCTCATACTTGCAGGAGGAGATGCTGATTCCCACCCATTTTTTTTCAAAGCTTTTTCCAGCACTTGTTCCTGTCCAGGAGTGACCCTGTATCCAAACACATTAAAGTCACATTTATCTTTATGATTGCTTTACTGGAGAAGAAGGGATATGGGATCTAGCACCAGAAGATCTACTATTCACCAGGTGTCTGACATTGGGGCAAGTAACTTAACCACTCTGGGAACAAGATAACCACCAAACACCATTAGCATTTATTCTGTGCTAAGAGTTGTATACGCATTATCTCATTTATTCCTACAACAATCCTAGGAGGTGGATATTATTATCCCTATTTTCTTTCTTTCACTTTTCATTTACTCATTCCTTTAAAATGTCTACGACATGCCAGGGATGGCAGCAGGAGTGCAGTGATGATAAGACAGCTGTCCTCATGGGAGCTTACGATCCAGATGAGGAAAGGTTGGCTAAGGCCTCGTGATATCTTCCCCAGGTAGTGATCTCATGCCTCACGCCTCTCCGCAGGGTGCTTTGCAGTCTACAGATCCCATGGGACTATTTCATGCCAGAGCGCACACACGCCGCCCCTCCCCAGCCCCCCACCCCGCAGGAACTGGCTCACGCACACGGATGTGTAAAGGCGTCTTGTGAGCTGTGGAGCACAGTGTGCCACTGTTCTCTGCCTCATGATGCTGGAGTCCAGTGGGTCCCTATGAGGCCAGCCAGGTCCCCTTCTAATTGCAGGACCCCAGCAGGTGTGCCCGGGAAGGTCCCTGGGCCAGACCCTGAACAGCACTGGGTTCCAGGCAGAGAGCGCTGGCCCTCCCCGGCCCTCCCTCCACTGCCCCGTCACTGGTTTCCATTTGACTGCAGGGCGACCTGGTCTCACACCAGCCACGTCCGCAGCTCAGTGCCATCTCCTTCTGGCTGTTCCTGCCGCTTCCACGCGTGGGGAGTAGAGAGGAGGGGAGCGTGGCTCGAACAATAGCCAACTTGCCTAAAACCCCAACGCTGGAGTTAATAAAAAGAAACAAGCCCATTCAGGTTAGCGCTGAAATTACAGTCTCGGCTTCACTGTGGTGACAGAAGGCGGGTACTTGAGCAAGGAGCTTGGCGTCGGGTCTGTGGGACGGGGTGAGGAGTGGGTCTCCTGCTGCAGATGGTAAACCAGGCCCTTTGATTTGTTTTCTCTCTTCCTTTCCAGCCGCCCCTCCTCTCCAGGTCCCGATCCTATGAATATATTTGTTTGTTTATTCCTATTGATTTCCAAAGGCCTAGGTGCCCCCGGGGCCTCGTGCTGCAGGTGTACCAAATGCAAATCTGACAATTACAGTCAATCCAGCAGCAAAATATCCCCATAAGAGGAGAAAGCCAAAGGGCTCCCCACTGGGGAGAGCGGCCCTCAAAGCAAGCCCTCCACAGACGGGCGGCCTCGATGGCCCTGGCAGCACTGGCCTGGGCGGGCATCGGGGGGTGGAGATGGCCGGGTAGGGCCCTTGGGCAGACTCTGCTGCACATGGCTGGCTGGGGTATCTCGCTCTGGGAGGACTTTAGGGTCCCCATCTGCCTGAGCAGGACGAGCGTGGGAGATGGAGGCAGGCGGGGCTGCAGTGGCTTCTCCCAGTCCAAGTTGTCTGTGTTGGCGCGTTTGTTCATTCAACAACTATTTAAAGGACATTCTTGGTGCCAAGCACTGTTCTAGGCCCTGGGGAAATACCAGTGCCCGAGACAGACAGAGGCGAGATGGAGCCAAATGTGAAGTGTGTAGGGGAAGGGCTTTCCAGGCAGAAGAGCGGCCTCTGCAAAGGCCCTGGGTTTGGGGGTGGGGTGGTGGAAAACCCTGGTTTGTCTGAGAAACTAAGAGATAGGTGTGGCTAGAGCTCAAGGAGCCAGGAGGGTTGTGGCGTGAGATGGGGTCAGAGAGTGTCAAGGGCCAGACCATGGGGGCCTTAGGGCCCCAGAGTGACATCGGGATTTAACAGTGGAACTGTCAAGCTTGGGCTGACGGCCCGGCCAAGCCTATGATGCTAGACCCTCTTTAGAGGAGAGAAGCTTTCTGGCTCCTAGGTCTTCAAGAAACTTTGCCTGCCTTTCAGGAAGGAAATTAAGACAGCAGTTCTGATGCCGATTACCATAATTTTAGGTATGTTCTATGTGCCTTAACTTCTTGTAATTGTTCAAGACCAAACCTTCTCATTCACTGATTTATTCACTCCAGTAAATACTGAATACCTAAGTGCAGGGCAGAAAGGTAGGTGGGCAGGAGGCAAGTTCAGCTGGATCAGGATGGGCCTTGGGTGTCATGTCAGGGAGGTTGGACTTGATTCTGGACCCTGGAGACCCTCTGAACAAGGTTTTGAAACAAGAGAAGTGACAACCTTGGGCTTGGACTACAAAAGGAGGCTCTGGCTGCAGTGAGGAGGTGAGACAGGAGGGAAGGGGGCAGGGTACAACCTTTAAAAGAGTGACATAGTCATTGAGGATACGACAAAAACTGGTTAGAACCGATTGGCCCAAGATGGCGAAAGATTTGATTGACTTCCATTAGACCTTGAGCCTCATTATACACTCATTGTAATACATTAACGTATACTAAGTGACACACCCACAGATGCCATGACAGTTCCAAGGCTGACCATAAAAGGCCAAAAAGTTAGTGGTGGTCCAGTTCCTAGAAATGCCCACCCCTTCGTCGAAATAGTTGGAATAATCCTCCCACGTATTAGCCTGTAAAATACCCAGCCCATAAACACTAACCACCCCATATTTGGGGGCCTCCTGCCTTCTGAGATGGCCCACACTCTGTCAGCGGAGTGTGTATCTTCCTAAATAAACCTGCTTTCCCACTTAGTGCTCAGGGCAGAGCCCTTTGCCTGCCCGCTTGTATCCTTTACAAGCATCTTCTGTTAATAAATCCTCTTCTTACCTATCACTTTGCCTCTTGCTGAATTCCTTCCACACTGAGACATAAAGAATCTGAGCTTCACTAAGTCCTGTGACCAGGTGTGCAGTTTCAGCTGGGAGACTGTGGGTTCAAGTCCCCTCCTAAGCCGGAGATTGTCGGTTCAAGTCCCATCTGAAGCACGGCTGGGTTCGAGTCCTATCCAAAGGAGCGTGGTTCAAGATTGTGGGTTCAAGTCCCAAGTGAGGGGGGATTGGATTTGAGTCCCAATCTGAGGTGTGTGGTTTCCATGGGGACCCGACGGGTCCACCGAGGCTACAGTCCAAGGCCACTGTGATTGCCCAGTGAGAGGCGGCAATTCCTCCTTGACGCGTTTGCCAACTCCCAGGGCAGAATGAAAGCTTCGCACCTCTATGCCTGGGCGCCGTTTTGTTCCTAACTTCCAGTGTATTCCCATTTCCTGTACGCCATAATCTGAGACTGCAATCCAACAGACCATCCAAGGGCCCCTGTTCTTGACTTTAGAATCCACTAAGGGTTTAGGCAGAGGCCCAGGGAAGGAAGGCACAGACCTATCCCGTAGTGTCATTTTGCCGACGTTGACAGTAAAGTGAATTTGCCTTCCTGGGCACGCGAGACCTAGACAGAAGGGGAGGAGCCCAGAGGGCCTGGGTGGCAGAGGAAGTCGGACTGGAATTCCTTTCTCCATATACTCGTGGATACCCATGTGGATAACCGAGAGCCAGCTGCACCTTGAAAGTGGCGCACATTTGGAAACTGCGGGGCCGGTTCCCTGTGGCCTGTGCCTGGCATAAGGAATGCACTTCATGCTCACACTTCAAAGCACCAACTGGGTCCCCATCTCCCCCAAGAGGGATAAAGCCTGGGCAACCTAAGCCAGCAGCAGCATTTGATATGCAAATCTCCCATCTCTTTAAGCTAGATTGTTTGTGAAACAGAGAGTTAGAAGCAGAGTTAAGGAATCTGAGCCCGGAGACATCGTGAAGCCCCACACGCTCATTTTATAGACTGGCTACCAGAGGCACGCTGAGCTGAAATGACTTATCCTGGGACCCTCAGTTAGACGGTCTGAACCTGTTGCACTGGATGTCAGGCGGCCATGTGGAGTCAGTCTATGTTTACATCTCAGGGCTTACCTGCTAAACCCAAGGCACACATAGAATGTCTCCCAACAGCAGTCCATGGATCTGAGAAATAAATACTTAGATAAAAAGCCATTTACCCTGGGCCTCCCTGGTGGCGCAGTGGTTGAGAGTCCGCCTGCCGATGCAGGGGATACGGGTTCGTGCCCCGGTCTGGGAGGATCCCATATGCCGCGGAGCGGCTGGGCCCGTGAGCCATGGCCGCTGGGCCTGCGCATCCGGAGCCTGTGCTCCGCAACGGGAGAGGCCACAACAGTGAGAGGCCCGCATACCACAAAAAGAAAAAAAAAAAAAAGAAAAAAAAAGCCATTTACCCAGACCCAAATGCCTTTTAACAGAGGCTCTGTGCCCAGGAGGATAAGCCAATTACCAAAGGATTGTGTTCCAAATGCAGCCTGTCTCAAGAGCCATGTCAGGGGGAATCAATAAGTAGTTAATCAATGGACTGATTGATCGTTTAGTGCTAGTAATTAAATTTTGAGAAAGTACAAATTCCATGACACCTACAGTCAGTCAAAAGCAATGCTCAGATCCTGGAACATGAAAGGAAATAAACATAGAAGCCCTGTGGCCATAGTATTAGAAAGTCAGGGAGAGGAGGGGTGGGGATGGGGGAACTTTATCTTATGGCATCGCAGGTCTTCAGAGTCAAAAGAAACTTTGGGGATCATCCAGTCTGACTCCCTCATTTTGGAGATGGGGAATCAGGGCTCTCAGAGGTCAAGGTTGTGCCCAAGGGAACCAGCGGGCTCGTGTCAAAGCGAGGACTAGATCCAGACCTCCGGCCTCCCAGCCAAGTGTCCCTTAAGGGCGGGCAGTCCCTGTTGTACAGTTTAGGGTGTGGTAGCAACATCATCAATGCCTTGCCAACAGCTCTTTCCTTGGGGGCACTCAAGAGATTTCCAAATGGCCATTTTCCCCTCACCCCAAACACATGGCTTATCCATTAACACAGAGATTCACAGAGGCGCACCTTATATACCAATGCCCTGCTTCTAGCAAAACTGGAAGGAAAAATGCTCCCAGGATGAGGGTTTGCCATCACTCAGGAAATTCAGCACAAGCGCATGTGCATGAAAGAGTTCCTGGAAAAGCAATTGCAGCAACTTCAGAACAAGCCCACGGGCATCCAGGGCAATCCCACGAGCGGACAACTCATACGGATGTACGTGTTCTGCTCTGTTTGTCAAAGGTGTCTCATTTTCTTATACAGCCCACGCCTTTACCATTCAGGGTTCTGTCTGACGCTTCCCCTGTAGCCCTTAGATTGAGCACCATTATGGGCCTGGCATACTTGGTGAGCTGATTCAAAGACTTGAACGTGTGATGTGGCAAACTTAAGGGCGATCATCCGTGAAGGACAGGTAGTCTTTGTGCCAGCCAAGGAGACAAATGCCATTTGGTTTACCTGCATCTGGAGGTGGGAAGTGGAGGGTGGGGGCGGGAAACATTTTGGTGAGCTGTGAGTTTCTGCACTTGTTCCCAAAGGTAGGTGGAAACTCCTCCAGGAAGCCGCCCTAGACCCCCTGCCACTTGTGCTCTACCACAACGGTCCCCAACCTTTTTGGCACCAGGGACCGGTTTCGTGGAAGACAATTTTCCCACGGACGGGGATTGGGGGGATGTTTCAGGCGGCAATACAAGTGATGGGGCGCGATGGGGAGCGGCAGGTGAAGCTTCGCTCACTGGCGCGTCGCTCACCTCCTGCTGTGCGGCCCGGTTCCTAACAGCCTGCGGATCGCTACTGGTCCTCGGCCCGGGGATTGGAGACCCCTGCCCTACTGTGTTCGTCCATCTCCCCAGGCAATTTTCATTGCCTGTTTTTATGGCTCTCGATGGACAGGCTGTAAACTCAAAGTACCTTTCTCCAGCCAGCCAGCAGGATTCGGAGCCCCCTTGCCCCTTGCTGCCAGTCTAAATGTGATCAAGAAAGGCAAACACACTTTTATTACTTGCTTAAGCTGAGTGGAATTAGGTAGGTAAATCTTCTGGGAGGAAAATCAATACGTTCCAAAGCCAAGTATCAATGATTTGCGAATTATCCTCCGCTTGCGTAAGATCTGTGCGGGTGTTTCTGTTTATGTTAAGCGCCGTCCTGAGCCACCCCGTGGGTGGGCTTCTCCAACCAGTAGCTGGGCAGCTCCCCAAGGGTGGGAATCCTGCCTCATCCTCCGCCTTTCTCCGCACAGTGCTTGAGAGAGTGCTTTCACAAGGGCTTACCCCAAGTGCGGACGGGACGGTCGGATGCTCGATTTTCTTCCGGAGTCTGTCCCTACACTCATCCCTTCTTCCCTCCCCTCCCCCAACCAAATCCACCCTGCCCCCATGCCCAGAGTAGCAAATCAGAGAGATTAAGGATTACTGGACATGTTCTGGGCAGTCATTGGTAACGTCCAACCTCCCACTCCCCGCTAATTGGATCCGCTGCCGCGAAGTCTGATTTAATCAGCCTGTGATCACCGCTGGGGGGAGGGGGTGGCTGGAGAAAAGGACGAGCCTCCCGGGCCTCGGCTTGCTCTGTTTGCTGGCCCAGCTGTGTGTGTACAATCAGCTTTTATTAACTATTACACTTCATTCGGACAGCTGCCTGGGGAGAACATCGATTCATTCCCCAAGCTTTTAGGCTACCCTGGAACTCCGTGTTTCCATTTATTTATCTCCTATTTCCGTGCACTCTCGCAAGGTAGACCAGGACTGGGAAGGCGGTGTCAAGCAGTGGATTCAACTAGAAGCATATACTCCGCTTTCTTCCCTTACACTCCCACCTTTCCTTGAGTCTCACCCGTGTGGTGGGTTTCCCTCAATCCCCCCACCTTGCCAGCCCTAAATAGAAGATTCTCCATGGGAGGAAGCAAGAGGGGCACTTACATCCAGAGCAATTTACTTTGTCCATTCTTGTCTGGGTCCTCTGTGTCCACCGTATTTCTGGGTGGAGGCCAGTCTGCTCCCATCCACTCCTGACTCTCGCCCACGTGTGTGCAAGGCACGTGCTGTGGACAGTGCCTGAAACAGAGCTAGTGCTCCTTTCCGAGGCTTCCCAGCTGGGCCTATCTCCAGGGACTGGGGGGCTCCTAGGTTGGCAGTGGGGTGCAGTCACTCCTGGCTGCAGGATACTTTAGGTTCTTGGTGGAGGGGGAGGTGGAAGCAGTACCCCCATTCTGTGGCAAGGTTAAGAGGGTTCTAGGTAGAGGCATTTCAAACGCTGCTGCTGGCTTAGGTTGCCCAGGCTTTATCCCTCTTGGGGGGGATGTGGACCCAGTTGGTGCTTTGAAGTGTGAGCATTAAGTGCATTCCTTATGCCAGATGGAGCTGCTGTGGCTCTCAGCGAATGGGGGCCTCCAGAATGGCAAGGGCACCGTGTCCTCATGCTTTGTGCCACGTGGCCCATGTGCCAAGCCCTCTCTTGGATATTAATGGGATATTCACCAAGGTAGTACCCCCGCGTGTTATTGCAACCCAGATATCCCCGTCCAGAGCCAGGACCCCCATCCTCCAGGGGGCCCCCTGCCAAGTCCCCCTTTCTTCTGAATAGACTGAAGAGAGCTGATCACACCTACAGAGGGCTGAGCAGACGGTACAAGAGAAAGAATATCTTCAAAGCCCTCAGAGAGATGACACTTTAAATCTCTCCTGCCTGTGTGCTCTGGGTCTCTCGGCTGCTACCTGCCATGTGACTTTTGGGCAAATTAGATGACCCCTCTGAACCTGCATTTCCGCATTTGTAAAATGGGGCAAATCTGCCCTGGTTGCTTGCCCTAGAGGGATGTTGAGGACCACAGATGACGTGTGTACAGATTTGTGGAATGTAAAGTATATCTCATCAGGCAGACAGTGGACTGGTTAAGAGAACAGGTGCCAGAGCCAGCTGCCTGGCCGTGCTGTTGCCCAGCTGTGTGGCCTGAGGCAAGCTTTTGCCCATTCTGTGCCTCAGCTTCCCTCTTCTAAAATGAAGATAATAATAGCCACATCCGTCACAAGGTTGTCACGCAGATTTAATGAGTTGTCGGACGTGAAGGACACACGCAGATTTAATGCGTCGTCAGACGTGAAGGACACAGAACAGTGTCTGTGTCGGTGTCAGCTTTTGTAATTACACACGTGGACAGCCCATCTCCTCTCTGTGCCGCTCTCAAAACACACACACACAGAACAGCAGGCCTCCGAAGATTCCAAACATACCCCAAAAACTTCAGGGTTAAACTTTGTACCCCTGGCCAGTCAGGGGCCTTCTTTTTCATTCAGCCTGGCTCCTAGGCTGCAGTCGGACTTATGGGAAGAAACCTTTAATGATGCAATCACCAAATGGATGGGCCTGGTTTTCTAAGTGCCAGTCCTGTCTCACTCCCCAGCAGAGGGAAGCTGGAGTGCCCTGGGCATCACTTCCTGTTTGTGGTATTAAAGGTCAAGTATCCATCTGTTGTCACCCCTCTGCCACCAGCAGCACCGAAAGTAACCCACAGACTCTCAGCTGCCCACTTCAGCATCCGTCTTATCAATACTTCCTCCCAGCAAAATGCAAACTGCATCAAACGGTTCACTCTCCTGATTATGATTCTCTCTACGTACTGAGTGATCCACACTCCGGGGACAGCTTTTTATAAGCGGAGGGCTAGGGGTCAGAAGGGGGAGACCGGGTAGCAGAGGAGGAAATAGGGCTTTCGAGTTGCGATTCTGCTTATGGGTTCCAATGTCACCAGATTTTCTCATAAAAAAGTTCATTGTGTATCCATTCTCCCCCAAACTCCCCCCCACCCAGGCTGCCACATAACATTGAGCAGAGGATACATGTATACGTATGGCTGAGTGGCTTTGCTGTGCACCTAAAACTATCACGACATTGTTAGTCGGCTATACTCCACTATAAAATAAAAAGTTTTTTTTTAAAGTTCATTATGATTGAAATGATAAAATAGAGCAGAGAGCCAAGTAAAGGACTGGCAATATTACTGCAAATTGGAAAGAAAAGAAAATCACTGCTAGTTTTGATTACAAAAAAAAAATGCAGTTATAAGGGAGATAGGGAGAGGAAAGTGACACCATTAGATAGTAGAGCTTTTGTATATGTATAACTGATTCACTTTGTTATAAAGCAGAAACTAATACACCATTGTGAAGCAATTATACTCCAATAAAGTTGTAAAAAAAAAAAAAAAAAAAAGCAGGTCCAGGTAAGAACCTGGACCAGGGTTAGGAAAACTCTTCTGCCAGTCAACATCTTAACACTGCACTTCAAATGCAAGTACCTCTGACAGCTATAGGGCACCAAATGGGTCTTTTTCTAGTCCCATGGCCCCTGTCACAAGAACAGGCCCCAGACCCGCCTCTCACAGCCTAGGTCCCCTTCCCCAAAAGGGTCCAAGTGTTTGCATTTCCACAATTACACAGACAGGGCCGTCCCTAAGACCAGCCCTTCTCTGCTCTCCTGAGCTGCTGTTCCCCGGAGTCAGCCTCTGGGAAGCAGAGGCATGTGGGCGGGCTGTGAGCCCTGTCCAGCCCAGTCAGCCCCCAGCCAGTGTTCCTTCCCGAGGGGCGGGGGCAAGCCCTGGGGACTCTTCTAACCAAAGGAGGGCCGTTCGTAGGGACAGAGTTGCACCATTCTGCTTGAGAGGCAGGTTGCAAAGCACTGACTAGTGGAGGACTCTTGGGTCCATCATTTCATCTTTCTGGGTCTTGGTTTCTTTACATCTACCCGGAAGGTCTGAACCAGGAGATCATCAAGTCTCCTTTCTGCTCTAACATCCCAAATTTATTACAATAGGATGAAAACAGGCTGTTTCCCACCGCCTCAGAATTGCTCGTGAAGCCCAGAGCCAGGCATCACAGGACAAGGACGTTCTAAGAAGAACAAGGGGCTTGATTGCGGGTGGAAGAGCTGGTCCTGAGGCCCTGGACCCATCATCACTCCAGCCCGGGCAAAAGCTGCACAGACTTCCGAAGAGATGACAGTGTGAGGGTCTCTTTGAAGAAAGTGGGGTGCTCCGTGGGTCTCTGCATGTGTCTGAAAAATGCATCCCGCCCGTGGTCCGAGTGAGGGGTTTTGTGAACCCAGGGCAGCCCTGGGAACCTGGGATTGGGGGGTGGGACACTTCAAGATGAGCTAGACATGAGTTACAGGGCTGCAGGCAGGGGCTGGTGATGACCCTGGCCCAGGGCGGAGGCAGCAGAGAAGGTTCTGGAGGGCTGTGTTGGCAGCATGGGACTTCTGCTTACTGAGGGGTCCATAGACACCATGGAGGGCACAAGGGACCATAACCAGGGATCGCTTTTATTGAGTACCTCCTATGGGTCAGGCTCTGTTTTAAGGACCTCATACACAGCATCTCATTTAAACATCATGCTAATGAAATACTGCTATTAACCCCATTTTATAGATAAGGTAACTGAGGCTCAGACAGGTGCAGGGACTTGCCCAAGGTCACCTGAGCATCTGTGTCTGGCCTTACATTTAGGTCTTTAATCCATTTTGAGTTTATTTTTGTGTATGGCGTTAGGGAGTGTTCTAATTTCATACTTTTGCATGTACCTGTCCAGTTTTCCCAGCACCACTTACTGAAGAGGCTGTCTTTTCTCCACTGTATATTCTTGCCTCCTTTATCAAAGATAAGGTGACCATATGTGCGTGGGTTTATCTCTGGGCTGCCTTTTGTTATCGAGCTGCATGAGCTGCTTGTAAATCTTGGAGATTAATCCTTTGTCAGTTGCTTCATTTGCAAATATTTTCTCCCATTCTGAGGGTTGTCTTTTGGCCAAAGCAATCTTGAGAATGAAAAATGGAGCTGGAGGAATCAGGCTCCCTGACTTCAGACTATACTACAAAGCGACAGTAATCAAGACAGTATGGTACTGGCACAAAAACAGAAATATAGATCAATGGAACAGGATAGAAAGCCCAGCTTTCTCCTCCAGTGCCCTGCCCCCAGCCTGCCTTTTCTAGGCCAGCATCCTCTCCTCTCTCCCTCTAAAAAGAAAACAGAAAACCCACGTGAGTACTTTATGAGTGGATACAGTTTCTTTAATTAATTTAATAAATGAATCCTTGGGCTTTTTCTTTACACCTCCTTGGGAGCGCTCCTAAGGCACCAGGCAGAATCACAAACAGCCACATAAAGCCCTCTGGCTCGCAGGAACTTCTTCTATTAATATCACCACAAAGCCATAGAATTATTTAAGCTCCTAACTGGCCACCTGGCTTCCACCATCCCCACTCTGGCACCGCAGCGAGCTTTCTGAGTCACAGGCCTTATCCTTCAGGGGCCCCTCATCACCTACAGAGTGGTCCTCAATGAAGGCGAGGTTTGGAAATTGGGACGTTTTGGTTGTCACAAAGACGGGGTGCCTGGGTGCCAAAGGATCGCTATGTCCCAGAGCTGAGCCTTGTGGAGGGGCCTCTGCTCTCTGCAAATGCTAACAGTGTCCTGTTGAGAAATGTGTGAGAGGAAGGTGCTGCCCTAGCCTGCTCTTCTCTGCCTTTCCAGTCCAGTCTCCCTACAACACTGTCCGTCCCCCACCTCCGCTGCCACACCCAGACTGCGGGTGACAGGTTTGTGACAGGAATGTGACTCTCCCTGGTAAGCGTATGAAGGCCCGAGGCTGCCTGGAGTAGCCATGGAGGGAAGGGGGAGGGTAGAGAGCTCCCTCAGCGGGCTTCTCTGTCTTTCCACCACTGTCTGCTCTGTTCCTCAGATGAGGATGCTGAGGCTCAAAGAGAACTGGCAACTTGTCCAAGATCCCATTGCTATTAAATGGCTGACATGGAAATCAGACCCATATCTGCCCCACTCTCCACCATGCCACAATATCTCTCCATTCCCCTGGACAGGGTGTGCTCCTTTCCTGGCTGGTCTGCTCACTGAGTCATTCATTCAGTCTCCCTCAGTTATTCCTTCATTCCATCAGTTGAGAAGTATTTATTGATCACCGGCTATGTTTATTTGTTTGACTAATTTGTAGCTTAACCTGCTCCAGTACGACTTAGAGGCAGCTTACAAAGACACCTGCAGTATCATATCTGATGACATGGGGGACGAGGTATGAAATGAGTGGGGATGCTGATGTTCGAATGACCAGGACAGTTGCACAGAGGTCAGAGCATGGCTGGTCCCCAGGAAATCCAGGGCATACAGGCCTAGATCATTCCTTAAAAATCAATGGAAATTGGACTGCATGCTTCTAAGTGGAAAAAGTGATGAACCTACTGTGTGTAAAGCAAATATCAAGTATGCCGATCCCTTTGGAACATAGTGATGAAAGCTTGGGCTCAGTTATCCAGAAGTTACCAACATCCCTTCCAAAATCTGCAAAGGACATTGACATCATTTCTGTCTTTAAGTCTCCTAATAACCCAGTAAGGAAATGGATGGTCGGAGAGGTTAGTGACCAGCCTAAGGCCACACAGCTGCCAGGTAACATAGGCCTCTATCTCCAGGCCCTTTCCTATAGAGCACAGGAGTTAAGTATGTGGATTCCAGGGCTAAACTGTCTGGGTTCATGTCCTGGATCCACCACTTAAAAGCTGTGTGACTCTGAGGAAGTTACTCAACCTCTCTAAGTCTGTTTCCCCATATAGAAAATGGGGGAAATAAGGTACCTCTCATAAGTGAGCACTGCACTTAAAACTCCTGGCTTATATGAGCTATCAGAAAAATATTTGCTACTATTATTTTATCACACAGCTGGCTCTCTCCTGTCCATTATGCCCACCAAGGTCCCAACAGGGGCTTCAAAGAAGGACACAGAAGGGTGGGCACCAATGCACATAGATACATATATGCTGCTGGCATCCTCAAGCCAGACAACAGGAACTTTCTTAACCACCCTTGCCTTCTCTCCCTGGGAAGGGATACCAAGGAATAAACCCTTAGGAGGATTTTTCCTCCTATGAAGGCCATCCCAAGTGTCAATCCCTTTCTCCCAAACCAGGGATGTACTGATTCACTTCTGAAAGGGGTGGACCTTCCCCCAGTCCCTGTGCCCATGGCAGGGCTTGCACACGGGGAGAATTCAAGAGGACATATCACACACAAAATTCTGTACTGATCTTTCCCCTGTCTTCCCCACTGCCAGCCAGCGTCTCCTTCAGAACCTGCCTCTCCCTCCTACACAGAAAGGTACGAAACCCATCGGAGCTTACTTTCAACTGGGAACAAACTGTTCACACATTTCAATAACCAAAAAAAGAGAAAGGGGGTGTGTGGGGTGACGACGCCAGCATATCGAATCCATTTAACTAAATTATATACGGAGACTTGGCATTAACCAGGAGCAGGGTGGCGGGGAGGGATGGAGTTTCATTAAGAAAAGACCAGGGCTTCCCTGGTGGCGCAGTGGTTGAGGGTCCGCCTGCCGATGCAGGCGACACGGGTTCGTGCCCCGGTCCGGGAAGATCCCACATGCTGCGGAGCGGCTGGGCTCGTGAGCCATGGCCGCTGAGCCTGTGCGTCCGGAGCCTGTGCTCCGCAACGGGAGGGTCCACAACAGTGAGAGGCCCGTGTAGCGCAAAAAAAAAAATTTTAAAAAGACCAGGTTCGGAAGGAGGTGGCCCATTGTCTTTGTGCTGTTTTTTCTGCGCTGATGTGTCTGTGTAATTTAAAATGTACTGCCGAATGTTAAACACTTTTAGTCAATAATGTAAAATTGAAGGGTATTTGTGTGAGTGCTTGAGAACAGAGAACTTGGTGTTGAGTGAGTAACCCTTCTCTTCATATATGGCTAGGACTTGCCGAGCTCTCAGATCTTTAGTCAAAGGGTGGGATTGGAATTTGCTTGCCTACTGCAGTTCTTCAAGGGGAAGACCGCTCAAAAGTCCCCTCGTGATAAAGCCCCATTGGAGGTCATGGCCAGTCCAGCCAGTGCCCAGAGCGTGGGATGGGAAACTTGGCAATAGAGCAGGTCCTCCATCGAAAGTGAGACATCTAGGGATCTCCAGGTGGCTTCCTTCAACCTCTCAACATTAGTTGGTGCTGGATCATATAGTGGGTGATATCATTGTGGGAGAAAATGTAGACATCAGGATTTCAGAGTTGGAAGGAAATTTAGGGATCATCCAGTCAGGCAGGCCCTTTTCTACTATAGATGAGGAAAGTGAAGCTCAGAGAGGTTATGTGACTTAGCCAACGTCACACAGGAAATTAATGGCTAAAGCCAGAATCCAGGTCTTCTGGTTCCCAGGCAGGTGATATTTTCATCACTCCACCTCCCTCTCATCCCCATCTTTTCTGGTCAGGTCAGTGGACACCAGGGTCATGGGCAAGGCATGCAGAATTGAGTCCAGGCCGAGTGACAGGGCACACGTGACCCTGGGGGCAGGTCTGAGGCTCCATCACCTCCAGCTAACGGGGCCTTTGGTAGGATGCCAGGCCTTCTGGCTGAGGGGATGCGGCTTCTGGATGGGTACCTACAGATGTCCTGGAAAAGCACAAAGCTTTGCTTTGTACCCATGGAGCTGTTGTGAGCTCTGAGCTCCCCGAGCGGAGATGGAAATCCCTCTTATCTCTGGGTGACTATGGGTAGCAACTCCACCTCTCTGAGCCTCTCCTTATCTGCCCTACTCCCAAAGTTGTGACAAAGTAGGTGTGGGTGGAAAAGTCTTGGAAGTTGCACAGTCCAGTCATTGTGAAGGGAGATGCTGATGGCTAGCAGTGGTATGAGGACGACCCCGTGGGCAGTGAGCCTGGATGCTCTGTATCCACCTCGTTTTAAGTTTACTTTTGGAAAGCAGGACCTGGGGAGAGCCAATCCCCTGAAGATGTGCTATGACCTCCTTCCCTGAGACTGGAAGGGATTTTTCCACTGGTAGATCCTGTTTGCTGCCGTACCTATCCTGCTGGTCAATGAGCATTCTTAGGCTGAACCCAGAGGCGATAGTTTGTCAAGACAGGACTGTAGAGAAGCTGAGACCCAGAATCGAGGCCCCAGGCTACCATCCCAACCCCCCAAGGGGTGCCAACTCCTGGACTGAGACTTGCAAGGTGGACAGGGCTGAGCCTGACTCTGAACAGCAGTCTGGGAGAGGGAGTGGGGGAGGGGGGACTGGCCTCGGTTGGTTGGCTAAGTCCTCGGCTTAGAGTGCAGGAACTGGAGGAAATCCCCAATGCTGACCTGCCCCTCACGTTGGCAGAGGTGCAGTAGAAGTGCTCCTACAGCCCTCCATGAGGATCAGGCACGAGCAGCTTACAGAGCACAGCACAGTGCAGACTGGCTTCAACTCTCCCTTTTGGGAAAAGAGTAACTGGGCACCATCATGCCACTGGTGGAGCCAAGAACAGAACCTAGCCTAGGGCTGTTCCCCAGCCTCCCCACTCTGGGTCCTTGCCCCCCGCTCTGCAGAATCCCCATTATCAGCTGCTCTGAAACCTGATGTTTTCTTCCTGAGCAAAGTTCTCTCCCCACTGCTTGTGGCCAGTTCCGGACTCCTCAGGTGTAAATGACTATAGAGTTTCCAGTAGCCTTTCCTGGGAGCACATGGGTGTAAAGTGGATTCAGAATTTTAAAGAAGAGGCAGGCATATACCCGGGGGTGGGAGAGAGAAGCAGCGTGGTCACCACGACCCCAGGGCTTCTGAAATCTAAGCGCAGCAGCAAGGACCACTCTGGCCAATGGGGGAAGCTCATCTAGCACAGCCTCCACCAGCCCAGCAACACTGATTCAGTTGATGAGGATGAGGATGGTGACCCACACTGATGTAGCTCGGTTTTTTCAAAGTCTTTATCAGTTGGCTCCAGGAATGGGTGATTCAGGCGCCGAGTGGGAAAGTGGATGGTGACACATAGGATGTATCTTCCCCTCTTTAGGAGTCCGTCACTGTGAGGAGTTTGCTGGTTGAGGATAAATATCTTATTAACCCCATCTCTCCAGAGGCTGCAGGCATGGGGATGCAGGAAGTCATGCAGAATGTGGACCAGTGAGAAGAAGGCTCCGGACCAGATGTGGAAGAAAATGTACGGGAGGAGGAGAGAAATGAGAAGCGGCCACAGGGGGAGGAGGAAACCATAGAGCTCACAGTTGAAGAAATGAATGGAGGAGGGAGAGGTCAAGGGCTACTTGGATTTGGGAGCCAATCTGAATTTAAAGCCCCAATTCTTCTGCAGTACTTTATTCCAATAAACATTCACTGAGCATCCACTGTGTGCCTAGTAGAGTATGGTACAGTGAACGCTCCCCCAGACTCTGGGAGGTTAATATGACCACTTGGTTTGAAAAGTGAGGGAATCAAAGCCTAGAAGAGTGGTCTCTCTAGGCTTCAAGGGAAGAAACCACAGCTCTGAAAAATTAGCAAGACTGCTAAGGGAAGCTTATAGAGGCAGGTGGACTGCATTCCCACACAAAGTTCACCAGGGACCTCAGGAAAAAGACAGCTGGGTGGCCTGGACTTTGGATCTAACCACAACTGTCCTTGTGGCCCGGCAGGTCCCAGGGTCCAAGCCACAAGGAGGTCTCAGGGAAGCCCTGAGATGGAACCCAGGCAGCTCCTCCTGTAGGCCCAGAACAGGCGCGGGCCCAATGTCCCTTCTCCTTGCCAGCTGCTGGAGGAAGGAGAAGCTCATTTGGAGCCATCGCCCCCTGCCACCAGCCCCCAGCCCCCAAGGGAGAGAAGGTCAGTGCTGGGAGAAGGGGAGGGAGGGATGAATTCTTAGCAGCAGCGACAGCAGGGGAAAAAAGAATGGTGTCTTCTAAGAAGACAATGACTCAGAGAGTTTGGAGTGTAAAAGTGCCTCTGAGGTGCCAACCCCAAGGGGCAGAGTGGGAGGACCAGGCTGGCTGTGCTCATGAAACATCGTGCGTGGCACCTGGGTGGGTCTGGCAGTCCATGATCCCCTCTCTTCTCCAGGCAGGGGAGTGTGGAGGCTCTGCTCTCTGAGCTGGGCCCAGGCCAGGCCCATGTACCCCTACAAGGTCCTAAGTCCCAGCAGGACAATAGTTGGGAAGGGCTGGGGAGGGGAGTGGCTGCCTTTGACCCTCCTCAGCCAACATCAAAGAGCCGCCCCCTTCCCTGCCCCTCCCCTCACACACCTGCAGCCCCCATCTTCAGGGGCAGCAGGAAGAACACAGGACCAGGAGGCAGGAGGCAGGGGACAGGCTTCTGGGCTGGGCTTCACCAAAGACAACCGGTGTGACCTTGGGCAAGTCCCTGAACCCCTGCACACCTTGTATCGTGGCGTAGGGATGATCAATGCCCACTTTATCCGCCATAAAGGGCTGCGAAGAGAAGACGTGGGAAAATACTTTGAAAAGAATAAAAGCCCAAGATGAATATACAATCTAATCACTAGCACCTTCTTCAAATCTATTAAGTGCCAGTAAGATACCCTAAGCTACACAAATCGTTTTTTGTTTTCTTTTAAATCAAGGTCAACCTAAGCAGACTGGGATTGGCTTTCCCCTGCTGGCACCCTCCAAACTCCCCAAGGAAGCTGAGTAACCTTTTCAGCACTTGGTCATCAGGTACCATTGAGGACTGGTCCACAGGAAGGATCGAACTGCAGAGCTGCAGGGATCCCTTTCCTACCTAACAGCCGAGGAAGCGGCATAGCCGCCATCCTCCTCCCTCCTTCCAGGGGCTTCTGTTTCAACAGGTAACATCAGCAAGTGCTGAGTCCTCCCTCTCTACCTTAACCCTCATCACAACTCTGGAGAGAGTTGTTTTACTGTTTCACTAATGAGGAAACCAAGACCCACAGAGGCTCAGGAATTTGCAGACAAAGAGTAGTTTTTTAGCAGAAATGGAAATGTTTAAGGGACCATACAAATAAACTCAAATAAGCAGGGCTATTTGTTTTTACGTGTGTTTTGCCTTCTCTCTGTCCTTTCTTGCCCATCTATTTTTTAAAGCCTTGCTACTTGAAGTGTGCTTCGCAGAACAGCATCACCCGGGATCTGGTTGGAAATGCAGAATCTCAGGCCCTGCCCCAGAATCTGTTTTTTTAACAAGATCTTCCAGTACTTGGTAGGCACCCTGCAATTTGAGAAACATGTATCTAAAGGATAGTAGCACATCACAAGAAAGATTGTGTTTAACTGTAAAGAAAAACTTCCTGCCAGCTGGTCATAAAATATGCTTATGGAGGGGAAGGAAGAGACCAGGGCAGAGATGCTCAGCTTTCTGGGCTGCTCAGATGAGTGATAGGGGACGAACACGATGACTGCTCAAGGCTCCCTCCCAGCCTGGGAGCCACATCCGGGGCTCCTGAGGAGGAGCCGAAGGGGGTCCCATACACCCCTCAAGTCAGCTTCCATGACTGCTAGAGACCTGGATTCAAATGCAGCCGCCTCTGTGGAGCTGAGACCAGCAGGCTTAATTCACATTCTCCTGAAGGATAGGTATTTGCATCCGAGATTACCCTGGAACTTAATTCTGCATAATGTTGCTCAGACAAACGACACCCCTGAAAACTCTTTGCCAAGGCCAATAATTACATAACTGCAGAGAAAAATAATGAATAGGAGCAGAGGGAAAGAGAAAATCAAGGAGGCGGGGGACGGGGGAAGGGGAAGGAACAGAGACTGGCTTCCAGCCAGAGGCGTTCCTGTCTCTTTGTAACATCACTTGCATGGTGCTAACACATAGTAGGCATTCAGTAAATCGTTTAAAAACCACAGACTACATTGAAAACAACAAAGTAAAGCAGAAGAGAGAGCTGCTTAGTTCATTAACTAACTAATCTATTAACCAGTTCATTTGTCCAACCAATCATTGAGCAAGATTCTATTGCGCACTGAGTCAGGCACGGTGCTGGGCACTGTGGTCCCTGCCCTCCTGGGCTGAGCCCACTGTGGGCAAACACAGCAGTGGGGGGCCCCCGTCAAGGTCCTGGCCCAGGAAGCTTAAAGCCCAAGGGCAGAACCCAGGCAAGTGACTAACGGCCTCACAAGGTGTCAAGGCATCTACGGGTCTCCAGGTTGTCCCTTGCTGGCCTTTCAACGCCTGTCACCTTGGATACTGCACAGGACAATGTAAATTTTCTGGAGGTCTGTACATGGCTTAGATCTCAGAGCTGGAAAGGAGCATGAGAGATCATCTAGTTATCTCATTCATTTTGCAGATGGGAAAGGGAGGTCCAGAGAGGCAGTGAGATTTGTTCAGGCCACCAGCCACTTACTGGCAGAGCTGGAGGAGGAACCCCTCCTAGACCAAGTTGTGTACCTCCGTGGAAGGCAGGGGACCTGGGGCCAGTCTCTGGGACAGACAGGTCACATCTCTCTGGAAATCGGTTCTGTCATCTGGAAACAGGGAGGGGGGATCTTTCAGTAGTCCCCACACTGTGCTCCACAGAGGTGCCTCTGGGGACATCTGGAAGAGGAGGGGGCTGGCTAGGGGGTCTCTGGGCCCTTACCCTGCTTCAGTCAGTGCATCCCTCTTGTTCACTGGGCTCCCCTAAAATATTTGGTTTGAACCAAGGGTCCCACAGCTGAAAACCCGAACCAAAACAATTAACCAAAACAAAAAAAAAATACACACACACACACATATGGGGTTCCTGCAACACACGTATTGTACACTTGGCGATTACACAAAGAGAAGAAGACAGGACCTCTGTCCTCCAGATGCGTATACTACTAAAAGGGAGAACACACACACGTGAACAGACTTGAAAGCCCCAGGAAGCAGCATTTGGTCCCATAATTGTCCGTCCCCAGAGTAAGTAAAATCTAAAGCAACCCAATGCTAAAGGATGACGTGTAGGGTGTGGGGGTAGATGGCAGCCTCCCTGCCCACGGGGATCCCAGAGACATGGGTCCCCCTGAAAACACACAGCGGCAGGAGGAGGAGAGACTAGCGACAGGGGCCCTGGGGCGTCCTACTTTCTGCCTTTGGGACCCCACCCAGTTCCCTAAGTGCCACCCTCCCGCCCACTGCCACCGGCCTCCCCTCCTCCCACCATCTCAACCCAATTATGTGTGTTTACATTACAGTTACGTATAATTCTGCCATTTACATTCAGTTGCCGGCTTCTCTGTGTGCTCATAAAATATTAACACTGGAGGGCCGCTTGTTGCAGAAATGTTTATAATTTCTCTTCCCCATTATGGGCTTATTAATGATAATAATGCCGTTTCCCTGCTTAGGAGCTAGGGCTACCGAAAGGCAATCACTCACCAGAGCTGAAATATGACAGTGGGAAGTTGGATTCCGTTCCTTGCTCAGCATTTAATCTTAATAACATTTTATCTTGGACGACAAGTGTGTGTAATGTTGTTTAAAAGCCATGACTACATCGACACTCCATGTTCAGGAAAAGGGAGGGGGGAGGGGTGGTAAGGCCTGCCCTGCCCTCCCCTCCCCTCCTCCACCTCCTTTTCCTGCTGCTCTGGTCACAACTTTCCTTTCCACGATCCCTGGCTTTCTCTGGCGGGCGTGAGACTGCCCCCTAAGTGAGTCAGGCTGCAGCAGGCTGCGGGGTACCTCCCTCCACCCGACCCCGGCTCAGCATTTCTGCCATGAAAGGATTTTTTTTTCAACCTGTGAGAATAAAAAGTACTTACAAGGACATCAGCCTTTGAAAACACAGCTACCTCAAATGGGCTCTATTAAAAATAAATAAGTCCATTTCGGCTGGAGAGCTGGGCCTAAGGGAGTGTGAAGTCTTTAAGCTGTGCTGCAGAGGGACACGTGTGCTTTCCTCCTCCTTAGGCAAGGTTCCTAATGATACAGCCGTTGGGCACAGCTCACTTAGCCCCGCTCCGCTCTCCCTCCGCACCTCAGCCTCGCCTCCATCTCACCCTTGCTTGGGGCACCTCCCTGCTCCCCTTTCCCAGCCTTCTTTTCACTTCCCTAATCAGCCCCCTTTGTCTAATGCTTGCTTAGTGTGACTGCCCCTGCTCCGCTTCTGCCTGTTGCATCCCCTGCCCCCGCCCATCTCATCCCTTGTCCTGGCATACAGGAGGGTGCAGGCCATTTCTTCTGTATTTCCCTCCTCCTTAGGGGGACACTTAGGGAAGGAAACTTTTGGAGAGGATGGAAATGTTTACGGCATGGATTGTGGTGATGGTTTCTCAGGGGTACACTTATCTCCAAACTCATTAAGTTGTATACATTAAATATGTACAGCTTTTTGTATGTCAATCATACTGCAATAAAGCGTTTTTTCCCCCAATAGGCATAAGTATATATTTGCATACATAAATAGGTATATGTAAATCTCAAGTATATATTTGCATACATAGATATACGTAAATATCAATATATATTTAAGGAGAAACTGATTATATTTAAAGCTCCAAACTGTTTTTACAGATAGCAGATATATACAAGATAATTTGGAAACCACACTGTACTTGCTAATAATTTCAGCCAATGACAAAGTCGTCTTCCAAATGAGGAAATCATGGTGGCACAGAAAAACTGTAGTTCATTAAAGTGTTTAATATACATTGTATAGTGGTCATCATCATTATAATTATGATCATCACTATTCACTTCATTATCAAATAATTATCTGTCAATGTAAGAGGTTTCTTGAGAAATTTCTAACTTCGAAGAAATAGAAAAACAAAAGCCACTATAAACAACAAAGATTCATTTGGGAATATCTTCTGTTCTTTTGCTACTTAAGCCCTTTTTTCTATAATTAAGGTTTTTTTTAAAATAAAAAGGGTCAATAGAAGGAAAAAATTATCGGTATAAATGTGTAGTGTGCCTAGAACATGAATTATACTCTAGGTGGTACAGTCAACATTGTTTCTTTCCCTCATGTCTAAGTCAACTATTTTTTTTTTTTTTTGCGGTACGCGGGCCTCTCACCGTTGTGGCCTCTCCCGTTGCGGAGCACAGGCTCTGGAGGCGCAGGCTCAGCGACCATGGCTCACAGGTCCAGCCGCTCCGCGGCACGTAGGATCTTCCCGGACCGGGGCACGAACCCGTGTCCCCTGCATCTGCAGGCGGACTCTCAACCACTGCGCCACCAGGGAAGCCCCTAAGTCAACTATTAAAGTAATTTTTGTTCAGCTTAACAAAACAAAGACACTTAGGACTCTGTCCGCAGTAGGTGCTCAATGACTCAATGTTGGTTGGAATTTAAAACTAAAACTACCATTTAGCCTGGAGAATGGTATTGGGCTGAAAAAAGGAAGAATTGGTTTTTTTCAAATCTGGTTTTATAAAAGTATGCAGGGTCATAGTACAGTAGTACTATGTACAGTAGCTAATAATTGGAAGGGACCCTCAAGGTCACTTAAATCAACTTTTTCCCAAGAGTGACTCTTCTCTGCTTCCCTAACAGAGGGTCACATCTTCAACCCACAGAGCTCATGATTCGCACTGATGTATGACTGGATTTGGAGACCCAGTTGGAATGTCTTCCCCGCATGGAACCAAAATCTGCTGCCCTCCGGCTCCCAAGTTCTGCCCTCTGGAGTTCACAGAGCCAGTCCACATGTCCTGCTACATAACAACTACCTTTAGTATTTTCTCAGACTAAGGGTTCTCATTTTCCCAAGTGTTGCTCATTTGACAGAACTTCTAGACTCAGCACCATCCTGAGCGCCTGCTTCCAGCATGTTCAGTTTGTCAAAATCCCTCTGAAAGTGAGATGCTCAGAGCTGGAGCCCTGGCTCGGATGTGGTCTGTACAGAGTACAGTAGAAGCATTACATACTCTGTTTTGGAATCTAACTTTCATTGTTTCAGAACAAGAACAGACTTCAGCTCCTTGCTGTGGCTATTTTAGCAGCTAAGATGCCCTAAGATCCTCAAATACATAGGTCTTTACTCTTGAACCTACATCAAGTCAAGTTTTCTCCACCCTGTACTTATGGAATTGATTTTTTTGAAACTTCAGTGCAAGACTTTCCATTTATTCCTGTTAAGTTTCGACTCCTTACTTTCAGCCCATCACTCCAGCCTGCAAGGTATTTCGGATCCTGATTCTGCAGTCCTACATATCAGCTAGCCCTTCTGCATCTGTGTCATTCACTTATTTGAAAAACACGCCTTCTGGGTTCTACTCCAAAACCTGATAAATTACTGAATGGGCAGATAGCGTATCATCTGACATCTCCCGTCAGGTAGACGTCAGCCAGCGAGAAAGCTTTCTTTGGGCATGATTGCTCAGTGGGCCACGTACCAACGGACTCCCGAAAAAGCCTTTTGCCAGCAGAGGCTCTGGAATTGCAAGAAGTAGACCATGGGACCTGTTATGCTACTAATAAGCTGTGTTTCTTTAGAAAAATGAGCCTTTAGGGTCTCAGTTTCTTGACCTGTAAGGTGAGAGGGTTAGATCGGAAGGCTCCAAGTTCTCTTCCAATTCAACACTTAAATGGATCAATGACTATCCTGCAACCATGCTTCTCAGCCTTGCCCACTAGGAACAGTGACAGACTTTGTCAAAAGCCTTATTCAAGCCAAGGTATCTTGTGGCTCCAATATTTTCTTCTCCTACCAGCACAGTATCCTTATGCAAACAGGAGATGCGTTTCCTGACGTGACTTGTTTTGATTGAACACAAGCTGGTTCTTTTCTAAAGGCAGTGTGGCTTAGTGTGGAGGGGAGGGGCTTCCCTCCCCTTGTCATTTTTAGTCTCTATCTTTTCCCACTTTTTTGCAGATTAGGCTATGAATCCATCTACAATCTCCTGGCACCTGTTTATGTGTCAAAACAAAGGAAAACTAACATCTAGAGAGTGCCTAAGATGTGCTACATGCCCATGCCATCTACTTTCACAGTAGTGAGTGCTGTGCCCTGCGGAGGTCCCTGCAAGGTCCCTGCCCCATCTAGCCAAGGACACGTACACTTGAACAACCTTCCATAAAACGGTGTGTAAAGTGCCATGTTAGTTGTTTGAACTAAGCTTGAGGAGGAGAGAGCCATCCACTCCAGTTGAGGAAAGCATGATGGAGCAGGTAGATCCTGAACTGCCTGCTCTGTGAGGCTGGCGTGCATTTACGTTTTGCTCCCAAGGACTCATCAGTAGCTAATGTGAATGAAAGCCAGGGTGCAGGTGGGTGGCAGGTGGGGTGTGTTGTGGAAGATGAGGCCAGTACATGGGAGCCAGGTGGTGAGTAGCCTTGAATGCCTGCAAGGACTTGAACTTCAGCCTCTAGATGATTGGAAGACAGGGAATGTCCAGAGCAGAATGATAGACTACAATTTAGAAAGACCTTGGCAACTGTGTAGAGGATGGACTAGAGGGGACAATAGCAGAAGCAAGACAATAAGTGGTCAAGGGAAATACTGGGTTGGCCAAAAAGTTTGCTCAGTTAATGACTACGTTGTTCAATAAAGTTCTTGGTAAAAATGAAAAACGTCTTTTATTTTTACTTAAAACTGAATGAACTTTTTGGCCAACCCAATATTATAAGGTCTTACACCAGAGCAGTTGAGAGCAGCAGGAGTAAAGAGAAAGAAAGAGGGGCTGTAACTGCTTAGAAAATAGACTCAAGAGGACTTGGTTATCCATTAGTTTTAGAGACAAGAGAAAGACACCATAGGTGATGTTTTCCATGATTTCTAGCTTAAATGGGCAGAAAATGGTTTTACTAACCAATCTCAGGAAGAAAGGAGCAAGAACAGATTTGAAGTGAGGGAGGTCATGAGTTCATTTTGAGACATGTGAGCATGGGGGTGCTGCAGATACAAGGCAGGGTTATAATCATGAGTGGATAAACTCACTCAGAGAGCATGTGCAGAACAAGACAAAAGGGCAAAGGACAGAGCCTGGACAGAGACTGATGTGTAGGGGATGGACGAGGAAAGAAGAGCTACTACAGATACGCCAGAAATTGTGTAGAGGGGAGCCAGGCGAGAGTGGTATCCAGGGGCACAAAGGAGCAAATCCCCAATGCTACTTATTGAGGGAGGTACAGAGGTCCAGAGGCCGAGAACCACAAGAAGAGGCATGAAGGAGTTGGTGAGGGTGAGGGAGAGACTTCTTTCACGGCTGGAGGACTGGGTAGTTGCCATGAACCTGGGTTTAAATCCTGCCTCCACCACTTACCAGCCATGTCACACTGGGCAATTGATGAATTCACTGAGCCTCAGTTTCTTCACCTATAGAATGGGGATAATAACAAGATCTACTTCATAGGTTGTTGTTAGGATTAAATTATGATAATATAAGTTAAGCACTTAGAACATACAATAGATGCTCAATAAGTGTTAGCCCAAAATCCAGAAATTTGGAGGTTTGGTGAAAGGGGTAATAGGAGAATAGCTTTTTCATCAAATTTCTTTTGGTGAGAGGATTTAAACATGGCTGAAGGCGGAGGGAAGGGGACAGTGAGGATGGAAAGGCTAAAGAGTAATCTGTAACAACGAAGGAAGGTCTTAGATGAAATGGGGAGATAGAAGCAGGAAATTGAGCCCAGGGTATGACCGCTTCTCTTTTTCAGACAAACAGAAGGCTTCCTTGGAGGCCACAGACAGGAGAGTGGAGCTGGTCCACACCTGGGGGGCTTTCTCTTATCAGTGGTGGTGTGTTTTTGCTGAGGCCATAGCTGGCTTGGGGCACTGAGAGAGGGAAAGGCCTAGAATGGGGCTGAGAAAAATGAAGTAGGGGTTGAAGACAAGAATTCTAAGGAGCACTGGGGGCGCAGCTCAGGCTGGAAACCATATATTTATAATGTGTTCTTTGAAGATTATTTACTAAGGAGAAATAGAAGTTAGAGAGTTCTCCCATTTTGGTTCTGATCACCCATCAGTGACACCATGTTCCCAGAAGAGGCTGCATCTGTCTTCCCTGAAGCCCCCTGGGGTGGCTGTTGACTCCATCTCACACTCCCCTCACTGCCTAGCCTGGGAGCAGCTGGTCGGCAGGACCTATCTCCTCCCATCTGTTCTCCCCCAGCATTAGCCACGGGGCCCAGCCCAGAGCAGAGGCTCCCAAGCATTTATGTAATTACTTTCCTTACAAAGTTACCTGGATTCACATGGGGGCTAGAAGTGCTCATCTTCCACAGTTACAACCACAAGCTTAATACTCACTATTCAGCTCACTTCCAACATGTTAAATTTCTGCTCAACACCATGGAAAAGGACATCTCACATGCTCGCCCATTAATAGTACAACATCCCTTGTCATCTGAGGCAGCCGCTGGCATTTAAACAGCCTGAAAACCCTACCTCCCCAGAAACTTCAGGGCCTAATACGGAGCTAACATTTAACAAGGGCCTTCTATTCGTTAGCAGCCTCCTTACGCACCCACCCCACAGACAGATTGCATTTAGCTTGACAACAGCTCTGGTGCCGGTAGCATTGTTGCCCTATTTTATCAATACAGAAACAAAGGCTCAGAGAGGTACAATCACTTGTCCAAAGTCACACAGTGCTCAGTTGGCAGCACTGAGATTAAATCATGGTTTGGCATGGTTCCTGTGCACAGCCTCTTGCACCCGGCTGCCTGCCCTCATGTAGCTTGTCTTCTGCAGGGATGCCCTTTGGCACTTCCTCCTGGTTTCTAACCTGGATTCAGGACTTTGATCCTGCCTTGCCACATACCCTGATTTCAAGGTACAAAGTAGAGATCCTCAGGCAAATCTGGGTTAATCTATTTCTTTCTTTCTTCTCATGATAAATCATGACTTTGTCTTTCAAATCGTTTTTTATTGTGGTAAAATACACATAACAAAATTTACTATTTTAAATGTACAGTTTAGTATAAGTACATTCGTATTGTTATGCAACCATTACTACCATTCATCTCTAGAACCTTCTCATCTTCCCAAACTGAAACTCCATACTCTGTGAAATAATAACTCCCCATTCCCCACTCCACCCCCCAGCTTCTGGCAACCACCATTCTACTTTTCTGTCTCCCTGAACTTGAAGTACCTCTTATAAGTGGAATCAGATTGTATTTGTCTTTCTGTGACTGGCTTATTTCACTTAGCATAATGCCTTCAAGGTTCATCCATGTTGTAGCATGTGTCAGAATTTCCTCCTTCTTCAGGGCTGAATAATATTCCATTGTATGGATAGACCACGTTTCTTTATCCATTCTTGTTGTTGGACATTTGGGTTGCTTTCACCTTTTGGCTATTGTGAATAATGCTGCTGTGAACACTGGTTGTACAAACATACCTTCAGGACCCTGCTTTTAAATCTTTTGGGTATATACCCAGAAGTGGAATTGCTGGATCATACAGTAATTCTATGTTTAACTTTTTTGAGGAACTGCCATACTGTTTCCATTTTACATTCCCACCAACAATGCACAAGGGTTCCTATTTCTCTGCCTCCTCACCAATACTTATTTTCTGTTTTGTTGATAGCAGCCGTACTGATGGGTGTGAGGTGGTATCGCATGGTGGTTTTGATTTGCGTTTCCCTAATGATTAACAATGTTGAGCACATTTCTAAGCTTATTGGCCGTTTTTACATCTCCTTTGGAGAACTGTCTATTCCACTCATTTTTGAAACTGGCTGCTTTAAACCATGACCTTTAAAAAACCCTGACCCTCCGCCCTCTGTATCTCCACACATATTCCCGGGACAGTTCATTGGCAGTGCTCTGAGGGAGCAAAAGAAATTCCTCTGTTCCACCCCATCTGACTAGGTTCGCCAAGCATAGAACACTTATGCACAACACCGCACTCTTTGGGGCTAAAGCATTGAAAAGGTCTGTCAGCATGTGAATGTTACCCAGAAGAGGTAATTCATCAAGTCTCCATGACTCATTAACACTCTAGCTTAGATTCCTTAACCTGTGTAGCTACGTGGCCATCCATCAAGGAAAGGGCCACTGGACAGGCAGCTCCTGACAGGCTGAAGGCAGGTCCTGGTGGAAATGAGAGGTGAAGAAAAGGAGAGGGAACCAGACAGAAAGTGTCTGAGCAAACACGGCAGGTGTTAGCCAAGGTGGCGGGGCAGCAGACCTGTGGGGACAGCCCTCGCCTTGGTGAGCAGAGTATGGAGGGACTGTTATATAGGGAACGGGCAGGAACTAGGCTCTGTCTTAAATGGGAAGAGGAAGGTGAGGAGGGGCCTAAGGGACAAGACTTTTGGTCCAGGCGAGTGGATCGGAGCTTTTGTCTTCACCCCAGAGCATAGGTTTGGAAGATGCAGCGAAGGGGGAGCAGCCAGAAGCTCGAAGAGAGCCGGCGTGGGCAAAGAGGATGTGGCAGCCACGGGAGGGCACTGCTCGGACCTCCCTTTGGGAGAGAAGTGCTGTGAAGAGCCTCCAGCTGCTGTACCTTTGCACCCAGCGCAGCTTTCATGCCAAGACCAGGCTGTCTTCAGGCTACTGTCAATCAGTGAGGGAGCACAGCCCAGGGTCTAGAGCTGGGCCACCCCCAACCAACACAGGACTCCTGGCTAGAAGAAGGGATCTTTGCTCTAAGGCTTCCCGCCTGTCTAGCTGAGGCTTTTTTTTTTTTAATTTTTTTATTTTTTTGCGGTACGCGGGCCTCTCACTGTTGCGGCCTCTCCTGTTGCGGAGCACAGGCTCCGGACGCGCAGGCTCAGCGGCCATGGCTCACGGGCCCAGCCGCTCCGCGGCATGTGGGATCTCCCCAGACCGGGGCTTAAACCCGTGTCCCCTGCATCAGCAGGCAGACTCTCAACCACTGCGCCACCAGGGAAGCCCTATTTTTATTTTTAAGTGAGAAAAAAACTAAGAAGAGAAACAACTGGGGGTAGGGAACACATGCTCGCTGAGTGGTGACACCACGCTGGGTGGGACTGTCCCCCGGAGAATAAACAACCGCCAGAGACAAACAGGCTTTGATCACCTGCTTATGGTCAATTAAAAATCCCAATTAACACTTCTAAAAAGTAGTTCAGTATTTGCCACTGAGCTCTGGGTAAGCTGCATCTGGCGGCAGGTGGGAGGCGAGGAGGAGGAGCTGACTGCTCCCTGGGGAAGGGCCACCAGGGGCTGTGGAAAAGGGCCCCCTCTGCAAGGCCAGTGGGGTTTGGGAACGGCCTGCTTCTGCATCCTCCTTCCCGCTTCCAAGTGGTTATTCCTGCATCTTCAAACAAAAATGCCACCTTAGGTGCCCACCCCTGCCATTTGGGCACAGCGCTCTGCTGTCCTGCTCTGCCACCTACTCTGTTGCTTCAGCTCCTGGTTCAAGTCTTCACCGCCCCCCCCACCCTCAGGCCTGGTGGTCTGGATGTCCTGGGGATGTCACGCCAACACCCAGCCTCCTAACTCCCAGGGCATTCACCCCATGCCAACCATCTGGAAGGCAAACCCTGCACGGCACTGGGCAGGGTAAACAGACAATGCCTGGCAGCTGTGATTACTGCTCTGTTGTTCCTGTACATGTCTCCCCCTCCCTCCGTCCACACCCTCCAGTTACATACTGCCAAGGCCTCAGCCACCTTATCTGGTCCCAGAGCCTGCTTCTCCAGTCCTCCGACACCTCACGCAGGCCCCTGCCACTTCTTTTCCGGCTTGCCTCTTTCCTGCCTGGATCCACAATCGAACCTTCTTGTGGCTGCCAGCATGATCTTTCTAAAATGCTAATAGGATCATCTCAGTCCCCTCACTTGAAATAATTCGATGGCCCCATTGTTTTGGTCAGTCATGGAAAACCTCTCCTGACTTGGGCTGGCCTCTGCCCTCCTTCTTAACCTAATCTCCCTCCATGCACTGGCCACTGGAGTCTCCTCCTAGAACATACCATCTTCCTGTAGGATGTTCCCGCTGCCAGAATTGCCCTTTCCCCTCTTCTTCAGCTAGCAAACACCGACTCTCCACAGCTTAAGCTTCACCTCCTCCAGGAAGCCTTCCCTGACTGCTTCTCCTCCAGTTTGATGTAGGTCCTCCTCTGTGAGTCCACTGCATTTGCTTACGCTCCTCGCAGCAATTCCGATTCCACACCATCAGGGTTGATTTACTGTTTCTCGAAGCTTCCTTGAAAACAAGGACTATGTCTTACAGCACATTTCCTAGCACATAAGTAGGTACCCAATATATGTTTGTTGCATGAATGGATGAACAAATATTTAATACAGCTTTATAAAAACTGTGTAATTATCAAGTTTTTGTGACTCAAACAGTATTTCCCACTAAGCTTTGTTATAATGTCAGAGATGCTTTATATTCACTTCCAACTGTCGAGACATCAACAGTGGTTCTAATCCTTTAACTTTATGTGTCTTCCCCCGAAGCCTCTGTCAGGTGTAACTCAAGCCCAGAACAATCCAGTGGAAGCTGATATTTAAAGGATTCTTGTGGTTAAGCCTCCATGTAAAATAGGAGATTTTCTGGAATGCATATAACCACCTCCTAATTATCTACCTGGTAAATTTGAATTTGGAGGTTTCCTTAAATTAGCAGAGCAAACTTGCAGTTTCTCGGAAAAATGTGATTGCATCTGTGGCTCATCCCATAAAGATGCAGATAAGGGGGCTAAGATCCAGTGCAGCAGCCAGTGGTGAGAAGGGAGCCTGCAGAGAATTCCAGGGCTGCTCAACAACCCTATTATGCAAACCAGTGATTTTGAAGGCATATTGCTCAGAGCTCAGGCCTCCAGCTCTCAATTACCCCAGGGCTATTTCATCTCGACATTATCCAGGCTGCCTTCACCACCTACCTAACGCTCTAAGCCGGGAACTGGGAAGATATTTCTTGCTCTTTGTCCCATGGGAATCCTTTTGTCTGTAATTCAAGAGAGCGGCCCGTTCTACACTATGGTCCCTGCCTACCACCATCTCCCCTTCCCAGATGCTGACTTTGTTTACTCACCACTTGTGGCAAATATTGACACTGAAACCAACTCTGCTTCTGCGGTTGCTAGTTTTCTGGTCCCAGGAAACCTCAGTTCCCAAGTGACAAATGGATTTTAGGTCCATTAGCGATCCTATCACCAAAACACAAAATATAAATCTCTATTCTACTCCTGACCTTTTCCAGTACCTGGAAATCAAAGTTTCTTCTTCAGTCGTCAGCCTTACTCCATCTAGAATCTTCTCTCTCTAAAGGCAGCTGAGTGGAAGTGGAAGCAAACGTGTGACCCCAGAAGATTGTGGTTGCCCTGAAGACAGGGACTTTTACTGGATTGTCTATCTCCAGAGCCTGGCCTGGAACCTATACCTACAGGCAGCCCAATAAATGATGGGAGGAAGAAGAGAGGATGACGAAAATGATGACATAAGAACAACAACTATTACCACTACCCCCCACCCCACATTAATAGAGCGCATGTTATGTGCCAGGTCCTGTGCTAAATTCTTCACTGGTATGACCTAGGTTAATTCTCACAAGAATTATTATGCCCACTTATAGATGAGGAAACTGAGGTTTAGGAGGTTAAATAATTTGTCTAGGATCACACAGCAGACTTCAAAGTTCTTGCTCCTCACTCCTATGAAAAAAGGAGAAAATGAGAGGAAGAGGGAGAAAAAAGAAAGGAAGGAAGGGGGGAGGGAGGGAGGGGAAGAGAGAGAGGGAGGGAGGGAGGGAGGGAGAAAGGAAGGGAGGAAAGAAGGAAAAACAGGCTGACCCAAAGCAAACCAGGCAAGATGATGATAATGAAATTTAGTAAAAAAAAAAAAAATGATAAAGACTTAATTATCATTCCTCAGACTTATTCCCTGAAAACCTCAAAGCACCCTCACATCTGTTCCTTTTTCTGCCTATAGCCCGACAAGGTGGGTCAGAGTATCTGCCAGTCGGTCTATTCCTTTCATTCTCCCTGGGCCCCGTCCCTACCTTCACCCCCTCCCATACCATACACACACTTAAAAAATGTGTTTAGACTGATGGCAAAATTGACGTCTGAAAAAATCTTATGGTTAAAACGCGGACATCCACAGCCCAGACGTCGCAGGCCAGGCCAGGCCAGGCAGTTTGGCGGAGATGCCAGGAGCTGGAGGAGGGGCTGAGTTTCTGTACACTTTGCCTTCCTCCCAGTGACTGGGCTGGAAGTCCCAGCGATGAGAACATATGTTCTCTTGTTTCGCTCCAGCCAAAGGGAAAAGGTAGATGCCACGCACACCCACACCCCAGGAACAATGCGAGTATTAATAACTGTTTTAATTGTATGCGAGTCTCAGCATATTTCCCCATGGTGCCTCAAAAGACATTTATTTTGGTACCTCATTGCGGGGATGGTACTATCCACCCGGGGCCCAGCCAGGCTGGTGGTGACTAGCAGAGAACTCTTCATTCAGGGGAATGTTGGAAAAGTGTTTCCATTTCCCCGTGTGCATTAGGTGGGTGGTGAAGGCAGTGAGCTAAGTAGAGCACAGTCAAGGTCTGCCTGTGCGCCCCGGATGTGCGTGCGGTGTGTCAGCCCCCGGTACCCACGCCGGGGGAGGGGAGCCCGGGGGCTGGGGAGGGGTGGAGAATGCAGACAACCCCCTACAATGCATAACCTAGAAATAGTGTGCGTTTGCTTTTGATGGGCAATAAATGATTCCCCACCCCCAGCAGAATCATCTTTCTCATTTTCTTTTGCTTCGGCCGTTATTAAAATAAGTTTGCATTCTCAGAGAATACTCAGATGGCTACAGAAGCCAGGTTCGTGCTGGGTGGCAGGTAAATCTAACCTGAGAGTCTAAATTGGTCTTGGACAATCCTAATCCAAAGGCAATTCACTCTAAGTAGGAATATTGTTTTCCTTTGAAGATAAATTTAAAATTTTTAAGTTTTGTTAGAAACTAGACACTTCCACCCTCGAGAGACATGGAAGAGAAAGATTTTCTTTCCCTGCTAAAAATTCCTCTTCTTCTCACCCCCACCATCTATCATGATTAACATATGTTCTGTACAGTAGATACCCTCTGTGATAAACAAGGGACTTCTTCAAGGCTCTAAGTCATCATGGGAGCAGCCTGGAACTATCTCCAGTTAGGAGTGGAAAAATTGAGACTCAGCCAGGTAAGGGTCCGAATCACCTCAACCACATGTCTTGTCCATCCACTTGTCTCTAAGCAGAACCATAACTAAACGATCTCACACAGGTGAATGTCTTATTACTTCCACTCACCTCCTCCCAGAGTCTCAAAATGTTTTCTCTCTTTATTAGTGAAATGTGAAAATCTAAGTTCCCATGTGTTCAGTAGTGGGGGAGATGGGAAGCAGGCTAGGGAGGGAAGCATGACCTTACACCAGTGCTTAACTTCTCTGAGGCTCAACTTTCTCATCTGTACAATGGGGCAGAATATATACCATGCAAGGTGATGCGCATGGTACCCTGCCTGGCACAGAAGAGTTGTGCTTAGGAGTGGGACTCACCCTCAAACTCTGTTAGTAAGGTAGGCAGAGCGACCTCAGAATGTACGCTCCTTCCAATGTCTCACAGGTCCTGATATAGCTGGAAACATGAGGGTGTCTCGGCCCAGTGAGCATTATTTTGGGGAGACCACTATGAATGAAGGGCCCTCAATCAACCATTGACTTCCCCATCTCCTCATACTGATCCCAACTTCCCCCGGCTGGCTATGGACACCGAAATCACCCCTCTCCAGCAGGCTCACCTTTTCTCTTCCAACTTACTGCTTAGCAGTGAGCAGTCTCTGCTAGTGGAAGGTCTTGCCTAGGTTTTAATTTTATTGGTTGGATGGTTGGTTTCAAATCTGCCTCTATTTCATACTGGGAGAAACTGAAGCTTATAAGCAGATAGAGATCAGAGTTCGGATCACTCCTAACTCTCCCACGACTCAGTGCGGCCCTGTTCCCAGAGAGGAAAGCAATCAGAGCTCAGTGTTTAGATAGTCCAGCAGGACTAAGGGCTAGAAGGCAGAGGTATGAACGGGAAGACCCTCTGTACGACGAATCCTTTCATCACACGCGTTCTGGGCCAGACTGGCTTTTCCCAGTGAACTGCGAGCCAGGAGGGTGGCAGCCATCCACGAAGGCAGGCGCATCTGTTCAAACACTTCTGTGTCTAAGCAAACTCCCCCATCTGCACACACACGTGTAGCGTGTGCAGAGGCACGAGGCCTCGTGTCTAGCCCCACTTCAGCCACTAGTGTCTTGGGGAGTCCCTTAACTCAGTTTTCCCAAACTCGCTCAATTGTAAATATCACCCGGGGCCCTTATTTAAAAGTGTGGATTCATGGAGTCTTCACAGAACTACTGACCTAGAATCAAATCCCATAGAATCTCGACGGGTTCATGAACCACAGGCTGACAGCCCTGGCTCTAGGCCTTTGTTCTCTCCTCTGCAAAATGAAGAGGGAGATCAAAGACCTTCTGAAGCAACATCATGAGGCCAGTGTTCCAGCTCTGAAGACACATGCCTCTGTGACCAACTCACATGTGAAAATATATCGTTGCAAATGGGCCCAGACTCAAGTACGAATGGGTGCACCCATGCACGGGTGCAAACAGAATCTAGTTCTCTTCCTCCTCCAGCATGTAGTCTTGCTTGGCTTGGCTTCCAGTGGTGACTGGGGGTGTTTAGATTACCTATAAAGCCTGTACTTTGTGGGAGCCAATGTTCCAAGTCCCTGAAATGATTGACCCTCAGCTCAGCAGGTACGTGGTAATAGGCAAGTGGATGTTTGTGACGGAGAACACTCATTAGGGGCAGTCACTTCACTGCCCAGAATCAGCTGAAATTTCAGGTGATTAAATAAATACCACCTTTTTAAAGCTAGAACCATTTTCCTGGCTCCTAGAGGAAAGAAGAGAGGAATGATGTGGATGATCAAGAAGTGAATGATCTTGGAGGTACTCTTGGCTATCTCTCCTCTGTGCTCCTCCAACCTCCTCCCAAAGGGACTGCCTCCCAAGCCAGTCTTCCAGTTGTCTTACCAAGCCAGCACAGTTAGCCCACTCCTAGGCATGCCAAAATGCAGGCAGAGGAAGATTTCTGAGTTGCCTGAAGGCAGGTAGACCAGATGCTTCTAAAACAGTATCGTGAAGCCATCTTTCCAGTCTTGGGGAATGGGCTTGAGTACCCTCTCCATCCCTGAGCGGTTCAAGCAGAGACTGGGCTCCCCGTGTAGACTCACCAAGAGGTGAAGACATAGACTGGATTAGGGAGATGGTGAATTTGAGAATTGTGAGCTGCACAGGACAAACCACATCTCCAATATATCCTGCCTCCCTTTGTGCCCTACACTTCCTGATCCCACGAATAGGAGAGTGTGACACCCAGTTTTCCACACTAATTGTGCAGAATCAAGGAGACTCACAGTTGGAAGGGACTTCCAACCCGTCCAATTCAATCCCAACACCTAAAGCTACAGCTCTGTCACGTTATCCCCTCCAAAGCAGGGGAGTGTCTCCCTTCTGATGGACAACGTATAGTGACACGAAACCCACTACTTGCAAAGATGCCCCATCTCTTTGGACAGCCCTGCTGTAAAGTGGGCTTGATGTCAAATCTCAGACTATCTTAGTTACCCAAAGTTCTCCTCCTCCTCCCAGACCAAGTAAATTCCGTCTGATATGGGGGAGATTTCTTACCTCTCTCAGCCTCAATTTCCTTTTTCATAAAGTGGGGATAATAGTAATACCTAATTCAGAGGACTGCTGTGTGAGTCACATGAAATAGTAAATATTCAGGGCTTGGCACGTAGTAACCCCTCAGGAAATGTTAGTGGCTGATAGTTTGCTTTTGTGGAATTGATATGTTCCTTTGCACAAAGGCATTCCTGATAGTTTCATCTTCAGAAGGGATACACACTGTCCAGAGAGTGGGTGTTCTCAGGCACTCTGAAGATGTGGGAGGGGGTGTGTGTCAGAGGTGGCACGTGGCACCGGATGGAACAATACCGTTCCATCAAGGCCCAAGGTTATGTGGGTCCTGCTGGAGGGTGGGAGGGCCTCCCAAGGAGCAAGCCCCTCTATCCATCACAAGGCTTTCTCTTCAATCTCACTCCAGGGACCCAGACACCTAACAGAGCATGAGTTGGGGGTGGGCAGGGGTGCAGGCTCCCATAATGCACCACCCAGTAAATCATCCTGATTTTGTCCAAGGCCAGAGTCCTATCCCAGGATCAGCCTGTCGGAGTTGGAGAACCTCCTTCAAGTGTCCTCACTAGCTCTTTGACTTGGGCAGGAAATCTAAACTCTCTGAGCTTCAGTTTCCTCATCTGTGAGATGAGGACATTGATAATACCCAGCTCATGGACTTTTCATTCTGGAATAAACTGAAATGAGATACCTGACTGATGCCAAACTTGATACCTTACTAAAGGACTTCAGATACAGCCTGAATCTGAAGATACAATCTGTGGTCCAGTCAGCTATTAGCCATCGTGGAACAGGTGGTAGCTGTCTTAATCTGCTTGGGCTGCCATAACAAAATACCACAGGCTGGGTAGCCTAAATCTCAGAAATTTGTTTTCTCACAGTTCTGGAGACTGGAAGTCCAAGACCTAGATGCCAGCAGGCTCAGTGTCTGGCGAGGGTGGTCTCCTTGGGTTGCAGTTGGCTGTCTTCTTGCTGTGTCCTCACATGGCAGAGAAAGGAGAGAGCGAGCCTTCCGGTGCCTCTTCTTTTTTTTCTTTTTTTTTTTTTTTTTTACAGTCCATAGACTTTATTTCTGTAATAGGTCATGAGGCCAGTAGTGATATTTATGACTTCCCTTTCTTTTTTTTATTTTATTTTATTTTATTTTATTTTTTGCTTTATAACAAATTTAATCAGTTATACATATACATATGTTTCCATATCCCCTCCCTTTTGCGTCTCCCTCCCACCCTCCCTATCCCACCCCTCCAGGTGGTCACAAAGCACCGAGCTGATCTCCCTGTGCTATGCGGCTGCTTCCCACTAGCTATCTACCTTACGTTTGGTAGTGTATATATGTCCATGCCGCTCTTTCACTTTGTCACAGCCGGTGCCTCTTCTTATAAGGGCACTAATCCTACTGAATGATGGCCCCACCCTTATGACATCATTTAACCTTAATTACTTCCTTAAAGGTTCCATCTCCAAATACAGTCACATGGGGGCAGCGGGGGCCTCAACATATGAAATTGGTGGGGAGGGGAACAAACATTCAGACCATAAAATTAGCCAAAAGGGTTTTTTTTTTTCCTTCGGTACGCGGGCCTCTCACTGTCGTGGCCTCTCCCATTGCCGGAGCACAGGCTCTGGACGTGCAGGCTCAGCGGCCATGGCTCATGGGCCCAGCCGCTCTGCGGCATGTGGGATCCTCCCGGACCGGGACACGAATCCATATCCCCTGCGTCGGCAAGTGGACTCCCAACCACTGCGCCACCAGGGAAACCCCAAAAGGGGTTTTTAAGTGGCTATTTATTTCAACAAATTTCGTGGAGAGAGAGATGGTTGCATGACCACAGCCCACCCCTCCCTACCCCTAGCCTCTTCTTTCTCAGTTCACTGGCTCTGGGGTATGTCTTTGTAAAAAAGAAGCCAGTATTCAGCATCTTTAGGGCAACAGGCAAGTCTCCTGACCCCTCAGCCTCAGCAGCAGTTATGAGAAAGTTGAGACCCCCCCCCAAGGATCTGGCCCAGGTCCCTGAGGAGTCAGTCCCTGAAGGTGACAATGACAATGGGACAGACCCAGACCAAAGGAGCAAGAAGCAGGGAGCTGGCTCAGTGTCTCTGCTCCTTGGCTGGGCCTCCTTGGTAACACATACAAAGAATAAGTCACTGGACCTCACCCAGCCTCAGTTCAAGGCTGCCCTTGGTACAAGGATGGCTGTCCCCTCTGCAAGGGACAGGTCTAGGAAGGCCTCATCCTGCTGACGGATTACTGTTCTGATGGCCTGGGATTTGCATTTACTTTGCTTTCTCTAACACTGCCTTGTTTATTGCATGGATAGCTCATCTCCCCGATTCATCTTGAGATCATAGTTAAATGTTCCTTCTCTGCTCACTGAGATATCCCTGCTAATCATAAAAACGTATGTTGCAATTTCAGATTAATTAAAGCTGTAAACTAGGCAAGGTAGGGACTGTAAGTCATATTCCCCACTTCTCTGTACCCTCTCAAAATCATATCATTTTATAATACTCTCCCTAAAAATAATTTCATGCCCCCAAACCTGCCTGTAGCCAGCAGGCAGCCCTCTTGGACTGGGCTGTCCTCCAGTCATGCCTTCTTGGCTGTGGGCAGTGGGATCTGACACACTTCCTGGGCAAGGAGCCCCCTCCCCCAACTTTAGCAACCCAAAAATGCATCCAGCACAATCCTTAGGGACTAGAACCAGTGAAGCAGACTCCTGGTTTCAAGCCCAGCTCTGCCATTTCCAAGCTGTGAGACTTAGCCTCTCTGTGACTCAGTTTCCCCACCTGTGAAATAGGGATAATTATGAAATGCATTTTGTAAAGCACTTAGAGAAAAGTGCCTGCATATAAAGAGTTCAGTAATAGACACTGTTAGGCAGTGTCTATTGAGCCCATGTACTGGATAGGCCCCCGTGGACAATACCATAGATACAGTAGCATCCCTGGCCTCTAAGAGTTGACAATCTAATTGGGGAAGTGGAACATACTTGAAAGAAAGAGCATACCAAGCCCTGACCCACATGGTATCTGTCATCAGCTCAAGGTCACGTAGCTATACCCAGAGAGGGCTGCTCTCCGTCTACACCTGCCCCGGCTCCCAAGATCCACAGATTCTTAGAGAAGCGTATCCAGTGGCTCAAGCTTTGCTGCCCCTGCCTTCTCTAGAGAAAACTAGGAAAACTGAGTGCACCCCTGAGGGAGCGCAGAGGAGACTTCCAAGACGACATTCTTGAACAGGCTTTTTCCTGTGTATCAAAGTTGTGGTTATGATTTCTGCCTTGCAGGGCAGGCTGAGCTCAGCCAGAGGCAAAGAAAAATGAGGCTGGGAGAAGGTATGCCTGCTCTGCTTTGTGCCACCCTCCTTTCTTTTGAGAAATTAAGATGTGAATCCTACGACCCTCAAAAAAGTGCTATGAGTACCCATTGCTGCTCCCATTCTACAGAAGAGAAGAACTGAGGGTAGAATAGCTTGCTGAAGTCCCTGAATGGAACCAGTGTAGGGCTTGATAAAGTAACTCAGGATCTCATAGAGCAACCTGGCCTTGGGTGAAGGTCCAAGGCAGTTCCCATCCTCACCACCCCTTTCTCCCTACACCAGCTGCTCCTAAAACTGGGTTTAGGAGTCCCCCCCCGCTTCGGTCCACCAGGAACAGGTCTCCAATCCCTGGCACAGATAACTCCAGGGGCAATACCCGTGGCATCTGGAGGCCTCTTAGTTGAAACATCTGGAATTCCAGGCTCAAGAAAGAAGATTCGGTTCTGTAGCTCCGTTTTTGTTGTTGTTGTTTTTCTTAATTTCATCACCATCACCTTAACAGTTGCATCTCCAGATTGTTTAATTCCACAGTGAAGCCACTCCTGCTTCCTACTGGCCTATCATCAGCTAGGATTAAGATTTATTTCAAATAAGAGGGGTTCCCCCTCATTCCCCCCTCTTTCATTCGCAAACTAATTTGCATTACAAAAAATTAAACAAAAGCAGCTTTTTGAATCTCCACTCATTACTCCCATTACATTTGTTAACATCATTATCCTCAACTTAAGATGGCAACTATCATCAAATGTTGTAGCGTTTTTGTGGACCTCTTGTTATATTAGTTTAGAAAATTGCTTTAATGCATATGCTTTTAGAGGTTTAAAATCTACCATGGCATTATGAGCTACATAATGCTGTATATTTTTTAATCTAATAGTGCATTTATTTTATCTCATGTTTAAAAAGCATGTTGCACTGAAGTAAAATGTATACCTATGGTAAGGGAGAATACAAATGCAACTGGGAAAACGCAGAACTAGGCTCCTGACTGGCAGGCCCTCTCCCACTCCCTTCTTCCCCTGAGAAGAAATCACTTCTCCTGAAACCTAAGTCCTGAGGCCCTAATGGGTATCATGTGTGTGATGGTGGGGGTACTCAGTGACCTCATAATGGGGAAGGAAACTGTTCCATTTGGGGCTGTAAGCAAAAGCAAGCTTCTGCTAGTCATTAACACAGAAAAGCACAGTTTCAAGGGGCAATTACCAAATTTTTATATTCATAGAAATCCAGTTTCCCTGGAGAGAAAGGCTCAGGCTGGAACGTTTATGAAGTGCTGGTTTCTTATGGAAATAAGAATTTTTGGTAATTACACAGGAGCTGCTCTTTATCTGCTTCTGCATTTTAATGATGGAGAATGGTATTTTTTTTTAGTTTCTTTTTATTATTATTATTATTATGAAAGCACACGCAGACCCACAGCATCCTTGCTGGTAGCCCAGGGATCCATTCATCCTAATAGCCAAGAAAGAGCTTCTGCGACCCTGCTCAGTCACACTCAGTCACTCTGCTCACCAAACCAGAGAGAGCAGAGGTGGAGAAGAGACACCGTCATCACAGCTCCATGCTCTGTCTGCACCTCCCAACTCCTCCTCCGGTTCCTCCCGTCTTCTCCTTACCCCCCAACCTGCCCCTCCCCGTGCCCAGCCCCCATCATGGTGCTGTGTGGAGCATGTTCATTTCTCAGGGAGTCACTTGTAGGGCAAAGAGGTTAAAGTATGAGAAATTCTGTTGCTTACACCCTTTTCTGCTGCAAACCCCAACCTGGAACTCAGAAACACAAATGATTAAGCATCACCAGAGTGGGGCACACAACAAGGCTCCCTGCCTCAGCCTCCCCATGGCTCCTTTCCCTTCCGCTCCCAATGCCCTGTTGAGAGCTTCCGATCCCGTCCCTAATCAGTCCCCTGGGACCCATGTCGGCCTCCTCCTTCCTCCTGCCCGGTACCCCATTTCTGAGACCTCACTCCAGGGAATGACCACTCCCTTCCAGGGAGGCCTGAAAAATGACACCAACCACCCTCCCAGAGCTACTTGACCTGATTTTTAATGGTTATAAAAGAGGTCAGAGCTTGATTAAGCTTAATAGATCCGTTAATTACACCAAACAAAACAAACATAAAGAACATAAAAATTTACGGCCTCCGTCACCAGTTCAAGTGTATCCCCTTGTCGGGCCTTGACAGATCCTGTGGAACTCATCCATCTCGACACTTTGTAGAATCAGTGGCCACAGGCCGTGTGGAGATAGTGGAGGTGGAATTACCCCAGCACCCCAGACTCTGCTGCTGAGGGCAGCCCCTGGAACTGCATCCCCGGGCTGCTCATCTTTGCACCTGTCCCTCCCACAGTCTAGGGGCAGCACGCGTTCAGGTCAGCACAACGGCCACAGCAGCCTGGTTAGCAGCTCAGCCTCTTGGGCCTGACTGCCTGGTCCAGACCCTGACTTTACCACTTAGTAACTGCATGGTGCTGGGCAAGTTAGCCCATCTGTCTGGGTCTGTGAAATGGAGATAGTGATAGCACCTACCCCCTGGGGTTCTTGTTGGGATTAGATGACTTAATGCACTAAGGGGTTTGGACTACTCTCTGGTGCATTGTACATGCAATGTCACCTGTGTTTATTTTGGCCTTATTGTTACTGAAGTTTGGATAAAGACTACAGACCATCTATAGATCCAGTATATCTTGGGGAACTTCATCTTTCTCCCTTTTCGGAAAGACAGGGAAATCTGCCCCAAAGTCACCCATCACCAAGTATTTATTAAAGTCTACTAAGTGCCTAACCCTTGGTTAGGGGCCGAGAGAGCATCTCAGCCTCGGCAGGTGGTACATGCCCAGAAATGATTTAAAACATCAGCAAGAGCCCGGAAGGCTGTCTAATGGAACACTTCCGATCTTGTCATTTTCCCCAGGAGGAAAAGAAGAGCCAGAGAGGTTCAAAGGGACTTGCCTGAGGCCAGGGAGCTACATAATGACACCACTGGACTAGAACCCTGGGCCCCTGACCAGCCCAAGTGTCCTTCTATTATACCATGCTTACATGCAACTGTGCCCACCCTCCCACCGCATGGATTATCACAAACTAAGAAACCGCATGAAGGGTGGTTGGTAAAGAGAAAGTCGTGTAGGAAACTATGAATTGAAATTGGAAACCATAACTCCCTGGCTCGGCCCCACTTTCTTCAAGATCCTGATGCTCTCTGGTTTCAGAAGCAGCAGTGCTACCTCCTCCAGGCCTTTGCGTGGGCTGTTCTCTCCACCTGGAGTGCCCTCCTTCCCTTCTTGGCCCCCTAACCACCTCTCCTCCTGTCTCAAGACTCAGCCCAGGTTTCACCACTTCTTCAACTTTCCTACCCCTCCTGAGATCTACCGACAACAATGGCATCCTCACCACTTCTCGGCTCCCCTGTGCCCCTGCCATGGAGCATTCTCTGTATAGCAGTTAATGTACTTCATTGTGACTTTCTGGCGGCCTTGTTCAGTCTCTTATTCACCCAAAAAATATATTGAGCACCTACTACGTACCAGGCACTGTCCCAGGCATGGCAGATGTAGTGGTGAGCTAGACAGCCATAGTCCTTGACCTTAGGGAACTTACAATCTAGTAATGCTAATTTTGTCTTGTGCATCTTTGAATCTCTGTGCCCAGCACAGGGCCTCACAAAGAGTCCCTACATGAAGTGTGATGAGGAAGGGATGCCTGCAGGAGGGGCAGAGGCTGTCTGTGGGGGGGCTGGCTGGGGAAGACGGCAGGTAGGTAGATTATTGGGATCTCTTTACAGAGCAGGGGCAGGAGTTATGGTTCTGCCTGGAGCCCACCCACTGGGCTTGCGACAAGCCTAGGGAGTACAGAGATATCCACTTGGTGTGGTTTAACCATCTATAACCTTCCCCATCTATTATTCCATCCTCAGATATCAATTCCTGGTAGGTCACTCAGCCTACAAGACCCTGAAAATAGATTTAAATTATTGCTTTATTTCCCATCCAACTCAGGGTGTTGATTTATGCTGCCCAAACAATCAAGGCTTTATCTCAGTCACCCAGCAGCTTTAGCAGCAATTTATCATGGTTTACTTCTCCCTTTACCACTCGACACTGGGGCCCGTTGGCTGTGTCCTTCTTTTCTCAGAAAGATGCAGCAAGTGGGCATAAGCGATCACAGTAGCAAAGGCCAGGGCCGCTTCCTGACAGCCTAGAGTGGGGGGACAAGAAGTTGCTTAACCTGGAGGCCCTTTTATCTTGTGTCAAGTGGAAAGAACCCAGGCCTGGAGGGCAGGGGTCCTATCCCAGCTATGCTGTGAACTAACTGAGCAACCTTGAGCAAATCACCTCCCCTCTCTGGGCCTCCATTGCCCCATCTTTGACTCCCTCTGACCACTGAGGTCTTAGGAAAGGGCAGAGCCAGCTTGTAGAGCTATCACTCCACAAGGACTCTAGCTTTTTCTTTTTAAAAGCCTAACCCGGCCAACTCTACCCTAGCTTCCCTACTCCACATTAGGGCGTGAGCTCTGCAAAACCAGCCCATCTGTGGGAACAGGTGAGCGCACCAAGCAAGAGTGGGGAGGGAAGCCCAGGGGAGCCAGAAGTCAGGAGTGCCAACCAACTTTGAGACAAGACGGTCCAACCATATCAGGAGTCCAGGTTCTGCCTGCTCACTGTTTTGTGCAACCCGGGAGCTAAGGATGGTTTTTACATGGCTGAAATGGTTTTAAAAAAAGTCAAAAGAAGAATAACGTTCCACCACACATAAATATTACATTATTAAATTTTGGTGTCCATAAATAAAGTCTCTGGGGCACACAGCCACACACGCTGGTCCACAGATTGTCTTCGGCTGCTTTTGCTCCACATGGCAGAGATGAAGAGTTGCAACAGAGACCATATGACCCGCAAAGCCTGAAATATTTACTCTCTGGTCCTTTACAGAAAAAGTCTGCCAACCCTTGGCTAGATGATTGGAGAGGCCAGAGTGCCCATCCTAGATGTGCCTGAGTCTGGGTTTGTGGCACTAGTTTACTCTTTAGTTTGGGAAGGAGACTCACTCCTAGCAGGAGGAAAGGATCTCCTGAGGTTTGTATCAGTGAAAGAAACCCCGCTGGGAGAAGCCAAAGATGAGAGACAGCCCTGAGCCTCCACCACTGGGATGGTTGGGCGGGCTGGCCCCTACCACATGGTAGAGCAAAAACAGCCAAGGACACTGCTTGTCAATCCTGCCCTCGCCCTGCGTACTCCTGCCTCTGAGCCTTTGCCCAAACACACCCTCTACCTGAGCTGTCCTCTTTCCCCACCCCAAAGGTCACCTCCTCCAGGAAGGCTTGTCTCTCTGCATCCCAAAGGGCTCCATCACCCACCCCAGAGCCCCTTCAGCACTTCATCAGAACTTCCCTGCTATCACTTATTTCCTCTACCAAAGAAGACAACAAACTCTGAAGACGACAAACTGGTTTCATCTCAGGTGGTTCCAACTGATTTCCTGTGTGACTTCCTGTGTGGGCTTCCTGTGTGATAAGCAGTGTGAAGCTGCTCAGAAATCAGCAAAAGAGATGGTCTTGATCAGCCAGCGATGGTCGTTCCCAGCACCGGAGGGTCAGAGCCCACTGTGGGTATCTTGCCTTGCCTGCTCTGCTGTGGGCTGGGCACTGGGAAACGGTGTCAACCCCCCTTGTGAACTGTGAGTTCCCGGCTAGCAGTGGCCACGTCCACCCTGGGCGCCCTGCTGTGCCTGGACCAGGGCTGGTCTCACAGCATCCCCTACCCCACCGGGAGCTGCCAGTGACAATACCCTGACACCAGCCCTTTCAAAGACCTCCTGGTAACTAGCACTGAGACACACCCATTTGGCCTGTTCTCGGAGAACTGCCCCGTGAGGCACTGCTGGCCAGGAAACAAACCCGCATCGCCCATCAGGTCACAGGAGGAAAGGAGAGGCCAGGACAGAAGTGCAGGTTCCAACTTGGGGGAGGAATTCTCGGCATTTACATAGCAAACAACACCCAGGTGAGGCAGTATGTCAACAGGCCTGGCTCAGCAGCTCCCCTGTCTTAGCATATTTTAAATGTTTGCCACATGCCAGACGTTAATATTTTAACGGCCGCACATCGCTGGCAGGCGGACCAGTGTCCCGAACACAGTGTAAAAATTAAGTGATAATAGCCTGGCTGTACGTGAGGTCAGTGGGGCATCCCCTGAGCCCCGCCGGCCCTCCCCGTGTGTGTTGAATTGCTGCGAATGGGCAGGGTTCTCCTGGCCTGTATGACCTCGAGGCAGCTCCCAGGACCCTTCACAAGCCCCTATACTGGGAGGATGAAGTGTGTGGAGGGGACCACAAACTCAGTTCTAAGCCCAGCAGCAGTGGCCTCTGTCCGATTATGCAGATAGCTTTGGATATCTGAAATCCAGCAAGGGCTTTCTTGGGGGCAGGTGCAGAAGGGAATGAAAGTTCCCTCACTGATAGAATTCATCAATGAGATTAATTGATTAATCCATTGGCTACCAATTACTGATATTCCTTAAAACAGAAAACACGTGACTCAGGGGGAAGGTGGATGGCTACACTAAATATCGCGCCCAGTTTTCCTTTCTAAAAATGCACACAAGCCAGATGAACAATCAAAAAATCCCCTCTACCATATAAGACCTTTGGAAAAAACCCTCTCTGGCTAGAAAGTCTTAGAAGCTACCTGTTACTGCAAGCTTGGCCTCCAAACTCCTCTGTGAAGCAGCATGGGGATTACAATGACAATTACCTGTTAATAACAACAGCTAGCATTGATGAGCACTTACTAAGTTCTAGGCCAGGGGTTGGCTAACTTTTTCTGTAAAAGGGGCAGATAAGAAATACTTCCAGCTTTGTGAGCCAGACTCAGTTGTACTGTTGTAGCCCCAAAGCAGCAGAGACAATCCTTATAGGAAAGAGTGTGGCTGTGTTCGTTTTTTTTTTTTTTTTTTTAACAAAAACAGGTGATGGGCCTGATTAGGTCCATGGGCTATAGTTTGCTGATTCCTCTTCTGGGGGGGTGCCGTGTGCTAAGTGTTTTAGGGACATAATCTCACTTAATTTTCATAATAACCCTAGGAGATGGGTACTGTTTTTATACTCATTTTTGGAAATAAATTCAGGATCAGAGTTAGATTTCTTGCCCAAGATCATAAATTTAATATGCAGTGTGGCTGGAATGCAAACTACTTAATTATATTGTTCTACTTAAAGGTCTTGTAAAAATAATAATACTCCTAGATGACATCTGTAGAGTGTTTCCTAGGAATCAGGTACATTCTGATGTTTTTATTTAATCCTTATAACTCTATTATTATTCCTATTTTACAGATGCCAAAACTAAGTCCAGAGAGGTGAAATGACTCGCCCAAGGGCACATACTTTTTCAGTGACAGAGATCTGAACCCAGGTGGTACAACTTCACAGCCTTGTGTCTTAACTGTTTAACTCTCCAGGCATTCTTTGAGGCAGGTCAGTGGGTAGAAAGGTCCAGGGGTTTAGGCCTCTGCTATACCATTCCTTTATCACCGAAAACAACTTAAAATCCAACCCCGCCTCCCACTGTGCCCACCTATCCACGCAATAGATCATGAGAAAAAAAAAAGCCTACTGTGCTCTGTGGCTTTCTGGCCCTGAACACATGTGGGGTTTCCAAGGCAGAAAGGACTTGAAATCTGGATATGAAAGTCCCAGCAGTCTGCCCCACCTCCCCTTCCAGGGTGTATCAAGTCTCAGTCAATAGGTCCCTTCTGGTCCAGGCACGGGAGCCCTGGGTGAACCCTGGAGGGACAGAGGGCGGGCCCACCTGGCCCGCCGGTGCAGAGTTAGCAGGGAATAGGAGTCCCAGACTAGGAGTAGCCAGTGAGCGCCCGCCGCCCGCACACGCTGCTCAGAGTGACACTCAGGCATCCAGGTACAGAGCAGATAGCTAGTTTCCTTTTTACTTATTGGTGCAAGGCCAGTCAGAGAGCCTGACAGGGGCCCAAACAAGCTGTCAGGAACTTCTAATTAGGGCTGAACGGCATCAAGAGTGCGCACGCCCTCCAGCCTCACAATTAGCAGGACAAAGTGTCAGATAGGCTGAAAGACAAATGCCTGCAGTGGGGCTGGAAGGGGATGGGGGCGGGGAGCCAGGGGCTGAATCACTAGGTGGGCCGATCTCCCCTCTCCAGGGCTCCAGGAAAGCACACTTGAATAAAAAGGGAAACAATGGAGCATATCCCTTGCACCTTCGAACTCCACTCTGACTCCTTCTCACGTCCCAGATAATTCATTGAGTCCCAGGGAGGCAGCGAGTGGTGTTGCGGTCATGCACTTGAATCAGCCAGACCTAGATGCAAACCCGGGCTCTCCTATCATCCAAATTCTAGTTTCCTCACTGACCTCGAGTGGGAGGTGTGAGGATTAAAGGAGAGAATGCTTTCCATGGGCTTAACATAGCCCCGTAGTAAGCGCTTAAGAAAGAAATGGCCGCTATTATGGTTACTGTTCCACACATTCACATTCACTAGCACCTAGTATGTACGTTCGGCTTTTAATACATTGAATTTTCATCCTCAACAATGGTCTGACATAGGCCTTATAATCCCCATTTTACAGATGAGGAAACTGAGGCTCGGAGGTGAAAGGACTTGCTCAGAATCATACACCTGACAGGTGGTAGATTCTGGATTCACATGCTGAAGTTAACCATTGTAACCACAATAATTGCCAACACTTTTTGCACACCAAGCACTGTGCTAAGCAAGGTAGGTGCTACTTCCCCAGACAATGCTCCAGCCACTGGCCCAGGGCTGACCAGCCCAAAGGGCTAGAAAGTGCTTCTTTGCCCTGGGCTGAAATGTCCCTCTCTTACTGTCACAGCCCATGGGTCCTGGTACTCCCCTTTGGAGATGTGCAGCCAGTCCACCCCTGATGATGTGCCAACCCTCTGGGTGTCCAAGGACAATAATCACCCCTCCCCCAACTTATCTCCAGTTACTTCAACCGTCCCTCAATGGCTGACATATTATTATACTCAGAGGTATCTGGACTCTGCTCTCCTGACCCCCTGCCTTTCTGCCACGGCCTGCTTCATTTTGTCAATGTCCTTTTAAACACATGAGCCTGTCTTTTTTATACACATTTTGTCAATGTCCTTTTAAACACATGGTCAGTCCAGCTACGGACTGACCGGACTGTCACTGCCCAGAGCTCTCTTGGGAGCCTTGTCACCCTGTTGATTTAGGCTGGGATGCAGCCAATCAAACCTCTATGAGTTTTTCAGACATGCTGGTGACAAACCTCTCACCTCATCCTGTCTCAATACTTTTATTCTAGAAACAGTACTTCCCATGTTTTCCTATTAGATTGCATCTCATGTTCTGCCCAAAATTCTAGTCCAGTGAAATTGCTTTGTATCATGTTTCTTTCACAGCAAGGAGTTAAGAACATACACTCTGGGGTCAGATGGCCTGGGAGTAAATCCTGGTTCTACAGCTTAATCTCTTTGTCCTCAGTTTACATATCTGTAAAATGGGAATAATGATATTACCTACCTCATTGGGATGCTGAAAAAATTAAATGTTAACACATGCAATGTGTTAGAACAAAGCCTGGAACATGGTAAGTGCTATACAGTATGAGCTATTATTTTTTATTACTATTATACAAGGTATTTATTACCCCCTTGTAGCTTTAGGTCATTCACAAATCTTATTTAGTATGTCCTCCACATCTTCACCCAAGTCACTGAGAATGCATCTTAGAAAGAACAGGGGGGTCCCCATGTCCTGAGAACTTTTCCTCCAGATTGATGGCAATCGTTAGGGATTCATCCCCCTTGGTCTTTGTTCTGTTACAAATGCTCCTCATTGGATACCATCCAGCTTGTCCACAGGGATGCCATGAAAAGTTATGACGAGTGCCACACCAAACTCCTCTTCCTAGGTCCAGAATATTCTTTTGACCTACCCGTACTTCACAAAACAAAAAGAGGTGTGTGTGTCTGGCACAGCCAGTCCTCAGTCAGCCCACCCAGCACTTCACTTTGAGTCCACAGTCATCCACACCCCGTCTGTGTTAGAAGCTTGCCCGGGGCTGGTGCTGAGCCCCTCCGTGGACCATCTGCCGCCCTCTCTTGCCTTCTCCCTTGAAAAGCAAGGCAACATTTGCCATTTTCCCCTTACGGCCCTCTCTCCAGTTCTGCCCAGGTCCCCAGGGAGGCCTGCGGTGATTCAGCAAGCTCACCCGAGCATCTCCCCTCAGCGCCCACCAGGTGACCGACCTCCTCAGGGCTCCGTGCCACCCTGGGCTCCCACAGACCAGGTCCTTCTTTCCCAGCCCAGCCATCCTTCTCTCAGACAGGGCTCTGCCGCCTGCCCTCTAACTCCCATGAATGTCATACCATCTGCACCCATCGGCACATCTGTACCTCGTTCTTGCTACGAAAGCCACTTTTTAAAGTTCCTTCTTAAGGTCTTAATGTCATTTTTTCCCTCCCGTCTCACTTCATCTGCCGTTTAGCCCTCCTTACCCTTGCCAGATGGAGAGCAATAGGTGGACCCCAAAGGCGCCTTCCCGTCTGTTGAGGCTGTGAATCCCTCAGAGGCTGGATATACGGTGCTGGGGCCATGGGTCAGGTTACCTGAACTCAGGCATCACCGCCGAGGGTGGGGGGCCGGAGGGACGCAGCCTGGAGCTGTCACACGGGCCTCATCTGCCTGCACACTGGGGATGTGCCGCAGCTCCCCGCTCCGCAGGCCCTCCTGCTACTCTTTATTCATTAAAATGCTCAGATGCCGACTAACTTTATTTGCTCAGTATTTATTTCGCCGGCCTTGAAGCCAGAACAACAGGCAGCTTGATTGAAAGGTTGTCTGGTTTCATTGTCACTCCTGTAAGTAATTCCACAGCCTCGGTGGAAATGGTATTTTATAACTCGCCAGAGCAGATATCCCTTAGTGAATTGGAATAGGTATTCCTGCGTCACTTCAGCTGTCTTCTCCCTAACGCCCAGGCCTCTAGAACCACTGCCCGCCTCCCCAGCCCTAAGGCACTGGGCTCCCCCAGGGGAGCTTGTCTCCCTGGAATGTGGCAGCCACACAGGCAGAGGGGACGTGGCCTAGAAATGCAGCGGGAGGGCTCCAGGTTAGGCCTGGGCTCATTACAAGGGGTGAGACTCGGAATGGAAACGTGGTGGGTGAGAGGGCGTGGAGAGGCTGAGGGGCGGTGTGACTTCTCCTTCTCTGGACATCCCGAAAGGTCAGGCTGGCAGAGCTGGCCCAGTCCTGCCTGGAAAATTGGCAAGCTAAGATGCGTTCTGGAGAGCATTAAACATAGGAGGAATCAGATTCCACCAGTACTTCCCCTGCGCTCCCACCAGCTTTGACTACCCCCCACTAGGGAGTCCAAGAGGCAGAACGCTTCCCCAGGTACAGCTGGGCAGGGGTCTCCATGGGAGGAGGCGGGCTGCGGCCTCCCACTGCTGTATTCCCTTTGTCTGTCCCCTTGGAAAACAGAGGCTTATCGGGCAGAGCAGGCCTCTGTGCCTCGGGGACCCCAACAAGCTCAGAGTGTTTCCAGGACAGCCCCTTGCCCCGTCTCTGAGCCCACAGCACCTCCTTCTGTGGGGTGGAGCGGGGGGCTTTGGAAGGTGGGTGCAGAGCAGAGGAAGCTCCATCTTCTGCCCCCCGAGAGCCGATGGCGCCTCTGATCGTGGCTCGGCAATCACCCTCCCTTTACTACTGTGACTAAATCAAGTCGGGTGATTTATTTCCCACTTATCTTTCCTGTTTCCGCTCCCTGTCCGATCCGCACTGTTGAACACACCAGAATGAAAACAGATCATGCGTTCCGATCAGCTGCTGCGGAGTCGAAAAGCGCACGCCTCCTGCTGCCTTGGGGCAGAGAGGTCTGCAGAAGCGGGGGAGACCCTCCTAGAGACTGGGCTGGGCCCAGACCCCAGCTTCAGCGGGCGGGAGGTGGAGTGTCAAGGCTCTGTGAGCCTCTGCAGAGGGAACAGGCCGCAGTTATGCTGAAAACAAAGCGAGCGGGTGGGTGGTAGCTGGGAGCCGGCAGCAGACAGTAGGCCTGCCCCCAAGGCTTCCTGCCATCCAGGCCTCACTCACTGCTCCCCTCACCTGTCCCAGGGTGCCTTGTGCTCCCACAGATGCTCCGGCTGGGCCTGACCTGCCAGCCCCACACGTTTACTGCCCCGTCCCTGGGTCCACGTTGAGGGAACCGAAGAGAACTAGCCATGCCTGACATCCTCAGCCTGGGATCCTGCAGCCAGGCTGGACACCCTCCCCGGCTGCACCACCCCCAGAGGGCACTGCAGCCCACAAGCCATGCCCCCGCCCCTGTGAGGGTAGGACGGTATGGGGGTCCAGAGCATCGGCCCTGGGGCCAAAAGCCTGGGCAAACTGCTCGGCTTCCTTGAGTCTCAACTTCGCTATCTGTTAGAAGGGTAACAATACCCACTGCTGGCAGGATTAAATGAATCCACGTGCATCCGTGGGTGCTTTAGGAAGTGGTGTTTAAACCAATAAGCCAATTCTTCCGCGTGGGGGAAGGGAGAGGAGGGACATTACCTTGGGGGCAATTTGTTATTGTTAGGATAGCAAAAATCACTTGGGTGACTTATTTATATTTATTTCATATTATATTTTGTATTTATTTATGTCAGCGTAAGGCCCCTGAGATGCTCCTGACCCAAGAAAAGGGTATACCAGGATGCTTTCTCTGTGTATTAGAAAGGCTGCCCCTCCAGGTTATAGACTGTGGGAAGGTGGGCCATGTATAGAAGGAACTTGAGGCCCTTCTGGGAGGGAGGAGCCCAAGACTTCAACCCTTTCTCTGTAGGGTCTGAAGTTAAAGCTATCTGTTGTGTAAGCTAGGGCGGCACTGCAGAAGCTCTGATGGAAGGAGAACACCCTGAGAGCCACAACAGAGGACTCACAGTGAGGGAAGTGAGCAGCAGGGCTGGTGACCTGCTCAGCCACCAGTGTCAGAATGAGCTTTGGGAGTAACGATGAGACCTTGACCCTGGATCCAAGGTGTGGGGGCCTCTGGACTTGTAAGAGAGCTGGACCAGCAGCAGCAACCTGTATGAACAGGAGACCTTGGGCTAGCAGCCAAAGCAAAGCTTGGCGTATTGTACCCCAGTGGCATTCAGCCTGATGTCAGGCACACAGCATTCAATAAAATTGGCTCATTAATAACGAGGCTAGTTGGTATTCTTTGAATGTGTGCTATGTGCCAGATAGTTCCAGAGCTTTAACACTCATTGAATCATTTAATTCTAACAAAACTCTATTAAGTAGGTACTGTTCTTACCTCCAACTTTATAACGATACAGAGGCACAGAGAGGGTCAATAATTTACTCAAAGTCACACAGCTGGGATTCAAATCCAGCTTCACCATTATCATTGTTGACAATAAAAGTTCTCTGTCTTCCCCCATTCCAACCACCAAGACCATGTCAACCCTTTGAAACACTGTGGATTAAGAGGATCCACAGATTACAGACAAGCCTCAGGAAAACAGCAGGTCAGTGCCCAAGGGCTGACAATGATCCCAGCACCTTCCCTCTGCCCTTACCTCCCCCAGCACCCCAAGCAAAGCCCTCTCTCCAGAAAGGGTGGATTTACTTACTCTTTCTAGATTATATGTGACTGCAGAGTTTAGCACATTACTTCTGATGTATTTGCATTTTAACTTGGGACAAATTCTTAAGTCAAAGACATGAACCTCTAATGGTAGAATATCAGAGCCCAGTGAGGTGAGGGATTACAGCCAGGCAAACACTGGCAGGGATCAAGAGTCCCTTCATGCATGTCTAAACACAGCCCATGTCAGAAGCAGAGCCTGGTCTGCTCGGAGAAGTTCATCCTGGCTTGTGCTGCAACAATATGTGTAAAGAATGAAGAAGGGTGACAGCACAGGTGAAGGGGGTGGGGCTGGTGGTCCTACTGGGTCGGGGGGTAGAGGGCCACTAGGGAAGGCTTCTACCCAAGATGATATCTGAGCCAACGCTGAAAGATGGTGGGCTCAGGGGATCATGCCCATTGTCATCAGTAAACAGTCCATGGGCTAACATGGGAAAGATGAAGCCAAGGGAAGGAGGATTCTTGAGGATGATTTTGTAGGATGGTCTGGGAAGAGGGAGCAGTGATCTGTTGCCCCCAGGGAACCCTGACATCAGAATAGTTACTTAATACTAGCAAACTGAAGCCAGAAACACATAAGAAATGATTATATACCATGACCAAGTGGGATTTATCCCAGGAATGCAAGGCTGGTTGAACATTAGAAAATCAATTAATGTAATATACCACATCAATAAAATAAAGGAAAAAACCCACGTGATCATCTCAATAGACAGACAAAGTAGTTGACAAAATCAACACCCCTTCACGATAAAAACACTCAACAAACTAAAAATAGAAGGAAGTTTCCCCAATTGATGAAGAGCATCTACAAAATATCTAGACTTAACATCATATTTAATGGTGACAAAGCAGATGCTTTTCCCCTAAGATCAGGAACAAGACAAGGATGTCTATTCTCAGCACTTCTATCAACATTGTACTAGAGGGTCTAGCCAGGGCAGTTAGGCAAAACAAAGAGATAAAAGATAAAAGCCATCCATATTGGAAAGGAAGAAATAAAACTATCTTCTTTCTATTTGCAGATGACATAACCCTACATAGAAAAAAATCCTAAGAAAAATCCACTGAACGTTATCAGAACTAATAAATGAGTTCAGCAAGGTTGCAGGGTAAAAGATCAATACACAAAAATCAATTGTATTTCCATACACTAGCTATGAACAATCGCATCAAAAAGAATAAAATACATAGGAATAAATTTCACAAAAGATGTGCCAAACATATACTCTGAAAAGTACAAATGTTATTGAAAGAAATTGACTAAATCAAAAGACATCCACCTTCATAGACTGAAATACTTAATACTGTTAAGATGGCAATATTCCCCAAATTGTTCTACACATTCAACACAGTCCCTATCAGAATTCCAGCTGGCTTTTTTGTAGAAATTCACAAGTCGGTCTTAGAATTAATAAAGAATTGGGAGGGACCCAGATTAACCAAAACAATCTTGAAAAAGAACAAAGCTGGAGGATTCACATTTCCTGATTTCAAAATTTACTACAAAGCTACAGGAAACAAGATGGTGTAGTACTGGCATAAGAATAGAAATTTAGATGAATGAAAAAGGAACAAGGCTCCATAAATATTCTCTTACAATTAAGGTCAATTGATTTTTGACAAGGGAGCCAAGATCATTCAAAGCAGAGAAAGAATAGTCTTTTCAACAAATGGTGCTAGGACAACTGGATATCCACATGCAAAAGAACGGAGCTGGACCCCTACCTTATACCATATACAAAAAACCTGACTCAGATCAAAGATCTAAACTTAAGAGCTAAAAATATAAAACTCTTAGAAGAAAACATAGGGGTAAATCTTCATGACCCTTTGTCCATAGTTTAATTGGGTTATTTGTCTTTTTATTATTCAGTGATAAGAATTCTTTATATATTCTAGATATGAGTCACTTTTCAGTATACAATTTGCAAATATTTTCTCCCATTCTATTTGTTGTCTTTTCCCTTTTTGATACTGTCCTTTGAAGCACAAAACATTTTAACTTGATGAAACCTGATTTATCTATTTCTCCTTTTTTAAACCTGATTTATCTATTTCTCCTTGCTTGTGCTTTGGGTGTCATATCTAAGAAACCATTGCCTACTTTCTCCAAAGAAAATATACAGTTGACCAATAAGCACATGAAAAGATACTCAACATCATTTGCCATGAAGGAAACAGAAATCAAAACCACAGTGAGATATCACTTCACACCCGTTAGGGTGGGTGTTGTGCTAGACAGAATAATGACCCTCCAAAGATGTCCACCATTCTAATCCCTGGAACCTGTGAATATGTTACCTTACATGGCAAAAGAAATGTTTCAGATGCAAGTAACTCAAGGATCTTGAGATAGAAGAGGAGCTTGGATTATCCATGTGGGCCCAATGTCATCACAAGAATACTTTTAAGTTAAAGAGAGAGGCAAGAGGGCCAGAGTCAGCAAAGGAGATGTGATGACAAAAGCAGGGGTCAAAATGATGTCCTCGCTGGCTTTGAAGCCAGAGGGGACCACGAACCAAGAACTACCGACAGGCTCTAGAAGCTGGAAAGGTCAAGGAAACAGATTCCCCCCTAAAGCCTCCAGAAAGAACGCAGCCCTGCCAACACCTTGACTTTAGCCCCATGAGATCCATTTCAGACTTCTGACCTCCAAAACTGTAAGATAATAAATGTCTGTTGTTTAAGTCACTAAGTTTCTGGCAATTAGTTACAGCGGCAATAGGATACCAAGACAACTACAGTAAAAAAGTCAGACAATAACAAGAGTTGGCAAGGACATGGAGAAACTGGAACCTTCAAACACTGCTGGTGGGAGTGTAAAATGGTGCAGCTACTTTAAATGATTGTCTGGCAGTTTCTCAAGAGGTAAACAAAGAATTACTGTATGACCCAGCAATTCTACTCCTAGGTATCCATCAAGAGAAATGGAAATATGCGTCCATGTGAAAACTTGTGTATAAACGTTCACAGCAGCATTTTCATGATAGCCAAAAAGTGGAAACAAATCAAACGTCCATCAATGGATGAATGGGTAAAAGAAAATATGAATTCATACTACAACATAGGTGAACCTCAAAAATATGCTCAGTGAAAAAAGTCAGACACAAAAGGCCACATACTGTATGACTGCATTTGTGTAAAATGTCCAGAACAGGCAAATCTAAACAAGTACAGATTAGTACTTGCTGAGGTCAGGGTGTGGGTGGGAGGAGGAATGGGGAATAACTAATAATGGAGAAGGGGTTTCTTTTTAGGGTGATGAAAATGTTCTAAAATTGATTGTGGTGATGGTTGTCCAAAGCTGTGAATATACGAACACCATTTAATTGTACACTTTACAACTGTAAATTGTATGGTATGTGAATTATATCTAGTAAAACTCTTATTAAAAAAAAAAAAAAAAGACTGCCTACCCTGTCCTACCTTAGGGAAGTAGTTAATCATGGAAAGATCCCTGAGATCCACTTTAGCAAACCTAGTCCAGTAGAAAAATCTGTAGCCCTCTGGTTTACCAGAGTTGTGATTCCAGGGCAGGGTAGGTGTTGCCCTCCCACGGCCCAAGGTCCCCAACATGGACATTGGAAAACCATCCACAAAGACCCCTGTTTACCTGGTCAGCTAGTCTCCCACTGTTCCAGCCTCACAGCACACAGGGCATAACTCTGAACTACTGAGGTTGTCTACACACCCAGGCTGCCCCTTCTCCCTGTAAGCCTCCTTTACCCAACTCTTACACATCCTTCAAGACCCCACTCAGGTGAAGCTGCCCTAAGTGACCGCCCTGAACCTCAGAGTCTGGGCAACTTGCCCTCCCTCCTGCTTCCCCAGGCTCCCCAGCTCCTTGAAGATACCCTTCCCATCATTTAACATCACAATAAATACATTCCATGTCCCTGTCAACACAGCTCTCAAGCTCCTTGAAGGTAAAAGCCATCTCTTATTTGCCTTTGTAGCATTAGTATCTAGAGTGTCTGGCTCACAGTAGGTGCTCAGTAATGTGGATTAAACAGCCTGACAGGCCATTTTTCCAGCCTGAACCTGGGAAGACCCAGCTGGACACACAGCAGTGAGGAAGGTAAAGCATCAGGACTGGAGGGAGAAGAGGGGGGGACTCAGCACAGCCCACACAAGGCCTGGATGGGGTGTCATCCTCCTCTTCCTCTCAGCAGGTACCCTCTGTGCTCAGTGGCCTCCTTCTCCTCCAGCTGTCATCCAGCCCCAATGTCAGAGCCGCTACCCCTCCCCAGAATAGTTACATACAACCAGCTGACTCGAAGACTAAAGAGCTTTGGAAGGAAGAAAAGAAGAACATTGATTGAGCATCTCCTGTGTGCAGGTCCTGTGCTGGAAACTTTCACACAGATTATATACTTTATTCCTCAAAATAAGCAAGTATCATTATTTCTCATTGTTCCAGATACAGATACGTGCCCAGTTACCAGTAGGGGCAGGGGGCTGCAATATAGGGGTGGGGGAGTGGGAGATACAAACTACTGGGTGTGAGATAGGCTACAAGGACATACTGCACGACATGGGGAATAGAGCCAATATTTTGTAATAACTGTACATGGAGTGTCACCTTTAAAAATTGTATAAAAAATGTAAAAATAAATTTTAAAAATAATTTAAAAATTAAAAAGAAATCTTAAAACAGTCTGAACCAATTCCAATTTTAACATATATTAAAATTCTTTTAACTTTAGCCATTTTGACACCAACCCCATCATTCTTAACTAATTTAAAAAAAGAAAGGAAGGAAGGAAGAGGGAAAGAAAGAAAGAAAGAGAAGAAAGAAAGAAAGAAAGAAAGAAAGAAAGAAAGAAAGAAAGAAAGAAAGAAAGAAAGAAAAGAAAAGAAAAGGAAGGAAGGAAGGAAGGAAGAAGGCAGGAAAAGGGAGGAGGGAGGGGGGTGGGAGTGGGGGAGGGAGAAGTGTGCCCAGGATCCCATAGTGACAAGCAGGACTGGAATTCAAATCTAGGTCTTCCTGGTCCTAAGGACCCTGCTCCCCATTTCACACACAAAGACCTCTTTTTGGTTCTGATATTAAAAAGCCTTGTGACCTGAGGGGGAAGATGACTCCTCTGGCCCCCGTTTGCTCCATTAAAAAAAAGAGGCGTGTACATGACCTCTAAGGCCCCATCCGGCTCTGACACTGACTGTTGGATGAATGGTGGCATTTCGGTCACCGTGAGGGGTCCTGAGGATAGAGCACTGAACTTGCCCAGAACGTCTCAGACCACACACGGAAAGCCAGCTCAGCCCACATCAAACCCAGCACCCAGACAGGAAGGGCCAGGGCCTGGGTCCCTTCCCAAGGTCTGTGGGAGGCAGCGGGGGTTGCTCTCAGCTCTTTCCTTCTGGAAAGTGCATGGGGACGGCCCAGCTTCCTTGGGAGCCAAGCAGGAAACCCGGAAAAAGCCAGGAATTATTATTATCATTATTACTGTGATTATTGCATGTAAATTATGCATGACTAACTCTGAAGGAGAGGCACACTTTCTTTTTCCAGATCCTTCAATCATCGGTATGATAATAATAAAAAAAAAAACTATGTGCTTCAAAACATGCCCCCAGCACTGCCCTATGTTTGTTTTCTTCTAACTGTTCCCAGAGCATCCAAGAGCCACATTTAAATAAAATGAAGCAATTGTTTAGTCTGCAATTAAAGATCGCAGCGATTTATTTTGAAGTAGGAATATCATCACTGGGGGTGAACTGGCGAGAAAGGAGGACAGGAAGGGCTGTGGCCGAAGTGGAGGCAGGGAGGAGAAGCAGGGACCAGGGTCAGCCAGGCTGGGGTGGGCGGGGAGCGGGGGAGCCGCTGACTTGCCAGAGGCTTTCAGGCCCAGCCCCTGGGAAACCCAAAATGAGTGGATGGGGAACTGGGAGGGGAGTCCATGGCCCTGCGAAGCCTGGGAAACCCGAGCAGCCAGCCCTTCTGTGTCATGAAACTCCTGCTGAACATGCTTTAAAATGTTCACCATCTGGGCCTCACACAGTGCCTGACACACAGTAGGCTCGCTACAAATCACCAATGAATGGTAGAAGAGGCAGAGATCTGGACCCGCACGCCCTGGCTTAGAGGCGCCAGGTGGGGCTCTGTAAGTGCAGGCTCGCTCTTCATGGGTAGCTGCTCTCTACAAATGGCTGCTTCGTCCCCCTGAGCATCGATCGGGGTGGTAGACTCAGGTGGTGGCAGGCTACTTGGCTGACTACTAAAGGATTCTAGATAAACTGCCAGTGACTGTTGCCCTAACCCCACAGTCACACGGTCCTCAGGGGAAAACAGTCTGGCACGTGGTCCCTTGACGAGTCCTGGAAGGAAGTGTGCAGCTGGGGAGGGGACAGGGAGAGGGGGTGGGAAGAGAGCCCTCCTAGGTCTTGGGATTCTGGAGCCAACTGTATGAGTCTTCCCTTTTGGGGGACCATCTGGAAAAGTCACCTCTTCTCCAACCTCCCCAAGCCACGACCCAGACAGTTCCTGCAGCTGTGGGGACATCCCCAAAAGGCACAAGCTGTCACCTGATTTGCTTGGCACTGAGGTGAGGAGTCTTTCCCTCGCAAGCAGCACCACTTAAGGGATGGGGAAGCTGGCGGCGGGACGGGCATGGAGAGAGGAAAGGCCAGCTGGAGCCCCCCTCAATCTCTGAGACACCTGAGGTCCTCAGAAAGCCCTGCTTGCCCCTCTCCCTCCCTCACCCTGGTCGCTCTCACTTCCTGAACTCACCCACCTCCCCAGCCCCGGCTCGCCCATTCCTAGCCAGCGCCGAGCTCTCCGTGGACCTGGGCCACCTCCGACTCTTCCTCCCACTCTGCCTGGCCGACTCCTACTCGTATTTTGAAGCCCCTGCCTCATGGCAGAAGTCTTCTGGGAAGCCCACCCCTCCACTCCTCTTCTCTCCCCATGAGCTCTCCCTCTTGGGTGCTTGTGTTTGGTTAACATCTGTTTCCTGCTCTCTTCTGTAAGCTCTGTGGAGGCAGGCACATGACTGCTTTGCTCTGTAAATATTTGCTGAGTAAATGATTCGTGGGTGGAGAGATGGCATGGGGAAGGGAAAGGGGAGGGGAGAAGAACACAGCTTAGGAGGGCAAGCCTGGGGCTGAGCTCTGGAGGCTTAGGACTCAGACATGTGACAACCCGCAGAAGACAGGGCATGGTGGAGCTGCTGTGTGGCCCCCCTGGGTGGCTGGTCACCTTTCCATGAGAAAGCCCAGGGTCTGGGGACTATTTAATGGGAATCCAGGTCACACTGCGGAAGGCACTTCACCGCCCCACCTCAGTCCACACAGGGGGCTCCCCCCGAGGGACCAGGACCACACTGCATACCTGGGGAGGCGGAGGGTGGGGGAGACGGAACTGTCTGGGTCCCACAGGGCATCCCTTCCCAGGAGCTCCCAGCCTCAGCCCCCACTGGGAGGCCAGGGAGGAAGGAGGCTGACAGGGACAACTCTGCCTGGATACGCCAAGCGCTGCGTCCAGGTCATGAGAACACCGGAGGCAGAGACGCGATGTTAGTTTCCAAAGGACTTTCACATTCGTTACACCTTATTCCAAAGCTCAAAGGGCCTGTATTACTACCCTCATTTTATAGATGACAAAACTAAAGCTCCGAGAAGCTGAAACGTTTGCTCAAGGTCACACAGGTTACAGGGGCAGATGCAAGACACCTGCCCCTGGAGAGAGGGTGTGTGTGTGTGTGTGTGTGTGTGTGTGTGTGTGTGTGTGTGTGTGTGTGTGTGTGTGTGTGTGTGTGTGTGTGTGTGTGTGTGTGTGTGTGTGTGTGTGTGTGTGTGTGTGTGTGTGTGTGTGTGTGTGTGTGTGTGTGTGTGTGTGTCTCTCTCTCTAAGAGGGGAACAATCACCCCTTTAAAAAGCACATGAAAAAATAAAGCAAGAAAAAGTCTGGACCTCCATAGAAAGAGAGGGGAACACAAAATATCTTTTTCTTTTCCCAGAACGGCAGCCTGTGTGAGCCTGCAAGGCCCTCACATCTGTCTCCTCACACAAAATGAAAGACGTTTTGAAAAACAAGAGGGGTTGTAATAAAGCACAGACTGTGTTGGGAGCGGAGCTGTGCCCAGCGTGTCCTGTCACTATCACCACCAAGGAGACAGTGGCCAGGCTGTTCATGCATCCAGGCTTGCCTCCAACTCCGAGGCTCCCGGGGAGGTGCAGACAGACAGACACATTTGGGCAAGACTGAGGGAGGACCCCTCTGAGCCAGGAGGCCCAGAGCCCAGCTATCCGAGAGCAAACACAGCTCCTACAGTGAGCAAACAGGGACCCACACTCCTACAGTGATATTACTATTCCTACTCGGAACCTAACCCCAACTACAGGGCTCCCTGGAGCCCTCCCAGAAATCACAGACTTGCAATGTCTCTTAACAGGGCAGTATTAGGTACCTACTGCTGCATAACAAAGTACCCCCAGATTGAGCAGCTTAAGACAACTATCATCTATAACCCCACACAGTTTCCCAGGCCGGGAATCAGGAGTGGCCAGGCTGGGTAGCTCTGGCTCATGAGGTTGTACATCTGTTGGCTGTGGCTGTGTCTCCTCCATGTTCAACTCCATTCATCTCCAGCTTACTCACGTGGCTGTATCAGACCTCTATTCCTTCTGGCTGTCGGCTAGAGGCCTCAGTTCCTCGCCATGTGTGCATCTCCCTATGGCCGCTTACAACCCGCTGGCTACCCTTCCTCTGAGCCAGTGACCCACGGGCGGAGACCAAGACAGAAGCCGCAGTTGTTTATTACCCAGCCTCGGAAGGGACTTCATCACTCTTGTCATACACTGCTGGTCACCCAGACCAAGCCAGGTACAAAGTGGGAGGGCATGACACAAGGGTGTGGATATAAGAAGGGGAGGATTTGGGGGTCATCCTGGAGGCTGTCTACCATGGGGGTTCTGTAGCATTTGGGCTGAGTCAGTTCTTCACTGGATTTGGCATCCCTGCCCGCCCCCCCAAATGCCAGTGGCTTCCTCCAGTCATACTACAGCCAAAACACCCCCGGTCCTGCCCTCCCCCACTCCCCTACTCCCTCCACCCCACACACTTCCAAAGCTTCACAGGACCATTGGCTCCATCCCCTCGTCTTACTGGTGAGTAAATGGCTTTGGCAGTAATGCAGAGGAAATCTGTAATATGGGAGAGTGGAACAACCACGACCAGGGTCACTCAGATGCACAGCCCACCTCTTTGAGCTGTTGTAAATGTGGGCAAGTTATTTGTCATTCTTCCCCTTGAGGTTCTTGATCTGGGAAATGGGGGTAAAAGACCTAGCTTGTAGAGTTGTTGTGAGGGGTAAATGAGATTATGTGTGTCAAGCCCCTAGCACATAGTAAGAACCCAACAAACCACAGTACACGGCATTGTTATCAGGCTCCTGCCAGAGATGTGCTGTTTCTTTAAGATCCACTGCTTAAGGGGGTGGCCCTGACCAGCTCTCTTGTGAATTAGGAAGCCTCTGTTCTTGGCTTTGGGTGAGTTGCTTTAAACTTTCCTGGGCCTCAGTTCCCTTAGTTATAAGTTAGAAAAAATCATTTCCAGTTATTTTATCCTTTCCAATAAGTCTATGATGAAAAAGAAAGAGTAGGTGCAAAAGGACTTTCAGGATTTCAAGCTGGAGTGTAGGGAACAAGGGCCACGTTCTGTGTCTGCTTCATTTTATGTCTCCATTGAGTTGCGTCAGTCAGTCAGCCAGCAAGGATACACTGAGTGCCCACTATGTGCCAAGCACTAGGCTAGTGAGCCACACACAAAGCAGATCACAGGATGATGCTTTCTGGGACTGGCACGGGAGCTTCACGCCTACAGCGCAGAGAGCAACTACCATTCTGGGAGGCGTGCTGGTGCACATGTGGAAGTTCTAGAATCTGGGGCACAGGGCACAATGATGGATACATATAAGAGGCTGTTTATTATGATTAAAAAGATAGTAGTCCAGCTCAGAATCAATGACATTCTACAATCCAGCGACTGTGATGGGCTCATTTATTGGCCCCTGGGAAGGCTTCACTGAGAGACACAAGCAAAGAGGGATTTATAAAGGACGGCTTGGGCTTCCCACGTCGAGAAGGGCGACCCAGGCGACACGAACAACTAGAGGGAGGCCAGAGAGGCGTGAGAGGGTGTGGTCCAGGGCCTGGGAGAAGTCCAGCGGCTGGAGATATTTATTACATAGACAGTGAGGAGTCATGAAAGGTTTAAAATCAGACAGCGATATGATCAGACCTCTCTTTTAGATAAAGGTGGAAAGAAATCGGAGGCACTGAAATCAGGAAGCGATTGTAGGTTGCATGGGTGAAAGATGATGGCTGCCTGAAACTTGCAGAATGTAGGTTACTCAATAGCTGTTTATGGTGAATGATTGTGTGTGAGTATACATCTATATACAGGCACACGTTACACATTGTTCTGGAACAGGACGATTTCAAATGGCATCTATTCATTTCTTGGCCACCCACAGACTCTGAACTCCTTTCTCACCTTCTGCCAGCACCCCAGCGATTCCTACCTCTCAGTACTTTCCTCGCTAGAATCTTCTCAGTTTTCCAAACAGGATGAAACCTATTTTGCATTCTAGGTCATTCCCTCCCTACAGAGAATTTTGTGGGTCTAGCAGTAATTAGCTCACTGCTTCTCAAGTCTTCCCTTGGATGCTGACATCAGCCAGACCCCTCTGGCTGATGTTAGCATTAGTCATACAACGTCGATGTCAACCACACTCCATCCTCACCAGCTATCCTGTGTCTGCGCACATTTAGTCCCAGGTACTCTGCTCAGCTCTCTCTATAAAATGTACCTACATACATATTCATAAAAAATACGGACTCTTGGCTTCTCCACTGAGATTCCAGGTCCAAAGCCTTGGGCGCCCCGGGCATCTCTCCCTGGCTCTGCAAGGATTTCCAAGGTGCCCAAAGAAGGAGTTTAGCATAGGCCTCCACATGACCTGCGGCAGCCCCTGTGCTGCCCAGAGGTTTCCACCAGTATAACCATACCTCTGTTTTCAGAGGGCAGACTTTGATGGCTACCAGGTATCCAGCCAGAAGTCGCCCTGTACCACCAGTCCCTTTCCCCCTATCTTGGTAATTTTTATGATAAGAGATGAAGAAGTGTATTGCTACATCCTAGAAGGAGGAGACCAGAAGAAGGTTCCACCAGAAGACAGAAAGAAAACACCTGTCGCCCAGGGAAGAAATGACCAGCTGAAAAGCACACTACACAGCTAGCAAACAACTCGCAGCTCTCATCTGATCCTCCTTCGGTACATCCCAGGGTACCAAAAGCAGGCATTTCCACCCCTAAGTGATAAAGGAACTGAGGCACAGAAAGGGGGGGTGACAGGCTTAAACTGCTGCCCCTAATAAGAGGCAGAGAAGGGATCTGAACCCCGGTCTCCTGTCTCCCATCGCACAGGTTACCGCGAAATACCAACCTAGGACAGCAGTTCTCAAGGGCGGTCCTGGAGCCGCAGCACCAGCATCACTTGAGAGAGTGCTAGAAACGCAAATCCTTGGGCCCCATCCCAGACTTACTGAAGCAGACACTCTGGGGGTGGGATCCAGCAGTCTGTGTTTTAACAAGCTCTCCAGCTGACTGGGATGTGCATACAAGTTTGAGAACGCTCTTCAAGGACGTGGAGATGGATAACGAGATAAGACAAATAATCCCAGAAAGCCTACATACGGCCAGGAAGCGGAGGTTTCTTACTTCAACTATACACAGTGTGAGTCCTCTCACTGAAGTCAACCTTAGTCACCCACTGTACCTCTAGCGTGTACTGGACACTGAGTACGGTTATTCAGGTTGTGCACTGCACGTCTCCGAAGAAACAGTGCCCTTGGAGATGCACTGCAGAGCCATCTGTGGTGGCCATGCTGCTGGTCTCACATGGTGGTGGCAATGGGCAAAACAAATTGACCAGAAACAGGATGAGGAGGTGGAACCCAGCATCGTCACACACTCAGAGTCATTTGGTTCTAACTCTAGAGCGCCTGGGCTTCTCACCACAGACCCAGCGCCAGTCCCCTTGGAGATGGTGCATCTCAACCATTAAACCAATCTATCTGTTCAGACAGTTGGGCACATGATCCTCGTCTAGAGTTTAGGGGATGTGATGTGGACCAGTCCAGAAGAAAAATCAGTGAGTAGAGATTCCTGAAAGGGATGTTTTTACCAAAGAGCCACGTGAAGAGAGAACAGGCTGTCTTGGGAGAGAGGGGCGGCCTGGTCACAGGGAAGATTCAGGAAGAAGTTGGACAATTACCCATAGCAAGGGAGGACCAGGTTCCTTACATAGATTATTTTATCTAATCATGGAAATGGTTCTGTGCGACTGATGCTTTTAACCCCACTTCATTGATGAGGAAGTTGAGGTGTAGACAGCATACAGAATTTGCCCTCGGTTGTGCAGCCAGTAAATACCACAGTCACAATTTAGACTTGGGCCATCCAACACTAGGATGACCGACTATCTCAGTTTGTCTGGGACGGCTCCTGGAACATGGAACTTTCAGTGCTAAACCAGGAAATTCCTGTAAACCGGGCTGAGTGGTCACCCTGCCTAACACTGAGAGTTCTCCAGCTCTAGCAGCAGTCAGTGGACTTCATGACTGATGCCGAAAACCTCTGTCCAGCTGCGTGCTGCCCAGGTATCCTGGGAAAAGCTCGCTCTTGACACACTTCCTCCCTGACCTTGCCTCTTTGGCTTCCCGTGATGCCAGCAACCCCAACAACGTGTAGAGAAGGAACCAGCCTGGTCTTAGGAGGCGGCAAGCCCTCGCCATGGCCACCCTGTCCTGAGCCTCCCTGACTCCGAGGTTGCATATTTACTGTTCAAGAAACAAACGAGACCTGCCAATAACCATGGCCATGGATTTGCTGCTGGCACACTAGCATCTCCCGGAGAAGTATGCTGATGAGGAGCCACAGCTGGGCTCAGCTGGGAAGACCTGCGCGGCTGAGTCTGGCTCAGCCAGCCCAAGGTCAAGGGTCTCCCTGGGGCAAGTGCTGGGGCAAGTGCAGGCTCCCTCAGTGGGCCTTCTGACCCAAATGGAGCCATCAGGCAAGAGGAAGGGGGCTTTCCTTGTTTGAGGAGAAAAGGGGGAAGGACATTTACCCTGCACCTACTACATGCCAGCTCCTTTGCTTTGTACTCTTCTTTGTAAATATTCATACCAATCCTGGAGGTGTGTGTGCTTCTGGGAGGGAGGGTGTGCCACCCACCAGAGATCTGTGCATCCCCATCAATAGTGTGGAGCTGTTGCTGGGAAGCAACTGCCCAGCCAGGGATTCTGTTTCCCAGACTTCCTGACATCTCAGTGGGGCATGTGACTGAGCCCTGGCCCATGGGACGTGTGTGGAAGTGATAACCACCAGCCCAGGCCTGGCCTACCCAAACCCTCCCCGCCCCCACCTCCTCCTCCACATTCTCTCTCTCCTGCCAATTACCCCTGGATGGTGGTATCCCGTTGCAACCTTGAGATAGTGGATCCTAAACACAGTGGACTGTCGGTTAGTCTGGATCCCTGGATGACCGTGTGGAGCAGACTCCACTGCTCATCGGATTCTTCATGAGCAATTGTGTTAAGCCACTGAGACTTGGGGGTTTTCGAATACTACAACAGATTGTATCACCTTAATGATTAAAGTTTTATTCCCATTGACAGTTGAGGAAACTGAGGCTCAAAGATGCTCGGGGGCTTCCCTGGTGGCGCAGTGGTTGAGAATCTGCCTGCCAATGCAGGGGACACGGGTTCGAGCCCTAGGCTGGAAAGATCCCACATGTGGCGGAGCAACTAGTCCCGTGAGCCACAGCTACTGAGCCTGCGCGTCTGGAGCTTGTGCTCCGCAACAAGAGAGGCCACAACCGTGAGAGGCCCGCGCACCGCGATGAAGAGTGGCCCCCACTTGCCACCACTAGAGAAAGCCCTCGCACAGAAACGAAGACCCAACACAGCCAAAAATAATTAAAAAAAAAAAAAAAAGATGCTCGGGACTTTCCTAGGAATACATAGTAATTAGGGGCGGTGGAACCCCAATCTCCTGTTCCCTCCACTTCTCCAGGCTCCTCCACATAGCACGATGCTCTTTGTGTTCAAGCAAGTACAGCTTCCCTCCTCCCTGAGGCTGCAGCTTCTGCGCTCCGGTCCAGGACCCCTCAGCATCACCAGGAGCCCGAGCGCTGCCTGCAACCTGAGGGAGGCTGGATGCCATTCCACACCTGCTCCAGACCTCAGGCAAAGCCTGGGCTGAGCTGAGAATCCCCTTCATGGTGGGACAGAGGGACACGTGGGGAAAGGCAGGGTGCACGCCGGCATCCGCTGGGTTTTGTCCCTACTGGATGGTCATGATCTGCTTCCATGCTGCAGAGGGCTTACCCTGGAGGAAGCAAAATGAGGTGTCATCTCTCCTGGGCTCCAGCTCCCTGACGACGGGCCTTTGGAGGGGCCCCTGGCCCCCGTGAGGTAACAGCACATCTTCTCGTACTGGGTCCACGTGGATCTAAGAGGGTCTCAGGGACGCTTGGATGAGGAATTACAAAACCCAACAAAAGGGGCTGCCCTGGTGGCGCAGTGGTTGAGCATCCGCCTGCCAATGCAGGGGACACAGGTTCGATCCCTGGTCCGGGAAGATCCCACATGCCGCGGAGCAACTAAGCCCATGTGCCACAACTACTGAGCCTGCGCTCTAGAGCCCACGAGCCACAACTTCTGAAGCCCGAGCGCCTAGAGCCCGTGCTCCACAACAAGAGCAGCCACTGCAATGAGAAGCCTGCGCACCGCAACGAAGAGTAGCCCCAGCTCGATGCAACTAGAGAAAGCCCGCGTGCGGCAACAAAGACCCAAAGCAGTCACATCTAAATAAATAGATAGATAGATAGATAAAAAAATAAAACAAACCCAACAAAATGGCTTAACCCAAGGCATTCAAGGGAAAGCCTAGATTTGAACCTGAACTCCTCACTCCCAATCTGGGGATGACGGCACAAACATGGAGCTGATTCACCGACAGAGCTGAGGACCCAGGCCATGCCAGAGGCTCAGCTGGGGACACTGGGGGCGCTGTGGCCATTCGGGGGCCCCACCTCAACCCTGGCTGTGGCACACTCCCGCTCACTAACACTGAATCTCAAATGATCTGAAAAGTAACAGGATCCAGTCCATCTGGTGACACCCTGGGCTTGGAGGGAGTGGAGGTGGCCGGGTGGAGTGTGCCTGGGGTGAGACAAAATGGGGCAGCTTCACACAGGGAGCCAAGGTGAGGCCCTGCAGATGGGCAACCCCCAGGGCCCCTGCACTGTGCACACACCCAGTTACTCCATTTACCAAAAAACGTGCGTGGCATTTGGGCCGGTTTACCCCCTCAGCTCCAATTCTATCCTTAGGGAGGCAATATATTTGGATTAGAGAAACATATCTGGAGAAGAAGGCCACTGGGGGCAGGGCAGGGGCTGGTCCTCTCTCTGAGAACCACCTGTCTAGAATCTGTCCTTGGCATACCAAGGGACCCGTGTCAGACAACAGTGATGAACACCATGGAGCTGGGTTACTCTTGATGCTGTGGCCTCAGGTGGCCTCTCCCTGTCTCCCGAATGTCCCTTCTAGGAGGGCATCTATGGAAGTGCTCACTCTACTCTTCCTTCCAGCCAGCCAGCCAGCAAGTATCAAGAATCTGCTTTGTGCCAAGCCCTGTGCTAGGGTGAGGGAATACAGAGGAGAATAAGACACGGGTTCTTGCCCCCAAGGCACTCACAGTCAACAGGGGAGACAGACAAGTAAACAGGCAACACAACACAGCCTCAGGTAGCAGAGACGAGGAGTAGACCTGGGAGAAGGTGGTGAGAAAGAGGGAGGCAGGCAGAGGCTGGGAGGGGCAGCAGGAGACAGCCGGGCCCAGAGGCGGAGGCCCAGGAGGCGGCGGAGCGGGGTGCCGGGCAGGAGGCCAGGTCAGTCCCCCTGAGGGCCACAGGCATGACTTGGCTGCACACACACGTGAGCAGGAACAGACACAGAGCCCAGCTGTGACCAACTTACACCCCATGCCTCCCAGAGATCCCACAGCCCTGGACATTTCCAGCCACACCCGTGTGCATCCAGGGCCCTCTGTCTTCCCAAGCTCCCCAGGGAGCCGGCTGCTCATCAGCCCAGCGGTTCCCTGAGATGCAGGATGTTGAGTGGAGCCCAGTACCGCGGGCCGCCTCATCTCCCGCGCTGCGGCATAACCACACGCTTGACCCCTGGCCCGCTTTCCTAAGGAGCAGGTCCTTCCCGAAGCCCAGATCCTCTGAGCATTCTCTCTCTTCCTCTCCCTTTCTCACTTAATTTAGAGCTTGCTGGGAGAGAAACACCTTGTGTGTATCCTTAACAGTGAATCCTTGGCGATTAACGGGCAGAATTTAATATCCATTAACACACCAGCAACCTGTTTCTGGCCTGCGAGTATCAGTCTCATCCCTACACCTATATGGGGAGAAAGTAGCTACTGGCCACACCTCCCACTCTACCCCACACCAGAAGAGAACTCCTCTTTCAAACTCTGGCTCCTTCTGTCTCCTGGACAAGCTAACTCATCAGCCTCAGCTTCTTCATCTGTAAAATAAACATAATCAGACTGTTTACCCTAAGGCTGCTGTGAGAGTTCGATGAGGTAATGTGTGAACAGTGCCCAGTCCAGCGCCTGGCTCCTTTAGATAATATACATTGCTAACCACATGCTACGGTACTGCTCAGTGTTTCACGGGGGCTATCTCAATGAAATCTCACAACAACCCCTTGAGGTATGGACTATTATTATCCTCATTTTATAGCTAAAGCTCAAAGAAGTTAAGCAACTTGCCTAAAGTCACACAGTAAGTGGCTGAGCCAGGATCCAAACCCAGACAGTCTGGTTCCAGAGCCCAAGTTCTTGATCACTTCAGTGTGCTGCCCAAAGCAGGGCCTCTCAAACCTTAATGTGCTGAAGCAACCTGTCTTGTTACATGCAGATTCTGATCCTGTAGGGCAGGGTGGGGCCTGAGATTCTGCATTTTGACAAGCCCCTGGGATGCCAGGTGAGGCCTCAAGGATACACATTAGCACCTTTCCCTTTGCAGAAAGACAGCCTTATTTTTGTTTTTGGCCGCGATGTGTGGCATGCGGGATTTTAGTTCCCCCACCTGGGATTGAACCTGTGCCCCCTGCATTGGAAGTGCGGAGTCCTAACCACTGCGCCGCCAGGGAAGTCCCCAGAAAGACAGTCTTTACAAGAAAGCTGGATTCCTGGGATTTCTGAGCCGGAAGGGACCTTTGCAATCCCTTAGTCCTTCCCCGCATCCCACCAGGCTTACAGTTGGTGGGTGTTCCCTCCACTCTCCAACTAGCCCCAGCCAATGGTCACCCTGGTAACCAGAGCCCCCCGTGGCGGGGCGGGGGGGGGCACAAAGTCCACAGCGACCTCACCCTCTGCCTGGTCTGTGCATCCCATTTGGGCCTGAGCCAGAGGCTGTGAAAGGGAGCCTCCGCCCCCAAAGCCTGGTTTTGATTCTAGACCATGTTTTCCTATTGGAAAAGTAAGACAAAATTCTCGAAACTACAGGTGAGAGTAAAGGATGTCACAGGAACGAGGCGGGTTTGCTCTGAGATAAACGGGTTCTGTGCCTAACCTTGCCGCCCACCCCGCCACGGAGGGCAGGTAAACCAAAGGAAGTGCAGGTCGGCAGGACCAGGGGCTGCCTGACGGCAGGGCTGATTAAAGACCAGGATGACAAGCACATCTCAAGGGCGAACCTCCCAGACATCACGTTGAGTCTGAGAGGCCAGGCTGAGAGAACGCACCACGTGCTTCCCTTCGTAGGAAGTTCAAGACCAGGCAACACTGATCTACAGTGACAGGTGTCAGGAGGGTGGTCACCTTGCGGGGAGGGGTGGAGGTAACAGCTGGTGGGACACACAGGAGGCTTCGGGGTGCTGGGGAGGCTCACCTAGGGGCTGGCTACACAGGTGTGTTTGTTTTGTAAAGATTTATTGAACCGTACACTTAAGGTCTGTGTACGTCTCTGTATGTATGTCATACTTCATTAAAAAGTCAATTAAAAAAAAAACCCAAGGTAGCTACAAAACAAAAACAAAAGAAAACGGAACCAGGGCAGGCTACCAAGGGAGTCTGGGCTACTCTACCCCAGGGGGCTTTCCTTCCCGGAAGGACAAGGCGGGCTGGGGAGGGGGGACAAGGACGGGGTAGCAGGAACCCTGCCACCCTCTGTCCTTCACACGGAGGCGCACCAGCACCGACCAGACCAGAGGGAGCCTTCCCTGGCTGCCTTTCTCCTGTGTCCCTTCACTCCCACTGAGCCAGAGTGCGCCCCCTTCACCAGGGCCAGGGGGCTGCGGACGTCGGCCCCCAGAGAGACTCATGTCACCCCATGTGAGACAGGCACCCAGTATCTCCCTCCCCTTCAGACAGGCTAGTTCTTAAACTGTTTATCTTCTGATTCATGATACTAAGTTGACCAAGCAAGGAGGGTCTGAGCTACAGTGCTTAGATGCAGATCCCCGTAGCACCACTTACTAGTGTGTAACTTAAGGGGCAAGCCCCTTAACTTCTCTGTGCCTCAGTGTCTTCATCTGTAAGATGGGGATAATAAGAGTACATTTCTCATAAGGTTACTCTGAGGATTAAATTAATTAATATATGTAGAGTGCTTAGAAGAGTGCCAGGCCCATAGTAAGTGAATTCGTGTTATAAAAATGCAGCATTTTGCAAATGTGTTAGACACCACTGATGCGGTCCTTTGGGAGAAGGCCAGAGGTCAGGCAGCTGGGACCTGGGCCTCATTCCAGGGCCGTCCCTAGCTGGCTGTGTGGCCGAAGGGAAGCGCCCTGGCAGAGGGCTCTGAGGCCCCCTCTCTGTGCCCCTTTCTCTGTCACAGGGATGGGGAGGTTGAGGGAAGCACAGTGGTACCTATGGAAGCGCTGGGAGCCAATTTCCTCCAATCCAAGCCACCCTCCCCACTGCCTGGCATCAGGGCATCTTGCTGAAATGCACTCCCCACTCCTCAGCTTTGGCTGTGCTGTCGGCAACCTGGGACCACAGGGTGCTCTCCTCTGCCTTCGGTCCTTTGCACAGCGCTGCTCCCGTAACCTGGACCAACTCTCCCGTCCCCCTCCTCGCCTCACAAGCTCCTGCCTTAGGACTCAGCGGAAATCTCAGGTCTTCCTCGAACCTCCCTAAGCAGGCCCGGTCCCCTCTCAGCAGGGCTCCCTAAGCACCCAGGACACACCTCCAATATAGCACACAACACCGGCGTAGAAGCTGTGCCTCCGTTAGGTCCATCTCACCTCTGGATGGTGGCTCCTGAGAGCACACAGTGAATGATAGATGAGTAAACGAACAAATCCAACCCAGACGCCAGGCGCCCTGCCACCCTGTTGCTTTCTCTACCCATCTTCCTCCCTCACTCCGTCCCTCCCTCCCTCCCCACCTCCACGGTCTGTGTTGCCTCTTGCTCCCTCCTGTGGCCCCTGCCTCTAGACTCCAACCTTCCCTCCCTGGAGTCCTTCTCTCCATAACAACTGAGACACAACAGAGCTTTTTCTTTTCTTCTCTTTTTATCAACCCCAAACCCTAAGCCCTGGGAGTAGGTTTTCTCAGATTTTAGGTACTACCTTGATGTAATCCTGGCCGGGGGCTGCTTACAGAGCCCCTGCCAAGCAGCCTGGGTGACCAGCGGCCAGTCAGTCAATAAGCACTCACCACCCTCTTCCTGACCCTCCTCAGGCCACACCATCAGCACAATGCTAAGGGCAGGGCTGGCATTCCAGGTGGCTCCATGAAAACCCATCGTAGCAGAAAGAAATACCTGAATGAATAAAAGTTGCATGCCCTACTGAGCTGTCCAGAGGAGGGAGGTCCAGGCACACCAAGGCAGTCAGATGGCAAACTAACCTCAGGAGTCAGGGGTCTAGCCCGGAGCATGTGGCTTCGGGACCTGTGACAGACCACCCAGATCCTCAGACCTCAGTTCCCTCAGGTAACACGGGAGAAGGATGAGGCCCAACTCACACAACTGCGGTGTGTACGGAATGCAGTACCTTGTGGGAGAGTTTTATAAGCTGCTGTAGCCATGTCCTGAGGGTCCAGGTGAGCCTAAGTGTCGAGGTCAGATTGAAATGCCAGGTGATCAAAGGGCTAAGCAAAGATGACTTCACAGGGGAGTAAGCCACTAAATCTTTAGGAAGAAGGCCCTTAGAGGTCATCTGGTGACCTCTTCCCCCACACAGTAGCTTTCCCTTCCACAAGCCCCGTAAAATGCCAGGAAGAGCACAGGCTCAGCAGGACAGGTCTGCTCTGCTATTTACAAGCTGTGTGATCTTGAGCAAATTACTTAACCTCTCTGAGCTTACTGCCGCCAGTGCATTATGGGGACAACGATACCTAATAGCGGGTTGTTAGGAGAAAGTAAACATAGAGCAAGAACACTTGACCCATAGCAGGCACTCAGTAAATGGTAACTAATATTATCACCATCTGGCCCTGCTTTATACACACTCAGTAACGGCGAGCTCACTACCTCACGAGGGAATCCAAGACACTGCTTGACCACTTTGTTAGAAAAATAACATTGGTATTGAAGTGATATTGAAGCGCCTCTGTCCTCCCCATAATTCCTGCCCACTGGTCCTGCCCCTTGGAGCCTGTTGCACAAGAAAAGTAGGCCTGCTCTCCCATCTCTCAGATAATACCACACATTAGAAGGAAGGCCGGAACCATGTCCTTCAAAGTCTGCTCATCTCCAGCCACAGGGCCTAATTCCATCAGCTTTTTCATAAGACCTGACTCTCCCTGGTCACCAGCCGTCGACACACTCCCTGGAGTGGCTCAGAACAGAGCACAGGGTCCAGGCAGTGCAGAGCATGGGGGCCCCGGTCCTCTCTTGCCTGCAGTGCACTTTGGTGATGGGGATTGGAGGAGAGGAGGGCTGGGATTCCATCTAGGCTGGCGGTGTTGCTTGGATCCCGGCCCAGCTATTATGTACAGGAACCTGGGGCTTGGATGACCCGACCCTCACTTGGGGAGACCCAGCGATGTAAGGAGGCTGAGAAGGGCCTGCATCAGCTACCCTTTCCCTGCCCACCTCAGTCACCATTGCCCACAACTGGGGTGGCAGCAGGAGAGGCAGGGGGTGCTGGGGCAGCAACTTCTCGGGGACCCACTGCGCAGGCCCGGCCGCTGGCAGAGCACGGAGCAGGTCAGGTGAGGCTCCCGTCGGCTCTGTGTTCCTACAGCCCAGGACCCAGCCTTACACACACCTTGTGGGGCCCTGCTGAGCTCTGAAGCAGGGCTTCTGGGGTCTTCCTCATCCTTCCCCTATGTGGATGGAACACTCCCATTCCCAGAGAGGACCCACAGCCCAGGGATGCAGAAGAGACAAGGACTAGGCCCCGAACTACGGGTTCCTCCTCCAGACCCCATGTCCTGATTCCCTGGTCTCCTCTGGGCCAGATGGGGTGTGAGCCAGGACGAGGGCCTGGAAACATGCTGGAAAGCAGATGCTGCTGCGGAGCTGTGCTTTCCCAGGTAAATAAATTACACACCAAACACAAACAATCTGCTGCCTGCCTCTCCCCGTTCAGAGGGCGGCGTGCACACAGGGAACAAGGAGTCCTCTGAGAAGCAGCGTTAATTCCTTGTGTGTGTGTGTGGGTGGGGGGGGACTGCACCCTTGTCTCAAGCGCTCCATATCTTGTAGCCTGGACATCTCAGGTGAATTATGGGAAAAGGACCTTTCTGAGATGTCTACAGAGAGGGCAGCAGAGAACAGCACCACGTGGCCGGCAGACCCAGCCCATCTGCTGGGAAGGAGGCAGCGGGTGACCTGGACCCTTCTTGGCAAGATGCTGAGGCCTAGACACGGATGAACCCAGCCTGCTGGTAGGGGCTCGTCATGGGCAGGAACTCAGGCTAAGCCGGATCCAGAAGGGCAGGTCTGCCGGGAGCTCCTCCTGGGCATGAAAGGCATGCAACCCAAAGCAGAGGATGGAAGGAGCGCCCCTTCCAGCAGGGAGACTTTAGGCTGCATCCCAAGAAGGAGTGAGGAATGGGACGTATTAGAAGAGACAGCCCCGAGGGTCTGGTGGACCTTCACGATAGCAGACACCCAGGCCACTAGGGACCCTGAAGGGAAACATGGCACACAGAGCGACAAGCCTGTGTCTGGCCACTGTCTGACATATCAGGGTTGGATGTGGTTGACAAGAGGCACTGGGGAGTGACAGCTTCGAAGCTGGAGGTCCTGCGTTCATGTTCTTGCTTTGCCCCCAGTGAGCCCTGTGACGCTTCCGGGCCTGGGTTTCTCATTTGGGAAATGTTGGTTCAGGGGCGTCTGTGGTGGAGGAGAGAGAATGATGGAGGATTCATCCTCCAGCAAGAAGTGGGGGCAGCACTGAGGGGATCCCAGCCAAGCCCGTAGGGGCTCCGTCTCCCTCCCCCACCCCCCACCCCCTCCTGCTGCACGTCCTGGCACCACCCTCGCTCTTTCCTGGGGGCAGCTGGGAAGGGCTGGTCTGGGCAGGTAGATGCCAGTGTCTTTGTGTGGCCCAGAGTGGGTGCAGTCGAGGGGGACTGTGCCCCTTTGGCAGAATGGAGGGAAGTCTCGCAGTCTCCACCAGGGGCAGTGAATTACGAAGGCGATCCCACTGGCGGAACTTTCAACGGCTTGAGACCAAGAGATCTAGAGAAGTTGTCAGCTGCTGAAAGGTGGTACCTGCAGGCACACGTGTTAGGCAGAGGGGTAGATAACGCCCAATAACCATTGATAACGTGTCTCCTGGGTGTGTCCACGTTGCCAAGCAGCACGTAGGCCGTTGCCCGCACGCCAGTCTTGCCTGGAGTGAGCAAAGCAAGGATGAAAGAAAGCAGAGTGTAGGTCTCGGTGCTAATTCTAATCCCCAAGTGAAGGCTTTACCGGAAAAGCGCTTGGCCTGAGAGTCAGCAGACGTGTTCAGATCAGACGGTACTTCGAACAAACGTACAGAATCACATACTTAATGAAAATGTCTGAATTAATCCCCCAGGTTGAATAGAGATTGTACGACAGGATCACCCAGCTCCAGCGCTTGCCCCCCAAGGGTTTATGCTCTACAAAATGGCAGGGGGCTCACGTGGGTGGGACGACAGGGGAAGGAGGGTTCTTCACCCAGCATCAGCTGGGAATATGTTCCCTTCCGGGGTGGAGTCTGAGCTATCCTGCCTAGCCCTTCAGTCCCAGCCTTCTCAGGCCCCTTGCCGAGGCCTACATGCCTTTCTGGGTGCTTTCTGAGGTTTCTGTTTGGGGGAGGCCAGCGGCTGCGGGTGGGGGCTGCCCATGCATGCGTGTTTGTGTGTGTTTGTGTGTGCGCAGGCGTGTTGTTGGCACGGACGTGACTCTGCATTATTCAGGCCCGTAATGAGTCCTCATTGCAATGGGTTTGATGGAATAATTATATTCTGGAAAAACTGCAGGAAACTGCGTTCTACTTCTTAAAGGGCAGGATCATCAAACATTTGTGCTACATTATTTGTAGTCACACCTTCTGCTGCATCTGCTCCCTTAAAAAAAAAAATCTCCAACTCCAATCTGATCTGAATATATAAATCTGAATTATCACAGCAAAGGCGAAATGCTCACACCTTTTTTCTTTTTTTTTTTATCTGTTGCCATGGTGATTAGATAAAATTCACGCCAAGTCTCCAGGGAAGGATGGAATTATTTCAGACAGTTTCTCACCCCTCTCAAGCTACTTCTCTCTGTAACATGCCTGGGCACCATCTCTGGGCTTGGTCAGAAGACAAGCAAGAGGAGAAGCCACCACCTCTTGGGAAGCCCTGGACAAACAGCGGAAAGCACTCGTCTTTCAGAGATGCTCTTGGTGCCAAGCTGTGCCCTCAGCCACAGAGCCAGCAACGTATCCTCAACTCATGGCTTCCCCAGCCACCCGTGTAAGCCACCTGGGGAGAAGAATGGAGGCCTACAGGGGGAAAGATGGCACCCTTGTTCAAGGTCAAGGCAACAGGAGTTGCAGAAATTGACCCAGGGCCATGGCTCTGCCCTTCTCAAGTAGAGCTGAGCAAGGAAAGGTATTCCTGGAAGAGGAGAGTCTCAACTCCCAGCACTGGGTCTGCGTCTGGATCCAGTTTCCATCAAGACTAAGATTCTCACAGGGGCTAATTATCAATGAATGCAATTTGTTAAAAGGTTCTTGTAAAGGGCATTATTGACCTAATTGTTATTTAACACCACCGGTTCATGAACCTCTGCTGTGTGCCTGCGTGCGTGCGTGCATGCGTGCGTGCGTGCGTGCGTGTGTGTGTGTGTGACTTAAAGGATCCAGAGTGCATTACAGAAGGCAGAGTCTCCCTCCCTAGCACAAGCCTTTTCATTTCTATCAAAAGTCCCAGTTTCAGGGTAGAGGAGATAGGAGCTCTGAGCTCTGAATCCTAGAGGCCTCTTTCACTGAAGCCTCTGGGAACTGAACACACACCCATAAAAGCTGAGAGAGGTTCATCATGAAAACCACAGCCAAGCAAGACGGGGAAAGCTTTGTCAGCCCAAACCTACAGGGCGGAACAATGATTTGGGTTCATTTACTCCAGTGGCTCATATTAGGGTCTCAGCAGTCCCACCGATAAAGAGGAAGGGGTTGGGGGGACACATAAAATTTTGAGTGGATCTCACAGCAGCATTTTACGGGACGATGAGTTAGGAGAGCCAGCCCTGGCGGGCAGGAAAGGATGCTGGATCTCCCCAGGGGCTTCATCCTGATCCCTCCCGGCCAGCACACATGGAAGAAATGAGCCGCAAGCTGGTCACTGGGACAAAGACTTCTTCGAGTATTAGGCAGAGCATGTCTCTTTTGGATTGCTTGCTGGGACCAGGGCACATTCAGCAGAGCAGCCTGGGTAAATGGCAGGGTCTGGGGACCAGCATGTTGTCATTTGCTAGAGGCTCTGCATGAGGCTGCTGTGTACTGTTCCCTCTCTGGGCCTCAGTCTCCCACTATGAGAACAAGGGAGAAGAAGCCTGTTTCCGTCACGGTTGGGAAATGCTGCAAATCCTGATGTCAGGGGTGGGGTGAGTGCGAGGGGCCTGTGGAGAAGCAAGGACACCAGGAGGACCAGGGAGTCCCCCCGCCCCAGATGAGCACAGAGCCTGGCACCTGAGCCGGCGAAAGTCAGTCCCTAAGCCTGCCCTGTCACTCAGCCCATAGCTGTCCCAGGGGGCCTGTGACCCCAGGACAGCGGCAGGACTGGTGGGACACAAGGAATAACTGTATGGGTGTGGGAGTCCAGTGTTCCTGGCTGTGAATCCTGCAGAGGGCACTTAATAGCTCTTTACCCCAGGCCACACAGCCTCTCTGAGCCTCTGTTTCCTCGAATGTGAAATGGGAATAAATTTAAAACCTACCTCCCGCTCACTGTCAGATTTAAATGGTGTGAAATGTATAAAGCACTCAGCAGAGTGCTTGGCACAAAGTAAAAGCTCAATAAATGGTAGCTGAGATGATGAGGAGGATGTTGGTGAGGGTGCTGGAGGAGGAGAAGGAGGGTGGCAACTTCATTGTAGCAAAAGGTGATGCAAACACAGCACAGAGAAGCCCTGTGCTCTGGTTCCCCCTTTGACATTCATTGCCACTGTGCTGGGGGCACGTCACTTCATCTCAGAGCCTTATTCTTCATCCACAAAACAAGAGTCTACTCTGTTGTGAACTTGTGCAATAAGTGTTATTATTCTTTTTTTTTTTTTTTTTCGGTACACAGGCCTCTTACTGCTGTGGCCTCTCCCATTGCGGAGCACAGGCTCTGGACACGCAGGCTCAGTTCCCATGGCTCACGGGCCCAGCCGCTCCGCGGCATGTGGGATCTTCCCGGACCAGGGCACGAACCCGTGTCCCCTGCATCGGCAGGCGGACTCTCAACCACTGCGCCACCAGGGAAGCCCAGTGTTATTATTCTTGACTTTCAAATGTGACAAAGAGGCTTCAAGTTAAGCACTAGAAGTAGCACAAGGTCACGTATTAGTTAGTGGCTGAGTTGGGATTCAAACCCAAGGGTAAGAGTATCGCCCTGGCCTTCAGCGCAGCACATATAACATGAGATGATGCATGTACACTTCTGTTGATTGTCAAGTGTGATATGTGGGTAAGTTGCAATGGTTGTGGGCATCACTTTGAATTGGCAGCTGAGACCTGTGACTTAGTGGGGCTTAGATGTAGCTGTCGCTCGCTCTGAGTGTTGCCAGAACAGAGACAGGAGGCCAGGGAGATGGTCTCAGAGAGCCTGGTTCTAGTCCCAGCTGTCACTGACTCTGGGACTCTGGACTAGGTCACCTGCAACGTCCCCTCCCAGTGCTAAGCCTCTGTGATTCTAGGATTCAGTCACTGGGGACCAGGTGAAATAGGCATTGTTTGCAAAAGAGAGGCTTGGACCTTACCTAAGGACAACTAAGGGAGATGGGAGAAGAAGAAAGGGCCACCAGAAACGTATGTACGCAGCTAAAACAGATCCCTGAGTTCTTTCCCTTTAAGAGAAGCAAAGATCCCTGATTTTTGGATGAGGGCTGTGCAAGCCTGGAAGGGGGAGGGGATCGAAAAGCCCCCAAGTCTAGAGATTCAAAGGCACCCCAGCCCTGCGAGATGCAGAAACTCTTAATTGGAGCTGTGCGTGCACCCAGCACCAATCACTCCATGATGTGCCTTTCTGAGGCAGCACGGAAGGCAGCCCTTCATTAAACGTGACACCAGGGAATTAATTCAGCTCACCGCCGTCACGCTGTCTCCATCACCCTTTCCCCTCAACAGCCACTGCTCCTTGATCTTCCCCACCTTCATGTCGAAACTTCTCCTTGAGGAGGGAAGCTTCCCCTGACTGTCACCTGAGCTATGACTCTATTGAGGGCCGGGGCCCAGATCCAGAGGGTAGAGCGGGGGTGGATGGGTGGGTGGGGGGGTGGATGGATCAACATACACACACCTTCCTAGAAAGCAGGTGAAGGAAGGACCATGGGCCATGATGGATCCTTCTCCACTACCAGGAGAAGAAACAAGGATTTGAAAGCTGATAGTGACATCTCACCGGCTCACCTCTTTTTAGCTATTCCTGAAACAGTGACTTGATAATTAAAGTCCATTTGGGAGGAGTCATGTGGAGATGGAGGAGGAAGAAAAAGAGAAGGAGTGGCAGGGAAGCTACCTGGGCCACTCCACCCTGTCATGGCACTTCCTTGCCCATGGAAAACCACAGGTTCCAAACTGACGCCCCTCCTCTACCTATAGGTACCTTCCTACCTACCCACTACGTTTCCCACGGTCTCCTCTTGACTCCACAGCCGGGTGACCCATGCGAAGAGCTCCCTCAGCCCTAGATGAGTCGGGGGAGGGACCTGGGGCAGGCAGATCCCCACCACCATCCATGGGAACCAGTCACCTCCATTGTAGACAACCTCCTCCTTTTGCCCCAATATGCCATATCAATCGTATCTTTTTCTACTCATGTTGAGAAGTGAAAACAGTTGGCAAGCACTGCCATAGGGCTCCAGACTCTGAGATCTGTCAGTCCAAGGAAACAACGCCTCAAAAGCCTTCAGTGGCTTCTATTGTAAGTCACTAGACAGCAGTTGAGTTTAATTCCTCTTTCTCTATGGAGCCCCAGATGATTTGTCCAGGGCTGGTAAGGAAAAATACAACACTCATAAGACCACGGAGAAGGAATGTAGATTATGTGAATGCTAATTTATGATAGAAGAGAGATTTAAGGAAGAACTGCCCTAAAAGGAGGCAGATCCCCCAGGGAAGTATTAGCAGCTGGTCTGGGCTCCTGGTTGAGGTAGGTATAGCCAATGAACTAACACTAGTAAAGTAATAACTCCCATCAGCATCCCCATTTTATAGATGAGGAAGTTCCGAGAGGTAAGTAATTGCCCAAGGCGAGACCCAGCTGAGACCCAGTCCCAGTCAGTCTCCTGCTTCCTCCGGCTTGCTCTCTCTCCCCTACATCGGAGCTTCATGCCTTTGGAGGATTCCCACTTGCTCAGGAATGCCAACCAAAGTCTCCTCTTGACTATAATCAAGTTGCAGAGTCAAGTCAGAAATGCAAAATGGGCCACTTTAAAGAGTTCTTGGTTTTGTTTTTTAACCTTCTTAAGAAATTCTGACATTTCCTTTTCAGTGAGTCACAAAATCAGATTATAAATTTCTCCCCACCCAAGGTGGGGTAGGGGGACTCCAAGTGTTGGGGCTGGAACTATCAAAACAAAGGAGCACCTGGCCGCAGACTGTCGCCCACCCATCATAAAGATGAGACGTCACACCTGTACCTGTCTCACCGAAACCACAGCCACTGGTGTGTCTGGAGTCTCTGTTACGCCCTCCACCACCTGCAGGAAAGGCCCTTTGTCCTGGGAGCAGGAGTGCCTTGCTCTTTGGTAAAGCACCAGAGGAGGGAAGGAGAAGGAAGCAAGCCCTCACAGGTTTTTTCACTATTAAAGGGATTAACGTATGCCAACGTCAACACACTCCCTGAAATTGTGTGAAAGATCCCAGTGACCCTCTGAGTCCTCTCTGTTAGAAGGTTAATTTGGGAAGTTGAAAAGGGAAAAGTGGTTCTGGGCTCCTCTCAGAGATGGGACTGGCAGCCCAGCGCCACAGAAGGAAGACCACTCAACATGGCAGGTGCCCAATGGACCCTTGGAGATGACTTTCTGTGGTCCCTGTCACCCGGCCGCCCAAAAGCTCACAGAAGGTCTGCAAAATACATGCGGGCCTATGTGAGGGTGGGACTTCTGTGACAATCAGGAAGGCGGTTGAGGCCACATTTGGTCAGCAGCAGGACAGAGATAAAGCATCCCTGAAACAGAGCAAAGAGCAAGGATTCGGAAGAGTTGGGAAGCAGGAGTCAGGGAGAGCTATGAGACCATAAACCTTCCTGAAACGTGCAGACATCTTGGGAAGGACATGGGACTTTCCCAAGGATGTGGAATTAAAATTAGAGGCAACTTTTATAGCTTTTAGGAGGCAGGGACCATCCTATGGATATCTGGGTTATAGAAGAATATTCTTATGTTAGAAATGAGGAAGTTGAGAGACTTAGGTAAAGGGCCCAGGACTACTGAGAACCAGGAAGCTCAGAAGCAGCAGCTCCACGAGGTGGATGATGAGAAAGCAGATCCCAGGCTGCACTGGTGGAAAGAGCATGTTCCAACCAAGGAGGGGGTGAGGGTGTCATGGAACCCTCTGTTCCTACCATGTGTGGTGTGGGGCATCCACTCTGAGCCTGGGTTTTGAGAAAGACATTGACAAACTGGAGTATGACCAGAGGTGGCACCCAGGATGGGATGAGCTGAGCTGAGATCATACAAGGGCCTGCTGCAGAAACTGGTTGCGTGAGCCAGGAGGATGGGACACTGGGCGGGGCGGGAGGTGCAGGAGAGGATGGTGGCTGTCCTCAGTTACAGAGGGTGCCACAGAGAAAGAAGGAAACTATGTAATTCTGTGGAAGTTTGTGGGGGGTGGGGGTGGGCAGGGGATTGGGTGAAGACCTAAGGGATGAACTTCAGGAAAGCAGATTTTAGCCCAACATAAGAAGGAACTTCATAAAGGAGGAACTTCCTAAATTAGCAAGAGCAGAAGCTACTTTGTAAGGTATCTACACTTAAATATGGCTTTTCAAAACCACTTCATATTTACTCTCCTCAAAACATACTCACAGAATATAGAAAACTATAAAAGAAAAAACAGAAATCACTCCTAATCTCACCACCCAGAAAGAACCATAGCAATCACTAATAACGTTGAAGTAGGTCAGGATATCCATCTATGATATATGTGTGAATGTGTATATTTTTTAGCCAATTGGGATCCTACCAATTGGCTAAAAATGTATTTTCCGCTTAACATCATATTATGATCTTTTTTCAAGTAATTGAAAATGTATTAGACTATTTCATTTCTATTATTGTATCATAAATTATTTAATCATTCTCCTATTACTGGATATGTAGGATTTTGTTTCCACTGTTGTAAATAACATTGCAGCTAACAGACATCTTTACTGCCATCTTTGGTTATTTTTTAAGGATAGAGCCCAAAGGACATGGACATTTACGGCTTCAGCTACCTACTACCAAACTGCTTCCCAAAACGGCTGTCCCAGTGTCTCTTTGTATCAGCAAAGCCTGCCCAACTTTTCCCATGCTTGCCAACATCACCTCAAGGTGATGCACTCATCATCACCTAAAAGGGCACTCATCCTAAAAAGAGCACTCATCCGTTTTCAGATGAGATTTGAGATCTCACTTTTCAGGAACACGTCTGTTATCTGCCTGCTTATGATAAACAAGGTACAGACTCTGTCCTGCACACAGACCCTGATACACACGCTCGTGTGTTCTTTGAAAACGCTGGCAATCCTTCTATACCTTGGAGAGTCTCAACCCAAATCCACCCTGTTGAGGATGACAGCCGCCCTCATCCTATAGCGGGATGCTTCTAGAGGCCTGGGTCTCAGGCCCAGTCAAGGTCAAAAAGGGCATCTATATAATGAGCAGGGGACGGGGTTCCATGGCTTTCAAGGTCCCTTCCAGCCCCGAAAAACCAATTCTACCATCTTCATGTACCACCTGGGAACTTGGGTATGTAAGAGGGCTGGGGAAACAGAGGAAGGGCAGGACAGGGGAAATCAGTGTTTCAGGGCAAATTGGATAGAACTAGGTGTTCTAGAAGGCAGCATGTGGTGATCCTTGCCCGCCCACCCTCCGCCCAGCACACCCTGCGCTCTCCAGGCTGCAGGAGCACCGGGAGATCACTTTTCTCTCTCAGGTTTCCCTGTTGGCTCTGACCTGGGCTCCCAGCCTTCTCTTGTAATTTGAGCTGGAATTGGGAGTAAACTTCTCAAAGGAGGTAATTATCTGGGCATCTCCCCCCACCCCCCAGTCACCTGTCCCTATCCAGCTGGCCTCTGACACTGACTGACTGCCCCTCAGGGCAGAAGGACAGGTGGATGGCTGTCAGGATGCTCCTTGGTTCCCAGCTTCGGAAACCACAGAGCAAAGGGGCCTCGTAGCCCTATGAGTACTCCTCATATTCTTAATTTTTAGTGGCCTCATGCTGGGTCTTCAGACTCTCATTAAACTGGGAAACAGATGACAGTGGGATCCCGAGGCAGATACACCTCTCCTCCTCTTATATTTCCACTATTTTCACTTGTGTTATTTAATAGCTGCTGAGCACCAAGCCTGCCCGAGGTGGCCCTGGCAGAGGCGGCAGGAATTAGGGCACAGCTGAGATGCACGCTGTGTACTCGCCCCTCCCCGGCCCCACGACCACAGACGCCGCCCCCCCCCCGAGGATCAGCCCCCAAACCTTACTTTCACCTCCAACCTCCTCTCTCCGCTCAGTCCCCCAGCCCTAGAATGTCACAGAGGGACCTAGCCTGCGATCTCACCTCTCTCCTGGCATTTTGCATATGGTATGGATATGGATACCTTTCTAATGAAATATAGCAGGCCTATAGAAAAAGGAAAAAAATAATATGAAAATATCCATGTTTACTTTGACTGTATTTTCTTCTGATCTGTTTTAGAAGAAACATTTAAAAAAAATAAGACATTCTGAAAACAGTTATATTGCCCTCCATGAGCCCACTGTTTCCTTCCTCAGACGTAAGCACTACCCTAAATATGGTGTTTATCATTCTCTTGTATGTTTTGATACTTTTGCTACATATGTATGTATCCAGAAACGATACAGTATACTGTTCTGCATGTTTTCAAACTTTATGCAAATGGTACCGTAATGTACGCATCCTTCGGCAATGTGCTTTTTCCATTCAACATGTTCCAGTGACATGTCCAGGTTGATTTGTAAAGCTCTGGTTCATGCATTTCCTCTGCAGTATAGTATTTCATTGTAGGAATGTAACAGATTTAATTTATCCATATTGGTTTCTGTTCTTTTGCTATCACAAACATTGCTGCCATGACAATTCCTGTCTTGCACCTGTGCAAGAGTTTCTTTAAGGATTATACCTGCTGGAGCTCTTTTCTTAACATGTGTGTCTCCCCAGCAGGACACAGACCTGTCACCGGGTCCCCAGTGTCCAGCATGATGGAGGGCACATGGAGCTCGGGGGGATTTGTTAAACTGAAGGGGTCTATGGATCATCCGTTTCAGCCCTTTCACTTACATATGAGGAAACTGACATCCAGAGAAAGGGCATAAAACCATTTTGTGAGACAGCTGGAACAGGAAACCCCAGGCCCCCTCCCCACCTTTCTAGCCTGATCCTTACCAGGCTCTGGGGGAGCTGGTGACTATTAGACAAATGATCCAAAGGGGGAGGGAAGAGGCAGAGACCAGAATGATGCCCAAAGGGGTCACACCTGGACACCCAGCCTCCAGAGTGGGGTCTCACACCTGGACATGCCCCCTCCAGATGAGGCCGCCTCGGATCTGCATAACCAGCCCCCAGATTGAAGCCTGCCTTTTCTGTTTTCCCTTCCTCCTCCTGACCCAGTCCAGTGGAACAGCCTGGAACAGGAAACCAGGAGACCCAGCTTGCATGGTCAAGAGATGAAGCATGGGCTCTGGTGCCTGATGGCTTGGAATGGAGTCCCCACTCTACTTCTTACTAGCTGCATGGCCTTAGGTGAGTTACCTCACCTCTATGTTCCTCATTTCCTTCACCTTTAAAATGGGGATGATAATTCTACCTACCTTATCATGATATTGGGAGGACTAAACAAGTTAGTTTGTATAACGCAATTTGAATAGTGCCTGGCACATGGCAGATGCTATGTGGGTTTTTTTAATTGAAGTATAGTTGATTTACAATATTGTATTAGTTTCAGGTGTACAGAAAAGTGATTCCGTTCTATATTTTTTTCAGATTATTTTCCATTATAGGTTATTACAAGATGTTGAATATTGTTCCCTATGTTATACAGTAGATCCTTGTTGCTTATCTATTTGATGTTTAGTAGTTTGTGTCTGTTAATCCCATACTCCCAATTTATCTTCCCTTCAGTAACCTTAAGCTCATTTTCTATGTCTGTGAGTCTATTTCTGTTTTGCATATAGATTCATTTGTATTATTTTTTAGATTCCACATAAAAATGATATCATATAATATTTGTCTTTCTCTGTTGGACTTACTCCATTTAATATGATAATATCTAGGTCCATCCATGTTGCTTCAAATGGCATTATTTCATGCTTTTTCTATGGCTGAGTAATTCCATTGTGTGTGTGTGTGTGTGTGTGTGTAATACACACACATTTGTCTTAAACCAGTCCTCTCTTGACGGGCATTTGGGTTGTTTCCATGTTTTGGCTAGTGCTGCTACGATCATTGGGGTGCATTTACCTTTTTGAATTAGAGTTTTGTCTGGATACTTGCACAGGAGTGGGATTGCTGGATCATAGGGTATCTTTATATTTAGTTTTTTAAGGAACCTCCATACTGTTCTCCATAGTGGCAAGGCAGGTACTATGTGTTTTATTATTACCTCCCCCTCCCCCAATTCCATACAACAAGTCAGTGCAGCGTCAATGTACTCTGCACAGCGTGGCTTCCCCTGCCACTCTGACTCTGCTACCTGGCCAGAGAAAGGTATTTCTCTGAGCCTCAGTTTCCTCATTTGAAAGTAGGGCTGACACCACCTGTCACAAGAATAAAATGAGATCAAACAACACAGAAGTGCCCTGATGAGGTACACTCCTGAAATAGACCTGGAATAGTGGTCACATGGTTTTATTTATCTAGTCATCTAACTGCTGGCGGAGCCAAGTATTTTCCCATTCTTCATGGGCCACAGACCGTGAGGAAACAGAAAAGATATTCTGTCTTTAAAACATGAGGTCACAGCTGTGACAGTGCCTGGCATAGAGTCAGTCCAGTGGCTGAATAAATGCTGGCCCGCAGTGCTCCCTACTTCTGTTCCGAAGGTTTTCTTCTCTCAAGTAGAAGGGAAATTAGAGAGGCAGCAAAGTGATAGGAGAAATTAGAGAGGCAGCAAAGTGATAGGAGAAATTAGAGAGGCAGCAAAGTGATAGGAGAAATTAGAGAGGCAGCAGAGTAAGGTCACTGAACCTCTCTGAGCCTCTGTTTGCCCATCTGTAAATGGGGATAACTGTTTCACACAGAACTGTTACAAGAGTCAAAGTGTCCTGTAAACTCTACAAGCACAATACAGATCTGCTCACTAATAGTATAAAGAGACTGTCGAGCTTGCCTCAGATCCCCACACTGCTTAAACTGCGTGACGCTGTGGGGCCTTTCTTCCCACAGGCCTCGCTAGCAAGCTCCTGCGTTCACCTTGCCAGTGCCCTGGCTTATGGGACAACCCCTGGAGAGGAGACAGGAGAAAAAGAGGGAGTGTGGGGTGCAGGACAGAGGTTGCCTGCAGCCCACCGGCCTGAAGGAGGCCCAGTGACCCTGCTTAGGAAATCCAAGGGTTGACTTGGGTTCCAGGAGGCTGAGCAGGGATGATCGCCATGTTTCTGGGAACATCCTTAATCACTGAAGACCAGCTCCCAAAAGTCCTTCCAGAACACTCCTTACTCAAAATCTTCAGTGGCTCCCCACTGCCCTTCAATTACACGCACTCAGTGCAGCTTCAACCACACCCCACCCTTAGATGGATCCCGAGCTGCAGCCAAACCTGGCTTTTCTCCCCCAGGAGCTCAGCCTTTGTTCTCAGTGCTCCCAGATTTCACCTCCGTGGCCTCCTGTACACTGAACAGGGTTTTGCAACCCAGTGGCTCACCAGATGCACCCAGGGGGCTTTCACAAATACAGGTGCCTGGGTCTTCCCCCAGGGATCGTTACTTAATTGTTTGGGGTGGGGTCTGGCCATTGGTGTTTTTTTTAAAAAAATCTCCCCAGGTGGTTCTAAAGTTGTGAGCTGACAGGTCTAGAACAGTCTCCCCTGCAGGAGCCCTGCCTGCCAAAACATCCATCCTCTAGGGCCCATGGGAAATGCCACCTTACACAGTGTCTGTGCTCATCATAGAAAACGGGGCTCCTGCCTCTGAGCCCTGAGAGGCTGTGTGTTTTCTCATCACACTCTGCCCCATGTTGGGGTCACCTGTGTCCCAAATTCATCCTACCTGTCAGACAGCAAGTCCCCTGAAGATAAGCAGATCATTCCCCACACCCTCCATGCTTCTGTTTACCCTCTTTGAACCGAATAGGTCTCACTAAATAGTGATCCATCCAAAACTGTCCATGAAATTCAGAACATGTGGGCCACCCACATTCCGACCCAGAAGACGAAGAGGGAACGAGAAGTTGTCCTCTCTGCTCAGGAGAAAAGGCCCAGACCTGAACACTCACCCAGACACACTTCTGACCTAGATGCTCCCGTGGCTATGCTCTTTCCCATGGACAGAGGGCCAAGGTGTCTGCCCCGGTCTCCACTCTGGGGTGTTTCTGAGGGTCTAGATTCTAGGTGAATCTCTCACCCCTCTCCACAGGCAAAGAAGGGTGAGGGTGAGTATACATGTTTGTGTCGTCAATATGTACAAGTTACACCATGCATGTTATTCATATACATATGCACATATGTATTATAATTAAAATGAGTTTCTTTGGTGTGCGGGAAGAGGAACTTCTCCAAATCCCTTGAGGTCCTCAAGCAAAGACCCTTGGGAATCACTGTCTAATAACACAGCATCTTGCACACAGGAAGTGCTCAAAAAACATTTGCTAGATTAAATAATGAACTGAAAATTCAAACAACTGACTGTTGCTTATGCCAACACAGCCATCTAGAGAGATTCAGGGGATGAAGTCCACCTAAGACATGGCATTGCCAGGAACAGCCTGATGGAGTTTGTGTCTCTTCCTGTAACCCATCAGGCTTCGCACAACTGCTTGCCTCAGCCTATGTCAGGAACAGCAGGCTCTGGAATATTCTAGATACAAGCCTTTTCCTTTTCTGTGTCCCATTCTGAAGGGCAGTGAAGAGGCACCCCTGCCATGTGCTCTCAGAAAGGACTCCTTTTCTTCACAAAGTCCAAGAGCCCACCGGACCACCACACAGAGGACAAAGGTCATCCAATGCCTGGCTGCCCAATGCCACTCACTGTCATAGGCTTCTGTCTCCCACTCTGTCGTCTGCTTCCCAGCTGACGGTCCAGATTCTGGCAGATTCCAGGTCCCTAAAGATATGCTCTGACCTTGAAATGGAGAGGGGCGGGGGGTCTCCATGTGTGAGAGGAAAACACTCCCAGTTTCCAGGAAGCCTCTGAGCCCCACTGCCCTCTGTACTGGAAGGCAGAGGGCTGTTCCTGGCTCCAACCGGCTTTGCATTCCACTGCAAAAGGCAGGCTCGGCAGCCCCAAAAGACACATGCCTAAACTCCTGAGAATTCTGCTCACAGCAAGATGACAGGTAGACTACAAAAGCCAAGATTATAATGTTAGGGAATGGGCTTCAGCCATGCAGGATAACATGAAGGACTTACGCTGCCTCTGACCCAGTATGAGAGTTGTCTCCTAGCTTTCCTAACCTGTGCCCTTCACCCTGAAGGCCAAGTGACCTCCAGGGTAATGAGAGCCAAGCCCGTCTCCCTGTATATTTATTCCTGGATGCTCACCCCTATATACTCACCCCTGGATGCCCACACTTGGATGCTTACTCCTGGATGCCCACCCCTGGATGCTTACTTTCACATACACACAAGGTGATGCTCACTTCTATATACTCATGCCTATATACACACCCCTGGACGCTCACCCCTGGATGTCCACACTTGGATGCTCACTCCTGGATGCCCACTCCTGGATGCCCACCCCTGGAATCTCACTCCTCACAGAGAGACCTTCCAGGTCTCAAGAAGAAGATGACTAATCCTGGGCAGTTTATCATGTGTCTGCTCAGAACTAGGAAAAATTGAAAGCCTACAGATAGAGAAAGAATCTATATGTAGAAAGTAGATCTATATAGAAAAATATAAACTATGCGTAAAAAACGTTTTCCCTGTAGCGAAAAAGTACATCATTTCTATTCCTCTCATGTGAGGAAACTGAAGCTCAGAGAGGTTAAAGGACTTAACTAAGGTCACATGGCAAGGAAGGAGCAAGACGGGATTTGAGCCCAAGTATCTCTGAGGCCAGAGCCCACACCCTTCCAGCTTTGCTACACAGCTTCCCTCCACCAAAAAGGGGCTGCAAGTAGGTCCTGCTGATGTGGGGCATCGCAGGAGCAAATGAAGGCTTTATTCCAGCAGCCACAGAACCACATCCTCCCCTTCATTTAAATCCATCTCATTTACAACCTAATCCAAGGGTCAGTCACCCTCCTGGTTAAACATTCCTCCAGGTACTCAACAATCATTGTCTGAGCACCTACTGTGTGCTGGCACAGTGAGGCTTGTGGCGTGATGAATATCAGCTCCCCTCCCAACACCACCTCCATCCAGTTCTGGCCTCTGCTCTGCCGGGTCCCACATGGTTCCAGCTTTTGCGGCGAAGTCTCACTGATACGCAACAGAGTTCAAAATCACAGGCTTGGCAGGAAGTGCCATCTATACATAGCTCTACCACTCTGTAAGCACCGTTGGCTTCTTCTGAATAAACGCTACCCTACATTAAATGCCAGAATCCGGCAAGCAATACTGCATGTTTGTAATGAGATTGAGAACTAAAGGCAAGATTGATTCTGATGTGAGCACCAGCAAAGCAAATGGGTTTTTGAAAACCCTATAATTTCCCTGCAACCCTTGACTTCACTAAACATACATTTTTAGACTACAGCACAGCTAGGCAGGCATTAAACAAAAATGAGGTAGTCTAATGATGATTTATGTGTAGGATAACCTTCTATAAAGAATTCTGCTCTGATATCAGGGTAACTTACAGAGGTGCCAACTTTACAAAACAATGCCGCTTGGTCTGTGTCCACTGCCACGGTGTGATCTCAGGGCAGAGTGTTCACCTGCAATTGTCTTAAATCTCCTGAAATTCACCCAGTGGATGCTCTGGAAATGCAGTACCTGCCATGAACTAAATGGAAAAGCAAAACATGACACATAGATACACCTCCAGAGGCACCTGTGAACACAGACATTTCTGCTTGACTGAGGAGCCGTGGCTGATAGTTCTGGAACCAACCAACTGGCAAGCAAATGCAGAGCAGCCGCCCACCGGGAGACTGGCAGGGGTGCTGAGGAGCTGTGGGCACGTGCTCCAGGTGGGGCCTCAAGAGCTCCTGGACGCAAGCATCAAACCGGAGATCTGGTACCCACCTCCCTGGCTGTGTAAACTTGGGAGGGCCCTTCAGCTCCCCCAAGCCTTGGTTTCCCTGCCTATTAAGTGAAGTTAAGAATGTGTCCCCCTCAGATGAGGTTGGAAGGGTTCAATAAGATGCTGCCTGTGAACCTGCTTTATAAACCGGAAAGCACTATATAAGTAAAAGATGACACAGGCATCAGGGCACAGCTGCGAGGTGGCCCAGGTCACGTCTAAGAGCTGAAATCAAACCGCCCTGGGCTCAGATCCTGCCACACCACATGGCCTTGGGCAGGTGACCAGCTTTTCTGCCTCAGGCTCTTCTTCTGCAAAATGGAGATAATAATACCACCTAGTACGTAGCGCACTTATGAAGATGAAATGAAATGACTTGTGAAAAGCACTTACCACATAAGAGCTCAATAACCGATCACTTATTTTCTTACTATTATTATCACTACGATTATCATTTCAATTTAGGCCATCTGACTTAGGAGAGAATTCCTTTGCTGTTTCTGAATGCTTCCTTGTAATCTCTAACCTGCAAAGCATGTGCTGAGGCATTAGAAGGTGGGAGTTTTCTCTCTGCCCTCCGAGGAGGAAGACGAGGCTCCCTTCCCCATCAAAGCAAACAATAAGCAAATACCACCAGCAACATTAAGGGCCATCTGCCTTTTCCTCTCTACAACTGCCTCGATGAGAGAAATAGTCATGGTCATGAGTACCTGGGACAGCCCTCATGCCGGAGTCACTAAAGTACGTTACAAAGAAAGAGCTTGGGTTTTAGGGACAGAAGCTCTGTGTCCAAGCACAGGCTCTGCCCCTGAGAAGCTGTGTGCCCTGGAGCAAATTGCTTGGCCTCCCTGAATCTCACTTCTTTACACCTAAGGATGGGGGTAGCACGCCCCCCTCACAGGGTTGAGAAGAATTCAATGGGATGACATCCAGGTGCCTGTCACAGGGCCCTGCATATGTCTTACTACGTATTGATCTGCTCTTTTTTTGACTTTTCTTCTAAATGTGCAAGCCCTTGAACCTCACTGTGTCCTCGGTTTCCTCATCTGTAAAATGCGGAAGGGAATGGGGGTTCCTGTGAGGAGCCAACGAGATCACCTAGAAGCACCTTATCAACTGCATAGTGTTATTATTGGACCAGGGTTTGAGACTGAGCTAATGAGACCCAGGTGGTGTGTAGCATCGATCTTTGCTGTGTTGGTACCGAACCACACCCTGTCGTTCCTTCCTCACATAATTCTGATCAGGTACCATGCAAGGCACAGGTGAATACAGAGATTAGCAATACTACAGTCGTTTTGTTTCTCTCCTTCTGCCCAGATATCATCATGGCCTATATGAGTTAAAAACACCACAGTGGTCATAGGTCTGACCCCAGCTGTTTATGGCTTTCTCAAGATCATGTCTAGGGGAAGCCATTCTCCATTCTGTGATTCCACTACGACCACTCCTCTGGGAGGCTGCGTCCCTGGCTGACCCGTGTCCTGCCTCTAGCCCCGTGCCCAGACAGGGGAGCACGGCCCAGGGTTGGACCATGGCATGAAGCTGGGTGGGCAATTTCCCTGCTGAGTTTAGTCCACTCTTTCTCCATCTGAGAATTCAAGTCTCCCCAGAGGCCTAACTTTCATCTAAAGGATTCTATGTGCAGTAGGTTTCATTGTCCCCATTTCATAGGTGAAAAAGAACGAGGCTTTGAAAGTAACTTGCTCAAGGTCACCAGTTAGGACCAGCAGACTCCACAGCCCAACTTCTTTCTGCTACACCCCCTACCGCTACCTCTTCTGTACACCGTCTGCTCGTATGTCACCCAATTTTTTATTGTGTTGTCTTTTTCCGGTTGACTTTCAGCAGTTTTAAAAATATATATATATATATATATATATTCTGTAGATTGATTTTTTATGAGACAACATAGTACAGAGCTCAGGAGTACAAATAATGGAGTCTGGATGCAGACGTTTAAATTGCAGCTCTACTGCTTAATAACTTTAGGCAATTCACTTAGCTTCTCTGTGCCTCAGTTTGTTCATGTCTAACATGGGGAATGATTATCCCCTCAACTTCAGATCGCTGTGAAGGTTAAATGAGCTACGCACGTAAAATGCTTAGAACAGAGCCTGGCAACTTAGTAAGTGCTCCATGATCATTCGTCATTATTATCAGGTTGCCTCTTTTTTTTTTTTCCTAGAACTAGATAGAACCTCTATGAATTAAATGTCCTGGCCTCCTTTCCAGACTTCTCTCTCCCCACTTCTACTTACCCTCCAGCCAGGTCACTCCATCCTCCCCTTTCCTGCCTGCCTTTCCCCGAACTGTTACCTCACGAACGTGCTATTTCTGCTCCAAGGTCCCCCTCCCCTTCCTGAGCCTTGCTGGGCTGCCATCAGCAGAAAGAATCCCAGCCTCCTGGGGAATCTCTTCTTGGGAAGATACGATAACCCCTAGATAGGAGCTGCTGAAGGGAAGAAACAGGCCACAGTCAAGTTTAATTCCTCTGCAAGGCATGAGACTCTGCCTAGCACCTATTTGTTCAATTGCCTTGAGCACATCATTTATTTCATATGAGCACACTGACCATCCCAGCCCATTTCCTCCATGCCCCTAAGTAGTCAAGAGCTGAGATCCCCAATTTTGCATCTAAACAACAAAGTGTCACAGGAGGAATACACAGAAGTGGTCTCTGTCAAGGTAGCTCTGAAGCAGCTCGGTGTAATGGAGCCCAAGGACCACCAAGTCTAGATCTTGCAATGCCACCGATTTTCCACGTGACCTTAGGCAGTCTTCCTGCCTGCCTGCCACAGGGCAGTCCAGCAGGGGCAAAAGAGACTGTCATTTCATCACCATCATTAATCATCTTTTCTGAGCACTGGAGGGGAAAGGGGTCTGAATGAAATACAGTTCCTGCTCTTGATGATTAGACATTCTCATAGTGGGAAGAACACAGATTTTAAAATATTACAGGACAAAATACGACTAGTGTCTTCAGCAAGGAACTGATAAATTTTGGAGGGAGTTCAGAAAAGGATCCCCTGGAAGGAGGTTAATCTGGGTGAGGTTTAAATCCATTCTTAGCAGAAATTGGGAAAGACATCATGGGGGAAAAAAGGGGGTATTTGAACCAGACTTTAAAAGATGGGGAGGATTTAAACAAAGAAGGAAAGACATCCAGTAGTTTAAAAACAAAAAAAAAGCACCCCATGAGTCGTTAAGATACTGTGCCCTGAGAATGAGCAGGAGAGAAGGGGGAAGGGGCATAAGAGGGCATTGGTCTGGGCCTGAGTTTCTTTATCAGTAAATGAAGAGGCTGGACCACGTGACCTCCAAGGCCCTTCTAGCTCTGACAATCAGTGACTCCATTCATCTGTAGCCTACACGTGTCCAGCTGGTTTCTGAGCACCACCTGGGTTCTCTCTCATCTGTGCCATCCCCTGTCCAAGATGGTGGAGACTCATGGGATCAAAGTAGCTTTAATATCAGCTGGAGCAAAATGCAATTAATATGTTGACCCTGCGTTCCAAAGCAAACCAAGATCATATGTGATCGCTTACTGTGCTGGAATTATCATCCTTGCCCATCAGAGCTGACAACATGAACGGAATCCTAAATTCCCAGATCAGACCACCTCTGTGTCTCCCACTGGGCCCAAGACAGAGCCGGTGCCCAATAAAACCTCCATGTTAGAATGACTGCTCACTGATCTTTCAGCTGGAGAGCTGTTGACCTTCAGAAAAGCCAAAGCCTCTGGTCAAGGCACACAGAGCCAGAGGCTAGGGCAAGGGCTGGTGACATGTTTCTGTCCCCAAGCAAGTGCAGGAGACAGGGACAGGCCCTCCTCCGATGCTGGAATAGTCCATTCCTAATAAGGAGCCTGCTCTGGAGAGGCAGCGGGGAATAGTGCAAGCTGGAGGACCCCAGCTCAAACCCAAGCCACTTATTAGCTGTGTGGTCTTGGCTAATCTGCTTAACTTCCCTGGGCCTCACTGTCCTCATTTATAAAAACTGGAAAAACAAACAAACAAACAAAAAACTATCTTAAAAGGTTATTGTGAGGATTGGAGATAATATATGTAGAATGCCTAACACAAAAGAGGTCTCAGTACATGATAAACATTATCATTAGTCTTGTTATTATTATTATAAAAGGTGCTATGAGGGCCCTGGGGATAAAGAGATGCAAAAGATGGAGTTGCACACCCTCCTGCAGCAGACAGACAGAAACAACAGCTCTAATGTGAGACACAGTGAAGTAAGTGCTCCAGGAATGGAACCAGAGGACGGAGAGGTCTGCTGCAGGCTTATGTAAAACTTCGTGGAAGGGGACACACGTGAACCAAGTTTAAAGGACAAAAGACGAGTACAGTATCAAGAAGGAGAAGAGGGGATCAGTGCACACCAGGCAGAGGAGACGCAAGACCAAATGCAAAGAGGCACGAAGACCCATGAGCAATTTGGAACCCTGGGGACAATTAGGGAGGTGGGTGATGGGTGGCGGGCTCACTGCCTTGCCACCTATGGTCCGGAAGCGCTGCCCACTTTTCTGAAAGGACCCCTCTGGCCAGTTTCTCCTTGCTGCTGCTTCTCCCCTCCCCAACACAGAGTGTCCCCAGTGCACTCCCAACCTGGCCAAGGCAGGATGACAACCCAGCAGTCAAGAGCCCCATCCACTTAGACAAGGGAGCTGCTCTAGGCTTGTCTTCCACAGCACCGGCAGATACATCTGGCCCGCATCTGAGCAGTGTCCAGAACTCCCCGCTGGGGCCCAGACAGCCAGTCAGGATGCTGGGGAAGAGCATGCTGGGAAATTCCCACAAGGAGCCTGCATCAATATAATCAGGTCTGGTGGAAATTAAAAGCTATTAGGAACAGGGCCGGATTTATCTTTATATCCAATAACATGCATTGTAATGGTGATCATGCAGATGGGAAATTAAACCACATCCCGGCTTCACTGGAGGCCTTAATTTTCATTTATGTCTATGCACAGCCCTTTGCCCTATTATCGCCCCCCCATCCCACTCGCTCTGGAGAGCCAGTTTACTTCCAGACCAGGTCTCCCGGGAGAGAAGCAAGGGGTAGGGGTCTGTCAGCTCATAGGTGAGAGGCTCTGTGCTTTTACACACACACCTCTGAACAGCACGACGGGAGGAAGTTGATCAGCTTGGGGGGCAGGCAGTAGGTGGCTCTGAGAAAGGTAGCACTCTGGGCTGTCTCTCCAGCCTCTACCTACCCTGCGAAAAGCGCAGCCCAAAAGCGGCTCGGAGTTTCAGCGGTGGCTTGCCTGCCCTCCCAATGTGGACAGCTGGGAAGGCCAACCCGTGAGCCCATACCCAACTCACGGAGCTTGCTTAGGCCCCGAGCCTCTAAGTCCTTCCACACCCCCTCAGAGAGGCAGACCATTCACAGAGGCCTGCAGCCACCCCATCGGGCCCCTCCTCCCAGGGCACCCACCCTCCCCAAGGAGTTGTCTCCCGGGCCCTGATTGGCCCACGTCAGCCTCCGTTCGTCCTCCTGCTCTCTCGCGCCTGCTCCCGCTGGCCCCGTGGTTGGCGGAGGATCTGAGCCCAGCCGGCCCAGAGATCAAAGTCAACCCCGTTCTCCCCGCTCCAGAAGCTGCCCCTGAAGAGTCAGAGGGAAGTCACTCAGGCTCCCAAGTGCTTCCTGAACCTCAAGGTGACCTCAGCATTAAATCTCCCCCCACCGCGAGAAGCTGCCATCCAACATCCCAGCCAGAACACACACGCACACACACACACACACGGGGCAGTGTGGTATGGAGAGCAGGGAATCCTATTTTTATGAAAAAAATCAATTTGCATCTTCCAACATGAAAGCCTGGAGCAGGTGGGCCCACGTTCTGGCCCTTCATCTTTAGAGCCTGGAGGATGCAAAACTCCACTCCCTCTGGTTCTCATGAATTCCTCCGGGAGGGTGTTAGTTGGATTCATGTGCTTTAGAAAGTCCATCCCTGGATCTAAAACGTAGCTGTAGAGGGATCTAGAATGATTTTTGGATGGGGCTGGAGGGCTAGGCAGGGGAGGAAAATTCTCCAAGGCTAAAGGAAAGGAAGAGCTTCTACAGAACCAACGTGTAACAGAGCCCTGCGGAGTAGCGTCCAGCCCACTTCCCTGATAATTATGTCCTTTGGGGCCACCAGCCCAGGCTTGACATCAAAGACAGCCCTGAAGCACCAACTACAGTGAGTCTGGGGGAAGCTCACTGCCTCCACACAGGAGCCAGGTTAATCTTTGTCTTTCCTGTCTGAGCTGAGCTTCTAACTACCCCATGCCCACTGCACCCAGCCTTATCCCAATGTCTCCCATATTCTTTCAGAACTCTCCTGATCATCCCTCACGCACCCACTGAACATTTGGTGAGCCTTTGTCCTGGGGGTGCAAGGCGGTGTGTCAGGAGCCTAGGGATGTGTGCCCTAAAACAAACCAGGTCCCACCCTTGGGAAACTCAGTCTAGTGGGGGACACTGACTCTGTTACACAGAAATACATACGCCTAAACAGGAATCGGCAATACAGAGAGGAGAACGCTCTCAACCCCCCCAAGAATCATCATCACAGCTCCAGCCCATCCTCAGTGTGTGGCAGGCAGTGTTTGAAACATTTGACATATATGAACTCGTTTCATTTTTACTTGAACCCAATGAAGTAGGCCAATCATCACCCCTATTTTATTATCACTGGGGAAACTGAGGCACCAAGGAGGTAAAAGACTTGCCCAGAGGAGTGAGTTTCAAGCCCAGGCAGTCTGTTCCTAGATTCTGGGCTCGTAATCACTACACTTGACTTAGTTCTTCCCTACAAACCAGCACTGACTTTTTCGCTTTCCTGAGGCCAAGGCTCTCCTTGCCTAGAGCACCCAGCCTCCCTTGTACTCAGAGTGACACTTCATAGGATACATTCGTGCAGGTCCTGGGAGGTGGTCCTGTGCGGGAGTTCAGGGCAGAGGCAGAAAGAACAGACCTGGGTCCAGCCCTGCCCTCTGTGTGATAACACGTGTGACCCAGAAGTCCCTTTACTTTTTTGAGCCTCAGTTTCCTCTTCAGTAAAGTGGAAGGGGAAAAAAAATACACTTATGGACTTTTTGTGAGGATAAAATGAGGTCACATATGAAAGTTTCTTAGCCCAGTGCCTGGCATAGAGGAAACACTCAAAAATTTATTATTGTTATTTTAATGAGTATAACTCTTGGTCCATAAACTCAGGCGTACAAGAAATATCACATGTCTTTATGTTCCTTACATCACCTTCCATCTGACTCTGTTGGAGAGACAGCACATTCAGTCCCCATCATTGTTGGCGCATTCCCCAGGGACATGCCAAGGCCCAGAGTCTCTCTGGTCCTCACCAGCCTGTTGTCCCTGCCTGCATGATCACTCTGGGTCTTGGGCTGTGCACCTCCTGCCTCATTTGGACACAAGAACCCAGGCCTCCGTCCCAGACCCCAGGGAGCCACACACAGCCACCCCTCTGAGGTCCGACCGCTTCCTCCCGCCACACCCCCTGAGCTGCCTACAGCACCACCCTGCCTCTGGCATCCGATGGTCTTCTGTCTGTCCACCGCCCTCAGAGGCTCTCCTCGCCGGCCAGAACACCCATCCTTAACCTTTCCTGTTTGCTCACAAAGGGCAGGAAGACCAGGTGTCTTCAAGTAGCTTCTGATTCCTGTCCAACTACAAGCTCTGAGACCAGGAGATATAATGGCCTGGCCATCGGCTTGGGACTGAGAGAAGGAAAAAGTTCCAGGAGCAAAACACAAATTAATGTCTCAAAAAGAGTATCCTGCCACGTTGGCTGTCAAGGTGCTGAAGCATTGGTTCGTCACCTATAGCTCTACCTTGGAACCACTCAAGGAGATTTAAAACAGCTAGTGCCCAGGTTCTACTGCTCAAGATGCTGATTTGAGGTTGGGCCCAAGCACTGGTGTTTTTCAAAGAGCTCCCCAGGGGTTCAATTGTGTAGCAGGATGAAGAATCCCAGCTTTATAGGTTTCATGCATAGAAGTCTGTCTTCTCCAACTAACCTGAAGACCTTGAGCAACCAGAACCATTTCATATGCCCAGCAATGGGCCGTCAATGCTGGGGGGCACTCAGGGAGCATCTGGTCAAGTGCCTCCATTTTAGAGAAAGGAAAACCAAGGTCCTTGATGGAGAAAGGAAGAAAAAGTGTCAGGGCTGCTGCAACGTGCAGGGATGCAGGGAGAAATGCTGCAGTGATGGGAAAACCCCACAGTTTTGTAACTGGAGGCCTGGAGGTATTTTGAGGATCTGAGGTCCTCTCTTGAGATTTCCAGACCTGTTTTCCTGTTGAAGGGACAACCCTGCATAGGAACCAGCAATGAAGTGCCTGCAATCACGGCAGCTCTAACAAGGTGACCCTACAACATGGTATTAACCTCTTTTTGCAACACCTGGCACCTCTAGCAAGAGACTGGCTAGAATTCTGATGGAGCGTCTAGGCAGCTCATGAAATAAAAGTCCCACGCGCATGCTCACTCAAGTCGGGTCCTCCGAGAATCCCAGGAACACGGACCACACGCCAGCCTCTTATCGTTCCTCTCCCCACAGTCTTTCACAGATAAGGTCCTTCCAGCCTTGCCTTCCATCCCTAAGGCCAAAGGCAATCAAATAGCCTGTGGCCAGGAAAGACAGTGACCCCACTCCTTCGGGGGAGCACGACCGCCCTGTGTCTGATGGGACCTTCACACACGCCGCAGAGGCTGCTGGCACGTGGGTTTTCACCACCCACACGGAGACGCACCAAGCCGAGACCAAAGACGCCTTTTTGCCAAAGCATCACCAGAACAATAAAAAGCCACTTGCCAGGACCAACCTCAAGAGCTGGGTGAGCTCAACCACCAACTCAGTACCGCTGATTTTCCGCCCCCCACCCCCCAGCATCCCTGCCTATGAGGCCCCGCGGTCCTCTCTTACCTGGGATGATGGCGACTGTGTCTTTCTCCCAGGACACAACGCTAACGTATTCCTGCACTGAAGAGGGGATGAGGCACTTGAAGACGGCCACGCTTCCACGCATCGACCTTTGATCCTCCACCCGAACGGTGTAGGGTTCCCTGAAAACTGCAGACAGGTTGCGGGGCAGAAAGAAGAGGGTGTCACAGGCTTGACTAGGACACGGTGGGGGGGCCTGAGAAAGCCACTTCTCAGCACCCCAGGCCGCACTTCCTTCACCTCGTCTCCCACCTCCCACTTGCCCCGCCCGGAAGTTCCTGCCAGGGTCTTATTCCTGCCTTCTCAGCAACCTCCTTCCCACCCCACCAGACACCCACTCTCCCGCAGAAATACCCAGCCTCCCTCTACAGGACCATAAATCCAACTTCTAGCCTTTCCAATTTTGGTGAGTTTTAACAAACTGCATTAGATCGTAAGGGCCTGGAGGGCGGCACCTACGCCCTGCGATGGGATTGTATTCAACAAGGGCATGTGTGGGTTTCTAAGCAAAAGCGCCGGAATCCCTCTAATTAAACCACACTTGATTTCCTACATGATTCCTGGGCCCAGGGTGGTAAGAGTTTGGGTCACGATGACCATCATTTGCCAAAAGAAAAACTGTGACACATGATCTAAAAAACAGATTTTTGTGACACTTCAAAGTGAAAGGCAGCCTGGGAAAATGTGGTTGACATACAGAACTTTCTGCAGGGCTCGGTGGTTTATAAGAACAATGGGAGAGACTACTTGACACAGTGATGATCTCTGAAGACACCGAACCCCAGAGACATGGGCGATTTCCAAGATTCTCCAAAACAAAGCATCCTTGCTGGTTTCTCCCACCTCCTGACACCGCCTACAGCCTGACCCCCAGTCTTGCCCCCAGCTTCAGCAGATCCCTTCCCCCACAGTGTGCAGTGGAGGTCTCCTGCCTCGGTCCCAGGGCTGGCTTCTGGGGCGCTGTCACCTGCAGGTGCTCTATGTATCAGGTCCCATGGGTGGGCTGGACCAACCTCAGGGGTAGGGCCGAGGGGCCTGCTTCTGCCTCTCTCTGGTCCTCCTCCGCTTGGCCTCTCCCCGGGGCCCTCTCTGTCTTTCCACCTCTTCTCTGCCAAGCAGAGCTGGTGCAGCCAGAGCCCCGCTGCTTCCCGACCTTGTCCCTCAGCAGGCACCTGGGCTGTGTGCCCTCCTGCTCTCCCTGCCATGGTTGCCAGGGCGATGCTCAGGGCCCTGCAGCCCCTCTGGCTGTGCACCTGCAGTCCCTCTGGCTTCATCAAGAGCTTCTTAATTGGCTGTGTTTCCCATCAGGCCAGCCCTGCCCGTCCCTCCCCAGGTCTTTATTCTTTCCCTCCCTGTGTTGTGGCTGTGATGGGAAGAGACACAGTTGAGGTGGAGGATGGAAGCCTGGAAGGAGGCACTCCCCGCTCTGTGGGGCCATGGTCCACCCTTTCGTGGGCTGGACATCATACTGCCTGCAGATGAGGGGAGAGCGGAGAGGAGGCTGAGGGGAGGGAAGCAGAGGGGAGGGTGGGAAGGGCTGGGGTTTGGGTGCACACCCTGGAGACGGTCCTCGAGAGCCCGCAGAGACCTATGGTTACGAGCATCAAACAAGCAGGCCCTGTGTCCTCCTCTGAGCAGCAGTGTAACCCTGGATAAGAGCTCGTGAACCTTCTGGAGCCTCGGTTTCCTCATGCGTAAAAGGAAACGATAACAGCAGCATGCAGAAGGCCTGGCACGTGGAAAGCACTACAGCAATGCAGCTTGTCATTACAGCCATGCCTCTGTGATTAACTGGCTAGGTGCCCTTTGGGCAAGTGACTTAACCTTTATTTGACTTAGTCCCCTCCCTTGTAAGAAACACCAGACAGGATTATTGTGAAAACTATATCCTAACCCAATAACAGGCAGGTATTAGGAAACGGGACATGGCTTGCTCTTAGCTCAATCCTCCAGGCTGTGGAGGCCAGAACTGGGCTCCAAATCCTGGCCTCAGGGCTCCCAGTCCAGCACCTGGTGTCGTGTTAGGGGAACAGTGCTGCTCCTGAAAAGAGGATCCACGGGGAGCCCCAGAGGAGATACCTAAGCTTGGCTCTGGGTCCTCAGAGCTCACACTCCCACACCCCCGTCCCCCAACCAAACCAGTGGATGAAGACCAGCTCTTTAATTAAGAACTCCCACCCCACCTCACCCCTACACACACCCCTTCCCAGCTACTTGGAACCTTCTATGTGTGAGAGGCTCTCCTGAGGCGGAAGAATCTTAATTCCACAGAGCGCTAGCTCACTGAACCATCACACGGAGTGATGACTGAAGTAGGTGCTGGCATCTGCTTTGCAGATGAGGAAACTGAGGCTCAGAAACGTGTGTCCTCTGCCTAAGGTAAGTGGCAAAGCTAAGATTCCAAAGCACAACACAACTTTCCTTGAGGACCTGACTCCTTGCCAGGACAGGAAGTCAGAGAAATCGCAGGATCCATCGCTAGGCATGCAGGCTGGAGAGACTTCCCCGGAACCCACTCTCCTCTGCCAGGAAAGATGGCACGCTCAAGCCTTGGAGCCATCGCAGTGAGCTGGCTAGAACATTATCTATCCTCTCCCACTCAAAAAGCTCTTCTAAGAAAATCACTCCCCAAACTTCCATGCTTTATTACTATTCGAGGCACTTTATAACAGATGAGGACTCACCAGCATATCATGACAACCTAGTTAAGAGTAGCTCATCTAAGCCATACCCTCGCCTCCAGACCTAACCCAGAGAAATGAGACTTTCTAGTTTCTGTAAAGAGAACAGCTGAGAAGCCCTCACTTCCTTGCTTCCATCACCTCTTCCCAAGACCAGAATGCTTCACTGCTAAGAGTTTTCCATCATGAATTTTACCTAAATGCCTCTTCTCATGAGATATCTTATATTCAAATGTCTATCAACAGTGGAATGGATAAATAAAGTGCAGTATAGCCAAAAGAGATTATACAGCAGTGAGAATGAATGACATATAACTTCACACAGCAGTAGGGCTAAACCCCACAAACAACAGCGAGCAAAAGATTCAAGAGAATATGTGCTGTAGGACTCCACTTAGATAAAGTACAGAAACAGGCAAACATCTACCTTGTTAGAAGTCAGGGCTGTGGTTTCCCCTAAGGGTGGAGTGACTGAAAAAAGCATGGGGCTTCCCTGGTGGCGCGGTGGTTGAGAGTCCGCCTGCCGACGGAGAGAACACGGGTTCGTGCCCCGGTCGGGGAGGATCCCGCATGCCGCGGAGCGGCTGGGCCCGTGAACCGTGGCCGCCGAGCCTGCGCGTCCGGAGCCTGTGCTCTGCAGCGGGAGAGGCCACAACAGGGAGAGGCCCGTGTACCGCAAAAAAAAAAAAAAAAAAAAAAGCATGAAAGGGGCTTCTGAGATGCTGATATCTTCATCTGGATATTAAACTTTGTGCAAATTCATCAAGCTATATACCTACACTCTGTGCAGTTCTTTTATATACTCTCTTTCAATAAAGGGTTTTTTTTTTTTTTTAAAGAAACTCACTGAATTTTTCCATGAACCAAGTACTAAAATGAGCACATTACTTAATATAAATGGGCCCTATCTCCTTGGACCATCACACGTAGTGATGAACAAGGTGGGTGCTGGCATCAGCTTTGCAGATGAGGAAACTGAGGCTCAGAAAGGTGTGTTCTCCACCTAAGGACACACAGGAAGTGGCAGAGCTAAGATTCCAAAGAACAGCATGATTTTCCTTGATGGGCTGCCTTGCCTTCTTCCATGTTACACACACATCCTCAAAACGACAGGCGCTGCCGGCTCCCCATTCCCGCCCTGTAGGGGAGCCCGTGTCTGGTCCTTTACCTGCTTTGACGCGGATGTTGGGACTCCGGATCTTGCCGGCAGCATTCTCCGCGGTGCAGAAGTAGTCATTGTCGTGGATAAAGCTATTGAAGGCGGAGGGGGAGACGGGGTAGAGCTGCAGCGTCCCGTTGGCGTGGACGTGCCGGATGTGCGGCACGTCGTAGATGTCGTCCCCCGTGGCCAGGTACCATCGAAGGGCCGCACTGGGGGAGCCCGCGGCCGGGCAGGGCACCACCACCCCCACGGAGCTGGAGAAGGTCACCTGCTGCAAGGAGTCATTTACAAAGTAGAGGCTGGTGCCGACATCTTCAGGGCGGGCTGCAGGGGAGGGGAGAGGCTGGTTAGCGCCTGCTAATGATACCCTCGTAGGCCCGGGAGGCTGCAACACCCACGCTCATTCATAAAATGTTCAAGCGCCAGTCGTTCAACAGCACTATTGAGCACTGACTGTACACCAGGCACTGGCGACGGTGAGTAAGAGACAGTTCCCACCCTGCAGAAGCTTCCAGCCTAGCACAGGGACAGCAAAAGTTGAAACGTCTTGTCCTCCACGCCAAGCCAAGTTCACGGACAGAGGCGGCCACCACTCTGCTATGGTGAAGGGTCCCAAGCCATAATCCACGTCCCCGCACCCCAGCCGCCCATCAACGCTTTAGGAGAGACACTGAAATTGCTTAGACAACGGGTATTTATTGAGTACCTATTATACTCAGGGAGGTTCTCACCCGGTCCCTTGGTTCATCTGTACAACGCTGAGAGGAGACAGTACCGCCTCTTCTTTTATCGTTCCCTTTTGGAGGCTGAGCAAGTTATGTGATTTGCCTGAGATGACACAGCTAATAAGCTACAGGAGTGAAATCTGAACCCACCGCTCTAAAGAGGATCTTAGCACACTTTCTATCACACCACAGCCAAAAGGCAAAAGGTCAGAGACCGGGCTTCCCTGGTGGCGCAGTGGTTGAGAGTCCGCCTGCCGATGCAGGGGACACGGGTTCGTGCCCCGGTCCGGGAGGATCCTACATGCCGCAGAGCGGCTGGGCCCGCGAGCCATGGCCGCTGGGCCTGCGCGTCCGGAGCCTGTGCTCCGCAACGGGAGAAGCCACAGCAGTGAGAGGCCCGCGTACAGCAAAAAAAAATAAAAATAAAAAATAAAGGTCAGAGACCGTGTTCTACGAGGAAGGGCTACACGAAGCGGGGATGCTGGCTTGGACGAGAAGAGACTGCAGAGCCTTCTTCCCCTCTGGAGGTCGATTTGGAAAATGTGTTGCCCCAGAGGATGGGATGAGGACTGGCCGCGCCGTGGGTAGACCAGTCCAAGCTTGGGGACTAGAGACACCCACCCCCTCAAGTCTAAAACCATCCCTGACACTGACCAACCATGGAATTCCCTTCCCCTCTCTGACTCTCTGCTCCTTCACTTGTAAAATGGAGGGAGGATACACGAGGCTGCAAGGACCCCGTGCATCTCTGACATGCCACTGCAACACTCAGTCACACGGGCGAACATGCTCACGACTGCAGCTACCTGACGACATCAAGGCCGCCTGACAAGGAGGACAGCTGTCTGCAACTCTCATCCCAGCCCAGGGCCTCGGTCTTGCCTGCCCTGGTGGGAAGCAGCCCCGAATGGTGGAATCAGGGCCTTCCCTCCCTACCAAGGAGCCTGCCCCCTTAAGAAGGGCCACCTCTGAACAAGTGGAAGCAAACCCAGGAAGAGGGGGCCTGGTCCCAGGTCTCCAGCTGGAAGCCACTCCCTCTCCACCAGGAAGATCAAGGAGCAAACAAACCACTCTGCCGCTTGTTTAAAGAACATTGCAGGGGACCCAACTTGACCTCAATTTCCACAACTTTATGGGGAGGGGAAGGGCCTGCATCCGACCATATTAATATTCTCGGCTTAACTCTGAGCCGAGCCTCCAGGGAGAATGTACCGGGCAGCTCAGTGAGGTAGGCCATTAAGCCTCATTGGTCAGAGCAATTCACATCATCTCATAAAAAGCTGTGATGAAGCCATTAGCAGCAGCGCTGGAAAACACATCCATGGGCTCCTTGCTGGGGTGTCAGGGGCATCCTCTTAGCTGCAAATGCATTTGCCCTCCCTACCCGGCACTGCGTGCCCATAGCGGCTGCAGGGGGCGGAGGGGGGTGCCGGGGCACAGTGGGCAGCATAGCTTTCCCATCCACGTCCTCACGCTGCCTCCCCGGTGACAGTGTCCGTGCTGGTGGTGGAGAAGTCTGCTCGTGGAAGAGGGGACCCCAGTGGGGACCCTTGGAAGCCTGCCCAACTCACAGGGACTAGAATATTCCCCAAGGTCATGAAATCATGCCATTCTGCAAGTAAGCAAACTGAGGCTTAGGAAGTTTCTCTTCGGATCCACACTCCCCAGGTTCCCAGGAGCCTGCTTGCCTTCTGAAAGACTTCTTTATTGACATTCGGTCAACAATTATTCGTTAAGCATCTTCTACATGCCAGGCACTGTTGTAAGCACTTTACTCGTATGACTTTTAATCCTCCCAACAACCCTGTGAGGGAGGTATTATTCTTTTTTTATTTTTTTGCGGTACGCGGGCCCCTCACTGTTGTGAGCACAGGCTCCCGTTGTGGAGCACAGGCTCCGGACGCGCAGACTCAGCGGCCATGGCTCACGGGCCCAGCCGCTCCGCAGCATGTGGGATCCTCCCGGACCGGGGCACGAACCCGTGTCCCCTGCATCGGCAGGCGGACTCTCAACCACTGCGCCACCAGGGAAGCCCAGGAGGTATTATTCTTATTCCAGTTCACAGATGAGGAAACTAACGCACTGAGAGATCAAAGAGACTTTCCCAAGACCACATGACCAGTAAGTGAGGGCTCTGGGACTCAGACTCAGGCAATCTGAGCCCGGAGTCTGATTTCTTAACCCTTAGATGATTGTAACCACTGCAGTAATAAAGAGGGGGCTTATATCTCCCTCAAACACCACCTGGCCTCCAACTTCCCTTTTCAGCTGGCCAAGAACAGGATTAATATATCCACATGCCTGTGCACGCACGCGCACGCACACCCCCTGGGAGGGGGCCCATGTTGGGCTCAACATTTCAGACAATGCTTAGCCTGTGGGCGCAGGAACATCACTCTGGGGTTCTGGGTACTTCCTGAGACAACCTAGTTAATCAGACACCCTCACCGTGGCGGTTTTATGGCTTTTGGAAGCCAAAATCCATCAAGGAACAGAAAGAGGCATAATGTAGACATTATGCCTGACAAATGGACTTAGGAAGCTGAGAAAGATCCCTGACAGAGAGGAACTCAGGAATTTGTGATTCAAGGGGCAGCATAAGAAAATATTTAAGGATCAGTATGAAGTAGCCCTCAGTGATGATAAGACCAGCAGCAATACTACTAGCCAGGGGATATGGGGATGTATGTATACGTATAGCTGATTCACTTTGTTATAAAGCAGAAACTAACACACCATTGTAGAGCAGTTATACTCCAATAAAGATGTTAAAAAAAAAAAAAAAAAAAAACTACTGCTAGCCACCATGGAGTTCACTAAGTACAGGCCAGGCTGGGTGCTAGACCTGTTACAGGTGTCCTCTCACTTAATCTCATGATTCTCTAGGGGATGCTATTATTATCATCCCATTGTACAGATAAGGAAATCAAGGCTCTGAAAAGTTAACTAATTTACCCAAAGTAACCCAGAGTGAAAGTATTAGAGCTGGGCCAGAACCCAACTTTGCCGCCTTCAGAGCCTGGGGGCGAAACTGCCCTTCTGTACGAACCATACCGAAGACAAAAGGAATCAAACCACAAAACCTGGTTTTCCAGGCTTGGGTATCCCTCCCCATCCTTTCTTCCATCCCAAACCCACAGTCAATACACATTCCTGGTCTTCTCTCCTGGCTGGAAATCCATCCCACCCTCCCTGCAGAGACAACCCCCGGGGACCAGGCTTCTCTCGGCTCCGGGCCCCAGGAAGGACTGTCAGCCACAATAGCAACAGCCTTCCTGCTCTCTGGGCCTCCGATCCTGCCAGAGCCAAGGACACGGGGTTCTCAGCAACTACAAATGGGTAGATGTAATTGATGAATTGACTGGGATTGTCCAGCCACCTGTCAGGGCTGAAGAAACAGCGGATTTATAGCAAAAGGTGAGTGGCCTCATATTTCTCCCACCCTGGTATGTGAGCTGCTGTCTTCTGGGTCTGGGGGAGCTGGGGAGGATTAGACAAACCATTCATTTCAGCTTACAGCTCGGACAGTGCATTGCCATTATGAAACATCACCCTCAGGTGTAAAACAATAGCATTTTGCACTTACGTTGGGCTCATATTTTACCATCACAAGGCACCTGTCAGCCTGGAATGCAGAAGCCTTTAAATAAATATTAATTCAGCCTCACCCCACCTGCCAGGAGAAAGGAATAAGCAAATCTATAAAGGGGAAACTGAGGCACTAATCCCCTGAAATCTCTGCCATGTGCTAAGATGAAGGTTGGCACAGGGCACCAGTGAGTGGCTGCAGTAGCAATGGGTACGATCAGTCACCAGCCACGGCAGGGGGAGTAGCAGGGGTCTGGGGGCCTCACCCCCACCTCACGGAGTCTGGAGAGGCTTCAACGGTGGCAGCTTTCCCTCCTCAGACTCCTGTTTGAACCTTCAGAGCAGTGACAAAGCCTCAGCCAGCTCTGAGGAGCACAGAAGCATGGGACAATAGTCAGAGACCCAGGACAAGTCTGACAGTGCTACCTTCCCTCCTGGGGCTCATTCCTGACCTGCTGTGTGACCTCAGGCAACCCCCTTAGCCTTTCTGCGCCTCAATGTCCTCATTCACAAAAGGGGGCACTGTACCACCTTACCTGTCCCCCAGGGCTGCGGAGCAGGTAAAACAGGATATGAAAGTACTTGGTTCCCCATAATGAGGATGCAGGACTAGGAGGGATGGGATTGTTATTCGCATCCCAGTGGTTCCCCAAGGGGACCAGGGAGGCGAAAGTTACTGCAAAGGGTGGCCCGCCCCCAGCCCGCCCCCCTGCAGTCCCGCACCCGAGGGTGACTCCTGCATCCTTGAATGCTCTCCTCTCCCAGGTCCTTCCTGACCCGAGGCCAGGAAAGACTTGTTCCTTCAGGAGATTTTTACTCAGCACAAGCCACATGCTCAGCAGGACCCCAGGTGTGGTGGAAAGCATCAAAGGCCAGGGAAAACGGCCCCCACCATCCAGGAGCTTGCAAAGGAGATGGGGGCAGAAGAGGGTTAACCCACCACCCAGGGCAGAGTTCGCAGAAGGGTTTATGGCCCTTTCCCTCATTTCATTTTGGCTGTACACCTACTCCCCTGGAGGCTTAGTGGCCTGGCTGATGGTACAGAGTTCTCAAAAGAAAGGAGACTCACTGATTGAGCGCCTACTGTGTGCTACAAGGGCATTTCCTCACATAATCCTCACGCAGAGGTACGAGGGGGGCTCTGTGAGTCTCACCTTACAGGTGAGGACAAAGAGGCTCATGGGGGGAGATTTTCCAAGATCGTACAGCCAAGGAGGCCACCAGGCCAACATTCAGTCAAAGTCTGCCTGGCTCCCAAGTCCGAGCTTTTTCCAACACAACGCTGAAGAGTTCAAAGTTTGGGACCTTATGAGGATTTTCTTTCATTTCTTCTCTGGAAGCCAGTCCAAATTTGGAAAGCAAATCTTTGGACAGGAAACTCTGACTCTCCCGACTTTTCCCTAAATCTCAGCCATGCCCCCAGCTCGTTCTTCCCTCTGCAGACAGAAGCAGGCAGATTTACAGAGAGAAGGAGAGGATGGAGAAACACTTCATAAATAAAGAGAGAGAGATCAGATCAACAGCAAAGCTTCTTCTGGTCAAAGGGGAAATGGATTTTTAACAGAAAATGGAAGTTATGAGCTTGGTTGTGACGTGACCGACGGCCAGACTTAAACCCATTTAACCTTCTCCGCCGGGTAACACTGAGCACCACCCTGATGCCGTGCTTCATAAAACAGCCTCCAAATGGCTGGGAGATTAGAAGCGTAGAAATAGCACAGCAATATTTTTAAACCAGAAATCGCCCCCAGGCATTTGGGCTGCCCCAGGGTCACCCCCGAAACCTAAATATCCATCGCATCAGCTCGTCCGTCTGCCCTGCGCTGTCTGGCCATCGGGATTAGTCTGGCGAAGGAAACTCAACACCCACGCAGTCGACACCCAGGGGCCCCCCACCCCACCTGCCTGGGTTGGGATGGAGGTGTCTGGCCAACTGAGGCTTCCACCCAGGTGCACTTTGAATTATCCCCATGTCATCATCTCCAATCATTGTAAATGACAACCTGAGGGGACTGAACTGTTAACGCCTCACCACCTCCACAGGGAGAGATGAGTCACTTCTTCTCTTCCTTTACAATATTTAGTCTCATTCACTGGATCTTTCATCCAGGAGCATCTGCCAGTGCTGGAGTCCCTGCCACCTGCACCCGCCCGAGAGATGGGCAAGAGCCTGTAAGGGGTATCCAGCCCTGGGCACGGGAGCGTGGCTGGATGGTAGCAGCGGGGAGGAGGAACGGGCAGGGCTCCCCTGCAGGCCTATGAGCTCCCCGTCTCGGTCACCACTCTGTTCCCTGGGCCTAGCACAGCACTAGGCACTTGGCACAGTGGTTAAACGCCCAGACTCTGGTGCCAGGCTCCCCAGGTTTGAATCCTTGCTCTGCCCCTTACAAGCAGGGTAACTGCAGGCAAGATTACCTCGCCTCTCTACACCTCGGTTTCCTCATCTATAAAATGGGGGTGACTATATCTACTTCAAGCGTTGTTAGATTGGATGAGTTAATATGTGTGACAGTTTCCGGTACGTATAAGTGGTAGAGGTAACCACCCAAGTATTCACTGCTGTTGTTATAAATATTGTCATGATAGCAGGTAGGCAGGAAGTATATCCCACAACAAATACCTCTCACCAATGATGGTGATGATGATGATACCTTCAGACAGTAATTCTCAAACATTTCTATGCATAAGAACCACCTGGAGAGCTTGTTAAGCATGCACATCCTCAGATACCAGATTCACTGAGTCTGTCACAGGGCCAGGGAACTCTATTTCTGAGGCAGGCGGTCCTCCGTCTACACTCGGAGTAATGCTCCATAGGAAAAAGATTTGCCATACTGGACTTCAAACCACTCTCCCAGCAACAGACCATTCTCGTGGGCTTGCTTAACAGAACCTCAGCACCTCATTAAGCAACTTAATTTGGCGATCGGGTTAATGAAATGATAACGGCGTGATCAGTATACAGAACACTGCCACAGCTACACGGCTCCCGGGCCGCACACAGAGCGCTGGTTGTTTTAATGCACATGTGAGGTTCCTTAGATTCATTTGCAAGGTTGATTACTCCGCTGCATCTCCACACACAGGTTTTCATAAAAGAGATGTAGTATTTGTCTTCACTCTGTTCTTATTCCATAGTTGGAAAAACCGGGTCCAGTGAGGATCAGCCAGTGGGGTCTCAGGTCAACCACCACGTCCATCCAAAACCCAGGTGAGGACCAGGGAGACGGGGTCTGGCCCCTCCATCAGAAAACCCCGTTATGGTGTGTTCACACCTTGGAGACAATCGGAGTCTAGATTCTGAGGAGGGGAAGGGCCAGTCTCCCCAGACAGCATCTGAGCATTTACAGGCAACCAGAACTGGTTGTGCAGCTGGGACCAAGTCCCAGACCTTCTGTCCCCAAACCTGGCACGCTTGCTTTACCTCTATCCTCACCATCATCAGGGCCACCATTTCTTTTCAGCACTAATTGTGTGCCAGGCACTGTGAGAAGCCTTTTCCTTACATTACAGTGCATTTAATCCTTATGAGCACCCTCTAATGTAGCTACTGCCCAAGACCCCATTTTACAGATAAGAAAACAGGATCTTCAAGGGATCGAGTAATTTCCTAGGTGGCACAGCCAGGGCTGACAGAGCAGCATTTCAAACCCAGGCCTCCCTTCCTCTGGCTGTGTTTCTCAACGGGAGCACCACCTTCTATTCTCAGGATGTCTCCAAGATGTGATCGTCCTATAAGGCGGGTTTCTGATGAAGGAGAGCCATTTGGGGAATGACAGCTCTGAATTCTTTGGGACTGCCCCAGGCATCAGACATTTCATCCCTTATCATCGCTCCCTGCCCTCCACTATATCCTCCTTACTCCAGTGACTAAAATAACCAAAAAGCATCCCCTCAGTTTCCAAACAGCCCTAAGGAAACAGTACCACCCCAATGAGAAGCACTGCTCCAGTGCCCAAGTGGTCCCCTCTGTCCATCAGAAACAGGTTTTTTTTTTCTTTTTTCTTAAGATTCTTAGCACAAACATAGTTCCTGTAACCAGCAACCAGAAACCTCTGAGATCCAGTAAAGATCAGTCGTCCTTCAACCTACAAGGCCCCTCACCATCAGCTCCAGGAGAAGTTATGAGCAACAGCTGACAGTCAAACAGACTCTTTAATCTTCCAGCCCCTTCTAGACAGGGCCTGTCAAAGGAACGCCCCTTATGGCCAGAAAGGTCTTTCCTGGGAGTCGGCTCAGACAGCACAGTTGTCCCCAGAGATTCCTAGATTTAGACTCTTCACACTGGAGAGACTTAAGAGGTTATTTTGTTCAATCTCCTCCATTTACAGACGGGGAGAGTGAGTCCTGGAGAGTCATGTGCCCCAGGTGCACAGCTGGCCAGTGTCCTGGCCGGAACCAGACCCCCGTCTCCACCGCTCTTGCAATGCTGGCCGCTCCACTTTCAGGTCCCAGCAACCCAGGCACGGAGGGCATCATGGAGAAAGGAAATGATGTCACAGGAGGGAGCGTTAGAGGGACCAGGGCTGCTGGCTGCCCAGAGGAGAGGGCTCAGGTGGGCAGTTCATCGTCTACAAGTAGTCAAAGTGTTGTCAGGTAGAAGAGGGTTTCACCTGGGTTTCTGTGGCCTAACAGGTAGGAGCAGAGCCAGTGAGCAGGAGGTCCAGGACCAAGACAGTGGCTGACTGTAAGGGTGGGAGCTGTCATGGTCAGAGCTGGCTGGCCAGGCATGGCCTCCTTGAAAGGAAGGAGTTTCCAGTGGCTGGAAGAGCTGGAGCAGAGGAAGAACAACACTGGTGGGACAGTGCAGAGGGGATCAGACAGCTGATTAGGGGACGGATTCCATGTCCCTGAAGGTGCCTTCCAACCTGGAAGATTTTGACCCATGGCTGTCACACCCCCAGAGCAGGTCCCCCAGCCACCTTCTCCCCCATGGCTCTGGGAGGCCACCCTAGATACAGGGTGTCCGTGACCCTGAGTCAGCTGGGCTCTCAGGGCCTGGATTCCAGTAATCGCTGTGACCTCAAACAAGGTGACCCAAGGTGGGACCCTGTGCCTACTCCCCTTCCCACAAAAAAACTGTGGCGTCCCAGCAGGGGGAACACCCTCAGGGGCGTGTCCAGAGGATTATGGGCTAAACTCACACCTGAGGACCTGGGAAGGGAGCAGAGGTAAGCTCCTCCCACCGCCCCCAGGCACTGGGGCCACAGGGAATCTGCCAAGTCTACTCCATGAAGACGGTTGGCAGCCTGGCTTTGTCTCATCAGCTGTTCCCCATGTTGATGAAAAGCAAAGGCTAGGGAAATTCTCCATATGTGTGAGGCCCAGGGAGGGGGAGACAGCCACACACAGCTGTGAGACCTTCGTCGTTCCTGTATCATGAGATGATAGTAATTATACCTCACACTTCAGCAGAGCATTTATGAGGCTAAAACGGATTTGCCGCGGTTTTACATGTGTGTGTTTATATGTTGCCCTCTTCCGTTTACAAAGCATTGTCACACGCTATACCATTGTATGGCCTTCTCCCTTTTTTTTTTTTTTTGTGGTACGCGGGCCTCTCACTGTTGTGGCCTCTCCCGTTGCGGACCACAGGCTCCGGACGCGCAGGCTCAGCGGCCATGGCTCACGGGCCCAGCCGCTCCGCGGCATGTGGGATCTTCCCGGACCAGGGCACGAACCCGTGTCCCCTGCATCGGCAGGCGGACTCTCAACCACTGCGCCACCAGGGAAGCCCGGCCTTCTCCCTTTTTGTGCATATGCAATAGCAATCGCTCTGGGGGACAGCCAGGACAGGGGTTATTTTGCCCATTTTACAGATTGGGAAATAGAGGCACATGAACTATTAGGTAACGTGCCTATATTAGACAGCTGAGCTTTGTTTTCTAGGTCTATGGACAATGCTTCACACACACAGACACACACACACACACACGGAGTTTAATGGCGATGCAACTTGCCTTTGAATAACTGTTCTAAATGAAGATGGTGACCTCGGAAACTGTCAGTGCAAGCAGCGTGTAGAGCAAGGGCATGGGGAGGTGGGGCAGGGGGTGGCTGAATGGATGAGGGGATAGCAGCTGGATGGCAGGGGTGGTGCCCAAGGCTAATGCTATTCATGCTAAAGCAGCACAGGACAAACAGCTGTTAAACAGGGCACACAGGCTGTTGTGCCACAGCCCCGCACCCCGCCACTCACAGGACCCACAGGCCACAACCTGCCATTAGCAGCACCTGACCTCTGTGTCATATGCTGCTTCCCTGGGTCATATGGCTGACTGGGTTATGGAGGGAGGAGTGGTCCAGGGATCCCCAAGGTCACGGGCTGTCAAGGGTGTTCTCTATACATGAAACTACCTGAAAAACAGCAAAGTTCATCCTAGCAGGGAAAGACAGAAATCCATCCAGCTACAAGGTATGGGGGCTCACCCTGGGCAGCCCACGTACATAGGTTTATGGCATTAAATCAGGCTAGTTCTTACTGTGTCCAGTCACGGTAGAGATTTATCAACCAACCCCAGCCTTCCTTTGGTAGGTATGAGACTGGCCTTTGTCTCACCCTCAAATCCAAATCTGGAGCCAACCTGTGCCCTCACCTTTTCTACAACTGCCACCAGCTGTGGCTGGGGAAAGGGAATGTGCTGGATGCTCCCCCCGCCCCAGGGACACCCAGGTGGCTGCATGGCCTCAGCTATCTGGCTGAGGATGGGTCCTGCAGGCTACCCAGCTGATAGGTGACAGAAGGAAGCTGTGATGTCCCCTGCCCTGGCCACCATTCAGCCTTTCTTACTGCTACAAAGTCTAAGTCAGTTGGCTTGGCCAAAACTGTGGCTCATTAGTACAACCATTTGGGACAGAAGCGGATGCTCTACTTTGCGGGGGGAGGGGGGTGAGGCTGGGAGTGGTGCAGAAAAAAGAAGAGGTCTAAGGTTTATGGAAAACAAGTTATATTCTAGGTACTTCATATGCATTATCTCCTTTAATCCCATTTCATAGCTGGAGAAAGTGAGGTTCAGAGTGGTCCAAGGTCACCTACTAAGTGCAGAGCCAGGATGCGAATGAAGGGTTTGGCTTGACTCAGAATATCCACTGCACCATCGAATTGCAATCTTTTTTATTTTTCTTCGCAATTCTAGTACAGAAAATGCTCTGGTTGGAAGAACTGGGGGAGGGGGGCTTGAAGCTCTGCCCACTGGCCCTCTCCTTCTCTCCCTCCAGCCATCCCCTGAGGCTCTACCCAACACCTTAGGGCTCCACCCCACCTCCTTCAGAAACCTCTGTGGGCTCTGGTGGACCAGGGCTCTCCCAGATCATTAAATGTGCAGGAAAACACTCTTGGAGGCCTCGGAGCTGCACCTGCCAGGGTGGGATTTGCCCAGGGCCCCGGAAATGCAGACAGAATCATTCCCGAAGCCACCCCCCCCGCCCGACTGTGGGCACCCCAGCTGGCTCTCTGGGAAGGAGCACTCCAGCTGCCCTGAACTGTGAGCTCTTCAAGCATTACCCCCAACTCTTTATACCCCCATCCTTCTGACCACAGTGCCTGCCTTTCACCGCGCCCCCAACCACAGCATGTGACAGAAGGCGCCTTAACAATGGTAGAAGCAGCAGCTGGGGGCTCTTCCCCTCAGAGGCCACAACCCCCTCCCAAGCTGGACACTGACAAACCAGCAGGGTGAAAGAGCATTTTGCCTCACTTGATACCCTCTTCCCATCAGCTGCTGCTTCTCCACCCACTGACCACAGCCCTAAGCCTCCTCCATTCTGGGGGTGCACTCACCAGAAGGCAAATGTTGGCCCTGGATCCCCATAGCAGGTGTGCCCCTCTCTTCTTCCTGCAGTACAGGAGGGACAACCCACACCCAAAGTTTGGTCCGCCTTCGGGTATCTCTGCCACTGGTCACCCATTCCACCCCAGTTGCAAGCTCGGGGGCTGCCTTGCCAGAAGAAAAACTCAGTGCTGAGCGCCTGTAGGCCTAAAACTCAGAGGCAAGAGAGAAGCACCACCCAAAACATCTTCCTTCTCCCCACTCTTGCCCCACCCCCATTCCACAGAAGCAAAAGCCACTGCCTGGCTGCAACTGAGGCTGAGATCAAGATGCTGCTACTCACAGAGGGTGAGGAGGCTCTTGGCCTGGCTAGGTGAGCATGCAAACCGGTATGCAAATTATATGCAAATCCAGGGCCTGCCTTTGGGTTCCTGGCACCCTGTCATGTCTGCTGCCTGTGGCTCACCACATTCATGCACCTGGGTGCTGGTTAGAATCTACTGAGCTAGGGGCTGAGAAAGCACTTCGGAAGCTGGGGGCGTTTCCTCTTGACTGCTTCCAATGCCCCCAAGAAACACCTCCTCCAAGATCACGTGGGAGGAAAGGATCTCCCAGCTTGGTACCCGTACCCCCCAAAAAAGCTCTCTGAACATCCACCCTCCCTTCAACTCATCCACAAATAAAATCGTCCTTCACCAAGCTGAGCAGGCGACCAAGCAAGTCACAAGGGTGGAATTCCTGAAGACCCGGAGAAGGTAAGGGGGACTGGAGGTCTGCACCCCTCTGACAAAAGCCAACAGCCCATGAGGTGCCCTGTGCAGACAATCACCCTGTGTCTGGCGGTGGGGGGGCGGCGCAAGCATCGCTGGGCCAACCCCACTCTCCACCCCTGCCATTTGCTTGCCCACCTTCTCTCGATTCCTCAATCTGAGAAAAATGAGCCTATTCAGCCAGTCTACTGGGATCTGCTCAACTTCAGCGCTGCCTTTGGGTCAACTGCTTACTTGCTTTTTGTTTCTAACTGAGCTCCCTAGTCTGCTGCAGAAATATATTCAAGGCAGCTGACTTTGATGCCCAGAAATACGAAGCATCTGAAAGGTTTGTCGGGCATCAAGGCAATCTCATTCTCCCCCAAGTTATCCTAGCACCCAGGGCCTCTCTGCCTACCCACCCCCTCCCCAGTGTTCACTGGTCTTTCACCCCCTTCCACTAAGTTGTGTTTGCCATTTCGAGATTTTAAAAACACATTCCCTGAGTGCCCACCCCCCTTTTAATTAGACTCTGAACAGAGTGTTAGAGATTTTCTTAATGGCTTGTCGAAGGCTTTTAATTTGGTCTTCTCTAGAGAGAAGAACCATGAGTCCCCATCCGAGAGGTTGGGGGGGAAATGAAAAAATCAATGCACCCCACTATTTTGGCTTTTAGAAAACAGGAATTTTAGTGCCGGGGAAGCTTGCTCTTTTACACAGTAAAAATGCAAATGCAGGCAACACAGATGCTGGCACGCTGGATGTAACAACGGAGAGAGCCTCGCTGGGGTTCATCTGGCTGCCCGAACCTGGATTTGTTTTGGCAATAATAAGGCAGTTATTGAAGACTCGACAACCGATTATTAAAACACCTTCCCAGTTTAGTTCTGGGGAATCAGTCTGGGCTCAGGCTTCATCAAAAAAAGGTATTTCGAGAGGAATGGAAATAACAGACGCTTAAAACACATTCAATAACTGCTTAATTCCATCCAGAGGACGCTCCATCTCATCTTGTTTTCTCCTCCCTCTCTCTCTGCCTCCTCCCCCTCCTCACAGATGGACATACAAATTATCGCAAGAGGATATTGTTTTCTGTAACAGGCTCGAACACTCACATTTACATTTTCCTTGGTGGCGCGGGGGTGACTGGCAACGGGAGAGAAAAATACACCAAACCCCATCTTCGCCGCTCTCACCACATCAACATCTTCCCCCAGCCGCCTCCGCCACCACCACGCCACCCCGAGCAGAACAGGCCCCGGGGACCAGCCTGGCACCTAAGACCCAATTAAGGCACGAAGGAAAAGAAAGGCCTGTCTGGCAAGTCGCCCTGGCGCCCAGCGCAGATGCTGGAGCCTCTGAATGGCAGGGGCGCGGGAGCTCTGCAGACCCAAAGGCCACTTAGGTGCCGCCTCACCTGGCACCTCCAGCCTCCCACAGGCCCAAGGCCAGAGCTACTTGCTTCTCCCGTTGGAGAGGATTTTGCCCCTCGGGCCGTCCTGCCGCCTTCTGGGCCATCCCCACCTGCCCCTTCCCTATCAAATAGCTTGGGCTTCATTTATTAATGGCCGGCTTCTGGAAGGGGGAGGGGAGAGTCCATGAGGTATTTGCTAGGGGGCCTCGACTCCTGGGGAATGGGCTGCTCTGGAAGAGGTCTCCAGAAAGGGGGTGGGAGGTGTGTGTGGACAAAGCTGGGCAAGAGTGTGCCAGCAGCTCCAGCCTGTGCTTCCTCGCCCGACAAAATGGAAAGGGGTGGCGGGTGGGGAGGGAACTAGCCAGAGAGAAAGCTGCCGCTCCTCACCTTATGTATTTTTAATATTAATGTAATTAAAGCTGCGAGCCGAGCCAGCCTGCGGGGCGGAGGGAAGCAGGAAGAGCCTGGGGAGAGGGGGGACTGCGGGTGGGGGGCCCGGGGGAACAGGAGGCAGGCTTCTTGCTCCGCGAACGGGGTATGAGGGGGTGCTGTGCGGGGTCAAGGGGTTAATCAACCTAGACCAGCCTTGGTGTGTCACCCCGTGGACCCCGCTGGGTCAGAGAAACTCAACTACTTTGTCCACGATTCAGGGGCCAGCCCTCGCCCCGCATCTCAGCGGCATCTTAGCCTTCAGTCTGGCTTTGACCGGGCGGTACTTACAAATAAAATGGGGTCACCCTCCTCTCCCAAAGCCCCAAGATACTGCAGTCAGCTCCGGCAGGTTGCAGACTCCAGACCCCTGGGGCGTCGGCAAGGAAGGACCGGACCCGTCCGGGAGCGCCAACCCTCTGCTGGATTGCCCTTCCCCCATCGCCTAGGGGTCAAGAGTTGCAGCTGAGCCAGGTCAGCCGCCTGGGCAAAGGGGGTTGAGGCCGTCCCCCAGGGCGCGAAGGAGAAAAGTTAGAGGGCTGCACAGGTAAAGCTGAGCTCGTAAGAGCGTGTGTGCTTCTCAGCGCAAGGGCGCCGAGTTCGGCCGCCTCATCTCCCGCCATCTGTGCGCCCGGGGGCACGTCCTCTGCGACCGCCTGGAAGCCCGACAGCCGGGGACTGCCTGATCCCGACTCGGTGCCCAGGTGCCTCTGGTTGGAAATGACTGCTTCCAACCCCCAATCCCGGCTACCTCGAGAATCAGGTGCGCAGCGCTCCGGCAGCAGGTCTGGACATGCCGGACACCTGGACCCACCCTTAGCAACGCCTTCTCTCCGGGGAAAGCGACACGCGCCCCCCCCCCCAACCCAGGACTCGTCCCCATGTCCGCTGACCAGGAGCCGAAGCGCAGACTCTCGCACCTTGGGGCGCGCTGCCCGAAGTGGCCAGGCGGCGCAGCCAAGCCGGGGCTAGTGCCCGGGGCAGGGCGTGAGGTGGGGCTGGACGAAGGCGACCTCTAGGTTTGGAGAACAAACTTGCTATTATAGGGACCCCAGGTCTCGGGACCTCCGGCTCTCCCCGCCCTGCATCCAGCCAGGGCGCGGATAAGAGCGGTGCGGTGCCGTGCAGGGGGTCCGGGGCGGCGGAGGGGCGCGCGGTGGCAGAGAGGGAGTAAGCCGCGGCCCGGTTCCACCAGGACTCCCAGGTGAACAGTCACGGCCTAAGGAACCCTCGACTCGGAGGGCACCCCGGGGTCCCAGCGCCACCCAGCCGCAGGCAGCGGGCAAGGGGCTGGGGGAGGGGTCCGGGCAGAACGGCGGCCCGGCAGCGAGCGGGGAGATGAGGGGCTGTCTCACCACCTCCCCGCCGGGCGCGCCCCAAAAAGGCAGGCGCGGGTGGCTGGCGGGGCGGTCCAGGGCGGACTCTTACCTGGCCGCTCCCCGGGTGCCTGCCCCTCCCCCGCTGCGCCCCATCCGGAGCCCCGCGCCGGGGTCCGTCCCCCACCCCACACCCACCCCCCGCCCCGGGCACCTGGAGCCCGCCGGGCACTCCGCCTCGCCGCCAGCCTCGCGCACCGCGTCCCCGCCGCCTCCGCCGCCCTGCCGCCCGTGCGGGTCTCACCTTTGTGTAAAGAGTCCAGGAGCAGGAGGAAAGTTACCAGCCACATGCCATAAAGAGGCCCTATTCTCCGGGGAGGTGGTCCTGTGGCCGGCCGTGCGGCAGCGCCTCTCCCCCGCTCAGCGCGCTCCCAGCCGCCCGCACTCCGCGCCCCGCTTTCTCTGCTCCTCAGCCCAGCGCTCGGCGGCGGCGGCGGCGGCGGCGGCGGCTCCTCCCTCCTCGGCTCCCTGGCTCCTGTCATCCGCGGGGCTGGGCTAGGCGCCGCTCTCCCCGCCCCCCCCCGCCCCCCGACGCGGCACCCCGGCCGGGGAGCGCCGCGCGAGCCCCGAGCCCACACGGCCCCCAGCCCCACAAGCCCAGGCACAGGGGCGGGGACCCGGACCTTACGGCCTGGACCAGGGTTCGCCGTCTGAGAGGCGAGGGGTCCCCGCCACCCACCGGCTCCGAGCCTGCGGTCGCACACAGGCGTGTGTCATACATGTGCCAAGAGACCTCCCTGCTCGGGCCAAGGGAGCCCCGTGTTTCCTGGCCCAGTCACCTGGGGCCAAGGCAGCCTTCCTCTTTCCGACTCAGTTTACCCCCTGGGATGGGGGAGCACGGATGCTGGGAGTAAAAGCCAGACTGAGACCCTTTGGTGCCGGCCCGGGTTACTCCCCACCTCCAAGCTGAAAGCTGCCTGCCCTTCCAAGCCCCAGTTGCCTGTGCAAGCCTGCCTCGTGGGAAGCCCCGCTGAAGCCCGCCACCCCACCACTCTGCGGGAATTTTCCTCACACTGGGCACACTGTGATTACTCAGACATTATTTTCAATAAATAGTTTAATGTCAGCTGTATCTCGTGTATCTTCGTCCTTCATCCTTATGTCCCCCCCTACCCCACAGCTTTGTCACTAAGCAGAAATTGGTTTATTCCTTATGTCAATCTGCATAAAGTCATCATAGAATTGAATAGGGCTGGAGTGAGGTATCTTCTCAGTTACAAAATGAATGTTGAGCACCTGCTGTGTGCCAGGCAGCAGGTTAGGCGTGGGGGCCCAAGGCATTTGCTCTTTAAAATATGTTAAAATATACATGACATAAAATTTACCATTTTAACTGCATTTAAGTGTACTCTTCAGCGGCATTTAGTACATTCTCAGTGCTGTGCAACCATCACCACTATCCATTTCCAGAACTTTTCATCATCCAAACAGAAACTCTGTACCCATTAAACAATAACTCCCTATTCCCCAGCTCCTGGTAACCACTGATTTACTTTTCTGTCTCTATGAATTTGCCTCTTTTGGGTACTTCACTTAAGTGGAATCATACTCTATTTGTCCTTTTGTGCCTGGCTTCTTTCGCTTAGCATAATGACTTCAACGTTCATCCATGTTGTAACGTGTCAGAATTGTATTCCTTTTCATAGCTGAATAATATCCATTGTATGTATAGACCACATTTTGTTTATTCATTTGTCAGCGGACACTTGGGTTGCTTCCACCTTTTGGTGATCGTGAATAATGCTGCCATGAACACGGGTGTACAAGGATCTCTGCGAGACCATGCTTTCAACTCTCTGGGGAGTGGTAATTGCTGGATCATATGGTAATTCTATTTTTAACTTTTTGAGGAACTGCCAGGTGCACTTACTTTTTTTGTATAGTACTTTCAGAGTTTAAAGGGCTCTCACCTGCAATTGCTCCGTGTAATCCTCACAATATCCTTTGAAGCTTTATCACTCCCCATTAAAACAGGGGAGAAAAATGAGGCTTAGCTTGTTCAAGGTCACCCAGTTTGTATCACAAGCAAGACCGGAACCCAGGCCTCCAGACTCCAGGGCAGCACTGCTTGCTCTGCGCGTTGCTGCCTGCCCTCGTGGCCCAGATGCGTGATGTGAAGTCACCACTCTGAAGTGGATGCTTTTTCACTAGGTGTTCTGCCCTCTGTGAACACAGGCTTAGAACAGAGACATGGGGCAGACTGCAACAGGTGTTTGAGATGACCCAGCCCAGCCCTCCGCTTCACAGATGAGGAAGATGAGGCCCTGAGCAGGGAGGCGATGAACCTGCCTGGGGTCAGGCAGGCAGCGACAGAGCCCAGCCGTCTCCAGTCTTCTGGCTGATAGCTTCCCTCACCGCCACCAGCCTACTGGGCTCATTCTTCCATCCTGTTCCTCCCCTTCTAAAGGAGATGGTTGCTGAGAGGAATCCAGTTATTTAAAACTAAGCCTATTGACCCAGGGCACCTGGTCAGGCCATGCCTAAAATAAGCTGCTAAGTCAGACAGGATGAAAGGGGCTGCTGCCTGTTGGGAGGCGACGGGCCCTGAATGCGCCTGGGGGTGTCAGCACAGCTGCTCGAGCCCCACATGCTGGAAGGAGAGAGGGGGACCCTCCGCTCTCCATTTACCTGAAGTACCTCCTCTATCCTAAGTGTCCCTTTTATGCTGGTTACACCTGAGGGCCTTTCAGGGACCACAACGCTGTGTGTAGAGAGTCAGGTGGTACCCGAAGGGTGAGGTCATTCAGTGTCTCCTGAAGAGGCCGAGTGGAGGTGGGGAGCAGGGGTGGGCAGGTGAGGAGGGCAGACTCGGGACTCTCTCTAGCACAAGGAAGCTCTCTCTGTATATAATGTCATGGTTAACAGCATGACTTCAGAGCCAGAGCTTAGATCTCAGCCCAACTCTGCCGTTTACTAGCTGTGCAGTCCTGGGGAATTAATGTGTGCCGACCCCCGTTCCCTTACCTGTAAAGTGGGGACAGCCACAGCATCTGCCTCAGAGACCTGTTGTGAGGATTAAATAAGACAAGCCCCGTGGCTAGCACGCAGTAAGCACGGTAAATGTATATATCACTAATGTTATTGGCTTTTGCCCAGAGGACCTTGAACTGTAGGGGGTGGGGGAGGGAATAGCTCAATGGGAGGGGATGTTGCGATGACACCCTGCAGTCCCTATGGCAACAAGGCCAGAATTCAGGAGTTGGGAATCCGGGAAGAGGCCCCAGGAACACGGAAACAAGGTGTGCTTGAGGCTGGAAGGGCATAGAGTGACTGTCAGCAAGGAAAGGACCTGAAAACAGACAGTCCATATGCTTTTTGTATTTTCCATTTTCTAGGTTTTTGTCCCTGCTTAGTATTTAGGAAAATATCTTTGCAAGTGACAGTCTGGCTCAGATGTGTTCCGAAGTCCCCTCTTAACTGGAGTTGTACTTGGGGAGCTATGGCAGAGTCAGCAACAATCACAGCAAGGGAACTCCAGGGAAGAGAGTGGGATGCTTGTTTCACCCACGCCCACGCCAAACCCTGATGCTCTCCTCCCACGGCTGACATTTTGGAGGGGCTAATTTTTTATTTTGATAAAAGGGACAATTCCTTCAAAGTTCCAACTTGGATGGAAGCCCTCACACCCACACACAAATATATGCACACCAATGTGAGAACAAACACAGTTGCCCAGGCAAACATCCATGTGTACAGGTAAACATAAATATTTAATGACAGGCACACCTGTGCTCAGATGCAATTTGAATACAATCCAAAAATCCTGCATTGACACCTTTGCATATGCCCTAATACATTTGTTTAAAGCCTCAAATGTGTGGGATTCATTTCCAGCAGGGACACACTGCTCATTTAAAAAGTGATTAATTAATTTCAATAATTTGTTGCATCAGAATGCTGGGTGATGATGTAGCTGGTGTGTGTGTGTTTTACCAGTGCCAGTTGAAGCGGCTATATGAAGACACTGGAAGGTGAACCCTTTCCAATTCAGGTTAATCATGGATATTTGGGGGGTATTATTTTGCCATGTTACATTAGGACTAGAGCCATCATGAGAAACAACAGATGTTTTCATTGTTTAACTCAAACAACAGCTTATATATTTTGGATAATTTTCTTCAAAAACAAAGGCATATAATTATTTTAGCAAAGGCTTCTTATTGCTCTGAAATTCTGTAACAACTTCAGCATAAATATGGTTTTCATAAAAGGAATCAATACTGAACCAGGTCAATGGTAAAAACTTCACATTTGGGGTTACATAGCTAACTTGGGATTGACGTTTTTAGTACTAATTCATTGATTGGAGGAGAAAAAAACAAATAAGGATTTCCCCACCTTTTTTTCCAATTTGTAATTGATTTTAATGTTATATGAACAGTCTTGGACTACGATTCAGAAATCCTTGGTTCTAGTCTCATTTTTGCCACCTTAGCCAGCTGTGTGATCTTGGACGAGTCACTTTATCTTTCTGGGCCTCAGTTTCCTCACCTATGCACATTCTCTAATGCAGGCAGAGACAGAAATACGTATTTTCACGCACTGATACTCAGAAGCAAACAAAAAACACACAAAATAAACAGTTTTTGCTTCAACATGCACGTATATCTAAACTACTTCCATCTTCTTGAGATGAGGTGAATCATTGCAATTAATAGGCTATGGTGCCTATATAAAAAGGTAGTATGTGTCATTACATTACCCGGGCATTCCTTAAACCAAAATTCTATATGCTTAGCTCCGAGGATGTCTGGGTACATTTTGCCACTTACCCTCTCAACATTTTGGATTCTAGTATCATGGTCCTAAGCTCACGGAACAAAGGGCCCCAATCCCTGAGGCTCCTCCCCGACAGATGGCGTCTCTGGGGTTCCATGGCCCTTGTTCAAGCCACTGTCTCAGGAGGGTTGGTCAGGGGCTGCAGAAGCCCCCTCAATAATCATGGCCTCTCTTCCGCAGTCCCCTCTCTGCTCCCAACCCTGAAACTGGCTGAGAAGCCAACCCAGAGAGGTTCCATGAAGCCGGAATTCCGTGCAGCTGAAGCTCATTGCCAGGTCTCTCTCAGGGGTGGTGGTGGGGGAGGTGGGCGGAATCCAAACTAAGAGAGAAAGAAAAACAGGAAAATTCCATAAGTGGGAGCTCACTTTGCTGGCTTCCCGGGTTATCCTGCAGTTCTTCTGACCCACGAGGCACTCACAAATGTGTTCATCACATTGTATTGAAGCATCTTCTCTCCTGGAAAGCCTGGATGCTATGTTTTTCACTCCTTCTTTCTCAAGTACCCGGTGCCCCTTCTCTACCTGCGTAAGTCCCCTTGTGCAGCAAGGCCTGGTCAGGCACCCCCAGCTTTCTAGGACCAGCATGGACCAGCCCTCCTCTGGTCTCTACCTGCTGCAGACATCTTCTTGGCCTGTGGCACTCATCCCTTCATCCTGCATTGTGGCTGCTTATGCACATATCTGACTTGTCTCCTCTTCCAAACACTGGGTTCCAAGCCCTTTCGGTTTGTACCTGCAGAGCCTAGCCTGATGCCTCCTCACACGAGGGGCCACTCAGTGCCGATTTAATGACTAGACAAGCTCATTCTTACAGGGTTGCAAATACCCGATTACAACTTCACAGGTCATGCCTTCCAGAGGCATGTGCTTTAACTGGAATCAAAGCCTTAAGCTTTGCCCTTCTCATATGAGAGTTTCTGGCCTGGAAGAGTGAGTCCCGGAGCTGTAGGAGCACCGACCCTAAAGCTGGAGTCTCAGCAGATGCCCGCTCAGCCAGCATCACCATCATCTTCCTCAGGACTTTTGGGATCCAAAGGCTTCACATTTTCTTTCATTTCAGATCCTCGTCCAAAACAGACAGATCAGGCCAGAAGTGTTTTGTTCATTGTACAGATGAAGAAACTGAAACTCTAAGAGGTTTGTGATGTGCCCAGAGGCAGATCTACCATGAAACTAAGACAACTTATGCTCCAGGGTCCTGTAGGGCCCCACGAATAAGTTCACAAAGTCAGATGGTATTGGTAATTTGGTAGAATACTACAGTTGACCTGCAATCAATTATGGCTTCCCTTCTTTTCTACTCTGATGTGCATTTGGGGTCTGGTGTGCATTTGGATCTGACTCAGGATCTCCCAAAGTGAGTGAGTGATGGATCCATTCGATTTGGGATTGGTGAGATATATTTATGCGTAGAGAATGGTTGGCACTACTGTGTAGCCATCCCAGTGTAGGGAATGGCTGCAGGAACGCAACCACCCATCGGGCCAATTCACTTGGCTTTGTGACACGAAGCTTCAGGGCCCAAGTGGTATCACAGCATGATTATGGCCTGAGGTGCCTGCACCAGAGATGTGTGTCTTGGAAGAGAAACCAGGTTGGGAATGTATGGAGCCAGGAGCTGGTGTGTAAAATTGTGAACAGAAGAAATGTTAAAATAAATTTTTAAGGCATTATAGAGGTGTGTCAGGCAGTGAGTTCACACAAATATTGTTATTTGTCCAGATTGTGTGATATCTGTGGTATTTGTCAGTTTTTTCAGAATTTGTCATTTGTGGCAATTTCTTTTTAGCATCCTAAATAATCACGTTTGTACCTCATTTTGTATTTATAGTTGTGTATTGTTTTCCTTAAGGAGGTCCCTTCGAAGGGTCTAAGCTTCAGGTCCTACAAAACCTGAGTCCATCCTAGGGACTTGTCCTGGGTCAGACCATGGAGGCTGAGCTGGGCCAAGAACCAGGTTTTCTGGATTCTGGTCCAGGGCTCTTCCCACCACAGTCCCTTGCCTCAGAGTATCACACAATGTGTAATTTATGCGTTTGTACAGTACCGCACACACAGAGGATGCTTAAAAATGCCACAGCCCCTGAAGAGATTGTCCTCCGTGGTGAAGGCGAGGTCAAGGTCCGGCCCATAGAATTGGCCTTGACTTGGATGCTCAAAGCCCTCTTCCTAGGAAATCCGGCCACTTCAGTCCACAAACCAGAGGATCTCAGGGGTGGAAGATAGCTTAGAGTCCCCCTCTACACCCGTTCTGTGGGACAACAGCATGAAGGACTGAGATGCCCCTCAAAGTCCAGGGGTTGTGGAAGACACCAGGAAGCCCCTCCAGCCACGCTGAGCAGAGAATGTCCACCTGTGGTGGGGGCAAAGCCACAGAGCCAGAGTGCCACAGTGGCAGGTGGAATGCTGTTTGGGATTGCCAAGGGAATGGGGGACACTGTGTGGGAACGGTGCGGGGGTACCAGCCCAACAGCCATAGACTTGGCGAGGAGGCCGGCCGGTGCCTTAGAGCCCACCTGACCGGCCCCACCTCACACCCCCCAGCTTTCTCCACCCCACCAGATAGGTGCTAACAGTCCCTGGTTAAATGCTGCCAGGGACGAGGGGCTCCCTCCCCACACAGAGTTCATCCTAATTTGACCCTCTGTGATCATGCACACTTTTCTTTACGGAGCCCAACCTGCCTTAGCCCGCTGGAGTTCACGGGCCCCGCCAGATGACAGCTTTTCAAATATCTTAGAACAGCCACCATGGCGCCGCCCTCCTACAAGCCTTCCTTTTGCCAGGCTAAATATCGCAGCTCTGTCAACCTCTCCTTTTCCAACATAATTTCCAGACCCTTCCCTCTCCTTGCTTCCCCTTTTGCACATATTTAACTTTAACAACATCTCTCTTAAAAGCAGAATGGCCCCAACACTCCAGATGAGATCTGAACAGCTCTGAGAACAGGAACTGTCACCCCCTTGGTAGGTATTCGACTTTCTCTGTGGCTCAGTATTTGATTGGCTTTTGGGGGCCAACACGCCAGTAAAGCTGGCCCTCTTTCCCATGAACTGCTGCTGACCTGTGACCCTGATGTGGATTCTTGGGGACGGGGTCAGGGTGGGATGCATGATTAGACACATTGCTTGTTGACCGCTGGGACAGGAAATGCTGCCTGGGTCAAATGGCATCGCTTACACACACCGGCTAAGACTCTCAACGACCCCTGAAGTCCTAGCTCAGCCCCAGTGACGGGGGCAGACTCAGCTGAGAATGCAGGCACGAAGAGCGGGAGGCCCAATTTCAGACCACGTGGCATGAAAGCGGAGCATCTCTACCACACGTGATCGTACTTAAACCCAGCTGAAAAGGCAAAAAGGTTTTATACTGCATTTCCCAAGAGTTTCATGAGAAGGAAACAGTTGATATGCAAAAAGTGAGTTCTGGTCAAATAGGTTTGGAAAACACTGGAATAACCAGAGGTAAATAGGTTTCTTTTACTGTAAGGGCATCCCAGAACCTTTAAAACACTATTGGGTGTTATGGATACAGTGTGAGGTATTTGGGAAGGTTTCCCACTTTTCCTGGTCTGAAACCTCTGTCCTTTCACTGGCCGCTGCCCACCCTCGACTCAGAGGAAGCACATGTTGTCGGTTTATTTACACTTTCAGCAAGTTTGTGCCCGGCCCCTATGCAAGGAGCTCCCAGCATCCCTGGAAACTCTAAGGCAGGTCCCTGCCCTGGGGAGCTTGTGCTCAGTGGGGAAGGAGACGTATAGAGGACAGCATGCGGAGGTCTGTATGCTGAGCCTAAAGGTCAGAGTGGGAAGGGGGCTGGAGGCCATCTATTGGGAGCACCCTGTGTCACAGAGGAGGAAATGGTGGCCGTGCAGCTGAAGAACATCCAGGCCATACAGCCTGAAGGTCAGCGGCAGCGCTTGGATGCAGGGCTCCTGAATCCCAGGCCTGCACTCCGTCATGGCCCAGGTCGTGTTGTCCTCTGTCTCCGGCCCATCGACTGGGTAGCCCTGCCCACCACTCCATCCTCAGTAGCCACAGGGTTGGGTTAAAAGACTTTTAAGATCCCACCTAGGGCTGAGATTCAATTAGTCTGTGAAGACAGCTGCTTAAGCTCAGAGAAAGGAGTGGTTAGGAAAAACTAAGGCAGGATGTGAGTGGGCCTGGGTGATGGCAAGAGCCTGACGAGTCAAAGCTGGATGGAAATGGATGTACCAGGTGATGGGAGAAGGGCCTCCCTGTGGGGGGTTTCATGAACCTGGCTCTGTGGTGTGTGTCTGCCCATCTGAGATACCCATGCACCTGGCGCGAGATGGTTCAGGGCTGTGTCTTCCAAGACTCATGGTTAGAAACTTGGAGCTGATCGAAATGGCCAATTGTTTGTCTGAATCAGCCAAAGGAGCTTTTTCTTTTGGCCAATTATAACCAGAGCCATGGACTCCTAATAACGATTTTTATCATTGGACCCTGCTGTGGTCCAGCACTATGCTAAGTACTTTAGATGCATAATCTCAGTTAACCCTCCAAACAACCTATAAGGCTGGCATAATTATTATCATCCCCATTTTACAGATAGTGAAACTGAGACATGAGGAAATTAACACAGCTAGTAAGCGTCAAATGCCCAAGCCTTGAGCAGGGCTGGGTGGTCTGACCGCAGAGTTTTCTTTCTCTTTATTGCTGTCGGTGGTGGTTGGTAGTATCTCTGCTGTCACATTTTCAGAAAGGTTTTAATACGGAAAATTTTCAAACATATCACAAGTAGAGAGAAGAGTATAACGAACTGCCATGCACCCATCCTCTAGGGTCAGCAATTGTTGACTCGTGGCAATCTTGTCTTATCTGTATTCCCCTACCACCCTCCCTTTGCATCACCAAGGATTTTTGTAAGCAAATCTCATGCATTATATAAATCCATTCATAGATCTTTTAGTGTGCATCTCTAAAAGATAAGGCTGAATTCTTACTGTCAATCACTACAATGTATGCCATCCTGACTGAGAAGTAGCTTAGACCAGGCACACCGCCCTCAACCCCCAACACACACGTGCTGGGCTTCAGGCCAATCACTGCCCAAAACAGCCGAGCTCGTGGCAGTCTGGCCAAACAGCCTCCCTGAGCCTCCTCAGACAGTCTTACTGCAGCTGAAGCCCCTGCCATCAGTCTAGCTTGTCTGGAGCTGGGGAACACCAAGTCTTCTGCCTGGTGGGGTTGCTGCCACAGGGACAACAGTTCGGACCAGCCTGGACCTGGCCCCCCAACTCTGGCCATTCCTCTAATCCCAGTTCCTATCTCAGGGTGATTTAGCATGCTCTCTTCTGCCTAGGAGTGAATGGCTCCCCACTCTGCTCAGTCTAAGAGCAAGAGGTAGGGAGGAGATGGAGCTGAACAAAGCACCTGGAATCAGAGGTTCACTGTGCCTCCCATGAACTCACTTTCCTCATCTGTAAAATGAGAACATAACACCTACCTCATACGGTGGCTGTGAATGGCCAAGGAGACAAGTTTTCCCCACTGTGGTTGGGCTACCGGAGGGTGCAGTACCTGACCTGGCCAGCAGGTGTCGCCCAAAGACCAGCACCTGTAACCTTGGGGAGGGGCGGGGTGAAGTGGGGCGGCAGCTGCTCCATTGCGAGGATTATCTTTCCATATTAGATCCGGTTGCACCTGGGGGAAGTGGAAGAAAGTTCAGCCTGTGGGATTTCTCCTTAGAAAAGTCAGGTCTGGGGACTTCCCTGGTGGGCCAGTGGTAAAGAACCCGCCTCCCAATGCAGGGGATGCGGGTTTAATCCCTGGTCGGGGAACTAAAACCCCACATGCCGCAGGTCAGCTAAGCCCGTGTGCCACAACTACTGAGCCCACGCGTCTCACCTAGAGCCCGCGTGGCGCAAACTACAGAGCACACGCACTCTGGACCTCGCACGCCACAACTGGAGAGGAAAAAACCCGCACGCCACAGCTAGAGAGAAGCCTGTGCACCGCAACGAAAGATCCCGCACACTGCAACTAAGACCTGACACAGCCACAAAATAAATAAAGAAAAGTCAGGTCTGTCTCTACCCGGAGTTAAAAAGTGGAGCTGTGCAGCCTTCAAAGCATGCTCACAGGAAGACCCCACAGCAAGACAGGCATCAATACCTCCATTTTACAGATGAGGAAATCGAGGCTGCAAGAAGCAAGTGACTTGCTAAAGGTTAAGCAGCCACTAAATGCAGAGCTCGGACTCCAGCTCAAGTCTTCTGCTTCCATATTCTAGCACTCTGCTGAGGCACGTCCTCAGAAGCCAAGGCTTTGAGGGGACCTGGGACTGGCTGGAAAAAGTGTAAAAGGTACGGGTGCTCCCGAAGCCCCTGGCCTGTGATATGCCGTCCTCTGAGAGCATCTCCCCTCTCTGGGGTTCAGATTCCACTGTTCAGCAAAGGACTGAACTGGATCAATGGTTCCCAAATTCAACTAATCAAATGCATATACGCACGCACACACACACACACACGCTCACTCACGATGGGGACAGGGAGACAGAGAGAAAGAGAGATTCCAGATTACGGAAGCAGGGATTTGTATTCTACATATCCCAGGTAATTTGAAGGTAAGCAGCTCAGCATGGGTCTTCAGACTGGCATTTGAGAAACACCAGACTAGAGGATCTTCTGTGGGTTTATGTTCTGTAGTTTCATAAACAATTTCCACTCAAGCTTGTCAAAATACCTAACACAGTGACCAGCACATACTTGATATTTAAATATTCAATATATATTTTGCTGAAGTATACTGAAAAGCATGCAATCAAACACCCAACCCAATGAAAACCTTGACATTGTTGACATTGTTTCATCCCACAATTAAAACCCACTTTGCAAACTCTTCTACACAGTTGGTGGGAATGTAGATTGGTGCAGCCACTATGGAGAACAGTATGGAAATTCCTTTAAAAATTAAAACTAGAATTGCATATGATACAACAATCCCATTCCTGGGCATATATCCAGAAAAGATGAAAACTCTAATTCAAAAAGATATATGTACCCCAATGTTCATAGCAGCGCTATTTACAATAGCCAAGGCAAGGAAGCAACTTAATGTCCACCGACAGATGAATGGATAAAGAAGATGTGGTATATATATACGATGGAATATTACTCAGCCATAAAAAAGAATGAAATAATGCCATTTGTAGCAACATGGATGGACCTAGAGGTTATCATAATATGTGAAGTAAGTCAGACAGAGAAAGACAAATATCATGATATCATTTATATGTGGAATCTAAAAAAGGGATACAAATGAGCTTATTTACAAAACGGAAACAGACTCACAGACATAGAAAACAAACTTATGGTTACCAAAGGGGGAGGGATAAATTAGGAGTTTGGGATTAACAGATATGCACTACTATGTATAAAATAATTAAACAACAAGGACCCACTGTATAGGACAGGGAACTATATTCAATATCTTGTAATAACCTATAATGGAAAAGAATCTGAAAAAGAATAGATATACATATATGTATAACTGAATCACTTTGTCATACACCTGAAACTAACACAATATTGTAAATCAACTATACTTCAATTTAAAAAAAAAGAACGTAAAACTTTAAAACATCCACATTGCATTTCTGTAGTGCTTTACGGCTTACAGATCTTCTTTACACACATGACCTTATTCAGTCTCTTTAATGGGCATTGTGATCCCCATTTTACAGATGAGGAAATTGAGGTTCAGAGACGCTAAGGGACTTGCCCGCTGCTGCCCAGCTAGTCAGTGGCAGAGCCAAGCTCCAAACCCAAGTCTGTGTTGCCCCACCTCCAATGCCTCTTCCACTGCACTATTCCTGCTTTTGCTTGTTTTCACTGCGTGGTTTGAGGGGAGGAAAAACATCAGATCTAGAAGAGAATGAGTCTTCCAAAACTCCCTGGAGAGGGCAGTTTAAAAGCCCAGGAGCCCCCCTCCCTCTGCCTGGGCCCTGGCTCTGCCCTCCAGAGGGGACATCCCACTGCCTGCACCCTGTAGTCTCCGGTCCCCTGCAGATGCCTCCATTCCCAGGTCTCTGCGCAGGGAATCTGGTTATCTGCCTCCCCTAGCATCACCGGACGGGATGGGGGTACCGCAGGCTCAGATTCTCCACCACACACGCTGCCCCTCACCCCAGGCCATGTGTCACAGTGAAGCTGGGGCCTGGGCTCACTCCCTGCCCCAGCTTTGTCCATGTGTCTGTGTGTCCTCTAAGAATCACTGGGAGCAACAGACAATGACCCCTGACCCAGCCCCCCTTCTCAGCTGAGGGGGCCGAGGTCCAGAGAGGGGCCGGCAGAGTGGAGCTGCCCATTCCCCTGGCCTCCAGACGCTGGGCCCAGCCTCTTGCATCCTCCATGCAGTCACCCTACCACCTTGTCTGTCTGGCTCTTCCCCCATTCCAACACACACACGCACAAATGCACACACACGTACATGGACACTCACACACAATCTCTCGCACACCCAACACACACACAGAAAGCTTTTCCACAGACCCTCCCTGGTCCCAGCACAGCAGCCATAGACCACCCTCCACTGGTCTCAAGGGAGCAGGGGAGCCCATGGCCAAGCCGGCAGAGGGCCCAGGGGGCGGGGCCTCCCAGGATGGGCCAGGCCAAGTCCCCACTGTGGCCCAAAGGGTGCGGAGGAGGGTCTGGGGCTGAGGGTGGACTCAGGAGCCCCTGCCTCCTGGCCGTGAACAATGTCCTGAGAAGAATGCACTGGACGGTAAAACATTATGGTCAAGGGCTGGGATGCCTGCAGGGGTCCAGGGAAAGATAGCAGCATCCAGTGTCAGCACTGGGAGAACATTCGAGAAAGTAATCACAGCAGCTACTGGTCACCTAGGACTAGTCAGAAGCAGGAACTCCACGAGTCAGACATTGTTTCTCCATTTCGGGAAACTGAGGCTCAGGGGGGGACTTGCCCACAGTCCCATAGTCCACAGCTGGCCAAGCCAGGGCTCACATCTGGGCCGGCTGATTCCAAAGCCTCTGATCTTAACCGTGATGCCAGGGGCAAAACGCCGGCTGTCACTGGGACAGGCCCCTGGTAGCCCCCTCCCCGTCCACACTCCACGAGCGCCACCCAGCAGACACACTACCCAGCCACCTGCCCAGACTGCAACACCCAGCAGCTCTCCCTGCCCTCTGAGAAGCAGCGAAGTGGTAGGTCCAGCTGTGGGTGATCACTCATTCATTCCTCTGGTCAGCCAGTCATGTGCTCAGTCAACAACAAACATTTATTGAGCACATACTCGGATGGGCGAGGCACTGGGGATTGGTGGGTAAACCATCAGACGCCACCCGCGCCCTCATGTGGCTTGTAGGCCGTGCAGACAGACATAAAAGGATGGTCAGAATGCCAGGAGTTATGGGGGCCCCAGCAGGTCCCCTGGGAGGGGGGCGTCCAAGGGCTGAGCCCACTCCTGGATGATGTGAGTCACTGCGTCAGGAGCAGATGGCCCACGGACACGAGACCTGAAATATTACTTACTTCGGCAGGGGTGGTGGGCACTCAGCTCCCGTGCAGGCTGGGTTGGCACAGCTGTGTTACTGACTGATAGGCCTTTCAGGAAACAAAGACCACGAGAGAATTCAACATGCTCCTGGCTCTGGGCCAGGCCAGCCTCATCTCCATTGCTTTGTCAAGTGTGTCTTTTTGTCTGCCTTCATTACTTGCTGGGCGCCTCTGTTTTAACTACTAGGAGGGAGTGAGTGTATATTTGTGTGTGTGCGTGTGCGTGTGTGCGTGTGCGTGCGCGCACGCGCACACCCAGCCTCCCTGAGCGCTGCTCTTCTGGGGGCAGGAGGTAACAAGGGGACCAGCTACAGGTCCCCACTTATCCCTTCCCAGAACCGCTTGACTTTGAAGCCAACGCCTGGAATCTTTGTCTTGTGTTTGCTTTTCCCAAAGCCAAGTCCAGAGGCAGCCGAGGGCCGTCTCACGGTCACACAGTGGGCTGAAGGCAGAGCTGGCAGTGAGGCCAGTTCCCTACCGTCCGCAGCACGGACGGCACTGAGCTGCAGGCGAGGTTCCGGGGCCTAGAGCTGCTACCCCCGCCTGGAGCTGTCCCTCTCCTACACCCACCCCGCCACCTCACCAGGGGAATTCCTCTTGGTGACACCAAGGAAGGCCTTCAGGGAAGCAACAGAGAATTTCTTGAAAAGGGAACCGAGTTTAAGAGCTCTGGAGACCAACAGCAGCCAGGAGCTCCCCAGGGCCTGGGGAGGGGGCTTGGGGGATCACGCAGGTTCAGGGCAGGCAGCCTAATAAGCTTCCCAGATAAGCTGCTGAATCAGAGCCTGGGGAGCCACCACCCCACATGCAGCGGGTTCGAGTGCCTTTCAGGTAGGAGGCCCTTCCATACCTGGGAAAACCCCTTGCTCTGGTTTCTGCGGCCACCTCCTGAGGTCCTCCCAGCCCCCAGTGTCAAGCTGAGGTCATGGGCACCAAAGTCCCAAGTTCTAAACAGGATTTCTTCCCAAGCCCTCAGTCACTCAACTGCAGACGACATTGAGTGTCCCCAGCGTGGGAGGGGGACACCAAGGCCAAGGGGAGGGTTTCTTCTAAGTCTGGCTCACTCGGGCGCCACGCTGGCTCTCCCAGCCCAGCCCCGGGCTCCGCGCTGCCCTCCCAAGGCCCTGCAGTGGGACTGCTGTGGTCCCGGCTCCAAGGCCCAGGCCCGATCCATCTTCCCAGCCAGAGACTCACTGCGACGACAGGACAAGGCTGGGCGGCCACGGCATTGGCCTCTGATCTCCCCTGGCCGAGTGTTTAAGTCAGGAGGACGATGAAGAATGAACGCCTGGCAAGGAGCGGGTCACTGCTGCCCGGAGGCCCTGCTGAATTGCAGTTCAGACCTCAGCTGCCTGGGGCCGCGGATCAACAGGGAGGCCATTAATCTCTGCGGCAGGGATGAGCGGGAGGAGGGTCTGGGGGAAGGCTCAGCACCCCTCTCTGCCCTGGGCCCCTCTTCAGCTCAGCGCACCCACTCCCTTGGGAGAGATAGGACCAGTGGGGTTGCTGCGGGGCGGTGGTCTTGGGGCCGCCCTCTCCTTGCCCACCTCTCTCTGGGTCCTGCTCATGATGTTAACTCAAACTATGTGGGTGAAGGTCTCATGATCACCCTAAGGTGAGGAAGATGAGCAGATCACAGAGGGTCTCTCCCGTCCAGGAGGAGTGAGGAGGGCTCGAGATCCCACAGCCAAGAATTATCCCGGAGTAGGGCAAGTGATACACCTGAGGGCTGTGCAGACAGAATGAGAAGAGCTCAGGGCTTTCCTGGGAAACCAGAGCCCCAGGCAGACCGGGAGCCCCCTCCTCCCAGCAAAGGTTCCGCCAGCCCTTAGACTGAGTTGAAAGCCTGTTTGAAAGGGATTTGGAGTCAGACACATGCTCCTCCTGGTGGTGACAAAGGGAATTGCACCCCCTCAGACTAAGGCTGCTTTCGTCGCTGCTGTGGGATTACAAGTTAATTCATTCAGGCACTTCCCAGCCTTGGTTGTTATCTGTGACTTAATCTGTGTATGAATTTGTGGAAAAACCCAAAGTGAAGTGAAAGTTCAGTGGCTCCCAATCCACGTGACCTTAATGGGGTGGGAGGGAAAGTGTTGATGAGGGCTCTCAATGTCACCTGCATCTGTGGTTTCCAGCACTGGCTGCTCTCCTGGCAGCTGGTTAAGCATCACCTGGCATGGGCCCACCCCAAGGTTAATATTTGATAGTTCTGGAGGGGATGCTGGGTAGCTAGTGCTTTGAACAGCACCCCAGGTTCTGCAGGGTGACAGTCTGGAACCCGGTGGAGCCTCACAGTTCACAAGGGCAGAGGGCTTGCAGCAGGGGCAGAGGCCGAAATGACTCACTCAGGACCCTTTCCCTCCAAAGCAGCTGGAATTGCCCTCCGTGTTGGCAGCTCAGGGCCTGTGTAGGGAACCTTCTAGAAATGTGACTCCTCTCCAAGGTGCTTACTTCTCCTCAGGCAGGCCGCAGGCCCGGAATACCCCTCTTCACGTTCACCTTGCTGCTACATCCAAGAAACTTCAGGAGCCCCCCTCCTCCCGAAAGCCCCACTGGCTGGACCTGCCCCATTCCTGTTCCTTTCTCCCACTGTCGTGGATGGCTCCAGTGTCTTGTGTATGGAAATACTGAATTCTATTTAAGGGTTTGGCCTCTCAGGATTTATTTGTGATGGGTGAGCCCACCTTCGGAGCAGGGTGTCACAAAGACCTTGGCTCTGACTTGTAAGAATCAGGCTTTCCCCTCTGTGTCTCCCTGGAGCTTCTCCTCCCAACCCACGGGGTCAGTGAGAAAGACTCTGAAATGGGGGGGCCAGAGACCTGGGTTGTAGCTCTGGCTCCGACACAGGCTGGCAGTGTCACCTGGACAAGTCACTGCCTTTCTCGGGACCTCAGTTTCCCTTGCTGAAAATTGAGGATTGTTTATTTTGCTCCTTAGGGGCCTTTGGTGCTCAAGCATTCTGTGAGTCTGTGAGGGTTGGTGGTCCAGGCAGTGGTGGATTAAGACAAGAGCTCAATTCTCAAGCAGAATGCTGCCTACCCTGCCTCTGTTCCTCCAACACGCCCTCCCTGTTCGTTTTAAACTCTGCTAACTTGCTGCTGTCTTGGGCTCCCAGGCCAGTCCCGCCTCCTTCCCTGGCTGCTCCCAGACCCAGATGAGTAAACTGGACACTAGGTGGTGCCATGATCCCACCATCCCATCCAGCCTCTCACAGAGGCCTCTGCAGGGAAGGGAGAGAGGGAAGAGGGGCTCCTTCGGGGGGGGGGGGGCAGAAACTGCCCGAGGGGAGCAGCGTGCTGGGCTGCCAGGGGGCCACAGGCATCAGGAAGGCAGGCACTGGCAGCAGGGCCAGCCTGACACCATCCTGGGTTGAAGTTGTCCTGGGTGAGTGCCTGCCAGAGTGGACAGTGGGCTGGAGAAAACGGCTAACAAGAGGCCCACCCTCACCGTCCACTTTCTGGCCCCTGGCCCTGGGGTTAACCAAGTCAGCACCCAAATAGGTGGATGAGGTTAGGTCCAGCTGAGGCCCCCTGGCCCCACGAGCGGAAAAGGGGTGGCCGGAGCTTAGCACCAGGGTCAGGAAGGGGATAGGAAGAGAGCGTGTGCTGAGGCCCCCGCCCGGACCCCTAGACCCACCCACCCTGGCACATTGGTGCACCTGGGGAAACGGCAGAGCACATAATATGGCCACAAACAGCTACATCTGTGGCAGCCCAGGGCATGGCTGCAGCTTCTCCCACTGGAGAGCTCCAACAGCCCCACCCAGGGCCTGGGCCGATGATCAGGCAGCTCCAACAGACCCAGCGGCTTTGAACCTGTGACCTTCGCCTTTCCGGCTTTCTCTCTGCCTGGCATTTGGAAGGCAGGCTGAGCCCTCCGTCCCTGGGGTCCTTGGCATCGCTAGGAAAGTCCTAGAGGGGATGGTACTGAACTTCTTGCGTAAGTAGGCATGGGCGCCTGAGCGAATAATTGAAAAACAAGGGACCGGGCTGTATGGACTCCGACCTGGAGGAGCGGATGGTGGCAGTTACAGGAGAGAAGGAGGGAGGGAGGCAGGCCAGGGAAGGAGCCGTCTCTGAGGCCGGCTTTATTATCATCACGGGGTCATGCGGAACCCGGGGCTTCCTTCAGCCCGAGGGCCTGGCAGTTCCGGGGACAAAGACCTATAGCTCAGGGAGGGCTTCCCAAGCAGCCCCGGTGCCATGGTGGACACGGCTGGCTCTGCAAAGACAAAGACAGGATTGGGGCGGTGAGGGGGGAGAGGTCGGGACTCTCCTTTCGTTCCTTATTCATCTTACCTCTCCCTGGCATGCCTCGGCAGCCTCCCTTGGCTACACACGCCACGCCAGGCACTTGGCCATCGTTTAAAAACACATGAGAAGGGGCTTCCCTGGTGGCGCAGTGGTTGAGAGTCCGCCTGCCGATGCAGGGGACACGGGTTCGTGCCCCGGTCCGGGAAGATCCCACAGGCCGCGGAGCGGCTGGGCCCGTGAACCATGGCCGCTGAGCCTGCGCGTCCGGAGTCTGTGCTCCGTGACGGGAGAGGCCACAGCAGTGAGAGGCCCGCGTAATAAAAAAAACACATGAGGGTGACAGACGCCTGGCTGATGGATGAAAGACCCTGACGTCCTTCCCAGCTCGTCCCCACCTCTTCCTTATTATCCACAGCCATCCCCGGCCACCCCCCTTGCCCGCCCCTCGCAAACCTACCTCTCGTTACAGCTCATCTTCGTGAACTTGCCTGGCATGGAGGGAAGCAGACAGGTAAGTTGGGGGGGGGGCGGTGGGTTCAGGGGTCCCCGAAGTTGTAGACCCTCCTCACAGGCCTCAGTGACCAAACTCCTCCACATGCTCCTCCCACCCCTGCCCCGCCCACCCCATCAGTCACCCAGGCAGGCACGCACCGGTGCTTCTTCCTGCCCCCGCAGCGGAATCGTCTGCCTTAAAGAGAGACAGGAGGTTAGTTTTCCAAGGAGACCCTCTCTGCCCTGGAGGACTCGGCTCTGTATTCCCTCCTCCCTCCCACCTGCCTGTACCGCTTGGTGTCTGCCTTGGAGGCCACAGTTGGCTGTCTCTCTCTATATAGGGCTGCACCATAAGCATTCAGAAGCCCAAGTCAGTCAATTGGTCAGTCAACAAACATTCACTGCAGTGACTCCGTGGGGGACTGTGAGTGCACTGAGAGTGGTGCTGAGCCTGGGCCATTGTGGTGCCCCCTGCGTGGTGCTGGGCATGCAGAAGCTGCTCAAGAAGCTCTTGGAGAAGAATGGCAGGAAGTCCAGAGCCAAGACCCCTGCTCCTGTCCATCTGTCTTCCACCTCCTACGTGCTCAACACTGCCACCAGGGAGCCTCCAGGGGAATCGGGGAGACTGGCCACGTCTGCAAAGTGCAGCCGTCAGGAGGTGGGGCACCACCCATGGATGTGTTAGAATCCCAGGACACAGAGGTATATCTGCTACATTCTCTCTCTTCTTTTCATTTGTGTGTTTCTGTATATATTTCTTCTGGTTGCACCTGAACAAGTCCACGAGCATTTATTAAGCTCCTGCTGTGTGCCTGCTGGGGCTGGAGCTGGAGCCAGGACCCTTTTCTCCCCTAGAACATCCCATGCCTATGCTGGATCCTTCTGAGTGCTTTCTTGGCTGCTGTGTGTTGGCTGCCAGCCCTAACCTTCTGAGGCAAGTGGGATCATCCCCATTTAACAGATGAGCAAACTGAGGCCCAGAGAGTAGGGGATCCATGGTAAACTAACAGGGGTGCCTAAGGCCTCTGGCTGCCAGGCACGGTTGCCTTCTGGCAGCAGGCAGGGGGTTGGGGGAGGTGGTTGTGGCTGAACCCGCTCCGCTTCCTATTCAGCTATGGAACCTCAGGCAGCTTGCTGCACCTCTCAGGGTGGGTCTGGTTTTTCATCTGCAAAATGGCGACATTGGTGGCCATCCCTCAGTGTTGCCAAGAGGATTAAATGGGCCGAGATGTAGCTCAAGCCAAGAAAGCGTCCAGATCTGGGGGAGGGGGTGTCCAGTGGAGGCTGGTTCCCTCCCTTCGCCTGGCTCCACGTGCACTGGAGTTTCCCAGGGCCGCTGAAAGCCAGCTCTCCCATCTCCACAGCCTTCCCCCCGGCATCCACTGGAGCGCACACTGGAGGAAGAAGGAACCTCCTGGGTGGTCTGAGGACCAAGCAGTGGGGCATCCAAGACTCCTCTTTTCATCAAGGTGGCCCTCCGTTTCCACATCCTGCGTGGGGGAGGGGAGGGGATCCTAGAAACTCACTTCCCCCTTCCAGGATCTGGGAAGGGGGCGAGAGGGCTCTCCCCCCCACACCTGGGAAGCCAATGCGCTCAGTGGCTTTGAGATGTGTCCCCAGCAGCACCCCACTTCCCACACGAAGGCCTCACTTACTGAGGATGATGATAAGCCCCACGATGAAGGCCAGGGCAGCGAAGATCAGGCCCCCGTTGCGGACAGTCTCATAGTCTGAGGGAGGAGAGGGCAAGGAAGTGGAATGAGTGATCCCAGACCCCTCCCTGCAGCCAACCTGGCAGCAGCCCTACAGTAACTGGCGAAGGTGGGGGACACATAACCCAGGGCTGGGAGAGACCAGGAACCAGGGTTACATGGCGGGGGGGTGCTCAGGAAGGGTGCGGAGGAGGGGCCCACCAGGCTCACCATAGGAGAATGGGTCCACGTCCTCCTTGGGGCTGCCACCTGAGGAGAGAGCCAGAAGTGGGTGAAGGGTGAGTCACCGACAGTGGTGTGTTTCAGCCACAGAAACAGTGGAACTCCCATCCTTCCCATCCCAGCACCCCTAGGGGTCCAAGGGGGCCAGGCGAGGCTGGTGGAGAGACATCCACGAGCAGGGGCTGGTGAGTCTGCTAATGCCGCTGCCCCCACTGCCCTAGGTGGCTCCCAGCAATCGGCTTGGGACCAAATACTGTGCCTCCAAAGCAGGGACCCACGATGCCTGTGGAGGCCTCTGGCACGTCTGGTAGGGGCTGGTTCCTTCCTCTCCTTGCTTCATACAAAAGTAAGAAAAGGCCAACAGAGGCATCTCCCATAAGACTCACCAGCAACCTCTCTCCATATAAATAATCAACTACAAGGTACTTGGCAAATATTTGTGAAGTGAATGGATGAATAAATAAATAAATAGAACCTTAACATTCACTGAACAGAAGGAGGAAACTGAGGCCCAGTTTGAAGACTTGTCTAAAGTCCCAATAAAAGTTAGAGGCAGAACTGGGTCTTGGACCCATGTTTCTAGATTCTTCTCTCCTACGTTGCTGTCCTCAGGAGGAAGCAAATTTATTTCAGAAGCATTAATATATTGTGCTTACCACGTGCCAGGCTGAGGCTAACAAAGCAGTAGCTCATTTAACCATTGTAACAACCCTATGAGGCATTAATATTCTTCCAGTATAATCCATGAGAAGATGGAGGCACAGAGGGACAAAGCAACTCACCCACAGTCACACAGCTAGAAAAGGGTCGAGCTGGGAATGAACCCAGGCAATTGGTTGTTAAGAATCTAGGTGCTTAACCCCTTTGCTGGGCTGCCTGTCACGTGGTCAGGAGGAAGGAGACATTTCAAGGCCAACTGGTTCAGTCCAGTCTCCAGCCCCAAGCAGATATCATGGCTCTGCTTCCGGCCCTGTAAACTGAGCACACTCACTGTTGGGCAGCTGGAGGGCACCTGGCCAGAGCTTTTCTGCCACGGCTAGGGTGGCCCCTTTTTTCTGCCCTACTTGAGCCCCTTCTTGGCACTAGGGAAGCAGTGCCCAAGGTCAAAGGAACGCACCAGTTGGCACCTCCCAGGCTGTGCTGAACTGTGCCTGGGCCGTGGGGCCCGGTGAGCCCAGCTGTCCTGGTGGTACACCTGCCCTAGGCCAGGAGAGAACAGGCTAGAAGGGGTCTGCTCCTGGGCCTGTAGGGCCTGAGGCCAAGGGAGCCTATGGGGCGCCCAGGCACCCGTCACCATGCAGAAGGCCTCCGAAGTTGTCTCCCCAGATTTGGTTCAGGTCTTGTTCAAGGTCACATGGGGCATTAGTGTCAGAGCCATGAGCAAACTCACAGCTCCCCTCACCATACCAGGAACCCATCTCCTCCCTGACCACTGCGTCTTGAGCCATTGGATGAGCCAGCCCTCACCCTAAGCCCTCATCTTTTCTAGATCTGGCTCTAAGACCACCACAGACAACAGAAGGCCCACTGGATTCCAGGCCTGATCACCTTCGTTCGCAGGATGACTTCTGGGCGCGTGTCGTGAACTTGGGGGCTCTCACCCCAAAGCCAGCCTGAGAAGGCTGAGCAGAGGGGCCCACTCCTGCCCCAGCCAGCCTGACCCCCATCTGCCTCCTGCTCTGAGCTTAGACAGTCCCAAAGATACATGGAACCAGGACCGATGCATGCCAGAAAGTCAAGATAGAAGCTCACCACTCCCTACCCCCCAGCAGCTCCTACTTGGCACCCAAGGTTCCACCATTCAAGCTAGATTTCTTTGGAGTTAAGGTGGGATCCTCTTTTAAAAGCAAATTTTCTTAGCGGGAAGGCTGGCACGGGAGGAGGCAGGGGCGGTGGGTACTCTTGGAAGGCAGGGGTGCCAGGAGGCAGAAGAGTGGGGTCCTGCTCACCCTCCAAAGATGGTCCGAGGCACCTAATGCTTCACACGCACACACACACTCACCGTCATCTGTCGACAACCCTGCCATGTCCCCCCGCAGACCGGGCACGTCCCACTGCCCTCTTCCCGCTGCCTCTGCTTCGGGGAGAGTGCCTGGCTGTGGGGTGGCCAGGGATGGGGGAGACATTAAACATTAACAGCGCCAGGTAATATTTACCCTGGTCACAAGAAAGGCCCTGGTGTGGATAGTGGGGCTCCTGCTGAGGCATGAGGAGGTGCAGGGGCAGCAGGGGCAGGGAGGAGTTGGCCGGCTTTCCAAACCCTCCCCAAGGAAATTTCCAGAGAGAAGTGCGGGGGACAGATCAGCCGTGGTGTCCTTCCCCCAGCCGGAGAGGTCACGGCTGGGGCTGTGACAATGGGGAAGTGGGAGTTTCGAAATATATTCCGTGTATACTACAGCCTGGGGGGCAAGGTCGGGGGTCCCATGGAGGCCCCTGACCCTAGCAGTGGCCCACCTCACCCACCGCTATGGAGATCGTTGTTTTGGCTGATGTGTCTTGTCTGGCACTCAAGGCTCCTCCTCTGCGGTGGTCCCAGGGTACCCGGCCCCTCCCGCCTCACAGCCCATCTGAGCCCCCCATGCACGTTCACACCTCCAGGCCTTCGCTGCCTGGGAACACCCTTTCCTCTGTTATCTTCTTCATCCATCCAGGCTGCATCTAACAGCTCACACCTCAGTCAGTGTCATCCCTAACCAACCCTTCGTCTCCTGCAGCCTCTGGCAGTTTCCTTCTCCAGCCATGAAGCACAGCTTCCGTGCCAGTTTCCCACTGTTACACGGTAGGCTCCCTCGGGAGGGACCAAGCCCTGCCACAGGGAGAGCGCCTTGTTTTCATGATTTGCAAAACACGTTCCTGTTAGTTCCTTGCACTTTGTGTTATTTCCCCATTTTACAGATGAGGCATCTGAGGCACAGAGAGGGTAGGGCCCTGGCTCAAGGGCACAGAGCGGTGAGAGGCAAGGTGGAGACTGAGAGCCACACCCTCAGCTTTAGGAATCAGGAAATTTCCCACACTTCCAAGGCCTCCTCCCCCCTCTACTGTGGCCCCACTCACTTTGGGGACCGCAGCACTGGGTACTCCATGGATGCTCATATTCCTGGCTGAGTTTTAATCAATCGAATTGGCTTCCAGAAGAGGCTGATGCTCAATTGTAGCCAAAGGGCCAAGGTCAGCAGTCAGTGTCCATCAGGGGTGGGTTAGTCCTTCAAAAGGACTCCATCTATTAATCTTCCTGGAGCAGTGGCAGGGGATCAAGGTTTGAGTGCATTTCCTGGCTCCTCCACTTGCTAAGTATATGGCCTCTGTCAAGTTACTTAACCTCTGTGTGCCTCAGTCTCCTCATCCGTAGAATGGGTTGTGATGAGGAGAAAGTGAGATAATGTGGTAAAGGGTGTGGCAGGGGGCCTGGTACACAGTAAGTGTCATTATTGTTACTGTCATACACTGTCAGACCCAGAAAAGCCAACCACCTTCCAGCAAAATGAACATGAGGGTGAGATGGAAAGGGGAAATGTCACGGCCTGCAGCCCAGGAGCCGAGACACCCATTCAGCTCTTCTGCTTTCAGGGCCAAGTGATGAATATTCATGAAAATACAACAGAGCTAACATTTGGTAGGGGCTGAGCATGTGTCAAGTTCTTGCATGCATTGTCCTGCTGAATGCACGCTTGCTCCATTCCACAGATAAAGAAACTGAGCTGGTCATTGACTCCACAATGACCCTGAAGGTGGCCAGGGCAGCGCCATGATCCCCACTGGGCAGCCCAGGAAGACTGAGGGCAGGGAGGTTGAGGGACTTGCCTGAAACACCCAGTCAGGGACAAAACCAGAGCTAGAAAGCCCCCATGGCTGTACTCCCAAAACTCCTGGGGCCCTCCACACAGACACTGGTACCTCCTTATTATACATTATCTTGGTATCTTAGTACATTTTGTCTATCTTTGTAAGCCACTGTGGATTCTTTCTGGAGTATAAAAATAGGTAGAAAGTTGATAGATAGATAGATAGATAGATGATAGATGCATGACTATGATAGATGATAGATGATGATGATGATGAAGATGATAGATGGATAGATAGGTAGATAGATAGGAGATGATAGAAGACAAGAGAAATAGGGAAAGCAAATCAGTAGCTGCATTTTTAACTCTATATGCAAGGCTCTGTTCTAAACACTTTACAAAAATTAACTCATTTAATCATCACAGCAACTCTATGAGGCAAGGAAGCATTAGTATCATCCCCATTTTATAGATGAAGAAACTGAGGTACAGAGAAGTAAAATAATTTGCCAGAGGTTAGGCAGCTACAAAGTGGGGGAACCAAGCTCTGAACCCAGCAGTCTGGCTTCAGAGTTCCTGCAGACGGACAGACAGACAGATGGACACACAGACAGAAAGGGGGCTGTTGCACAAGTTGCCTCCCCAGCTCTTGCAGCTCAGAGATGCTGGAAGCAGAGATGACGGCACGCCCAGGACCCATACCGAGATGCCCTTGTTTAGAAATCCCGCCTCTCCTTGTTTCTGCTTTTCCTGTACTCCTGGGGAGCTGGGGATGCACTTGAAAGTGATGGGGTGGACACCTGTGTCAGAGTCTGAGCAGGTGGGGGGATGGGGTTCAGGGGACTCACCCAGGTACCACCTGTCCATGGCAGGAGCTGCTGGCTGTGTCCTCAGTGGAAGAGAAAGTCATGAGGTGCTAGTGACCCAGGGCCTGGATGGAAGAGTGGCCCTTCCTCCACACCCCAGCCGAGCCCACGGGCAGGAAGAGACAAAGGCAGGGAGGGAGGAGGGACTGGCAAGGGAGCCCTCATCTCGTGCCTACCTGCCTACCTGCCTATTTGCCTGCCTGCCTGCCTACCTACCTGCCTACCTGCCTGCCTGCCTGCCTGCCTACCTACCTGCGTGCCTGCCTGCCTGCCTACCTGCCTGCCTGCCTGCCTTCCTACCTGCCTACCTGCCTACCTACCTGCCTGCCTGCCTGCCTGCCTACCTACCTGCCTACCTGCCTGCCTGCCTGCCTGCCTACCTACCTGCCTGCCTGCCTGCCTGCCTGCCTGCCTGCCTACCTGACTGCCTGCCTACCTGCCTGCCTGCCTGCCTACCTGCTTGCCTGCCTACCTGCCTACCTGCCTACTTGCCTGCCTTCCTGCCTGCCTACCTGCCTACCTGCCTGCCTGCCTACCTACCTGCGTGCGTGCCTGCCTGCCTACCTGCCTACCTGCCTGCCTGCCTTCCTACCTGCCTACCTGCCTACCTACCTGCCTGCCTGCCTGCCTACCTACCTGCCTACCTGCCTGCCTGCCTGCCTGCCTACCTACCTGCCTGCCTGCCTGCCTGCCTGCCTACCTGCCTGCCTGCCTGCCTGCCTGCCTACCTGCCTACCTGCCAACCTGCCTGCCTGCCTGCCTGCCTGCCTGCCTACCTACCTACCTGCCTGCCTGCCTGCCTGCCTACCTGCCTGCCTGCTGGCTTGCCTGTCTGCCTGCCTACCTGCCTGCCTGCTGGCTTGCCTACCTGCCTACCTGCCTGCCTGCTGGCTTGCCTGCCTGCCTGCCGGGGCAGGCTGGGCCAGAATCCACGTGAGAGTGGGGGAGATTCTCTGACCTCCACAGTGATCTGAGGAAGGGGGAAGCTGTGAGCCACAGAACGCAGTGGGAGCGGGAAGGCGGAGCACTGGGGAGAGGTGCCACAGCCAGCAGCCTCCGTGCAGCCCAAGGTGCCTGCAAAGGTCACCAGGAGCCAGGAGGGCACTGGCCGGGGCCACAGCCTGTGGAATCAGAGCCCTTGCTCTCCACCTGCCCTTGAGGCAGCTGAGGGAGACACTCAGGGGCACGTGTGGGTTCCCCCGGGCCTTTACTCAGCGACACCTCACTCCTCCAGCCCAGTCAGGCCTTGGCCCTGATGATCCTGCCTCGAGGGCTTGTTCTCGAGCTAGGAGTCCCCTGGGACTGGGCAGACCTGCAGCAGGTCCTTGGAAGCTGCCCTGGGTGGGGAGGGAATGTTTCCAGGCCACGGCCCGGGGCCCGAGGCACCAGCTGCAGCCTCCTGTGTCACCCCGGGACCTGGGCAGAGATGGGGAGCCGGTGTGTGACCCACCCTTCCTCAGCTGGGACCCCCAACTTAGCCCCCAGTGACTCACCTGAGTCTATGATGTCAGATCCGCCCAGCGGCCCAGCAGGAGATACCAGCAGCTTAGCGAGGCCTCTGAGGGCTGCCGATTGGTGCCGCAGTGCGGGGTGGACAGAAGACAGCACTTCCAGTGGGAAGGCAGGTATGGAGGGCCGGCCTCCCAGCTGGAGCCAGGAGCCAACAGTGGGAGCGGGGAGGCAGGGCAGCCCCTACCCTGGCTCAGCCAAGACCCTGTTCCCTGGCCCCTGAGGGCCCTGACAGGGCCTGGAGCAAGGCTGCAATAAGCACTCTGACCAAGGGGGGAAGTGGGGTGGGGTGGGGGTGGGAATGAACTGGGGGATTGGGATTGACACATATACACTATTAATACTATGTATAAAATAGACAACCAATGAGAACCTACTGTATAGCACAGGGAACTCTGCTCAATACTCCGTGGTGACCTAAATGGGAAGGAAATCCAAAAAAGAGGGGCTGTATGTATACGTATAGCTGATTCACTTTGCTGTACAGTATAAACTAACACAGTACTGTAAAGCAACTATACTCCAATAAAAAAAATAAAATATAAGTGGCCACAGAGAAAGAAAAAAAATAAGCAGTCTGTGTGGCTCACTTGGGACCACAGGATCGTCCTCAGGTCCCTTCCTTGTGGGTCGCCCTGCTCGGCCATCCCAACACAGACACTGAAAAGCAGGGTCTGGCCCCAGACACTGACCCTTGGCTCTGGTCAGATGACACGAACCACCCTGTCCCTCCTTAGCAAAGCTTCCTGCCCTGAGTGGGTGACTCATGACACCCCCTCAGAGCTGCCCGGGCTGGAAAACACTCTGGAAATAGAGACAGGCAGGCCTGGAGGGGTTTGTCTGACTGGGCTGAGATCTGTCCTGGGGGGCCACCCCCCCACCCCAGCAGGTAGCCCTGCCTCCAGGCTCCTGGTCCCTTCCCCACGAGGCAGGGGCCCACCTGCCCAGGGACCCAGCTTCTCACAAGACCAGGCCTAGTCACATGTTCCCAAGTGGAAAACTGCGTGCTCACGGCCCAGAGCGCCAAGCAGACATTCCCCAGGTGGGGCACTTGGAGAAGTTCCTAAATCTCGGGGCTAGATGGGCCTTTAGTCCCAGTCTAGCCCTTGCTGTGTCCTAGAAGCCCGTCCTTATCTGGCTTCTAGATAAAGGGCTGACCTCTCTGACCTTCTCTCCACTCCAGCCATACTGGTCCCCTTTATGGTCCTCTAATCCTCCAGACACGCTCCTGCCTCAGGACCTTCACATGGCTATTCCCTCTTCCTGAAGACTCTTCCTCCAGAGAACTTCCTGGCTGAATTTGCTCAGGTCATTCTTCAAAGACTGACTGCAAAGACCCTTCCTCGCATCCCCACCTAACATTTACACACCCACTCGGCAACATTTCAAATTCGAGGGTTTTTTTGTAGCACTTACTATATCTGATTAAATACATATTTTCCTTATCTTGCTTCTCATTTCTCTCCTAACTAAAACTTAAGCTCCAAGAGAGCAAGGAGTTTTGTTGGTTCTGTTCATTCCTAGATCCCCAGTGCCTAGAACAGGGCCTGGCACTTAGTGGCTCCCTAGTTTTGTTAACTGAATGGATTAGTTCCAGAGGTGAAATAATTTTGCCAGCTGCACAGGCAGACCCACAATTTGCCTAACGCAGCCTCTTCCCATGAAATCACCTGTAATAAGTAGCAAGAACTAGTTTGTCCCCACGGAGAGACAGCGAGTGGCCGGCACACCCCACCCCCAGCCGACGGCTTCCCCAGAGTCCTTCCTGGGGAGTTCCCCAGCCCCCGCCCTCTGCTCCCCTCCAGCGCTTCACCTGGAGCCCTGCAGCAATTTTCATAAAAGTGTTCGTTTGTCTGTTCAGGGGAAGCCAGATGTTAAGAGTCAAGGAGGTCCTGCCCCTCTCACCTCACCCACACCCAAGTCCTTCCTTGTCCTGACTGAGGTCATCAGCCTGGCTGACACTGGGAACAGGGACCCCCACACACACCTCAGAGACACCCTACAGCCTTCCAGGGAGGCCCTGGCTCCTTCAACCTGGATCATGGCCACGATCCCCCGGAGAGAAGCCCAGGGAAGCCTCCCCCCATGCACCTCTGCGAGCAGCACAGGGGTCCCTTGCAGACAGATGCACCCACGCTTAAATCCTCTTGCATCCTGACTCCTTACTACGGATTGCGTGATGCTGGGGAAGGTTACCTCTCCGAGTCCTTTTCTCCCATCTATAAAATGGGATGATAACACCTACCTTGCAGGGCTGTCGCAGGAATAGATGTGATGTAGGTAGAAGGCCTGGCCAAGAGGGTCCTAATAAGTGCCAGCTTCACTACCCTCACCCTGAGCCGGCCCTCCAGGAGACAAGGACACTCGCGGTAATCCCTTCCCTGGGCTCAGTCGCCAGTGGGGTGATCTTTAAAGCAGGCTCTTGGGGTGCCTTTCTGTCCCTGACCCTCAGCATGATCTCTGCCAGCCAGCCACCCACCCGGCATCCCCAGCCTTCCCTTCCTCCCCCGAAACCCCATGCAAAATGGCTGTTTCCTGCTGGCATCTGGCCCTACCTCTTGTTCTTCCAGTCTTTTCTGGGAAAGGGGGGCAACTGGGGTGGGAGCACCACTCTTCCATCCTGGAAAGACCACAAGGCAAAGACCCCCAACCCCTCCTCCTCTGTGCCAAAGAGGGGCACACACTGCTGTTTTCCCCAAGACCCAGAAATCAAGGAGCAATTTGGGAGGTATGGAGAGGTAGCCCCAACTTCCAGATCCCTCCTTCCGTGCTGCCTGTCCAGAGGGACAGTGTCCTCAGTCGCCGTGCCTCAGCCTCTCCTGTCTTCCCCCAGCAGGCGTCCTTTGTCTCCCGATTCCTCAGTCTTGGTCAACCGTCTGGGGTGGTCATGGTTGGGCTCGTGGGGTAGGGAGTTAACAGACTGGGACATCGGCTGAGCTTTGTCTCCCTGGTGCTCAAGAGCCAGCAACGAGGCAAAGGCCCTCATCACCAGTCTCCTCGAGATGGGATCCTCCAGATCCACCTGCCCTGGGTGTGGGGGTCTGCAGAGCAGAGGGCACAGCCTTGGACTCCAGGCCCCCAGCCAATCCTCCTGGTGCTGGCTCACAGCTGGAGAGAAGCCAGAAGCCCCTAGAAAGCTCCGATTCCCAGCTCAGGTCCGTCTTCAGCTGCATGGCATGCGTGGTCCCTCGGCAGGGAAGGTGGTGACTCTCAGGCCCCATCTGTGTTGCCCAGATGTCCCGAACCCCAAGGAACGCTGGCTCCTGGCTCCTGCTGTGGCTGTGGATGCCAGGGTCCCTGGGGTCTTATAAGGCAGGGCTGGGAGGGGGTGGGCCCTGGAGGGTCCATTCCTTAATTGTTGGCTTCAAGATGGCGCAAGCCATGGGGCCCACAGGTCCTGGGAGCTGCCAAAGGGCAATGTACTCAGAGTCAAGGTCACCCAGGTCTTTCTGCTCCCCGAGCAGGCAGGAGATGGGGACGTCCTCTTCCGTTTCTACAGCTGGTGACAAGGGCAAACCCGTTTGACCCACCTCTCCCACAGTGAATACCCTGGAGAGAAATGCATTCTTGACTTTTCTAAGAAGTCACGTCTGGGCTTGAACTAGAACGGAGGCTGTTTCTCTCCAGCTGCAGCCCTTCTCCTTCCAGTAACCACATCCCTCCCTACCTCTGAAAAGCAGGTCCCAACTCAATACCTCCAGGAAGACCTCCAGGATCAAGCCTACCCCTTGCTGCTCCCGGTCTTCCTCCATGACCTTCTGGATTCCACTGACATGGCCCAAATGGCTCACATCTGGCTTTGTAATCATCTTTGGCATTTATTTCACAAGACTACCAAGTCTATTCTGGCTTTTTCAAGGACACAGATCATGGGGTCTGTTAAATGTCTGTCTTCACAGAGTCTGGTGCCCATCTCTGATCACTTGGTAACAATTCCATCCATTTTATGGCTCTTGATTGTTCCAAAGAACTCTTGCCTGTTTGATCTGCTTCGTTCCGTCCAACGACTTAGTCGAGCAAGTTTTGAGATACCCATCTTACAGAAGAGGAATCTCCCATGGTACATGGACAAGTCAAAACTTGAACCCCAGTCTAAAAGATAGAAGGGGAACCCTGCTATCAAAGAAAGAGCACATAAGGAACTGGATGGTAATATAAATATTAATAACGTGGACAAAAAAATGTTGCCTGCCATTTTTTAGTAAACAATGAATGTTGCCCACCATCAAACCATCGGCCACTGCTGGTGACAGTGCACCCTGAGGGGAATATAGGGTGAAGAAAAACAGGATACTGGCCCTAGGCAGTTAAGATGAATATCAAAGGAATAATTTCAATGAGCCCAGACTCATGCATCTTCCCATACATAGAAAGGCACTAAAATCCTTAACTTGGGATGCCTGGTTTTTGTGGCTAGCAGTCATCTTTGCATGTTTAGCTGTACATGGCTTTGTTTGTTTGTTTGTTTGTTTTTCAGTAAAAACTCCTATATATCCTGGCTTCTCCCTTACCTCTTCGGAACAGTTCCACAGAGCTATCTGAGAGGCTGTCTCCCAGACAATAGTCCTCAGTAATACCCCCGAATAACACATAATTCTCAACTTTTAGGTTGTGTGTTATTGTCGACGATAACATAATATCTACGTGTAAAATTTTCAGTGTTTTTATGTCCATTGTGTCACTCTGACCCTGTGAGGTAACAAGAAAGATATTGATAGGCCCATTGGACAGTTAAGGAAACCAAGGCTCCCAGATGTACACATGAGCCCAGCTTACCCCATGGCTAGGAAGGACTTCATCTTGCAGAGAAGGAAACTGACAAAGATGCTGGGGTCTGCCCCAGATCACACAGCTAGAGGGAACACGAGGAAATGTCCTGAGCCTCTTTCTGTTCCACCAGGCCACCTCCAAGCCTGGCTGGGAGGCAGGAACCCACTCCTCTGGATGGTGCGGGGGGCCCACCACCTGGCAGCCCCTGACACCCCAAGTCCCTCAGGATACCTGATCACGCCATCACCTGCTCTGCGATCCCTGCCTTGGAAAGTGCCCCACTATTGTGCAACCAGGCACGGGGCTGGGGCTGGGGCTGGGGCTGGCTCCATAAAATCAGCAGCCGGTTGGCTTGAGCTGGCTGATTCTGGCCCCCTGGAGTTCAACTGTGACAGCAATGAATCACACGAATGGTGAGAGGTGGCCGCTCTCCCTCTCTGCGGCCTACAGATAGGTATTTCCAAGGCTCCTCCCCTGGCTCAGGCAAACACACCTGACCTAGCCCCCACCATCTGTCTCACTCTCTCTGGGCCCAGGGTGAGGCAGACCAACCAGGGACAAGGTTGGGTGAACCGGACAGAGCTGGACCGCTCTCCCACCCTGGCTCTGCCAGCCCATGATCCTGGGGAGGGCAGAACCCTCCTCCCCACAAGAAGAGAAGGAGCCCGCTGACCTTGGGGTGTGCTTCAGCCTGGCATCCGCCTCACCCACCCCTCTCTCCCTGCTGCTTGCACTGTGCCTCTGACTCTCTTCCAAGAACAATTTGGCAAGTTCCTATCCACAACCTGCAAAAGAAAAAGGGATGGGGAGGGCCACAGCCCAGAGGGACCCAGAAGGCAGACTGACCTTTTTTTATGTGGTACTAAGTAGCACAAACAGCTCATGCAAATAGACTTGAAAACCTTTGGAGTGGAATTCATGGGGAGGTGGGGAGCAGGGGGAACAGCCGGGAGGTGAAATGTGCAGGACACCTGCGATCTCTGAGACCCTTCTGGGAACTGGCACAGCACGACAGCTTTCCTGTTCAACCGAGTTACATTTGCTATATTCAACCAAATCACAAATGTAAGTTGCATGCCTAGAGGCTGAGTGGACAGACGCGGTCCTGCCTGCATGGAGTGCTGGTCCAGAAGGAAGACACACATTAAGCAGTGATCCGTGCCTGGACTCTGGATTCTTCTGCCCTGGCCCTGCAGTGCTAGACCAAAGAGGAAGAAGCAGCTCATCCATTGGTTGGGAGGTGAGGGGGTCGTCAATTCAGGCCTGGACACTTAGGTCATTCTGGGTAGGTTCTCAGAGTCCATCTTGCCTAGGGGATCCCATCTGCTGGTTATTTTCCCTCACCTTGAACACTTCCAGTGACTGGGAGCTCACTCCAGTTTTGGATCACCGTAGCCTGGGAACTAAGCACTCACTCACAATAGGCCAAGTTTTACCTCCTGCTCACGTCCAGCTGATGGGCCTGGGTCCTCTCCTCTGTGGCACAGGGTCACACTGGCTTGGAGCTGGATGGGCCTGGGCTAGACCCTGGCTTTGCCACCAGCAGTGCAAACTCAGGCAAGATCCACCAAGCCTCAGTTTCCTCATCTGTAAAATAGGGATGCCATCATACAGAGTCATGAGTTCTGAATGAGTTGGTACACGTGAAGACCTCAGCCCAGTGTTTGGCACATAGTAAGTGCTTGATAAATGTTAGCTGCATCCCTTCATTCGTTATTGTTATTATTTTGATCATCAGTTTCTTTGACTGTTCTTTACGTGTCTTGTTTCCAGACCACTCACCTCTCACAGGACTCTCCTCAGAGCACAGTTCAGCTAGTTTATGCCCTGAAGCGACTGCCAGGCTCCAGAAGCAGCCTCACCAGCCCAGACGATCCTCTTCCTCTATCTGGATATCAGCCTCCTGAAGAAGGAAGCCAGGCCACGTGTGTTCTATAAAGAGCTCTGGAGACAGACAGCCTGGGCTCAACTCCTAGCTCCTCTACCTGCCAGCCGTGTGGCCCTAGACCAGTCACAAATGTATCAGAGAGAATCTAAAATGTGAATATCTAGCTCAGAGATCATGCTGGATTACCAGGAGGAAAAATAGGTAGGAGGTTCTCAGAGTCTGCCAGAGTAGGGATAACCATTTTCTATCTATGCTAGAGATGAGAACTACCATTCCCTATTGTTAACATAATTATTATGAGAAAAATCAGAACCTCCCCGCTGGACTTCCTTACACTTATTTTTGTAGTTTAATGTTTTCTTTTCAATAATGAATGTGGGGAGGTACCCACCAAATTTTGTGTACCTGGGGCCTCTAAGGATCTTCATCCAGCCTTTCTCTGAAGTTGCTGCAAAGCCTACAAATTCCCTGACACATAGTGAGTGTTCCATGACTGGGGGGTCATTAGCTTATTCCCAAAGTTTAAGCATGACCAGAGATGTTTTAACCACCATGATCTCTGGGTTGACAATGCTGAGCTTGACCTCAACTATAAGCCTCAGTCTTTTCAAGGACCTGGGGGACTGAGGGCATAAGCAGTGGAGAGGGAGGACAGGCAACACGGATGTCCCAGGGGTGGCCAGGAGTGAGTGGCTGGACCCCCAAGTCCCTCAGGACCCATGCCTTGTGAGTCTGCAGCTCCAAACAACTCAAAGAATCTAGGCAGACCCTACGAAGACTTTTTTGAGAACGTAAGGTGTTGCAGGCATTCTTAGGTCAGAACAAGACATAGCCCTTGCCCTCTAGGATTTGGGTCTCATAATAAAGACACATAAAACACGTAGAGGTGGGGGCCACACATGGGCGTCCTCCAAGGGAATCAGCTCACAGCTGTATTTGTTTGCCCAACAGTACTTTTTAAAAAGCTGAATTGGAATGTCTTTGGGAGGATGCTCTAGGTGACCCCAGGTCCCTATGCCCCCCATCTGTTGTGTCACTTACCAGACGGACATTATCCAACGGGCCTCTACAGTTGGGATCCAAGGCATAGAGCAGTAAACATGAAAATAAAGGCAGGAACCAGTGTGACTGGAGCACAGAAAGAAGGGACTCATCTACCTTAAGTCCAAGAAGGCTTCACAGAGGAGGGGGTATTTGGGTTTAGAGAAAGGTGAAAGGGTAAAAGGGCTTTGATCATAACCCAAGTAACCCACCCACACCCCTCTCTGTCAAGTCCTTAGGTAGTGGTTCCAGACCTGACCAAAGGGACAGGTGAGAACCTTTCCTTCCAGGCCAGCAAGCCCTCGGTCAAGCCATCGTGATTCCCTTCTCTCCAGGGCATGTGGGAGGCACAGGTCCAGCTATGGGGTGGAGCCTGAACCCACTGACCGGGGCGGAAGCAGGGGGAGGAAAGGGTGAGGAGAAGGGGTGCGGGTAAAGGAGGGGAGAGGAAGGGGAGGCATGAGGAGCAGGGGAGGAGCTAAGTGGTCAAGCAGCGGAAATAAACGCACTCCCCGAGATAAATAAACCCACCCCCGGAAATAAACAACACCCCCCCGGAAATAAAACACCTCCCCGCTGGCCCTGCAGCTGCCACCTCCTCCCTCTGACCAAGGACACGGTCCCTTTAGCCCTTCAAGCACCACAGGCCCTACAAATATTCAAGTTCTTTCACAGAAAGGAAAGCACCTCAGAGCCACTAGGAAACAAGTGGTATTTTATTCCTTTCGTCGTTGTTGAGGAGAGACCACGACACAGAGAACAGCAGTCCTGGTCACAGCGGCACGGTTTGGTTAGTTTCCACGAGAACACGATGAGCGGGAGGGGCGGGGTCTGATTTTCCACTCTCTTCCCCAGCTTCGACCTCGTGCTGTTCCCCCTGCAGCAGGGCTGTGCGGAGCCCTGCCGGGTCCCTAACCCTGCAGCACAGCCGCTGCACTTGCCGTTCTGGCCAGTGACAGGCGAGCAGAGGGTGCGGGAGCCCCCGCTGCTGCCTGGCCAATGGGATGTGGACAGAGAAGCAAAGGACCCCTGCTCTCCCAGCTGCCCCTCCCCAGAGCACCGGCCCCAGCTGAATCCACCTCTTCAGCCATCACCTGCCAGAGCCCCAGTTCAGGGACAGGAGTCTGAGTCCAGACGAGCTGGGCTGTAGATGGGCATCTTGGGAGCAGGGAAGGCTGGAGAAGGGGGTAGGGTTCCAGAGCCCACGGGGTTATTGCTGAGAAGATATGCAAGGGGCACGTTCCCCAGGGGCGGAGTAAGGTGGGGCAGATGGGCACCAGGGAAGGGGTGTAGCTGCCCGAGGGCAAAGCGGGCTCATCAGCTCCTTGCTGGGAACTTCCCACTGCCAAGAGACCTCAGAACAGACTTGGTCCAGGGACAAATATGGAAGCAAGGTTCTTATAAAAGGAGTGAAGACGGGCCATGTAGAAGGATCACAAAGGTGATGTAAACCTTCCCAAGTCCCAAGCCAATCGGAGACTCCGCCCGTGCCCAGCCCCTCCATCCACCCCTAAATCAAGAGAAGGAACTGGTCTCTTAGGGACAAAGCAGACTCCCAGGTGTGGAAGGTGATGGGGCCGTGGAGAGCAGAGACAAGCTGACAGCCACATGGCTCAGCTCCTGCCCAGGAAAGTGGGGCCAGGTTCACTAAGATACAATGTCAGCCACGAACAAGCAGCCACGAAGACCACAGTCATCAGGCACACACACACACCCAGACACACGTCACAGGAGGGGGACGAGACCACAGGCTGCAGGGAGGCAGGGGTTGCATCATTAAGTTGAGGACAGGTGTCGAGGGGTTGGGGAGCGGGTGGGGGACACACAAGTTCTTGGCTTCTCCCGGGGAAAGATCTGTTGCTGAAGTGGCCGTTTTTCTTAAGCATCAGCATTTGCATCGAAAGGTTCAAGCAGCTGCCTTCAGGTTCTGGAGGTTGAAGTGAGAGAGAATTTAAATTAAAACGAAACTCTGGCTTCCTTTCACAACTCTTTACCTGCTCGTCCCCCAGCCATTAATTAGGACAGACCCTCTGCCCACGGAAACTCCCAAGATGAGACCCACTCTAAGTGCCTGGTTCTCAGTAAATCAAGGAGGATGAGCCTGAGAAGCAGGGCCAGGAGATGAAGGTGGAGGAGGGCGTGGAGCTCAGGAGAGGGGCTCTCTCAGGGGGATGGAACCTGGTAGATGTGGAAAGGAAATTGTTAAACCCGGGGTTTCTATCTCAGGACACCTCCAAGAATTGCTCACAGTCCTGAGACTCAGGAAAACAGGGTTTCCGAGGAAGTTCTAGTTAAAAAAGTAAAAATAATTAAAAAAAAAAAGACAACTGCTGGCTCAAGGCTCTCTCCCTGGAGCCTTCCCACACTGCTCCCCAGATTCTGAGCTGCCAGCTGCCACGACGTAGACGGAACACCGAGCTGCAGCTGGGATGCCTGCCTCCTGGATTGGATCTATGGCCACGTCAAACTGAGGCATCTTTAACCTTCCCGAGGCCCAGCCAGAAGACAGGAGGTAATGAGCCCCGCTCTTTCCACCCTTAGGAAAGAATTCAAATGCTCCACAAGTACCCTGTGTTATTACCACGATGGTAAAAGCTGGTGTGTCAGGCATTTTACATCCAGAAATCTCCTTTAACTTACAATTTAGGATAAAGTATATCCCTTATTTGTGTGGAAAAAAAGGCAGAAGTGAGCTGATGGAAGACTGATCCCCGCCACGCCCCAGTATATTCCAGGGTATGTCATAAAGGGAGACGGGCAGGAGCAGAGGGGTGTAGTGAAATGCAGCACTCAACTGCCAGTTACTTACTATATGTATGGCTACTCTCTCTGACCTCAGTTTCTTCATCTATAAAATGGGGCTAAACCCTACCTGTCCTTCTTACATCTTGTGGCAGGCTTGAGTGAGTTTGTGTTTGTGGCAGCATTTTGAAAACTGTAAAGCATTTATTACTTTTCCTGCATTACTGTTGATTTAATGAACAATGGAAACGGATACTAAACAGAACTAAAAACAGTGCCCCTAAACGTCAAGAACTGATAATGCTGGTATGGGGGGGTCATATACTATTCTCCCTACTTTTACGTAGGGTTGGAAAGTTTAAAAATAAAATGCTAACTTTAAAAACCGGCCTGAAGGTACTCTCTGAATCATCACTGAAAGCCATTGTCTTTATGCTACTTTGATATTAGGAGTATTTCACTGACTCTAATTCTCTCCCAAGTCCTGCCCACGTGGTAGCTAGGATGGCACCCTATCAACTTGACCGCTGGGTTGGTATGGAAGCTCTATTTGCCGACTGCTCATTCTGTGTGTGTGTGGTACACCTGGGAGGTTTCAATCCGTCCGTCTCATCACCCTTCAGACGCGAGCCTCCTGATAAATACGAGCCTCCAGCTCATAATAAAAGCTGGGCACGTTGCAAAAGCTAGCCCAATTCTTCCCTGATGACTCCTCGGCCGGACTTCAGTCAGAACAGTGATGGTGACAGGAAGATGCAGGCAGATAGCATCTTACCTTTGTGCCTGAGGGCTGCACTTCAGTTCTCTGCTTTCTGGGGCTCCGTTGCTGGAAAGAGAACCAGAATAGAGGGGAGTGCATGAACCCCTCACCCCAGCGGGCCACCCCCTGCCGCAGCCGTGACTGTGCCTGTCTCCGGGGGAGCCTGACCCGCACAGCAAAGGTGAGTCATGTGGATTTTGAGTCAGACAGGCCTGGGGCAGATCCTTGTCCTGTTATTCGCTCGTTAGAGAACCTGGCACGTTCCTTAACTTTTCTGAGTCCCTTGGTTGTAAAATGTGGCGAGTGACGCCTACCTCATGGGGCTGTGCGCCCATTACGTGAGAAGTGAAGCACTTTGTATCATGCCAAACGCTAAGCAGATTCCCTGTAAATAGCAGCCGTCAGGAGCAGCAGCCTGTTGGTGGAGGTGAGGGAGAGACGCAGAGCAGAGGCCCCGGGCCGCCCCCACCCCCTGGCACTATGGAAGCACGTCTGACCGGCCGGCGCTCAAGAGACGATAGCACCTGGCAACCGTCCCCGGCCTTCAAGCTGTAGGAGAACCCTTGCCCATTCCCTCCATCCCACCTGGGCGGGCGGTCCTGACACTTACCATGTGCAGTGACGAGGTTCTCCACCTGGGCCTCCTCGTCCCCTGGAGCCCTGCAAGAGGATGAAATGCAAGCCCGTCAGAGGTCTCCAGGGCAAACCCAGAGAGCATTGCCACTCACCTTGCTGGGGCAGGGCCCTGGGATCCGTCTCCTCCAAGTCATGGTGGATCATTCTCCACCACGGGGCTCATGGGGCGGGGGAGGCCAGGGCCAAAGGGGATGTAGTCAGGGGAACTTACAGGCACCCTTCAGTGTCGGCCCCTGAGAGAGCTAAGTACTGGGAAGAGATGGCCTAGGGCTGCTTGGGGTCTTGGGTTGTGTCCTGCCACAGACTTTGGACTCCTGAGGTCCAGCGCTGCCCTGGGTTACCATGGTGGACTAATGGGCTGTGCCCTTAGGTGGAGGTAGAGGGTGGGCGAAAGGAAGCCCAAGATTCCACAAAGCTCAAAGAACCTCATGAGCAGGTGACCACAGGGCAGTGTCACAAGTCCTGAAGAGAGGAGACAGATCTCAAGAGAGGCCCGGAGGCCCTCTGCTTCCCCTCCCCCAAGCCCAACTCAAGGGCCTCCAGACAAGGATCCAGCATCTTCTCCCCTTCCCCCACCCCACACATACATCAGAAAAAAGAAGGATGGGCTAACCCTTGATGTTTTGACCTCTCCTTTGCCCCAAAGGCTGCCTGACAATCCTCAAAACTTCCACCTCTACCCCAACACACACAGCCTGTTTCTGAGACAAGAAGCCAAAAGCACACTCATTTGGGGTCACACACCACAGGCCCCTCCCTGTCCCCTCTTAGCGTCATCACCCCAGATGTCCACAGCCATGGCATCCTTACCGCGGCTTCTGGTTAAAACTGCACTTGCATCTGCGACCTGAAAGGCAAAGAAACTATCCAAGGTCAATGTCCTGGCTTAGCCCCAGCAGGGCTGCCCGGTGAGTCTGTGGGACTGTGTGAACAGAAGCCCCGACTCCTGGGCACTGCACGGTTTGCACAGCTGCATGCGGCGATCCCTGGTTGGAGCAGGGCTCTTCGGAGGCCAAGGTTCAACCGTCAGCAGCTTGGATGCCTACAGCGCCACTGTCTGCTTGACCATGTATACGCAGACAGCTCCGCGCAGCCCAGGCTCACGAGGGGAAACGCACGCAGGGGCACACCCCTCGGAGCACTCTAAGGACAGCCCCTGTCTCCTCTCCTGTGACTCCCCCACTCGCGCCCTGATGGTTACAGCACGGGGACAGCCACCTCCGCCCCTTCGTATCTGTGCTTGTTTTCATCGAGCACTTATTTTGTTCATTCTTCACTGTTTCACTGAGCACCTATTATGTGCCCAGCAGTGGACTAGGCCCTGGAGATAACTAGGAAGACAGACAGGCTCCTTCCCTCTCCAGGAAAGAGAACCGCCAGTCTCTTACACTGTTCGCCACTCACTTCACAGCTGCAAACGTTGCCCTTAGAGTGAACAAAGGAACAAACAAACTTACTTAGGATAAGCAGGATCCCCATCGAGAAGAGGACCACAGCAAACACCAATCCCCCGATCCTCAGGGTCTGGTAGTCTGCCAAAGGAACAAGAGTGAGAGAAGAAGAGGGGAAGGGCCAGGGAGAGCGTGTCCATCCCCACCCCTAGATGGGGCTGTGCCTCCCCCTCCCCACCCAGGGTCGCCATCCCTGCTCACCATAATGAAAAGGGTCCTTTTCTTTCTCCTGCTCAGCTGCTAGAAAAACAAACAGGTGTGGTCAAGGGGGGGACAGCTACACATCCTGATTCCCAAATATCCTACCTTGTCTCACAGGTCTCACTCCCCACGAAGGAATTCCTGGGAAACAGGGCCCATGAAACAGAGATGCCCAGAGAAGCACGGAAGGGTGGGCCTGCCTGCCAGGGCCAGCCTAGAAGCCAAAGGCAGGTGCAGCTCAGAGCACCAATCAGAGTCTGCATTCACAGCATCCACATTTATTGCTCCTTTTCATCTTACGTCATCATCAAAAGGCAGGGTCTATTTTCCTCTTGTTATAGGTGGGGAAACTAAGACCATGGAAGGACACGTGACTTGCGCAATCTAGAGACTGATGTACAAGTCTGACTCCCAAAGTTCAGGTTAAAAGTCTACAGGGACCTGGTGGGCTTGAGGGCTGGAGCCCATGGGGAAAGGTGGGCAGGCTGGAATAAGGGGCTGTGTTAGCTGCCACCTTCCAGGACTTTCTTTGCTGACTAAAGGCGAGACAGCTGGTCAGACATGTAGAATCTGAGAGCCCCCCAACCCTAGTGTCCCAAAGGGCCTGGACCTTCCACCAGAAAGGGGTACTTACCATTGGCCAGGACCACCGGGGCCAGCAGGCCGCACAGGAAGAGCAGCACCACCTCCATGGCGTCTGGGGACGGAGGGAGGAAAATGACTCTCTGGGTAGGAGACTCCCCACTCTAACCCTCAGCCCGGCGGGGGCCCCAGTCGGATTCCCACCCCGACTCTGAGCTCTCTCCACACGGTGTGAGGTCAGACAACAAAGCCAAAGCAGTTGACATTTATAGACTCCTTATGGTGTGCTCTGCACGCCTGAGTTCAGTTACAACAGAATCAGTTCAACTAGCAGGCACTGTGACTAACCCATTTTGCAGGTGAAGAGCCTGAGGTTAAGGGGGTGAAAGGACACTCATGGTAGCGAGTGAGCAGCACAGGCTGGATCCCAACGCAGCTCAGGAACGCCTCTGCCCAGCTGCCTCTCTGGTGCCAAAGTCATAAAACCCCAAGGGCTTGGGAGATCACGTCACCTGTGTCCTCCTCTCTGGGCCACCTAGAGACGTGGCCATCTCTAGCTCATTAAGATGTCTGGGACTTTCTGGCTTGGTTCCCTACAACTGAGACCCACTGGCAGATGTTCTTCTTTCTATCAGATTAAATGGGGCAGGTGAGCCAGGGGTTGGGGAGGAAGGCCTGCTGTTTCCTGGACTCTTTAGAGTAAACCCTGAAATGCTGACAGCTCTCCATCAAGGTACCCCTCACACTCTCACCTCCAAAGTGCCCAGGTCAACTCTTCCTATAGACTTTAGTTCATAATCCTCCAGATAGGGGGTTTGATTAAACAAAGGGAGCACGGAGACGTGTTCTCTGAGCATCAGCGCCCTGGCCTCTCCTTCCCCAGAAAGGGCCTGAGACTTCTGCTCATGAGCTCAAGCCCCTGGCCTCTGGGGTCAGTGGCCCCTGGATGGAGGCAGAGGGCAGGGCCGGTTGGTCCCTCCCAGGGATGGATTTCGGTGCAGTTACACACACCTCATTCCTGGGCTTAATTAAAGGAGTGTGGTAAAGAGCCAGAGAGGAAAGGGGAATGAAACCCGAAACACGAAAGCCCAAGGCTGCTTGCTCTTTCTTTAGTGGGGTGAGGCTGGCAGCGGCCTAACCCCCTGCACACTGCCTAGGGGCCAGGACCATGCTTGCTCTGTCGGTTCACGCCCTATTCCGTTCCGGCCCCACAGCCAGCAGCCCCCAGCTGCCCTTCACCTCCCAGCCAGCAGAGGTCAGAACAGCTCCATCCAGAGTCAGGCCAAGGCACAGACCCAGAACTCTGGACTCCCAACTCAAGGAGCATTTCTCATCAGGCAGTCAGTTGCCTTGAATGCTACTTCATTTAATATTTGTATTTCTTTTAAGTTTCGTAGTACATTTCTTTTAAGTTTCGTAGTACATTTTATATGTACAAAAATATATGTGGGCTTCCCTGGTGGCACAGTGGTTGGGGGTCTGCCTGCCAATGCAGGGGACACGGGTTCGAGCTCTGGTCTGGGAAGATCCCACATGCCGTGGAGCAACTGGGCCCGTGAACCACAACTGCTGAGCCTGCACGTCTGGAGCCTGTGCTCCGCGACGGGAGAGGCCACGACAGTGAGAGGCCCGCGCACCGCGATGAAGAGTGGCCCCCGCTCGCCGCAACTAGAGAAAGCCCAGCACAGCCAGAGATAGGTAAATAAATAAATAAATAAAATTAAAAAAAATATATATATATGTAATACACATGTAATGAAACATAAAGGAAACACCCATTAAGTAACTTAAGAACTAGCACTTTATACGTACTGCTACATTTACTTCTATTTTCCTCCAACCCATCCCTCCGCCTTACTCCCAGAAGTAAACAGTACCCTGAATATATATTTTTAATCAGTCCCTTGCTCTTCTTCAAAAAAGTTTTTTTTAATTAAGATACCATTCACATACCATGAAATTCATCCTTTTAAAATGTATGATTCAATGATTTTTAGTATATTCACAAAACTATGCAACCATCAGCACTAAGAAACATTTCATCATCTCAAAAAGAAAGCCGGTACCCACTGGCAGTCATTTCCCATTTTTTCTTTCTCCCAGTCCCTGACAACCACTAATCTACTTTCTGTCACTATGGATTTGCCTATTCTGGACATTCCATATAAAAGTATCATAAAATACATGTCCTTTTGCATTGTTTTTCTCACTTAGCATAAGGTTTCCAAGGTTCATCCATACTGTAGCATGTATCAGTACTTTTTTTTTTTTTTTTTTTTTTTGCGGTACGCGGGCCTCTCACTGTTGTGGCCTCCATAGATGCTCACATTCAAGTTAACCCCCCCACATACATACACACTGAATTCCTAGACGGGGTTATACGATCCCGGGTTCTGCAAGGGATAGACAGGTGAACAGGACAGGGCGGCAAGGTTTGAAAGCAGAGGGCTCTGGTGTATCAGCAACTACAGAAAGCCCACGTGCAGCAACGAAGACCCAATGCAGCCAAAAATAAATTAAAAAAAAAAAATAGTGGCCGCCTTTAGTGGCTTCCTCAGAAGGATTCTGAATGAAGTGGGGCAGGAGAGAGGGCCTTCATCCATTAGTAATGTCTACATAGGGAGGGGGCCGTGACAGCCATCTGCAAAGTATTTGCCATTCCTAGAGTAAGATACCTTCCCAAACAGTGAATAATCGGGTTGTGTAAAGCATGAGGGTGTGGGTAGTGAGAATTCTGATAAGACAGTTGGGAGACAGCCTCTAGAGGATCTTGAATGCCAGGCTAAAGAGTAAAGACCTGTCTTTGTATTCTAAAGAAAACATTCCTGATCAAGTTACAGTGAGCTGAAAGAAACACTGTTACAGATTTGAAAAGGGACCAATTTCGCTCTGTCAAGCTGCTGCCCAGGCCTGGACTATACCAGCCACACCTCAGCACAAGCTTCCTCAGGGTGCCTCTCGGCCCCCCCACACCCATTTTTTAAAATCCCGCTGGTACCCCTGGCACTGCCCCCGAGTCGAGTGGCCAAGTACACATACAGAGCCTCTGACGGGACACAAAACGCCTTTCTCTCACTGATGCACCAAGGGACTCTCTCTCTGCCTTCCCTCCCTCCCACACAGCTGCCCCTCTGTGTCCTACACCCTCCCAGTTCCCACACATTCCTTTATCCCAGCAAGGAAGCTGGGCTGCCTGGAGCTGGCTAGGGGGAGGAGGAGATTAAGAGGTGGTAGAAGTGGTACATCTCATTTCCAGGCCACAGAGTTTAAGAAGTAAATGGAAGAAAGGAGGGAGGGATCTTTGGAAGACGGAAAAGCAAGGCAGAATCGGGTGGAGCTGGGAGAGGGCATTCGGGAATATTACCTTAGCTTCCTGTGCATGTGAGGTCATGGACCCCCTCCCTACCTGGGGGTGCCTGAGGACCTGGCTCCCTGGGATGGGACTCTGGCGAAATCATCGCTGTTAGATGGGGAGTCTTGAACTCTAGATCATTCAGATCATCCTCCCCAAAAATGGGACCAGTCGCATTTTGCTTCCTCAGTAGCATCTCCTGAGAAAGAATTGATTTTCCATTCATTTTTCTCCTCCTTTCCATGCTCTCATTTATCTCTACATTGGTAAACAGCTGACAATTTGGGCGGCAATAGCACATCCATGTTAATTTTCCTCCCTGATCTTTCTGCTGTCTGCACACTTGCTTTTCTGCATGTGCAGGAGAAAGCAATCAGAAGAGTTTCTCCGGTGATTATCTTTCCATACTGAGTCACATAATTTCACATAATTGCTGGGTAAAAGCTGCTCAGAAAGAGAAGCCACTAGTTGGTGATATAGCATCATGCTATGTTATTTTTGATTACATGCAGCAGTGAGGTAGATCAGAATACCCAGTTCTATTGTGAAAATAACTCAGAAATGACCTCCCTTTAAAATGTACAGGCTCCAAATTACAGTGGAACATCATTATCTCATCCTCATCTCTGTCTCACTCAGCCCCCAAGGCCTCACCTCCCATCCCTTCCATCCCACCCGCTTGCCTTTCTTTGGGTTCAGCCCATCAAAAACATGCCCAGGGGTATCATCAAGGCCTGGGTACTAGCAGGATCCCCAGAGAAAGATGAGGTCCCCCTCCAGACAGGACATGCCAGAAGGGATCCTTTTATGGGGTCACAGAATGCCTGAGCCCCAGTGTTTAGGCTAACAGGTTACCCCAGACACGTTATTGTATGATTTAGCCTATGAGGTATCCAAACCTTTGCAACAAAGAAGCTGGTTAAAAGAAAATTCCACTGTATATAAATAGGATATAACCAAGATCTGAGGTTTACCAAACGGAGTTAGAATCACAGAATGCCGGTGAGTTAGAATGACTGCGATGAAAGCTCTTACTTTTTATTTCAGGAGACTGGGGCCCCAAGAGGAGTGATGCAGCCAATTCATCCAGCTAGTCAGGGGCAGAGCCGGGCCCAGAACCCACGCCTCCAGCCCCTGCCTACTGCTCTGGTCTGCTGGGATTGGGCAGTGGGCAGGCCAGGGCTGGAGGACAGAAGCACAATGAGGGCAGCAGGGAAGGCTGAGCAATGCCTGAGTCCTCGGGCAGCCCAGCCGGAGCCAGGAAAGAAGACACGGCACCTCTAGGAATGCGGGTGACGAGGGCAGTGAGGCGGTGAGAAGAGTACTGCCAGCCTCCTGGGCTCTCCACGAGAACACCATCTTTGGAGAATTCCCGGGCGGTCCGGTGGTGAGGACTCCACGCTTCCACTGCAGGGGGCACGGATTCGATTCCTGATCGGGGAACTAAGATCCTGCATGCCGCGTGGCACGGCCAAAAAAACCACCAAAAAAAAAAGACCACCTTTGGTTGGTCAGATGTCGGGGGGCAGTGCTGGCTTCAGGGAAGGCGAGTAATGGAACCACGTCCAGAAAGGGCCTTCAGAAGGCTTGGAGCCCAACGCCTCACTCTCTCAACAGGGGGCAAAGAGATGGTCAGAATAGTCCTTTCTGATTATCCTGGCTGTGCTGTGTGGGTGAGTTTGGTGCAGGTAGGTATCAACGTAGCGTGGATCTGAATGGTCTAAGACCAGGCTAAGGACTGAAAACAGAAAAGGCCCAGGACCAAAAATTATCAGACAAACTGGTCTGATTTATGGGCAAAGAGGTAGATTCTTTATATTCCTAAGACATTAGTAAGTCTTACTGTTTGGGAGGAAAATAGAGGGCAGGGAGTCTGATCTATTTGTGTTCAGATCTTTTTGGAGACAGGGGCCTGGCTCTGGCAGCCCTTTCAGGCCTCTTTAGCCTCGGATTCTATGAAAGGGCCGCGGGTGCCCACCATGAATGGCACTCTCGGTCTTTATCACACGTGCTCAGGAATGAGGCTCGGGGGAGCGGTCAGCACAAACAGATGAGGCCCACCCCCTGCACTGGCTTTGGGATGCGCTGTGCTCTTATGAGAACATCAGTGTCCTGATGCCTCCAGGCTGGACAGGCTGGAATGTTCCCCTTGATCTTCTCTGGCAACCCCTCAGCACCCTGCTCCCCATCCCTGCTGGGCAGCCAGGCATCCTCGGCACTCAAGCAAACCATTGCCTCCACTCACATGCAGCTGCCCTTTTCCTCTCTAAACGGCTCATCCCCTTTTGCTTCCCAACTTAGATGCTTTGGCTCAAAGTTCTCTTGGGGTTTTATGTACAGGAGAAAAAGAAAGCAAAGAACAAAAGGACAGTCATCACCTACTTGACTGCTCTGTCTGGAAGCGCTCCAGAGGGCTTTTTGGGGTCCTTCCTGGCTGAGCCCAGCACTCCACTCCACCTTCTCTGCACCAGGTTGCTTTCAGGATGGCAAGTATTTGCCCCTCACCTCGTGACCCATGTGACCAGTGGCCTGGAACAGAGGTAGGGACTGCACCATGGCCCCAAACCCCCACTGTGTGCCCTACACTCTCTGACCTCGAAGCAAACAGTGACCCAAAGCCATGACCAAGTTTCATCATCTGTTTTTGTAAAATGCAAGGTGATTCTTCTCCATCTTGGCTCCTTCTGGAAGGCTCAAAATTCCCTTTCCTCATAATAGCTGCAAGAAACAGCTGCAGCCTACTGGCCTGTAAAAGCCCCCGTGCAATGCTGCCCCCCAGGCCAGTGTGCCTGAGACCCCAGGTCCATCTGCATGAAGCAGGACCCTGGAGCCAATGGCTGGAGGACATGAACCTCAGGGATGTTCAGGGCTGGAGCTCCTGCAGCTACACAAGCCCAGCCCCACTCACACTGCATACTTCCGGGGAGCAGCAGCCTGCACCGCAGTGTGAAAGGGAAGGTGGAGCCAAGACGGGTGAGTCGACCAGCAATGAGCTTGGCAGTGGGAATAAGCAAGGTGCCGGTGGGAGTTCGGGGGTGGGGACAGAGCTCTGCGGGCGGCACTGGAATCATTCTGTGGACACTATAGAAGGAAATGGGAGGAAATGAAAACTCTGGGATGGGAAGCCCGTATTTGAAGCCTAGCTTGGGGCCTGGATTGGATATAAGAAATGATAATAATAATCACGATAAACAGCATACAGGTCAGGTGCTATTTTTACTAATTTAAATGTTCATTCTCATTTAATCTTTAAAAGGAGCCTATGAAATATGTGTTACCATCAAATCCATTTTAAAGGGAAACATATTGAGGCAGAGAAAGAGCAGTCCCCTGGGGAGGGAGAGCTGGATCCCAAACTTCTGCCCAGCTCAGTCTGCTTCCCTGCTGGGGGTAGGAAGGGTAATCTTCCTGCCAGTGAGTTCTGGATTCCAGCCCGCCCAGCCCCACATCCCAGGGGAGGGCTCACACCCACTCAGGGGCAAAGGGCCATGATAGGCCACCTACACTGCTGCTCCCAGAGGGCTTACCTCCCAAGCAACTGCCATCCTGTTCTCTACTCCTGTCCCAGTCCAGTGGGCTTAGGCTGCAAGGCTCAGCCCCCTGAGAGAATCAAATGAACTCTGCAAAGAGGGGGTTCCTGCCTCTGGGTGAACATTTACCAACCAAGCCCTCTAACACTGTTGGCTTCATACATACTCACGAGAGAAAGAGAGAGCAGCATGGACAGTGCCTGCCAGCTCACCCCCAAAAGAGAATTTCTGTTCCCTTGCTGGATAGAGAGCTGTTCACTGGAGAGGGTGATTTGTTTGGTAACAGATTATGGGATTTATGCAGTTGATTAGGTCAGAGGTGAGAGCATGGTGTCGGGGGCAGTGGGGGATCTGCCAACTCCCCTGCCCACTTTCCAAGGCTATTATAAAGGTCAAGTGAGATAATATATGTGCAGGTTCTTTGTAAACTGTGAAGCTCTGTGATAACAATACCTACTATTTATTAGGCATTCATGGCATGCCAAGTACTGTTCTAAGTGGTTTACATGTACTAACTCATTCAATCCTTACAGTAGTTCTAGGAAATGGCTCTGGTTATGATCATTCCCATTATACAGATGGAGAAACTGAGGCCAGAAAGGTTAAGCAAGTTGTCTAAAGTCTTTGCTCCCAAGTCCTCGCCTTTTTTTTTTGAATTTTTGAATTTTATTTTTTTTTATACAGCAGGTTCTTTTTTTTTTTTTTATACAGCAGGTTCTTATTAGTTATCTATTTTATACATATTAGTGTATATATGTCAATCCCAATCTCCCAGTTCATCCCACCACCACCCCGCCACTTTCCCCCCTTGGTGTCCATATGTTTGTTCTCTACATCTGTGCCTCTATTTCTGCCCTGCAAACCAAGTCCTCGCTTTGGACCACTCCACCATCCTGCCTCTCTGCCACCCGGTGGCGTTGGGGCCTTGAACAAGTCACTCTACCTCTCAGAGCCTTTTCTTCTGAAACTGTAAAACAGGAATAATAACAGGCATCTCAGGAGCTGTGAGGATTAGATGAACTAGTTTCTGTGCATGGGCAGTTATTTGCCCACACATTCCCCTCTGGAGGGGAGACAGACCCCCACTCCAACGCTATAGGTCTACTGGGGGCTGATAATCGCAGCCCCTCCCCTGTTGCTGAAAGGACTGGGTTTGAGACTTCGGTATTCCCCCAGGGGCTGTCATATCGTCCGCAAGCAAGGGAAGGACGGTCAAAGCAGCCAAGCTGTGAAATCTGGGGGTGGGGGGATCTGGCGGGGGAAGTCAGGCGGCAGCTCACAGGTGAAGAGCCCGTGGGAGAGAAGCAGGGAGAAGAGATGGGGACAGGGTACTGGCTGGGTGAGCTCCAGCTCATCTGTTCCCAGCCCAGCGCTGCTCTGCCCATCCCACAGACTGGCTCTATGAACCGGTAATCGCTGCCTTGCCCCCGAGCAGATGCAGTGTTGTTTGGGTCATTTGCAGTGAAGAGATACCACGTCACAGGCGAGCAATCTGCCTGGTAAATAGCAACTGCTTTTTAATACAATCATCATCCCCCCAACTCTTTCCTCAGCTTCCACCTTTATTATCTAGCTTCTCTTGGGAAATGGGGAAGAGATACAGAGAACACAGCTGGGGAAAGGCCCCAGTTGGCCCCTTTCACTTCCCAACACAGGAGGGGGACAGGCCTCAGCCCACAGAGGAAGCAGGCAGAGCAGGGCTCTACAGATGCAAAAGGTTCCCCAGAGCCACTGCCCTCTCCGGCCTCCAGAAAAACAGGCTGCATCACCCAGGGCCACCAACAAGTGGCATGGGGAGCTCAGATCTGCCTGGGACAGCAGGGACGGGGCCACATCCTCGCGGCCCAAAGTGGGCGAGCCCCTACCAAGAGACACAGAAGCAAGACAGAGAGGACCTGAGACAGAAGAGGAAAGAAACCCCAGAGGAAGAGCAGCTGAACGGGGAGGGGCCCAAAGAGAAGTGCGAGACAGGCAGGCAAAGGGAAGAGAAAGGAAGAGTCTGCAGGACAGAACGGAGGCTGGCCAAGGGGAGGAGCTCCCAGCAGAAACCGAGCAAGACATGGACACGGTGACAAAGCAAGGAGAGGTGGAGACTGCTGAGAAAAGAAATCTGCTTTGGAGAAACATCAAGCGAGGCTCCATGCTGTCGCCCTCCCCATGAGGCCCCGGCTGGGCCTCCATCCTTGGCTGCCCGTGTGCCTCCACCATACCCTGCCTGCCCCAGTCACACCGGTGCTCCAAAGAGCAGAGAAAGGAAAATGCCCCTGGGCAGGGCGTGGGGAGGAGAGTCAACAGACAGCTTCAGCTCCTGGGAGAAGACATCTCACCCCCCTCCCTGGCTGTAGGACAGTTGCCCAGTTGAAGACACAGGGTCTCTGCTGTCCAAGCAGCCTGCTGGGCAGGGCCGAGCAGAATTCTGCTAGACTGTGATACTGTGCACCCTGGTTCTCCTGCCTCTTGGATTTAAGGGAGGTTGAGGCAAGATATATCAGCACAGAGACTCTTGTCCTACAGCCCCAGACCCTCGAGTGTACCTGTGGCTGTCGTTAAGACAAAGGGGGACTGATGGTGCTGTGTATGCTCCACCCAACCCTGCTCCTGCTACCTGCCCACGGTGGCTGAAGGGGATGATGATGGTGATGGTGGTGATGTTGATAACACCAAACATCGGTAAGACACCTGACTCACCAGGCAACTTCACAAGCATTAGCTCAAAGGAACATCACAACTGCAGGCGATGTTGGATATCATCGTCATTTTACAGATGAGAGAAAGTGACGCTCCGAGTTATGTTACCTCGTGCAAGGCCCCGCAGCTAACAATGGCACAGCTGGCATTGGCTCCTAATTCTGTGGATGCCACATGCTAGGCTCTTTCCACTCTTCCTTGCTGCCTCCCTGGCAACTGTGGCAATGCATGGGGACTAAGGGAAATCAAAATGCTGACCTTGACTCAAGACCATGCAGGGCTCATTGGACGGAAGTGTTCTTACCCAGGCCAGGGGAGAAAAACCAGCGGGAGAGAATAACCCAAATAAAATTTGAGCTTTATTTAACTTTGGCATGTATTATGTCATTTTTTCCCTTTCACAGTTTCCCGCTCAACTCTGTTCTGTCCACTATGACTGATGTGAAGGCTGGGACCCTGGAGCCCCTCAGGAGGCGGGAGGAGGCCTGGCATATCCTTCAGCCATCGCTGACCCCCAGCTATTCACAGGCCTTCCTGTCACTCCCAGCTGAGCTTCAGCACCAGCACGGGCTCTCTTCTCTCCCTCCCCAGTCTCCCCACAGCAGCTGCTGGGCACCCTGATGCTCTCTGCCTAGCAGAACATCAGTGTATTTATGCGGGGAGCTAGACAGCATCCCAGACCAGTTGTAGGGCATCCTGTCCATCAGAGCTAAGCTCACAGGGGATGCCAACAGAACTACCAGCCCAGCAACTGACAGCCTTTCAGAGCAGGCTGCCAAGCCGCAGATCCCCTTCTTTGCTGGTATGGTTCAGAATTAGATCAGGGTGTAGAACTGAAATAAAGACCACCCCTACTCAAAACTATATCCACACCCACAACATTCTCCCAAGGAGAGAGCTCTTAATTCAACCAAATGCTTCGTTTAAAAGGTAAATACCTACAGTCCTAACAGTTATTTATATCTCGGCCTGAGTTATTTAATCAGATTGCTTTCCAAAGAGCTGCGATCTGTCTGCATTTAGGTGGAGAAATTGGTGGAGAAGAGGAGGATAATTTTGGAGCAAGGTGTAATTTTGGAAAGAGTGGCATCATTATCCTTCCAGTAACCAAATTAACAAACATTTCTTGATGGCCTACTGCTGCCCAGGACCTTAGTCATCACTGGGGGAGCTGCAGCAACACAGTCCCTGCCTCACGGAGCTTACAGTCTTACCTGAGTTCACAGGGTTTCCTCCCCACCTGCCGAACTCCACGTGGTGTCGGTGGCAAAGTCCCAGCCGCGCTGACTCCTGCGCTGTCTCTATCATCTTCTCTTCCATTGCTCGCTCTAGTTCAGACCCTCATCACTGCTCCCCTGGGCTGCTGGTATGCTGATCACTTCTCTCCCCAACTCAAGTGTATCATGGTGCTTCCGTATTCTTTTTTTTTTTTAATCAAAACTTTTTTTTTTTTTAATATTTTTGGTTGTGTTGGGTCTTCGTTTCTGTGCGAGGGCTTTTTCTCTAGTTGTGGCAGTTGGGGGCCACTCTTCATCGCGGTGCGTGGGCCTCTCACTATGGCGGCCTCTCTTGTTGCGGAGCACAGGCTCCAGACGCGCAGGCTCAGTAGTTGTGGCTCACGGGCTTAGTTGCTCCGCGGCATGTGGGATCTTCCCAGACAAGGACTCGAACCCGTGTCCCCTGCGTTAGCAGGCAGATTCTCAACCACTGCGCCACCAGGGAAGCCCCAAAACTTTTTATTCTGGCATATAAATACCTCTAAGTCTATCCCTTTTCTACCCTTTCAGTATTTTCTCCCATTACTTTCAGCTAAGATGGTCTACTCCCATCCCCTGCCACGCGTGTTTCGACCTCCAGGTCATTGTATATTCTGTTCCCTCCACTTAGAATGCCCTTCCCTCCCCTGTTTATTCCGGTTCTCAGCTCTGGCTGCACCTCAGGATCCCATGGAGAGCTTTTTCCTAATAATAATAACGGGAATCAACTATGTCCCATCAAATTCTAAACTCTGGGGGTGGGACCAAAGGCATCAGTAATTTTTAGAATCTCTCCGTTCATTCTAACGTGTAGCCAAGGTTGAAAAATGCTATCTTTGTCCAACTGCCACTCCAGCCCATGGGCTGCTTCTTTCTCCAGACTAAGAGCAGCTGTGACCTGTCATTAGCACTGATTTGTCACACAGCACATTCTGGTTTAATGCTCTCTTTAATAAGGTTCTCCTGCCTGGAAGCTCTCTGCACTACTCCACAACTTGTAAGACCTGGGGCGGTGCAGACAGCCATCGAGTGCTGGTTGCCAGATTGACGTTTGTCTCGAGGCGTGGAAAGCGCAGCTCTGATCACCAGGCCCTGGAACTCTGCTGAAGTGGGGGCACTAAAAGGGACTGGAGACCCAGCGCCGTCAACATCAGCAGTGATGAATCATACTGATGGTATGTACCCTTGATCTGATGTGATAAAAATCGCACTTTACCTTTGTAATCTTCCTCCACCAAACCCATAAGCCCAGTCTTATCATGAGAAGAATATCAGATAAATCCCCATTGAGGGGTATCCTGCGATATACCTGACCAGTCCTCTTCAAAAACTCTCAAGATCATCAAAAACAAGGCAAGTCTTAGAAATTGTCACAGCCAAGAGGACCCTAAAGAGACATAACAACTAAATGGAATGTAGTTATCTGGATGGGGTCCTGGAATAGAAAAAGGACATCAGGGAAAAACTCAAGAAATCTGAATAAAGCATGGTCTTTAGTTAACAATAATATAGCAATATTATTTCATCAATTGTAACAAATGTACCACACGAATGTAAGACAGTAATCGGGGAAACTGTGCAGGAGGGTTATATTGGAACTCTCTGTACTAGCTGTTCTGTTTTTCTGTAAATCTAAAATTTTTCTTTAAACAGTCTATTAAAAATAATTTAATAAATTTTTAATTCATTTAAAAACAAAACAGCTCCCCAACCCCATCCTATCACTCCCACATCTGCTCACCTTCCTGGCAAGTGGTGTGGAGCTCTGTGCCCTGCTGGTGGTGTCTGATGTTTCTGTAATAGGGGATGGGCTCCTGTGGGTCAGACCAGAGCCAAAATCCAGCAAAGGCTTTTAAAGCTGCCTTTTAAAACAAGTGCTTTGGGTCCAGCCAGAGGTCGCTGATGGATCTGTGGCCTTCAGAGGAACATGCAACGTGGTCCCTTGATTTGCATGTTAAACGCTCATCAAATAAGCACTAAACATAAATTATTCTCTTTAATAGCCTAACTATAAAATTCCAGAGAAGGGCTGTAGAGCAGAGAGAAGTCGAAGCCTGGGATTCAGGAGAGAGCAGAGGGTGGTGACATTCTAAAAGGCCGAGGGGCTCACAGTGGTTGCTGTCACTTTACTGAATTCCCTACACTGCCCCAGGGCAGCTGGACCTCCTTACAAGCAGGGCCGGGCCTCTGGCCCCCATCATCGCTGCTGACACCCACCAGGGTGGCCCCTTCCTACCAGGCCCCTCTCATCACAAGGGCCCTCAGGCCTGGCAGGGCCTCCTTGTGTAGCCCCATCCCTGGGTCTGCCCCACCCCGCCCCCGTCCTTCCTTCAGGGAGGAGGGCACCCCACAGCTGGAAGGCTGGAGGCTGGGCCCGCCGGTCCCCATGACTCAAAGCTCTTCCCATTCCGTGAGCCCAGACCCAATCCAGCCCGGCTGCACAGGGGGCATGGGAGGGACAAAACTCCTTTATCAGGTACAGAGAACTTGCTATTTTAACTCGGAGGCACCTTTATCTTTAATGTGGGATTACTTCTGAGGCAAAGGAAGAAAAGACCTGACCACAAAAAGAAATAAGACCCTTTCCTTAGAAGCGGACACACTGAATTCACAAATCACCAACACAGGCCTGGTTTCTAAAAAGATTCCCTGGAGAGACCTGAAGCTGGCCCACCAGCAGGGTCCGAGGGCCTTGCTTCCCCCCTCCCCCATCACTGCGGACTATGACAGTCTTTGCAGCGCCATCCCAGACATCACCCTGTGGGCTTGTCCCAACAGCCCTCAGAGGCAGGCACACAGGGCAGCGTTGTGCGGCCAACCCCGGCACAGGCTGGTGACACAGTTGTCCAGAGTGAGTAAGGGAGCGGGACTAGGCCTGCCACCTGCCAGCCCAGGGGCCCACGCCCCTGCCCCCGGAGGGATCTCAGTCCAGTTCCAGGGAGTCTGGATGGTGGGCAGCCTACTGACAAAGGCCCATTCAAGAGAGGCCAGACGAACAGTCCTAGCGGCAGAAACAGAAACTCGGAGCAGCGGCCAGAGGCCCAGGGGCCAGGCCCGAGTAACCCTGCCCACAGCCAGACCACAGTACCTGCCCCTTTCAGCCTCTGCTCAACAGCCCACCTCCTTTGAAAGCACAGCTCTGGGCAGCACGTTTGAACCTACAGGGCACTTTGTCTATGCTCACATTGTCTTGCTTGAGGGTAGAAATGACACAGAGATGCACCCTGACCCATGGGCCTGCATACTTGGAAACCTGCCCGGCCTGGTCCCGTCACATGCGTGGAGGTTTACCCGACCTTGTTTGTCTCTGCTTCGGGAAATGCACTGTCCCCTCCCTCCTGCCACACGCCTCATTGCCCCAATTCCCACAGAGCCAAGGCCCATGCCTGTCTCCAGGTACCACCATCACAACCATGTGTGTCTCTCCCATCAGACTGTGAGCTCCTTGGAAGCAGAGGCACATTCTAGGCATCTCTGAATCTCCAACACTTTGCATAGTAGCTGCTCAGTAAATGCCCATGACTGAATGAATGGATGCTTCAGCATCATTATGCCTTTAGTCATAATCCAATCTAAGCCCAGAACAACCTGAGATCTGTGTGGAATTTTAAAGGAATTTTAAAACTTTCTCAGTGCTCCCCTCCCCCCACCTCCTCCAGCCAGCTCTCCAGGTCTCCACTCACCAAAACGCTGTGATGAATCAGCTTCCTCCCATTGCCTTCAGCCCTTAAACACCTCCAGACCTCCGATAGGGTCTGACGCTTAGTTTTCAGACTCTACCAGAGGAACAGGCGGACTGAAATGACACATGGGCATAAAGGAATGTACCCCTCAGGTATGTGTGGTGGGTACCTGGGTAGGAGTGACAGGTGGGAGAGAGCTTAGAGGGACAAGTGGGCTTTCACTGTGCCCTGGTGGGTGAGGACTTTTTCCCACATATGTTCAGTTCACAGATGCTCTCTGGGCTTTCTCCATGTCTGACACTGTGCCAGGCCCTGTCTGGGGCAAAAAAACAGACCTTGCCTTTGAAGAGGTGGGAGCGGGTATGGGGAGCAGGCGTGGACATAAGTAGCTAAATGAAGGCTCAGTAGGCGTGTACTCTAAGGGAAGAATCAACCGAGCATTTCAGGGGTACCAGGAAGAGGAAAGCTTGTCTGTTTACTGGGAATTAGGAAAAGCTATTTGAAAGAATGAGCACTGGAGAGGAGCCTCAAAGGATGCTAAATCAACAATAATGTCATTCTAATAATAACCATGTGTCACTATTATTACGATTGTTATTATTATAGCAGCTAGTATCTACTGAGTGTTTACCATATGCTAGGCACCAAGAAGCACTTGACATAGCTTACCCCTGCTCAATCCTCATGCCCATTTGACAGATAAGAAAACTGAGGCTTAGAAGAGTTAAGAAAATTAGGAAGCGTCAGCACCCAGATTAGACCCCAAGTCTGTGCGTCTCCAAAGGCCGCTACCCCCTACTCAGCTGGCTGGAGTGAGACAGCTCATTCCGGTTAGGGCCTGAGTGGAGGCAGAGGGTAGGAGGTACAAGGCTCAGGACGACCATCTGGAGAAGGTGCCTGGAGAGGTAGCTGCAGCCGAGTTCCTGAGAGCCTCGAGGGCCAGTGCCAGGCACCTGTCCTCATTAATAGGCAATGGAGGGCTTCCCGGGTGGTGCAGAGGTTGGGAGTCCGCCTGCCAGTGCGGGGGACACGCGTTCGATCCCTGGTCCAGGAGGATCCCACATGCCGCAGACTAACTAAGCCCGTGTGCCACAACTACCGAGCCTGCGCTCTGGAGTCCATGAGCCACAACTACTGAAGCCCATGTGCCTAGAGCCCGTGCTCCGCAACAAGAGAAGCCACCGCAGTGAGAAGCCCGCGCACCGCAACGAAGATCCAACGCAGCCAAAAATAAATAAATAAATAAAACAAATAAAAAATTTTTTAAATTAAAAAAAAAAGGGCAATGGAGAGGTCGGACATATGGGCCCACAAGATCAGTGGTAAAAGGATGGGGGATGAGAAAGTGGAAGGGAAGAGGTGGTCACAATGGTCTGGGTGAGAGACTGCACCGGGGTGAGGTGAGAGGGTGCTTGGGAACCTGTGAGCTCATGCCTGTGTGTTAGGTATGGAGATTATGTATGTGTGAGAAGGGGAGAGTGTGTGCCAGTGTGAGCCACACACGAGCAAGTGTGGGGCCCTGTTTGTTGAAGAAGGACGTTGCAGGGCCTTCCCGGGGGAGGTGCGGGTGAAGTCAGCTGGGGAGAGAGGGAGGGACAGGGCTAATGGATGGATCTACCGGTGCAGGAGGGCCCCGGTGAATGAAACCAGCATCTGACTTTCTCACAGCTCTGTGGGTCCTGGGAAGCCCACAGGGCCTGGCATAGGGGAGGAACTCAGTTAACATTTGTTCAAGGGATGGCTTGTATGAATTTAAGACCTCGCCTCTTGTCCCTTCCCAGGCCTGGCTTTCCCCTCCAGCTGCATGGGGGGCACTGTCATTCCAACTAGATCCTCCCTCATCCCTGGCTTCAAATCAGATCTTCTGAGCTCAGCAGCCACCTTCCCATGGTCCCAGCCTGGTTCCCAGGGCCCCAGCCCCGCTCCCCCGCGCATCTTTGTAACAAGTGTGTTCCTGTGTGAGCTCCAAGCTGACTTCATACTTTCCCAGGTCAGGGGGCCCCTCCTCCTTCCCATTCCAGAGCAGAGAAGATGCTGCCAAATTGGTTTCAAGCTTTTGTCTTGGCCAGAGACACCCTGTTTCTCATTAGAGACAGAAAACCCTGATCGGCACCTCCCGTCATGCTCTCCAGGTGGTCCAAGGCTCTCCGTCCAGAGGATTCATAGACCCACCAAATGATGGCCTTGGACCTCATCCTCTCCAGAGACCACATCTCCCAAGACTCCACCCAGCCCCAGTTTTCATCCTGGCAGAAGAGACCAGGTGGATGTGGTGTCCAGGGGGACCGGCTACTGCAGCCTGAGAGAAAAAAGCCCAGTCTGAGCTTCCTGAGCATCTCCTGGCCCACGGGGTGAAAGGGGAGGCCTTCTCTGGAGTGACCAGAGACCAGCCCCTTTCCTGCTCAGCTCAGCTACAACCCTGTGTTATGAAATCATGAGTACAGTTTGGCACCTGGAGAGAAAAGGGATCTCTTTCAAGACTGTACAATCTATAAAAATTAGGAGGCAGAAATGCCTTAGAAATCATGAAATCTAGGCCCTCTGCTGATGGATGTGGAAACAGAGATCTAAAATCGTGGAGGCTTTCAGTTGCTTGAGATCAGTCTAAACCATTTCTGACTTTTGCCAGAAACGCAGTTTGCATCCAAAAGGATATCTGTGGGATGAATGCACTTCCCCTTGGAGCACAGCCAGGACTACAACCTGGGTCTGTGTCTCCAGGTTCATAGCCTTTCTGCTACAGGCTCTCTGCCTCCAGGGGCTGTGCCTGTCATGACTGGTTTGCTTCCTCCAGGGTGTTCAGGCAGAAGCTGGTGGGTGATTTGTCAGACAGTGAGTCCTGGGGGCTGCCTGGCACAGTCTGCCATCCAGATGGCAGCCAGCTAGGTCCAACAGGGTTGGGCTCTGACTTATGGGGGATCTGGTGGGCTGGCTTCCCTATGGCTGTGAGGAGTTTCCAGGGTCTAGGGAACTGCTCCTCCTCCCCCCCTCTCCTGGCCACATTCTACCAGAAAATAGGATGGAGCAGGCTCCCCACCCACTAGGGCACCCACACTTTGGAAGGGATACTGGTCCCCAGAGGATTGCTGGCAATAAAGAAAAGAAGGCAAGTGATGTGGGACAGGAAGTATGGGGGTCACAAATCCTGGCTGAAGAGTCAGAGGCCTCAGCCACAGCTGGGTGTGTGACCCCGAGCCTCAGTTTCCCCATCTACATGATGTCCTGATTGGATGTTCCCCTTCCGGATCTGAGAAATCTAGGACTCTGAGGTCAGGGACAGTGTCTTCTATCTCACCCTCATGGCCCTAGCAATGAACACATTGTAAGTACTTAACACAATTCCTTGAACGATTGAATGAAATGGGGCCTAAGTCAGTCCAGAGATCACAAGGAGGCCAGGAAGGAGACCCTTGCCTCCGGTGACTACCACGAGACCCCTAGAGAAGTGACAGGTCTTAGAAAAGCCCTGGCAATCCAGGAGCCCTCTGCAAACCCACTTCCTCTCCTAGATGCACAGATGTGGCTGGCGGAGACAAGGAGAAAGCAGGAAGGTGTACCTGGGGGAGGGAAGATAGCCTGGACCTCCTCCCCGCCATCACCCTACCTACACTTTCTAAACTCACCTGGCTCCTCTCTTTCTGGCTCCCCTCTCCTCCCAGCCCCCATCCAGGCTTTGTCTCCTCTCCCTTCCCTCTCCGATCTCGATCTCGATCTCCGATCGATCTCCGAACACAGTCACAACCTTTCCTCCCTCCTCTGGGGAGGCTCAGAGCCTTCTGCTGGTCCCAGAGCTGCCTGATCCTCTGCTAGGCAGGAAGACTCAGCAGCAGAGTCCAGACTCCTAGGAGGGGCCAGGAGCCTCAGGCTTTCTCAGGGTCAAGGCAGGTAGAAAGCTGCCATGGAGAGATTTAAATTCTGGTCCATACCCAGCCTCTTGCATCTAGCACCTAGGAGAGGGGCTGCCCTCTGAGGGAATCTGGAAGTGCATTTCTCTCCACCTTGTTCTGCAGGGTTCTTGGGGAGGTGTTTCCTTCTGGCCTTTTTGAGCCTTCCCCTACATGCTCCTTGGCATAGAGCTAGGAAACTGCCCTCTCTCTTCCAGCCAGAGACCTATTGCGAAGAAGTACTGCGTGTGTGTTGGGGAAGCAATGGGATGTTATTGCTGGTATGCGTGAAAGCACACGCAGTGCGATGACAGGGTGTACGTGTGGCATTGGGGGTGATGTGTTGTGGTGTGGTATATGTATGGTGTATTTGGCGTGTTATGTGGTGTACATGTGGTATGATATATGTGTGTGTAGTGTGTTGATGCCGTGTGTGTGGCAAGTAGGATGTGCGGTATGCGTGTGAGTGTGTAGGTGGTGTGGCAAGTGTGCATATGTTTGGGGTGTGTTTGTGACGTGTACTGTGTGTTGGGGGGCCTGGATGGGGTAGGGGCCACATCAGTTTGAGCTGGGAGCTAGCTAGCTCTCCAGGGTCTCCTACTCTGAGAAGTCAGGGATAACCAGTATCTAGGCAACCATGTTGGGGGGAGGGGAGGAGATATGGAGGTAAAGAATGGGCAGGAAAAGGAGGGAGGCTGAGAATTGAAGAGGGGTTTCCATGGCAACTACCGGGCAGGTCACGTGAAAAAGGCTAAGTTGCGGAAACAGATATACATATCCACACATACACAGTATGAGGGTACTGGGCCCTCACAGAGGGATCCTTCAACAGAGGACATGGGCTGTCCACTGATCCATCTCCAAACCTGGAAATCTGGGCCCAGCCAGAGAGCACAACGCCAAGGAGACAAAGCAAGTGGAGACAGAGGCCCCATTCATGGCGAGAAGCCCCGGCAGCCACAGCCCGCCGTGTCTGGAGGTGGGCAGCAGGGGCCTAGCCAGGCCCATTGCTCCAGTGTGGCTGCTCCCTGCTCCCACCGTCGGGTGCTCCCTTTACCAGCCACCACTTGTAAGAGCCCAGAAGCGAGCGCCAGTAGCCCTAGGCGGCCCTTCCAAGTCTCCACGGAAGCCCAAGAGACACAATGGGGAAGGCTGTGCCAGGGCCAGGCCTGCCAGGGAAAGAGAGCTGGGCACCAGGAAAGGAGGGAATGGGGGGGGCGGTGTCAGGGCCCCCTGGAAGAAGCTAGGACTGGTTAGACAAGAGGAGAGGAAAATTGATGCAGACACTCTCATGAACCCCACGCCCTGGAATCAGCCTTCCTTACCTGCCCCCATTCCCAGTGCCCAGTGCCCACTGCCCAGCCCCAGCTCTCCCTGTCCCCCAAGCACCGAGCCAGCAAGTTCCATTTTGTATGGTTATGTGTGCACACACACAGCCGGCCCCCTCCCTCTCTTCACCTCCGCACACTCCACTTAAAGAGTCCAAGCTTCCAAGTAACAAAGGAAAACCCCCTGGACACAGCGGAGAGCAGCCCTTTCCCCTTCTCACAAAACCGTAGCCCCAAGCTCCAGGTAGCGGCAAGCATCTTTCCAGAACACCTTCACTCCCACCGCCACGGCCTGCCTCCCCTCGGCAGCCCCTCTTCTCTTCCGACGACCACCTCCGGGTTTCCATCCCCTGCCCGGTTTCCGCGGCCCAGGCGGCTGCTGCCCGGCGCGGACCGCTCACACCCACCGAAACAAACCAACCCTGGCAGCATCCCGGCGCCCCGCGATCTGTCCCCACCCCAGCCTCTCTCCCTCTCCGGAAGAAGAACCCAACTTTGCCACCACCGCAGCCACTTACCTGCACGGCGCGGTCCCCTCCGAGACAATCCCAGGAGGATGCGCGGAGTCCGGAGCAGCCTGGGAGCGGCGGGGCTGGGGGCAGGGCTGTGGGCGAGGCTTTCGCTTTTTTCCCGCCTCCCCTGCTGGGAAGGGTTGGGGCTTGTTGGAGAGGCGCGTCCTGCAGGGGTGGGGAGTGGTGGGCGGGAGCTCAGCCGGGGCTGGGCTCCGGGGGCCGCGACGTCACCGTCCGCCGACCTCCGGTTGGCGTCCGCGCACAGACCCTCTCCCGCTCGCCGCGCGCCGCCGGCTCCTCGGAGCGCGCCGCCGCTGCTCCCGGGTGCGGGAGAGATTCCTTTTCAAAGGGCAGGCCGCTCCGAGAAGCAACAGGAGACCGCCGCCGCCGAGGGCGCGGGCCAGCGCCGGCGCGCATTCGCCGCCAGCTGTGGCTTTTTGGTTTTCCTCTGCTGAGGGTGGGGAGGGAGCGAGACAAACACGATGACAGAGCTAGTGTCTCTCCGAAATAGTAAACTCGGGGAGGTGGGGAGGGGGGGACGGAAAAATACGAGAAACTAACCCAGCACCAGACATAGCAACCCACGTTAATTGGAAGTCTTGACGATGAAGTGGGATGCGCACCTAAAGCATGAATGGCTGTGTCGTGGGCGCGCGAGCCGGTTCTGGCCGGAGTTGTCATTTTCAGCCAGAGCCAGGGGGGCTGCTGAGGGCGGGGGCTCGCTGGAACCACAGATTTGCTGCCCAGATCCCCCTCATTAGGGCCCCTTGTCCCGCTCCTGCTGGGTCACAGTACCGCCCCCTCCCCAGTCCACTCCTCAGGTCCAAATTCGAGACGACAAACTGAATGAGAGAAGATTTAAATCCTAGCTCCGCAACTGCACCTGTGATGTGACCTTGAGCACAGCACTGAAGGGAACTCTTGAGCCTCAGTTTCCTTCCGTGTGAAACAGCAGTGAGAACCCTGACCCCCGGGGGGCTGAGCCCAGCGCTCAGAGCGAGCGCTCCGTAAGCCGGCAGTCGCTGCGAGGGGCAGGGCCTGTAGCAAGGGCCCGAGGCCAGGCACTGGCAGAAACCACGGACACGGCAAGGGCTGGCCACTCGGTTGGTAGCCAGGAAGCCATGCTGCCGGCCATGAGGCTGCCCAGCCTGAGCCAGGAGGGGGATCGACAGGATTGGGGGTGGGGGAGAGGGGGCCGGTTCCTGAGAGAGGCTGTAACACTCCAAGCCCAAGAGGAGCCGCAGGGACTTCCTTACAGACCCGGAACCCTAGTACGCTGGGTACTGCCAGGAAGAGACCCAGCCCTACCTCGACACCCCAAGCCCTGGCCCTCAGTTTTCTCGTTTGTGAAATGAAGGACATGGGCTAGATAATCCAGAGGCCCCTTCCAGCTCGAACCCTAGATTGAATTATTTTAATAAATGGTCCAGTCTCAAAACCCCAAAGGAGGAAATATACATGGATTCCAGAAGGCTTCGCACAGATGTGGAAGCCATAAATGGCTACTGAGAAAGAGTGGGGAACCCTCGAGAGGACAGGTTGGACTCCATGAGCACAGAATCTTGGGCAAAGTGGACGTCTCTCTGGCCCAGTCCCGAAGCTCCTTGGGTGCCTTTGAAAATCACTCGCTAGGCCCATGTCCTTGGGCAAGTAGATTAGTCCCTCGCAGACGGCCTTGAGGGCTGCCTGCCAGCATCTCACTGTGTTGCCTCTTGGAGTTCCTCCCGGTGAGGACACTTCAAACCCAGGTCTGCAAGTCTGCGAAAGACAGGCCAGGGGTCAGAACTCCAAAGCCAGTCACCTGTTAGTACCAGCCCTTGTCTTACCAGAGAATTCCAAGGTGTTTGGTCAAATTACTCAGATTCCCTTAGCAGTGAAAGGCCGCAGAGGGGCAGCAGGGGCTACATTCACGTGCGGAAGGACCTTGGCTTTCCCCTCAAATGTGCTTCTTCCCAGTCCATCCAGAGGCACAGCTGAGGGAGTTTGGGGTGACACAGCTATGAAGTCACACACAAGTTTGTTCTAGCGGGAGTCCTGGCTCCCTTCTAGGGGAGGAATAAACACATCTAGCCCCTATGAAACATGTGGGCGTCAGTAAAAAAGGTCACCAGCTGCCTCACTCGTGCAACACATTTATTGGCATGAGGAGCTACTGGGCAGTGAGCCCTGGGCCAAGCTCCAGGCTCCACAGTGAAAGGAAAGTCATGGTCCCCTAGAGCTAATTGGCGAGACAGAGATTGATCGAATAATCCCATGGATAAGTGCGTCATTAAAACAGGGTTCAGAGACCTGAGGATGTAGCGTTTGAGAAGCGAGCTGAAGGGTCAGGAGGTGTTAAGGAGATGAGGTGAAGGAGCCAGGAATCGGAGTGACAGGCAGGGTTGGGAAATGATTCTGACAGGGGAACAGAAGCCACATGCGCAAAGGCCCTGAGGCAGAAGGAGCGTGGCGTGAAAGGACCCGCGGTGGCTCTGGAGCGGAGGAGACAGGCTGGAGAAGGAAGCAGATGCCAGACCCCGGGCAGACCTGGTGGTTCCTGGGTGAGTCCAGCTTTTATTCTCCCGACAATGGGAAGCCACTGAAGGGCATTAAGAAAACTACTGCAAGCAAGAATTGGGGAGTTGCTGGCTCCATAGTGTGGGGGACCCTACAGTCAAGGATCAGGAGCTGTCAGGAGAGCAGTGCTCATCTGAAACTGAGAAATCGCCTTGGATCCCAACTGAAGGGGACCCTGCTTCTCTAGAGGCCAAGGAGCAAAGAGAGAGAGCTGGGGCACGGGTGCCCAACCATGGTGGGCATAGGGCATGGAAGCACAGAAACCATTTCTAAAACCCTCCCCACGCTCACCCCCCCACTATGTCCAGAATAAGATCCATGCCAAGACGTAGGGTTTGGAAGGATAGTGTAAGTGTTGGGAGCTTAAGGGACTTGTGCTGAGCTAAGTATCTTGCAATTGTTCAGCTAAGACTCCATCTGGATAACACTTGCCCCAGTTCCCTTGTACTGTGGCAAAAACAGACCTGCAATAAGTCAGTACCCAGGTCACACAGCTCCGGACAGGAAGCAGAGGGCCTGCAGGGAAAATTAAAGGGGCAAGACCAGGAGTCACCCGAGGAGACCCTCATCCCTCTTAACAGTTCCTAGTAGAAACAAGCAAGCTTTGGGTGCTGTTTCATCCTAGGGTGCAGACTGCAGAAGCAGAGGAGACCTTGCCCACCAATTGCTACCTTGGGTCCATTCGTCCTCATTTTACTTTGTAGGGTTTTGAAAGCGTGTTCTCTCCCACCCTCGGCCGAATGCTAAGCCCCTTGTTGAAAGAGCTCTGCTCACTTCAAAAGCACTCCTTGGTCCTGATCCCTTCCTCCCTTCCTGATCTTTCTTTCTCAAACTCCTTGGCGTCTCCCTCAACCAGTTGTGTTGGGCCCTTTGTCCTCTGCTCTGCTTAGTTCCTGGACAGTCCAATCCACAATCATGGTTTTGCCACCCGCTTAGGGCTGATGACCGCACGTTCTCCAGCCTGGTCCTTACCCCGGAGACCCAGACAAGTCATCTCTAGGGGCTCAGCAGTGCCCATACTGAATCCATCATCTGACCCTCCAAAGCTGACTCTCCCCGACATCTTCCTTGAATTTGGAAATGGCACTGCTCCAACTCAGTTACTCATCCAGAAAAGTGTGTACCATCCTCATGCCTCTCCCCGCACTGCTTCTGTTCCAGGTACCAGCCTCCCGCTGGTGCCTCTGCCTCAGTCTCCCCACCCCACACTAACTCTTGTTTGGTAATAATTTTCCGCAACACAGATGTGATTCAAACCTTCCAAGGCTCCCTATTTTCTACAAGTTAAAATCCAACTTCTTAAAATTCAGCATTCAGTCTTTACCACCTGACACCCACCTACCTTTTCTGCTTCATCTCCGACCCATTCTCTGCCCTGCCTTCCCCATCTCGTCACTCTGGTCACCCCAGTCCTTGCAAACGCTGTCCCCCAGCTCAAGAGGGCCACTCACAATTATCCAAATACATTGCTTGCTTTCCCACCCCCAAACTTTTGCTCGTATAATCCTCTCTGCTTGAGATATGCTCTCCCTCCCTTCTCTACTTACATGAATCATACCTACCATGCAAAGTGAAATTCAAATATCACCTTATTGAAATTAAAGCTGTCTTGTCCACACTGTCATGAACTGCACTGTGTCTCTTCAACTGTGCTTGTACATATATCATAGTCTGAATTTTACTGTGTTTAATTGCATGTGTGTGTGGCCCAAGTAGAATGGGAACTCCTTGGGATCAGCCAGGCATCTTACGCCATTTATACGCCCTAGTGTCTTGCATGGTGACTCACTTATAACTGGTTGAATGTAAGTGAATTGCAGCTCACAAGACTCTACATGATCCTGCCTCAGCCCACCTCTCCAGGTGCATTCCGAACACTTTCTTCCATGCTCTCTCTCCAGCCAGCAACCTCTCAGCTTAACCAAAGGGTCTTCAGAACTGGTTCCCTGGGCACGAGTACCCTGGGCCCAGACCACGCCGGTGAGATGCAGCTGCTTTGTTCTCTCTTCCCAAGATGAAGGGGTGAGGAAGCTAGTGCTACTGAGACCCAAGGCAGAGGAGAGAATGGTTCCCAGGCAAGACTGCCTGGAGAGGAGGAGCAGGTAACCCTGACACTGACATTGGGGGTTGAAAAGCAGGACTTCTCTGACTGTGGGTGGAGCAGTAGGGACTGGGTAGGATGGCAGACACCACTGGTTCCCTAGACCAGGTCCGTTCTCTTCTTTTTCCCTTCTTTTTTTCCCCTTAGAATATAATTTATTATTTGATTTTAGTTAATTCACTTAATTCTTCATGTCCTCATCAATGAACTCTTTTTTTAAAAATTGGAGGATAGTTGATTTACAATGTTGTGTTAGTTTCAGGGGTACAGCAAAGTGAATCAGTTATACATATACCTATATCCACTCTTTTTTAGATTCTTTTCCCATATAGGCCATTACAGAGTATTGAGTAGAGTTCCCTGTGCTATACAGTAGGTCCTTATTAGTTATCTGTTTTATATATAGCAGTGTGTATGTGTCAGTCCCGAACTCCTAATTTCTCCCTTCCCCCCTTCCTTTTCCCTTCTATCAGAACATTTTTCTAATTCAGCTGCAACGTGTTCAGTTTAAACTACTGATTTTCCAGCAGCTAGGGGTGTCCATATGATCCAGTTCTGGCCAAGGAGATGGGAACAGAATTATGCTCAGGAAGAATTCTAAAAAAGACACAGTAACATGTCCCTTTTGCCCTTTTCTTTTTCTCCCTTCTGTTCCTTTTCTTCTTCCTCCTGTCCTTTCTCCTCCTCCCCCTTCTCCTTTTTTTTTTTTTTGAAGTATAGTTGATTTATAACTAATTTATAGCAACTATGCTGTGTTAGAGTCAGGCGTACAGCAAAGTGATTCAGTTATACATATATATATCTGTGTTCTTTTTCAGATTCTTTTCCATTATAGGTTATTACAAAATATTAAATAAGGTTTCCTGTGCTATACAGTAGGTCCCTGTTGTTTATTTTATTTTATTTTTTGCGGTACACAGGCCTCTCACTGTTGTGGCCTCTCCCGTTGCAGAGCACAGGCTCAGCGGCCGTGGCTCATGGGCCCAGCCACTCCGCGGCATGTGGGATCTTCCCAGACCGGGACACGAACCCACACTTCCTGCATCGGCAGGCGGACTCTCAACCACTGCGCCACCAGCGAAGCCCTGTTTATCTATTTTATGTATAGTAGTGTGTATCTGTTAATCCCAAACTCCTAATTTATCCCTCCTCTCCCCTTTCCCCTTTTGGCAACTGTAAGTTTGTTTTCTATGTCCTGTCCTTCTTTTTTGTGTGTGTCAGAAACATGGATGGGATGCCTGAAGATGAAACAGCCATCTTGCAACCATGAAGAAAGAAGTCTGCAACTAAGGATGGCAGGGCAGCAAGCTAGAAAGAGCCATCAACAACATCTGAATTACCTCATTCCAGAGTTCTTGTTACGTGAGAAAACTCAGCTCCTAGTACATAAATTGTTTTTCCAGGCTGAGAATTTTTTTTTTTAAGATGAGGACATAGGGATGGGGGGTCAGAGGTTTGTACAGGCCAGGTCACCCCTCCCTCTGTAAACTCCTGGGCCCGAGACCCCAAGGGGTGGGGCCGCCGGAGGCTGACAGTGGCTCTTCTTGCTGAGTCTATCAGAGGTGGCACCGGCTGTACCCACCAGTACATAAATTGACTGTAGTTGGTTTTCTGTCCCATGCAACCAACACGCCCCTAAGGGATACAAGTGGGGAGAGCAGCCTTTCATCATGAGAAAGCAGAAATTCAGCACAAGCCTTCCTCCCCTAGAAAACCTACACCTGCCACTTACAGCCCCACTGGCACACACTTGACACACACCAGCACATCAGAAGCACAAATCCCAGCATCACTCTTTGTGGATTGCGTCTTGCATGGCCCCTTTCCTTAGCTATCTTTATCTGGGTCTTGATTTTTGGAAAAGGAAGAAAGCAAAGGCAGTCAGGGCAGGGGAAGTCTGAAATAAAATCTCTCCCTATCTTCCCACAGGAAAACTATGACGTATGTCAGGAAACAAGGCATGCCAAAGCATGGATGAGATTTGTTTCTAAGTGAGAAATTCACCCCAATCCCATTAGTCTGGAAAACCAGTTGCTGCCTGATTAACTTAAACTTGTAAGCGTGTAACGTCACCTCAAGGTGCTGATCTCTAATTATGAGCACACTTCTTCCAGAGCCACTGGTTATCCAAGTTAGAGCACATGACCACTCCTCCCCCGCCCAGCCTTTCCACTCTGCAAATATGCACCCATTTGTCTTTTCCCAGTGAATGCAAATGGGAGAAAACGGAGTGATGTCGCCCTTTGGAGATAATAACGTTGGAAATTCAATGCATGATGGCTCCCTAGACAAGACCAGAATAGCTTCGTGTTTCTGTTATCCCTATACACAGAGAAGCTGACAGCCTGTTAGCATAAGCAGGTGTCTGGACTCCCCGCCCCTCCCTGCGTGCCTGGAGCCAGCGTTCATGGAGAGAGACACCTGTTTATCATCATACACTTTCTTCCAACCCACTGGATCCAGGCTCAGAACAGAGGCTGTAGCTGAGTTTGGGGGCCAGGAAGAACTATAGTGACCCAGCAGGCACCTCCATTCAGTCTCTAAACCAGCTTTGCAACTAGACAATAACCTATTAGTCTAGGCACATGTGCTGGGCAAGTAAGACTGATCTGAATCCACTTATTATTTCTCACATTCCCAACTTGCCCCACCACCACCCCAAAGCCCAAGCTGGAGTTCAGGAAAGAAATAAAAATGGTTTGGGGCTGGCAGACTGTTGAACTTCTGTATAAAGAAGTCACAGGAAGCCTGCAGATTAACTACCACGAGGGGAGGAGCTTCCCTACAGAGCAAAATCGGGTGCCTATAGACAAACCTGCATTTTTCCCGAGGTGGGCAGGGCAGTAGCCAGAAGCCTGGCATCCTGGGCAGGTCAGCAGACCACTTGTGGTCATGGAGCCTCTGCGTCTCTGTCTGTTTATGTTGGACTCCTGGGACCACTGACGGCTCTGTCCCTCTCAACCCTCCTGTAATTCACTTGTCTCTTTGATGATGCTGTTCAAGTAATTGCCTCTCAGACCAGAGGCATATTTGATGTCCACCATTTCAAGCATTATCTCTATTGATTTTCATTGTTCAGGCCTTGTACAGACACTTAGATGTAGCCGGTGGGAGGTGATAGGTATAAAACGCTCACCGTTCTGGCCATTCACTCTAATTGTAAACATTAATATAGCCCTTGGCACACAACTCCTTCCCGAGACCTTGTTAAAAAGAGAATCTGCAATCATCTTCCTAAATTTAACTCAGAACTTTCTTTTTCAGAATCAGGAGAAGGGATGCAATGATTTCACCCAGGGAATAGACTAAGTTGTTTACTTTTACATGGTGAGTAATTTGAAGACGGGAGGCGTGTCTGGTTTATGTTTTTAACCCTCTCCCCACTCACCAATATAATTAGTGTACGGGCAGTACTTACTGAATGCCAACGATAGGAATGCTATTGACAGCGAAAACCACCACGCATCAATAATTAGCCCCTGTATCAGCGCTGTGAGGCAGTCTGAAGCTGTGCCTTGTCTGACGGGAAGGAGAAAGGGAGAGATGGGAAGCAGGCTCCCTGAGACATGGTTTGCAGACACTGGGTGCAGCAGACTCATCTGGAGACTTTTTTTTTCTTTTTGGCTGTGCCTGGCTTCATGCAGGATCTTAGTTCCCTGACCAGGTATTGAACCCATGCCCCCAGCATTCGGAGCATGGAGTCTTAACCACTGGACCACCAGGGAAGTCCCAGGAGACTATTTTTTAAATTATGGTAAATTGTGTTTCCAAAGATGGCCTCTCCCATCCCACAGGCTCTTCTACAGTGAAATTTCACCACTCTTCCCACTGAGAGATGGGGTCTATTTTCTCCCCCTTTCAGTCTGGGCTGGCTCTATGTCTTGTTTTGAGCAACAGAAAGAGGCAGAACTATCATTGTGTAACTTTCTAGACTGGGCCTTAAGAGATCTGCAACTTCTGCCTTAGGCATTTGGAATGCCACTTCTTTGAGGCCATCTGCTTTGGAAGAAGTCAGACTCCCCCTGGAGAGAGAGGGAGAGAGAGAGAGACAGACAGACAGACCACGTGGACATTCCCAGCCCAGCTGAGCTGAAGGCAGCCACTTGAGTGATGCTGACCACAAACCACTGAGTGGCGCCTGAATTCCTGCTCCTCAGATCATGAATAAATGAAAACGGTTGTTGTTTTAAACAGAAAATTTGGTGCATAGACTGCCATGTTGTTTTCAGAAGACTTGAAATGCCAATGATAGTTTAAAAACTGTACGCCTGATGGAGAAGGAAGACAATTTAATGTTTCATTCGGATCCAGAGGTGCATCAAATTGAAGGACAGCTCCAATCGGCAAACACGTGTTTCATGATGGTATCCAAGAAGAAATTGTTGGTGATGGACAATTCAGAAATGCTTCCCCAAAATGTGGCTGGTTCTTTAAAAAGTTTCAGGTCACAGCCCTTGCAGAGCACACTGAGGCCCAACACGCTGATTCTCAGTCCAGGAAACGTGGGTCTTCCAGGTATCAAAAAAAATAAATATATAAATAAGTAAATAATAAACAAACAGAAAATTTGGGAACATTTTGTTTTGCAGCCATAGCTGACTAAAACAAGGTGACTGGGCCCCCCGCAGGCCCATGGATCAGACTCTCCAGGGATCAACCTGGGCATCTGTTTTTTTTTTGGTTTTTTTTTGTTTTTTTTTGCTGTATGCAGGCTTCTCACTGTTGTGGCCTCTCCCGTTGCGGAGCACAGGCTCCAGATGCGCAGGCTCAGCAGCCATGGCTCACGGGATCTTCCCAGACCGGGGCACGAACCCATGTCCCCTGCATCGGCAGGCGGACTCTCAACCACTGCGCCACCAGGGAAGCCCTGGGCATCTGTATTTTTACAGGCCCTCCCTGGCACCGAGAAGGAGAGTTTGGTCTCCCCCTTATTCCTCCCGTGGCCTCTTCATCCGTGACCCCAGACTCAGAGGGTCAAAGCTGTAGGAACCCAGGCCAGGGACACAGAGTAAGAGAGATCAAACAGACTCAGAAAGGCAGAGTCTTGAAGAAACAGGGCACAAGAGATTTCTGTGTGTGGAGCTCTGAACTAGACACAGGAGGAGAGTCAAAGGAAACAGAGCTATGGAATATTTGAGCCAGATGAGACCCTAGAGAACATTTTTCAAATTGGGATCCCAAGGCCCAGAGAGGGGAACTGACTGGCTCAAAGTCACAGAGCTTCTTAGTGGCCCAGTGGGGACCAGAGCGAGGTCTCCTGAGTACTGGCCTATCCTTCTTCCCTTGCCTCACCCATCTCTTGGGGTTTCTGTGTCCTAACTGAGGAGTTGAGAAATCTCACGCTTTCCTAAATGCATGGAAAATATTTTAAAATATTAACTAAGCTGTGTACTTGAGTACCTATTATTAAGGTCCCAATTAGGGTGGAAATACCAAAAGCATCCAAGAGAAGGATCAGAATGAGAGGTGGGACTAATCAGGGCCATCTTCCTGGAAGAGATGGGCTTTGAAGGAGGAGGGTTGGGGGTTGGGATGGGAGAGCAGGCTGAGGCTCAGAGGTTAGAATAAGATGTGAGGGAGGTGCAGGCCATCTACTTGGCAGATTTAGAAGCCCTGCCGGGAAGGCACTGGGGTTTGTAAGTTTCCATCTAGGGCCTGTTTTTCTTGTCTGGTTCCTCCACCAGTGGAAGAGAGATAGGACTGCCTGGCGGGTGCCCAAGTGGGAGGACCTGGACACAGATTTCCTGAGCCCCTACCTAGCCCCCCGCTGTGCTGATAAGAAAGCTGACTAGGTCCTGGGAGAGGACGAGCCCCAGGAGCTAATTCAGTGAGGCCGTGGGCTTCTGAATTTGGTGTCAGCATTCCATTCTCTGCCCCCCTCTCCCCTGAAAGTCCAGCCCTCCTTCATCATTAGGGGAGACCTCAGGGACACCACCCAACTGAGTTTCTTTTTGGTTTCCCATTCTTTCCTAAGAACTGCTAGGCACGGAGCACACAATTTATATGTTCCCGACTGCCCTTGGCCCAAGATTTAACAAGAGAAAAGGGATTTTGCTTGTAGTAGGAGAAGTCAAGGCCCGTAGAGGGAAGAACTCCCCTGTGATCAGAGTGGGCAAAATGAGCGAGGTTGGTAAATTTACTTCCTTGGCAAATAATTCCTGCTCATCGGAGAGATCCACAATGCCATGCCAAAGGACAGGTTCTTCTGGAAGGCGGTGAGCCAGTCGTAGAATAAACATGGATAATCACTGACTGGAATTGAGTGCTGTTGGTCTTAATCAAGCTACTTAACTTCTCTGGGCACCGATTTCCTCACCTGTGAACACATATTATTGATATTCCATGAGATTATTATGAGGATTGGTATAGAAAACACGTGTAAAATACCTACCACAGTGCCTGGCAATGACAATTGCTCAATAGACGTGTGTTTCTTGACTTTCCTGTACTAACCAAGCCCACTTTGACCAGCCCCAACAGAGAACTGTAACTGACACCTATCACGGACCTGCCCTGTGCCAGGCAGGGAACTAGGCACATCCCACGCCTTCTCACACAACAACCTTGAGTACCAGGTGTTCCTGATTCCCATTTTCCTGTGAACTCCACCCTGTAGCAGACCATTGTGACAAAAAGTCCTAGCAGATGCAGAGATGCAAGACAGCAGCGACTGTAGGGTCAGAGGGACACGCCCCCTGCTCTGACCTGTGGACCTTTGCACGTCGCCAGGAACCTGGGTGCTCCGTGCAGGATGAAAGTGCCAAGTTCTGCTAACCCTGTCCATATCTGGGGGACGCTGATCGATCCAATTTAACTCATCAAGCTGGCTCAGGGAGTGACCAAGAGAACTGAATACAATTCTCTGGTTGGAGAGGCTTCTGCAGGAGATACAGATGCCAACAACCACCTCTGAGCATTTACCACAGGCCTGGCACAGCGCTGATGAGTTCACATACATCCCCTTCTTTTCGGGTGCACTCAGCAGGGAGTGGCAGCTTGCAGTAAGCAGAAGCTGGAAGAGACCTTAGTTCCCTGACCGGGAATTGAACCCTGGTCGCCTGGGTGGAAACCAGGAATCCTAACCGCTAGACCATGCGGGCCAGCGTCTAGGGTCTAAATCCCCAGTCCTTGTCTGCCTTGAGAGGAAAAATCTGACAAGGAGACGGAAGATATAGATGAAAGTAAAGCGTTTATTAGAAAAGCAGAATACGTGGGGAAAGACGCATGGGCGAACTCAACGAGAGAGTAGATAGAGTCATGCCTTTGGGAAGTTTAGATCCTTTATAAGGGGGCAGTCTTCTGGGTCTTTGTTCTTCTCTTGGCCAGTCGTCTTGCTTTGACCCCATGGCTAATTTGTCTCAGCGCCCTCCCCTAGGTGCGCAAGGACCCCTCAGCCAAGATGGATTTCAGCGCAAGGGCGTCTGCGGGGGATGGCAAGCCTAATTATGGTCTGGCGTCCCCTGCCTTTTTGACCCCACGGAGCCTTTCTGCACATGTGTCGTGTCTCCCTTGCCCCAAGGATGGGAAATAAGTGACCTCTTGATCTTTTAAACAGGGTTTAGTCCCTCTCTGTTCCTGCTATAAAATTGTTCTATGTATGGCTATTTACCCTATTCCTGTTGTTTTTATATCAAAGTGCAGATCTCGAAGCGCAGGTCTCAAAGTGAGGACAGGAGGCTGGTCATAAATGTGTTGCCCGGAGCCCACTTGTCTCTTGACTCAGGAAATATAAACAGGAGGCTGGTAATAATTGTCCGGCCTGGAGCCCATCTTTTTCCGGCCCCAAGGAGTGTGAACAGGTGGCCAGTTGTAAATGTCTAGCCTGGAGCCCATCTATCTCCTGCCTCGCCCTCATTTAATCCACACGACAGCCCTGCGATGCAGATCCTATGTTTGTCCCCATTTCTCAGACAAGGAAACTGAGCCGAAAAGAATGACACAATTTCCCAGAGTTGCTCAGTTGATCAGTGACAGAGCCAGGACCCAAATCCAGGTGCAAAGCAAGTACTTGTTTGGAGTTTGTTTGGTGAAGATGCAACCTCAACTCACAGCTTCCAGGGGTTCTGCACTCCTGGCCCCTTCTCCCCATGAGAAGACCCCGATCCCCAGGGCTCCCATAATGCATGATCCTGTGACACAAGGACACCCTCTCATAGCCACCAGCCACCCCTGACCCCTGCCTGTGTTGGGCTTGAGGCCCTGGCACCCACCCCTGCCCTCACTGCATGCCAGAAGCCATTAGCCAGGGATAGGCAGGAAATTGCTTTCTTTGTCCCAGTAACCTGTTTAGAGGAAGTGCTGGGAAGTTTTTTCCCCTCTGAATAGGCCATCTCTCTCCGTCTCCCATCGTGAACTTCCTGCTTTCTGTGTTGTTGAGATTAGATTTCTGTCTGTGATCAAAGAAGGGTGCCTTGTGGCTGCTCTAGCCAGAGACTGGTAAGAAATAGGTGTTTGGCTGGAGACACATCTGGCTACTGTCATTATTGTCATCATTTGGTATCTGCTAAGTGCCCCAGAGCACCTGCCCTAGGCTCGGGAGTGCTCTGAGAAGACAAAGTCAAGAAAGATGGAGTGAGCTTCCTGCTGCCAGGCGGCCTACATGCAAATCTCCACCTGCAAGTCAAATATCCCAAGCCTGGCGCACACAGGTGTGTTCAGACAAACACGTCCTCTAGGAGGGGTTCATGAATGTAAGCGAGACTCGAGCCTTGCAACCACCAGAAGGGCTTGTTAAAACAGAGTGCTGGGCTCCGCCCCCAGGGCACCGCACTTTGAGAACCAGCCCACTAATAATGCCTCTACCAACAGCACTGAGATACTCACATGTGTGCTCCAACGCATGTACACGCACAGACATACGTGTTCAGACACAGGGCTTGCCACCTCTTAAGCATCCTCTGGCCCCACTCTCCCCCTCAGTCTTTGGGCTTCAGTATCTCCAGTCTTCTCGGCATTCTCCAAGCCATGCTCCTCCTGCCTCAGGAGGAAAAAGAGGTAGGAGAACAATAAATTGAGGCAGAAAAGCAGAAACACTCATGTGTGCTGTCGTCAGGTGTGGACCAAGAACGCTGCCTGCTGAATCAGCAAACAGAGGATGTTGCAGTCATCAAGCCATCAGCCACTGCAGCTACCTTGAAGGTGCGCCCTGAGGGAACTCAGGATGGAGACAAACAGTCTGCCTGCCACCACACCATCAGCTACTATAGCGCCCCCAATGGTGTACACTGGAGGGGATTCAGGATGGAAAAGAACAGGATACCGGCCCTAGATAGTGGAGGTGCATATCAAAGGAATGATTTCATTAAGCCAGATTTTGCATCTTCCCATACATAGACAAGTGCTAAATTCATTAACTTTAGTTGTTTGTTTTTTCTTTAATTAACAATAATCTTTTGGTGTTCCAGCTGCCTGGGTTTTTTTTGCAAAAACTCCTATATATCCTGGCTCCTTGCTGTCTTCCGGGCTTAAGTCCCCAGCAAGTCTGCGGAATAAAACATAATTCTCAACTTTTAGGTTGTGCTTTTTTTTTTTTTTTTTCAGTCGACAGTGGGAAATGGCAGTAGATTCTCCTGGCAAGATGGTTCTCACTGAGGGTGGAACAAGAGACAAAAACTTTCTCTGCCTGGAACACACTTTCTCCTACTGAAACTGAGCAAAGGCTTGTGTGTCTGTGGTGCAGAAAGCCAAACTCTGACAGTAGGAGTTGGCATCAAAGTAAGGAGTTATTGCACGGCACTGAGCAAGGGAGTGGGAGACAAGCCTCAGATCCACTTCCACTTGACCTTTGAGCTAGCGGTTTTTAAAAAGGAGAACAAAAAGACTGAGATTAATCATCGTCTTGTGATATTTACAATTCTCTGGCCAGGTGGTCCATGGCTTGGGGGTCTGTTAGCTCAGCTTGCCCTGGAGAAACAACCTGAGTTTGTATGTTAATGATGATGTCTATAATAGGAATCTTAGTATATTAACATTATGGGCAATGAAACCAAGCAGGATCCTGCGGGGCCCTCCTCAAAAGTCCCTCCGCATTTCCTGGTTCTCATTTGTAGAAAAAGGCTTTAGTCTCCTAGGGCTCCCTGAATTCCAAAGAACAGACTGAAGTATGTCCTAATTAGGGAAGTGAGGGAATGCAGAAACAAAGGAAAAGCAGTCAAGCAAAAAAAGTAATGATAGCTTAAACAACAGTTCAGCAATAGAGCAGAGTCCGAGTTCCTCCTCAAGGAATATACAGAACAATCTGACACATGTCTTTGAGTTGTTCTGCAGAAACTAAGCCCCCACATGGGTGGAGGATGGTGACTACACGCTGACCACAAACCAGACTGGTTGGAACCAGAAGGTTGATGATTAAGATTCCTTGAATACCACCCTATTACCTCACCTCACCAGCAGCAATCAGAAGAAAGTCCACGAGCTGCAAACCCTCACCCCAAATGTTGCCTTTAAAATCTCTTCCCTGAAAACCATTAGGGAGTTCAGGCCTTTGGAGCATAAGCTGTCATCCTCCTTGCTCGGTGCCCTGCGATAAACACTGTACTCTCCTTCACCACAACCCGGTGTCAGTAGATTGGCTTTGCTGTGCAGTGGGCGAGCAGACCCAGGTTTGGTTCAGTAACACCAACAGGAATTTTAGTATACTAACTATGTTATTGACAACAGTAATTTTAGTCTGACTCTGATTAGTGTTCAGTTAGCATAGAACTGAGGTCAGAGGGGACAAAAAAAGAATAAAATTTTGGAAAGAGAGATGAATCATAAACTCGGTATGAAAACTCGGTTTTAGGGGGACTCGGTTTCACTACTCTTTGTCTAGTTAATGCCTACCCACTCCTCAGATCTAGGTTCTAACACCTCTTTCTCCAGGAAGCCTTCCCTGATTCCCCTACCACTCCCACCACCATCACTAGACCAGGGCAGAGTCTAATTAGAGGTGGTGATAAAATGAAATTATTTTAAGTCAGGAAAGGAAAAAAATTTAACATAAAATTGTCTCCGCTATTTGAGCCGCTACCGCCCCCTCTTTAGTATGCATTGTGCATCTGCATTATACATTAACTAGATCCCCTTAGATGACACAGGAATGCCTATTAGCCAAAAAAAGAAAAAAAGAAAAGAAATTTCCTCCTCGTGCCAGCGAGGTAACTCCTTAGGAGATAACATCCCTTCCTTAATCCTGTAAGGGGTCACAATGACCAACTACTCACCTTGCTGGACTGTGTAAACTGTCAGTACATTACTTTGATGTATAATCCTTTGACATATAACCCTTTGTCTAATAGCAATGTTGGGGGGTGGGGGGAACAGTTCTCAGAGCTTTTTGAAAGACTGTCTCCCAGGTTATAAGCCCCAGATTGGTGCAAATAAAATTTTCCATTTCTTTCTTAGATTGAGTATTGATTAATTTTTCATCAACATTGGTCATATCTTTGTATAATTTTTCTTCACATATTTAAAAAACGTATGTTTGAGTCCGTGAGAGCTGTGATCACGTTGAGTTTCTCACAGTTCCACCCTAGCTGTGTGCCTGCTTCATGGTAGATGCTCAGAAATGTTTGTTAAATGAATAAATGAACCCCTCATGCATGTGGACAGCTCACATAGACACACAGGTATTCACGCAAGAACACGTTCATGTGTACTTTTACGTCTGCCTTTAGCATTCTTTGAACCATGGGGTAACGGACTTAGACACTGTGGAGGTGTAGAAGTTAATTAAACTCTTCTGAAAAACAGTTTAGCATTTTGGATAAATATGCAGACAACCCTACTTACAGGAATTTACCCTTAGGAGATCATTGCTTCAGAATGAAGCATGCACAGAGAACTCTATGGCGTTAATGTTTATAATATCAAAATCTGGAAACTAACTACTCTACTTAAACATCCACTGAGAGATTAAGTAAATGACACATCTACACAGTGGAGTAATCTACAACCATTAAAGATGATAATATCCATCCCCCTGGGGAAGGTGTTTATCTCTTATTGTTGAGAGAAAAGAAATCAAGATACAAAATAATCTGTATAATATGATCCCATTCATATAAAATTGTAGACCTCTCTCTATGGATACATAGAGAGAGATCTAGAAAGATTTTACCCAAGTGCTAATAATATTTACCTCTGGGTGGTGGGATTTTAAGTAATTTTTACTTTCTTCTTTGCAAAAGTACCTACTATTGTAATAGTTATTGAGAGATTAAATGAGATAATAAAATATGTGATGATGTGGAGAGTTTATGCCTGGCAAATAAATGGTACACTTTATATTATTTTTATAGTTTTCAGGATTGTTTGGATTTTTTTCAGATGCTCCTGTAGTGAGAGTTAATTACAAAATTACAGAAAAAAAAAATCAAGCTTTAAAAAAAAGACCAGAGTGGAAAGGGGCAGGGAAGGAACACCACGATATAGGTGTGTGTCCTCCACTCCAACCGCAAGTCCTGCTCCCAGCACTTAATGTAGTCCTTGCACTAGTGAGTGCTTGTCATAATTTATTGAATTCAACAGAATTTGGGGCATCTATTAGTCCAATTAGAAGGATTATCAGAGAAGAACCTGATGGAGTTCTAATCTCCAGTCCCAACCACAAAGCAGACCCCCACAGGCTTCATCTGCAATATTGAAGCTATTAGCCCTGCTTCCCCAATCCTGGGCAGAATGATCAAAGTGTTTCTAGCACACTCACCTAGGATGCATCAAGCCGAGGAAGTTAAGAAAATGCAAATTCCCAATCACTCTTCTTTCTCCCACCCACTGAGCTCTTCATTAAACTGCAATTAAATTAACATCCCTCTTCTTCAACAAGACCCAATATCACCACATAAAGCTGACTAGCCTTAGCCCCCTTCACGGGAGAGATTGTTCACTTTTTCCTCAGAGTGAGCAGTGAAGGTAAGATCAAGATATGGTTCCAGTAGAATTTCCAGAAAGTTCCTATCCAAAATCAATACCTGCGGATTTCCCTGTTTTTGTCTTGCTGTGTGGTCTAATACAGCAGTCCTCAAAGTGTGGTCTGAGGACCCCTTAAGGTGCCTGAGACATTTTTCAAGGGATCAGCAGGGTCAAAACTATTTTCATAATAATGTTATGATGTCATTTGCATTTTTCACTGTGTTGACATTTACCAATGGTACAAAAGCAGTGGTGAGCAAAACTACAGGCTCCTTACCATGAATCAAGGCCACGGCACCAAACTGTGTGTGTAGTCACTGTGTTCTTCGCCAGCACACTCTTGCCAGTTTCACTTAAGAACATCTTTGAGGGGCTTCCCTGGTGGCACAGTGGTTGAGAGTCCGCCTGCCAATGCAGGGAACACGGGTTCGTGCCCCGGTCCGGGAAGATCCCACATGCCGCGGAATGGCTGGGCCCGTGAGCCATGGCCGCTGAGCCTGCGCATCTGGAGCCTGTGCTCCGCAACGGGAGAGGCCACAACAGTGAGAGGCCTGCGCACTGCAAAAAAAAAAAAAAAAAAAAAAAAAAAGAACATCTTTGATGAAGTGGTAGAAATTATTAATTATTGAAAAGTATTCATTTTACTTAATCTCAATCCTAATTACATGTCTTTTTAACATTCAGTGTGAAAAAATGAGAAGTATGCACGAAGCACTTCTGCTGCATCCCAAAGTACTAAGGTTTTCTTGAGGAAAAGCCTTGTATTGTGTTGGCCAAGAAGTTTGTTTGGGTTTTTCTGTAACAGCTTACAGAAAAACCCAAACGAAGTTTTTGGCCAACCCGATATTTTTGAGCTGCAAGCTGAACTAGCCACTTTCTTTGTGTGAAATACCGTTTTTCCTTGAATGAAGATTAACATATAAATGACTATTCAGACTTGATAGTTGGCAATCATTTTCTCAAAAATGAACAAAATGAGCTTGTCACAGCAAGGAAAACAACAGACAATATTTGTTGCTAGGGACAGAATTTAAACTCTTATGAAAGTTAGAATTTTGGAAAATTTGCATCCTTCCCATGAGCTTGACTGACTTCCAATCCTTAAGACTTTTCTAAGAGATCAGTGGTAATATTTTTTTTAATTAATTAATTTATTTATTTTTGGCTGTGTTGGGTCTTCATTGCTGCACAAGGGCTTTTTCTAGTTGTGGCGAGCAGGGGCTGCTCTTCATTGAGGTGCTCAGGCTTCTCATTGTAGTGGCTTCTCTTGTTGCAGAGCACGGGCTCTAGGCGTGCGGGCTTCAGTAGTTGTGGCTCGCAGGCTTAGCTGCTCCACGGCATGTGGGATCTTCCCAGACAAGGGCTTGAACCCATGTCCCCTGCATTGGCAGGCAGATTCTTAACCACTGCGCCACCTGGGAAGTTCCGAGGTCAGTGGTAAAATTAACACATATTACTTTTGATATTGTATAATGAAGTGTGTCAGCATGTGGAAGATGTTCATAACTCAGAATCAGTATTTTCCAAGTGACAAATGCATGATGTTACATTATTAGGCGTGGGTAAAAAGACCCATTTGGAGTGCAACACAGACCAAGAGATTTTAATGTAACTGAGTAAAAAAGTTCATTGACAGGTTTTAGATTCCACATTGCAACTGACCTTTATGAAACTGTCACTTGTCAAGTTTGAGTATAGTAAGTATCAAAAACAAGGATCCACAATTACCTGAAAAGGCTAATAAACTATGTTTCCACTTTCCAACTCTATATCTGTGTGATATTGAATTTTCTTCATACATTTCAACCAAAACAGCATATCACAACAGATTGAACACTGAAACAAAAATGAGAATCCAGCTATTTCATTCAGCCAGACATTAAAGACGGTTGCAAAAATGTAAAACAATGCCACTCTTCTCCCTTTTTTGTTTAAAAAGTATTATTTCAATAAAAACATTATTTTTGTTAACATTAAGTACTCAGCTACAAATATAATGAAATAGGAACAGGATCGGTATGCTAAAAACTACAAAACCTAGATGAAGGAAATCAAGGAAAATCTAAATAAATGGAGAGACATATCATGTTCATGGTTTGGAAGACTCAGGAGTTAACATGTTAATTCTCTCCAAATTGATTATAGATTTAATGCAATCCCAATCAAAATTCCAACAGGCTTCTTTATAAATATAAGCAAGCTGGTTCTAAAACCTATATGGAAATGTAAAGAGCTAGAATAACCAAAATAATGTTGAAAAAGAACAAAATTGGAGGATTCACCCTACCCAACTTTAAGACATTCTGTAAAGCTACACTAATTTAGACAGGGTGGCATTGGTGAAGGATAGACACATAGATCAATGGAACAGAATAAAAAGTCTAGATATATACCTGTACGAATATGCTCAATTGATATTTGACAAAATGCAAAGGCAGTTGGATGGGAAAAGTACAGTCTTTTCAACAAATGGTGCTAGAATAACTGGCCATACATTTGCAAACAAAGAAACAAACAAAAAATGAACCTCAATCTGTAACTCAGTGGTATCCAAAAAGTAACTCCAAATGGACCTTAGGTTCAAATGTAAAGCATAAAACAATAAAATCCTTAAGAGAAAATATCAGAAAAAATCTTCTAGAGCTTGGATTTGGCAGAGTTCTTAGAACAATCCAAAAAGAAAAAAAATCAATAAATTGGAATTCACCAAATTAAAAACTTTTGCTCTGTAAGGACACAATTAAGAAAACAAAAAGACGAGCCACATGGGGAGAATACATTTACAAATCACATATTCAACAAAGACTAGTATCTGGAATATATAAAGAACTCTCAAAACTCAACAAGAAGAAACAACCCAACAAACAGGCAAAAAATATGAACAGACATTTCACTCAAAAGGCTAGATAGATGGCAAATAACACATAAAAAGATGCTCAACAGCATTAGTCATTAGGGACATGCAAGTTAAAACCACAGTGAGACACCACTACACATCTATTAGAGGGGTTACAATAAAAAATCTGAGAATACCAAGAACTGTTGAGGATACGGAGCAACTGGAACTGTCATATTGCAGGTGGGAATGCAAAATGGTACAGCCCCTCTAAAAATAGCCTGGCAGTTTCTTATAGAGTTAAACGTACGGTAACCATAATCTCACCTAGAGTAATTTGTCCCAGAGGAGTGAAAACTGAGGTTCACATGAAAATCTGAACACGATCATTGAAATCTATGCTTATCTTGATTTCTGCCATGATCTCATCAGGAAAGAATGGCTTTGATTCTAGAGAGAATTTATTGGCCTTTGTACAGTGTTCATAAGAGACAGGCCTGAGTTGTCCACAAGCAGAAGGGCTTTGGGGGTTGAAGAGAGGGGAGCAGCCTGGGCCTGACCCAGGGAGAGTGGGGTTCCTGAGCCTAGGGGTACAGAGAGCAGTGAGTTTGTGAGCTACACCCTTTACCTGTAAAATCCCCTGAGGGTGACTGTGATGGCTGCAGACTGAGCACCCCGCCTGGAGAGCAGTGGACAGGCTCTCCTGGGGCTGAGCTTCCTGGCGAAGAACATGATGAGAGATGTTTTCCAGCCAGGCTGCAGCAGTTCAAAGTCAGATTTTAATCTGCTTTTAAAGAGAAAGATGACATTTCTTATACTTCAATGACATGGAACAAATTCCTACTGGCTCTACCGATGTTAGCTGGAAAACCCAGGGATAGATGAGATGACCCAGGGTGAACATTCACCCTGAGAAGAGAGCTGAGTCTGGTGTCCTGGGGACACCATTTACAGAGCTTGTGGGAGACAGAAGGAACAGCCAGAGGGTCAGGAGGGGAACTGGGAGAGCTTGGTGCCACAGAAGCCGTGGCAATTTCACAGAGGAGGAAGTACTCGATAGTTAAATGCTGCGGTTCCAGTAAGATGAGGACTGAAAATGGTCCATCAGATTTGGCAACGTGGCAGTTCACTGCCATGATGGGGCAGGAGCCTCATGGCCGTGGTTGGAGGGGTCCGTGGAGAACAAGGATGTGTGTCCCCTCACAGCCCTGAAGTGTCAGCTCCTTTGGCTGAGCAGTCAGATGCCACCAGAGCAGGGCCAGTGACAGGAATCCATCCTGGTCCCATCAGTGGTGAGAGAGCAGAGTGAGGTCAATGCAGTGCATCTCCTGCCACCCGTAGGGGATGGCCATCTACCCCAGATGGTGGTGTCATCTCCACGGAAGATCAGCCCATTGCTATGAGACTAAGAGGAAAGTGTATGGAGAGAAATGGCAAACTTCCTAAGCCCTGGAGATGTTTCCAAATTTCCCTCTCCTATCTCACTTATTGGGTGAAGTGACACGGAGGTGAAGGATCTGGCCCTTTTGTTGCAAACTCAACATTTGTTGAGAGGTCCTAATATGCCAGTCACTTTGCCCTGTGTGTTTACATGCATCCTCCCACTTAATCCTGCAACAACGTGTGGCCTAGATACACCCAGCTCACGTATGAGGAAACAGAGATTGGCTTGCCACAGAGCCAAACAAGCGGCTGAGCTGGAATTTGTACCTCCAGGTTGCTTTGATTCCAGCTCCAGGACTCTCTCCACTACAACACAGTGTAATTAGGAGGAATTATTCAAAGAAGGCTCCCAGCTCCCTCCTTGTATGAAAAGTGAAGAAATTCTGGGACCTGGGACTTAGACAGAGGAGACAACTTGTTATATCCACAGGTCTCGCTGGCAAGAACTGAGCTTGAAGGACCAAAGACCAAGCCATGCTCCTCCGTTCTCAAAGGACTCATCCAATAATGGCTCCTGCCTGGAGCGTCCCAGCTGCTTATCTCCAGACCACAACACTCTGTGTTCCCTGGGTAGGTCCATTGTAAGACCAGCATGGGGCTTTCTCCCTGGGCTGGGTGGCAGTTTCCAAGGAACACGAAGCCTGGGCCAGTGCAGAAGAGGTAGGGAATGAGTGGCACGTACCTCTCAGAGTCACCCACCCACATCGAGGAGACATGGAGGTGTCCTGGGGCCATAGCGGGTCATGGCATGGGAGGGTCTCCCAGAAACCATCCACTTGGGGGTGGTGGGGGAGGTGCCAGGGGGCCTCCTCCCATCCATGATGCATTTGTCCCAGCTTCTGGAAGCTGCATGGTCTAAGGCTCTGGTCATGTGACACTCTGAGGGATATGCCCATCCTCCTCTGGGGGGTTGTCCCACCTTGCCCCTCCTCCAGCACAGGCCTGGTGGAGAACAGAAAGATCCACAGAGCCAGATGGCAGACCCCATGAGGCGGCAGCTAGGAAGCCTCCACCTGCTTTTAAAGCAGCTTTTAAAATCAGACAGCCTGGCTTCAAAGTCCAGCTCTGCCACTTAGTAGTTGTTAGTTTGGGGGAAGCTTATTCCAGTTCTCTTGGCCTTGTTTCCTCATCTGTAAAATAGAGATAATAAGAATGCCTACTTCACACTCACAGAAGACAATACACATCAGGTGTTCAGCAGAGCATCTGGCACATAGCAAACGTTCCGCAAAGGTAGCTATTATTGTCATTATCCACATCATTACCGTTACGAGGAGTTCTTTCCATGTGCATCTCTCAATGTCCTCCCAATTGCATCAGGACATCCACTAAGCAATTATGGAAAACAATAGGTCTTGGGAATCCAACCAAAGCCCAGAGGCAGCTGGATGGGCAGCAAGGCTGTATAACTGGCTCTTTCTCCAAAGAGCCACCATCACCTGTCCCACCCCCAACGCACTCACTTGACCCTCCCCCTTTCCCCAGGGAAATTCAGCCGTCAACAGAGCTGACAAAGCCAGAGAGTTTGACTGGAACCTGGAGATGCCTGGGACCCAGGGACCATAGGACAGTGTCACCAGCAACACCTCCCCTCAGTACACACACCCATCGCCCTGGAGATTCTGGATCAATGTGGGAAATCCCATCACCCACCCTCCATGATTTTTATAGCCTCTATAGATGTCCTGGGCCTAAGGAATATTTTTCTCTTCCCATCTAGATACTGCTTTTTCTCTTACCTCTCCCTGACACACACACCTCTGCACCCCAGCAAATCAATTTCTGCCCTAGGAAGCCAAGAGAGGAGAGAAAGAGTCTGGTTCCTAAGTAAAAATGAACAGAGATGCCATAAGCCCTAACCCTCTGCCCCAAGGCCTGGCTTCTGGGATATGACCAGCTTCCTCTGGGGGGCAGAGATGGCTGGTTATCTTCCCAAACAGGTGCTTACTCTCTTGCACGGGAACTACCCAGGGACTGACTTTCTTAGTACCTTTCCCACTTGATCTAGGTGGTGCCATGTGATATGTCGACACCCATAAAATATGAGTGAAAATGACATGTATCACTTCTGAGCCAGAGCATTTAAGAAGTGGATATGCTTCATCTTTTCTTTCCTCTGTCCACCGGCTGGAAGCAGATGACAAAGTCACTAGGCTGAAAGAATCTGAGCCCCTGAAAGATCATGTGGAAGAAAGCCTCCCATTGACCAGACACCCTCACTGGACTGTTAGGTAGATGAGAAACAAACTTGGATTGGGTCAAGCCACTGAGACTGTGGGAAATTTGGGGATCTGTGACAGCAGGTGTGTTACCCCTGCTGCTAAATATAGTAAGCCTGGCGCCTGCCCCCTCCCCATGCTTTGTCGTGCAGACAGAGCAAGCAAATCATTGGAAGGAGGATTTCCCCTGGCACTGACAGGGGAGATGAAACAATCTTGGGGTGTCCAAAGGCCAGGCCCATGGGGGCAGGCCTGGAGAAGTCTGTGCTCATGGCTAGAGGCACACATGTGTGTTGAGGGTGCTGGGAATTCATCGTGGGATCATAATGGGTGAGGTCAATAGATTGATATTAAATGGAGGAAAAGTAAGTGCAGAGCAAGAAGGGCTAGATCTTTCAGAAGAGGCCAGTGGGACCGCCCATCCAATTCTCTTGGAAACAGTTGAGTAAGCACTGGGGCTTCTTTGTAAACATGCCTTTTGCTGAGCTGGCAAAGTCAGAGGCAGAGAAAGAGGAAGGAGGGAAACAGAATAGGCACTGGCCTGCTCTTGCCCCACCCCAGCTGCTTGGTGAAGACTCACCTACTCTATTAAGACTCATTTCAAATCTCACCTCATCTACGAAGCCTTCCCTGATCTCTCTAGGTGCAGCTACTGGCTGTGTTCCAAGCACGGTGTCCACACTGAGTCACAGCTTCTATCACACCGGGTCATGACCATGACTTCCTGAGAACCACTGTGGTTTTTGTACCACCTGGGCCTGGCGCAAGTTCCTGGTACAGAGCAGGCACCCATATGGTGGGTGAATGAATAAATAAATGATGTATGATTAAATGAGCAGAACCCAAAACGGAAGAACCAAAACTAAGAACAAAAACTGAGGACGTCTGGGCACCTGGGAGGACAATCTCAGTTTTCTACCTAGGGTACCATGAAAACATCCAGTGACACATTTTTCAGGTCACGCAACTTTTATTGCTGAAGACCGCTGCTAGGGGTGCTGTGGATGTGAATGTTGCCGTCCCCCCAAAACCCCCAGCTGTGATAACACATCACCAACCCCCTCAGACCCTGCCCAGCGAACACTAGCCAATTCCAACTGCTTTTCCAGAACGGTGTATCCCCTGAGCAGCCATCTGCCTGGGCTGGGCTGGGCTGATCTGCTCGGACCCTGCCCGATGGGAGTCATCGCATTACCAGACAGGCCCAAAGAGGGTAGGAGAATGGGATTGCGGGAGGATCGGGTGCCCCAGAGAAAAGGATGGGGAAGGTCCAGGACTTCAGCTGATGCCCTGCAGGAGGGGCAACTCGGATCCTTCAGAGAAGCTGTTTGGAGGGCCTGGGGACAGAGCCAGCTTTCTCTCCAAGGCAGTTTTCATGGCAACACTGTGTCTGTGAGAAGGTAAAAGATGGAGAAAGCTGAGAAGAAATTCCAAAGTCCCAGGACAGCCCTGGGTACCAGGGATGCCCATCCACCTGGATTTTCCCAGGCTCCGGGGCCAACAGAGAAGCAGCATCGGTTCCTTCATGCTCCTGCAGCCCTTGGATGCAGCAACAGTTGTGGTTCTCTTTGTGATGGATTTGCCCACCAGCCCAAGTGAGGATTTGCTTCCCTGAGTATCTCAAAGGGCCCCTTGAGGGCAGGAGCATTCTGTGGGACTCCAGAGGGGCACAGCTGCCAGGAGCCCCTCTGAGTTTCTGAGGTGATTGATGTTAGCTCTCTTGGCTCCTGGAATTTTTTTTTTTAATTTTTATTGGAAGATCGTTGATTTACAATGTTGTGTTAGTTTCAGGTGTACAGCAAAGTAATTCAGTTATACATGCACATATATGCACTCTTTTTTCTTTTAGATTCTTTTGCTCCTGGGATTTGTGGAGAATTTTTTAGAATACATCTACTTCTATTTCTTGAATATAAAAATAAAATGAAATGAAATTTGCCTCCAACAGCCTGTGACCAAATGAGGGCAGCGAGCCCTGTCCTGAGTTGTCAGCGGGGACAGCCATGGCACGGCCCCAGCAGGAGGGCTGAGAGGGGAGAGGCCACGCAGGAGGTCAGCGGGAATATCTTCCCACTAGGGATGGTCCCGGTACTCCATAAAACCTATTACTGGCCCTTGATGGCAGTGACAGCTGGGCCACTCGGGGGGGCAGCCCATTCTGGACTAGTCTCCAAGTTAGGGTCAGAGAAGCAAGAATTCCTGATGTGACCTTCCAGGCCCTTCCCTGGGCTCCACCTCCTCCATCCATTATGGTCACCCCTGTGGGAACCTCCATGGCGTCCAAACAGTTATCTTCAGGTAATTTCCAGCCTGGCGTTTGAGAAGAGCCGAGAGCTCTCCTGGTTTCTGAAGACCTTGGGAAAGCAGTGACACACACGTGTGCCCATGCACACACACATGTGTCTTCACAGAGGCAGCAGACAGAGGAGGTGGCACGATGGTGTCTGGTGGCCTTTAGCCCAGATGATGGTGCCTATGGCCCGGTCACATTGGCCAGAGTCTTTACAGCAGCCAGTGCCGTGAGGTGGAGCCGGACTTAGTCTTTCCGGAAGCGCGTCTCACTCTGAGGAGAAGACGGAGAACAGGGTGAGGGTGGGCAGGGTGTGCCTGGAACACAGAAAGCTGAAGGTGGGGGCTCAGAGCCTAAAATTCAGCCCAGCTGTTATCGGGCACTGCCCCTCAGAGAAGAGGGGCAGCCCAGAGGAAAAGATGGGAACAGGACCCGCCCCACTGGATTTCCAGAGAAGCCTTCCCATCCCCACCTGAGCCCTCACTGCCTGGGCAGAGAAGGGAGGGGGTGGCATAGCATCCCTGCTCTACAGCTAGGACGCAGGCCCAGGGAAGGTAGGGGCTGGACTGGGTCCACAGAGGTGGGGGGTAGACCTCCATTTCCTGATGCCTAGTTTCCCGGGAGACCCACCTCCCGCCAAGAAGGGGAGGCCTCCTCCTGTCAGTGTGTGGGCTCACGACGCGGCCATCCCTGGGCAGAGGACAGTGATGCTGGGGCCGGTACCCAGCCTAGACCCACCACTTTCCAACCCTCTGAGCTCTGGTTTGCAGGAGGAAACGGGGCAGAAGAAGCACAGGCAGCTGGGGTCGGCCCAACATTTGACTCCTGTCCTGTCCTGGTCATTTCCACATTCTGAACATCCCCAAAGGCAAGGGGGCAAGGGTGCCTCGCCGAGGCCCTGGGGAAAGGCTAGGCCCTCTTCCAGGCACCCCACCTTTGGGAGTCCCCTCCTGCTGGGTACACACCCCCTGCAGGGCTCTCACCTCCATCTTGCTGTATATCCAGTGGAGGACTTCCGTCACTTTGGTGTACACGCCGGGTTTGTTTCTCTGGCCACAGCCAACGCCCCAGCTGGTGACCCCTGCCAGGTACCAGAGTTGGTTCTGCTCGCAAACCAGGGGCCCCCCGCTGTCTCCCTACAGGGGAGTGCACGCGCATCAGCAGGGTGAGAGAGGCGGTCCTTGGGCAGGAGACGGTGGGCACCTGACTCTCCCTCCGACCCCCAAACCTCAGCCTTCCTCCCTTCCCTTGGGGTCCCAGGGCCTGAGCCCCATGTGGGAGCAGCCTTACCTGGCAGGAATCTCTCCCTCCCCCCAGGTCCCCCGCACACATCATCCTCGGGGTGAGGTAGCTCTTGTAGACCAAGTAGTTGTTACACTTCTTGAAGTCGATGAGGTTGACCTGCACCTCCCGGAGGAAGGGGGAGGTCCTCTCTTCAGGGCAGCGGAGGAGAGAGAAGACGGGAAGGGAGTGAGACTCCGGGCGGCTTTGTGGCCTTCCAGCTGCCCACCCCACACCCCAGACTGGCAGCCTCCCGGGCGTGGAGGGCACCATTCCCATGGTAGGCCACCCAGGATGTATGGGCACATACACCCTCACACCAGACACAACTCACTACACGTAACAGAGACGCACGTACACAGACAAACTCACAGGCCTATCGGGCGGCCTTACATGCTGCACGATGCCTTTCTGTATCCAAAGCAATGTCAAATAGATCATTTGCTTCTGGTAACCACGTACTCTGAGGAGAGCAGGTGTGATAAATCCATTTACAGAAGGAGAAATTTAGGGCTGAGGAAGGACTTGCCCACGGTCACCCAGCGAGTCAGTCACAGGGCCAAGATCAAAACGAGGCTGCTCCTGGCCAGTCACCGCTCCATCCCATGAGCAGGCTCTGACACCTGCGGCGGCCACAAGCTCACGACTCTCATGGCAAGGCCATACATAATCTTACAGACCGGACACCAGACACGGCCACCCTGTGATGATGAAGTGAGGGAAAACCAAACCGCTTCCTAGCCTTGTTTCAGCACAGACAAAACACAAGGTAGGTCAAACCACGAAAGGACCAAACAGCCCCCTGTCCCAGCCAGGATGAGTAGCTGCTGCTTCTTCACCAGCTACAGCTTTAGACTCAGTCTATTAACTCTTTCTAAATGAGATTATTAAGATATCCACTCACAGGACTATCCCTGCTTCCTACAAGCAACCTATCTAGAGAAATACTTCACTTCTTTGAACCCCCTTCAAAGCACCCGAATCCTATAAGTCCTTTCTGACACCCTCTTGTCGAGACACCCCACGGTTCTCCCTGGTGTGAGCTCTCCCTCGGTTCAATGAGCAATGAACCCAGGTCTTTCAAAGACAGGGGTTTTCCTTGTGTTTTTGGCTGGGGCATTGTCACAGCAACTGCTTTGATGTATACACAGGTGTATATACACACACATTCACACCAAGGCCCATGAATCTATATATCCAAACCCTCATCTAGGTAGACCCTCATCTCTATACCCTGACATATCCCCCCACACACACTCTACACAGACACATATGTACACACACACACACACACACACACTCTCGCATCTGCCTCTCACCATCTGTCTCCTTGGTCTTGCCGAAGCCTGTGACCCAGCAGGTCTCATTGAGGCTGAAGGTCTGTCCATGCATGGGGAGGCAGGCAGGGTGGACATGTGCTGTGACAAGACCTCAAGACATCAGTGAAGGGAAAAGGCTGGAGGTTTTGGTGGGGGTGTGTGTGGAGGGACAGGAGTACCAATGTCCCAGGACCTCCTCCTTCCCCCAGAGTGCTCCTGAATCTTTCAGGGCCTTGAACGGACCAGGCAAGAAACTCAATCACTTTATCTTGACCCTCCAGCCTTCAGGGTGCCGTCAGAGTCCCCCAGACATTCTGATTTTTCAGTGGGTGACATGTGGGCAGATGCATATGTCTTGGAAGCTCCCCTGTGCCAAGCTGATACTGGGTGGCTGAGGGTCTCTTTCTTCAAGACTGGCTGTCCTGGCTGACTCTCTTCCACGCCTGTCCCTCAGAGCAAGGAGCAGTGCAGGCTAAATCCCAGGTATTACTGCCATGACATCTCAGGGGTGTGTCCTGCCTGGTCTGGCGAGGGCACCCCTGGTTGGCCAGGGCCTGAGCCTCTCTCTCGAGGGTGAGACAACCTCTCCAAGTGGGGAGAGCGCATCCCTAGAGACACAGGCCACGAAACTGCTGCTCCCTTGCTCCCACACTCAGAATCATATAGAAGGTGCTGTTGTGCATCAGTTCATAAGCTCCCTCTGAGGACCAGTGTTCCCATGTGGACTAGAGCATCGACCAATTTGCAAGAAGAAAAGAGTTGATAGAATGTTTGCAGTGTTCACGATTGTTATGCTCACTGCAGCTTCCTGTGCCTAAAACAGTGCCTGACATATAAAAAGTGCTCATAGGAAGGAAGGAAGGAAAGAAAGAAGGAAGGGAGGGAGGGAGGGGAGGGAGGGGAGGAGGGAGGGAGGGAGGGAGGAGAAAGACAGAGGGAGGGAGAATTAATATAAAATTTTTCTCCTGTAAATTGGGAGTCTAACACATTCTCTGCTAGAGAGTAAACAAACAAAAAAATAAATGAAGGGATGGCATCGATTATTAACCAAAAACACAAAACACGACTTCTTAAAATAGTGTGTGCCTATTTTAGAGACATGCAGTCTTAAAAACATGTAACACTATCATATATTCTACTCTTTTTATGGGGTAATTAAATTTATCAGTGAGCCTTCACAAGTTTTCTCAGCTAGTACTGTGACTTCGAAGTGCTCAGCCTACCAGACAGTTTAAGAAAATCTGCCCTGATCTCCAAACCAAAAATCAGCGCACATGGTCTGACCACAGGACTACATAAATCTAAGCTGTGACTGTCTCAGCCTAGAGATATTCTTCCTTCCCAGGAGAGTGGGAGGGGGTAGGAGCGGCTATCAGAGTCTAGAGAGGGAGTGCTGCCGTCTGAAAAGCATAGGTAGTGCTATAATAGCTTTCATTTAGTTTTACAAATGAATTCTATTTGGAATTCCAAATAATATTCATGGGGTTTGGGGTGATGGCAGGTAAGATCTGGACGGTTAGCCAAATGAAGTCTGGGCTTTACAAGGTTGGGAAGGCCTGTTCTGATCCTTCAGACCGCCTGCCCCCTTTTACGTGTGCACGAGGGGCAGGGCAGAGGCAGCACGGCACCCCCATCTCACTGCCCCAGGCTCCACAGACGAGGCTAGGAGGGGCAGGAGAAGGGCTGAGAGGGCTCGCCCATGGCGGGTGGTAGGCTTGGCTTCTGCTGGGCTCGGCTCTGGGCCAGCTCCGCCCAACCCAGTCCTGCGTTGGGGTTGGGGTTCTCCTCCGCACACCGCTGTGATGAGCTAACGGCTGTGACTCAGGACCAACACCGCCTCCGTAATTCATGTGCCGGCAAAGGCCTGCTCACAGGCCCAGAGCACCAGAGAGGCTGGACTAAGCAGAGAGCCCTCCAAGGCTTCCAGAAGCCTCTGTAGCCTGCCAAGACTGATTAGGTGCCCGAATCTGTGCCCCCGCGGCTCCCCGGGGTGCCCCCGACATCACATCACTAGCTTCTAAGTGGCTGTTTGTGTGTGTCATCCGTTTTGTTCTCTTTGCAGTGAACTGCAGAGCCGCTATGTAGTAGACACACGGTATTTGACGCCTGAACAAATGGGTGGATGAAGTAATGAAGATGAACTCCGATCTCCTGAGAACTTCAGTAGCCTTTCCTTCCTGTAGCCCCATTTGGTCCTCAGCTCCACCCTCAGCTCTCACGGCAGTTAGATGTTTGGATGTATAGGTACTTTTCTTGTGTTCTCAACTTTAGCGTTGGCAATTTGCCAGCAGAGAGCAGCGTGGGAAGAGCATTGCTTAGGAGCCAGACCCAACTGGACCCAGTCTTGGAGCTGCTGCTTCTTACTGCATGGCCTCGGGGAATTCTCTCTCTCTAAAGCTCCGCTTCTCAAAAGTAAAATGAAGTTAATCATAGTACCTGCTCCACAGGATGGTTTGTGACGAGTAAATGAAATTGTAGATGTAAAATGCCCACCACAGTGTCTGCTCTCTGTTAAGTGCTCGATATGCCAGTGAAACAATTCGATCTGTTTATCTGGATGAAGACCAGTATCCAAACCCTGGCTCTGTCACCAATTTGCAATGTCAGATGGGTCACTGCGGCAAGTTTGTTTCCAACCTCTGGGTCTCAGTTCCCCTAACTGTAAGACAGAGGTGTGCCACTAAATGGATCTCTAAAAATCTTTGACATCCACCATGCTGAAGCTCTGTACCCTGGGATGGGTCAGTGGATGCTGCTAAGTGTAAAGGCTGGGCCCCAGGGCTGCTGGATGAGCACGGTGGGGTGTGACAGGCATGGATTCACTCACTGGTCAGAGTCAGGGGCTCGGAGAGCCGCATGAGGGCGATGTCATAGTCGTCCTGGTCATCCGTGTAGTTGCTGTTGATAATGATCTGGGCAATGGAGGCTCCCTCTGGCAGGTGGTACAGGTTGTTGGTGCCCACGTACACCTTCCAGTCCTCCAGGATCTTATCCGGGGTCCTGCCAGAGCCACAGAGAGCATGGGCCAGTTACCACCTGGCAGAGCCCTCTGGCAGCATCCGCTGCACACAGGGAGCTGCAGCCAGAGCACCACTGGAGGCAGGAGAATGGATGAAATGACCTCTGGAGGGAGCTCTCTATCTTAGCCCAGAGATCTAAGACAATCCCCTACTTCCAAAAAACCGCTCTGAACTGGCGGTCCTGTACCTTACAATAGAAACTGGGAGAGGATGAGTAAGACTTCTGGGACCACTGGCTCCACTGTCTCCTCTGGACGCCACCAAGGATCAAATAAGGGGGGTGGGACACATCTCAGTGGTAGTATCCTCAGCAGAAACGGAGCGTTCGACAGGACAAAGTGACCCACTGAAGCCTCACTACTGGGGAAGCTAGTGCCCCTGAGGTCTCGTCTCCGAGCCCTTTCCTGTCTACCAGCTCAAAGGACAGGCCTGGCTGGTGACTGTCAGAAGCTGACTGCACTGCCCTTCCCACAATCCCCATCCCTCAATTCCTGGGACAGCATTCCTGCTGTCTTGGGCTCCACTCCTCTAACTTCTAGTTTCTGGAAGCAGCAACAAGCCCCAACCCTCTTTATTTCACCCTGTTCTTTAGGGCAGGCTCACAATTCCTTCCTTCTACCTGCCTCTCTCTCTCCCTTGGAGCCACCAATAGTATTTTCTCACTCTGTACTGGCTCAGAACAAGTAATCCCAACTCACAGTCCCAGGACCAAATACCAATGGCAAATCATGGTCCTCACCACACACGAGCTGCCCAGCCCGCAGGGGCCAGGTTTACAAACCAGGTTTACAAACAAAGCCCTCCTCCACAGAGAGAAGTCAGTCTGCCCTCAGCCCTTGCTGGTGTCCCCGACCCTCAGTGGTGTTGCATCACTGCCCCCTTGGGCACTTACATGAAGAAGCAGTGGGCGGCGGTGAGAACCCACTGGGCGTCGATCAGCGTGCCCCCACAAATGTGGGCGTGGGCATACTGCAGACTAACTTGCCAAGGCCACTTGCTCTCTGGGGCCAGCGCCCCTCCCACGATCTGCCCGGTCATGGCCCTCAGTCCACAGTCTGGGGAGAAGCAGAAGAGATGAACCAGTATGAACTCAGCTTTTCTCAGAGCTGCTACCATGCTCCCAGGCCCAGGGAATCTCAGGCAGCCGCATCCTGAGGTTACCACCCGCCCATGGAGGCCGCTTTGCTCACTTAATCTGATGCAGCACAGCTGCTTCCTGCCAACACAGAGCTCCCACATGGGGGGTTAGATTTCTGGGATCACCCAGTGGGTAGTTTGGTCCTAGGAAAGAGCCTCTTTCCTCTCCCTCATTCATTCTTCCATTAATTCGATAAATGCTTCCTAAATACCTATGCTTTGGGCACTGTGAAAGGCATTAGGATCACAACGGTGAATCCCAGGGCTGTTGTCAGGACCTCGCGAAAGCAGACCAAGTCTAACATGACCCTGAATTGGTAAGCACTGTGAGGGGGATCGTTTCAAAACAAAGGAGAAAAGCCCTTCCCATAATGCACAGGTAGGTGGTGCCCACATGTTTCCTCAGTGGGTCATTTCGTGCTGTTGGGGACCCAGCACCCCAAGTGAACATTTCCAAACATGTTCTGGAGTGAGTCCTCCCCCCGTAATCATGGACAGAGTTTGTTCACATGTGTGTTCTTTCTTTGAAGAAGGAGAGAGTGAAGAGCCAGTGGTGGTCTGAGGGGGCTCCATCCACAGCACTGTGCCCGCCTGCTCAGGGGAGCACCCCACCTGGTCATCATGAGAACACAGCACTCATGGACCGGTTAACAGTTTGGCCTTTGGGGTCAGACTCAAGGTCCAATACCAGCTCCTTACCTACCAGTGGTCTGACCTTAAGTAAGGCAAAATTTTCAGTCTCTTTTCAGTAAGCGGACAATAATGGCACCTGCCTCGTGAGAATTAAACGTAATCACGTTTGTAAAGCCATAGGCGCAGTGCCTTGGAATCCAGTGTGCTCCGTAAATGTTGGCTCTGGATCTAGCTCCACGTCTATTGATAGCAGAGCTTTAAGCTGGCCCTGACGTGCTCTCCCAGTCCTCTGCCCTCTGCCCAGAATCCAGGAGACTTGAATGGTGAGGTTGCTGGGCTAAGCAGAGTCAGGAGAAGGGGAAATGCTACCCTGAGAATGTCCATCCAGGCGCCTTACAGGACCCTGGCCCTGAAGCAGACCTGCTGCTCCAACCCCTCTTCCTGGCTTGGACACCCAGGGCTGGCCCTCTCCCTCATAGGGACCCCACCCCTCTGCCCCCTGACTCCCACCCCACACAGGCCACTATCCAGGAGAAAGGGCATCTTCTTACGGGGACACTGGAGAGTCACATACTGCTGGGAAGGGCATTCAGACCTGCATGAGGAAACACAAAACATGAGAAAAGGGCACATTAGCTGGCTCCTCCAGGAAGTCTTCCGTGATTGGCTCCTACTAAGTCTCATCCCATCCTCTCTGCACAAGAATATGGAGATACTTTTCTTTTCTTTTCTTTTCTTTTTTTTTTGGTAACATCTTTACTGGAGTATAATTGCTTTACAATGTTGTGTTAGTTTCTGCTGTATAACAAAGTGAATCAGCTATATGTATACATATATCCCCCATCCCCTTCCTCTTGCGTCTCCCTCCCACACTCCCTATCCCACCCCACTGGGTGGACACAAAGCACCGAGCTGATCTCCCTGTGCTATGCGGCTGCTTCCCACTAGCTATCTATTTTACATTTGGCAGTGTACATATGCCAGTGCTACTCTCTCACTTCGTCCCAGCTTTCCCTTCTGCCTCCCCATGTCCTCAAGTCCATTCTCTATATCTGCGTCTTTATTCCTGTCCTGCCCCTAGGTTCATCAGAACCTTTTTTTTTTTTTTAGATTCTGTATATATGTGTTAGCATATGGTATTTGTTTTTCTCTTTCTGACTTACTTCACTCTGTATGACAGACTCTAGGTCCATCCACCTCACTACAAATAACTCAGTTCTGTTTCTTTTTATGTCTGAGTAATATTCCATTTATATATGTGCCACATCTTCTTTATCCATTCATCTGTCGATGGACACTTAGGTTGCTTCCATGTCCTGGCTATTGTACATAGTGCTGCAGTGAACCTGTGGTACATGTCTCATTTTGAATTATGGTTTTCTCAGGGTATATGCCCAGTAGTGGGATTGCTGGGTCATATGGTAGTCCTATTTTCAGTTTTTTAAGAAACCTCCATACTGTTCTCCATAGTAGCTGTATCAATTTACATTCCCACCAACAGTGCAAGAGGGTTCCCTTTTCTCACACCCTCTCCAGCATTTATTGTTTGCAGATTTTTTGATGATGGCCATTCTGACCAGTGTGAGGTGATACCTCATTGTGGTTTTGATTTGCATTTCTCTAATGATGACTGATGTTGAGCATCCTTTCATGTGTTTGTTGGCAGTCTGTATATCTTCTGTGGAGAAGTGTCTATTTAGGTCTTCTGCCCATTTTTGGATTGGGTTGTTTGTTTTTTTGATATTGAGCTGCATGAGCTGCTTGTAAATTTTGGAGATTAATCCTTTGTCATTTCCTTCATTTGCAACTATTTTCTCCCATTCTGAGGGCTGTCTTTTCGTCTTGTTTATGGTTCTGCTATGCAAAAGCTTTTGTTTCATTAGGTCACATTTGTTTATTTTTGTTTTTATTTCCATTTCTCTAGGAGGTAGGTCAAAAAGGCTCTTGCTCTGATTGATGTCATAGAGTGTTCTGCCTATGTTTTCCTCTAAGAGTTTTATAGTGTCTGGTCTTACATTTAGATCTCCAATCCATTTTGAGTTTATTTTTGTGCATGATGTTATGGAGTGTTCTAATTTCATTCTTCCACATGTAGCTGTCCAGTTTTCCCAGCACCACTTATTGAAGAGGTTGTCTTTTCTCCATTGTATATTCTTGCCTCCTTTATCAAAGATAAGGTGACCATATGTGTGTGGGTTTATCTCTGGGCTTTCTATCCTGTTCCATTGAGGTATATTTCTGTTTTTGTGCCAGTACCATGTTGTCTTGATTACTGTAGCTTTGTAGTATAGTCTGAAGTCTGGGAGCCTGATTCCTCCAGCTCCACTTTTCTTTCTCAAGATTGCTTTGGCTATTCGGGGTCTTTTGTGTTTCCATACAAATTGTGAAATTTTTTGTTCTAGCTCTGTGAAAAAAGCCAGTGTACTTTGATAGGGATTGCATTGAATCTGTAGATTGCTTTGGGTAGTACAGTCATTTTCACAATGTTGATTCTTCCAATCCAAGAACATGGTATATCTCTCCATCTGTTTGTATCATCTTTAATTTGTTTCATCAGTGTCTTATAGTTTTCTGCATACAGGTCTTTTGTCCTCTTAGGTAGGTTTATTCCTAGGTATTTTATTCTTTTTGTTGCAGTGGTAAATGGGAGTGTTCCCTTAATTTCTCTTTCAGATTTTTCATCATTAGTGTACAGGAATGCAAGAGATTTCTGTGCATTAATTTTGTATCCTGCTACTTTACCAAATTCATTGATTAGCTCTGGTAGTTTTCTGGTAGCATCTTTAGGATTCTCTATATATAGTATCATGTCATCTGCAAACAGTGACAGCTTTACTTCTTCTTTTCCAATTCGGATTCCTTTTATTTCTTTTTCTTCTCTGTTGCTGTGGCTAAAACTTCCAAGACTGTGTTGAATAATAGTGGTGAGGGTGGGCATCCTTGTCTTGTTCCTGATTTTAGAGGAAATGGTTTCAGGTTTTCCACCATTGAGAATGATGTTGGCTGTGGGTTTGTCATATATGGCCTCTATTATGTTGAGGTAAGTTCCCTCTATGCCTACTTTCTGGAGAGTTTTTATCATAAATGGGTGTTGGGCTTCCCTGGTGGCGCAGTGGTTGAGAGTCCGCCTGCTGATGCAGGGGACACGGGTTCGTGCCCCGGTCCGGGAAGATTCCACATGCCGTAGAGCAGCTGGGCCCGTGAGCCATGGCCGCTGAGCCTGCGTGTCCAGAGCCTGTGCTCCGCAACGGGAGAGGCCACAGCAGTGAGAGGCCTGCATACCGCAAAAAAACCCACAAAAAAAAAAAAAAATGGGTGTTGAATTTTGTCAAAAGCTTTTTCTGCATCTATTGAGATTATCATGTGGTTCTTATCTTTCAGTTTGTTAATATGGTGTATCACATTGATTGATTTGTGTATATTGAAGAATCCTTGCATTCCTGGGATAAACCCCACTTGAAGGTGGAGATTCTGACCTTTCTCCCTCCCAGTGGGACAGACCCTTCCAGTGCTTTCTGCAGGAATGGGGATGGCTTAGCGCAAACCATGCCCACTCTTCTCCCAACGTCCCAGTTTTTCTGTGGCAGATTGCACATATTGGCTAGGTCCATGTCCTTTGAACTCATGACTTCACTGTCCCAGCATCTTTCCCCAGCTAAACAGGTGACCCAACATTCCTCTGACAGTTGCTCAATGATCAGCCAGCAACGTAGCTTGCAAACCACCCAGCACAAAGCAGGCGTCCAAGAGGCAGCTCATTGCCTCCCTTCCCTCCCCATGCCTACTTCTCTCACAGCCTGGTTTCTTCTCTCCCCTCCCCAAGATAAACACTGCTAGCTGGTGGGGCACCCCCCCACACACACTCCTCCCCTCCACCCAGTGGTGGTGGGAAAGAGCAGCTGCAGTGCAAAGATGACAGATGGCGAGGCCCAGGGGGATGGCGATGCCCCTCAGATGGGCCTCCCTGCCCCTGACCACCTGCACCTGGCACTCCCCCGCTGAAGCTCCCCTGCCCCATTCCCCACCCCAGTGATGTTTCCCCCTTTCCACCGCAAGCCCCCTCCCTGCAGCAGCTTTCAGTCCAAACATCAGGCTGACCAGTGGCCCCGAGGTTTATTCACTGTCTCTGGCAACCAGGTAAACTCTTGGGGGCCCCTCTGACCTCGAGGTGCTCTGTGCACCCAGCTTCAACTACTTTCAATCAGGAGGCAGGTAATGAATGAGAGCTGTTTCTGAGATGCTCTTGACATTCACGAGGGACTCCTGGAGGTGGGGTCCCAGAAAGGCCGAGGGAGAGGGGCTCCCTGACTCAGAGCACTCCTTCACTCCCCTGCTCACAGCTGACAGCCTGGCCCGCCTCACACACCTGTAGATGCTCTCCTGGAAGGAGGAGCTATATTTGGAGATTGAGAAACTGCTGTCAAAATTCTTATCGGTCACATTGGCTGTCCGGTAAGCACTGCAAGGGAGGAGAGGGAAGAAGAATGAACCTCCTTGAGACAGCGCACACCCGTGGTTCCCCAGCCAGCATCAGAGTCCCAGTGAGCCCTGCTGCAGAGGCCAGAGGCAGTTAAAACCCAACAATCTCAGACCCCACCCACATATTCCACCACTGCCCCCTACTAGCCCTACGCACTAACCCAGTAGTTTTGAAAGTGTGGTCCAATCCCAGGGGACAATGTTAGCACTGCCTGGGAATTTGTTAGAAATGCAAATTCTTGGGCCCTGTCCCAGACCTACCAAATCAAGAATTCTGGTTTTCCGTTTTAACAAGCTCTGCAGGTGATTCTGATGCACCCTCAAGTTTGAGAAACACCGACCTAACCCTTTTCTATCCAGACTGTGATCCGTGGACTGACAGCAGAAGTATCACCCCAGACCTGCTGAGCCGGACTCTGCATTTTAAAGATCCTCATGTTATGGGTTTGCACATTAAAGCCTGAGAACCATTTGGCTTTTAGACCACAGTGTGCCTAAGAATCACCCCCGGGTGTTGTTAAGCAGGTTTGAAATCCTAATCCCAGAGATTATGATTTCAGGGTGCATTTTAACAAGCACCCCAGGTGATTCTGCTGTGGGTGATCCATGGACCGCTATCTGCGTGGCCCTTTGGTGTGTTTCTAGAACACGGGACACCCTTGCATGAGAGCATGCCTTTGCGGGTGCTGTCCCTCTACCCAGGGGCCTCGTCCATGCTCTGCTGACCTCCAGGCACAGTCAGGCCCCCTCTCCGTTGTGTGTGCATAATGCTTCCCACGTGTCCTTTCCATTACACATCACACGGTGCTATGATTATTGGTTGAAGCCTCTCTCACCCACACTGTACCAGAGATTGTCCAAGGGCAGGGATCTTGTCTGGGTGAATGGCTCAGACATAATAAAAGCTCGATGAATGTTCTTTGAATAAATGGCACTATCTATTGAAGCCCAAGGGAAGTTCGCATTTGCATAAGGTCACACAACTCAATGATAAACGATGTCCTTTGTCTTCCAACTAGATCACCCAGGTCATCTTTCACAGATGAGAACTCTGAGGCTGAGGTAGGGGCAGAGAACTGGTTCTAAGTCCTCATCCCCAAGCCCTGGTGTTCTAGGTGGTTTCTACAGAGAGCCCACAGTGAGATCCTAAATAAACCTTTCTCGCTACAACTTCACACACGTTGGCGAACCCCCAAACTACTTGGTTTGAAACCCAGACAAAGAGGGAGGTGACTATGTGGCCTGCCAACCGGGGGCTCCTTCAAGGGGGAAAGTCATGGTAAACCCCACTCCCTACTCCACCCACTGGTACCAACTTCTTGTTTCAGATCTGTAGAGCCAAAGATGCTCATGACTTTACCTAGCCACGTCTGCCCATCCCGTTCCTCGTGTGACGCATTCTAGCCCAAGCTGCAGCTGCTGTTGCTCAAAGCCCACTGAAGGGTTTGCACAGCCTGAGTTGCTGGTTCCCAGATGTGAGGAGAAGATGAGACCTGCCCGAATGCCTACCCACTTCACAGGGCCTCTGCAACCACTGAATGCGAGCGCGGGCACAAGGGCGCTTTGATGCCAAAAACCATATAGGAACGTCATCCTGCTGCAGATCTTCAAATAACTACTTTGGTCTCCTGGTAACAGCTTGTCCCCAGACTTGGGCTCCTCTGGCCACTGTCCCTTTGAATAATTCAAGTGTGCTATGAGCTAGTGACCTCAGCCCTGGTCCCCAAGAGTCTTTTTAATATGAGTTTCTATCAGTGATGCTGAGATGCTCTTGTGAAGAGTCTGAGGCACCCCTGAAGCTGGGACTCATGGGGGAGGTTTACCTCTTGAAACCCAGCTGCTGGCAGGTCTTCTTCGAGTAGAAATCATTCCAGCTGTCACTGCAGATGGGAAGCCACTTATGGGAGGATCCAGAGTAGGCTTTAAGCAGAGACTTGTCCCAGTCAAACCTCACTGCAGGGCAAAAAAAGGTCAAGGCAGGTCCTCAGCACCAGGAAGCTCCAAGTTCTTGAGGAATGAACTGAGTAAGGCTCTGAGAGGCTCCTGTCCTAAGGCTTCTCACTGAGGCCTTGCAAACAGCCGGGAGCTTGGCCCAGGATGGGATGATCATTAGCCAGTGCTCAGAGCCCAAGATGCTCAGTAAGGGCAGAGCCAAGGCAAGGGGCTGGGCGGAGCCGAAAGAGCTCTCCAACCGACAGGACCCACGAGCCGTCACTGGGCGAAGGGGCGTGCATTGCCAGGAGCTATCACCCCAAGAGGTCAGTGACGTGCCCAAATAAGAGAGGGACAAGGGGAGTGATGATCCAACTGAGTGCTCACTAGACAGGCTCAGTCACAGATGGATGTGGTCATGGGCAAGGACACACATATACACACAGGTGGAAAGGGCCAGATGTGCCCCCACAGACACCCACGTTAGGGCTGTACGTGGACAACACAAGTAAAAACCACTGAGGACCAGCGCTCAGAGATCTTTGTGCTCATGAAAGCCTTCATTTACAAACTGACCTTCATGGAACCATAGGGGTGGCAGGTCAGAGGTCACCTGCTGGGCACATGAACAGAGCTCTGGACCCCACACCTGCCTCCAGCCAGAGCAGCCCTGCTTTGCTCAGTCTGGTAGCTGCGAGCTGTCAGATTGTATCTGAGAACCACTAATCTTGTCCAATCCACTCATTTTCCAAGTTAGGAAACTGAAGCCCAGAGAAGGTAAGTGATTAACCCAAGTCACACAGCACTCAAAGCCAGGTTCCAAATCCCAGCCTACTGTGACTAGAACCCAGATCTTCTGAGTCTCTCTCCATTGCCTCCCATTTGAGCTGATACCCAGTTTGCAGTCCCCAGAGTGCACGTGCGCGGGTGTGCATGTGCGCACGCGCGCGCGCACACACACACACACACACACACACACGCAGCTGGCCTCCTTACCACAGCCCAGCTCGTCGCTCTTCAGCTTACAGTCCACGACCCCATCACAGCGCACAGCATGCTTGGGGCAGCTCTCTGCCGGCTCCTTGTACTTGATCCCTATGTGGCCCTGCCAGAAGTAGACTGAAAAAAATGAAGCAGAAGCCAGGTCACTGCCAGCCCCAGAGAGACATGACACTAAGCAGCCCAAGGCCCTGGGTGTTCTGAGACACTGATCTGCAATCCCTCCTGGACTCTGGGTCTCTCGTCCCCCATCTGTATGGAGAGAAAGCCTGCTCAGGAATGCTCCGGAATGCTCCAGAAAGCTTCTGCAAGCAGGGCAGCACTCAAGAGCAGCCACCCAGAGAGAGAGGGAGGGAGGGAGGGGGGAAAGGAGGGAGGTGTGGAGACGGTTACTACTCTGGGAGCTCCCCTGCCCTACGTGCTGGCCAGAGGGGTGGTCAGAGAAAGCCCTTCCTCCACCATCCCAGAGGCCCCTTCTCAGAGCCACTCTGGCATCCCTCCGCCTCTGTGCTCTGCGGGTTGTAGCAGAGACATTTCCATCTTCAGTCATACACTTGCAACCACTCCCTGTCCTGTCTTCGCAAAGGCTGTCCCTCCCAGCCACAGAAGCTCCTGGATTTTCTTCCTCCTCCCTCTTCTCTAAACAAGGGATGTCCCCTTGGCTCAGTTCTTGCCCCATGACTTGTCTTGATGCCTTTAAACATCTTCCCACTCCACGAGCAACTCTAGGTGGCTGATTCCTAAATGTACAAGCTGGGCTGAAAAGCCAACAGCTTTACAAACCATATGTGAAAATCAGCTTCATGACTTCTTCGAAGACCCATCTCTTTCCAAACTAGGAACCGTCATCCCTCCTGCCCGGAAACACCTCCCCTTGGATGCCTAAGAAACCCGGGTTCTGATTCCTCACCCCGCCTCTTGACTGCAACCTGTTCCTCAGCCCTCACATATCCCACCAGTCCCACTGTGCTCTCCGTCACCCCGGGTGAAGGTCAGCCTTGTGTGACTGCTCCTTCCAAGTCCAGACACCAACCCCTCCTAACCTCTTGGACTTCCCCCTCCTCTCTGTGCCCCGGTCCTTCCCTCTCCCACGTCCCGGGCACTGAGGCTCCTGGGATCACTTTGATGTGTAGCAGAGAGAGCTCTCAGGGGGCGGGGGCTCTAGTCCTGACTCCCCTGCACAGCTGCTCAGTGACCACTTCCCTGGGAATTCCGGAGGTCAGGGGGCTTCAGGGAATGCTGTGAAATCATGCTGAGCACCTGCCCTCAGTGGCCATCTCCCCCCTCCATGGGTTATTTCCTACTGGAGCGGATGTCCCACGTGGCAGCAGGTTCCGTGTTGACGCCTTCACATGCATTGCCAGGCAGGCGGGGAAACTGAGGCTCGGGAAGTTCATTAACTTGATGAAGTCACACAGCTGGTAAGTGGCGGAGCCGAGATGCTTTGGCAGGTCTGTCTGGTCCTAAAGCCATACTCCTTGTTTGTTTGGTTTTTTTTTTTTACTATTATTTATATTTATTTTTTGCAGCATTTATTCCCGGGCCATAAGTTTTTGTTTCTTCAGTTTCTTCTGAGATATCTTCTTCTTCTAGGCAACCTCCTCTTCTGGTTTAGGAACAATCTGTTCTTTTTCAGTAAGGATCATCTCAATGTGGCAGGGAGAGCTCATGTATGGGTTGATCCGACCACGAGCTCTGTAAGCCCTGTGCCGCATCTTGGGACTTGGTTCACCTGGATGTGCTCAATGACCAGAGAATCTACATCTAAGCCCTTAAGTTCAGCATTACTCTCTGCATTTTTGATCACGTGCAGTAAAAATTCAGCACTCCTTCTGGGTCACCGACCCTGCATCCAGCCCCACTGTTTGGCCTGGGCACACCTACCAACTCCACCATTGTAACGATGGAATGGCACACGTTGCCTCTTTAAAGTGACATCCTTCAGAGACTTGGTGGCTTTTCGGATATGCATACCCTTAATGGCCTGGGCAGTTTCACAAGTGTTCTTAAAGTGAACACGAAGATTTGAACCTCTTGACTTGCATGATTTTGTGGCGTTTTCTGGGTCAAGTGAAGAGCGAACCATTTTTAGAGGTCACCTCAAGCCACTTACCGGAAAAGGAAACATAAAACCATACTTTTAACCAGCTTGCAACTTCTTCCCATGCAATCCTCTCCCTCAAACAGCCCTGCCCTTCGCCACCCGTGCTGTCTCTTTAACAGAATCCTTACCCCTCAGCCTGGCATTTAAAGCTCTCTACAATGTGGCCCAGCCATGCCCAACCAAACGACAGCCCTCAGGTCCCCAAATGAATATTCTCTCTGGTTAAGTGGGTCCCTTCCCTCTCCCCAAGCCAACTTGCCCATCTGCCCCCCACATTTCCTGCAGCTGCTCATCCTGCTCAGATGCCCTGCCCAAGACGGACCCCCCCATCTTCTAGGTCCTCATCTGGCCCCATGGCCTTTATGAGCTGTCCCCTGCCACCCCAGCCCATACAGCTGTCCTCTCTTGCTGATGGTCACACTCAGATCCACTTGGTCTTAATCATTTCCACCTACGTCCCCCAGGAGACTGTACCCTCCCTGAGGACAGGGTGGTGTGATGTGTGACCCCCTTTTCTCCGTCCTAAGATTTCCCACCGTGCTGGGCTCAGACTGGACTCCCCGGCAAGGAGTCCAGGGACATGTCCTGAGTATCTTTCCCAAAGGAGGGCGTGGAACTGAGGGAGCCTGGACCCCTGAACACTTTATCCCATTGACTAAAAATGCCTGGGGACTTTTCCTAATCAGTGTTTTGATGTTTGTTTTTTAAAGAACTAACTTTTTTACAGTGGGATTTTGTGCCAGGCACTATGCCAGTAGCTCATTTAGTCCTCATAACCCAGTGAAATCTTTAGGAAATTTTACTGAGCACATAATAAGTCGAATGAATGAATTTAATCCCATTTGAAGAAACAGAAACTGAGCTCAGACTGGTTAACTACTCGCCCGAGTAAGTAACACAGGTGGGACCCAAGCCAGGTTCCTCTGACTTCCCACCCTCTCAACCCAGCTACCTCCAAGGGGCCTGGAGGTGCCATGGTCCAAGGCCATTTGCAGGAGTGTCCCTTTGTGGACATGGCAGCCGGTGAGTGTGTGTCCCCCACTCGTCTCCCTGCTGCGTGTCCCCATCCCTGAACCCCACTGCACCCCGCAGTGACCAGAGCCCAGCCCTGCTCCCTCTGTTAAACTCACAGAGAACGAGGAGCGACACCACGAGGGCGATGAGGAGGAGGATACATCCGATGAGCAGCAGCTGCTTCAGGCCCTGCTTCCTGGTGAACTTGGGCAAGTTGATACCTGGGAACAGGCCAGAAGTAGGGGAGGGTGAGGCCTTTGGAGGGGAGTCTGGCACAGTGGATGAGGGAGAAGGAAAGGAAGCTGGCCCAGGAGGGCCCTGTCAGGACCACTCCACCCAGAATACGGCACCGCCCCTGCCTGAAACCAAGCTCGCTTTTACTCAGCATCTACTGTGGGCCAGCTAGGCATTTGCATGTGTTATCTCATTTAATTCTGACAGCAACTGTGTGAGCTGGGTATCATTACACCCATTTTATAGATGGGGAAACTGAGGTTCGTAGATGTTAAATAACTCGCTCAAGCTTACTTGGCTAGCGAGTGGCAGAGTAGGCATTCAAATGAAATCTGTCTGATCCCAAAGGTCTCCACACCAAAGTGCCTCACCGGTCCTGCAAAGGGCAAGACTGGGCCCCAAATCTGGGATGCTCCTCCAGTCCTGTTTATATTGCAGTGCTGGGGCAGGAGGACAGGAGGAGGGCAAAGTTGGGATGGGCAGAAAGGCTGCTTCCCTAAGGGCAGAGCCAGTCCCTGAGGACCATTTGATGTCTCTGTCTCCCTATTAGCTTGAATCCTATAAGCCAGCTTGGGAAGTTGGGGGTGGGGCATGCCTGCCTGATCAGAATCTCTCTCTTTGCCCCTCTACCCACAGATGAGCCCACGATCATGACTGTACTCCAGTGAAGACCCCAGCTTCCCTGGCAGACCCCCAGGGCAGCCCAAGGAAAGAACCCTGGTTTCTAACCAGGAGCCCTGGCTCTCAAAATCTGCACCTTGACCCAGACTGAGCAGCCTCCAAAGTTACATCTGCTCTGTCGGTCCTGGTTTCTTATCCTCTACCCCATTTGCTGCAATTTCCCACTGCCTTGGGTTTGCATGTCTTGCTCCTTTCTGCCCCCTCCTCCCCAGGTCCCCCACTGCCCACCCGGACCATCCCCCCTCCTTCCCAGTCATCGTTATTCAAGGGCTACAGGAGGAGTAGAGAGTGACAACTTGGAGATTCCCCCCCACTGCACCCCCCTCCGCCCTTGGACTGCTTCCCTGTTCCTCTTGCCTTCCCTGCAGGAGCCCCCTTACCTGTGCTCTCCCTGGTGGCCCTGGCGGCCCTGGCAGCTGGTGTGGACCTGGCAGGAGGTGCCTCGACAGGTACGGCCCTCACTGGTGTGGCTCTAACAAGGTGTACTCTCGGAGACGATGTCATGGAGGCTGACATGGCAGACGATGACCCGCCGGGCGATGACCTGGAAGGTGATACCCGGGCTGGGCATGCACAGGCCAGCGATGCCCGGGCTGGAGGTGTCCTTGCTGGAGAGGCATTCTGAAAGCAGAGTGAAAGCCATCCCTCAGGCTGCTCCCCACTGCCACCCCACCCAGCTCTCAGCCCTGCTGGGACAGGAGATAGATGCCCTGGAGCAGGAGGCTAGGAGGTGAACAGACCTCCCAGACAGGGAAGAGAATGTCCAGGGATGGATGAAAGCTCAAAGAGCCTGCGGTACCCTACTCCCTGCGGTCTCTCCCCATCACAGGGACCTGCGGAGGTGGGCAGAGGGCTGTGGGTCATCTGCCTGGGGTATGGGGGCACCTGCTTTGGCTACACGTGTCTAGGGACCCTCAGAAATGAGGTTGCTGGACCGGACCCTCACTCTGAGGGGGAAGTAACCACCCGTTCTGCCCTCTTCACTCCCCTGCATCCCACCCTTCTGTGTATGTGTGTTATATTATAAAACATCATTCTTACTATGAGCTGTCATCAAAAAGTGTGAAAGCACTACCTAAGGAAAGCCCTGACCTGCCTTGTACCCACACTGTTCTCAGTAACACAGGAAGTCACACACACACACCCCGATACATCGGGGGAAAAGGAGAGGCAAGATGAAGGAGAAGAAGGTGACCAAGGGCCTTAACCTTCCTCAGCTGTAGGTGGAGTGATTTTTTCATTTCGATTTAGCGCTTTAATCTGTAGTTACAGAGGGCTTATTCCCTGAGTGCTTTATGTATTTACTCACTTGATCTTGAGAACAACCCTATGAGGTAGGAACTCTTATTATCCCCATTTTGCATCAGGGGAAACAGAGGCAGAGAGATTCAGTAACTTGATCAAACTCTCAGAGTTAGAGTGGCAGAGACAGGATTTGAGCCCAGAAAGTTGGGCTGTGGAGGCCACACTCAACCACCAGGCTTTGCTGCCTCTCTGAGGAGGGGTGCATGAGATAATGCAGCAGTGGCCGGAGCAGGCAATCAGTGAACACCAGTGCTGCTCCTTCCTGGAGAGTCTGAGCCTTTGGGTGCACTGAATCTGGGATTGGGAGCTGGTGGGCAGCCAGGGCTGATGGAATGTCCTTGAGCAGCCTCTACTGGTGGCCAAGCCCTGGTCTGCAGGAACCCCAGTCCCTGTCACCAGATTAGGCATCCTCTCTCCTCCCTCTGCCCTCCCTCACACCATTTCTGCTTTCTAAGCCCCCTCTAGGTGTCCCCAGAACAGCAGGGGGAGCTGGAAACTGACCTGGCCACGTCTGCCCCTCACTATCATTTCTGCTGAACACTGACTGGATACTCAGAGGGCAGCCGGGGAGCAGCAGGAATGGTGGGGGAAGGGACCTGTGCTCAGGGACCCTGCGTTCTGGGCACAGTCGGCAGGGCTGTGTGGAAGAGACAGGCTCTGGACCTTGGGCCCCTCTATTTCATCCCTCACCTACCACTGTGCTTAAAAGCATTTGACACTAGTAAGCAACTCAGTTAATAAAAAGTCCTCTTCATTAGAACATCCGGCTCAAGTCAACACTATCAATCCTACCAGGCAGGGTGGGTTTTTTTGTTTTTTTTTAACTCCATCTTCTAAGAGTCAGAGGTAATTGATCTGGTCACCTCCATTTTTCTGGAGGCTGTGGGATGAATTCAAGGAGGGACGTTGAGTCCCTGACCACACTCAGCTTGCCAGAGGCAGGGACCCGGAGTGACTATCCCAGGGAGTTACTGGGGTTAATTGATGAACATGGGTAAATACACATGTGTCCAGATGCCCCAGCCAGCAGAGCAGGGACACACTCGTGTGTGTTTAGGGATATAAAGGGCAGCTGAACCAGAGCTCAGATTTCCCTCTCACCCCTGTTGTCTAGAGACTAGATTTCCACAAAACGAAGACAGGTTAGCCCCTGGAAGCCTCAAGGGGAACAGGACTGGGGTTGGAGCATGGAGAGGGGGTGAGGATATGCTGAAATGTACAGTGCATCCGTTCACAGCATTGGCTTTGGAGTCAGGCAGACCTGGGTCCCAATCCTAGTTCTAGAAGTGTGACCTTAGACATGGCACTTAACTTTCCTTTTTCTCTTTCTTCATCTGTAGAATAGGACTAATACTTCTGAGGATTCAATGAGATAAAATAGGAAATCTCTTGCCCGTGCCTGGCACACAGTGGCTGGGCAGGAAACACTCATTCCTCTCCCCCCTTTGCACTGGCACACCCAGAGCCCACCGTGCTGAGATTTAACAGCACTGAGGCACAGCCAAAGGGCTAAAAGGTGGTGTGAGCTCATCTTGGGAGAAAAGAGGGTGCTCAACAAAGGCCAGACTAAGGTCCTTCAATAAGAGGAACAAGCCCAGGCTGTGTAGAGCCCTGTGCTTCGTTCCCACAAGTGGTGGCCCCAGCCTCAACACCTGAGCGAGACCTTGGCATTGTGGCACCTCAGCTGGCCTGCCAGGCCTCCCTCCCTGTTATGCTCACAATATACATCGTCCCTCACCTCAGGGGAAATTCCCATAACTCAATTCAATAAATATAAATTGATTATATAATTGATATAATTGATTATATAATTAAATATAATTGATTATAGCTCCCAATGTATGGTACTTGAGGGTTTATAATACACCTGCACATCTATGGCCTCCTGAGGTCATCACTCCATCCCTGAGAGGTTGATATGTTTAGAAGCGCGTTTTACAGGTGAGGAATCCAAGGCTCAGAGCTCAGATTGCCCATTATCACAGAATCAGGAACCTGGCCCAAGCCCAGCTGCATCTGAGTCTCCTGTCTTCTGGAGTCAGGAGCAAAAGGCTCCTGGCCCGGTCTTTCCTCTGAACCCTGTGCATGGGATGTTCGTTCTGCATCTGTGACGTGGCTTGAGAATTGGGCCTGGGACCTTGCAGGCCTGGGAGTGCCACCGGGAGCCTGGGGGTGGAGCCAAGGTCTCCTGCAGGGATCTTGGTCTTTCCAGTAGGAAGCAGGGAACTGAAAGTTTCCAGTGGGAAGCAAGGTTGAGCCCGGTGGCCTGCCAGGACAAGCCTGGTCGTCCGGAGCAGTGGCATCACAGCCCTCCAGTACTCTCAAAGCCAGCTGGCGACCGGGCAAGAGACTTAACCTCTTCACATCTCGGTTTCCTTACCTGTGCAGTGAGCCGGTCACCTTGCTTCATAGCATCACAGTGATAGGTGATGTATATAAAGTTGAGACTTGGCGACCGTTAGCTGTGATGGAGGGTGGGTGTTTGTCTATCTGCTTATTTGCTAAAGACACTGGGCTTGAAATAGAAAAATCTGTGTTCAAATTTGACTACCTCCATTCCTAACTGGCTTGGGCAAGTACATTAACCCTTCAGAATCTGTCTCCCCACATATAAAATGGGATTGATCTTACCTTCTTCCCCCAGATTGACAAGGAATAAATATGAAAGAGGCTGGTTTATAAATGCATATCACCGTAATAATAGGAACAGCCCACTAAGCATTTTACTTGATCCCATTTCAACCTCATAACAGCTCTTGTGGTTGGTATTATTAACCCCATTTTATAGATTTTGAAACTGAGCTCCAGGGTGGTTAAGAACATGCCCAAATTTACATCTCAGGTAAGTGACGGGGCTTGGATTCTATCCAGGCCTACTCAGAGCAAGTTGAGTCTGGCCCAAAATTATCACGAATGCCCACAGTAACTTCCTGCATTTCTTCAGGGCTTACAATTTGCAAAGAGCTTTTACACCCATTATTCCATTTGATTCTCACAATGCTCCTAGTTAGCAAGCTGGACAGGAGTTTTCATCCCCAGTTTGTGCACGAGGAAACTGGGGTTCAGAGGGACTCGAGAGCATGCCTAAAACCCCAGAAAGGATTAGTGGCCCTGGGACTCTTATCACAACCTTCTGACTCCCCCGGCAAGAGCTCAGGCCCTCCACCTGAGCGGGACCCCATGACCAGCTAGGGTCCTGTCACCCCGTCAGCAGGGCCTGAACGAGAGAGAGGGCTGAGAGGTCCACAGGTGGTGGAGGCCCAGAGGAAGATGGGTGGGGAGACCTGGGGGAGGATGGAGGGAACCGGGAGCAGGCAGGCATAGCAGGAAGCCGGGGGCAGCCAGGGAGGCAGGGAGACCTCCTGAGCCTTGCAGGTCCCTCTCCCCGATGCTGGCTCCACCCACAGGTAGGTCCCAGTGTGCCCACCCACGGCCTTGGCCGGCAGGAAGTGGGGAGGAGAAGTCCTGGGGTCCCGGCAGGAGACCCACCTGGGTCCCTATTCTCTGAGTCTAGAGGGAGGTGGGACGTGTAAAATGGAACTAACCTGGGGCTCGGTACCCAAGGAGCCAGGTGGAGGGGTGAGTAGTCTCCAGCCAGACTCTTTCAAACTGTTACCTCTGGGCCTCAGCGGTCCAGCACAAAGTCTTCCCAAGGTTGGGAAGAATGGGGTGTGGGGATGGAGGTGAAGCTGGCGGGGAGGGAAGAAAGGGTGACACCCAAGAGGGGATGGGAGGCCCGGGAGGCCCTGGAGGCCCTGGCCTCAGGTGAACAAGCACTCTGGTGGGAGACAGGTGGAGAGTTTCTGGCCCCACAGAGCAGGACAAGAGAAGAGCCCTAGTCCCCAAAGTGCCAGATAGAGCTGCCCACGTAGAGAGCTGCAAGGGACAGCAGGATGGAAGCGCAGCGCCAGGACCAGGGGAGCACAGCCTCCAGAGTGAGGCCGTCTACTCCATCTTCCTGACTCCAAACCATCACACTTCCAGGACGCTGCGGGGAAGAGTTCTCACTTCCTAGGACCACAGAACAGGAGATTCCACAGCCGTCCTTCTTTACCCGTTTCACAGCCTTCCACCCGACCCTCCTGGAAGTTCTTCCTGACATCTAACCTACTAGAGCAGTAACTCATTTCCCTTCCTCAATTCTTGGAGATCAACTGCTGAGATTCCAGCATCCCTCCTGGAGGCCTGACCTCTCCCTCAGAGCAGATGCCTTGAGCAGGTGGGGAACAGGGAGGGGAGGAGAATTCTTGCCCTAGGTCCTGAGACACGAGGGACAGAGTCCGGACCAGAACCGGCCTGACTCCTAGCCTTGGCCAGTGAGCAGCAGACCCAGGATTGGGAATCAGATGACCAAGGCCAGACTCTCCACGACCTGCCTGCAGACCAGAGGCTCCTCGGTCTTCAGGGGGACAGTGGGACAGGGCAGAGCCAAAGCGTGGGTGACTCTGGCCGTTTTCCTGGCCTAACATTGCCAATCATTCTCTGCCTCTCTGCCCCCGCCACCCCTGGCGTGGTCTCTGGGGTTACCCCCTGGGCTAATACAGCCATGAACCCTCACCGTGTCATGGACCAGGTCTATACCCCAGGCTGTCACTGATGCCACCTGCCTGTGTCTCTGCAGCTCCCGGCGGCCCCTACTCAAAACTCATCCAGTCCCCTCAAGACGCTCTGCGGCAGGAGGCAGCGGGCAGGGCAGGGTCCACAGGAAGGCAGCAGAGGATGAGCCAGGGAGAGGCCTGGAAAGAGCAGTCCCTGGCTCTGGGGCTCGTTCCAAGCACTTTCCGGGACAGGAGCTGATAAGGATTATTATTCCCATTTTATAGACAAGGAAGGAGAGGCCCAAAATATTTGTGTGCTTTGCTCAAAGTCGCTCAGGTACGTCTTAGAGCAGAAGAGGGACTAAAACCCGGGACCCATTGTACCCGGTCCACTGCCCTCTATACCACAGTTTCCGGGGTAGATTCCCCAGCCCATGGCACCTGGACCAGTGTCACGGTTTCCTGCGGCAGCTCTGCCCTGGGCCCTTACCTGGTGGGGGATGGGAGTAAGTTAACCAGCCCCCAAGTGGGTCCTACCCTTGGCCTCTCTGGGTCTCCTGCAGGCCCAGCCAGCAGTGCCAGAGAGGAGGGAGCTTCTGCCGTGCTGAGTGATGCCCCAGTCTCCTCCTGGATTGCTTCACCTCAGTGGTTATGTGGCCCCCCCACGTGGATGCACTGTGCCCTGGGCTTTCCGTAGAGACTGTTATTTACCCACAGGCGGCAGCCTGATCTCTGGCCCAGATGCACTGTGGGTCACTCAGAGCACCCGGCATTACAGGGAGAAGAACCCTATAATAAAGTCTCACGCTAGGCTTAAGAAAGTCCACCTGCAGTGACTTGAACACGTTTCCATGTCTCTCGGGGCCCCTTCAAGTCCAGCACGAGGTGACTGGGCCTCCCTCCTCAGTTCCGGGCCATGCTCAGGCTGGGCATACCACAGGCTAGAAGCTCTTGAAAACCCTCTAGTCCAACCCATTTTCCTATTGATGAGGCGATTAAGGTGTCGAAAGGCAATGTGATTTGTCTAAGATCACACAGCCAGCTGGGGGCAGTGCCAGGACCAGAACCCAGATCTTCTGACTGCCGTCCTCAGGCCGCTGCACACCTCCACGCTCTCCCACTGCCTGCCCCTTACCAAGCTCCAACAAGGAAGGACCCCTTGTTAGATTTAGGCCCCTGTGGCAGCATCTCTCTCCCAGTGACCCTGAGAATCAAGGATGTTCAAAGGGTGGCACCCCAGGCCGGCACCCCAGTATTCCAGGCTACGCAGGATGAGGTGCTCCCCAATCCCCACTGGAAGCACGAGCGGTACCAAGAAAGATCAGGAGCCCCTTTTCACAGAACTTAAAAAGCCTCCTTGGGCTTCCCTGGTGGCACAGTGGTTGAGAGTCCACCTGCCGATGCAGGGGACACGGGTTCGTGCCCCGGTCCGGGAAGATCCCACATGCCACGGAGCGGCTGGGCCTGTGAGCCATGGCCGCTGAGCCTGCGCGTCCGGAGCCTGTGCTCCGCAACGGGAGAGGCCACAGCAGTGAGAGGCCCGCGTACCGCAAAAAAAAAAAAAAAAAAAAAAAAAAGCCTCCTCGCCTGTTGGGAGCCTGGGGAACCCCTGGACCATGGCAGGGGAGCCTGAACCCCCTCCAGTGTGGACTGGACTGGATCGGAGTGGTTCATGCTTCTTTCCAGCCTCACTGCCCAACCCAGGCTTCATTACAACTCCGGGTACACAGGGTTCCGTCCTACTCTCCCCGCTCCCTGGACCCAGAGAAACCGCACGGATACAGGCCCCCACAGGCAGATTTCCCAGCACCTCCTGCCACCCAGCCACCAGCACGCCCCACATATATGCAACGTTAACCTCAGGGACCCCAGTCAGCCTGGAATCAAACTGGGCTCCAGATTAAGAAGCCAGAGCCCCGAGGCCCCCCTCACCCCAGGCACAGGAGACTCCAGGGAGCCCTGCTTCTGCTCCTAACCAGCTCATGACCTTAAGGATAGTCACATTCCTTTCTGGGTCCAACCAAGGAAAGGCTGGACAATCAGCTGTTTTCAAACAAGTTTCTACAGAGCATTAGAAGTTCCGTGGAGATGCCTTGGAGGCCAGCTTGTAGGTAAAGAGCTTCGAGTCCTTTACCCCACTTCAAACAGAGCAGATTAACTTTTCAGTTTTATGCAGTGGGTTCCACATAAGATTTCATGTGAACAAAAGAGGACGCTACTACAAAGAACTTGAAAATTGCAGGCCTGATTGGGTGCTAAAGTTCCTTCTAGTTTATGATGCCTCTTATACACATGAAAAAACCTTGGGGATCCCTATTAGACTAGAATGAAAATACCTTCCTGCTCATTCATTCATTCTTTCATTCATCAAATAGTTTAAAGAACACTGAGTACCTCCTATTGCCAAACAAATAACGTTTGGTTGCCCAGGACCTTGGTGCCTCAGTTTCTCCCCATGCCCCCTCTCTACCAAGGCTGGGGTGGTAACAGGGCTGCTACATAATGGGGGCCCCCTACATAATGACAGTCCTGGGTATTGCGTCCCTATCACAGGAGCCAGACGCCGCCTGGCATCGCCAAGGCCTCCACTTGGCTGACAAAGCCCTGGGTTCCCTGTGTGGCATCCCTCCCTGCCTGGCTGGACACCATCCACCCCCATTGCTGGCATACCAAGAGGAAGCTGTTTTGCCAAAGCAGGACACTTAAGCCAAGTGGCTACTGTTACACCAGTCAGCCTTCCCACCCAGCACCCAGCCTAGAGCCCCGTACACACACTCCCACACATTTCATGCTTACATTTGCCAGGTCACAGGGACAACACAGGGGGAGGCAGGGTGGGATGGGCCCAGCATAAGGCTGCTTGGCACCAGTGCCAACATGGAACACAGAGGTTTCAGGTGAGGGCTGCACACCTGCAGGGACAAAGGGCAGGTGCCAGGTGTCCTGGGGGTGTCTGCACTTTGGGGTCTAGGGGGTAGCAGAGCGACCTGAGCCTACTGGTCTGCTGTCTTGGGAACCTGCCCAGCCCCCTCTAAAGACGGTGCCTGATCCTAGACCAGCCCTGGGGCCTCCAGCCATTCTCAAGTGCACAGCATCTGTGGTCTTGGGCTGACTGAAAACCTGCTCCACTTTAAGAAGACCCAGGGCTTCCCTGGTGGCGCAGTGGTTGAGAATCCACCTGCCAATGCAGGGAACTCAGGTTTGAGCCCTGGCCCGGGAAGATCCCACATGCCGCAGAGCAGCTAAGCCCGTGTGCCACAACTACTGAGCCCACGTGCCACAACTACTGAAGCCCGCATGCCTAGAGCCCGTGCTCTGCAACAAGAGAACCCACCACAATGAGAAGCCCGTGTACCGCAACAAAGAGTAGCCCCGGCTTGATGCAACTAGAGAAAGCCCGTGTGCAGCAATGAAGACCCAAAGCAGCCATAAATTAATGAATTAATGAATTAATTAAAAAAAAAGAAGACCCAGTAGAAGAAAATCCACTCTACAGAGGATTGTCGCTTTATCAGTGGGTCAACTTCAGTCTTTCTTTAATAAACATGGCACTTCTTTAAGCACTGAGCATGTGACGCCTTTTGAAAAACACAAAGTATGCACTATTCTTCAGGAACAAATGTGCATATCCAGTGTGGCACACCTGTAATCCCACTCTACATGATTCCAGAGACTGTCATGGAACCAGAAAGGGGCCTCAGGGGGCAATTTGTCCAACCCTCTCCTTTTGTAGGTGGGGAAACTGAGGCACCAAGAGCAGAAGATATTAGTCCAAATTTAGAGGAGCTAGGACTAGACCCTAGATAATGATGATGATGATGATGATGATGACAATAAACCTTAACTCTATGAATACATGTCTATCTATCTATCTATCTATCTCTTTATACCAGATGTTCTTATAAAATAGACGTATTATGTGAAAGACACTATTCTAAGACCACTTGAAGTAGATACTATTTTTATTCCATTTCACAGATGAGGAAACTAAGGTGCAGAAAGGTTAAGTGATTGGTCCAAAGTCACTGCTGACCTGGAACTTGGTCAGTCTTCTGTCCACCACATCCTGCAGCTTCTCTCTTGAACACAAAGAAGCTGTGAGCCTTCTCCACCTTCTTTCTAAGATCCCCCCGAAGTCCCAACCAGCTCACACAGGAGCTTCATCAGGCTTAAGTCCATTGGCCACCATCTTTCTCACTACTTTATTGAGCTGATGGTCAAAAATCACAATGCATGTTTCTGCAATGAAGTCCTCAGGGAAAAGGGCACAGCCTTAGACGACTAGTTACTCCCAGTCTCCTCTTATTCAATTTAATTAGTGTTAAGAAATCTGTTGCAGATCAGCTTAAGATCTTCAGGAAGCTCTCTCTGTCCCCACCTCCGGCTCACCATCTTGGAGGTTCCACCTTAAATAAGGGGTCAAATCTAAGAACCTTAAATAAGGAAGTAATGGTTCAGTTCTTTCATTCCAAGGTAAGTCTCCCAGAGTGAACGTGGGACCTGCCATACCATGTGACATTTATTCTATCAATAATGAAAAGCCTGTACTCTACCCTGTGCCCCTCCAGTGACCTTCCATGTTGGTCCCTGACTCTGGAGAGATGAGTTTCCTAGCAGGTGCCCCCCACCCCATCACCCTGCCCCAGGGACTGGCCCTACCACCCTTCACATAGCTCAGCGCTTCTCACCCCTTGTGTCTAGGGACCATCAAGTTTAGGCTCCCAGCAAGTTACCAAGGAACATGACCCATGGCTGTGACCATGGGTTCACCTTCCCCATGCCTCAAACAAAACTCCATTCTGCCTTCTGCATCCCCCTTACTGCTCACCAGAGGTTCCAATGAGCCCCAGAGGCCTAGGGTCAAATGACCTTGGTGAGGCAGAGACATGGGCCAAGGAGACCAGATCAGAGGGCAGGAGAAAAAGCCTGGGACAGAAAAGTCAAGAAGGGGCTGGAAGAATGGTGGGAGAGATGATGGTAGAGTTTTCAGAAATACATCTGGGGTTCAAAATGGACCATGAGCCAACTATCAGCCAGAACATAGGCTAAGCTGATCCTCAGTTCCAGAGTTGGCCCATCCTTCCCGGAGTCCCAGATTCTACCACATCACTAGAGTACAAAAGGTGGAGGTGAGCAGAAAATAAGACCAAAGGAGAAGTAAGAGCACAGAGGAATGTCCCTCAAGAAAAGAAAGCTGAGGAATAGTTGAACAAAACCTTTGGAGGGCTTCCCTGGTGGCGCAGTGGTTGAGAGTCTGCCTGCCGATGCAGGGGACACGGGTTCGTGCCCCGGTCTGGGAAGATCCCACACGCCGCAGAGCGGCTGGGCCTGTAAGCCATGCCCGCCGAGCCTGCGCGTCCGGAGCCTGTGCTCCGCAACGGGAGAGGCCACAACAGTGAGAGGCCCGTGTACCGCAAAGAAGAAAAAAAAAAAACCTTTGGAAACCTTCACATGTAAATGACTGGCTTTTCCACAGAGGACACTTAGCTGCTCTCTACCAAAAAACAGAAGAGGAAAGTAATCTTAGTTGTAGCAGAAGGAATCATGGTTAGACATAAGGAAGCACTTTCCAAGCATGAAGATTATTAAGCCTGAAAATAACGACCAAGAGAAGTTTAAAATCCCCTTGAAGATCTTCAATGCCACCTTTTCCAAGCTGGTTTATGAGTCTAGTGAGAGGGTTACCCAAAGATAACCCTGAAGCCCAGTTAGAATGCTAAGCTTCCATGATTCTCAAACCAGCAAAGTTGTCCCAACAGCACATACGTCCTGGCTGGGGTACTCAGGGGCCACAGAGCGGGAGCCCAGGATTCAGCCACACAGCCCTGGGGGTGCTTCCTGACCTGACCCCAAATCCCATCAGCTTCTCCTCCCATGGGGCCCCTTTTAGGAACCATGATAAAAGGAGGCTGCGTGATCTTGATCCCCAGCAGCTTCAAACTAGAAAAGGCACATTCAGTTTCCCCTGAAACCGAGGCACACTGCCGCTGCCCCACCTGGCTTCCAGCCCCATCCCTGTTTCCTCAGTGCCAGGAAGTTCTGGCCCAAGCTCCGCAGATGCACTCTCACCAGGTGGCTGTCTCTTTCCATGGTCTCCGGAGGGGTGAAGCCTCCAGGCTCAGCTGATGTTGACGGGAAGATCCATGTTTGGCTTCCCAGGCAGGTAAGGAAAAGGAGGCTGGAGGGCTGAGGGCCAGCCCTCACCAGATGGGCGGGGAAGCCAGTTGGGACATGTGAGGTAATCCTCTGTATGAACAACAGGGCAGAACTAGCCAGACCTGTCCCTCGCCCCTCCTCCAAGGCCATCCCAGTTATACTCAGCAAATACCAAATACTGGGAAGATAAAGCTACCTTTATTCCCAAAGCTGTCCCTACAGAGTCAGCTGTGGGGAAACCAGAGGTTCCATACCACCTTTTTCAGAGGGGGATTCTGGGGAGAAATGGCCCGGGCCTTGGGAGGACAATCTTAGCCATGCCAACCTGGGCCCCTAAAACAGGTGCTTCTGAGCTCTCTGAGGTACGACCCTGTCCCCATAAGGATCGTCCAAGATCAGGGACCAGCGCCTACCCAGGGCAGGAGAGAGTGAAACTTCGTCTCCAAGGACCACATGCCCAAATCCCAAGTCAGGGCACGTGGTCTGGCCAAAAGAATTTTTTTCCTGAACTTTGCTTATTTCCACCACAACTCTCAACAAGGAAATTAAAATCAAATGGCTTCTAATTATGCACATAATGAATTGCCTCTATTGAAAATAATAAAATGTTATGAAACAACACATCAAAACCAATGAAAATAAAACATACATATATTGGAACGGAAACCATTCCAAGAAATACTGTGCTGACTCATGATCGCCTACCTCTGCCCCAGCCTGTCGAAAGAAGTAGTCTAAAGAAACAGAGGAAGCGCTGCTGTGAAGGGAGAGTAAGCACCTCCACGCCCAGCAGAACTGCTGAGAACAGCAGAATGTAAGCTTTGGGAAGAACCTTCCCGCCTCTGAGTATTTGGGGGCACAGAGATCATAGAACTGCAGACCCTTAGAGATGGAAGGAAGCTCAGAGTTCATCTGGTGATTCAATCTCCTCATTTTACAGATGGAGAAACAGAGAGCCAAGTAGCTGAGGAAACTTCACGAGTCACATCTAACAAACAGCAGCAGCAGCAATAATAATAAGGTGCTGGGTGTCCTATGAAATGCTTTACATACAGCAATGCATTTAATTCCTACAACAATCCTATGCATCCATCCTTCACTCAGCCATTCAACTAGTATTTACTGAGTGCTTCTTATGTTCCTGGCACTGTTCTAAGTACTAGGGACACAGTGAACAAACTCAGCAGAGACCCCGGCCCTATGGCACTAGCATTCGGGTGGGTTGGGGCAAACAAAATGAATTTTAAAAACAGATAGACAACAACGGTGACGACAGATGGATGATACAGTGTAGCAGAAAGTGGCAAGTGCCATAGAGCCAAACAAAGCAGGGAAGGGGATCAAGAGGGCTGGGCTGGCAGAGTTACAACTTGAAACAGGAAGGTCAGGGAGGGGATCACTGACGTGAGATTTAAGCAGAGACAAGGGAAGGGATTACTATTCTCTCCATTTACATACAAGAAAACAGGAATTTCTAGCTCAGAGTGGAAACTGTCGGCTCCAAAGGTGTCTTGAAGGAAATCGAATCCAGAGGCAGAAGGGTGGTGGGCCCAGGCAGAGACCCTAGGGTTCTCCAGTCTTGGGTTATTTGGGGTGTCACTGCCCTGGCTCTCCAAGAGAACTCAGCTTCAGGCCCCATACCCTCCCTCCTCCCTCCACCAGCCTGCCAGGGCAGAGGGACCCCTCCCACGTGGTCATCTAGCCCCGAGGAGATGCCAACTTGTGTCCTCAGCACCTCCTCTCCCCTCTTTCCTAGGGAGGCACCCCCCCCACCCTCAGGCCACTGGGGACTCTGAGGCTGGAGACTGGCATTGGGCCTTTCCTTCCATAGACCAGACCTGAGGAACACTACTCTGTCTCCCAGGCAGACCACTGGCCTCCCAGGGTCACCCTTAGCTTCATTCCCTGAAGGTACCCCCGTCCTCTGGTAAGAGCTCAGGATTGGGGTTCTGGGCCCATGGCGGGGGGTGGGGTGGGTGGAAACCCCACCTCGGAGGTAAACGCCAGCGATGTGAACTTGGAGGTCTTTCGATTCACCCTCTGGCAGACCGTGATGACACAGCCACCCAGAGAATGTGTCCGGCTCTAAATGAGGAGGCTCTAATGGGGAGGCTCTAAAGAGACGTGGGTTGTATTTCTTGCTCTGTTCCTTGGGTCCATCAGAGACACAAGTCATCCCAGGGTCCTTGCTGACCAAACCAGCTGACCCACGTGGAAATGCCCATAAGCCGTCCGTTCAGTTCAATCAGCATTGACAGCTCAGCACCAGGCCCCGCTGTAGCTGTTGGAGGTGAAGGTGGCAAAGAACAGCAGGGTGGGGACCCTGCCCCGGGGGGTGGGGGGAACATGCAATATCCCGCACTGGGGCTCGGAGGCAGGGCCAGGGGACACTGAGGCATGACATTCTTTGCTGGCAGTTTTCCTGTTTCCAGAGGGGAAGGTCCTGGGTTGGCACGAGGCCTGGACTCTTCCCCCAACAGAGCTGGCCTTAGTAACCACCTACCCCGGCTTTGGCACCCGGCTCCAGCCTTGCTCTGCCTCTTCCTGTCTCCTTGGAAGGAAGGAGACCCCGTCCGTGCCACCCCTGCGTCCCTCTGACTACCCCCCCTTTCCTTTGCCTCCCCGCCCTCCTCCCTCCAGAGACCTGAGCACGACGACTTTCCACCCAGAGGCGAGCAGCGCCCTGGGCCCGGGTGTTCACCTGCTCTACCTTTTACCTCCCCTTCCGTGGGGACTCCAGGCTTTTAGTAGCCTGGTCCTTCCCCGCCTCTGGATCATTTCCATTTAGGGTGGAGGGAGTTTTACAGAAAATATTTCATCCATGCAAACAAGTACATGCCTCAAGGCAGCCCCAAGAGAGTGAGGAGTGACAGAAATCTCACTACTATTTTGAGACTAAACTCCTAGCGCTCTGCTTTCATGGCCGCTCCAGCTGCCACTACCCAGCACCTTGCAAGCTCCTCCCTGGGGCTACAGACCAGGAAACAGGGCTCTTGGCCATTCTAGTCCCACCTGGTTGTCAACAGTCCTGGTTCGTGAGTCCTGCTTCATCAGCCCTACTTGAGAATTTCCTCCCATTTCCTCCGTGAAAGCTCTGAGTACCATCCCTCCTGTGTAGCCCACTTCTGAGCTTCTCCATCACTCAGAGCTCAACAGAGGACTTCCCTCCAGGTCTAAGGGAAGCTGGGACACACAGACCACGTACTTAGAGGCCAGGCAGAGAGGAGACAACAAGCCCACCCTCAAGGGAATAAGTCACCAGGAGAGACCCCCTGGGCCAGGACACCTGCCCCACCCCAGAGCCTGGACTCTTCCCCCAGCCCCTGCTCTCCCCACCCCAGCGCTCCTCCCTGAGCCCAGACCAGCAAGGCTACTGGCCGGGACCCACACCAGGTGCTTGGTTAAGGGTACTCCCGGATATTATAAGGGGAGGCTGCATAGGGTGGCAGTATTTTTTTTTCAAGCCCAGAGGAAACAGCTCATGAGCCTAAACGGAGCCCCTCAGCCAGCCTAAGGAAGGTTGGCAGGGGACTCTGCTGGTGGGGCAACTCTGAGGCTACCCACATCCAGCAGATATGGGGCCTCTTGGCTGAGTAATAGGGACAGGGTAGGGAGGAAGGCCAGCCACACCCAGAAAAGAAAGGTGGGCAGAAAGCCTGAGCTTGGCCAAAGGACCACCTGACGACCCCCCCAGCAGGTCAGGGCCTCAGAGCGTCTAGAACCCTCAACCCAGGAGCCAGCGTTCCCCTTAGTCATGGAATTTGCTGCCCCATTTGTCTTGTTCAGGACCAACAGGAGGCAGAGAGGGACCAAGCCCTGTTCTTCTCCTCGTAACCGTCATAGTTCTGGTTGCATCACCCTAAATCCGTGATTAGATGGGATAAACTACGTAGAAAGCCTCTGGCAGAACCCCAGACTCCCTCTGGCACACTCTGGCCCCCAGCCCCTTAAACAGTGGGCCATGGGCCGTGAGGAGGGCTGGCCCCGCCCTCCAGGGTGTCCCGGGCCAGGGCAGCCGAGTCCTCTCGGCTGGACCATCTATGACCCTCCTACCTGGAAGTCATCCAGCTGTGCCCAGATTGGAGTGGAAAATACCACCATCTGGAGACAGTTCTGACTGTTTAGGTGCCACCTGTTTCCAAAGAAGCATTTGATGCAGCTGCTCTTCCTCGTGATTCGCCCACACCCGTTTTTCTGTATTCCCAGTTCCCCTCCCTGCAGAAGTCAAACCCCACTTCAGCATGACAGCCCCTCTCACACTTGAGGGAACAGTTTGGTGATTGGTGACTCTCTGAGTTGGCACTCTGCCCACCTGAACACACCCAGTTCCTTCACTTGCTCCTGGTGTGAGGTGATGTCAAGTCCTCTTCCCTCCATGGATTTCTCCAAAAGCAGGCCCACGGGCACTATGGCCCTGCTGAAGTGTGGTCCCAGAGCCCCTGTCCCCACAGCAATATTTATAGGCTCCTCCTTGAGATAAAACCAACCAGTGGTTCACCAGAACCACCAACTGGGCTGCTGCTAATTTTTCCACAGGACTGAAGCAGCTGCCCACAGACCAGTGGTGCTGAAAGACAGGTGGGGATTAAGCCCTGCAGAGGCAAACATGGGTCACCTGCACACAGCCACATTCAAATACTCACAGAGTGAGGACAAATGAGACACTGCTGTGACCACGAGACTCCCACATTCAGACAGGAGCATCTCTACTCCCCTCTGATCCATCTGAGAAGACTGTCTGGAGGAGGAGGTGGGATTCCAGAAGGTGTGAGAGACAGGCAGTAAGACAGCCTGGCACCCTGGGGCTGCCAAGGAGAGTGTGAGAGTCCTCAAAGGAACGTTCAGAGCAGGAAGTGTTGAATGGTTTGTACAACAGACTTTGAGATCTGTCATGGAATCAGAGCTCTTCAGGTACTACCTCTGTGTCCTTGGGCAAGTTACTCCCCATCTCAGAATCTCAGTTTCCTTAAATGGGAATAATGGCTCCTCTCAAATAGAGTATTTATGTCCATTCACTGAAATCATTTGTATAAAACATTTGGCACGAGGTCTGATACATAGTACCCACCAATACATAGTAGCCATTGTGATATGATATAATTTCAAAATTTCACTGAACAACAGGTTAGTGCTTTGAGCAGGTATGGAGAGGGCTAAGACGTATGCTTTGAATTCAAAGCCCAGAGAAAATGGTCCTTTGCTGGCAGTTTGGGGGAGAAAGCCCTGGGCTAAGACTCGAGACTGGGCTTTTATTGCTTCTCTGTTATTGCTGAGCAACTTCTCAGGGGCACCAGGGCTCAGCTTCCTCATCTCTAAAAAGTGAGGTCCCTTTCAGCTCTGGAGAACCTAATCTCTAAGTAGAGAGATTGGGCACAAGAGAAGAGAGTCAATGAAGGTGACCAGGCAGTCTGGAGATCCTTGCACAAGAGCTGAGGAACAGAGAATCTGACAGAAAGAAATAGAATTACAGTTTGAGAAAGAAGAAAATGCTGCCAAAGGTTGCCCAGGAAGACAGAACAGAAGAGTGGTCAGAACTCAGAGAAAAAGTAGAAACAGGTGCAATGTGCAGTAAATAAGAATTATGAGGAGAAACTATATATTTTTTCATGGTTAAACATAAAAAGAACGCCAGGAAATAACTCACATTTGCAAAGCACTTGCATGAATATTATTTCGCTTTGTCCTCAGAACACAATTGCATTTTGCAACAGGGAGCCAAGAGTCAAATAAATACACCTTCCCCTGTCAACAGCTTATGAAGGATGGAGCTAATGCTCAAACCCACATTCTCTGCTTCCACGTGGATCTATGTTCTTACTATGACAGTGTCTGTTGTAATAGATGGGTATAATGGATCATCATATTTTTAAATTTTCCAAACTATCAATATACTGTTTTGATAATAAACACTATAGAATGTTAAATATGTACATTATTGTTAGAACCTTCATCTATATTCCTTACAGTTCAGAGTATTTTAAAAGGAACACTTCCTTTGGATGTAATTCTTTCCCTAGCTTCATTTTTTCAGCTGCTGCAGATGTGTTTTTATCAGAGCAGATGAGAAGTGTGAAGTCACTGAAGGTGAACCCCTGCAGGTCCCCAGCTTAATCATTCTGTGTTTTGCCAACTGTCACCAAAAGATAGACATTTATATTGTTTGCCCAGTGAAAGGGAAATGTTATGCATTTTGAGCTTTTGGCTTTTTGAATATGAATTATTTTTTAAAAGATACAAAGTTATACAGACTTTAAATCTAGATAACATGAGAAACTTCAGATTTTTTTTTTTTTGGTAGTATAGTTGATTTACAATGCTGTGTTAGTTTCTGGTGTACAGCAAAGTGATTAAGTTATATATATATATATATATATAGTTTTTCAGATTCTTTTCCATTATAGTTTATAAGAAGATATTGAATATAGTTCCCTGTGCTATACAGTAGGTCCTCGTTGCTTCTCTATTATATATAGTAGTTTGTATCTGCTAATCCCAAACTCCTAATTTATCCCTTCCCTTCCTTTCCCCTTTGGTAACCATAAGTTTGTTTCCTATGTCTGTGAGTCTGAGCATGCAACTACATTATTCCATTTCTCCAATAGGTTATTCAGAATTTGGAAGGAGAACATGAGCCTTTCTGCTTTTTTGGCTCTCAAAAGACTTCTCAGTTTAGAAGAAACTAATCTAAAGGAATATGATTATTTTTTCTCTATGCACATGGATATTAAGACATTGAATAATCACATTTGTAAAGCACTTTCTCTTTATCTCCTCTAGCCCTTAGGACAGCCCTCCAAAGCAGACAGGACAGGTGATCTCAGGAAAGCCCAGAGAGGCTCCAGGTCCCAAGGCTGGTGGCTTGGCTGGGCCCAGCTGCAGCCAAAATATCTCCAAGTCTGTGCATTTCACATTAATGGTACACCCCAAACGGGGGCCCTTAATAATTATGATCAACATAAAATTCATGAAGACAAACGCTTCCCTTGAAACTATCTTTATATCCAACCTAGAGCACTGCTTAGGGACAATGCACATTGACCCAGGTCCAGCCCTGGCTTGGCTCCTTCCCAGAAGTGGAAACTTGGCCAAATCACTTCACTTTAGTTCTCTCAACTGTGAGCCAGCAAAGGTAAGATCTGCTCTGCCTGTCCCTTAGGGATCAAATGATATTGTGAGATGCCTCCTGGGAAACGCTGACGTACTCTAAGGATATAGGACGTTATTACTATCAGCTTAAAACTCTGTGTAAACAGATCTCCCTACAGTATGTCTTCACTCAATGCTTTTGACCACTAAGTTGTCCCCTTTTGTAACACATCAGAATTCAGTTCAGCCTTCCAAGTTTTATAAGTTTATATTGGGTTTATTTTTTCAGCTTTAGTTTTCCCACACTGAGGGGTCCTGACGTTTCTAGCAGTTTCTGATGGAGACCCTTAATCATGGAAGCACTGAATGGAGGCCGTTACACAGAGTAGGACAAGGTTTCCAGCTGATGTTTCCCTGAAAACATCCAGATTCCATCGGCCTTTTGGGCTGAGACTACCCTTTGGACCACTACTACCCTTTGGACCACCCACTGGTAGGCTGTATCCAAAAGTGTTTGTAGCACCTTTTAGATCCCTCTCTTGAGTCAAGACAGAAGGCTCAGGGCCCACGACCTTAAAGCTAGTGCATGGATCATTTTGCTGAGATATGTTCCCTTTCACTTACCAAATCAAAGCCCACTCACTCAGCCCCTGAAATCTTGCTTAATTTTTATACATCTGTAAACAATTATTTGCTGTGCACCTATCGTATACCAGGTACTGCTCAGGCCACTAAAACATAGCAGGGGCAGCCCAGCATCACGCCTGTCCTTATGAAGCTTATCCTTCAGTGAGAGCCTCACTCTCCTCCATCCTCACCCTCCTCACCCTGGGACTTTGCTACCGGAAAAAGAATAGCTAATGCATATTGCACCCTCTTTGTGGACCGTGTCTTAGTTAATTGCCACATCAAACTTATAAATAGATGTTTTATACCCATTTTACAAACGAAGAAGCAATCAAGGCTCAAAAAGGATAAGTAATTTGCCCAAGACCACAAAGCTAGTAAGTGCTGGAAATGGGTTTGAAAACAGCTCTGTTGGACTTCTGAAACTGCTTGCAATGCTACTCTATGCCTCTCTATACAGTCTCCCAACTCAGCGTTGACTTCAGACATAGAAATATGAATGGTCATTCTGTCTTCCAGAGAATTCATGAAGACTTAAATAAGGTCTGTCCACTCCAAGATTCTTAGAGGGTGTTACTTAATTCTTTGTATAGAGAAGTTTCCAATTTTCTCTATGGTTGGTTTTCCATTCTAGGCTAGCTGCTTATCTATATGGCAATATAACATAATGGTTAAGAATGTAAACTAGACTATGGTTTTAAAAAAAAAACACCCTAGGGTGAAATTTTGGTCACATTAGTTACAAGTTTACTATCTGAATCTCAGTTTCTCCATCTGCAAAAGAGAAAATAATACCTATCTGATGGGTTACAATGCCCCATTAAAGATTAAATGAGATAACACTCAATAAAACGGTAATGTATGTTACCATACAACTTTCCTCTTAACCACAATTTTTTCAATAGTCTTGGATATTGGAACTTTTACCATGTTTAGAAAATCTAAAACAAACATTGAAAACGAGCTTCTCTCTAGTTGGATTAAGATGTGTGTGATGGGAAAAACTCAGTGTTCCTCCTGTGTTTCTCCATTACTACCTTACCCACAATATCCTGACACCAGACGGTGGGGCTTTTTTCCCCGCACCAAGCAATTCTGTGACACCAGATGAATGTCCTCCAAGTTACCTCAATTCTGTCACATCCCACGAGACTGCCCCCCAACTTCAGATGCCACTGCAATAGGGGCCCAGCTTACCTACCAGTTTTGTCCAACTTAACTACAAATTGGAGGTTCTCATGACCTCCACCCCTTTGGATTCAGTTATTTGCTAGAACAGCTCGCAGAACTCAGGGAGGCACTTACACTTACCACTTTATTAAAAGATATGATAAAGGACTCAGCTGAACAGCCAGATGAAGAGGTACATAGGTGAGGTCTGGGAGGGTAGGAGCTTCTGTCTCTGTAGAGTCCTACCCCTCCCAGTATATGGATGTGTTCACCAACCCGGAAGCTCCCTGAGGCCCACACTATTGGGATCTTATGGAGGCTTCCTCATGTAGCCATGATCAATTATCAACCCCATTTCCAGCCCCTCTGCCCTCATTAGGGCATGGGGGCTGTGAGGCTGAAAATTCCAAGCTTCTCATCATGGCTTGGTCTTTCTGGTGACCAGCCCCCAACCAAGAGCCATTCAAGAGCCCACCCAGAGCTGCCTCATTAGAACAAAAGACACTCCTATCACCCAGGAAATTTTTAAAAGAGTTTTAGGAACCCTGTGTCAAGAACCAGGATCAAAGACTAAATATTGAAACCAAAGATTCTCCTAGCATCCTATTTACAAGGGTTTCAGGAGCCCTGTGACAGGAACTGTGGGGAACAGAGACCAATACATATATTTCTTCTTATATCACAATATTTTTTTTAAATTTTATTTATTTATTTATTTATGGCTGTGTTGGGTTTTTGTTTCTGTGCGAGGGCTTTCTCTAGTTGTGGCAAGCGGGGGCCACTCTTCATCACGGTGCGCGGGCCTCTCACTGTCGCGGCCTCTCTTGTTGCGGAGCACAGGCTCCAGACGCGCAGGCTCAGTAGTTGTGGCTCACGGGCTTAGTTGCTCCGCGGCATGTGGGATCTTCCCAGACCAGGGCTCGAACCCGTGTCCCCTGCATTAGCAGGCAGATTCTCAACCACTGCGCCACCAGGGAAGCCCCACAATATATTTTATTGAATTTGGACAGGATTACTTTTACCTGAATTAATTGCCAACATTTAAAAACCCAAAGAAGTCTGGTTCCCCTTCCAAGATTGGACAATAATTTGCCCATAATATACACTCAATAAGTATTCACTAATTGACTGATATAATTCTTTTGCATCTCCTCACAATGTCTAGCACAAATCTAAGCAACCAGTTAGTCAGTCATCAAGTCTTTATTGAGTCTGTACTATGTGCCTATCAGGAGTTGCTTAATAACTAAATTGCTTCCACTGATCTCCCCATCGTGAAGAAAAATTACTGTGAATAGGCTACACCTTATAGGGTTATGTGAGGGTGAACAGAGCTGGTGCGTGTACAGCCATGGCACAGACCAAGTGCTCAGTGGATGTTCACAATCAGACTCACAGAAGGTCCAGCCTGGAAGAACCTCAGGGATCCTCTTTTCTGAATCATTCTTTTAAATTTCTGATTGCAGGGCAATCTTACGGCAGAGCTTTGAGAGGCCAGGATTCTAAAGACCCACTTCCTGCCTTTGGCCTTTCCACCCAGGCCTGTGCCCAGACCTCAGAGTCTGAAGGCTGCCCAAGGCTTCTTTGGTTCAACACCAAACCACAGACCCTCCTATACCAAGTTCAATGCTTCAAGGCTAAATCCAAGGCCAACCAGCCAGCCATCCTCAGCTCCAGCTGGAACCACCACGGCCCCACCTGCTCTGGCTTCCAGTTTTGGGGTGAGGAGTGAGGAAGACCAGAGAGCCCTCCTGTGTCACCACTGTCCCCTTTTCTTGTCAGTGCTGGGTGCCCTGGCTTTCCACTCACCCTGAGCACCTGGAAGAGCCAGTTCTATCAGTCTTCACTAGGCCAAGGCTGGTGTGATGCAATGTGGCCCAAATCATCAGGCCCAACTTCAGTATAATCATTCACATGTGTGGATGACACACACAGAGGGGCTAACCAGGGGTAATTACCCCAGGCAGGGTGACAGAGCCAGTGACTAAGAGAATTCTTTGCTCTAGCTTCAGAGAGCTGGAGAGAAAATTCCAGCAGTCCCACCTGGGCCTGGACCCTGTGTGGCCCTCCAGGACACCTTTCCCATTAGGCCTCTCATGGCATCCAGGGGGGCTCCATGGGGATGGAATCCCAGAGGTAGGCAGGGTGTGTGTACAGATGGAATGCCTGCATCAACTGTGCATGTCCAGAATAGAGCAGAATAGACCAGCTCACGGGGCATGTGTTACCTGATTTGTCTCCCCTAAAAGCCAGGAAGTGGTCAGAAGAAGATTCATTAATTTGTCCCACAAAAAAAAAAAAAATTAACAGCTTTATTGAGATAGAATTCACATCCCATATAATTTGCCCACTTACAGGGTACAGAGTTATGCAACCATCACCACAATGAATTTTAGAACACTCATCACGCCAAAAAGATACACCCCACCCATTAGCAGTCACTCTCCATTAGTGACTGCTATGGGGTCAGGGGAGGTAAGCTGGGGAGCTTACCTCCCCCAGCCCCATAGGCAACCACTGATCTACTTTCTGACTCAATAGATTTGTCTATTCTGGACATTTCATATAAATGGAATCATACAGCATGTGATCTTCTGTGACTGGCTTCTTTCATTCATCATAATATTTTCAAGGTTCATTCATGTTATAACTTGTATCAATACTTCATTCCTTTTTATTGTGGAATAATATTCCATTGCATGGTTAGCTCATATTAAATTTATCCATTCATCAGTTGATGGGCATTTGGGTTATTTCTACATTTTGGCTATTATGAATAATGCTGCTAACAAACATTTATATACAAGTTTTTGTGTGGATATATGTTTACAGTTCTCTTGGGTATATACCTAAAATTGGAACTGGTGGATCATATGTTAACTCTGTTTAACATTTTAAGGAACTTTTTCACAAATAATTTTGAGAGTTTCCCATGTGCCAGGCCTGGGCTGGGTGCTAGGGATTCTGGACAAATCTGGTGAAAAAAATCTGAATAAATTCTAGTGAAGAAAACAGATGAGGTTCTGTCCTCATGGAGCTCGAATTCTAAAAAGGAAGACAGGCTGTAGGCAAGAAAAAGTAAATAAGCACAATCATTTCACATAGCAGTGGAAAGAAAACTGATGAAACGGAGCAGAATGAGGGAGTTGCTTTGGATGGTACAGTCAGGGAAGGTCCTGGATAATGAAAAAGAGTCAACCAGGCAGGGCTCTAGGTAGAAGGAAGAGCTCAGAGGAAAAGAGAGCAGCATCGTGGGAGCAGAATGAGCAAGGAAAAGAGTGGTCCTAGGGTCCCGTAGGCCACAGGCAGGGATCTAAATTTTATTCCAAGAACAATGAAAAGCCATTGTGTTCTTTCAAGTAAGTGGTGGAAGTGGGGGGGGGAGTGTAGAGGCATGATCTGATTTTTTTTAAATCAGATTTTGTGAAGTGTAATTTATGTACAATAAACTTCATCTTTCTAAAGTATGAAGTTTGATGAGCTTTGAAAAATACTACAGTTGCATAGCTACTACTGTGCTCAAAATATACAATATTTCCATCTCCCCAAGTTTCTCTTATACCTTTTCTCAGTCAATCCTCTGTCCACACTCCCTGTCCCCAACAACCACAGATTCATTTTTTGTGCCTTTTTAGAATGTCATATAAATGTAATCATAAATATGCACTCCTTGGTGTGTGGCTTCCTTCAGTCAGCATAATGTTTTTGAGATTAATCTATATTGGCAAATAGGAATTGTCTGTTCTTTTTTTCTTGCTAGTGGTACTCCATTATATGTATATGCCACAATTTGTTTGTCCCTTTACTAGTTGATTGACATTTGGATTATTCCCAGTTTGGGGCTATCATGAATGAAGCTTCTATCAATATTCATGTACATCTTTGTATGGACATGTTTTCATTTCTCTTGAGTATAAACACCTAGGAGTGGAACTGCTGGGTCATATGGTAAGTTTTTACCTTATAAGAAAAACGAAACTGTTTCCCAAAGGGGTTGTACCGTTTTTGCACCCCCCACTAGCAACATACGAGAGCTCCAGTTGCTCTGCATCCTCACCCACACTTGCTATTGTCAGTCTTTTAACATTTCAGCTATTCTAGTGAGTGTATAGTAGTATTTCAATGTGGTTTCAATGTGCACTTCTCTGACATCCAATGATGTTGAGCATTCTTTCTTGTGCTTATTGGCCATTTCCATACCTTCTTTAAAATAGTTTTGGTCCCTCCCCTTTTGATCTAATTGTTTGTCTCTTTATTATTGAGCTATAAGAGTTCTCCATATATTCTGAATATGTTTTACACACTCTGGATATATGTTTTCATATATTTTCTCCAGTCTGTAGTTTGTCTTTTTATTTTCTTAACAGTGTCTTTTAAAGAGAAGTTTTTATTTTTTATTTTTTTTTTTTGCGGTACGCGGGCCTCTCACTGCTGTGGCCTCTCCCGTTGCGGAGCACAGGCTCCGGACGCGCAGGCCCAGCGGCCACGGCCCACGGGCCCAGCCGCTCCGCGGCATGCGGGATCCTCCCGGACAGGGGCAAGAACCCGTGTCCCCTGCATCGGCAGGCAGGCTCCCAACCACTGCGCCACCAGGGAAGCCCATGAGAAGTTTTTATTTTTGATGAAATTCAACATATCAATTTTTTCCTTTATAGTTTGTGTTTCTCATGACTTATCTAAAATTCATTTCCTGGGGAATTCCCTGGTGGTCCAGTGGTTAGGACTTCGTGCTTTCACTGCCAGGCCCAGGTTCAATCCCTTGTTGGGGAACTAAGATCCCACAAGCCTCAGTGCAGCCAAAAAAAAAAAAAAAATTTTTTTTTAAATTAAAAACAAAAGTCATTTCCTAACCCAAGGGATTTTTCTCCTATTCTCTAGAATTTTTATAGCTTTAGCTTTTACATTTAGATCTATAATCTATTTCAAGTTAATGTTTGTGTATGATGTGAGGTAAAGGTCAAGGTCCATTTTTTTTCATTTTGGACCTCCAATTATTCCAGTACCGTTTATTGAAAAGACTATCTTTTCCCTATTGAATTACCTTAACACCTTTGCCCAAAACTCAGTTGACCATATATTTGTTGCTCTATTTCTGTAGCCACAGAGCACATTAGTGTCTGAAGCAGGGAGCTATGTACCAGCCTCTGACCCCAAAATAGGAATGAAATTAAGGCCTCCAGGCAGCCACATGGCCCCTGGGCTGGGTGAACCCTAGGACCCAACTGGGAGGAGGCACACACTGGAAATGGTCTCTACTGCGAAGAGGGAGAGGAGGAGAACTCCCGGGGCACAGGACCTGGCTCTGGCCCCAGCGGAGGTGACATCTGAACCTAGAGGTCTCTTTCAGCTTCTCTGGTGAGAACTGAGAGAGGCTGGGGAAAGGGAAGGCCAAGAAAGAGGAAGGACAGAGGAGGGGATATCATTGGACCATTGATCAGAGGACCATTGATTGGTCCAGGCCTATTGGGCAAAGCTGGGTAGAATCAGCGTTAGGAACCCAGGCATCAGAGGTAGAAAGACCAAGAGAGCAGCAAAGGGAGAAGGAGAAGAGGGAAAAGAAAGGAACCTGCTGTTGTCAGCAGGAACAACAGTGGCCACATGGGCCAGCACTTGAGCTTAGGGATAAATTAATGAATGGGTTCAGGTATAACGCTCACCTCAAATGAGGATCAGACCACCAGAAAGGACTCTAGATTCTCAGAGCAACGGTTCCCCATCCTGGCCTCACACCAGCACCACTGATACCTGGTCCTCACCCCAACCAATGCTCTGGAAGAGAGCTGGGCATTGGTATTTTTGAGGTGCTTCCTCAGTAATTCTAATGAGCAGCTGGGGCTGAGAAGCCCCTGTTCTCATCCAACTTCTTCATCTCACAGAGGAGGAAACTGAGAGGCAGAGTTGGGCAGTGGCTTGAACTAGGATAAATGACCATCCTGGTTTGCCCAGGACTCAGGGGGTTCCTGGGATGTGGAGCTTTCAGTTCTAAAACCAGAACAGTTCCAGAACATGAGACTTTCAATGCCCAAACTGGGAAAGTCCCAGGTAAACCAGGACAAGTTGATCATCCTAACTAAAACATTTATCTCCCTGTTCTCAGTAGCTCTTTCCACTTAAAAGGATAGATTAGATGATCAGTGAATCCTGGACAAGCAACTGGGCATCTTGCTGTTTGATCAAACCCCTAATGTGGCAGAGCTTTTGTTTCTAGCTGCCCTTCAGGACATGACGTCCCCCAAATCCAAATACAAAACAGTCAGTCAATTAGCCTCTGAGAGGACGGAAGTCAGGTGATCTCAGTAGAAGCCACATCTAGCTTTGCTCGGACATGTTACCGTACTGGCTTCCTGCCTCTGTGGGGTGACAGAGCGGCTCCTTTCCCAGCGAAATTCTCCTAGAGCAAGCTTTCATGTCACCACATACCTCTCCTCTGTAGCTTATCACAGTAGTAATTCTATATTTGTGTGATAATTTGATTGACATCTGTCAAGATTTTAAATTCAGAGAGGACAGGGGCCATGTCTGTTTCAGCTCATTATTGTATCTCAGCACTTCGCACAGTATCTGGCACATAGTAGGTGCTCAACAAATGAATACATGTAGGCACGCATGAATGAATGAATAATGAATATCATTACCTATAATTGTGCCCAGGGAGTAACACTGCCTTACATCCTTCTATCACTGGGAGATTTCAAACCAGTAGGGGCTAAGGGTTAAGTTCTTGCCTAGGGGGTTTCATACTGTTATGATAAATGTAATTTATTCATCATCCTCTGAAGTATACAGACACAGGATGATAATGAGGGGAGTGACGGCCTCACTGAGAGGCCTCTCTTTGCTACCTGCTTCCTGAGACATGGCTACTTCTGAAGCAGAACTGCTGATTACCCTCAAGTCCAATCCACACACCTCCCTGTCTCAGTAACCTTTGACATCTCTATTAGTATCTGTGACATTCAGGGCTTGCCAGGCAGGGCCTCTGTCACATTCCTAGTACCTCGATACAGACGGCCCATGGATTTACCATCATCACCACCATCATCATCATCACCAACCTCATCTTTATTGAACACCCCTATGTTCTAGTCACTGTGCTGAATGCTAGGAAAGCAGTGGCTGGGGTGGGAGTTGGTAAGATAATAATGATAGATGAGACATAATTCCTGACCTAGCATGTTTTACCATTCAGCTGGGTGGAGAGATATGTACTTAGAAAAAGCTTATCAGATTCTAGGACAGTTTGCAATAAATGTCAGAGACAGTACAGTCGTGAAGTGGTGTCCAATGTCAAAGGAGGGAGAGTACTAGATAGAACCGTGGGTAGAGCTGGGCTGGGGCGCTCTCCACTGTGTCATCCACACCCCCCATTTTCCATGTTCAGATACCAGTCTTTGGCCCTCACCCCCACCCTCCACTCCACTGCCCAAACTCAGAAGGAAACAGGACAGGGGTATCTTTGTGGAAATGCTTGCCATGTCCCTCCGGTCCAGGCACTCATTAGAATGTCAGATGAATGTCAGATGAATGAATGAGTCAACAAGGGCAGCCCCAGCTGCACCCTCACCTCAGATATAACAGGTGATACGGTCCTCCTGGGTCTCACCCCACTGAACCTAGTGACGAACACCCCACTGTTGAAGTCATCCTGGTGAATCATTTCCTGGGAAGTGGCCTGGAGAACCACGTCCCGCTTTGCTGGCTTGGCCGCCCAGGACATGCTTGGCTTAGGGCGCCACCTGCTGATACTACTAGGAAAGGCTCTCCAGGTCACCACCTCCTTCCCCACCTGGGCCAGCCTCAGAGTCCTCCAGGCTGGTAACCCAGGAAACCAGAACCCCAAGGTCCAAGTTCCCCAAAAGAGCAGAATCAACCCTCTTCCAAGACTCTTACTATAATCCTCCTGTGCGGCTTTGGTCTTGAGCATCCTTTTAAGGGAAAATGTCACCTGTGTATCAGCTACTTACATGTCCCTAAAGCATTCAGCTGTCCGGAGTTATTACCCTCTGCTTCCAAGCCCATACAAGTGGGGAGCTAGGGTCACTCCCCACACCTCCAAGGATTATGGAGGGGGACTTACGTTTCCCAGAGTTACCTTTAGATCTGCATTCTTTCTTCTGCTGGTGTTGGAACTCTTGCTCGCTGCTCTAGGTTTTACATCCTATTCACGTGCTGCTCTTTTTCTGCACCATGTACCCCACCAGACAACACCCCTGTTGCTTTGTTCCCCAAAGGGCCAACTACCAAAGGCTGTGCAGGCAGCACACTTTACAGAAGGTATAGAGTCGGAAGGGGGGTGTTCAAGCAGGGAGGTGCCTTGTCAAATAACTCAACACTGGGCAAGAGACGGGGGGAGGGAGGCTGAGGTCGGCATGATGCCATTTACAGACCTAACCTTATTGTGGGAATAGAGGCGCCAAGACAGCTCAGATCAGTTCTGGACAGGAGTTCTGCAGGGACAGAGAGATAATGGTCCTATCCTCATGAAGCTTACAGCCTAGTGGAGCGAGATGGGCAATAAACAACTGGACTAGTAAATAACTAGGTGACTTCTGTAGTAATAAGAGTTATAAAGAAAACAAAGTGATAGGGAGTGGCTAGTAGAAAAGAAGGGAGGCACTTGCATAAAATGATGTCAGGGATGACTTCTCCAAGGAGGTGAGAGGTGAACCAGGATCTGCATGGTGAGAAGGAGAAAGAGCAAGGGGGAGGAGAAGGGTGAACAGTCAGGAAGAGAGGCGGAAAGGAGTCAGAGTATTGGCCTTTCACCTTTGGGGTGAAGGGTCAAGAAGAGACCTCCCCAAAGCAAGGTAACCAATGTGAATTTCAAGGACAGGAATTTCAATGTACAATCTCAAAATTGTGTGTGCACTGAGGGGTACAGTGTGGCCAATCATTTTCAGTAAATCGATCACACTCATGGATTTTTTTGCAAGGGAGTTTTTACTTTTGTTTCTGTTTTGGTTTTGGTGGAAATCAAGGAAAGAAGTGAGATTGTCACCCATGGAGAAGAACAGAAAACGTGTCTAGAAACAGAAACTCACAGATAGAGGCAAGCATGAGCTCACAGGTCCCCCTGGGAATTCCTCTTCAGCAGGGTTTCAGACCACAGCCGGTCTGGGACTTGGGGCTCAAACTCATCTTAGCTAGATCCCAAGGAGCAGAGAGAGAATTCCCAATGTTTATTGCATACTTGCACTTTACTTCCAATATCTCATTTTAGCCTTGCCCCTAGGTACCACTGTTACTTCCACATGATAGATAAGGACACTAAGGTAAGAGAGGTTAAGTAACTTGCTGAAAATTACATAACTCATGAGTGGAAGACATAGAATTTGAATTCGAGTCTGACTCCAACCCTGTGCCCTGGATCAGACTCTACAATGTGAATACAATGAATTTTTTAATGAATGTTTCTCCTTCCCTCTCACCCCAACACTCAGACACCCAGAGACACAAGCAATTCCTCGCTCTTTTGACTCCCCCATAGTACCTGGTCTGTTGAAATTTGAAAGAGACCTCGACTACACAAAGCAGTGGTTCTCAACCAGGGACATTTGGCCACATCTGGAGACATTTTGGTTGTTGTTGGTGGTGGTGGTGGTGACATGTATCTAGTGGGTGGAGGCCAGGATGCTGCTAAACATCCTACGATGCATGGGACCCACAACAAAGAATTATTCAGACCAAAATGTCCCTCGTGCTGAGGTTGAGAAACTCTGATGTGGAAGACGTCATCAAGGAAAGCTACTAGCTGGCCAACTTGACATTACCTTGATGACTTAACCTCAGTCAGGGAGCTGTTGCTCAGCTAGCAGCACCCAGAACCTAGGTTTTGTGAACTCTCCAAGATGATAAGGCCCTGAAGAAATGATGCACCTCAAGCCAAAAAAAGCATAAGAACTCGAGCTTTCAAATTTTTGAAGCAGATGGACCCCCAAAACCAAAACAAGCAAGAACCCTCCCCGCTCTTCACAGATGCTATTGCAATACACTCTAGAAAAAACAAAGGAGGAAAGTGAAAGGAAACCTCAAGTCCGATCAAAGTCCTGAGGTATCTGAGCTCCTTCCCCAGCAGTCGGGCGGGGGAAGAGCCCTGGGTAACACTTGTCCAGGGCTGCTGCACTGGCACCTGAGAACAGATACCAGAAGAAGTCTTTCTAGAAAGATCAAGATCTGGTGATAGTCTGAGATCCACAGGGACAAAGCCAAAGGGAAAGAGCCCAGGAACGAGGCCAAATACCACCCACGTGAGTGAGACCAGTGAATTCTCCAAAGCTACGCTCATTAATTTACCACAAAGAAACCTAAGGGTCACACAGTCTAGAATGTTCTCATTAGCATAGAAATAACTTCTTCCCAGAAGCAGACCCTCAGAAAACCAACTGCTCATTCAGTTTGGAGGGAATCCCCACAGAGGAATGAACTTAATAGTCTCCTTTGAAAGTGCTTTTCTCACCCCAGGACTGTCCAAGCTATACTCTTCCAGAAAGATTCTAGTCCTGAATGCAGATGACCTTCAAGTTCTCAGTTCCAGGGAGACCTGGGTTCCCCTGCCGACCTCCTTCCTCACCCACATGTCTTCTTCCCAAGGGCACATTGTCCAGGTTGTGGTGAGTCTTTCTTAGCTGGAAGCCAACAAGTCTCCTGATTTGACCTGGGATGTGTTGATTTTCTAGGTTAGCTCTAAAGAGGCTCTCTTGTTTCCCTTGTTCACCAATGCTAGTTTGCGGTGGGGGCTGGGGGGTGTGAGGGGCCCTGTCCCCTGTCCTGCAGCTCTGTGCTGGCTCCCCTGTCACTTCCTACACTGTAAGAGTTCCCTGAGTATGTACATTGCCTCCTGACCCCTAGTCTGTGGTTGGCAAGGCAGGTTCAACAGCACAAACTCTCGATGTGGACAAAGTCGAGACTGAGTCCCAGCTGCAGCCCACGCTGGCTGTGTGACCCTGGACAATGGCTTTACCCTCGCCCAGGCTCAGTCCTCTCTTCTGTTAATCAGAGCTACAAACGGCAATGGTGGCTTGAGGACTAAATGAGGGGATGTGGATGAAGTGCCTTGCACAGTGCCTGGCAATGCTGAGCACTCGGGAAACGTCAGCAATCACGGTAGCTGTCACCTTGCACGGGGCCTCGCAACAAGGGCAGTGGCGTCTCCCACCACGCCTCCCGCCTGACCTGTGCTCAGCACGTGTTTGTGACTTCGGGTATCGGCGCGGAACTCCTTGTTCACTATTCATTTCACGTACACATGATTGTCCGATCAGTGTGGATTAGAGATTCTGTGAGGGCAGAGAAGAAAGCAGTGCGGCGAGGTGGAGCCCAGAGCCTGGATTCAATCCTGCCTTCTAGATCACTCTGGCAGGTTACTTACCCTCTCAGCTTATTCATTGGAAAAGTGAGGAGGTGGCAACATACGCCTACCTTCTAGACTAGCACTATCCAACAGAAATATAACATGAGCCACAAATGCAAACCACAGGGATGCGATTTTTAAAGATTTAGCACCTATATTATAAAGAGTAAAAAGAAACAGACAAAACTGATCTTAGTGTATTTTATTTAACCCAAGATATCCACAAGATTATCATTTCAATGTGTAATCAATGAAAAAATTTAAGGGGTTGTTTTATCGTCTTTTTTTTTTAACATTAGGTCTTTGAAATCCAGCATGTATTTAATATACACAGCACATCTCAATTCAGACTAACCAGGTTTCAGATACCCAGTGGCCACATGTAGGGAGTAGCTGCCATACTGGACAGTGCAGGCTTAGGAAGTAATAAAAATTGAATGAGTTGATGGGAAGAAATCAGTTGGTCCCAAGTAAGTGCAGGGTAAATGTTGGTGTTATTACTTCACCACTTGAAAGAGACACCACACGGGTGTGGGTGGGGCTCTGAATAATTTTGTGTCAAAGTCTTTTTTGAATGCTCATCTTCTTATAAACATAATATACAGTAGAGGATAGAGGCTAAGCACATAGCTTCTGAAGTCAAACTGCCTGGGTTACATCTCACCCATGCCACTTACTAGCTGTGCAGCCTTAGGACAATTACTTGATGCCTCTGTACCTCAATTTACTCATCTGTACAAGGGGGCTAAAAACAGGACCTCCACCATGGGGTAGTTGTGAGGATGAAATGAGTTCATTCACGTAAGTGCTTAGAAGAGTGTCTGCCATCTGATATCATAATAGTAGGTATTATTGTTCCACGTTTGTTAAAGAAAATCCAAAAATACAGAAAGTTTGGAAGAAAATTAATCAATTAACCCCAGAGTCTTTTCTACCCCAAACAACCACAGACGATATTTTTCTGCTGTGGTTTCTCAATAAAACATGGGGCCCCACCTAGTTCCTCTCTTGATGTTATAAAGTGCCTCTCCCATCCTTCCCTTACTCTCCACTCCACCCCCCTTGTCTGCCTTTGAAGTCTCTGGCCCCAGAAGCCAAGCGAAGGTCAAAGAACATTCCTAAGAACACGAAGAATGGGCGAAAAAATATGCTTCTAGGCAACGCTTCTCTGGTCTGTTGTCCAGTGACAGTCTGATCAGTAATTGACATGACATCTTGCTTCCACCAAATGTCAATTGACCTGGAGGGGTGGGATGGGGAGGGTGGGAGGGAGGGAGATGCATGAGGGAAGGGATGTGGGAACAGATGTATATGTATGACTGATTCACTTTGTTATAAAGCAGAAACTAATTAAAAAAATAAATAAATAAACTTTAAAAAAAAATGTCAATTGAGATGGGACTGTTGATTTGGTCATATCACAGCACAGGGCAGCTCTGTGTGTCAGAGATGTGATGCCCACCTGGGACAAGCCCAGGGGCTTCTCTCAGTCATGCTGGACAGTCCCAGGGCACCTTGGCCACCCAAATTTGAACAGAGAATGTCTGTCCCTGATTACAACCCCTCCTGCCAGGCCTGCAGCTCCAACTGTGGCCACTTCTTTCTAAGGCAATGGTTCTCAAACTTGAGGGTGTGCTTATGAGAATTACCTACTGAAATGGTTACAGTGCAGATATGACTGGGTTCGACTCTGAAAGTCTGATTTAATAGCTGTGGGGATACCCAGGAATCTGGATGCCGTGGGGGATTCTGATGCCTGTGGTCTGCAGCCCACGCTTTGAGAAGTCCTATTCATGTAAGGGGGGTAATTCTCTTTGTAGCTCACTGGTAGCTACAGACACAGAGACCAAGCTAGAGACAGTGATGGTGAGAGCGAGGGAGTGAGGGAGAAAGGGGGAGGGAGCCCTCCCCGAGTCTCTGACACACAGTCCTCTCCTTGGAAGTTCAGTGTCAGGCTTCCACGGGACAGCACCCCTCACCCGTTTTTTCAAAACGGTGTGACTCACATACCACATTCCAATGATAATGGAAAGAAATACCATGTCTGGAGTCAAATCTTAACTTTGCACCTTAGCTGTGTGACTTCAGGCAAGTGTCTTTCCTCTTTGAGCAATTTACTCATCTGTAAATAGGGATAATGAAGCCAACCTCTCGGGATGGCTTTGGCTATTAAATTAGATACTGTATGTGAACCAACAGAGCAGAACCTCCTACATAGTAGAGGCTCATTTTAGTTATTTGACAACTATTTATTGGATACCAGTATGTGCCAGGCTCCATGCTAGCTTTGGAGGCACAAAGATGCATCAGAGGAGCTGTCTTTTTATAAGGTGTCCTCCAGGTGCTGGAGAAGGCAGACAAGGTCTCCACTATGAGACAGAAGAAAAACCAGACAGGCAGGGTGGCTTCCCAGAAATGTGAGTACCTTCCCTTCCTCAGATGATAATTTGTTACCCATTCAGAAGTTGGGGAGTAGCCCATTGAGACCCAGTCATCCCCACACTAGGACTGGCCATAAAAAGGACATGTTTATAACCTTCAGCTGACCGTCCCAAGGAAAGCTAACTTTCAGCAAAACTCAAATCCGCTAAGTGAGCTAGGGAGTGAGGCTTGGTCAGCGTGCAAAACTCTTGCCTCAGTGCACATCAAAGACCTTTCGTATATTTATGCCCTAATAATCCCAGTTCTTGACATTTCCTCTAAGGAAGTGATCTTAAAAAGAGAAAACCTTTACACACAAAAATGATATGTCAAAAGCTGTTTTAAAAAAAAAGTCCACGCCCTTTAATCTAGTAATTTCACTTCCAGAAATCTTCTCTAAGGAAATAATAATAGAGTCACACAAAGACTGTGATGTGTACAGGTTGTTCATTGCAGTGTTTTAAGTAAAATTCTTTGGTCTAACATCAAACAAGAGAGGAATTGGCTAGGTAGGAAATAATAGTCAAAACATTAAACAACCAGTACAAATAAGGATTCTGAAGGCCCCTACTATGCCAGGTGTTAACCTTCTAGCTGCCAGACTGTGAAAAGTTTGGGGAGGGGTGTCCAGGGCAGCCTGGAAGGGAAGACAGGGCATTGTATCACTGGCTATCCTCCTACTTACTAGGCTAAAAATTCAAATTAGATTCAGAGGCGAATCATGCAGTCATTAAAAATGATTGTGATTACACGTATATACATTTGTCAAGACTCACCAAATTATACACTTAAGATCTGTGGATTTTACCATATGTAATTATATCACAATTTTTTAAATTATTGGGAAATAGAGTAGTGGTTAAAAGCCTGTATTCTGACCTCAAATGGATCTGGGTTGGACATACCACCTCCACCAATTCCCTTTCTAAGCTCCAACTACCTATCTGTAAAGTGAGGATAATGATTGTCTTTACATCATAATACTGTTGTGAGATTAAGTGAGATAATTAATGAAAAAAGTTTTTACATCATAATATTGTTGTGAGATTGAGATAATTAATGAAAAAAATTAACACAATGCTCAACACTTAGTAACTGCTCAGTAAATGTTAGCAATAATTTTATAATATGAAAAAGTATATATGATATAATATATATAACACATATGACATACATATGTATCATATACATCATAGACATATAATCGTATACATACATATCACATGTATATCATATATACATATATACCCATGATATAATAAGAAATATGAAAACCAAATACAAAACTATATCTGCAATATGATTAAAGCCGTATATATTTTTACATGTTTAACCTTTGCATTAAACAGAGACAGGGATGGAGTGATGTCACCAAAATGACGACATAGGACATTCCAGATTTCACCCCCTCACACAAGAAGAACAACGAACAACTATTCATGGACAAGACACCACTGTGAAAATCCTAGAACATGGAGGTGAGGCTGAAGCACACCCTGTACCACAGAGACCAAGACAGATCACATCAGGAGGATAAGAGGAGCAACCACACACTGACCACATTGCCCCTCCCCCAGGCTGGCGCAGCACCACATGGAGAGGTCTCCCTTGAGCCTATGGTTCCTCCAGAGGCAAAAGAGAGCCCAGGCTGGACATCCAGCCTCCCCATTGTTGTGGCTCGCTTCTTAGGAGTCCCACTCTTGTCTTGCCTCAGGGGGATCGCAGGGGAATCTGTGGAGCTTGACCACTGGGAATCAGATTGTGATGGAGAAGGGAGGAGGGCTTGTAGGAACCAGCATTTGGATTTTGGCAGACCAAGTTCCTACTAGCAGCACCTAAGCGGTAGTCTCAACCAGGAGCTTTACTCATCTGCAGAGCCAAGACAGTGGTGCAGTCTGACCAGGGAACTTGGCAGGGTGCAAGTCTGCCTGATTTGGGACCTCAAACAAAAAGCTTTGTCAGCCCTGGAGCCTGGTCTGCCCCTCCACCCAGGCAAGGGAGCTAACTCATAGCCCTACCTACTGCTGAATACAGCATCCAACCCTGCTAGCCAGGAAACCTCACCAGAGCTCCTGGGAATCTCAGTAGCCCACCCTGCAGCCCCGATTACAGTGGCACTTGACTGGAGAACCCAGCCAGTGGCTCCGAGCCTGCAGGGCCAACTCAGTGACCATGTCTGTCCAGGGAGCTAAGCATGCAGGTCTGTCTGATTTGATCACCCAGCAAAGAGCCCTGACAGCCCTGGGGCCTGTTCTGTAGCCCCAGCTGGCAGAGAAACTAATTTATAGCTCTGCCCAAAGCTGAATACAGCCCTTGGCCTGATCCGAACAAGAAACCTATCATCTCTAGTTGCAGAGCTATCTTGCAACTCTGGTTACAGCAAGACTTGAGCAAAGAACCTGGTCAGTGGTCCTCCCCATCTGTATAGCTATGATGGTGGCCCATCAGGCCAGAGAACTTTGACCCCTAAACAATAGCCTTGCGGGACCTACCCCAACAGGGAAACTAACTTTTAGCCCCACCCACTGCTGAATACAGCCTTCAGCCCATCCAACCAGGGAACCTAAGCAGAGCACACAGGATGCTGTGTAGCCCATCCTACAACCCTCCTTCCAGTGGCATTTGAACAGAGAGCATATCCCATAGCTTTTCCTGTCTACAGAGCAAAACCAGTACACCCATCTGCCTGGGAAGTCAGTGCAGTCTTACCTAATTTATGTCCCCAAAACAAGCTATGCAGGCCTTGGGTCCGTTCTGCTGCCCCCCACCCCCACCCCCAGCGCAGGGAAGCTAATTCATAGCCCCATCTACTGCTGAGTATAGTACCCAGTACCAACAATCTAGGAAGACTGACCAGAGAACTCAGACAACCACAGAACCTATCCTACAGCCTTGCATGTGCAGGGAACCAAGCCAGCGGTCCTATCTAACTGTTCTCAGCCAATGGCAGCCCCCCAACCTCAGAGCTTGGGCAGTGGCCTCATCCAAAAATAGACCCTGATAGTAAGCCCCACCTGTCCAAGGATGTTACCACCTGACACATCTAGAACTCCAACCTGCGAAGCCTAGTGAAGAACCGTCTCTGCCAAAGTGAACCTGTAAAGTCTGGAAACGAAGACGGCTTACTCAAATGTACAGATACAAATGTAAGGAATCAAGGATCATGAAAATCAAGTACACATGACACTACCAAAGGAAACTAATAAAGCTCCAATAACTGACCCTAAGGAAATGGAGATCTATGAACTGTCAGACAAAGAATTCAGAATAATCCTCTTGAAGAATTTTAGAAACTACAAGAACACACAGATAGACATTTAAATGAAATTAGCAAAACAATACATGAACAGAATGAGAAGTTGGAAAAATGTTTTTCATGCAAATAGTACCAACACAAAACAAAACAAAACAAGAGTAGGGGTAGCTATACTTATACCAGACAAAATAGACTTTATTTTTTTTACCTTTTTATTTTATATTGGAGTATAGTTGATGAACAATGTTGTGTTAATTTAAGGTGTACAGCAAAGTGATTCAGTTGTCCATATACATGTATCTATATTTTTTCAAATTCTTTTCCCATTTATGTTGTCACATAATATTGAGCAGAGTTCCCAGTGCTATACAGTAAGTCCTTGTTGGTTATCCATTTTAAATATAGCATTGTGTACATGTCAATCCCAAACTCCCTAACTACCCCTTCCCCCCACCCTTCCCCGCCTAGTAACCATAAGTTCATCCTCTAAGTCTGTGAGTCTGTTTCTGTTTTGTAAATAAGTTCATTTGTATCATTTATTTTTAGATTCCACATATAAGCGATATCATACAATATTTCTCTTTCTCTATCTGACTTACTTCACTCAGTATGACAATCTCTAGGTCCATCCACGTTGCTGCAAATGGCATTATTTCATTATTTTTAATGGCTGAGTAATATTCCATTGTATATATGTGCCCCCCACCTTCTTTATCCATTCCACTTTTGATGGACATTTAGGTTGCTTCCCATGTCTTGGCTATTGTAAACAGTGTTGCAATGAACACTGGAGTGCATGTATCCTTTCAGACCATGTTTTTCTATGGATATATGCCTAGGAGTGGGATTGCTGGATCATATGGTAGCTCTATTTTTAGTTTTTTAAGGAACCTCCATACTGTTCTCCATAGTGGCTGTACCAATTTACATTCCCACCAACAGTGTAGGAGGGTTCCCTTCTCTCCACACCCTCTTCAGCATTTGTTGTTTGTGGATTTTTTGATGATAGCCATTTTGACTGGTGTGAGGTGATATCTCATTGTAGTTTTGATTTGCATTTCTCTAATAATTAGCGATGTTGAACATTTTTTTATGTGCCTTGGCTATCTGTATGTCTTCTTTGGAGCAATGTCTATTTAGGTCTTCTGCCCATTTTTTGATTGGGTTGTTGGTTTTGATGATATTAAGCTGCATGAGCTATTCGTAAATTTCAGACAAAATAGACTTTAAACTAAAAATGGTAAAAGGAGACAAAGAAAGCCATTATATAATGATAAAGGGGTCAATTCATTAAGAAGATATAACAATTATAAATATTTATGCACCAAACATCAGAGCACCCAAATATATAAAGAAATACTAACAGAACTAAAAGGAGAAATAAACAGCAATAGTTGGAGACTTTAATATTCCACTCTCAACAATGGATAGATCATCCAGACAGAATGAATAAGGAAACAGCAGGTTTGAGCAAGACTATAGATCAAATGTACCTAATAGTCATATACAGAACAATCTATCCAACAATAGCAGAACATATATTCTTCTTAAGTGCACACGGAACATTTTCTAGGACATATACCACATGTTAGACCACAAAACAAGTCTTAGCAAATTCAAAATTGAAATCATACCAAGTATCTTCTCCAACCACAATGGTATGAAACTAGAAATCAATAACAGGAGAGTTATTAACTAGAGTTAAAAACTGGAAAGTTCAAAAATATATGGAAATTAAACAAAACTCTCCTGAACAACCAATGGATGAAAGAAGAAATTAAAGGAGAAATAGAAAAATATCTTGAGACAAATGAAAATGGAAACACAACATGCCAAAACTTATGTGATACAGCAAAAACAATTCTATGAAGGAAGTTTACAGTTATAAATGCATACGTTGAGAAAATGGAAAGATCCCATATAAATGACTTAATTTTACACCTCAAGGAAGTAGAAAAAGAAAAAATTAACACCAAAATTAGCAAAAGGAAGGAAATAATAAAGATTAGAGCAGAAAGTGAAATAGAGAATAGGAAAACAGTAGAAAAGGTTAACAAAGTTGAGAGTGCATTCTTTGAAAAGACAAACAAAATTGACAAAACTTCAGCTAGACTAACCAAGGAAAAAAGAGAGAGGACCCAAATCAACAAAACTATTAATGAAAGAGGAAACATTACAACTGATACCACAGAAGTACAAAGGATCAAATTAGGCTACTATCAACAATTATATACCAACAAACTGGACAACCTAGAAGAAATGGATAAATTCTTGGAAACATACAACCTACCAAGACTGAATCATGAAGAAATAGAAAGTCTGAACAGACCAGTTACTAGTAAGGCGACTGAATCAGTAACCAAATGTCTCCCAACAAAGAAAAGCCTAAATCTAGATGGCTTCATTGGTGAATTTTACCAAACACTTAAATAAGAATTAACGCCAACTCTTCTCAAACTCTTCCAAAAACTCAAAGAGGAGTTGGGTTAACCCAAACTCATTTGATGAAGGCAGCCAAAAACCTAAGCCAGACAAGGACACAAAAAGAAAACTATAGGCCAATATCCCTGATGAATATAAATGCAAAAATTCTCAATAAAATACTAGCAACCAAATTCAGCAGCACATTAAAGAGATCATTCACTATAATCAAGTGGGATTTATCCCTGGTATGCAAGGATAGTTCAACATATGCAAATCAATAAGTGTGATATATTACATTAATAGAATAAAACAAAAATCATATGATCATCTCAATAGATGCAGAAAAAATATTCAACGAAATTCAACATCTGTTTGTGATAAAAACTGTCAACAAATTAGACATGGGAGGAACATACCTCACCATAAATAAAGGTCATATATGATAAGTCCACAGCTAACATCATACTCAACGTTAAAAGTTTGAAAGCTTTTCCTCTAAGATCAGAAATAAGGGTGCCCATTCTCACCACTCCTATTCAACACAGTATTGGAAGTCCTAGCCAGAGCAGCCAGGCAAGAAAAAGAAATAAACAACATCAGAATTGGAAAGGAAGAAGTAAAATTGTCTCTATTTGCAGATGACATGATTTTATATCTGGAAAATCCTAGACTACACACACACACACACACACACACACACACACACACACATACACACACACACAGCTGTTAGATCTAATCAGTGAATTCACTAAGTTGCAGGACACAAAACTAACATACAAAAATCAGTAGTGTTTCTATACACTATCAAGAAATTACCTGACAAAGAAATAAAGAAAACAATCCCATTTACGACAGCGTCAAAAACAACAGAATATTTAGGAATAAATTTAACCAAGGAGATGAAAATTTTCTACACTGAAAACTATAAGATATTGATGAAAGAAATCAAAGAAGACACAAATAAATGGAAAGATATCCTGTATTCATGGATTGGAGAAATTAATATTGATAAAATGTCTATAATATTCAAAGCCACCTACAGATTCAATGTAATTCCTATCAAGATTCCAATGGCATTTTTTATGGAAGTAGAAAAATCAATCTTAAAATTTATATGAAACCACAAAAGACCCTGAATAGCCAAAGCATTCTTTTATGAGAAAAAGTGGGAGGTATCACATTTCCTGATTTCAAGCTATATTATAAAGCTATAGTACTCAAAACAATATGGCTGTGTCATAAAAACAGACACATTGACCAGTGGAGCAGAGCTAAGAGCCCAGAAATAAACCCATGAATATACAGTCAACTAATATTTGACAAGAAAGCCAAGAATACTCAATGAAGAAAAGACAATCTCTTCAATAAATGGTGCTGGGAAAACTGGAGGTTCACATGTAAAAAAATAAAACTAGATCTGTATTTTAGACCACTCAGAAAAATGAACTAAAATTGGTATTGCAGACTTAAATGTAAGATCTGAAATCATAAAACTCCTAGAAGAAAACAGAGGGAAAAAATATACTTGAAATGGGTCTTGACAACATTTTTTTTAATATGACACCAAAAGCAAAGGCAACAAAATAAAAAATAGACAAAGAGGGCTACATCAAACTAAAAAGCTTCTACACAGCCAAAGAAACAATCAACAAAATGAAAATGCAACTTACAGAATGGGAGAAAATATTTCAAATCACACATCTGATAAGGGGTTAATATCCAAAGTACATAAATAACATACAACTCATTAGCAGGAAAACAAATAATCCAATTTAAAAATGGGCAAAGGGCCTGAATAGACATTCTCCCAAAGAAGATATTCAAATGGCCAATGGTACGTTAAAAAGGGGCTCAACATCACTAACCATTAGGGAAATGCAAATTGAAACCACAATGAGGTATCACCTCACACCAATCAGAATAGCTATAACAAAAAAACATAAAAGGGACTTCCCTGGTGGTGCAGTGGTTAAGAAACCGCCTGCCAATGCAGGGAACACCGGTTCGATCCCTAGTCCGGGAAGATCCCACATGCTGCGGAGCAACTGAGCCTGTGCGTCACAAATACTGAGCCTGTGCTCTAGAGCCCGTGAGCCACAACTACTGAGCCCTCCTGCTGCAACGACTGAAGCCCACACGCCTAGAGCCCATGCTCCACAAGAGAAGCCACCGCAATGAGAAGCCCACGCACCGCAATGAAGAGCAGCCCCTGCTCACCCCAACTAGAGAAAGCCTGTGCATCGCAATGAAGACCCAACACAGCCAAAAAAATAAAATAAAATAAACAAATTAATTAATTAAACAATAAATTTAAAAAACAAGTAATAAATGATGTGTAATCTAATGAAAAAATATGAGATTTCTATCAATAAATTTCCTATCAAAAAAAACCTAAGAGACCAATACTGGCAAGGATGTGGAGTAAAGGGAACCCTTGTGCATTGTTGGTGGGATTGTAAACTGGTACAGCCACTATGGAAAACACTATGGAGGTCCCTCATACCATCTGATCCAGCAATTCCACTTCTGGGTATATATTTGAAGAAAACAAAATCACTATGTTGAAGAGATATCTGCACCCCCATGTTCACTGCAGCATTATTTACAATATCTAAAAATGAAAATAACCTAAATGTCCATCAACAATGAATGAATAATGAAATTGTGGTGTATATATATGCAATGAATACTATTCAGCCATAAAAAAAAAAGAAAGTCCTGCCATTTGTAACAACATGAATGGGCCTAGAGGGCATCATGCTAAGTGAAAAAGTCAGACAGAGGAAGACAAATGCTGTATGATCTCACTTAAATGTGAAATCTAAAAAAACAAAACAACCAAGTTCATAGAAAAAGAGATCATACTTGTGGTTACCAGAGGCAAGAGGGTGGGGGTGGAGGAATTGAATGAAGGTGGTCAAAAGGTACAAACTTCCAGTTACAAGATAAATGAGTACTAGGGATGAAATGCACAACATGATGACTGCTGTTAACACTGTTGTATGGTATATTTGAGAGCTGCTAAGAGAGTAGACCCTAAAAGTCCTCATCACAAGGAAAAAAATTTTTTTCTTTTTTGTATCTGTGTGAGATGGTGGATGTTAACTAAACTTATTGTGCTAACCACATTGCAATACATGCAAGTCATTGGGCTATACACCTTAAATATATACAATGCTGTATGTCAATTATATCCCAATAAAACTGAAAGAGAAAATAAAAACATTTTAAAAAAAACAAAGTGAAAAATATGTCATGGGACTATGGGTGATTTATTTTTCCTTCTTTGTAAACTTTTCTTTACTTCCAAATTTTCTTTAATAAATATGAACTGCTTTGTAGAAGAAAAACATTTCTAATTTAAAATATGAGATAATTTCAAAATCCCATTGTTTGGGAATAAGAATGCTTCAAAATGTTATGGTTTGTTAGCACTACCTGTCCTTAGGGTACTTGGAAAGGGATGAACTTTCAAAATGGGAGAGTCAAGGAGCCAGCTATAAGGAACCAGGGAATACAAAATCTAGGGAATGGGGCAGGCAGATGAAGCTGACACTGGACACAAGAATTCTGAGTAAAAGATGAGTATCTGAGTGAATGAGCAGAATTCTTAAGAAGCTCAACAAACCCCAAGCAGGGTATATTCCAAGAAAACCATGCCTAGGTACATCATAATAAAACTGCTGATGACAAACACAAAAAGAAAATCTTGAAAAGAACCCAGAAAAAAAAAAGACACATAATCTTAAAAGGAAGAAGAATAAGACTAATGGCTGTTAAAAAGGAACGAAATTGGGTCATTTGTAGAGACGTGGATGAATCTAGAGACTGTCATACAGAGTGAAGTAAGTCAGAAAGAGAAAAACAAATATCGTATGTTAACGCATATATGTGGAACCTAGAAAAATGGTACAGATGAACTGGTTTGCAAGGCAGAAATAGAGACACAGATGTAGAGAACAATCATATGGACACCAAAGGGGAAAGCAGCGGGGTGGTGGGGGTGGCAGGTGGCGGTGGGATGAATTGGGAGATTGGGATTGACTGATGTCAATACTGTTTATACTGATGTGTATAAAATAGATAACTAATAAGAACCTGCTGTATACAAAATAAATAAATAAAATTTAATTTAAAAAAAGACTAATTGGGCTTCCCTGGTGGCGCAGTGGTTGAGAGTCCGCCTGCCGATGCAGGGGACACGGGTTCGTGCCCCTATCCCGGAAGATCCCACATGCCGCGCAGCGGCTGGGCCCGCGAGCCATGGCCACGGAGCCTGTGTGTCCGGAGCCTGTGCTCCGCAACGGGAGAGGCCACAGCAGTGAGAGGCCCGCATACAGCAAAAAAAAAAAAAAAAAAAAAAAAAAAAAAGACTAATGGCTGACTTTTTGTTATAAGTGGAAATGTACTCCTCCCCACAAATTTATATGTTAAAGTGCTAACCTCCAGTACCTCAGAATGTGACGGTCTTTAAAGAGGTAATTAAGTTAAAATGAGATCATTGGGGTGGGCCTTAATCCAAAATGACTGGTGTCCTTATAAGAAGAGGAGATTTGAACACAAACATTTACAGAGGAAAGACCATGTGAGGGTACAGGGAGAAGACAGCCATCAGCAATCCAAAGAAAGAGGCCTCAGAAGAAACCAACCCTGCTGACATCTTTTTTTTTTAATGTTTTAATTCTTTTGGAGTAGAGTTGATTTACAATGTTGTGTTAGTTTCAGGTGTGCAGCAAAGTGATTCAGTTATACATATACATACATTCATTCTTTTGTAGATTCTTTACTCATACAGGTTATCACAGAATATTGAATAACGTTCCCTGTGCTATACAGTAGGTCCTTGGTGGTTATCTGTCTTATATATAGCAGTGTGTGTTCATACCAAGCTCCTGATTTATCCACCCTCCATGTTTCCCCTTTGGTAACCATAAGTTTGTTTTCAATATCTGTAAGTCTGTTTTGTAAATAAGTTCATTTGTACCTTTTTTAAATAATTAGAGTCCACATATGAGTGATATCATATATTTGTCTTTCTCTGACTTACTTCGCTTAGTATGATAATCTCTAGGTCCATCCATGTTGCTGCAAATGGCATTATTTCATTATTTTTTATGGCTAAGTAATATTCCATTGTATATATGTACCACAACTTCCTTACCCGTTCCACTGTCAATGGATATTTAGGTTGCTTCCATGTCTTGGCTATTGTAAATAGCGCTGCAATAAACATTGGGGTGCATGTATCCTTTTGGATTATGGTTTTCTCTGGATGTATGCCAAGAGTGGAATTGCTGGGTCATACAGTAGTTCTATTTTAAGTTTTTTAAGGAGCCTCCATACTGTTCTCCATAGGGGATGTACTAATTTACAAACCCACCAACAGTGTAGGAGGGTTCACTTTTCTCCACAACCTCCCCAGCACTTGTTTGTAGACTTTTTGATGATGGCCATTCTGACTGGTGTGAGGTGATACCTCACTGGAGTTTTGATTTGCATTTCTCTGATAATTAGTGATGTTGAGCATCTTTTCATGTGCTTCTTGGCCATCTCTATGTCTTCTTTGGAGAAATGCCTATTTAGGTCTTCTGCCCATTTTTTGATTGAGTTGTTTGTTTTCTTGACATAGAGCTGCATGAGCTGTTTGTATATTTTGGAGATTAATCCCTCGTAGGTCACATCATTTGCAAATATTTTCCCCCATTTTGTGGAACCCTGCTGACATCTTGATCTTGGACTTCTTGCCTCTAGAACTGTGAGAAATAAATTTCTGTTGTTTAGAAGTTATTTTGTTATGGCAGCCCTACAAAACTAATACACTTTTTTTTTTTTTTTTTTTTGGCGGTACGTGGGCCTCTCACTGTTGTGGCCTCTGCTGTTGCGGAGCACAGGCTCTGGACGCGCAGACTCAGAGGCCATGGCTCACGTCCCAGCCGCTCCACAGCATGTGGGATCTTCCCAGACCGGGGCACAAACCCGTGTCCCCTGTATTGGCAAGCAGACTCTCAACCACTGCGCCACCAGGGAAGCCCACTAATACACTTTTTAACAGAAACAAGAGAAACCAGAAGACAAGGGAATGATATTTTTAAGGTGCTGACAGAAAATAACTGCCAACCTAGAATTCTATAATCAGCAAAAATGTCCTTCAAAAATAAAAGTGAGAACTTTCACTTCTGGACAAGATAGAGTAACAGGGACCATTTTACCTTCCCACCTGAAAAAAACCACTGCCCTCCCCATGGAAAAAACATATGTAGTATTGGTTTTCAAGATCTTGAAATTCAGGCAACAAAAGACAAGAACCCTGAAAGCCCTATGATTGCCCCAACATGTTGCCTTGAGAGAGTTTCCAGGCCATAGCACAGGGAGGGGGAACTCGGGTAGAGCCTATGCAGCTGGGGTTCATAGGATGGAATACCAGAGATTAGAGAGCTACATGCAGAGAGAACATCAAAGATCTGAAGGAGGTTCCCTTCAAGTATTCAGCAGAGTACTGATTAGTGTGTCCAAATGAAGAAACTACCAGAGGCCATGCAAAGAACCATCTGAAAGAGTAAGAGTGAACTGTACCTGATGCTCACACAGAACTGGAAACAGTACCTGTCCTCACTATCCAGACTGGAGAAACTAATAATCCACAGGGCAATGGGTACAGTTCTCAGGGTAGTCTTGCCTCATTAGAGGAGAATAATTGCCAGACTCACCTAAGAAATCACGAAAGCAAGACACAAAAGGATAAAACTTTTGCTAAGTAAACTTAATTGCATCCCAGAACACAACTCAATAATAATTATAGGAATACAAAAATATCCAGCACCCAACAATATAAAATTCACAATGGCTGGCATACAACCAAAGATTATAAGGCATGCAACGAAACAGGAAAACACGACCCATAATGATGAAACAATCAATCAATTGAAGCAACCCAGAACTGACACAGATGCCAGAATTGGTAGAGAAAGACATTAGGACAATTATTATAGCTGTATTTCATAGGTTCAAAAAGTTAAGTAGAGACAAAGATACTTTTATTTTTAAAAATCTCAATTCTAACTTCTAGAGGTGAAAACTACAATATCATAAATGAAAAATAAACTGAATGGGATTAACAGCAGATTAGACACTGTAGAATAAAAGATCAGTGAACGTGAAGGCATAGCAATAGAAACTACCCAAAATGAAACACAGAGGAAAAAATAGCCACAAAAGATAAGAAAAGAAAAGAATATCAGTGAGCTGTAGGCCAGCTTCAAATGGCCTAAGATTGAACTCCCTGAAAGATTCCTGAAGGAGATGAGAGGAGGGGGAAACAGAAAAATATTTGAAGAAATGATAGCAAAATTTTCCAAATTTAATGAAAATTATAAACCCACAGGTCTAAGAAATCAACCAACCAACCAAACAAACAAAAACTCTGAGCACAAGAAACATGTAGAAAACTACACCAAGGCACATTATAATCAAATTTCTCAGTACCAATGTTAAAGAGAAAATCTTAAATGCAGTCAAACAAGGACATGTTACATACAAAGGAAAGATTAAGATAAGGATATGTCACATCAGAACCAATGTGAACAAGAAGACTAGGGAGCAACATCTTTAAAGAACTGACAGGAGGGCTTCCCTGGTGGCGCAGTGGTTGAGAGTCCGCCTGCCGATGCCAGGGACACGGGTTCGTGCCCCGGTCTGGGAAGATCCCACATGCCGCGGAGCAGCCGGGCCCGTGAGCCATGGCCACTGAGCCTGTGCTTCCGGAGCCTGTGCTCTGCAACACGAGAGGCCACAACAGTGAGAGGCCCGCGTACCACAAAAAAAAAAAAAAAAAAGAAAAAAAGAACTGACAGGAAAAAAACAATCCATCTAGAATTCTATGCCCACAAAAATATCTCTCAAAAATAAAGTTACAATAAAGATATTCTCAGTTATACAAAAGCTGAAAGAATTTTCACCCCACACCATTTTCCCCTATTATTAATATGAGAACATTTGGTTACAATTAATGAACCAATGTTGATACATTTTCATTAACTAAAATTCCTACGTTATTCATATTTCCTTAGTTTTTACTTGATGTCCTTTTTCTGTTCCAGGATCCCATCCAGGGTACCACATTATATTGGTTGCCATATCACATTACATTTAGTCATCATGTCTCCTTAAGCTCCTCTTAGCTGGGACAGTTTCTCAGAGCTTTCTTGTTTTTGATGACCTGGACAGTTTTGAGGAGTACTGGTCTGATATTTTGTAGAATGCCTCTCTCTTGGAATTTGTTTGATGTTTTCCTCATGGCTATACTGGAATTACAGGCTCTGGAGAAGAAGACCACAGAGGCAAAGTACTATTCTCATCATATCACATCAAGGGTAGGTACTGTCAACATGACTTTGATATCACTGTTGATGTTGACCTTGATCACCTGTCTGAGTTAGTAGTGATTGTCAGGTTTTGCCACTACAAAGTTACTCTTTCCCCCCTCTTTCCATACTGTCCTCTGAAAGAAAGTCACTATGCACAGTCCACACTTAAGGAGTAAGCAGTGATGGTCATTGAGGGTAGAGTATTTACATAAATGATTTGAAATTCTTCTACATGGGAGATTTGTCTCTTTTCCTAGTTGGGATTTTCCATATTTTGCTCAGAGCTCATCACTGTTATCAGCCAGAGGGTTATCCAGTGCAAACTATTCCACCATTACCTGAACTAGACCTTCCCACATCTAACATCTGTTGGACATTTATGCACCATGCACTGTACTAAACATCTTTTATGTATTTAATTTCATTTAATCCTTGCAATAACCTTATACAATAAATACTATTATTCTCGTTTCATTGATAAAGAAACTGAGACTCAGAGTTACTCTACTTGTGAACCCCATGGTATTCCTAGCTATGCCTTGCACACCATACCCTAAAAATTGGAGTGAATTTCCATAGATTGTTCGTCCACCCAGATTTTGTGCTGCTTGGTTGACCCTGCTCTGAATCCTCTCCTTCACTCATTTCTCAGCGTGTCTCTGAGGCTGTCTATCCTCCCTTCCCTGCTGGGCCTGGTTGTGTAGTAACTAGGCTGGCTCCTCAGCCTGCCTCAAAGCCTACCCCAGAATCCAGTTCCATGGCTTCCCATGGGTGCCTGAACTCTCAGGCACAGAGCAGCCCCAGGGCATGAGGGGTCACAGCCTCACACCTCTGCTCACATGGAAAATGCCTTCCCGCCAAAGGACAAAAACAACTCCTCACACCTATGAAGACCTGAGCGATCTAGAAGACTGTTTCACACTCTGAACAAAATCCCCCACCCAGATGTTCAAAGGTGAGAGAGCAGGGAGGGAATTGAAGACTCAAAAGCCGCTATGGTTGGAAAAGAAACCTAACAAGACAACTTCTGGGCAGTTAACCCACCTGCACCCACAACAGCCCTTAGAGGAGGAATCATGGGTATCAATAAGGCTCAGCCAATTTTAGAGAGCTCAACCACTCAGTACTCAAGGTTTTGCCCTTCCTCACCCCACCCTAAACCTCATCTTGGGCACCACAATGGAGTAAAAACAGGACGTGGGGGCAGAATATCATTTGATATTCACAGAAGCCCTGGAAGGTTGACAAGGGACTTATATTTTCACTTCACCATAGAAATGGAGGCGTAAAGATGTAAGGCGATTTGCCAAACTCAGCAGAGTTAGCAAGTTGTCTGACCCCATCTTGGCCTATTCACACAGACAGTTGGATGGAAAAGACCAGGGCCAGTGTCATTACCAAAACATCAAGTTGAGGCACCTAGTAATAGTGGCCAATAAACAAAGATGTAGATGAAAATTGTTGGCCAGAAGAGTACTCCGCGAATTTGGGGGTGATGCACAAGCCTGGAATGACTAGTGTTTATCAAGAGGGTTCTCTGGAGACAGTGGAATATTCTGCAGAAGCAGGGAAGAGGAGGCAGGCAGAAGGCCAGATGGGTCCACACTCCCAGAACATTCATCTGACTGCCATCTCCTGGAGCACTACGCCTGGCTTGGGGCCCCTGTGCAGAAACCACTTGGTGGCATCTACCCCGGAAACCCATTTGGATCAAGCACTGCAGGCAGCAGAACTGGAGCTGGAGTCCCAGGAGAGGAAACAATCCACCTCAGTCTTCTGCTCCCACCCAGACAGGTCTCTGAGGGTTGCCAGCACTTGGCCTACTGCCGAGCACACAGTGGGGCCATATCAAAAGTTGGTTGACTTAAGTGCTCCTGAAAGAGACTGAAGTACAGAGAGGTGAAGTCATTCTCCCAAGATCACACAGCAGTAAGTAGTAGAAATGAGATTCAATGCAGGTCAACAGGCTATTCAGCATTCAAGCCCTCATGCTTTCCCCTCCACCCTATAGTCTCTTGCCTCAAGGGCCAGAAGAATGTCACTTTCTTGTCTTCATCTCTGTAACTCCCGACACAATGTCTGCCACACAGTAGGCTCTTATGAATTTTTTGTTGATCAAAGCTTAGAAGTCTGCCCTTAACACTGAGCTCAGGGGGTTTCCTTGCTAAACCACATGGTATACTGGGCAGGAAGTGAGAGGATGAGGCCGGAGGGAGGAACGGGGAGGAAGGGTTCTAGGATACCAGGCAGGAGCCACGAGTTAGGATTGGGCTAAAGGATGGGGAGAAGGCACAACAGATTGACCCCCGCACACAGTGCCTGAAACCCACACCCCTCTCCCCATGGGCCCAACCCCAAGCCCTGCACATCCTGCCGGTGCTGGTCATGCCCTGGTCCTGCCATCTGTTCCCTCTGCCTGCAACACTCTTCCCTCCCCTCTTAACCTGGTGACCCCAACTCGTCTCTCAGATTTCAACTCAAGCAGCACCTCCTCATAGAAGTTCTCTTGGGCCTTTCTCACCAGGTCAGGTCCCAATTATGGACTCTCATGGCACTTACCACAGTTGCAATTTTGCATATTACATGGATGATTATTTGATCAACGCCCATCTCCACGTCTAAACCGTAAGGCTATGAGAAGGCTCTGCTTCGCTCACCATGTCTTCCTAGTGCCCTGCAGTGTCCGGTATTGAGTAAATGCTCAATAAATATATGTTCAATCAAGGTATGATTGAATGAATACAGAAATGAATGTTGAAACTGGTCACTGTGGTAAGATGAAAATAGCTCTCCAGAAGCTATCCATGTCCTAATCCTTGGAACCTATGAATGGTCCCTCCTATGGAAACAGGGTCTTTGCAGATGTGATTAAATTAAGGATCATCAAAATGAGTCCTACCTGGACTTCCCTGGCAGTCCAGTGGTTAAGACTATGTGCTTCCACTGCAAGGGGCACAGGTTCAATCCCTGGTCAGGGAACTAAGATCCCACATGCTGCACAGTACAGCCAAAAAATAAAATAAAATAAAATAAAATGATAAGATAAAATAAAATAAAAATAAAAATATTCCTTTAAAAAAAATGAGTCCTACATGTAATCACATTTAGGCTCCTGAGAAATTCTAGTAATTAAAGAGACAGGGAGATTTGACACATACACCTCACCATGGCTGCCTTGGGTTCTGGATCTCTCACAGGGGGACACGGTTGTACCCAAACACCTGCCAACAGGCCTCAACCTAGTTCTTTGCCTGGCAACCTCCCAACTGAGCTACAGCTGGAATGTCCCATCTGCTTCTTTTTGTCTGTGGCTGGTGGGAGTAGGGGTGAAGAGGAAAGTGGTGATGTAGGGTCAGACAGGCCTGGACTGGACCATTTGCTGAGTAGCCTTGGGAAAATCATATAACCTCTCAGTTTCCTCCTCTGTAAAATGAGAAAAGAATACCTCAAATAGGATCAGATGAAGTAATAACAGCTCATTAGCCAGCACAAAAATAAACACTAGGTTTCCTTTTCCCCTCGCTTTCAAACTAAGCATCCTCCAAAGCAAACACAGTCTCTTTTTCATTTTTGTCCCCCGGTGCTAATCACAGTGGCTGACACAGAGCAAGTACTCAATGAATATTAGCAGATTCAAGCTGTTGACCCAAGAGGGAGAAGGGCCGTGAGGAAGATGTGGCAATAATGGACTTTGTTATCAAAGTGGGACCTCAGAGGAGCTGAGTTACTGACTTATGCTTTAGTATGTAATGACCAGAGTTGGTGTGGGGAGGAAAGTTAAATGGAGAGGGGGAAAGAATTGAGTCCTGAGCTCCAGAACACATGTAATGGAAAGAGGCTCCTAGTCCAGGAGCCACAAGAAGTAGCTCATTATATGGTTGCACAGGGAGCATCTCCTGAGAACAATGGATGGGCAAGTATCCAGTACTCACATGGAAACCCTTCTGTTAATTTATAAATGCGGACGCAAGTAGTGACCACTTACAAAACTTTCATGAACCTCAGAGCATTTATTCACTTCAGCTTTCTGAAATTAGGCTTAGAATTTCCACAATTGGTAACATTAAACATGAGTCACCTATTTGGAGTTTCATACCATCAAAGTGTTGATAAATGGTATATATTTCTGAACACTTATTACTTAATCAAAGAATTTTTATGCGTTAAAAAAATGTGTTTACCAAACCAAAGTTCTAAGAAGTGTAAAAATAACCTCACCTTATTCAAGAACTCTAAAAAGCTGCAGAAGAAATGCTCATTTTTCTCTCATGGGTCCTGAGAATTTTCCACTTCGGTTCCTTTGGTGTCCTGGGAGGAGGGGCTGAGGGAGAAGAGAAGGGCAGGTTAGTGCAGGCAGAAAGGAAGGGCTAGTGGCCACCAGAAAGGCCAGCAGGACTTCCTGTTATCAGTCACCCAACTGCTGGCTTGTGAAAAAGAGTTTGGAACAAGGTGAAAAGGACAACAACTCACTTGCTCTTATGTCCCAAAAGGTCAGATGGCCACAGAATGAATCTGGGGGTGAGGTGTGAACTTGTCTATCTAACTGAGCTCCTCCTCTCTGACTTTCATTTTCCTATAAATGATAAGAACTTGAACTGTACCCTCGGACTGTAGAACTTCCCTCTTCCATGCTCCCCTCCCACGCACACATCCACTGGGAACATGTGCACACTTTCTACGCACCATGCCCAGCTGACCTCCAATTATCGTTTCTTGTACTTGTCATTAATTCTGTGAAAGAGGAAAGGCCTTATTTCCAGTATGTCCTGGGGAAAGTGCTGGAAGAGAAGCAGGGGTACAGATGAATTGTCTTCCACGTAAGGATTCCAGGATTCCAAGGGGCAGCAAGATCTCTTGGAGCCATGAGGGGACGGGGAGAACAGGCTTCGGGTTATGACCTGGTCAAGATATGCTTGGCCTGGCAGTGACCAGAAAGAAGACCCAATCCATAAGAAAAATACCAGCAGTACTAATACCCTACATGTGTATTACACCTTAGAGTTTACAAGACACCTTACATCTAAGCTGGTCCTTAGACGTTATTTATTACAGGTTTAAATCCCCTGAAAGTACATGCTCCTGATCAGGCCAGCGTATGACTAATTTTTGTATCCCACAGGACCTAGTCAAGGGTACTTAACAAACGTTTGCTTACATTAATCCTCTCGACAACCCCAATAGGCTGTAAGAAGAGGTATCATCTTTATATTATAGGTACGAAACCTGAGACCTGGGGAATTTGTGACCTGCCCAAAGTCACAGATGACAACTGACAAACTGGGACTTAAACCCCGGTTTTAGGTCTTCCCACCCCGCACTCTTACTGCTACCAGAGGTACGGTGGAATGGATACCTTTAAATTCTTGAAACTGAAAAACTGCAATTCAAGGGTTACAAGCAATTTCTATATCACAGAGTAGTAATTAGGATTTGTCTTTAGGTGGAAACCTCTCTCTGTCCTGGGTGAACCTTCTTAGTCATGTCAATAGAAAGTAAGCATATGCCCATAGTTTTGGGCAAAGGCCCAGACCTCAGTAGTGGACCCAAGACAGGTCCCTCAGACTGAGGTCTAGAGGTTTTGTTTGGCAGTGTGAACTGAGTATCTCCTTAGCAGATCCATGGCCCGGAGAAGTTAGAAAAATAGGCTGAATTTAGGCTGTCCCATCCCACACCTGAAAATCACTGTTCTTTGTTGTGGTTTTGCTCATAGAAGACCAGGAGCCCAGACACGCACAGGAGAAGCAGGCAAACCTGGTCTCTTCCCCTCCGTGGAGGAATGGCTGTGCAGGGCCCTGGATTATGCTTGACATGCCACTGTCTGGGCCATACAGATGCTGTCCCACCTGTGCTGTTATGTGAGGCTAAGGCAGACTTAAGGAAATATGCCAGCAACTAGCCCTTTGTGGGCCACTGGAGCCACACTGTACCTTGGGGTGGAGCTAGGAATTTCCCTTGAAGGATATTGATGCTCTTCCTGTGAATCATCTTAAAGCGAGAAATAAGAAGAAGAAGTAGTGGGCTTTGAGCAGGGAAAGGAAGGCCTCTCCCCTCTCTGGGGGCAAGAAAGTTGTTCAGAGAGGCCTGGAGATTTCCAAAGGTGGGAAGCTAACTGGTTTCTTCCTGCCACAATGACTGCCAAGAGCTTAAGGAAAGTGTTCAGAATGGCGCCAAACTGGTGGGAGCTCTGAGTGGCTACTTCTTAAGGTGGTTGAAAACTATCTCTTTGGTACTTCTGCTATTTGCAAGCCTCCAACAGCAAGTCAAAATGTGATAGGCCCTGTGTCTACACTTGAAGTGAGCAGCTGCAGCCCAGCACCATGAGACCCTAGGAAGTGAGGTGTGAGATTGCCAGGAGAGCCCTGGGCATGGGAGACTTCCCTGGAGAACCCCACAAGTTCTCTGGGAATGGAAACCCAAGAGCAGATGAACTTCTTCCCTTCGTAGGATAGGAGCTCAGACTGCTGTTAAGTTTAGAATGAAAGGGAAATGACACCCCTAAAAACTGGAGAAGTCAAAGTCATCTGGACTACACAAGGAAGACACAGCTGTTTCTTGAAGGGAATGGGATATTTTTGTCAGCGTTCTTAATCTCTCGTACCCAGATTCATGAGAGCAATGGCAATGGACTAGGTGCTCACCCGTCCTGATAAGATGATTGGAGGCAAAGAGGAGTCCAAGTGTGGTCAAAGGCCCCAGTTGTCCTGGGGTGGGGTGGGCTTCAGCACAACATACAGCCTGGAGAAAGGATGAGTGAATGCAGACAAGGGGAAAGGGCACTGGCCCCCTCTAGTTAGTATGAGGCCTTTCTGCTGAATATTTCTACTAGCCATACCCCCTCTTATTTGGGAAGCCTTTATCAGTTGTCAGAACACTTCTGTATCTGGCCTTGCAACAGCCCAGGAGGGTTACAATTCTTCCAATCCTGTCATTAGCTAATAGAGGTAAAGGGACTGGCGCAAGGGCACACACCTGGCAGTGGCCAAGCTAGGGCGAGAAATAGGTCTCCTGTTTCTGAGGCCCACAGGCTGCCCCCAGCAGCCCTGTGGATCTTGACCACTGGCCAAGAATGATATCCCGAGTAGACTGCAGGCTTGAGATGGCCCTTGGCCCCAGCTCTGCTGATTCAAGAGAATTAGCAGGGGAGGTCCCTCACCTGGGAGACCAGTATTTCTTCCTCTTTTCTCTTTGCTAGGGGGCACAAAACATGACATGTGATTCACATGGTCTTCATAGTTCCACAAGCTTATTTGTTGGGGCCTGTCAGGCAAAGAGGTGAACTTCAATCAGATCAGAGTTTTGATTCTGCCACTAACTAGCTGAGTCACCTTAGCTAGTTACCTCTGTACTCTGGGTTTCCTCTTCTACTTAAAATGCAAATCTGCCAGGTCTCTCTTCTGCCCAAAACCCTTTAGGGAGGCCTATCACCCACTCAACTAAAATTCAAGCAACTCTCCATTCAAGTCTGAGCCACACCATCTGAACAGAAGAGAGAGGGACATTCAGAAGGGGGTTCTGTCCCTGCTGAGCTCTTTTATTCTCATCTAGGAGAGAGCCAGGCAGACGGTGAATGGATGTGAATGTTAATTAGATTCTGTAACCAACAGCAAGAAGGCTCCTTCTGGGGCTGGGCTGGCCCTTGATGGACTCTTCCCCTCACATCTGTCATTCTCCTTGACCCAGTGACTACCAAGTATCCCCAGGCAGCTTCCTTTTCTCTGATTTCTTCTCAGGGTTGGTTCCATTGAGGTCTCTCTCCCTGTTATGTTCAGCTCTGACATAGTGATCACAAGGCCTGGAACTTCCCTCATCACTAGTCCAGGGACAGAAACTGCAAGCTGTCTGTTACCACACTCAAGCTGGACTTCCTGCCGCTCAGATGCCCACCCTACCCCACAGTGGTGCCCATTCAGAAGCATCAACCTGAAGACCAAGATGAAGTAGAGCGAAAATGGGACAATGGAACCATCCAAAGCCCAAAACTTGTCCTAAAATTTTCCCAGTGTAGCCATGGGGGCAAGGCTCTGCCCACATGTTCTCTGGGGCTCCTCACCTTCCCTCTTCCCACCACACTCAGCCCTGAGCTGTTCCTCCTCCCTCACCCTCACCCTCCTCTTGTTCTCTCTCTCAACTCAGTAGACACTTGTCTTTTCCAAGAACTCTTCCAAGATTGGGAAGGGCATTTTTTATATGGTGGCAAAAGCATGAGCTCTGGAGTCAAACAGACCTGGACTGTAATCTTAGCTCTGCCACTAAGTGGCTGAGTGATGCAAACAAGTGATGTTGTCCCTGACTTCACTTCCCCATCTGTAAAACATTAATAATTATGTCAATCTAGCGGGGTAGTAATAAGGATTAAATGAGACAATGTTTGCACATTAATCAGGGTAGTTAACATTAGCTGCTATAACAAAAATTCCAAAATCTCAGTGGCTACATACAAGAAAAGTGTGCTCCACACTCAAGTCACCGGCTGATGTAGATTGGGTGTCTTTCCTGCATAGCTCCCCTCCAAGAGGTGATTCAGGGACCCAAGCTCCTTCCATCCCCTTGGAGTCCTCCACTAGGCCCCCTCCACTGGCTGACAGAATAGCAAAAACAGAGTTAGAGGCCAGGCCAGGAAATGGCACCCATCAATTCAACTTTACATTGGTTAAAACCCAGTCACATACTCCACCTAATTGCAAAGCAAGCTAGGAAATGTAGTTGTCATGTGTGCCCAGGAAGAGGAAATGGAATTGCTAACCATCTAGCCAGTCTCTGATACAACATATTAAGTATTTAGCAGAATGACTGATACATAGTAAGAACTCAATAAGCAAAAGATATTATAATTACTTTCTATTATCTGTCCCAATACTGGTTTGAATACCAGAAATCACTGAACCGTAGGTGGACTTTTCACAACACTGAGATTGAATAACTGAATACAAACCAAAATAAACACTGAGTTTCTTCAAAGAAAAAGATACAGTAATCATATGTCTGACATAACTCCTGTTCTAGGTGCTTTCTTTGAGGCACCAGGATACACTGGAATAGTCTACATTCAAATGCTGACTCTGCCCTGAGCAAAACATTAACCTATGTCAGTCACAGTGGTTTCCTCTTCTTAAAATAGGAATGTTAATTTACTCACTTTACAGGATTCTTAAAAAAATGTCATATTCCCTCATATCTAAGCATATACTTCCCTCTGTCTGGAACACCCTCCTTGTCCCCTCTTCACCCAGCTACCTCCTACTGATTCCTCAGGTCTCAGCTTAGATGTCACCTCCTCCAGGAAACCTTCCTTATCCTTGACCCCAGTTGTGGTAGAGTGTCTGTCTCCTGTGTCCCCATGTGAGCCTGCATTTTCCTTCCCAAAGCACTTATCACAGCATGTTAAAAATTTCTGTTCACTTTGTCTCTAGCTGAGTGTTCATTTCTTGTGGAAAGGGACCTTGTTTTCATCACCATTTTTCCCTCAGCCTCAACAATGTGCAGGCACATAATATCCCCGGGTTCATAATGATATGCACTAAATGTATGTCATATGAATGAATTAAGAAATCCTGATCCTTCTTCAAAATGGTGAGGGGGTATAGACTTGTAAACTCTTACAACTCAACAAAAAACTAAAAGTAAAGACAAGTTCAGAAAGACACAGTGCAGCGTACTCCTTGTAAAGGTCAACGGGAACTAAGAAGTCATTTCAGACAGTAGCCACACCCTCGGGTCATGCCTGGGTACTTCTAAGGAATTGGCTAACTTTTAGTCTCTCAGTTGAGCAACAGAGGGTGCAAGAAATATCCTCACATGTTAAAAACCCTGGGACTCTTCCTCCAGGCTGATGTAAGAGTGTGGCAACAAGAGCTGTCCACTTAGGGTGGCCCTGACTGACCATGTGTCCTGCTGGGCTTGCATATACCACTCTTCACTATCCATGTGGCCAGTGCATCCCTGACCTTCACCGACCACCATCAAAAAATGAGGTCTTGGGCTTCCCTGGTGGTGCAGTGGTTAAGAATCCGCCTGCCAATGCAGGGGACACGGGTTCGAGCCCTGGTCCGGGAAGATCCCACATGCCGCGGAGCAACTAAGCCCGTGTGCCACAACTACTGAGCCTGCGCTCTAGAGCCCGCCAGCCACAACTACTGAAGCCCACGTGCCTAGAGCCCGTGCTCCGCAACAAGAGAAGCCACAGCAATGAGAGGCCCGCGCACCGCAGCGAAGAGTAGCCCCCACTCGATGCAACTAGAGAAAGCCCACGTGCAGCGACGAAAACCCAACGCAGCCAAAAATAAATAAATAAATTTAAAAAAGAAAATGAGGTCTTTCTAGTCCCAAGGTAGATCTTCAGATACAGGATGGGACCTCCATCCCACCCCCCGCCCTCCATACACACACATAGTCTGAAGCACATGCCACCACCCAACAACGGTGAAGTGGACAGTTTGTCTCCCATGCCCAGATACCTTCCGTGCACCTGGAGTGAAGTGGCAGATGAGCCAATTGACAGAGGTATGAGTGACTGATGACGTTTACCCAGTTCTCCCGGAGCACTATTACCCAGCAGGAAAAAAAAAAAAAAAAAGATGTGGTGCTACAAGGACAATGGTGCTTCAAGGACAAAGGACGACCCTGCCTGAAAAAGTGTCAGCGTTACACCCCCTACCGGACTCTTAGTCGCCCTCCCTACCATGTTGCAATGGTTAGGAAATTTCTGAGCCCACCTGGGCAACGGGACCTGTCCCAAATAAGGAAAGGCATATACCCTGTCCCATTCCCACCCTATAGAAGGAAAGTATATGTGCCTCAACCAATCAGTAAACGAAATTTTCACCTCGGGCCATTCCTTTGTTTTCTGGCTATAAAAACTGATCAATAGCACATGTTCTGGCTCGACTCTCCCAGACTACTAGGAAGTCGACCCGCTGTTCTGGCAGCGACCCTTCCCTCTAATAAATTCTATATTCTTTACATTCTGCCTTGTGTCTGGAAATGCTTTTCCAACCCCCGTTCGGACCACGACAAAAAACCTCTAAACATGAGATTTCAGGCAGGCGAGGGAAACCCAAAAAGGCTGGAAGACGTCGTCGGCACCCCTTCCAAAATATTAAGCAGGTAGAGGACTGCCTATTTTACTGTTGGTTTAGCTCAGCCCTACATCAAGGTACTTGGCAGCTCCAAGGCTCCCACACGTGTCCTCTCACACATCCCCTGAGCACCTGAGACAATCTCTTTCCCAACTCCGAGCAGCTGCGGATCCCAACCCTACTCTTCAGTAAAATTTGCTCTGACGCCCTCACCCCACCTTCCGTACCCACAGGGACAAGGCTGTCCCTCGCCACCTGCACCGCAACACACACACACACACACACACACACACACACACACACACCCTCACAGGCTGTCCCTCGCCACCTGCACCGCAACACACACACACACACACACACACACACACACACACACACTCCAGGCTACCCAGACCGCTTTCACTCTATTACACCGGGGCCTCCGGGAGGCGAGGAGGGTGCGAGTTGCCCAGAGCCCGGCCCCCGCCCCGGGACAGCATGCACAAGCCCTGCCCCTGCTTCCTCTCCACTTGCCTGGGCTGACCGCCCTCCGCAGCGGTTCTGGCTCCCTGACGCCACGGCTCCGGGGCGGGGCGTCTCGAGGCTCCGCCCTTCGACGTCAGCCTAGCGGGGCGCGGCCTGGCAGGCGGCCGGAGGTTTCAGTCGCAGTCCCGCAGAGCGGCGACTGGAGGCCAGCATCCCGGCTCTGGCTTCTCCTCCCGCTCCGGAGGATGCGGCTCGACCAGGATGCTGCCGCGCCTGATAGTGCAGCTTGCGGCCCTCCTCAGCCTGCTCCTCGGCTCTCGCGCGCACGGTAAGGATCGGGGTCTAGCCCTGCCCTCTCCGCGCCCGCCCCGCTCCCTCTCCTACCGGTCGTCGCTCCTACATTAAAGTTCTGAGTGCCACGGAGAATCACGTCTGGTTGGCCCTCTACGGAGAGGGGCGCCCATTATCTCCCCGCTCCCCCGAATCTCCCTCATTCTGGCAAGCCTGGGTCTCAGGCTCACCCGTTGTGGACGTGGAAGAGACTGAGATTGACTAGGGGAGGGGGAAGTGTGGATAGAGAAGTTAAATGACCCCCCCCCAAGTCACCGTCCACCCGCCTCTCTGTGAGTCATAAATGTACCCCTGGCTTTTCTATTGTTCTAGTTCAAATGAAGGGACTGCTGGTCCCTCTGGGGAATTACTTTGATCTCAGTCTGACTCTACCTTCCCTTAGCTCTCCGATTAATCTATTTCTGCCCCGTGCCATGTCACCCTATCTCAGCTCTTTTCCCCCACTATTACCTGTCACCCCCATCGGATCATCCCTTCTCCTTCTTTATCCCCCAGTGCTCTCCCACTGCCACCTGCCTCCCTCCTCCCTACTGTTACTCCTCCTAACCCAGCCAGAAATCCTGGAAAGTTTCTGCAATTGAAAAGACTAAATCCTGAGGGGGGGAAATGAAAGGGCCGGGAGCTGGAGGGACCAGGAGCTGAGGCAGGGAGAGCAGGGACTGAAACTGCTTCTACATGACGCCAGAATACGAAGTAAAACATGCAGTCACCATTCACATGATAGAGAGTGGAGCTGGGGATGTGCAGCCCAAACACCACAATGATCCACCGTGTTTTTCACTTTCCGTATACTGTTTTGAAATCGAGACACAGACTTGAGGATCAAAGACAGTATAAGAAAGAAAGCAAGGGACCGGGACAGATGTGCTTTCTAAGTGAGAATGACAGTCAGAAAAAAGAAGCATTATTAGAGAGATGATGAGAAGTTGGAGAACAAGGGAAGCCTGGGAGTCGCTGTCAGACGGAGAGACATAAAGGGATCGAGGAGGAGAGAAGAGGAGCTGAATGTGGGTATTGGCCTTGACTTACTTCATTGCACTTGATCGGCAAGACTCTTAAAGGAGGTGTATTTATCACATCCTTACCAATGAGAGAACAAGTTCAGCGAGGTTAAATGATTTGTCTGAGTCACACTAGCAAGTGCTAGTTTGAGGCTCTTAGAGTTAGTTTCCCATGGTGAGAGGTATGGCTGGCTGTGAGGGGAGGACAGGAGGTGGAGAGAGGCACTGGTACTTAGTCTATATCACCCTGGAGCCAAGGGTGCCAGCTCTTTGTGGAAACGTCCTCAGCCCAGTCTAGACCCAGGGCTGCCTGTCCTACTCAGCCTGAGGCTGGGCATCTGGCTGCAGTAAAGCCCTCCTAGAAGTGAGGGGATGGGACAAGCACTCAGCTTGGGGTTCTGTGAAGAGAAACAGGTAGATGCCAACTAGCAGGATATCTGTGTACCCAAAGAACTCCAGAGAGGGGGGCCTTGGGCTAGAGCCAGGGCTGGGGCCAGGGTGGGGACCAGGTGTGGGGATGGAGAGCAGTCCTTGGGATGGGGCTGGAGCAGGGACAGGGACTGGGCAGAGCCAGGCACCAGCTCATCTGAGAGCTCGCTGTGGGCACATCGTAGCCCTCAGCCCCTGCCTTCTTGCCTGGGATGCATCACACCCACCTTGGCTCTTGTCAACCAGCACTTCTGCTTCTGATCACTTACAGCACAGGACAGTGACTTAAGGACACTATACTAGCTCTGGGATCAGACACATCTGGATTCAAAGGCCCACTCTACCACTTACTACCCCCATTGACCTTGGGCAAGTCACTTAACCTCTCTGAACCTTCATGTCTTCTCTGGTGAAACTGGGGTAATAAATGCCTACCTTGTAGGATTACTGTGATAATGAAATGAGACAGTATATGTAAAGTACTTAGCTGAGTGCTCAGCTCAAGGTAAAGTGCTCAGTAAATGGGAGCTGTTAGAATGCCTGCCACCATCACCACCATCATCTCCTCCCTGGCGGGGAGGTGGAGGGGGCCTCTGCTAGCTCTGGTACTGACACTGTTCTCCCTGTGGACAGAACTGCCCAGACCTTCATCTGCATGGTTTGAAGCAGAATTTTTCTACCACGTCCTCCACTGGACTCCCATCCCAAATCAGTCTGAAAGTACCTACTATGAAGTGGAGCTCCTGCGGTAAGCAAAAGGGAGGATGGAGAAAGGAGGGAGGTGAGTGAGGGAGTGGGTGAGTCCATCCCCTTCTACCTACCCTGGCATGGGAAGATACCTGCCTTGTTACTGAAATGACACCAGGAAGGACCCTGGCACATATCCATCAGTTGACAAGAACTGATCAAGTCTCATATGGCCAGAGTAGTGCGCTGGAAGCTCTGGGTGAGAAAGCCAAGGTATTGCCTTTACCCTCAAGATTTTTCCATCTTATTGGAAAAACAGGAAAAGCATCCATAAGCCAGTTGGAGAACAAGGAAGCCCTAAGGACTACAGATGTAGTTGGGAGAAGGGAGGAATTGGGCTGTGTTGTAGGGAGTGGCAAGTCTTCCTGGACGAGTTGGCGTTTGAGCTCCTCGTATTCCAATCTAAGAGTCTCCTAGAGCACAGAGAAATTGGTCCAGAGTCCCAGAACCAAGGGAGATCCCCTTGCAACTAGATGCCCCAGACTAAAGGGAATACCCTGAGGGCTGTGCCGTCATGAGAGCTCTCCCCTGGCCTCTTGCTTCCCTCCTAAAGGAGTTAGGTTTGAGCACAAGTTCCTCTCCCAACGCCTACCCCGCTATCTCCCCAGGTATGGAGTAGAACCCATCTACTGGAACCCCATCCACAGCTGTAGCCAGACCTTGGTGCTGTCCTGTGATCTCACCATGCAGACCCTGGACCTGTATCATAGCAATGGTTACCGAGCCAGAGTCCGGGCAGTGGACGGAGGACAGCACTCAAACTGGACCTCTCCCAACACCCGCTTCTCTGTGGATGAAGGTGCTTTTCCTCCCCGGGGCCTAGAACATGGCTTTCAGGGTCCTTTCCAGCCAGAAGCTCTAGTCTAGAACTTTTCTCTCTGTTCCCATAGCTCGCCACATCTGCCTGGCTTCCTGGCCGGGGATTTGGTTGCCCAAACAAGCCTGAGTCAGGACTTTGGAGAAGGTTTAGATGAAAATAGCCAAGTTATTCAAGATTTAAAAGGGAACTGTAGTTGTTTATCCTACAGAAGAGAAGTCTTGGGGTGAGTTGGGGCAGCTGAGTCACGAGGGCCAGGTTGGTGTACTTGTAGGGTTCTGGGAGAGGAAGCAAATCCATAAGCACCCAGCACAGGGCAGCAAGCTGGAGGCAGAATTCCGATCAGGTCCTCCTCCCTTTAAGAATGAATTCCTTGGGGTCAGAGTGTGAGGCTTTGAAGCAGGGAGGTGCTATTGAAGCAAAATTGGGAGTTTTTCTCTCTGCAGAGAGAAGAGAAAAGAATAAGCCCCAAATGTGATGGGATTCTTTCCTTCTGCAGATTGGGACTGATTGTGCTCTATGTGTGTGGCAAGGCTGCTCTGCACAATTCAGAATGATACTCTTGGAGGTCATTGTCTCCCAAATGCCTGCCCACAGGCCAGTACTCCGCTGGCTGCAGAAACATCACTGAAGAGTGTGTTTAAAATAGACATTTCCTGGGCTTCCCTGGTGGCGCAGTGGTTGAGAGTCCGCCTGCCGATGCAGGGGACACGGATTCGTGCCCCGGTCCGGGAAGATCCCACATGCCGCGGGGCGGCTGGGCCCGTGAGCCATGGCCACTGAGCCTGCGCGTCCGGAGCCTGTGCTCTGCAATGGGAGAGGCCACAACAGTGAAAGGCCCGCGTACCGCAAAAAAAATAAAAATAAAAATAAAAAATATAGATGTTTCCAGGGCCCAGCTTCCAAAATTCAGATTCACTGTGTCTTGAGTGGGTCTGGGCATCTGCGTTTTTAACATGCTCCCCAGGATATCCTTATGTTCTGCCAGGTTGAGAAACCTGTAGCCCAGGTTTTAGGGTGGGTAAAGCTTGACCCTGGAGGCCAGGTGTGGATGGGGTGCCCAGGCCCTCCCCAGCCTGCAGGCCTCATGGTTTTGTCTCCCGACTCAGTGACTCTGACAGTTGCCGGTGTGAAGCTAGAGATGCACGATGGCATCATCTTTGGGGTGATCCAGCTCCCCAGGCCCAAGATGGCCCCTGCAGGCGACACATATGAAAGCATCTTCCACAACTTCCGGGAGTATGAGATTGAGGTTCGCAAGGTACCAGGACGATATAAGGTATGGGATTCCCCAAGGCCGGGCTTCCCTGTCACCTGGGCCGGAAGTGCCTTGTGCACCCCTGGGGAGCTTTTCCAGCAGAGTCGAGAGAGCTTGTGGGGCAAGTGGGGGGAGCTGAGATGGCCTCAGCCCTCAAACCTGTGCTTCTGCCAGGTGGCAGGGAAGACAGTGCCCGCTAGGTGTCAGGCAGCGCAGGAGATGTTGTAACTATTGCTTCCAACCCCCTTGCAGGTGGGGATTCTATTCCATGTTGTAGATGGCGAAATGAGGCTCTCAGAGGCTATGAAAATGCCCAAGCACACTCCCATAAATGGGGGATCTGGAACCTGCAAAATCCATTCCTCTTTCCTTTCAACCACAGTTGATTCTAGCCCCCTTCTGGGATGGTCCTCAGTATCTATAAAATACTTCCTTTTCGCTTTTTTTTTTTTAACATCTTTATTGGAGTATAGTTGTTTTACAATGTTGTGTTAGTTTCTGCTGTATAACAAAGTGAATCAGCTATATGTATACATATATCCCCATATCCCCTCCCTCTTGCGTCTCCCTCCCACCCTCCCTATCCCTCCCCTCTAGGTGGTCACAAAGCACCGAGCTGATCTCCCTGTGCTATGCGGCTGCTTCCCACTAGCTATCTGGTTTACATTTGGTAGTGCTTATATGTCAATGCCACTCTCTTACTTCATCCTAGCTCACCCTTCCCCCTCCCCGTGTCCTCAAGTCCCTTCTCTACGTCTGCGTCTTTATTCCTGTCCTGCCCCTGGGTTCTTCAGAACCTTTTTTTTTTTTTTTTTAGATTCCATATATATGTGTTAGCATACAGTATTTGTTTTTCTCTTTCTGACTTACTTCACTCTGTATGACAGACTCTAGGTCCATCCACCTCACTACAAATAACTCATTTCGTTTCTTTTTATGGCTGAGTAATATCCCATTGTATATATGCGCCACATCTTCTTTATCCATTCATCTGTTGATGGACACTTAGGTTGCTTCCATGTCCTGGCTATTGTAAATAGAGCTGCAATGAACATTGTGGTACATGTCTCTCTTTGAATTATGGTTTTCTCACAGTATATGCCCAGTAGTGGGATTGCTGGGTCGTATGGTAGCTCTATTTTTAGTTTTTTAAGGAACCTCCATACTGTTCTCCATAGTGGCTGTGTCAACTTACATTCCCACCAACAGTGCAAGAGGGTTCCCTTTTCTCCACACCCTCTCCAGCATTTATTGTTTCTAGATTTTTTGATGATGGCCATTCTGACTGGTGTGAGGTGATACCTCATTGTAGTTTTGGTTTGCATTTCTCTATTGATTAGTGATGTTGAGCATCCTTTCATGTGTTTGTGGCCATCTGTATATCTTCTTTGGAGAAATGTCTATTTAGGTCTTCTGCCCATTTTTGGATTGGGTTGTTTGTTTATTTGCTATTGAGCTGCATGAGCTGTTTATGAATTTTGGAGATTAATCCTTTGTCAGTTGCTTCATTTGCAAATATTTTCTCCCATTCTGAGGGTTGTCTTTTCGCCTTGTTTATGGCTTCCTTTGCTCCTTTTCATTTTTAATACAAACTAACTCATGGTAATCACAGAGATCTTGGGCTGCCTCGATAATGCAGGGTTTTTTTATCTTAGAAAAAGAACACTGAAGGGGGTTGGCCTTCAGTGCTTTAGAGCGTCTCTAAAGGCCCCTCCAGCTCTCAGCTTCCATGTGGCATGGAACAAGGATATCGTGTTTACTGCTCTGATTGTTTTCGTTTCAGTCGCATGACAAGATAAAACATGAAAACTTTAACCTCCCAGTCCCGAGAGGGGTGGGAGAGTTCTGTGTCAGGGTGAAACCATCTGTCAGCTCCCGAGTGAACAAGGAGGTCTGGTCCAAGGAGGAGTGCATCGTGCTCACCCCGCAGTGTGAGTTGGTCAGGGCTGCTGTCTGGGCAGAAGGGAGGCAGGAAGGGCCTCGCACGTCTGAAAAGCATTCCACTGAGGGCTGCCGATGTGGGGCACTGTGCTAGGGCCCCCCAACTGCGACACAGCTCTCCATCCTCACACAGCTCTATGAAAGAGCTCCTATTGCCCCCATTTTAGAGATGCAGAAACTGAGGCTCAGTACCTACAAGCAACTTCCAGGGTGTGGCCACAAAGCCAGGTCTCCCATTTCTGCGGGTGCTTCCACTGGAGCCCAGCTGCACTCCCAGGAGCCCTTCTGCAGCACCCCTTCTGCAGCACCCCTCAGCCAGCTGTGGTGGTTCCTGTTTGTTACATTCCTCTGCTGTCTTTTTTTAGAGCTGGGGGCACCAAGGGCTACTCCGAACTTCCCCTCCTCCCCCTCAGAGGAAAGCAGAACTGAGCTGACTCCTCCCCACAGCTGCAAAAGTCAGCAAATACTGTGCCAGGCTCTCAGCCCAGTGCTGGAAAGGGGAGGGAGGGAAGGGCATATGGCATGTGAAGGCTGCAGTTCTGCCCACAAGGATCTTACAGTCTGGCTGGGAAGACAGGATGTGCCCAGAGGAGGCTCTAACTAGCTACTCAGGACAACATATGTCAAGTGCCCAGCGAATCATGCCAACAGTCAGTGCGCTGGGAGTGCCCAGTCCAGTGTGGGCAGCGTCCAGCAATGACCAGAGGGACTCCTTACTTTTCTGCAGTACATTTCAGTTTATGGCAGACATGCACAAACTCATTGTCATTTCAGCCTCACTCACACTGAAGCAGAGTAAGGCACCATCTGTGTGCCAGGCGGCCTTAAGAGCTTTTCAACATCCACTCACTGATATAGAAATAGTTTTGTATACAGGTCTGTGTTCAAATCTCAGCTTCGTCACTAATGAAATATATGACCTTGGGCAACTTGCTTAACCTCTCTGGGCCTCAGGATGCTAATCTATAAAAATAGGGACGATAATAGTATTTACCTCCTAAGGTGGTTATAAGAATCAGGTGACATAAGTACAGTAGTCCCCCCCTTATCGGAAGGGCATACGTTCCAAGACCCCCAGTGGATGCCTTGAAAGCATGTATATATACATATACATATATATATGTTTTTTCTCTATACATACATACATACCTATGACAAAGTTTAGTTTATAAATTAAATAAAAATTTAAGAGAATGCCCAAATTGGCAACATCACTACTCTTGCACTTTGGGGCCGTTACTGAGTAAAATAAGAGTTACTTGAACAAAAGCACTGGATGCCACAACAGTCCATCTGATAACTGAGGCAGCCACTAAGGGACTCACGGGTGGGATGTGCTGGACAGAGGGATGATTCATGTCCCGGGCCAGACAGAGTGGAGCAGTGTGAGGTTTCATCACGCTACTCAGAACGGCACACGATTTAACTGATGAGTTGTTTATTTCTGGAAATCTTCCATTTAATGTTTTTGGACCACAGTTGAACACAGATAACTGAAACCACGGAAAGCAAAACCACAGATGGGGGGGGGGACTATTATAAAGGGCTTGGTTCATGATAAGTGCTGTGTGCTTCACAACCATCTATGAGGTAGGCACTATTATTTTGCCCATTTCGTAGACGGTAAAACTAAGGCTCAGATAGGCTAACTAATTTGGCCACAGCCTCACAGCTAGTAAGTGGTAGAGCTGGGATTTGAAGCCAGGTCTGGCTGCTCCCAAAGCCCCCCTTCTTACCTGCTGTACCATCCTGCCCCACCGCTATGTATGCCTTCATGTGAGTTTTGTGCAGAGAGCTGGAGGCCATGTGTCTAGTGAGGGAATCCTTCAGGGCAGAGGTTGGAGGGCCAGGCAGGGACCCCCAAGAATCCTGGCATGGCCTCCAGAGTTGTGGCCTAGAGGTAACCTGGGGTGGGGGATGCAGGGGGTCACTCGGCCTCTCACCGAGAGGCTCCTGAGAGGGGCCATGGGATCCTCGGGGACTGCCCCTCCATATCCCATGGCACCAGGCTATAAACCCATCTCTCTGGGCCCACAGATTTCACCATGACCAACCTCAGCATCTTCTTCACCTTTGTCCTGCTGCTCTGTGGAGCCCTGGCCTTCTTCCTGGCCCTCCAGCTGTATGTGCAGCGCCGGGGGAAGCTGCCCACCGTCCTGGTGAGTCTCACAGGGAGGCTACTGCCCCATCCTCCCCGGCCCCACCAGGACCCTGGGAGGCAGGGAGCACCCTCCCAGGCAGGCCGTACCCTCAGCCCTGACGTTATCAGAGGCACCTTCATCAAGCACCATGGGGGCGGAGGGAGGGCTTGAACGCCAAGCCCAGCGCGGAGAATGTTGCCTTATAGTGGCCCAGATAAGACACAGTAATCCCAACCCGCCATGCGCCATTTTGTTACTATTTGCCAATAATTGGCCACGAACCAGCCCCTGTGCACTAGTACCTCGGAGTCAGGTAGTCATAGCCTCACTTTACAACTGAGGAAACTGAGGCGTAGAGAGATTGTTACATGCAGAGGGTCCCACAGCCAGGAAGAGTCAGGGCCGGAGCCCAGCCTTCCCCATCCCTAGAGGCTGGCGAAGGGTGCTCTGGAACAGGAAGACAAAGGGCTGCTGTCAGTGTGGGAGAGAGCAGAGCGGAGAGGTGATGCTGAGAGGCGAGCATCTCCGGCCCTTCCCACAGCCTATCCTCTTGCTACACGGTGCTGACAAACACCGCATCTGTCGTCAGCCGGCCTCCAAAGTTCAGCTTGCCGCATCGAGCAGCATTTCCAGACCACAGCCCGTCTCTGGCCTGGGATTCAGACTGGACCAAAGGTGGTCCCCACAGCTGACATTACCATGATGGTCGGGGGCTCAGCTGTAAGGGTGGGCTCCTTCGGGGAGACCAGGGCCCAGGGAAGCTCACAGCTGGAAGGGGACCCTCCACAAGGATCCCAGGATCTCTAGGAAAAATGAGAGAGACAGAGGCCCTCTGAAATTATTTTGAGTAAGAACTCTGAGATGGGGATGGAGGAGAGAGAAGAGGGGTGGGGCTGCCTGGTGAGTGCACCACGGGACCTGCCCTCAGGGATGGGTAACTAGAGAGCAGAGTGGTAGGAAAGGACCGCTGGATGGGAGAGTCTTAGTTGGGCTTGGGGAAAGGCATCTAGTAAGAGAGAGGTAGCTACTGAGTTACAGTTACCAAGCATCTACAACATGCAAAATGTTGTACGGAAGCAGCTGAGTAATGTGGCCCCTGGTCCCAAGGGGCTTGATTACGTCCGGTGGGCCAGCCAACGAATCAACTATTAAGTTTAATGCAAAACGGTGAAATGGACATAGATGCAAAAATGCCGAAGGAGATGACAAGCAACCTCTGGTCTTTTTGTTCTTTCTGAACATTTGGATCACAGAATTGACTTGTTCTCATGAGTTTTTTCATCCTCAAGATAAGTACAGCCCAGTTTCCTTCCTCTAACGATCACAGCCATTACTAACTTTATAAATAACTGAGAGAGCACGAAGCACTTTCACATGCACTTGCTTGTTCTCATTCATTAGCTGCTTTGATCTGATCTTCAATGATTATCAAAGTAAGCATTGTTAAACAAGTGGGGGTTACAAATCAGGACAGTTGAGTACAAATGCCAGATTTATTTGTTCTTTGCTGCTGTGTGACACTGGGCAAGTCATTTAACTTCTCTGAGGTTCAGTTTTCTCCTCTAGGAAACAGAGATAATAATACTTCTTTAGAGAATTATTGGAGAGTAAAATTCAATTCACCAAGTGTTTATTGAGTGCTTTCTCTGTATCAGGCACTGTTCTAAGTATTTTACATGCATGAACCACAACTTGAGGAGGCAATACTGTCATTGTTTCCGTTTTGCACAGGAGGAACTAAAGCACAGAGACGATAAATGATTTGGCCGAAGTGACACAGCTGATAAGAGGCAGACCTGGGATTTGAACCCGTGAAGTCTGGCTCCAGAATACACATCCTTAGTCACCAAGCCATCTGATATCAGTAGGGATCCAACCAATAAGAGTTGCACTAGAGTCATCACATACAAAGGGAACAAGGGCAGATGTGCAACAGTGAGTCAGTAAGTCAGTCAACAAACCTTTGGAGTGCCTACTATGTGCCAGCTCCGTTTAAGCTCTGGGAACTGAGTGGCCAATAAGAACAGACGACTCCTGCCCTCAAGGAGCTTCTATTCTGTTGGAGTTCGGGACTGTGTGTGTGTGTGTGTGTGTGTGTGTGTGTGTGTGTGTGTGTGTGTGTGTGTGTGTGTGTGTGTGTGTGTGTGTGTGTGTGTGTGTGTGTGTGTGTGTGTGTGTGTGTGTGTGTGTGTGTGCGCGCGCGCGCGCGCGCGCGCGCGCGCGCGCATGTGGGGGCACAGAAAACAAAAAAATAACTCCAGGAACTAAGTGCTAGGAAAAAATAAACTGGGTTAATGGGAAGAGAGTGTCTGGAGCACTGCTTTAGCCAGGGTGATTGGGAGAGTCTCTCTGAGGAGATGACATCTGAATTGAGACCTGAACGATAAGGAGGATCCAGCCATACAAAGTGCTAGGAGAAGAGTATTCCAACCAGGAGTAGCCTGTGCAAAGGCCCTGAGACAGCACTGTCCAGAGCAAAAGGAACACCAGTGCGGCTGGGGCACAAGAGCAAGGGGGAGAGAGGTTAAGTGACTTCCCTGGGACTCTGGGCAATTAATGGGGAGCGAGGCCTCCCCAGCTGTAGCTCTGCTTGTTTCACTGCCCCCCACGCTGCAGCCAGGCTGTGTTTATGTGAGTCACTCAGGGAGTGGAGAAATTAACTCGGTGTCTCACATCCAGCGTTATAAGAGATGAAATGAATAACACGGGATAGGATAGGACAGGACAATACAATAGATCACAGTGCACAGGTAGTAACGATAAGTATTATTTTGTGAACTTGGTTTCAGTCACATATGAGTTATATATTTATGGGCTATTTATATACAGGTTATCGTGTAACATATTTCTTACTTGGGGTCATAGTGAAAAAAAGTCTGAAACACATTTCTAGATGTCCGTGGGTCCAGCCTGCTTTCGGGTTTGAAAAGCACTGCTGATGGAGCCTCCTGAGAATGTTCACCTTTCCCTGCAGCCTCCCATTCTGCCTGTCATTCTGTCTGAACTCCGAGAATACAGGCTTCTTAGGTATCTGGCCTGAGTCAAACTGAGAACTGCATGAGGAGGAAAACTCAATTCTGAACCAAAACCAAAAGGACACGTGGCAGCGTACTCCAGGCTCTGCAGGACCCCCTCTGTTGGAGCAGTACCTCCTGAACCCCCGGCCTCCCCCGGCCACACTGGGGCGGGCTCTTGCAGGTGACCCTCCCGCCCCTCACTCTACCCTCTCCTCCCCAGGTCTTCAAGAAGCCCAGTCCCTTCAGCCTCATCAGCCAGCTTTCCTGCCCAGAGACCCAAGACACCATTCATCCCCTCGATGAGGAGGCCTTCCCCAAGGTGTCCCCAGAATTGAGGAACTCGGAGCTGCACGGCAGCACGGACAGTGGCTTCAGCAGTGCCAAGCCATCCCTGCAGACTGATGAGCCCCAGTTCCACCTCCCTGCCCCCCACCCCCAGGCTGGGGGTCCTTTGGGAAAGGGGGCGACCCGGTTGCTGGAGGACAGCTGCAGTAGCGGCGGCAGCGAAAGTACAGACAGCGGGATCTGCTTGCAGGAGCCCAGCCTGAGCCCTGGCACGGGGCCCAACTGGGAGCCGCAGGTGGGGAGCGACAGCCGGGACCGGGATGACAGTGGCATTGGCCTGGTCCCGAACTCTGAGAGGCAGCCTGAGGATGTTCAGGGTGGCTCAGCTTTGGACCATGTTAGTCCCCTGGGACCGGAGGTGGCTGCGGGAGAAGACCCAGCTGCAGGGGCCTTCCAGGGCTACCTGAAGCAGACCCGGTGCCCAGAGGAGAGGGCAGCCGAGGCAGGCGGCCTGGAAGAAGAGTCCTCCTCAACAGATGGCCTTGGCCCCAAATTCAGGACATGCGTGGATGCTGAGGTGGACTGGCCTCTACCAGCCCTGGCCAAGGGCTATTTGAAACAGGACCCCCCAGAAATAACTCTCACTCCCTCAGGGGCCCCAGCTGGACAGTGGAACCCACCAACTGAGGATTGGTCACTCCTGGGCTTGACCAGCTGTGGTGACCTGGGAACATCTGACTGGAGGTTTGCCCACGATCTTGCCCCTCTGGACTGTGTGGCAGCCCCAGGCGGTCTCCTGGGCAGCTTTGACTCAGACCTGGTCGCCCTGCCACTGATCTCCAGCCTGCACTCAAGTGAGTGACTCAGGCCAAAGGGCTGCTTTGGGTTTCCGCTGCACCCTGCCTGGACCCAGAGGGGCCCCAGGGGATGAAAGTGAAGCACAGGGCCAGTCTGGGCACTTTTCTGCAAGCGTAGTGAGGCCAGCGCCAGCCCTGGTTAAGTGTCCAGGGCAGGAGGAAACTAAACTAGCACAGGGTACGTATGTGGCATTGGCCTCCTCTGCAGACGGGGCCCTGCAGACTCTGGCGGAGCTGAGAAGGGCAGGGCAGAGATCTCCACCTCCTTGGGACACTTCCCATATTGTTAAGGACTACTTGCTCAGGGGAATCATGGGGCTTTTTGGAGTTGTGGTGAGGCCACCAGGCTGAAGTCAGCTCAGAGAGCCAGGCCTCCCTGCTGAGGCCAGCCATGTGTCAGGGCCTCCAGCAGGATGGAGGGCTGAGAGGATGGAGGCTTCAGGGCCTCGCTGCAGGGGCCATTTCTAGGAGGTAAAGGAGGGAGCAGGGGCCAAAGGGAGCTGAGATCCAGAAGGGGGCTTCTGGCTCAGAATCCAGTGCTCTGGGTATGGCTTGTGTCCATCTGCAGACCGCACCCTCTTTCAAGCAAATAGAGCAGCATCCCCCTGGGGCACTTGGAGTGGCCAAGCCACGGACTACACTCACCCTGCTGCCCACACCATGTTGCTGACAGTACCAGCGAAACCATGGGTGTTTGTACTGGTCAAAACGCAGGCCTTCAGGTGGCCTCTAGGCTTGGACGCCACCTTATCTGCCCAAGAGGGTCAGGGTTAGGACCTGCACTGTGTTTTCTGCTGACATCCAGCTACAGGACAGGACACTGGGGTAGGGCCTCTGTTCAATGATCAGCTGTGCGACCTTGGGCCAGCCACTTCTCAGAGGGCCTCTGTTATCCCATCTGTGATGTAAAGAATCTCTAGGGGACCCTTCTAGATGGATGGATGTTAGCCACGCTGGCTTCTGGGGTAACATCTCCAACCCCAACTGACCCTGGGTAGGGAGGAAGCCATGCCTGCACAGAGCCGGCTTCTTTCCCGTGCCGCAGGCTAACTGATGTAGCAAGAGCGCATGGCATTGTGCTGAGAGAGCAACCAGACCCTGGGCCCAGAGAGGGGGCAGGTGTGGGCCCCGCTTCCCCACAGTCAGTTTAGAATCTGTCTGCAAAGCCAGTTTACAATCCGTGGGCAGGGAACCTGGGAGGGGTGATAGGCCCGGGGTGTGCCCACCCCCCAAGTCATCCTCGGCCCCGTGTTCTCCGTGGCATTCTGGGAACAGACATCAGGCCCAGGGAATCCAGCCAGAGCCCCTTCCGCTCTGTCAGGAAGCTTGTAGGCGCCAGTCCGATAGTAACTCCCTCTAGAAACAGGCTTGAAGGAGGAGTTTCTCAGCGTTTCCTTGGAAGGTTTATTTATTTATTTTGTTCATTTATTTATTGAAGAGGCAGCAAGATACAGGGAAAGAGTTCTGGGTATTTCGATAGCCTAGGAGTTCTCATTCTGATTTCACTGTTTCTAGCCGTGTGACCTTGGGAAAGCCACTTTTCCTCATCTGTGAAACCAGAAAACGTTGTCTGACTTGTTTCATCCATAAGGGCGTGAGGTTCCACTGAGGACGAGGGTGTGAGTGTGCCTTGAACACAGGCTCTGTGAGTGACATGTGTTCTTTCTTCCAATAAATTGTCAGAACCACAGGAATCTTGGGAAACCAATCAGATTTCTGATGACACAGTGGCTGGTAGAGGCATCAAGTTGTTGATGATTGAGAACGATGAGTAGATGTGCGATGTCGCTTTAAGCTACCAAGACTGAGGACTTAGGCTCAAATCAAGTCCAAGTCCTCATGTTAACATTTATTTTCTGTGACCTTGGGCAAGTTTCTTACTAAGTTCCAGTTTCTTCATCTATAAAATGGGAATAATCATTCTTCATGGGGATGTCAGGAGGTTTAAATGAGATCACACATGAAGAGTTACATTTAAAGCTGTATAGGGAAATGGACAGTTTTTCTTGGAAACGGGTGAAAATGAAAGAGATCGTGAAAAATGTATGTTAAGTATGTAACGAAATTGCTGAAAGAGTGCCTGAGGAAAGATAATGAATGCAACTAAGGTAAAGAGCATGTAATGTAATGAAAGATAATGAGAATGAGTGTAAATGAAAGGGTATGCGGAGGGTTCTTTAAGAAGACTGAAAAGGAACCAGTGGGACAGAAAACACTATCTTTTGGATGTGAATTCTGACAACTTGAAAGGAGACCCGACGGCCCCTCCCTTCCAGGCAGAGAGCAGACCAGGCGTTCCTGGAGCCCCGCCAGCTGCTCCCCCCAACCTGGAAGTGTGTCCCAGCAGTGCTTCTCGTAAGTGCAGAAGCCATCTGCATTCAATTCTAAAAGCAGCCTCCCCCTTCCACGAAAAGCCACGTGTGGGTTTGAGGCTCTCCCCGAGCTCAGCCCAGCCGGTGGAGCAGACCCAGGGCTTGGGGCCTGAGTTTTGGATACACTTTGCTCTTTGTCGCAGCCTGGATCCTCCAGGAGGTGGTCGGGGACACCACATCTCTGTTCCCCTGTGTCATTTCTGACGACGCCTCTCCCTTTACTCTGAGAAAATAACCAGTTCTGGGGAAGCATTGATCCTATCATCTTCAGAGAACTTGACTAATCTCATACCGTTTGGGACCTGCTCAGACTTTTGCCCCGAAGCCCTCCTTGTCCAATTGGTGTATGGGGTTGGTCACTTCCTCCTGGAAATGAGTGTTGGAGATGGCGTCTGCCCAAGGGAAAGGCCTCTGGGGCAGGTTGGATGAAGCCTGGCTGAGACGTGAATAGGAAGTTTCGGCGAGTAAGAGGAATCCCTCTCAAGGAACCGAGGCCAGTTTGGATGGCTGGAGTAGTTCGAAGGAGAGGGTGGAGTCCGAGCACGTGAGCTCTTGCAGCAGGCTTCCCTGATGTGGAAGGAGTGGGAGTTTGTGCCGAGTCTCCTCCTCTTTTAAGCTGCTTTCTGACCACCCAGCACGGCCAGGGCCATGGGAGAAACTGAGAGAGTTCTTCCAAACAGCAGTGAGACACTGCCAGGCTTCTTGGGAATTTGGAATAAAGTCCCCAAGAGATGGCCCCGTTTGTTCCTACACTGAGAAACCTCCTTCGAGGGCTTTTCCAAGCTGAGGGATGGGTGATTCTGCATTTCTATGAGCTAATGGAACTTCCTCTTAGTAAGGAGATGGGAAGTGGGCATTCTACTGAACCCTGTTTTCCCGAGTTTGTAAGTAGCTATAGTCAAAGAGTCTGCCTCGTCTTTCCCCAAAGATCTCCATCCCTCCCCACCCCACTCCCAATGCACACATGGTCACAGGACACACGCCACCCCTGAGATGGTCCCACCCACTGCACTGAATGGCACCCACAGGGCAGTGCAGGTGGAGGGTCGCTGAGCCCCGCCCACGAATGACAAAGAAGGGGGTCTTGCTGTGCCCCCCTGGGACAGCACACTGGTAACCATCTGAAGTAGTTCTAGCAGTTAAGGCTGACTTTATCAAACCCCAGTCTAGAGGACACTAGATACTAGAAGGCATGACATCTATTTCCTGTAGTGCTCATGGGTTTGGGGGTTTCTTTGAAAGCAAATCCACAATTAAAAAATTTTTATTAATCATTTATGATCACTTTTATTGATGAGCCACCACACCTCACTATCAGCTTGCTCTCAACTTCATTTTCACTCCCGTAAACATTCAAAAAGGGTGCTGGGACCCAGTAAACACTGACAAACAAGGGTCGGGTGAGGTGAAATTTGTGTTTTAGAAAGATAACCCTGGTCAGTACACAACAGGGTCAAGACACCCTGGCATGAGTCAGAAGGAACCAGGCAGAATGTAGGGTGAACTGGTTGGAGGCATTTCTTGTCAGCATTTCATTTCTTCAAGAAACACGTTATTAAGCATGTACTACGTGCCCAACATGGCACTCGGCCCTGGGTCCAGAGTGGTGAACAAAAGGTGTACAGCTTCGTGGAGGTCACCTCTGCTTATGAAGATAATCACCAAGCTACTCAACAGACTAACAAACATATTACTATCATCAGTGATAAGTGCCATCAAGGAAACTAATATCCACACACGAGATGGAAGCAAGCAGCAGAGAAACTGAACAGGAGGTTGTAGTGGTCAGCTCAGGCTGCTGTAACAAAATACCGTGCTTCAACAACACCACAGTTATTTCTCACTGTTCTGGAGGCCAGGATGTCCAAGACCAAGGTGTTGGCAGATTCATTTCTCGGTGAGGGCTCTCTTCCTGACTTGCAGATGCGGCTAAAGATTCATGATGGCCCCTTCTCCTTCTCCTTCCATAGTGGGATGGGATGGGGGTAGGGGTGGTAGAGAGCTCTGGTTTCTCTCCCTCTCCTTGTAAGGATACTTTTTCCACTGTGAGAGCTTCTCTCTCACGACCTCATCTAACCCTAATCACAAAGGCCCCACCTCCTAATACCAGGGGTTAGGGCTTCAACCTATGAATGGGGGGACCACAAACATTCAGTCCACGACAGAGGCTTAAACAATAATCCAATTAAATGAGCAGGGACAGTGGGAAGAGAGGAAGTGACAGATTCAAAAGACAATTTGAAGAGAATATTGGCAAGACTTGATGACAACCTGGAGTGAGAGAAACAGGAATCAGAGGTACTAATCATACTGCAATGTGGATGAGGAGAAAAGTGAAATATGGTCGTGGAAGGGAGACATGGGCATGGGGGAAAAGGGGAGATGGTGAGTTCTGGGGTTGATAGGTCAGCCAAGGAGACAATCCTCCAGCAGTTGGCAAGGCAGGCCTGGCACTGGGTGAGGGCTCAGAGCTGAGGATTCGGATATGAAAGCCTTTGTGCTAGGACCCACTTAGGTCAAGTTCACATTCAAAGGTATGGAGAAGACCACCAAGCTCCTCTGCAGCCAATATACAGTTAAAATACTCACCTCATGATCGCCCACCTAGAGGAAAAGCAGGCTGCCATTCCTCTGCTCTTAGCCATGCCTATGCTGGGCACCTGTCTTGCAGACCCCACTGTCATTGGTGCCATGTTGTTCCTCGGACAATCACAGCCCATCACAAGGGTGCAGCTGAGAGTTTTTAGTGAATCAGCTGATCTGTAGGGCTGGTTAGCTCTGGAGCAGGCACAGGGAGGGGTGCTGGTGAAGATTAGTACATGACCCGCAAAGGTCTGGGTGTGGGTGCCACACCTGCATACCTCTACCTGCACAAGGAAGGAGGGGCTGGTGGAGGTTAAGTCCTCATGATGGCCCTGGAGAGCACAGAAATATTCTTCAGGATCCTGCTACCTAGTCATGCAAATCCTAGGCACCCCTCTACCTATCCCCCAGGGCACTCAAATCACCTGGGGGTACTTGTCTTCCTAAGCTGTTTCTCAAGGCCCAGAATTTCTAAGGCTAGTTCCCAGGGACCTGCTTAATAAACAAGTTCCAGGTGATCAGGTTGCAGGTGATTCCCATATACATTAAAGCCTGAGAGTCACTGCTTTCGAGAATAACTTGATGATTTGCTGCTTGTTCTATTAAACTCAACCCTTCTCTCCTCACTGCTCCTAGATGGTATCACCCAGTCCGTACCTTTAAATGCCATCTGGTTGCTGGTGACTTCCAAATGCCCAAGCAGGACTTCTCCCTAACTCTGCTGCCTTCTGAGCAGCTCCATTTAGATGTCTAGCACGCATCTCAAAAGTATGTCTGCAACAGAACTCTTGACTCCCTCACACACTCATTCCTCCCCCAGTCTTCCCCTCCTGAGTAAATGGCACTATCATTTACCCAGTTGTTCATAACAAAAAACCAGGAGTCATCCCTTCACAACCCACATCTGATCCATCAGGTAGGTCCTATCAGCTCCACCTTCCAAATAGATGGTGAACCCAACCACTTGTCACCACTCCCACATGATCATCTTGGTCAAATCCATTATCAGGTCTCACCTGGACCACTGTTCATCCCCTTCCTGCCCCTCTATTTCCACCCCTGCTCCGTTAGTCTAATGCAGCATGATTTGTACAGTATACTTACTCCAGTGCAGTAGCCAACGTGATCTTTATAACATATGACTCAGGTCATGTTATTCCCCTGCTGGAAGCCCTCTCCTTTGCTCTTGGTCCAAAGGGGTGGTAAAATCCAGATGAGTTGGTATCTGCCCACTCTCTCGACACACCTGCTGCAGCCTCCCCCTGCCCACTCTGCTTCAAGCTAATTTCCATCTCAGGTCATTTGCCCTTGCTCCTCCCAGGTCTTATCCTGCATTCCCTCCTCATTTAATCCAAGTGTCTCCTCAAATGGAGACTCTTTGAAGAAGTCTCTCCTCACCACCCTCCCCAAGTATCCACCCCATCTCTACTTCATCCCTCTATCCCCAGCTTATTTCCTTCAGAGCACTTATCATTATCTGAAGTGACAAGATCGATTTATGTGTTTATTTGCTCATAGTCTGTCTCTCCCAATAAAATATAAGATCTGTAAAGACAGGGACTTTATCTATTTTGTTCACTCCTACATTCCCAAACTTCAGTTTGTATTTCTTGAGGGAGTGAACGAGCAAGTAAATAAATGAATACAGACTTACAATATAAGGCTGTAAGTGCTGCCTTAGCCTAGACTGCCCCAGCCAGAAGGAGAGCCTGATTCAAGGAATTATGGGCAGGTGGTTTACTTAGAAGGCCATCAGAGGGAACAAGAGTGAGGGAACAGGAGAAGGAAAAGCCCAAACAAGAATAGGTTATCAGGCTGGTCATGCTGGGAGCAACTGAACCCTGATCCCACTGGAATGTTTCTTGCAGCATATGGAGGCCTCTTCCAACTGTCCCCTGAGCACTGACAGTAGAAGTCCTAATTCATCAGCTCCTGAACTTCACTGGCTGATGCTTCCCCCAGAGATGCTGACTCATCTGTACTCTCGGGCTGCTGGTGAACAGGGCTGCATGGGCTCCCCCAGAAAAGAAGGAGCCAGGGCAGAGAGCAAGTGATGTGCGGTGGGCACTGCAGAAGAGACTGGAGAGCACAAAGTCAGTCAGAGCCCACTCAGAACTGGCCAGAATCAGGGGTGGAGCCAAGAGGACGTAAGGGATCATAAGCAGCATCAGCTGAACGTGCTGTGATGCAGATGTGCACAGCAGTCCATAGGAGGGGCATTTGGTCCAGCTAGAGTGTTCAATGCACATTTGTTGGACTGAATTGAAAGGAGTAAAATACATGATTTATTAGATTATGCTAAGTGAGGTTGGGAGACTTCCAAAACTTGAGATATCGTAAGATCTGAGCCCACAGTTCAAACCTGGGGCAAAGAAACCACACATCTAGTAGAACAAGCACTGTGTGGCATGATACAATGGAGTGAAGAAAGCAAAACACTCACGTGGAGGAAGTGCCCATCAGTCCACCCAGGCTGAAAGGACCAACCCATGGACAAGCTTCCAAGCCAAGGTGGCCGGTCTGGAGATGCCCCAAGGGCAAAAGGGAAGAGGCAACAGACCTAGGAAGTGGAAAGAATGTTCAGGAGGCCTGAGTTCTACCGTCAGCCAGCTCAATCTTGTCATGTCAGCTCTGGGCCTCAGTCTTCTCATCTGCCAAATGGAGAGAGTTATCTTCAATCTGACTCCTCTCATGAATGCATTGGGCATACTACTGTCATTGAACATACAACATTCTGTGCTCATTTCACTGTGAGCTCTTGGAGAGCAGAGACTCCTCTTGATTTCTCTCTGTATCCTTCACATCCAACCAATGGCTAATATAGAGCATAGGTGCTCAGTACATTTTTTATGAATAAATGAATGCCTGAAGGAGTGGATTTCCTCACAGAGAAAAGCATGTGAAAGACGTTGAAGTAGTATAATGTCCAAATATGAGATGGCAATGTGGTTAATGGTAGCCTGAGGCTGAATGTATACTTGGGAGACATTAGACCGAGCTGAAATGAAAGCAGTCAGGATATAAATTTGATTTTTATTTTCAGGCTTGTCATCTTCTCGGCTTCATCATATTATGCCATGATTATTCCCTTCTCTGCTGTTTTCACCCTATAGCTCTCAGGTGTTGGAGGGACTCAGGGCTACAGACTAAACAGGAAGCCTAGAGCAAGGGGATGTGGTCAGGAGGCAAGGCAAGGGACCGTGAAAACATTGAACATGCAGCCATTCACCCCTTCAGCAAACATTCATTGAGCACCTGTCATGGGCGGGCCCTCTGGGAATACAGCCAGTGACAAGACACGATCCCTCTCTTCCTTGGCTCACCTCTGCAGTGGACACGGACACACACACACACACACACACACACACACACACACACTCAGAGGTATCTCTGCCTACCTCCTCCCCTGCCTCCCTCCTCCCCTGCCTCCCTCCCCCAGCACTGGGGAACTGAAGTCACCCACACTCCGAAATAGCCTTGCAGCTGGAAGGGACCTCAGAATCCTCAAGTCCAGTGGCAGCCTTATACAAACAAGGCACCTGGGACCCACCAGCTACTGGGGCTGAAGACCTGAAGATGAGGTTTCTTACATTTTCCACCCTTCTGCCTCTCTATGGCTCCCTGCTTGTGTATGAGAAACCTCATCCTAGGCTTTGGGGAGGGGGAGACTACCCCCATGGCTCTGCAGGAAAAATCCAAGAGACAGGGAGTCTACCAGGATCTCTGGCACTGCCCCACCTGTTGTTTTGTTGGCCTGTTGCTGCTCTGGGCAGACAGAATATTTTCACTTCTGGTCCCCAAGTGTGAGAATTCACCAGGCCGCTGGCTTCCTGTTTTGTACCAGATCTGCTTAAATATCACTGTTTCTAGATGGTTTTTGATCACTAAGCACTTTAAAAAATACAGTAACGATAAACCCGACTACTCCCACTTTGAGGTTCTCAGAACCCTGGGCCAGAGAGAGGGACACCATAGACACTAGGCCCTCCGTGGTCAGTGGCATGGAGCAAGGGCATGACAGCTGAAAAGGAAGCTACAGGAGAGCAGAGCTCCCCCCTCACCTGCCCAGCTACTTCATGGGTTTGGCCATTATCCCTCAAATAGAAAAAGTCACTGTGAGCACTTTCTCCAGATCTGTATCAGTTGATGATCAAAGGGTTGAACATGATTGAGGACGGGAAGAGAAAATAGAAAGTTTTGGTTTTCCGAGCACCCGGGATTGGGCCAGGGATGAAGCAACACCCAAGATTCCCTGAAGAGTCTTTCAACACAATTTCCTGAGGAGTTCCTGGCTATGGCCAGAGCCATGCAAGGTACCATAAGGAACTCAGAAAAGGTATAAGATCTGAATTTTGCCTGCAAAAAGTACCCATCAAATAGGAGAGAGCGAGGTTAATCTCAAGAGAGATTGGATCCCCGCACAGTGCCTAGCACAGTTCCTGGCCTATTAGAGAAGCTGCATGAATGAATGAATACAAGGGAATGATCGATAATTAAGTGATGGTAGCCAGAGAGTATCTGTAATTAAAACTCAGAAGACAAGAAGATCCACAGATGTTGAAGAAGTTTCTCTGGAGAAGTGAAAATTGAGGTGACCTAAAGAATGGGCAGAATCTGATGATTTGGAAGTGAAAGGGGATATAAAAAATAAAAGAAAGAATGAGGAATGGGTCAGTGAGAAGCTCAGGGCTGAGGACAAGGCCTGAAGAGGCCAGGCTTCTGAGGAGCCCTTCTCACCCCACCAGGGGACCTAGACAAGAGACTAGAGACCAGAGTGAGGGGGCCAGGGAGCTCAGGGAGCTGCTATCTTGGGCGGAGGCTAAAGGTGAGCAAGAGGTAAAAAGAAAACATTCTTGCCTGGCCTTAAGCAAATCATTTCAGCAGACCCTGAGCCTCTGTTCCCTCACCTGTGAGGCTGGGAGGACGAAGTGAGACAGTGCATTTGAAGTCCCTGCTTTGCACTGATCTTTGATCAGCAAACGTTAGTGTTTTACCTTCCTGCTCAAGAAGGGCTCGGTTGGGGATGGTCCAGTCCCGTGAGCTGGTCAGACTTAGCCAAAGTCAAAGCACGACTGAGTAATATTTAGGATCCTAAACCGTCAGGGCCTAAGGGAACTGCAGCCATCACCTTCCAGCTGCCACCTCCCGAGTTAGAGAGTTGTAACTACACTTTGTATTATACTTGCCTCTTTTGTGTACTGAATGCCTACTAAGTGACAGGTGCTATGCTAAACACACAGAGTACAGAGATTAGAAGGTGAGACCCTTTTTCTCCTTCAAGTAAAAGAGAGGAACCTTGGAGAAGTAGGCCCGTCCTCGATTGCCAGATGCTGAAATTGAAGCCCAGGGTGGTGACGTGAGCCCATGGCCACACAGCATGGCAGGACAGGGGTCAAGACCAGACCCTGTTCTACAGTGTTCCACCCTCCTCCCACCTGAGATCGGGCTGCATCTGTGAGGCCTCAGATTCTACTCAGGCTCCAATGCTGTCGGTGGCTGGCTGTGCAGCCTGAGGCAAAGCATACAGCTCTCTGAGCGTCAGCCTCTCCATATGTAAAATGGGACGAGCAATCATCTCCACGTCACAAGGTTGCTACAAGTTTCAAGACACAGTAACATGCATGGAAATGCATTGTACTCTGCAGACTGCGTATTGTATCAGCAGTTCCTGCTCTTCCTCACGTCACCTTGGCATCTTTCTCTAGGACAAGGCAGCCTTCTGTGGCCAGAGAAACTGGGTGTTTCTCTCCACTCAGCAGGCATTTATTACGCACCGCCTATGGACTTCACTTTCAGCAGTTACTAAAAACCTGTGGGACGTAGTAACCCTGCCTGGTCGGGTGGCATCAAATCTAGAGTCCTGAGGGAAGCCACAGGCAAGATGAGACTTAAGCCAACCATGGAGGCTAGATGTAGCTGGGGGTGGGAGTGGGGAGGAGAAGGCATTCTAGGCAAAGGCAGCCCTGGCAAAGACACCAAAGAGGAACATGGTGACAGTGAACATGGGAAGGGCCAGCCCATGGAACTGCTGACACTCGTGACTGCTTCCCGACTCCTGGGGCCAGTGAGATGAAGAATAAAGGGAGGAGGAGGGCCTGGGGGGGTCGGTGCTGGCACGGCCATGGGTCTGGGTGCCCAGCCAATGCCCAGACCAACCAGACTTGAAGCCAGATTTCTCGCCATCTTCTCCCTTATCGTTTCTGAAGCAGCTGGAATCTGCCCCCAACGGAAACATGTAGAATCCAGGGTAAAGAAATCCGTGCTAACCAGTCAGACTACGGAAGTCAGGAAAACGAGGGGGAGGCAGAGAGGACAGGGAACACGTCAGAGGACCCAAAAAGAGGAAGTGGCCCAGTCTCAGTTCTGCTCCCAACTGAGGAGCAGAATGGAGGAAATACCCTCCATTCTCCCAGCCCTCGGCAGCTGTTCCTGTCTCCTAACCTCAAGCCACCAAACCGGGGGCCAAGACCACCTGGGCTCTGGGCCCCATCCTTTCAGTTTTTCCCAAGGCCGCTGAGTTCTGAGCACTTTCAGGGGCCTAGGACAGTCCTGCCGGGGCTGCAGATGCAGGATCCACACTGAGCAGGGCATAGCTGAGAGTTTATTGAGGCTGGACACCCCCTGGGTTAAGAAATGGGGCTCAGCCCTCAGAACTGAAATGCAAGGAAGAAGGACACCAAAGTCAGCCCTTCCCCCGCAATAGGCCTTCAAGGAAGGGAGGGATCCAAAGTCTCTTGGGGGGCTCTTCCCCAGCCCCACCTACTCAGGAATAGAGGAGTCAGGGCCCAGCTGAAGACCTCCAAATCCGGAGATTTGGTTTATTAAGTTGGAGCCTGGCTACATTGAGAGAATGGCCCCCAGACCCTGGAGGGAAGTAAGGGGATAGCAGCTATAAGTCCCCTCCCCTCCCCTCCCTCCCTCCTTCCCTCCCTCCCTCCTTCCCTCCTTCCTTCCCTCCTTCCTCCCTCCCTCCTTCCTCCCTCCCTCCTTCCTTCCCTCCTTCCCTCCCTCCCTCCCTCCTTCCCTCCTTCCTTCCTCCCTCCTTCCCTCCCTCCCTCCCTCCCTCCTTCCTTCCCTCCTTCCTTCCCTCCCTCCCTCCTTCCTTCCCTCCTTCCTTCCCTCCTTCCTTCCTTCCTTCCTTCCCTCCCTCCCTCCCTCCCTTCCCTCCTTCCTTCCTCGGCAATCTGCTAGAACCCAAAGCAAGAAAGAAACCAGGCCTCAGGAAAGAGGATAGGAGGACAAATACCGTGACTTCTCTCCTCCTCGCCTATCATGGTCCTGGGCTTCTGCATCTTGTCTGCCTTGTTGCTGGGACATGGGCAGGGAGACCAGTGGCTGGTAGTTCTAACTGCAGTTTCATTAGTGGCAGGGCCCCCTCAGGCCCTGCTCCATCCACAGCTGCCCCAGGAACTCAATCTCTCTGGATTGAACAACTCTGCATTAAGTACCTACTAAGCTGACATCCCAGTTCAGGCCCCACCTCGGGTCCAGTAGGGCACAGACCGGAGGAAGGATGACTCATGAACAAACTGTTCTCCTGTCACAAAGCTATACTTGGTTCTGGATTTCCCGTGTGCATTATCTGTTTTCTTCAGGCTAATCTTGGCTCCTCTTCCCCACTCTCACCACTTCGGGTCCACTTTCCACGTCACAGGGCAGGCCTTCCACGGGAAATGGAGAACATGGGAGATTGAGCTTGCCACACTATGCCCACCCCATCACAGGAAGCTAAAAACAAGAATGTGTTTCTAGACCGTTCTCAGCACTGCCCTCAAAATTGTTTGGGAGGCACCAAGGCTGGTCAGCAGCAGAGAAAACAGCCCCCGGTGGTGGACATGTGTGTGGGAGGGCATGAGGGGTTGGGAGACTTGCTGAAAGTGCCAGAACCAAATGCGAGTCAAGGCCTAAGCTCAGCCTTCAGCTCTTAGGGGAACTTGGCTTCTGGTAGGAAGGTTGAAAGTGGAGTCACCCTCCCTCCCACGTGACTTTGCCTATGGAGGACGTGACAGGTTTTCTGGCCCCTGTGTCAGTCCTGCAGGGAAGTGACTGGGGATGCCCCAGGTAGCAGGCCCCAACCACACCGGCCAGCTGGGCACCTGGAACTCCACCCACAGGCTCAGAGGCCTCCCGGGAACCAGCCCTTTCTCGCTGGGACGTGGTCATCTCTGTTTCTGTGAGAAAGCCATTGTGACTCCACAGACTCTGTCCCCAGAGGCCTGACTCTCCTGGGGGACTCTCATGCCACAGGCTGGTGGTGTCCCCAGAGAAGACTCCTCAATGTTCACAAGAGGGGGCCAGGCCAGGCCTTGAAGACCCAGAGGTGAAGGCAGGGGAGGCCGGGAGGGGCAAGTGCTGAGCCAGGAGCCTCCTCCTGCAGAAAAAAAAAAAAAGGGAAAGTGACAAAGAAATGAGTCTTGGGAAAGATTCCTCTAAACCAACACATCAGGGCAGAGGGAGGAACACATGGAAGAGGTGAGTGTGGAGTCCTGTGGGGAGAGATGAGAGAGGAACTGAGGGTCTGTGAGGGACTGCTGGAGGGAGGAAATGTTTAGATGGGAGAAAGCAACTGTGCTGTGAAGAGGGATGGGCTTGAAGGCGGGCGAGGAAAGGTGTGACCAAAGGGTCAGCCAGCCAGGAAATAGGGATGGCTCCTGGGCTTAGAAAGTTCGGAAAGTTCAGAAGCTCTACAGCAATGCTTCTTGGAGAGGGTGGCCATCTGGAATCTTCATCTCAGAGCAAAGGGTTGAGATACAAAGCTCTATTCTAGAAATTTCCATCTGATCAGAAATAGAACTTCCCCAGGAAAGAAAGGCAGGACGTGGATCAAGTGGAAAAGGAGCGGCCCAGGGCTAGCAGGAGGTGGGGAGTGGGAGACAGCATGACCCCAGGCCTTCATCCCTGAGATCATCCCCTAGAGCACTCTCTCTCCAGAAGGCGGGGGATGAACCAAATCATCTCCGGGTTCCAAGCAGTCCTTGGTGCTAGGGTTGGGGTGCCTGGACCATCTGAGGACCACACTGGGACACCAGACTCACTCAGCTCACCAACCTGCCACTCACCTCTCTGGGGCTCCAGAAAGCTGACGTTCCCCTCATCAGACCAATCTGTTGGAGAACTTCAGGTAGCCACCATCCGGACGGCTGATGTGGCCACTGATGGTGAAGGGTGGACCCATCTCCAGATCCTTCATGTTCCTGAGAAAGATGAGCCAATCAAGTTACTGGGGCTGAGAACCAGGCCTCTTCCTGGAACCAGAGCATGGGAAGAACTTCTGGCAGTGACTCACTGACTCACTGGCTTACCTTCCAGAATCAGAGTTACCCCATCTCTCAGGCCAGATGAGAAGCTGCCATGTGACAAAGAGCAGATGAGATGACTTATCACAAGAGGAGTTTCCAAATCCCACACCCCGAATGCCTGATTGTCTTCATTTGACAGCATGTTATGCCTGAGATTAAATTATTTGTAATCAGGCAGGTGTCCACCACAGACAGTGAAATGCTTGAAGACAGGAGCTATGCCCAGTTATCTTTGTACCCTTAGAAACTAACACCACAGTACCTGCTACAATAGATCTTTACCAAATACATGATGGGTGAATGAATAAATGAATGAATGGATGGATGGATGGTGCCTGCCCAGGGGTGAATGCTAAGAGGAGCACTGTCATTTGGATCTTACATGGTCCTGTCCATGTTCAAGTGTTCGTTCATGGAACTTTCTAAATGGACCCTGGCTCCTTCCTTTTCTCTTGTTTGTTTAGGGACGTGGGGAGGAGACAGGGAAGGCAAGCAGTAAACTTGAGCCCCATCTTTGATTCTTTCTCAAGCATACCTAACCCCCCATGCCCATCCCACCCAGATCTGCCCTGAATCTACTCACCAGATCTGGTACAAATTGAAGACAAAATTAGGCCCTAGAAAGACAATCGGAAAACATAGGGTTAGTACCTACGGGGAGAGCGGCCCATCACTGTTCTGGGAGCATCTAGTGCTCCCCCACCCCTGTCTGGAAGGTGTGGGGTGGCTAGGCAGGGCTGCAGGATGCCATGGGAGGTTCCCAGTCCTTCAGCGTCTGCTTCCTGGCCCAGACCCATGGGTACACCCCTTCTTCCCAGACAGAACCCCCAGTCTTTGAGGATAGATCCTGACACTAGGGACCCCTCCATCAAGGGCACTGATTACTCTGGGAAGGACGCCTGAATCCAGACTCTACCACTTTCCTACTCTGTGACTTTAGCCTCACATCCTCACCTATAAAAAAGAGAGACTAAGAATTTCATCTCCGCATGGAATTTTTAAAAAAATCATACTAGGCACAAGTGCATTGGCACATAGTAGGTGCTCAACAGACATCCACGGAAGCTGCTGAACTTCATTGCAGATCTGGGAGATGTCCTCTGCCTCTCAGCACTCCAGTGTGCCCTCCCAGTTCTCCTGGGTCCTATGGGAAGTGCAGATATGGATCAGAGTTGGGAGCACCCCAGCAAATTCCAGGAGACGCCCAGTGAGGCCGAAGCATCAGCAAGCTTAGGAGAGAGGACCAAGAGAGGGCAGGGCAAGAGAGGCTCTAGGAGCCAGGGTAGAAGACAGCTGGAGCTTGGCCTCTCTAGCGCATCATCCTCAGCCTTGTGGCCTGCACAGGCCTGGGAGGTGGCCTCCTGTGAGCTCTGAAGGAAGAGGAAGCTGACTGCTTGCTGGGGGAGGAGAAGAACCTCCACTCCCTCAATAAAGGCCCCACCCTCTCCCCAAACACACCTCAAGCGCTCAGCCACCCACCCAAGGCTTCAACCACTGCGGCCACCACAGGAAATATTTTTGCATGACTCCGTGCTGAAAAGTTTGCAGCCCCATCTGGCCTGGCCAAATGCCACAGGAGAGGAGGGACTGGGCTGAGCTTGGGTGACGGGGTCCAGCGCTCACTCACCCTCCCAGCAGTACCCACGCTGGTACCACCTGGCCAGGCTGTAGCCCAGGATGGACACAAGCAGCAGCAAAAGACCCAGGCAGAGGAGCAGGCCCGAGGTGCTGATGGAGTCGTCACCTGCAGAGAGACACACATCCTTCACCCAGCTGCCCAGAGCCCTCTCGCGGCCCCGTATACCAACTGACTGCATCATGTTCCAAATTTCCTCTCCTCCCTCCCCACTGCCATCAAAATGACTGTCCCCTAAGAATCTGGATCCTGGCCAGCTAGTTCAGCTAAGTCATGCTAAGATGTGAATGTCTGATACCTGATTTTTTACAGTCAGCTTGTTTTTCCAAAGTAACAGTCCTCTGACAGTAGAGATAATTTGGAGCTGGGAAGCCTTCCTGAAGCTGCAGGCTTTCTACGTGTTGAAAAAGGCACTGCTGTCTGGGGAGAAGCCCAGGACGTCTCTCCTCTGCATGAAGCAGGAAGGGCAGCCTGGAGGGCCGCCGAGAGCAGAGACACACAGATCCTTGATCCTCTCCCCACAGAGCCCTCGTATGTGGTAGCAGGGTGTTAACCCCTGGGCTCTGTTTGCTGCTTATACTTATCACTTCTTCCCTTTTTGTGGTATGAGCTCTTGGTTAAATTTATATTTTATTTGTAAAGGCAAACAAAGAAAAAGAGCGAAAGAGAGGGAGGGAGAGAGAGGGAGACTGGAAACGTGCTGAAGCAGAAGCAGAGCAGGAAACCAGGTTTGTAGGGAGAAGCTGACCATGGGGGCACACGGAGACAGCCCACCCCTGCTGCGGCAGGGAAGGAAGACAGCCCCACTCCTGCTGGATGAGGGGCCACAGGCAGGTGGAAGCATCATCTGATTCCCCATCTCCATGGCTCTGTGTCTTGAGGCTCCAGAGGTGTTGCCAAGAGGCCAGAGGTGCAAGGTTACGCACAGCCTTTGGTACAGCAGGCTTGCATGCGAAGCCCATGCCCATCATTTGCAAAATGTGGGACCCGAGCAAACCGCTGTCCCTCGCAAGACTTCAATTTGCTCTTATGAAAAATAAGCCTAATAATAAATACACATGGAGTTGTTGTGGTGATTAGTGGAGATGCCATATATAGAGCACTTGGGAGAGGACTGGGCACTCAGGAAGTGTTCAGTAGATGCTAATTACACCATTACTCCTGTCGTCATTATTATCATCAAGTAGTGAATTGTATTCTTAAATATTTCACAATTTCCCCCACCCTAGCCTTTCCCTCTCCCATGCCCCTGATCCTTCTTCCCATTAAAGCAGCCAGGTTATTCTCTGAGAGAGTATGACAGCCAAATGCAGGGAGAAGGGGTCTCTCCTCCTACTTTTAGATTCCAAAAGCCCAGACCCTTAGAGAAATGGCAAGGATTCCCAACATAGACAAGAAATGAACAGAACCAAGATTACCCTTCTCACTATACTAGGGGAAAATTTCCATCCTGGGGGAGGGGAAGGGAGAAAGTGAGGTAAGAGAGATGGGAAAAAAGCACTGGAAAACATTGAAAAGATATCAATGGGCCACAGAGAAAAAGTCCTTACTCCCCGATCGAAGTGGAGCCCCAGGGAGGCAACAGAACTCCCAGGTGCAGTTGTGGGATCCGAGAGCTGGACTGAGCCCCAGAAAGACAGCAGGAGCCCAGTAAGGGAGACCTTCAAGATGGTGGAGGAGTAAGACATGGAGATCACCTTCCTCCCCATAAATACATCAGAAATACATCTACATGTGGAACAACTCCTACAACCTACTGAACGCTGGCAGAAGACCTCAGACCTCCCAAAAGGCAAGAAACTCCCCACATACCTGGGTAGGGCAAAAGAAAAAAGGAAAAACAGAGACAAAAGAATAGGGACAGGACCTGCACCTCTGGCGGGGAGCTGGGAAGGAGGAAAGGTTTCCACATACTAGAAAGCCCCTTCACTGGTAGAGAAGTGGGGGGGGGCGGGGGGGCTTCAGAGCCGCGGAGGAAAGCGCAGCAACAGGGGTGCAGAGGGCAAAGCGGAGAGGTGCCCGCAGAGAGGATCGGTGCCGACCAGCACTGACCAGCCCGAGAGGCTTGTCTGCTCACCCGCCAGGGCGGGCGGGGGCTGGGAGCTGAGGCTCGGGCTTCGGAGGTCAGACCCCAGACAGAGGACTGGGGGTGGCTGCGTGAACACAGCCTGAAGGGGGCTAGTGCGCCACAGCTAGCCGGGAGGGAGTCCGGGAAAAAGTCTGCACCTGCCTAAGAGGCAAGAGACCATTGTTTCGGAGTGCACGAGGAGAGGGGATTCAGAGCACCGCCTAAACGAGCTCTAGAGACGGACATGAGACGCTAAGGCCACTGCTGCCGTCACCAAGAAGCCTGTGTGCGAGCACAGGTCACTCTCCACACCTCCCCTCCCGGGAGCCTGTGCAGCCCACCACTGCCAGGGTCCCGTGATCCAGGGACAACTTCCCCGGGAGAACGCACGGCGCGCCACAGGCTGGTGCAAGTTCACACCGGGCTCTGCTGCCGCAGGCTCACCCCACATCCGTACCCCTCCCTCCCCCCGGCCTGAGTGAGCCAGAGCCCCTGAATCAGCTGCTCCTTTAACCCTGTCCTGTCTGGGCAGGAACAGACGCCCTCAGGCGACCTACACGCAGAGGTGGGTCCAAATCCAAAGCTGAACCCCGGGAGCTGTGCGAACAAAGAAGAGAAAGGGAAATCTCTCCCAGCAGCCTCAGGAGCAGTGGATTAAATCTCCACAATCAACTTGATGTACCCTGCATCTGTGGAATACCTGAATAGACAACGAACCGTCCCAAAATTGAGGCAGGGGACTTTGGGAGCAACTGCAGACTTGGGTTTGCCTTCTGCATCTAATTTGTTTCTGGTTTTATGTTTATCTTAGTTTAGTATTTAGGGTTTATTATCATTGGTAGATTTGTTTACTGATTTGGTTGCTCTCTTCCTTTTATATATATATATATATATAAATTTTTTTTTCGTTTTTCTCTTTTTGTGAGTGTGTATGTGTATGCTTCTTTGTGTGATTTCATATGTATAGCTTTGCTTTTACCATTTGTCCAAGGGTTCTGCCTGTCCTTTTTTTTTTTTTTTTTAGTATAGTATTTAGCACATGTTATCATTGGTGGATTTGTTTATTGGTTTGGTTGCTCTCTTCGTTCTTTCTTTTTTTTATAACTTTTTAATTTTTACTTTCAATAATTTTTTTATTTTAATAACTTTTTTATTTTATTATTATTTTCTTTCTTTCTTTCTTTTTCTCCCTTTTCATCTGGGCTGTGTGGCTGACAGGGTCTTGGTGCTCCGGCCGGGTGTCAGGCCTGTGCCTCTGAGGTGGGAGAGCCGAGTTCAGAGACCTCCCAGCTCCACGTAATATCAAATGGCGAAAGCTCTCCCAGTGATCTCCATCTCAGTGCTAAGACCCAGCCCCACTCAACAACCAGCAAGCTACAATGCTGGACACCCGATGCCAAACAACTAGCAAGACAGGAACACAACCCCACCCATTAGCAGAGAGGCTGCCTAAAATCATAATAAGGTTACAGACACCCCAAAACACACCACTGGATGCAGTCCTGCCCAACAGAAAGACAAGATCCAGCCTCATCCACCAGAACACAGGCACCAGCCACCCCCCCACCCACCAGGAAGCCTACACAACCCACTGAACCACTCTTAGCCACTGGGGTCAGACACCAAAAACAACAGGAACTACAAACCTGCAGCCTTACCCCAAACACAGTAAGTTAAGCAAAATGAGAAGACAGAGAAACACACAGCAGATGAAGGAGCAAGGTAAAAACCCACCACACCAAACAAATGAAGAGGAAATAGGCAGTGTACCTGAAACAGAATTCAGAGTAATGACAGTAAAATGATTCAAAATTTTGGAAATAGAATGGAGAAAATACAAGAAATGTTTAACAAGGACCTAGAAGAACTAAAGAGCAAACAAACAATGCTAAACAAAACAATAAATGAAATTATAAATTCTCTAGAAGGAATCATAGCAGAATAACTGAGGCAGAAGAACGGATAAGTGACCTGGAAGATAAAATAGTGGAAATAACTACCACAGAGCAGAATAAAGAAAAAAGAATGAAAAGAATTGAGGACAGTCTCAGAGAGTTCTGGGACAACATTAAATGCACCAACATTCAAATTATAAAGATCCCAGAAGAAGAAGAGAAAAAGAAAGGGACTGAGAAAGTATCTGAAGAGATTATAGTTGAAAACTTCCCTAATATGGGAAAGGAAATAGTCAATCAAGTCCAGGAAGCACAGAGAGTCCCATACAGGATAAATCCAAAGAGAAACATGCCAGGACACATATTAATCAAACTATCAAAAATTAAATACAAAGAAAAAATATTAAAAGCAGCAAGGGAAAAACAACAAATAACACACAAGGGTATCCCCATAAGGTTAACAGCTGATCTTTTAGCAGAAACTCTGCAAGTCAGAAGGAAGTGGCAGGACATATTTAAAGTGATGAAAGGGAAAAAGCTACAACCAAGATTTCTCTACCCAGCAAGGATCTCATTCAAATTTGATAGAGAAATTAAAACCTTTACAAACAAGCAAAAGCTAAAAGAATTCAGCACCACCAAACCAACCCTACAACAAATGCTAAAGGAACTACTCTAGGCAGGAAACACAAGAGAAGGAAAAGACCTACAATAACAAACCCAAAACAATTAAGAAAATGGTAATAGGAACGTACATATCAATAACTACCTTAAATGTAAATGGATTAAATGCTCCAACCAAAAGACATAGACTAGCTGAATGGATACCAAAACAAGACTCATACATATGCTGTCTACAAGAGACCCACTTCAGACCTAGGGACACATACAGACTGAAAGTGAGGGGATGGAAAAAGATATTCCATGCAAATGGAAATAAAAGAAAGCTGGAGTAGCAATTCTCATATCAGACAAAATAGACATTAAAATAAAGACTATAAGAAGAGACAAAGAAGGACACTACATAATGATCAAGGGATCAATCCAAGAAGAAGATATAACAATTGTAAATATGCACCCAACATAGGAGCACCTCAATACTTAAGGCAAATGCTAACAGCCATAAAAGGGGAAATCGACAGTAACACAATCATAGGAGGGGACTTTAACACCCCACTTTCACCAATGGAGAGATCATCCAAAATGAAAATAAATAATGAAACACAAGCTTTAAATGATATATTAAACAAGATGGACTTAATTGATATTTATAGGACATTCCATCCAAAAACAACGGAATACACATTTTTCTCAAGTGCTCATGGAACATTCTCCAGGATAGATCATATCTTGGGTCACAAATCAAGCCTTGCTAAATTTAAGAAAATTGAAATCGTATCAAGTATCTTTTCCGACCACAACGCTATGAGACTAGATATCAGTTAAAGGAAAAAATGTGTAAAAAATACAAACACATGGAGGCTAAACAATACACTACTAAATAACCAAGAGATCACTGAAGAAATCAAAGGGGAAAACAAAAAATACCTCTAAACAAATGACAATGAAAACATGATGACCCAAAGCGTATGGTATGCAGCAAAAGCAGTTCTAAGGGGGAAGTTTATAGCAATACAATCCCACCTTAAGAAACAAGAAACATCTCAAATACACAACCTAACCTTACACCTAAAGCAGTTAGAGAAAGAAGAACAAAAAAACCCCAGAGTTAACAGAAGGAAAAAATCATAAAGATCAGATCAGAAATAAATGAAAAACAAATGAAGGAAACAATAGCAAAGATCAATAAAACTAAAAGCTGGTTCTTTGAGAAGATAAACAAAACTGATAAAACATTAGCCAGACTCATCAAGAAAAAAAGGGAGAAGACTCAAATCAATAGAATTTGAAATGAAAAAGCAGAAGTAACAACTGACACTGCAGAAATACAAAGGCTTATGAGAGATTACTACAAGCAACTCTATGCCAATAAAATGGACAACCTGGAAGAAATGGACAAATTCTTAGACAGGCACAACCTTCCCAGACTGAACCAGGAAGAAATAGAAAATATAAACAGACCAATCACAAGCACTGAAATTGAGACTGTGATTAAAAATCTTCCAACAAACAAAAGTCCAGGACCAGATGGCTTCACAGGTGAATTCTATCAAACACGTAGAGAAGAGCTAACACCTATCCTTCTCAAACTCTTCCAAAATATACCAGAGGGAGGAACACTCCACAACTCATTCTACAAGGCCACCATAACCCTGATACCAAAAGCAGACAAAGATGTCAAAAGAAATAAAACTACAGGCCAATATCACCGATGAACATAGATGCAAAAATCCTCAACAAAATACTAGCAAAGAGAATCCAACAGCACATTAAAAAGGATCATACACCATGATCAAGTGGGGTTTATCCCAAGAATGCAAGGATTCTTCAATACATGCAAATCAATCAATGTGATACACCATATTAACAAATTGAAGAATAAAAACCATATGATCGGTATTGTATATATGTCCATGCCACTCTACCAAACATAAAATAGATAGCTAGTGGGAAGCAGCCGCATAGCACAGGGAGATCAGCTCAGTGCTTTGTGACCACCTAGAGGGATGGGATAGGGAGGGTGGGAGGGAGACGCAAGAGAGAGAGGATATGGGGATATATGTATATGTATAGCTGATTCACTTTGTTATATACAGCAGAAACTAACACACCATTGTAAAGCAATTATACTCCAATAAAGATGTTTTAAAAAACCACATGATCATCTCAATAGATTCAGAAAAATCTTTCAACAATATTCAACACTGATTTATGATAAAAATCCTCCAGAAAGTAGGCATAGAGGGAACTTACCTCAACATAATAAAGGCCATCCATATATGACAAACCCACAGCCAACATCATCCTCAATGGTGAAAAACTGAAACCATTTCCACTAAGATCAGGAACAAGACAAGGTTGCCCACTCTCACCAGTATTATTCAACATAGTTTTGGAAGTTTTAGTCACAGCAATCAGAGAATGAAAAGAAATAAAAGGAATACAAACCAGAAAAGAAGAAGTAAAGCTGTCACTGTTTGCAGATGGCATGATACTATACATAGACAATCCTAAAGATACTACCAGAAAATTACTAGAGCTAATCAATGAATTTGGTAAAGTTGCAGGATACAAAATTAATGCACAGAAATCTCTTGCATTCCTATACACTAATGATGAAAAATCTGAAAGAGAAATTAAGGAAACACTCCCATTTACCACTGCAACAAAAAGAATAAGATACCTAGGAATAAACTTACCTAAGGAGACAAAAGACCTGTACACAGAAAACTATAAGACACTGTTGAAAGACATTAAAGATGATACAAACAGATGGAGAGATATACCATGTTCTTGGATTGGAAGAATCAACATTGTGAAAATGACTATACTATCCAAAGCAATCTACAGATTCAATGCAATCCCTATCAAAGTACACTGGCTTTTTTCACAGAACTAGAACAAAAAATTTCACAATTTGTATGGAAACACAAAAGACCCCGAATAGCCAAAGCAATCTTGAGAAAGAAAAATGGAGCTGGAGGAATCAGGTTTCCGGACTTCAGACTATGCTACAAAGCTACAGTAATCAAGGCAGTATGGTACTGGCACAAAAACAAAAATATACATCAATGGAACAGGATAAAAAGCCCAGAGATAAACCCATGCACATACTGTCACCTTATTTTTGATAAAGGAGGCAAAAATATACAAGGAGAAAAAACAGCCTCTTCAATAAGTGGTGCTGGGAAAACTGGACAGCTATCTGTAAAAGAATGAAATTAGAACACTCCCTAACACCCTACACAAAAATAAACTCAAAATGGATTAAAATCCTAAATTTAGGGCCAGACACTATAAAACTCTTAGAGGAAAACACAGGCAGAACTGTCTATGACATAAATCACAGCAAGATCCTTTTTGATCAACCTCCTCGAGAAATGGAAATAAAAACAAAAATAAACAAATGGGACCTAATGAAACTTAAAAGCTTTTGCACAACAAAGGCAACCATAAACGAGATGAAAAGACAACCCTCAGAATGGGAGAAAATATTTGCAAATGAAGCAACTGACAAAGAATTAACCTCCATAATTTACAAGCAGCTCATGAAGCTCAATAGCAAAAGAACAAACAACCCAATCCAAAAATGGGCAGAAGACCTAAATAGACATTTCTCTAAAGAAGATATACAGATTGCCAACAAACACATGAAAGAATGCTCAACATCACTAATCATTAGAGAAATGCAAATCAAAACTACAATGAGATATCATCTCACACCAGTCAGAATGGCCATCATCAAAAAATCTAAGAGCAATAAATGCTGGAGAGGGTGTGGAGAAAAGGGAACCCTCTTGCACTGTTAGTGGGAATGTAAGTTGACACAGCCACTATGGAGAACAGTATGGAGGTTCCTTAAAAAACTAAAAGTAGAGCTATCATATGACCCAGCAATCCCACTACTGGGCATATACCCTGAGAAAACCATAATTCAAAAAGAGTCATGCAATAACGAACCCAAAACAATTAAGAAAATGGGAATAGGAACATACATATCGATAATTACCTTAAATGTAAATGGACTAAATGCTCCCACCAAAAGACACAGATTGGCTGAATGGATACAAAAACAAGACCCATATATATGCTGTCTACAAGAGACCCACTTCAGACCTAGAGACACATACAGACTGAAAGTAAGGGGATGGAAAAAGATATTCCATGCAAATAGAAACCAAAAGAAAGCTGGAGTAGCAATTCTCATATCAGACAAAATAGACTTTAAAATAAAGACTACTAGAAGAGACAAAGAAGGACACTACATAATGATCAAGGGATCGATCCAAGAAGAAGATATAACAATTGTAAATATTTATGCACCCAACATAGGAGCACCTCAATACATAAAGCAAATACTAACAGCCATAAAAGGAGAAATCGACAGTAACACAATCATAGTAGGGGACTTTAACACCCCACTTTCACCAATGGACAGATCTTCCAAAATGAAAATAAATAAGGAAACACAAGCTTTAAATGATACATTAAACAAGATGGACTTAATTGATATTTATAGGACATTCCATCCAAAAACAACAGAATACACATTTTTCTCAAGTGCTCATGGAACATTCTCCAGGATAGATCATATCTTGGGTCACAAATCAAGCCTTGGTAAATTTAAGAAAATTGAAATTGTATCAAGTATCTTTTCTGACCACAATGCTATGAGGCTAGATATCAATTACAGGAAAAGAGCTGTAAAAAATACAAACACATGGAGGCTAAACAATACACTACTTAATAACGAAGTGATCACTGAAGAAATCAAAGAGGAAATTAAAAAATACCTAGAAACAAATGACAATGGAGACACGACGACCCAAAACCTATGGGATGCAGCAAAAGCAGTTCTAAGAGGGAAGTTTATAGCAATACAATCCCACCTTAAGAAACAGGAAACATCTCGAATAAACAACCTAACCTTGCACCTAAAGCAATTAGAGAAAGAAGAACAAAAACATCCCAAAGTTAGCAGAAGGAAAGAAATCATAAAAATCAGATCAGAAATAAATGAAAAAGAAATGAAGGAAACAATAGCAAAGATCAATAAAACTAAAAGCTGGTTCTTTGAGAAGATAAACAAAATTGATAAACCATTAGCCAGACTCATCAAGAAAAGAAGGGAGAAGACTCAAATCAATAGAATTAGAAATGAAAAAGGAGAAGTAACAACTGACACTGCAGAAATACAAAAGATCATGAGAGATTACTATAAGCAACTCTATTCCAATAAAATGGACAACCTGGAAGAAATGGACACATTCTTAGAAATGCACAACCTGCCAAGACTGACTCAGGAAGAAATAGAAAATATGAATAGACCAATCACAAGCACTGAAATTGAAACTGTGATTAAAAATCTTCCATCAAACAAAAGCCCAGGACCAGATGGCTTCACAGGTGAATTCTATCAAACATTTAGAGAAGAGCTAACACCTATCCTTCTCAAACTCTTCCAAAATATAGCAGAGGGAGGAACACTCCCAAACTCATTCTACGAGGCCGACATCACCTTGATACCAAAACCAGGCAAGGATGTCACAAAGAAAGAAAACTACAGGCCAATATCACTGATGAACATAGATGCAAAAATCCTCAACAAAATACTAGCAAACAGAATCCAACAGCACATTAAAAGGATCATACACCATGATCAAGTGGGGTTTATCCCAGGAATGCAAGGATTCTTCAATATACGCAAATCAATCAATGTAATACACCATATTAACAAGTTGAAGGAGAAAAACCATATGATCATCTCAATAGATGCAGAGAAAGCTTTCGACAAAATTCAACACCCATTTATGATAAAAACCCTGCAGAAAGTAGGTATAGAGGGATCTTTCCTCAACATAATAAAGGCCATATATGACAAACCCACAGCCAACATTGTCCTCAATGGTGAAAAACTGAAACCATTTCCACTAAGATCAGGAACAAGACAAGGCTGCCCACTCTCACCACTCTTATTCAACATAGTTTTGGAAGTTTTAGCCACAGCAATCAGAGAAGAAAAGGAAATAAAAGGAATCCAAATTGGAAAAGAAGAAGTAAAGCTGTCACTGTTTGCAGATGACATGATACTATACATAGAGAATCCTAAAGATGCTACCGAAAAACTACTAGAGCTAATCAATGAATTTGGTAAAGTAGCAGGATATAAAATTAATGTACAGAAATCTCTGGCATTCCTATACACTAATGATGAAAAATCTGAAAATGAAATCAAGAAAACACTCCCATTTACCATTGCAACAAAAAGAATAAAATATCTAGGAATAAACCTACCTAAGGAGACAAAAGACCTGTATGCAGAAAACTATAAGACACTGATGAAAGAAATTAAAGATGATACAAATAGATGGAGAGATATACCATGCTCCTGGATTGGAAGAATCAATATTGTGAAAATGACTCTACTACCGAAAGCAATCTACAGATTCAATGCAATCCCTATCAAACTACCAATGGCATTTTTCACAGAACTAGAACAAAAAATTTCAAAATTTGTTTGGAAAAACAAAAGGCCCCGAATAGCTAAAGCAATCTTGAGAACGAAAAACGGAGCTGGAGGAATCAGGCTCCCTGACTTCAGACTATACTACAAAGCTACAGTAATTAAGACAGTCTGGTACTGGCATAAAAACAGAAAGATAGATCAGTGGATCAGGATAGAAAGCCCAGAGATAAACCCACGCACATATGGCCAACTTATCTTTGATAAAGGAGGCAGGAATGTACAGTGGAGAAAGGACAGCCTCTTCAATAAGTGGTGCTGGGAAAACTGGACAGGGACATGTAAAAGTTTGAGATTAGATCATTCCCTAGCACCATACACAAAAATAAGCTCAAAATGGATTAAAGACTTAAATGTAAGGCCAGAAACTATCAAACTCTTAGAGGAAAACATAGGTAGAACACTCTATGACATAAATCACAGCAAGATCCTTTTGGACCCACCTCCTAGAGAAATGGAAATAAAAACAAAGATAAACAAATGGGACCTAATGAAACTTCAAAGCTTTTGCACAGCAAAGGAAACCATAAAGAAGACCAAAAGACAACCCTCAGAATGGGAGAAAATATTTGCAAATGAAGCAACTGACAAAGGATTAATCTCCAAAATTTATAAACAGCTCATGCAGCTCAATAGCAAAAAAACAGACAACCCAATCCAAAAATGGGCAGAAGACTTAAATAGGCATTTCTCCAAAGAAGATATACAGACTGCCAACAAACACATGAAAGAATGCTCAACATCATTAATCATTAGAGAAATGCAAATCAAAACTACAATGAGATATCATCTCACACCAGTCAGAATGGCCATCATCAAGGAATCTAGAAACAATAAATGCTGGAGAGGGTGTGGAGAAAAGGGAACACTCTTGCACTGCTGGTGGGAATGTGAATTGGTACAGCCACTATGGAGAACGGTATGGAGGTTCCTTAAAAAACTACAAATAGAACTACCATATGACCCAGCAATCCCACTACTGGGCATATACCCTGAGAAAACCATAATTCCAAAAGAGACATGTACCAAAATGTTCATTGCAGCTCTATTCACAATAGCCCGGAGCTGGAAACAACCTAAGTGTCCATCATCGGATGAATGGATAAAGAAGATGTGGCACATATATACAATGGAATATTACTCAGCCATAAAAAGAAACGAAACTGAGCTATTTGTAATGAGGTGGATAGACCTAGAGTCTGTCATACAGAGTGAAGTTAGTCAGAAAGAGAAAGACAAATACCGTATGCTAACACATATATACGGAATTTAGAAAAAAAATGTCATGAAGAACCTAGGGGCAAAACGAGAATAAAGACACAGACCTACTTGAGAATGGACTTGAGGATATGGGGAGGGGGAAGGGTAAGCTGTGACAAAGCGAAAGAGAGGCATGGACATATATACACTACCAAACGTAAGGTAGATAGATAGTGGGAAGCAGCCGCAGAGCACAGGGAGATCAGCTCGGTGCTTTGTGACCGCCTGGAGGGGTGGGATGGGAAGGGTGGGAGGGAGGGAGATGCATGAGGGAAGGGATGTGGGAACAGATGTATATGTATGACTGATTCACTTTGTTATAAAGCAGAAACTAATTAAAAAAAAAAAAAAGAGAAATCTAGAAACAATAAATGCTGGAGAGGGTGTGGAGAAAAGGGAACACTCTTGCACTGCTGGTGGGAATGTGAATTGGTACAGCCACTATGGAGAACGGTATGGAGGTTCCTTAAAAAACTACAAATAGAACTACCATATGACCCAGCAATCCCACTACTGGGCATATACCCTGAGAAAACCATAATTCCAAAAGAGACATGTACCAAAATGTTCATTGCAGCTCTATTCACAATAGCCCGGAGCTGGAAACAACCTAAGTGTCCATCATCGGATGAATGGATAAAGAAGATGTGGCACATATATACAATGGAATATTACTCAGCCATAAAAAGAAACGAAACTGAGCTATTTGTAATGAGGTGGATAGACCTAGAGTCTGTCATACAGAGTGAAGTTAGTCAGAAAGAGAAAGACAAATACCGTATGCTAACACATATATACGGAATTTAAAAAAAAAATGTCATGAAGAACCTAGGGGCAAAACGGGAATGAAGACGCAGACCTACTTGAGAATGGACTTGAGGATATGGGGAGGGGGAAGGGTGGGCTGTGACAAGGCGAAAGAGAGGCATGGACGTGTATACACTACCAAACGTCAGGTAGATAGATAGTGGGAAGCAGCCGCAGAGCACAGGGAGATCAGCTCGGTGCTTTGTGACCGCCTGGAGGGGTGGGATGGGGAGGGTGGGAGGGAGGGAGATGCATGAGGGAAGGGATGTGGGAACAGATGTATATGTATGACTGATTCACTTTGTTATAAAGCAGAAACTAATTAAAAAAATAAATAAATAAACTTAAAAAAAAAGGGATAACCAGTGGACCTACTATATAGCACAGGGGACTCTGCTCAATGTTATGTGGCAGCCTGGATGGGAGGGGAGTTTGGGGGAGAATGGGTACATGCATATGTATAGCCGAGTCCCTTTGCTGTGCATCTGAAACTATCACAACATTGTTAATCGGCTATACTCCAATATAAAATAAAAAGTAAAAAAAAAAAAAAAAAAAAAAAAAAAAAAAAAAAAAAGGAATACAAACCAGAAAAGAAGAAGTAAAGCTGTCACTGTTTGCAGATGGCATGATACTATACATAGACAATCCTAAAGATACTACCAGAAAATTACTAGAGCTAATCAATGAATTTGGTAAAGTTGCAGGATACAAAATTAATGCACAGAAATCTCTTGCATTCCTATACACTAATGATGAAAAATCTGAAAGAGAAATTAAGGAAACACTCCCATTTACCACTGCAACAAAAAGAATAAGATACCTAGGAATAAACTTACCTAAGGAGACAAAAGACCTGTACACAGAAAACTATAAGACACTGTTGAAAGACATTAAAGATGATACAAACAGATGGAGAGATATACCATGTTCTTGGATTGGAAGAATCAACATTGTGAAAATGACTATACTATCCAAAGCAATCTACAGATTCAATGCAATCCCTATCAAAGTACACTGGCTTTTTTCACAGAACTAGAACAAAAAATTTCACAATTTGTATGGAAACACAAAAGACCCCGAATAGCCAAAGCAATCTTGAGAAAGAAAAATGGAGCTGGAGGAATCAGGTTTCCGGACTTCAGACTATGCTACAAAGCTACAGTAATCAAGGCAGTATGGTACTGGCACAAAAACAAAAATATACATCAATGGAACAGGATAAAAAGCCCAGAGATAAACCCATGCACATACTGTCACCTTATTTTTGATAAAGGAGGCAAAAATATACAAGGAGAAAAAACAGCCTCTTCAATAAGTGGTGCTGGGAAAACTGGACAGCTATCTGTAAAAGAATGAAATTAGAACACTCCCTAACACCCTACACAAAAATAAACTCAAAATGGATTAAAATCCTAAATTTAGGGCCAGACACTATAAAACTCTTAGAGGAAAACACAGGCAGAACTGTCTATGACATAAATCACAGCAAGATCCTTTTTGATCAACCTCCTCGAGAAATGGAAATAAAAACAAAAATAAACAAATGGGACCTAATGAAACTTAAAAGCTTTTGCACAACAAAGGCAACCATAAACGAGATGAAAAGACAACCCTCAGAATGGGAGAAAATATTTGCAAATGAAGCAACTGACAAAGAATTAACCTCCATAATTTACAAGCAGCTCATGAAGCTCAATAGCAAAAGAACAAACAACCCAATCCAAAAATGGGCAGAAGACCTAAATAGACATTTCTCTAAAGAAGATATACAGATTGCCAACAAACACATGAAAGAATGCTCAACATCACTAATCATTAGAGAAATGCAAATCAAAACTACAATGAGATATCATCTCACACCAGTCAGAATGGCCATCATCAAAAAATCTAAGAGCAATAAATGCTGGAGAGGGTGTGGAGAAAAGGGAACCCTCTTGCACTGTTAGTGGGAATGTAAGTTGACACAGCCACTATGGAGAACAGTATGGAGGTTCCTTAAAAAACTAAAAGTAGAGCTATCATATGACCCAGCAATCCCACTACTGGGCATATACCCTGAGAAAACCATAATTCAAAAAGAGTCATGCAATAACGAACCCAAAACAATTAAGAAAATGGGAATAGGAACATACATATCGATAATTACCTTAAATGTAAATGGACTAAATGCTCCCACCAAAAGACACAGATTGGCTGAATGGATACAAAAACAAGACCCATATATATGCTGTCTACAAGAGACCCACTTCAGACCTAGAGACACATACAGACTGAAAGTAAGGGGATGGAAAAAGATATTCCATGCAAATAGAAACCAAAAGAAAGCTGGAGTAGCAATTCTCATATCAGACAAAATAGACTTTAAAATAAAGACTACTAGAAGAGACAAAGAAGGACACTACATAATGATCAAGGGATCGATCCAAGAAGAAGATATAACAATTGTAAATATTTATGCACCCAACATAGGAGCACCTCAATACATAAAGCAAATACTAACAGCCATAAAAGGAGAAATCGACAGTAACACAATCATAGTAGGGGACTTTAACACCCCACTTTCACCAATGGACAGATCTTCCAAAATGAAAATAAATAAGGAAACACAAGCTTTAAATGATACATTAAACAAGATGGACTTAATTGATATTTATAGGACATTCCATCCAAAAACAACAGAATACACATTTTTCTCAAGTGCTCATGGAACATTCTCCAGGATAGATCATATCTTGGGTCACAAATCAAGCCTTGGTAAATTTAAGAAAATTGAAATTGTATCAAGTATCTTTTCTGACCACAATGCTATGAGGCTAGATATCAATTACAGGAAAAGAGCTGTAAAAAATACAAACACATGGAGGCTAAACAATACACTACTTAATAACGAAGTGATCACTGAAGAAATCAAAGAGGAAATTAAAAAATACCTAGAAACAAATGACAATGGAGACACGACGACCCAAAACCTATGGGATGCAGCAAAAGCAGTTCTAAGAGGGAAGTTTATAGCAATACAATCCCACCTTAAGAAACAGGAAACATCTCGAATAAACAACCTAACCTTGCACCTAAAGCAATTAGAGAAAGAAGAACAAAAACATCCCAAAGTTAGCAGAAGGAAAGAAATCATAAAAATCAGATCAGAAATAAATGAAAAAGAAATGAAGGAAACAATAGCAAAGATCAATAAAACTAAAAGCTGGTTCTTTGAGAAGATAAACAAAATTGATAAACCATTAGCCAGACTCATCAAGAAAAGAAGGGAGAAGACTCAAATCAATAGAATTAGAAATGAAAAAGGAGAAGTAACAACTGACACTGCAGAAATACAAAAGATCATGAGAGATTACTATAAGCAACTCTATGCCCATAAAATGGACAACCTGGAAGAGATGGACAAATTCTTAGAAATGCACAACCTGCCAAGACTGACTCAGGAAGAAATAGAAAATATGAATAGACCTATCACAAGCACTGAAATTGAAACTGTGATTAAAAATCTTCCATCAAACAAAAGCCCAGGACCAGATGGCTTCACAGGTGAATTCTATCAAACATTTAGAGAAGAGCTAACACCCATCCTTCTCAAACTCTTCCAAACAATATCAGAGGAAGGAACACTCCCAAACTCATTCTACGAGGCCACCATCACCTTGATACCAAAACCAGGCAAGGATGTCACAAAGAAAGAAAACTACAGGCCAATATCACTGATGAACATAGATGCAAAAATCCTCAACAAAATACTAGCAAACAGAATCCAACAGCACATTAAAAGGATCATACACCATGATCAAGTGGGGTTTATTCCAGGAATGCAAGGATTCTTCAATATACGCAAATCAATCAATGTGATACACCATATTAACAAGTTGAAGGAGAAAAACCATATGATCATCTCAATAGATGCAGAGAAAGCTTTCGACAAAATTCAACACCCATTTATGATAAAAACCCTGCAGAAAGTAGGCATAGAGGGAACTTTCCTCAACATCATAAAGGCCATATATGACAAACCCACAGCCAACATTGTCCTCAATGGTGAAAAACTGAAACCATTTCCACTAAGATCAGGAACAAGACAAGGCTGCCCACTCTCACCACTCTTATTCAACATAGTTTTGGAAGTTTTAGCCACAGCAATCAGAGAAGAAAAGGAAATAAAAGGAATCCAAATTGGAAAAGAAGAAGTAAAGCTGTCACTGTTTGCAGATGACATGATACTATACATAGAGAATCCTAAAGATGCTACTGAAAAACTACTAGAGCTAATCAATGAATTTGGTAAAGTAGCAGGATACAAAATTAATGTACAGAAATCTCTGGCATTCCTGTACACTAATGATGAAAAATCTGAAAATGAAATCAAGAAAACACTCCCATTTACCATTGCAACAAAAAGAATAAAATATCTAGGAATAAACCTACCTAAGGAGACCAAAGACCTGTATGCAGAAAATTATAAGACACTGATGAAAGAAATTAAAGATGATACAAATAGATGGAGAGATATACCATGCTCCTGGATTGGAAGAATCAATATTGTGAAAATGACTCTACTACCCAAAGCAATCTACAGATTCAATGCAATCCCTATCAAACTACCACTGGCATTTTTCACAGAACTAGAACAAAAAATTTCAAAATTTGTTTGGAAAAACAGAAGACCCCGAATAGCCAAAGCAATCTTGAGAACGAAAAACGGAGCTGGAGGAATCAGGCTCCCTGACTTCAGACTATACTACAAAGCTACAGTAATCAAGACAGTGTGGTACTGGCATAAAAACAGAAAGATAGATCAGTGGATCAGGATAGAAAGCCCAGAGATAAACCCACGCACATATGGCCAACTTATCTTTGATAAAGGAGGCAGGAATGTACAGTGGAGAAAGGACAGCCTCTTCAATAAGTGGTGCTGGCAAAACTGGACAGCGACATGTAAAAGTTTGAGATTAGGGCCTCCCTGGTGGCGCAGTGGTTGAGAGTCCGCCTGCCGATGCAGGGGATACGGGTTCGTGCCCCGGTCCGGGAGGATCCCATATGCCGCGGAGCGGCTGGGCCCGTGAGCCATGGCCGCTGAGCCTGCGCGTCCGGAGCCTGTGCTCCGCAACGGGAGAGGCCACAACAGTGAGAGGCCCGCATACCGCAAAAAAAAAAAAAAAAAAAAAAGTTTGAGATTAGATCATTCCCTAACACCATACACAAAAATAAGCTCAAAATGGATTAAAGACTTAAATGTAAGGCCAGAAACTATCAAACTCTTAGAGGAAAACATAGGTAGAACACTCTATGACATAAATCACAGCAAGATCCTTTTGGACCCACCTCCTAGAGAAATGGAAATAAAAACAAAGATAAACAAATGGGACCTAATGAAACTTCAAAGCTTTTGCCCAGCAAAGGAAACCATAAACAAGACCAAAAGACAACCCTCAGAATGGGAGAAAATATTTGCAAATGAAGCAACTGACAAAGGATTAATCTCCAAAATTTATAAACAGCTCATGCAGCTCAATAGCAAAAAAACAAACAACCCAATCCAAAAATGGGCAGAAGACTTAAATAGGCATTTCTCCAAAGAAGATATACAGACTGCCAACAAACACATGAAAGAATGCTCAACATCATTAATCATTAGAGAAATGCAAATCAAAACTACAATGAGATATCATCTCACACCAGTCAGAATGGCCATCATCAAGAAATCTAGAAACAATAAATGCTGGAGAGGGTGTGGAGAAAAGGGAACACTCTTGCACTGCTGGTGGGAATGTGAATTGGTACAGCCACTATGGAGAACAGTATGGAGGTTCCTTAAAAAACTAAAAATAGAACTACCATATGACCCAGCAATCCCACTACTAGGCATATACCCTGAGAAAACCATAATTCCAAAAGAGACATGTACCAAAATGTTCATTGCAGCTCTATTCACAATAGCCCGGAGCTGGAAACAACCTAAGTGTCCATCATCGGATGAATGGATAAAGAAGATGTGGCACATATATACAATGGAATATTACTCAGCCATAAAAAGAAATGAAACTGAGCTATTTGTAATGAGATGGATAGACCTAGAGTCTGTCATACAGAGTGAAGTAAGTCAGAAAGAGAAAGACAAATACCGTATGCTAACACATATATACGGAATTTAAAAAAAAAAATGTCATGAAGAACCTAGGGGTAAAACAGGAATAAAGACACAGACCTACTTGAGAATGGACTTGTGGATATGGGGAGGGGGAAGGGTAAGCAGTGACAAAGCGAAAGAGAGGCATGGACATATATACACTACCAAACGTAAGGTAGATAGATAGTGGGAAGCAGCCGCAGAGCACAGGGAGATCAGCTCGGTGCTTTGTGACCGCCTGGAGGGGTGGGATGGGGAGGGTGGGAGGGAGGGAGATGCATGAGGGAAGGGATGTGGGAACAGATGTATATGTATGACTGATTCACTTTGTTATAAAGCAGAAACTAATAAAAAATAATAATATTAAAAAAAAAAAAAAGAGTCATGTACCACGATGTTCACTGCAGCACTATTTACAATAGCCAGGACATGGAAGCACCCTAAATGTCCATCAACAGGTGAATGGATAAAGAAGATGTGGCACATATATACAATGGAATATTACTCAGCCATAAAAAGAAACAAAACTGAGTTATTTGTAGTGAGGTGGATGGACATAGAGTCTGTCATACACAGAGAAGTAAGTCAGAAAGAGAAAAACAAATACCGTATGCTAACAGATATGTATGAATCTAAAAAAAAAAATTCTGAAGAACCTAGGGGCAGGACAGGAATAAAGACGCAGACGTAGAGAACGGACTTGAGGACATGGGGAGTGAAAGGGTAAGCTGGGACGAAGTGAGAGCGTGGCATGGACATATATACACTACCAAACGTAAAATAGATACCTAGTGGGAAGCAGCCGCATAGCACAGGGAGATCAGCTCTGTGCTTTGTGACCACCTAGAGGGGTGGGATAGGGAGGTGGGAGGGAGATGCAAGAGGGAGGAGATATGGGGATATATGTATATGTATAGCTGATTCACTTTGTTATAAAGCAGCAACTAACACACCATTGTAAAGCAATTATACTCCAATAAAGATGTTAAAAAATGAAATAAAGGAAGTTTACAGGAAGAGAAAGATTAAGGAAGCAAACTGAAGAACACATAATATTTTTATGGAGATAATATATTCAATAGAAATAGAAAGTAATAGAATAGATATCATTAAAAACTAAATTACTAACAGAAAAAGCTTGAGGAAAGCACAGAGGATGGGAAGAAAAATACAAAGAGATTAAAGAAATTAGAGGAAAAACTAATACTTATGGAAGACCAGGATAATCCACTAAGGAAAATTGGCAATCCTGAGGTAGAGAACTCAATAAATTAAATAGAAAATGTTTTCAAATATATAATACAAGAGAATTTTCCTGAATGGGGGGTGGGATGGGGTGGGGAATGGCATCTGCCAATTAAGTGTATACCAGGTTCTAGGAAAAATTGATTCAGAATACTGAAGATCAATGTACATTCTAATTAAAGTGTTACTCCGGTTATTAAGCTATTGTTTCTCAACTTCAAGCCCACCCTCTATATCCAGTTTTGTGATGCTACAGCTGGGACTCTGCAGACCCCATTTCTCCTTTGCCAGCCAGGGGAGGTTCTGCCAATAGAGGTCGACAGCAGGAGACTGAAAGACTGGAGGATAAAGAAGGGACTTGCTCAGTTCTGTCTACTTCCCCTTGTCTTCTTGTGGATTTCCTACTACTGTCAGCATCACCTATTGTTTCTTTTTCACCCCAGCAGTTTCTTCTACAGTTGGGTCTAGTTTTCAGTTTTTCCAAAGTCATAAAACCAGTCTCATTACTCCCTACCCTCCGCTCCAGAAGCGTGAGCACCAGACTGTCAAAACCCCGTCCCCCAAAGGTCTGAGGTTCTCCTCAAAACTCCATGTTTTAATAGTTCCAGGTTCTATACTTTGTTCTCCCAGTCCTACGGGTAGTAGCTCTTCTTGCAATTGCTACCTCCATGATACCTTAGTATTCTCTATCTGCCTTTTCACTTAGCTAGGTAGCAATTCTCTATAATAAATTCTCTCTGTTAAAATACCTGGTAAGGTTTCTGTTTCCTTACTGGACCCTGACTTTCCAGGCAGAAATATAAAAACCTTTTAGGGGAAGGGCAGGGTGATGAAACATAATTTAAGCTGACCTCAGCTTTCTTCACAGAAAATTAATGCCAGGAGACAATAGATCATTGTCTACAAAGTTCTAAGGGGGAAAAAAAAGTGAAACCCCAAAAATATTTTATCCAGCCAAGGTACTGATCAAATATAAAGACAATAGGCAGACATTCTCAAATATAAAAGAACTTAAGGAACAGAATAACTTTCTTTTGTCCCAACTGCAGTTGGTGGGGAGAATGGCACCAGGATGGCCCTCAGCAGGATGAAGAGGGTGTCTGTGGTGGAGCTGCTTAAAGCAAGGTGTCTGATTCCAAGTGGGGTGAGGAGGATGTCCATGAGCAGGGGATGCCTGGTATGAGGAGTCAGGTAGAAGAGTCTGAAAGAGGAAGGTAGTCAAACATGGGGTGTCAGATACCAAGCAGGGTGATAAGGGTATCAGTGCTGGAGAGGGGAGCAGCAGAGATAGGAATTGATTATAATAGAGGATTAATCCAAAAAGTAAATATATTAAGAAAAATAGAAGCCAGATTTCTCACTGTTGGGAAAAGGAATTACAAATACAAAAATGGAGCAACCTAGACTAAACCTTGCCGTATTAGATTGTACTGGAGTTATTCATGTGAATTCAAGTTTTCTACATATATAAATAGGTACAGAAATAAATGTTGATGTGTATATATGTAGCTCTATCTTCTAAGAGGACTTGAGAGCAATTATGACTCAATATCAATGAACACATCTACCACCAAAATCTTGGCTTCTAAATACCATTTTTCACTGTAAGAAACCAGGGCCCTTTGGATAAAGGGCTGATTTCAGACTGAAGGGGAAAATACAAGATGAACTTGAAAATCTTCTTGTGTCTCCCATCTCCAAAAAAGAAAGCCCTAAAGAATACTGGGGACATGTCAAAAACACATATAAGCCAGTTTCTATTGGCCAAATCATGATAGTTTAAGCATCAAAATAAATAATTACAGTAACAACACATTGAATAAAACAGGAACCATAAATCCATACAAATATTAATTAACTAATTAATTAAAAGTTTATAAAAATAGAGTTGGCACATGATCCAGCAATCCCACTTCTGAACAGTTATCCAGACAAAAGTATAATTCAAAAAGATACATGCACCCCTATGTTCATAGCAGCACTATTCACAACAACCAAGACATGAAAACAACCTAAATGTCCATCAACAAATGAATAGATAAAGAAGATGTGGTACATATAAACAATGGAATATTACTCAGCCATAAAAAAGAATGAAATAATGCCATTTGCAGCAACATGGATGGACCTAGAGATTATCATACTAAGTGAAGTAAGTCAGAAAGAGGAAAACAAATACCATATGATGTCACTTGTATGTGGAATCTAAAATATGACACAAATGAACTTATCCATGAAGTAGAAACAGACTCACAGACATAGATAACAGACTTGTGGTTGCCAGGGGGAAAGGGGGTGGGGGAGGGATGGATTGGGAGTTGGGGATTAGCAGATGCAAACTACTATATATAAAGCAGAAAAAAAACAAGGTTCTACTGTATAGCACAGGGAACTATGTTCAATATCCTGTGATAAAGCATAATGGAAAAGAATATGAAAAAGAATGTGTGTATATATATATATATGTATGTATGTGTGTGTGTATAACTGAATCACTTTGCTGTACAGCAGAAATTAACACAACATTGAAAATCAACTATACTTTGATAAAATAAATTTTTTTAAAAGTTTAGTGCCTAATGGCATATTTATATGGTTTCAAAGTCCCTCCCCACAAAATACCTTTTAATTATAAAGAGAAAGAAGAGTAACTTTACAGAGGGGAAGCCTGGCAAACACCACAATAATCAAGTGATCAAAGTGAACATCATCAAGATAAGACAAACACAAACGGTGTGCCTTCTGCTAGGATGCAATATGAAGCGCACAACGTCACTTCTGTGACATTATTGCCAAAGATGTAGAACCCAAGCCTCAGAGTGCGGAGACATCATACAAACCCCAATTGATGGCATTTTACACAATAGCTGGCCTGCAATCTTCCAGTGTAAAAGTCATAAAAATCAAGGGAAGATTGAGGAAATGTTCCAGATGGAAGCAGACTAGAAAGACCTGAGAACTAAATGAAACCTGTGATTCTGGATTGGATTCTTTTGCTATAAAAGCCATTATGGGGGCAATTGACAAAACTTGAATAATCTAAGGATTAGATGGAAATAATGTATTGATTTAATTTTCTGATTTTGATCTTTGTATCATGGTTATGTAGGGAAATGTCTTTATAGGGAACAGACTCTAGAGTATTCAAGTGTGATAGGGCATTAGGTCAATAACTTACTCTCAAATTATTTAGGGAGAAAAAGTTTTGGTTTACTTTTTAAAAAATATATTTCTAACTTTTCTGTAAACTTTTAATTTCAAAATAAAATTTGATAATTTTTTACATGTGGCTGGTCTCTATTTACTGATTTACAAAATCTCAAGACATTTTGAAAACAAAAAAGCAAAGTTTAAATGGATACAGTATAATGTCTTTTTTGGTATACTTTTCAAAAGAATATATATTTCATTATATGCATTTATATAATTTTTCTGGATAGATTTAGAAGAAAGATTTTGTGATGATCTGGGAGAAGGTGGTGGTGGAAAGGAACTTTTATTTTTCATTTTATATCTTCCTGCATGGTTTAGATTTTATTACCATGTACATATATTAGTCTCATTTTTTTTTTAAGTTTATTTATTTATTTTTGGCTGCATTGGGTCTTCGTTGCTGCCCGCGGGCTTTCTCTAGTCGTGGTGAGCGGGGGCTACTCTTCGTTGCGGTGCGCAGGCTTCTCATTGCGGTGATTTCTCTTGTTGCAGAGCACGGGCTCTAGGCACGCGGGCTTCAGTAGTCGTGGCTCGCGGGCTCCAGAGCTCAGGCTCAACAGTTGTGGCACACGGGCTTAGTTGCTCCGCGGCATGTGGGATCTTCCCGGTCCAGGGCTCAAACCTGTGTCCCCTGCATTGGCAGGCGGATTCTTAACCACTGCGCCACCAGGGAAGTCCCAGTCTAGTTTTTTAAAAAAACAACAGGAGTTTTCTGGAAAGTGAGATTATGTACCATTTTCGTTTTTCTTTATATTCTTACACAATCAAAAATTAATAAATAATATATAATGTTAAACATTTACATGCACACATGTTATAAAATTTATTTTTCTGTTTATACCTAGGGTAAAAATTTAACAAGTATCAGATATCATCAATTAAGTCATTTTGAATAATTTTGGTGGCAGAAAGTCTTTACCTGATGTTTTATTTAATTGAGGCTTTTTAACTTAAAGATCTATATGAGGAATTGTCCTTGGCTACCAATTAGCAGGAATTCTATTTATTTTTTATTGAAGTATAGCTTATTTACAATGTTGTGTTAGTTTCTGGTATACAGCAAAGTGATTCAGTTATACATATATATACATTCTTTTTCATATTCTTTCCATTATGGTTTACTATAGGATATTGAATATAGTTCCTTGTGCTATACAGTAGGACCTTGTTTTGTTGTTGTTGTTGTTGTTTTTGTGGTACGCGGGCCTCTCACTGTTGCGGCCTCTCCCGTTGCGGAGCACAGGCTCCGGACGCGCAGGCTCAGCGGCCGTGGCTCACGGGCCCAGCCGCTCCGCGGCATGTGGGATCTTCCTGGACCGGGGCACGAACCCGCGTCCCCTGCACCGGCAGGAGGACTCTCAACCACTGCACCACCAGGGAAGCCCAGTAGGGCCTTGTTTTATCTACTTTATATATAGTAGTTTGTATCTGCTAATCCCAAACTCCTAATTTATCCCTCCCCTGACCGCTTTCCCCTCTGGTAACTGTAAGTTTGTTTTCTATGTCTGTGAGTCTGTCTCTGTTCCATAAATAAGTTCATTTGTGTCAAATTTCAGATTTCACATATAAGTGACATCATACGGTATTTGTCTTTCTCTGACTTACGTCACTTATTATGACAATCCCTAGGTCCATCCATGTTGCTGCAAATGGCATTATTTCATTCTTTTTTATGGCTGAGTAGTATTCCATTGTGTATACCTTCCACATCTTCTTTATCCATTCATCTGTTGATGGATATTTAGGTTGCTTCCATGTCTTGGCTATCCAATTATACTGCAAGGATTCTAGAACACACAGACTTCAAGGCAGTTATCTCAGGACCATGTTGCTGAGAAAAGAAGCTTCTTGTTTATTAATTTAGGTCCGTGCTTTCATTACTTCACTCACATAAACCTCACCCCGTGGGATATGTTTTAAAATCTACTCTCCTGTTTGGTTCTAAGACCTTTGACAAGCATTTTCCAACGATTTTGGAGGTAATAAGTTTAAATAGGATTTAGACTTGATAAACTCCTGCGTGTTTTCTTCCATATTCCTTTATGTGCTGCCTTATTAACACAGTCAAGGGGCTTCTCATATTGTTGTTATTGTCACTGTTGTTTTGACTTCCTGATAATATCCTTGTAAAATCAAGAAAGTCTGGAGCAAGACTCACATTTACTCACACATGGAATGGTTAAGACAGATTTTAGTTTTCAGTGATCTCTTGATAACAGATGAAGAGAGAAGCCTCCTTCTCTCAAGGCACTTAAATATGAAAGTTTCAAAAGGCACCTCAGAGGAAAGTTTACATGAAGTTTCAGAAGACTGTCTGAAAGCAAGAAATCCCTTGCAGAATTCTAGAATCGCTTGGCAATACAGAACGGAAATTAAGAGTTTGGGTGCTGGTGCCAAACACACATGAGTTTGAATCTCAGCTTTACCATTTACTTACAATGTGTCCTTGAGCAAGGGACTTAATCCCTCTAAAAGTCAGTTTATTTATCTGTGAAATAAAAATAAAATTACCTACTGTCTGAAATTATTATAGATTTTTTTGGAAATAATATGTGTCTACCACAAAGACAGCACTTAATAAGTATTAACCATAGTAATTGTTGCTGTTGCTGTTGGTTACTTTTTAAAAAATAACGGCTTTCTCAATCTCACAGTTCTAAATACGGATTAAAACAGACTCACGGGGGCTTCCGTGGTGGCGCAGTGGTTGAGAGTCCACCTGCCGATGCAGGGGACACCGGTTCGTGCCCCGGTCCGGGAGGATCCCACATGCCGTGGAGCGGCTGGGCCCGTGAGCCATGGCCGCTGGGCCTGCGCATCCAGAGCCTGTGCTCCACAACGGGAGAGGCCACAACAGTGAGAGGCCCGCGTACCGCAAAAAAAAAAACAAAAAAAAAAACCGAAAAACCAGACTCACGGTCCACAATGTCAAGGATAAAAGTAAAAGGGAAATGGCTGTTTTCTATATGCGCCATGATATTCATCACAAGAATCTTAAGAAGATTCAGGAGCCAGCCACCTTATCACAACATTAGCCCAAGGATGGAGCTGTTAGTAAACATTCCCTTGGAATATGTGTCCATCGAGCTGCCCGTTACTAACACCGGGTTGTAGCTATAAATATGAGTGGTGAGGAGTTGTCTTCTGAAATTTACAACTTTTCCTCTGGTTCCATATCAGCTCTAAGTAGAGCCCCAGCACGCCCCTCACAACCCTGGCATTCCATGCTCAAGAGAGCATTTGTTCCCATACTCAACAAGTATTTATGGAGTCCCTACTCTGTGTCAGGTCCTCTGCTAAACACTGGGCACAGAGTGGTCAAGGCAGACAGGAGCCCTGCCTTCATGAGCTCATGTTCTATGGGGAGGGGTATGCTAAACAGATAATCATCCTAGTAATCAGCTGATCAAAAACACACATTGTATGAAGAAGTACAAGGTGTCAGAGTACCTTAAGAATAGGAGGATCTGAACTATTAGGAGAGGTTAGGGAAGGCTTCCCAGAGGAGGTGACATTTAAGCAAGATCTGAATTAGGAAGAAGAACAGCATTTAAGGCAAAGAGAACAACATGTACAAAGGGCCTGAAATAGGAGAGAGCATGTTATATGCACAATAAAAATTTGAAAGACTAGAGTGAGACTAGAGAATATGTTGGTGTGAGGCAGAGGGGAGGGGTGGAGTAGGAAGTGGGGCACAGAGTGAGAGAGGCATGAGAAGAAGTGAAAGAGATAAATGGGGTCTTGTAGTCCATGTTGAGGACTTTTGGACTTTATTGTAAGAACAATGGAAAACCACTCAAGCATTTAAGCGGTATAATATTATGACCAAATGTGCTCTTTCTAAAAACCACTCACCTGGGTTGACCAGCTGGGAGGCAAGAGAACTTGGGCAATAATTATCTTTGCCAAGCAACACATTGAATAAGCAATCTAAACATCCAGTCATCTGAATAGGTAGCTTTGGTGGAAAGGATATTGTATGAGGCTTATAATTAGTTAATTAAGAAACGAGATTGGACCAAAACAGGATTTTATTGTCTCAGTCCAGGAGCGCCACAGCAGCCTCCTTAAGGTTGCTCAAGAATAAAGGAGCCAGAGAGGTAAAATTCTAGCATGAAAGCATGAGGGGATCTAATGACCCACTCCCACTGAAGCTTGTGAAAAATATTTTGAAAAAAAAACATAATTTAAAACTCTATAAGTGGTTCTAAGTGTTTAATTGCTGTTTAGCAAATGAAGAAACATCTATTCAGGAACATCTACAAAAATTTGGTAAGAAAAGCAAGAATGTGTGGTATTTGAACCAAGACCATGGCCTCCCTCCTTTCACTCAGCTCATCAAGGCAGAAACTCCACTCCAGGCTTCTGCTTCCAAGAACACAGGTCTCCCTCTCCCCACAGTAATCAGCTAGAGGGCTTTTTTCCCAGGAAGAACAGGACTTCAGCATTTCTCATACTGTCCCCAGCTACTGTTGCTAAAGCTAAGTTCCAGGGGAGTACAGTTGAGAATTGGGGTCTCTCTCTTCCACTCCCCTCTCATGAGATGGAGGCTCTACCTTGGGTTAGGGCATGCTGAGAATATTGGGTCCCCGATTACCCTTGACTTAGCTCATGAGGCAGTGGTTTCACAAAGGAGAGGCAAGCCAAGAGGATCTCAGGCCTACTGATTGCTCAGCTCCTAGAGCATTGTCACTCAAAGAGAGATTTGTCATTGTTCCCATCCCCACCTCCAGAGTTCCAGAGATTTTTCCTAGGGGGAAAGCAGTCCATAAAACAAATAGCTCACCATGTCTTCCCAAAGGAACTGACTTTCTTTGCAAAACAGCATGGAAAAGTTCAAACCTAATGTTTGCTCTCAAGACAGTGGAGATTGTGGAGAAAAGCAAATAGAGGGATATTCATGGATTTAATGAAGCTATAGCCCAGACTATACACTGGATAGTTTATAAGACAGATAAGGGAATAAAACAGCTGAGAGGAACCCACTGGGGTCAGAACAAATCTCAAACACATACTTCAAAAACCATTCCTTCAAAGGAGTCACAATTTGATCAGATTCACTTATAGAGCAATTTGCACCCCAGAGCACTGTTGAAAACATTAGAGCAACCAGCAAGCAATTAGTGAAACTTAACAGCTGGGTATAGTCAAGATAAGCAAGAAAGAGAGCCCTATAAATACCACTGTCATCCAAGGGGCTGTGGGCATACTCAAAGCTATTACATCTCCCTGAGGAGCAGCATCAGAGGCCGAATACTGGTGGAGTGAAATACACTCCACTAAAACAATCCAGCAAGTCACAAAAAAATAAACAAGAAATAACAACAAATCTGGAAGGGGAAGGACTAGGAATTGCCAAAATATATCGTCTAAAACGTCAAGTTTTCAACAAAAATAAACATAAGAGGCAAGAAAAGAAATAGGAAAATGTAAACCATATACCAGAAAAAAAAAAAAAGCAGGCAAAATGAACTGCCTGGGAGAGCAGCTAGATTATGGATTTAACAGAAGAAGACTTCAAAATAGTCATTATAAGCATGTTCAGAGTACTAAAGGAAAGCATGCTAAAGAAGTAAAGAAAGGTATGATAACAGTGTCACATCAAATAAAGAACATCAATAAAGCAATAGAAATTATTTTTAAAAACAAATTGAAATTTGGGAGTTTCAAAATACAATAAGTGAGATAAAAAATTCTCTAGAAGGGCTCAAAAGTAGATTTGAACTGGCAGAATAAAGAATTAAAGAACTTGAATCACTAGACCAATAGATATTATACAAGCCAAAAAAACAGAGAGGAAAAAAAATTGAAGAGAAGTGAATTAGGTCCAGAGAATTGTGAGACACTATAAAGTGCACAAACATACGTGTAATCAGAGTAACAGCATGAGAGGAGAGAGAGAAAAGACCAGAGAAAATATTCCAAAATACAGTGGCAGAAAACTTCCCAAATTTATGAAAAAGTAACCTACACATCCAAGAAGTTTAATGAACTCCAGATAAGATCACAAAGAGATCCACAAACACACATCATAGTAAAACATGCCAGGGGTGGGGGGAGAAAAAAAGACAAGGAAAAAGTCTTGAGAGCATCAAGAGAAAAACAGCTCATTGCTTACAAGGAATCCCAATAAGATTAGCAGCTAGCTTCTTAGCACAAACAATGTAGGCCAGAAGCAGTGGAATAACATATTCAAATTGCTCAAATTTAAAAACAAAAAACTGTCAACCAAGAATCCTATATTCAGCAAAGCTATCTTGCAAAAATGAAGGTGCAATAAAGACTGTCCCAGAAAAAAAAAAAAAAGCTAAGAGAATTTGTTGCTAGCAGTCCCACCTTTAAAGAAATACTAAAGTATATTCTTCAGGCTGAAAGCAAATAATCCCACATTATCACTTGAGTACACACACACATACACACACACACACACAAAGGTAACTGTGTACCAGTAAAGGTAATTATGTAATTATTTTTTAAAGTATGAGTATTTCTTTCCTTCCTTCTTATAACCGATTAAAAAGAAACTGTATAAATAATATGTAGACAATGTAATGTTGGGCCTATAACATATACAAATGTAAATAACAACATAAAGGAAGTGGGTAGGAACAAAGCTCTTTTGGGCTAAGGAAATAACTGCAGTTAGTAAAGTAATAAGTATAACAGTGTTTTGTTGGGTGTGTAACATTAAGAGATATATATAACAACAATATACAAAAGCAGGTAATAGAGCTATATAGAAGTAATATTTCTGTACATCACTGGAATTAAGCTAGTATATAAATCTGAAGCTAATTCTGATAAGCTAAGATATATATGTAAACCCTAGAGCAACCACTAAAAAGAAAAAAAATGTAAAAAAATATTAAAGGAATTAAAATGCTACATTAGAAAATATCAACTTAATGCAAAAGAAAGCAGTAAAAGAGGACTAGGGGAACAAAAGATGACATAGGTCATATAGAAAAAAGAAAGTAAAATGTCAGATATAAATCCACCATAGCAATAATGGCCTTAAATGTAAATGGATTAAACAATCAAATAAAAAAGCAAAGATTATCAGACTGGATTAAAAAGAACAACATGGCCCAACTATATGCTGTCTACGGGAGATGCAATTTAGTTACACCTTCTGTAAAATAGTTGTAGCTAAAGTAGTGATTAGAGGGAAATTTATAGTTGTAAATGCATGCTTTAAGAAAGAAGAAGTATTTCAAATCAATAGCCAAACCTTCCACCATAAGACACTGGTAAAAGGAGGACAAACTAAACCTAGAGCAAGCAGAAGAAAGGAAATAGTAAAGATTAGAGTGGATATTAATGAACAGCAAATAGAAAAACAATAGAGAACATAAAGGAAAACAGAAGTTGGTTCTTTGAAAAGATCAACAAAACTGACAAACCTTTAGCTAGATTGATCAAGAAAAAAAAAAGAAAGAAAACACTCAAATAACCAGAATCAGAGATGAATGAGGAGACATTACTACCAACCTTTCAAAAATTAAAAAAGATTATAAAGGAATACTGTGAACAACTGTACACCAACAAACTGTATAACTTAGATAAAATGGACAAATTCCTAGAAAGACACAAACTTCTAAAACTGACTCAAGAAGAAACAGATTATCTGAGTAAGTGTAACAAGTAAAGAGATTTAATTAGTAATCAAAAATCTACCCACAAAGAAAAACCCAAGCCCAGACAGCTTGACTACTGAATTCTACCAACCATTTAAAAAAGAATTAATACCAATTCTCCATAAACTCTCCCAAAATATAAAAGAGAAGGGAATACTTCCCAACTCATTTTATTGGGCCAGTATTACCCTAATACCAAAAGCAGAAAAAGACATCACAAGAAAAGAAAATTATAAGCAAATGTCTCTTATGAAAACGAACACAAAAATCCTCTACAAAATACTAGCAAACCTACTCCAGCAACATATTAAAAAAATTATACTCGATGTCCATATGGGATTCATCCCAGAAATCCAAAGTTGTTTCAACATCTGAAAATCAATTAATATAAAACATCATATCAAAAGAATAAAAAACAAAAATCACATGATCATCTCAATAGATGCAGAAAAGGCACTTGACAAAATCCAACACCCTTTCATGATAAAAACACTGAACAAACTAGGAATAAAAGGGAACTTCCTCAAACTTGATAAAAGGCCTTTATGAGAAACCCACAGCTAATATCAGACTTAATGGTAAAAAAGACTGGATGATTTCCTCCTAAGATCAGCAACAAGAAAAAGATGTCCATTCTTGCCACTTCTATTCAACATTGTACTGGAGGTTCTAGCCAAGGAAGTTAAGGCAATAAAAAGAAATAAATGGCATCCACATTGGAAGGGAAGAAATGAAACTATTCTACTCACAGATTATATCTGATACATTTAAAAAAACCTAAGAAATCCACTTGTTTATTAGAACTAATAAACAAGTTCAGCAAGATTGCAGGATAGAAGCTCAATATACAAGAGTGTTGTCTTTTCATACACTTGAAATGAACAATCCAAAAATGAAATTAAGAAAATATTAGTTCACAATAGCATCAAAAAGAATAAAATGCTTAGAAATTAATTTAACAAAATAAGTGTGAAATTTATACTCTGAATATTACAAGTCACTGTTGGAAAAGAATAAAGAAGATCTAAATAGATGGGAAAACACTCCTTGTTTATGGATCAGAAGACTTAACATTGTTAAAATGGCAGTATTCCCCCAATTGATCTTCAGGTTCAATGCATCCCAATCAGAATCTCAGAGACCTCCTTATAGATATTGACGAGCTGATTCTAAAATTCACATAGAATTGCCAGGGACTTAGAGTAGTTAAAACAGTCCTGAAAAATAAAGAGAAAACTAGGAGGACTCACACCTTCCAATTTTAAAACTTACTACAAACCAACGGTAATCAAGACAGTGTGGTCCTACACAAGGATAAACACATAGATCAGTGGAATAGAATTGAGAATCCAGGAATAAACCCATCCATCTATAATCAGTTGAATTTTTTTTTTTTTTTTACAAAAATACCAAAACTATTCAACGGAGAAAGAATCGTCTTTTCAATAAATGGTGCTGGGGCTTCCCTGGTGGCGCAGTGGTTGAGAGTCCGCCTGCCAAGGCAGGGGACACGGGTTCGTGCCCCAGTCCGGGAAGATCCCACACGCCGCGGAGCGGCTGGGCCCGTGAGCCATGGGCGCTCAGCCTGCGCATCCAGAGCCTGTGCTCCGCAACGGGAGAGGCCACAACAGTGAGAGGCCCGCGTACCGTAAAATAAATAAATAAATAAATAAATGGTGCTGAGACAACTGGATAGCCACATGCAAAAGAATGAAGCTGGGGGCTTCCCTGGTGGCGCAGTGGTTGAGAGTCCGCCTGCCGATGCAGGGGACACAGGTTCGTGCCCCGGTCTGGGAGGATCCCACATGCCGCGGAGATGCTGGGCCCGTGAGCCATGGCCGCTGAGCCTGCGCGTCCAGAGCCTGTGCTCCACAACGGGAGAGGCCACAACAGTGAGAGGCCCGCATACCGCAAAAAAAAAAAAAAAAAAAAAAAAAAAGAATGAAGCTGGACCCTTACCTAACACCATATACAAAAGTTAACTCAAATGAGTCAAAGACCTAAGCATAAGAGCTAAAACTATAAAACTCTTAGAACAAAATATAAAGGTAAATCTTTACTACCTTGGATTTGGCAAATAATTCTTAGATAAGACACCAAAAGCATAAGTAATGAAAGAAAAATAGATAAATTGAACTTCATTAAAATTTAAAATTTTGGTGTTTCAAAAGACACCATCAATAAAGTGAAAGATACCCCACACAGAATGGGAGAAAATATTTGCAAATTATGTACCTGATAATAACTCTTATAACTTAATAATAAATTTTTTTTAAATGAGCAAAGGATCTGAATACATATTTCTTTTTTTTAACATCTTTATTGGAGTATAATTGCTTTACAATGGTGTGTTAGTTTCTGCTGTATAACAAAGTGAATCAGCTATACGTATACATATATCCCCATATCCCTTCCCTCTTGCATCTCCCTCCCACCCTCCCTATCCCACCACTCTAGGTGGTCACAAGGCACAGAGCTGATCTCCCTGTGCTATGTGGCTGCTTCCCACTAGCTATCTATTTTACATTTGGTAGTGTATATATGTCCATGCCACTCTCTCACTTCATCCCAGCTTACCCTTCCACCTCCCCATGTCCTCAAGTCCATTCTCTACATCTGTGTCTTTTGAATAGATATTTCTATAAGGAAGATATATACATGGCCAATAAGCACATGAAAAGATACTCACAACGTCATTGGTCATTAGGGAAATGCAAACCAAAACCACAATGAGATACCACTTCAAATCCACTAGGATGGCTAGATTCCAAAAGTCAAATATTAAGTGTTGATGAGAATGTAGAGAAATCAGAACCCTCATATAGTGCTGGTGGGAATGTAAAATGGTGCAGCTGCTTTGGAAAATATCTGGCAGTTCCTCAAACACTGTGTACCACATGATCCGGCAATTCCACTCCTAGATATACACCCAAAAGAAATGAAAACATTAACCCACACAAAAACTCATACATGAATGTTTCTAGCAGCATCACTCATACTAGCTGAAAAGTAGAAAAACCCAAACATCAATCAACAGACAAATGGATAAACAAAATGTGGTATATCCATACAATGGAATGTTATTTGGCCATAAAAAAGAATAAAGTACGATACATGCTACAACTTGGATGAACCACGAAAACTTTATGCTAAGTGAAAGAAGCCAGTCACAAAAGTCCTCATATTATTTGATTCCATTCATATGAAAGTCTTGAATAGGAAAATCTATAGAAACAGAAAGTAGTTTATTGTTTGCTTTGGGGTAGGAGGTAGAAGGGAAGGGGGTTTACAGCTAAAGGAAAGGGTTTTTCTGGGGGGAGGTGATGAAAATGTTCTAAAATCGACTGTGTGTCCCAAATTGTGTGAGAGTGAGGTAGTGATAGGAGTAAAAACAGACTTTCCAGTTTTACATTAGTATTAGATTGAACCATATAAAATTGCCATTTTTGTAAGTCAAGAACAGATATCAGGGCTTCCCTGGTGGCGCAGTGGTTGAGAGTCCGCCTGCCGATGCAGGGGACACGGGTTCGTGCCCCGGTCCGGGAAGATTCCACATGCCGCGGAGCGGCTGGGCCCGTGAGCCATGGCCACTGAGCATGCACGTCCGGAGCCTGTGCTCCACAGGGGGAGAGGCCACAACAGTGAGAGGCCCGCGTACGGCAAAAAAAAAAAAAAAAAAAGAACAGATATCATAAATTTCATACCATTTTAATTTTTTGCAACAGGAATATCTGTGTAATAAAAATATTACTAAAGAAAACTAACCAATTGCATAGTAACAATAAAAGAACAAGTACCTCTTTTTTTAAAACTAGACACAGGAGTTGGGAAGGAATGAATAGGTGGAACACAGAATTTTTAGGGCAGTGAAAATAGCTGTATGATACCATACTATTGGATACATGTCATTATACATCTGTCGAAAACCATAGAATGTACACCATCCAAAATGAGCCCTAATGTACACTGTGGACCTTGGGTGATATTGATGTGTCAACATAAGTTCATCAGTTATAATAAATGTCCCTCTCTGGTGGGTGATGTTGATAAAATGAGAAAGGCTTTGCATGTGTGGGGTCAGGGGATATATGGGAAATTTCTGTACCTTCCCTTCAACTTTGCTGTAAATGTAAAACTTCTCTAAAAAGTAAATTCTCAATTAAAAAAAAAAAAAAAACTAGACACATTGGTTTGCTTACTGTCCTCCCCCCGCCAAATTTTAACCTCACTTTTCCCTTTCTTTCAATCAAATTTCATGAATGAGCTGACAGGATTTCAGGCAGATCTTCCTAACTCTTGGGCACCAGAAAACTGGCTTTAGGGGTATGAGATCATGGAATGAGACTTGAAGTCGAGCCATCTGGAGGGTGAAATATTGTTACTTTGGGCAAGATCAAGTTTTAATCCTCACCTTTGTCAAAATGGAGATAAAAATATTAACTTTGCGCAGTTATTGTGAAGAAAAAGTGAGATGTGTGTGAAAAGAGGGGTGTAGTATGGTTCCTGACACATAGCAGACATTCCATAAATTACTTTCATTCTCTGAAGATGAAAATTTTTAGAACAGCATTAGAGTGTTGGCAGCTTTGCATCGATCTAACTACTGTCTGTGACCATCAGGACAGAAATCAGCTAGGCACCAAGCCACGTGACCCCACACAGATCTCCACCTACTGAAGTTGCTCAGAAGTCTACTTTTGAACGCTAACGCAAGAATGATGGTGGGCAGAAACGGTCTCCTGAGAGATCACAATCTCCCATGACATACAATGGGGCCGAGTGTTGGGCCCCTTTCTCTTTAAGTGATATCACATGATCAGATACCACTTTTGAATTCGATAGATATGTGGTCTCCCTTCAAGCACACAGGAAGATAAGCATCATCTTTGATACCAGTGGTAGGTTTATGAAAAACCAGGGGGAGGGCTCAAGAAATTCTAAGTGCTGGTTCCTGCCTATGCAGAAATGCAGTCTAATGTCAGGTGGTTCTCTGCCTACGCAGCCCTGGGCCTCAACACATCCCTGTGTATCCTGGACCTCAGCTTGAGACGGAGCCAAGTTCCCCCCATGATTTAGACAAGTCAGGGCAGGTGTAGAGCAGGTGTTCCCAAATGCTTCAGAGTCCCCTAAGGATCTTTCAAAGAATGGAGCTACTCCAGACCTGTCCAATCCGACTCTGCAGACGGGGAGCCCAGGAATCTGTAATTTTCTTTTTTTTTTCGAGTTTGATCTTTTTCTAATTTTTTTTTTTTGAAGTGTAGTTGATTTACAATGCTGTGCCAATCTCTGCTGTACAGCAAAGTGACTCAGTTATACACATACAGACATTCATTTTTTATATTCTATTCCATTATGGTTTATCACAGGATATTCATTATAGTTCCCTGTGCTATACATTAGGAGCTTGTTGTTTATCCATGTAACAGTTTGCATCTACCAACCCTAAACTCCCAGTCCATCCCTCTCCTTCCCCCATCCCTCTTAGCAACCACAAGTCTGTTCTCTATGTCTATGAGTCTGTTTCTGTTTTGTAGATAGGTTTATTTGTGCCATATTTTAGGGAATCTGTAATTTTCAATAAGCTCCCCCAGGGGATTCTCTTGAAGGCAGGCTGCCACCATTTAGGTTTAAAGATCAGAGGGGTGCAATCAAAATATGGGCAGAAGACCTAGATAGACATTTCTCCAAAGAAGACATACAGATGGCCAAGAAGCACATGAAAAGCTGCTCAACATCACCAATTATTAGAGAAATGCAAACCAAAACTACAATGAGGTATCACCTCACACCAGTTAGAATAGGCATCATCAGAAAATCTACAAACAACAAATGCTGCAGAAGGTGTGGAGAAAAGGGAACCCTCTTGCACTGTTGGTGGGAATGTAAGTTGATACAGCCACTAGGGAGAACAGTATGGAGGTTCCTTAAAAAAATAAAAATATAATTACCATATGACACAGCAATCCCACTACTGGGCATATACCCTGAGAAAACCATAATTCAAAAAGACACATGCACCCCAATGTTCACTGCAGCTCTATTTACAATAGCCAGGACATGGAAGCAACCTAAGTGTCCATCGACAGATGAATGGATAAAGAAGATGTGGCACATATATGCAATGGAATATTACTCAGCCATAAAAAGAAACGAAATTGAGTTATTTATAGTGAGGTGGATGGACCTAGAGTCTGTCCTACAGAGTGAAGTAAGTCAGAAAGAGAAAAACAAATATCGTATATTAATACATATACGTGGAACCTAGAAAAACGGTACAGATGAACTGGTTTGCAGGGCAGAAATAGAGACACAGATGTAGAGAACAAATGTATGGACACCAAGGGGGGAAAGTGGTGGTGGGGGGATGAATTGGGAGATTGGGATTGACATATATACACTGATATGTATAAAATAGATAACTAATAAGAATCTGTTGTACAAAAAATAAATAAAATAAAATTCAAAAAAAAAAAGATCGGAGGGGCGGGTCTGTAAAGGTCTATGATAGGACAGTCAGTATAGGGAGTTTCCCGAAGAAAATAGTTCCGGTTATCTCACATTGAAGAGGAAGAAGGGGAAAGTCACATTGAATACACTTAAGGTCAGACACAGAGATGTTTAGGTTTGGAAATGTGTTGTTTTGAGTAAGAGTTTAAGATAAATAAACACTTTAGATTTCTTGGTAGATACCAGTCCCAAGAATATTTAGTTTTAGTACTTCCCTGAACAAGATAAAGTCAATGAGAAAACTAGAAGTCAGCCTCGTTTCTAATAAGTGAGCCTTGGGGGTAAATTGACTTCTGAGAGTCAGCCCCCACTCCTAACACAATGATCTGGGGAAAAATGATCCCATAGGTGTCTGACATCAGAGAGAAAGAGACAGAGGCAGAGAGAACACATAAAGACTGAGCCCTGGCCGCGAACTGGGCTGCTGAGGTTGGCATTCTAGGGCCTTCCTGACATGACACCCAGAAGCTCAACTCTCATCCCCTGGCTCTTCCTGAATGGAGTCTCAGTGGTGTCCCAGTAGAGCCAGGATGCCATCTAGGGGGAGGCATTTGTAGCATATCTGTAGCCAGGGGACCCCAGACCTCTGACTTTCCTACCCAGAGACCAAGGGTTGGGAGAGGTGGGCCTCTGCTTGAAGAGCCTGGACAGGAGCCATGAACAGGAGAAGCAAATAAAACATTTCAGCCTCCCCCAGTCTGGAGTATAAGCTGTGGTCACTCACCTTGGGGGAGTCCAGGCAAAGATCCCCTTTACATCAGGTTAAGCAAATGACTACTGTGAACTGGGAATCACTGTGGCCCTCCACCCTCACCCCAGGGCACCAGTTTTACTGCCTAAGGTTCACTGGATAGGGTCTGCGTCTTGGGAAGGGTGGAACAGAGAAAGCATCCCTGAGTGTTTCAAGGCCTGTCAATGGTCGCTTAGGAGGTGACCTTTCAGGGTCAGATGGAACGTGGCCTAGGACTCTCTCTCCCTCCCTCCACATCAGTGCTCCCCAGAGTGTGGGTGCATCTGCTGGTAATACAGGAGATGATTATAGTAGTTCCTGGGGCCGTTTTTGATTAAATAGTTATGCGTTTATTTTACTGCGTTTCAGAAGGAGAATTAGCACATCAAATCTGGATTTTGTGGACTTTACTGCTTAGGACAAGGTCAAAGGAGGTATTTAATTTTAAAAGGTGACACAGGTTTAAGTGAAATATTAATAATGGTACAGGTGTTTGGGGATGAGGCAAAGGTCATAAAGTTGTTGGGGAAACACTGCTCTGGATGAAACATATGAGTAACAGCCAAACACCAGGCCATCTCAGAAGAGAAAGAGACACCTTCTGGGAAAGAACATGTCCTAAAGGAATAAAATGTCACAGGCCCTGGGCCAGGACAAGGGAGGGAGAACTTGCCCCTCATATTTCCTTCTTACCCACAACCTCATGCCTACAGCTCAGGCTGAAGAGCTGCAAAAAAGAACAAGTAAAAACCATAACAGTTTGGTCAATAATCATAATACACCACTTTTGTAACCCAAAATACATTTTTTACCTCAAAAAAGTGTTATTTCACTCAACTTCCCTTGCGTGTTTTTTCCCTTTCTTATTTTTAATTTATATTTTTTTCTGCGTGTTTTATAATGTTCGTATACACTAGAGTATAGGTACAAAGACAATTTGTAAATACATGAATAGCAGCGTGAACGCTCAAAATTGTTTGTGGCTAGGAAGCAGGATCAAAAAACGTGGCTACTATATACATTTACATTACTCACTAACTATGCCTGCCTGGATTGCTGTCAGCACTTTCTCTACATAAACTGTACCTCTCCAACTAGATGCTGAGGGGGGAGGGCTGGGGAGTTTGTTGGGGGGTGACCTGTGCCACTGAGTTCAAACCACCTCATGCTATAGTGGGGTCTCTGGGGCCTGGAGGATTCCAAGGGGCCCAGGCTCCTTGGGAGGAGCAGGCAGGGGAGGTTTATAAAGTCAAGAGTCCTGGAAGGAGCACAGGGCTTGCCTTCAGAGAGACCTTACACTGGAGCCCCAGTCCTAGCACACACCAGCTGTGCAATCTTGGGTGACCACTCTGAACTTCAAGTCTGTCTTCTGTGAAATGAAGAGCTAATGAGTGGTATACACCTCATGGCATCCTTGCAAGGCTCACGTGAGGTAAGAGGAAAAGAGCTTTGGGGAATCACAGAGCATCTTCCTTCTCCCAAACAGTGTCTCAGGCACGGGGTGGCTCCAGAGGCTCCCAAACTCCAAAGCCTGCAAGAAAGGGGTGCTGCAGGGTCAGCCATGGGAAGCTGTGCTGAGGGCCCTATCCAGACAAAGCCAGGTCTCTGCTCAGATGGGCCAGAAGTCATGCCCAGCCCAGGTGAGCTAGGGCACTGGCACCTAGCCGGCCACACCCACCATCAGCCACTCTTGCTGCCTCCAGGCTCCTGTCATTTGTGGGAAAGTTCAAGGGCAAGTTGGCTTTTACATTTTGACTCTTCTTGTTGATCTCTGCCAGACCTTTGAGGGGAGGAGGGGAAGGAGAGGAGACAGCTGACATGCCCACAGTGGTGAGCACTCATCCCAAGCACCACCAGGGTCCTTCTCATCCAAGCCTCCTCCAGCCCTCCCCACTCTTGTTTCCTGATCATAAGCACAGGCTGATTCATGCAGGTTGCAGAAAATAGGATAAACCAGGGCTGCTTTGTATGGTTACAAGTTTAAAGGCTTTGGGGTTTTCTGGATCTGGCCTTGGAGCATCTAGAAATATCTGAATACCTGGATGATTCCCATCTCTCTCTTCCTCTTGTCACCCCGATGTGTACCGACCCCAAGACCAGAGCCTCCTAATCCTTTGTGCACCGTTTGGAGGAAATTGCTCTGCTGACCTCCCCCAATCCATTCCCACCCCATCTACTTCCTATAAATCCCAGCAAACAGCTTGGGGCACAAAAGTAGAGAACGTATCCTTCCCAGTTTTGAACAGACTATGTTATACTTTTCACCATTCTCTGCTGAGACCCTGAATCGGACTGTGAGCTTCCCCTGCCCAGGTGCACAGTTGCTCATCTATCTCCGCATCTCCCCACCCAGGTCAATACCTGGCACAGGTAGATGCTGAAGTGAGCCATGGGGACAGGGGCGTGGCTGATTCAGCTCTATTCTGCTGGGGCTAACACCGCGTCTAACACAGCAGATGCTCAGTACTGCTTGATTAAAGCTGCTGGAATTAGGAGGCACCTGTCTCCTCCCCCTGCACTGGCTGAGACTTAAACACAGGCTTCAGAACCCTCAGAAGATCATGCAAATCAGTGCTGAGTCCCAGAGATCCATTGCCTGGGTGACAGCCTGAGATGGAGGTTTTACCCAGGTGTGAGCTCTCTCAACAGCCCAGAAAGGGGGTAAAAGTGAGAACCCTCTCTCACCGCAGCGCAGATAGACTGGGTGAAAAAAAAAAAACCTGTCAGCTCCACCCTACCTGTGCCTGCCCTTACCATCTGAGCCCATGCAGGAAGTAGGGGAAACTACCAAAGCCAGCCGAGTCATCTGTGGTTTCACTTCTACAGTGAATCAGTTCCCTGTACAGGGGCCCAATGGTGCAACCTTGGGTTTAAATATTAGTGAACGAGGGGCACCGGCGGGAAGCAGGGTATGAAGTCCCACTTGCCGGTGGTTCAGCCGTGCCAGGTGTTCTTCAGCACAATCCTGAGCCTTGGTGGATGGAACAGTTTACCTGCCTTACCGGGATGGGGCGAGAATGACACAGGTGAAAGCATTTGGCCAACGGGCAAAGCCTCCACACCTGTGCATTACTTGAAACATTAACAGGAGTTGTGGTCAGATTCAAGGCACCCCTTGGAAAAATTTTGGGGGTACTATATGCATAGACTCAATGTGAAAAGTCATCCACTCACCTCGCCTCCCCCCAGCAAAGCAGTTCTGCCTCTCTTCCTCCAGAGGAGACTCCAGACTCTGGTTTCCTGAATCCAGCCTTGACTAGCTGCTCAGGGGTCCAGGGCTCCCCAGAAGGGAGAAAGGAGGGAGAGAGCGGAAGCAGTTTGCTGCCAGGTTTCTCCACAAAGCTAATAAGCTTAGGTGTCAGGCCCCTTACCTGCACAGACCCTTCCAAGCCCCTCTATCTAATTTGGTACTTATTTCTATATTCTTGTTTTAACAAAGCCTCCAAAAATGTTTAAACTTCAGGCCCCCACAAAACCTGGGGCTGCTCTGGCTCCCCAGTAGGACTCTTCTCTCCTCAAAGATAAGCTCCCATCTCTCCCCGCTTGACAGCCAACGCCCTCCACGAGCCAGCTTCCTCCCCCTGGATGTCCACCTGTCTAGCCAACTCGGACAGGCCTCCATGACTTGGCTCAGGACATCCCCCAGCCAGGACTGCCTTTTCCCTAACTTTTCAGCCTGTTGCACTACTGCTCAGACCCACAGCAAACACTACCAATGGTAGGAAGCCTTCCGCCAAGTCCCAAACAAAATCAACCCTCCTTTCTGGGTGCCCCTACTGCACTCAGCACGCCCCTCTAACACAGCACAGATCCGTTCCGGGGAAACTTCAGCTTTGAGAGTCCGCCTCCCTGCCCAGACTGTGTGCTCCTCCAGGGTCCAGGCGAGCTTATCTGATTTGTGTCCCCAGAGCCCACCAGCTCAGAGCTGGCCCCTCCCAGGTGCTGGGCAAATGTTTCTTGAATAAATGAATCAATGAATAACGCTAGTGCTGGGGACAGTGACAGAGTGATGTTAAAAGGTCAAGTTCAGTCCTAGATCCCAGCTGCAGTCATTGGTCTCACCCTCTGGCCAACCCTCCTGATACCTTATTCCGCTCCTCCAGGAAGCTGAGCCCTGAGAAAACATTCCTGGAGCCTGCGCGCCCCCTCGTGGCTGAGTGGCCACCAGCACCTTCCCCAAGAACTAGAGGCGGCAGGCGGGGCCCAATCCTTGGACAACCTGCACAGATGCTTGACACCCCCCACCCCCAAGAGCAATGTGTTCACCAGGGTCTTATTCACGTGGAGGCTCAAGTCCTACAATGTCTGTAATTCCTTGGCCTGTAAGGGGCTATGAGGACTCATCTCACCCGGGGTTCCAGAGACCCCACCCTGGACCCAGTTGCCCTGAGCAATGGTGATCTCCACATCTGTCCAGGAGGTCTCAGAGAAGAAAAGGGGAGGCCGTCCTGCTTCCTGTGTCTCTGGTCTGACACTCTTGCCTGTGGCTTCCAAGGGCCTCCAAGACACCTGGGATGTGTGCCAGAGCCAGGATGAGCGGTGAGACCCAGTCCCACAGCAAGACTAGGCATAGCAAAGTCAGGCCCTACTTCCTGGCTTCTGAAGGAGCTCACCAGCTACTCCACTCCAACGGCCTTCCTCACTCTGGACCACACAGTCCTGCCACCACCCCCCAGCCCTGCCACCTGGAATCAGGGACAGCAAACCACTGTGCTTTGTTCAGCCTGTGCAGTGTTGCATTCATACTTGAATGGGATGCCTTTCGACGGAGCATGCCTTCTGCTGGTGTCTCCCCGCCCTCTGTTAAATATATGTACAGTTCTTCCTTGACTTACAATGGAGTTATGTCCTGACTAAACCCATTGTAAATTGAAAATATCATAAGACAAAAATGTGTTTACTTAAAAAAATGCATTTACTACACCTAACCTACCAAACATAGCTTAGCCTAGCCTACTTTAAACGTGCTCAGGACACTTTCATTAGCTTACAGCTGGGCAGAATCATCTAACACAAAGCCTAGTTTAAAATAAAGTGTTGAATATCTCATGTAATATATCGAATACTGTACTGAATGTGGAAAACACACTGGTTGTCTGGGTACAGAAAGGTGGTGAGTGTACCGGTTGTTTACCCTCAGGATCACGTGGCTGAGTGGGAGTTACTGCTGCCCAGCATCACAAGAGAGTATAGTCGTACAGCCCATCGTTAGCCAGGAAAAGATCAAAATTCACAATTCGAAGTTTCTATTGAATGAGTATCATTTTTGCACGATCATAAAGCTGAAACATCGTGAAGTCGAAGCATTGTAAGTCGGGGACCATCTGTCGTCATTCCTCCCAGTGTCTCTTAGCTCCTGAAAGATCTGAGTTAGATACTCCTCCTCTATACAGTTCATTCACAGCCTCCTTTTCACACCATTTCCTGTCTACCTACAAAATACTACTTAATAATTGCCTCTTCTAGGAAGCCCTCTGATTATTTATTCAATAATCATGTACCATTGTTTTGACAAACAGTCTGAGCATATGGGAATAAGAGATACAGCCCTAGCGTCCGGAGCCTGTGCTCCGCAACGGGAGAGACCACAACAGTGAGAGGCCCACGTACCGCAAAAAAAAAAAAAAAAAAAAGAGATACAGGCCTAAACCTCTGGTGGGGAAGACAGAGGAGTTGAAGTATTACTAGTGATTATTCCAGGGAGTAAGTGCTTTGGGAGGTGAGCATGGGGGCTCTGAGAGCACTGGGGCCCAGCACAGAGCCCTGATTTTGGGTGGTGTCCAAGACACGTTCCTGGACGAGGTGCCATCTGCACTTTCTTTGTAAAGAAAGACCTAGTAGTCAGGGGCCAAGCAGGGGACGGGATGAAGGAAGAAGATGCTCTAAGCTGAGGGCTGAGAGGCAGGAGGGACCGTAGGGCACTCAGGGTTCAGTGTAGCTAGTCAGAGGCTTTGAGTGTCAAGTGGTGACCAAGAGCAGGTCGTGGGGGCCTTGCTGCTCCATCAAGGAGGGGCATGATGATACTGGCTCCTTAGGAGGGTCACTGCAGCCACCATGTGGGGAGGTACTCTCCAAGGAGCCCTTTAGGCAGCCATGTCATCCCAGAGACAACAGAGCCTGGTTGAGGGCAGGGGCAGTGGGGAGACGGGGAGGTGATACTGAGGAGGGAGGGTCAGCAGCATTTGGTGATCAACTGGGTGTGGTGAAGTAGGAAGAGGAGGCAGCCTGACGGCTCTTAGGATGTTGCTGTAGGCAACGGGGTGGACGGCAGTGGCCACGGAGCAAAATGAGGACATCGGAGGAGGCAATTCTGTTTGGCCCTGTTGGGTTCCAGGTACTCTCAGACCCTCCAGAGCAGATGCCCACTGGGCAATGGAGATAGAGATTTATTGCTTAAGAGAGTCCTCTGGACTAGAAAACTTAATTTGGGAGCTATCAGCACCCAGGTGATAGGTGCAACCTTGGAAGTGGATGAAATCCCCAGGGAGAGAATATAAGCAAGAAAAAGAGTGGGCCACAGAGGGAGCCCTGAGGGATGCTGACACACAAGGCAGAGGAGACAGGGAAGGTCCAGCCAGCAGGAGGGCAATCGAGGGAGGAGACCGTGCAGATCGTCGCACACCGTCGCCAGAGGTCACCACACACAGGTCATCGGGGACCTCAGCAAAAGCAGTTCTGGTGGAACGAGGCGGGCAGGGGCCAGGCCACTGCGGGCAGTGGAGTGAATGCAGGTGGAGAAGGGGGCAGAAGAGAAAGGCCGCACGGCCATGAGAAGTGAAGGTGACAGGAGTTGGCCATTCTCCCCAGGCTGAGCGGTGGGGGGAGGGAAAGCGACCTGGCAGCAGAGCTATAGAGCAGGATGTCGAGTCAGGGGAGATGCGTTTGCTGGAAGGGAGCCTCGGACAGAGGTGCGTGCTGTCGAAAGGGAGACGGCGAAGACACAGAAGGAGCTGCTAACTGGTGCTCACTTTCTTCAGGGGGAGAGAGGGGAGCTCAGAAGGCTGCGAGGGCGTGAAGAACATTCGTCCATTTGCAGCTGCAGGGAAAGCGGGGAGGGTTTGGATAGAGATGCGTTTGTGGTTGTGCAAGGAGTAAGGAGAGGCAGGAAGATAAGGGTCCCTGTCTGAGGCTCTCTACTTCTCTGGGCTATAGGAAGTCAGGACGTTTGTTGAGAGTACTGGGGGGGCAGCATGATGGGGAACTTGAGGCGAGCCACCGCGGGGAGAGAGCTGACCATGGACGCGCAGAGAGGTGGCCATGGGGTGGGGAGAGCTCAGCTGGGAGTTGGAGCCAATGCCGTTGCTGTGGTCTCATCTGAGAGCCTGAAGGAGTTTTTTCAGCATCCCAGGTGCAGGAAGGATGCAGGTGGTTGTTGGCTCACTCCAGGGTTGGTGTTTTGCTGGCCAGGTGTGGTGCGCAGGCACACACACTGTCACACTGTACTAGATCAGATTGGCACCAACCTCTCCCCACCTCCTTCCCTCCCAGCAGTCTGAGGGGGTGCTATCACTAAGATGATTAGTAATAACACAGGAAAAGGTAATGAGCGTTCACCATGGCCAAAGGCTCACACCGGACTTGTACTTGCCCCCAAGCACAGAGTCCTGCAGCATCTGCATCTCAGAGGCAAGGCCTACAGTAGGTCAGGGTGGAAGCCATATGCATGGTAACCAATGGCCCAATGGAAGGGGTCCACCTGTGGAACGTGAGTCAAATAAGTATCAGATCCAAAATCACCCCTATTTTCCTTTTCCCGAGTAATTTCCACAATACCTGCTTTGTGGTACAATTTTTGTGGAATTAAACCTGAATGGCTTAAAAATAAATCATTACATTTCCATCTTCAGTTGATCTAAGCCTTTAATTTGATACCTGGGTAACCAAAGGCAGGGGATTAAACTCTATTGACCCTGTGACCTAGCTGGGAGTTGGTCCTCCCGAATTAGAACGTGTTTCATAATTGTTTAAAAAAAAAAACTCAGGCACCCACCCCCTAGGCCAGCCACCCTGTTACAGGGGCTGTTATGTTGGAGGCCAGGAAGGCAAGGTCCCTGAAGCAGAGGGGCCCCCTCCTGGGCTCGTTTTGGCTGCTAAGTCCCCCTGCAGCCCTTGGGTGGTCTGCTGTCCCCCCTTCCTGGGTCTACCCCTCCTTCCTTTGAGGTTTCTCTCCTCCCCGCCCAGTCTCAGGTTCAGTATTCACCCCAGAGCCAGGCTTGTGGGGAAGGGACCGGAGTGGGAAATAGACCCAAGGAGGGGGTCCTGGGCAGGTGGGGCAGATGTGGGCAGGGGTCCAGCAGGCAGCCATGGCCTGGGTACAAGGAGGGATGATGGACCTCAGGATGGCATGCCCAACAGGTGGGTGAGAGGCAAGTGCCAGGGATCAGGTTAGCCTAAGGGCAGAATCCTGGAACAAGGGCTTGGAATAGGGACCAAACCAGAAACCCACTTGTAAGAACAGGAGAAAATTCAGAAACAAGTAGGGGAGTCGAGAGCTGGTAGAGCCCCCAACTGGGTCCACCCAGCACTCGAAGTCTAGGTTACTGAGTGTGTCCTGCCTCCAGGCCAGACTTCTCTGGAATTAGACCATGACCTCAACTTTGAGGACCTGGGGAGGAAATGGGGGGAGGCGTCCTGCCGAGAAGGCGGTATCAGGTTCAGAGCATCTCCCCCACTTTCCTGTCCCTAAAATAGAGCAGTGTGCTTCTGAAGTTTTTCTGGTAACTAAAGGGAACCAGGAGGTCAAGATAGGACAAATAGGGCAAGTCACAAGTTGAGCAGAAATGTCATCAGAGCCCCTGACATAGCTGGGGTGAGGCCCCTCTCCTGGCCCAGGCCTCCACCTGCCCCTCTCACAAGGCAGGATCCTTATCTAGAGAGGTGGGGCCCTCGCAGCTCTTCCACAACAATGTCTGTCCCAGCTTGGTGGTTCTGGGCTCAGCCTCTGCCCAGTTCACGGGGTGGGGCACTGAAACCTCTGGGAGACCCCAGCCATCCTGTAAAGGTGTGAGAGCCTGAGAGGACCCTGGGACTCTTTCAAAGTAAATGTCATCCCGTCACACAGAAATGATGTGAGGAGTGAGGAGGTGAGGACGCGAACGTGAAGCCCTATCACCTGTGAAGCCTGGGACACGTGCACGGTGGGCCTCGGTCTGGGGAGGGGAGTGATGTTTTCTATCAAATGTGCTGGAGGAAGGGAAACACCCCCAGCGTGGAATACTCAGACCCATTGGGGTCCAGGCTCAGCCACTTACTAAGGGATCACCTTCCTGGTTTGAAACAATGAGCAGCCTTATAAGGCCCACCTCCTGGGTGCCTTAAGGTGTAAATGAGAAAACGTGTAAAAGAAAGTTTGCCAGCCGTTGTTAAAAATACAAAAACATGTCCTGGGAGCTCCACTGCCAAGAAGAGCACCTTGAGGCTTTGGAGTGCACTGGGGCCCTCAGGATCCCCTGGCCTCGGTGGGCCCTGTGGATGTGACTGTCTCCACTCCTTTGCTGCTTCCTCTGGAAAACATTCTGGGCTCCCCCCCAACCCCGACTCTGCTTCACTCTGGGCCCAGAAGAAGCCTTGGAGCATCGTTAGGAGTGCCCAGATCTGGGGCACAGGGCGAGGTTCTCAACCCCTTGTGGGTAAGCTCAAATAGACATTTTCTCCAAAGAAGATATACAGACTGCCAACAAACACATGAAAGAATGCTCAACATCATTAATCATTAGAGAAACGCAAATCAAAACTACAATGAGATATCATCTCACACCGGTCAGAAGGGCCATCATCAAAAAACCTAGAAACAGTAAATGCTGGAGAGGGTGTGGAGAAAAGGGAACACTCTTGCACTGCTGGTGGGAATGTGAATTGGTACAGCCACTACGGAGAACAGTATGGAGGTTCCTTAAAAAACTACAAATAGAACTACCATACGACCCAACAATCACATTACTGGGCATATACCCTGAGAAAACCATAATTCAAAAAGAGTCATGTACCATAATGTTCATTGCAGTTCTATTTACAATAGCCAGGAGATGGAAACAACCTAAGTGTCCATCATCGGGTGAATGGATAAAGAAGATGTGGCACATATATACAATGGAATATTACTCAGCCATAAAAAGAAACGAAACTGAGCTATCTGTAATGAGGTGGATGGACCCAGAGTCTGTCATACAGAGTGAAGTAAGTCAGAAAGAGAAAGACAGATACCGTACGCTAACACATATATATGGAATTTAAGAAAAAAAATGTCACGAAGAACCTAGGGGTAAGACAGGAATAAAGACACAGTCCTACTAGAGAATGGACTTGAGGATATGGGGAGGGGGAAGGGTAAGCTGTGACAAAGCGAGAGAGTGGCATGGACTTATATACACTACCAAACGTAAAATAGATAGCTAGTGGGAAGCAGCCGCATAGCACAGGGAGATCAGCTCGGGGCTTCGTGACCACCTAGAGGGGTGGGATAGGGAGGGTGGGAGGGAGGGAGACGCAAGAGGGAAGAGATATGGGAACAAATGTATATGTACATTATGTATAGCTGATTCACTTTGTTATAAAGCAGAAACTAGCCCACCATTGTAAAGCAATTATACTTAATAAAGATATATTTAAAAAAAAAATAGAACTGCGGTCCCACCCAGAGCAGCTGGGCCCTGCTGGGGATCACGACCTCCCACCCCTCCTGTTGATGGGGAAGATGACAGGAGAATACTTGCTGAGCCAAACCAAGCTGAGAACCTGCAGGCGGTGGGTCGAGAAGAATTTGGTTAGCATTTTATCTCCTCACCCTGAGCTCTGGAGCCTGTCGGGAGAGGTGGAGGCTGCACCATCCTGGCAGACAAACCTGCACCCACCTGTGTGGGACAAGAAGGAGGGGCCGGCTGGGAGGCAGCCAGGGCCCCCAGCCACTGACCCAGTTCCCACGCTCCAGGGGCTCTCCTAAATCTCATCCACACTCATGCCTCTTCCCTGGGAAGCCTGCCTGGAGCCTCCACCCAGAGCCCAGACAACTCATCTCACTTCCGCCCTGGTCATCAGGGATGCAAAGGGAGGCTGAGGGCTTCCTCCACCAGTGGGAGTTCCAGCCTTTTCCATTCCTGAGTGTAAACACTCTGGCTCACCACCTCCAGCCGCAACAGCCCTCTTGCGGTGAATTCCTAGCGCTGATGAAGGAGTTGGGAAATACTCAAATAAGATCTTCTGGCTTTGGAAGGCCCGAGTCAGCCTTTTGCTGCAGCTCTGTTTTGCTGCAGCCAATGCTATAACCCATCTGCTGTCCTTGGCTGGCAGAGGAGGGTAGATGGGGGCGCAGGCAGCCCTGGGAAGCATTCGTGGTGGAAACCCAGAGGTGGCTGCCTTGCTCCCCTGAGAGACTGTCCTTGGCCTCCTTTCCCTTCCAAGTGTAGGATCCTGTGTACCTTTGGGTCCCAGGTGGGGAGAAAGCAGCTGCCACTGGTTGGCTGGAGCCCCCTACAGAACTGGAGTCTAGAGGGATTCCTCTTGTCTTTGCCCTTAGCGATCCCCTTCCCCCGTCTCTTCCTCTGGTTACCTGCCAGCTCCAGGCCCCCTGGAATGTGGCTCCAAACTGGCTCGCAGATCGCTTTTCAGCCCTGAGGACAGACACACAACCTCCCAGGCAGACATCCTCGCTGGCCTCCCTTTAATTTTCCCTTATCGATCCAAGAGGAAGCAACAGAGGAAGCAATTCCATGCTACTCCTCCAGCTCTGTGTCCTCCCAACACAGCGGTTCTGGATGAAAGTTTGGGGGACTCCGATGGGGCCAGCAGAGCCTCCCAGAGGCACCACTTCTGCTGAGTCACTCGTTCTAATATCTGCTTGTCCAGAGATGGGACTGCTTGCATCACCATCGCAGTGACAGACTCACCCTGCCCCCATTCAGTGAGGATGACTAAGGGGCTGAAGAGGGCCTGAGCTCTGCGTCCGCATCACCCTCATCCCCAGCTCCTCCAAGAAGGGAGAGGTCAAGAGACCAGACTTTGGTCTCTGGGAGCCCGCTGCAAACCTCAGATCTGGGCCTGATTTCCCACCTGTAAAATGTTGGAGATAATGCCCACCTCACACGATTATTGTCAGCATAGGATGACACAGTCACATGAAGCCTTCAGCAGAGCCTGATAAGTGCTCACTCACTAAGTGACATTTCTTGCTACTATTATACCAATGAATGATTTTTTTTTTAATTAGCAAATTATTCCAGGGACTAGTGTGGTGAGATCCCACACCTTGGGTTATCTTCTTCCTGGCATCAATGTCCCAGGGAAGCTGAATCAGTAACTATCAGATGAACACAGAATCAGATCAAGGGAAGTGGGAGGGTGTGGGGAATTTCACTGCGCTCTGGGGAGGGCCCACAAACACCAGCAGCCTCCACAGAGGCTAAGAGGTAAGCAGAACCTGCTAGTGCCCACCACTCCCAGGCCCCATCCGCTGACCTGGGCTGGTTTGTACACTGGGATCCCCCTTTTGTGGATGCTTTCTTTCTTTAGATGTGTGAGTGTCACTGACCAAGCCAGAGTCACCTCTGTTCCCTGGGCCTCCAAGATGGCATTTCTCTTCCCATTATGAGTTGACTTCACAGTAGCAGCCCTCACCGTTCAGGGACTTCCCGCCTTCACAGCCCACAGCCTGGCTGTTGGTGTACAAGTAACAATGCCGGTCACCTCGCACGGGGTGTGACTGTCACCAAGCGCTCCCAACCCACACACCACCTGGGTCCAAGTTCATTACAACTCAGTCTCCCCCTCTGAACAGTTCCATCACATAGACTTCTAATTCTGTTCCATCACAAAGAAAAGCCAAAGTCCGGGGAACCACCCAGAGCTAAAGCATCAAAGCAGGCATCTTCTTCAGTTCACAGGGGCCAGGACCCCAGGTGAGCCTGGCTCCTCTCCAGACCCTGCTGGAGGGCCCCTTCCCAGCAGAAGCAAAGGTGACAGCGGCCTCTGACCTCTTCCCGTAGCCCAGCTGGGTGTCAGGAATGGAAACAGGACGTTCACTGGGGCTCTGACTCTTGATTTTGTGATTGAGAACCAGGCAGATAGGGAGGGAAGAAAGGAAGGTGGAGGGCAAGGGCTTCATCCGAGCAGGCCTCTCTCCATCCCTCCCTCCACATGCCCTCTCTCTCCTCCGTGTCTCTGAGTTTCTGCCACTTCTTCAGCCTCCATCTGTTTCCCTGTCCATCTCCCTCACTTTCTGTCTTCCCTCTGTCTTAATTCCACTTTTCTTTCTGTTGTTCTAGTCGGTATTTTTCTAAATATCTTTCTGCTCTCCTTCCTGATTTCTGTCTCTCCTGTCTCTCTCTCATCTCCATCTTTCTGTTTTTATTTCTAAATCTACTCTACTCTTAATTACTCAGTCTTTTTGCCTATCTATATTTCTCTTCTTTTCCCTTCCAAAGAAAAATACCGAAGTGGGAGATAAGATAGCCACCAACTTTCCACTGACCACACCCCCACCCCACCCCCATATACACAGACCCCAAGGTCCTGCCAGAGGTTCAAAGTGGTGGTTCCGGGGGCTCATCCTCAGAGTCATCACTGATAAAACTGGTAACCTTCTCCACACCGAGCCCTAGGCAGAATCTTGGTCAAGTACACTGAACTGGGGCAGCCCAGATATCCCAACTGACCAGACCAGGACAGAATGAAATACATCTATTCTAAGGCATGACCTGCAGTGGAGCCCTTGTCAGTGGTCCCACAGCTGTCCTACCTTGGCAGCTGCAGGGTACCCACGCTCCATCCCACCCCACCCAGCTCCTTCCCTGCATTTTACTTTGCTTATCTTAGCACCAGAAGATGACAGCAAGGACACACCCAGCCTAACCAGCCTTTCTCAATGACTTTGGCCTGGAGTACCGTGGGTAGGAGCCTGGCCACCATCCAAGATGGCTTGGAGGAGGAAGAAGACAAGGGTACCTACACTTTGAGTGGTTCCCAGAAGTGAAATATGGGAGTGATCTGGGTCTGATCCCTGGGACATGGAGCCAAAGGGCCAGGCTAAAATCAGGAAGACAGGACAGAAGTCACCATTGCTGCCCAATTGACCCATTTCACGTCCTTCAGACACTACCCTCACCATCACTCACTTGGGGCTGTGCCTGGGGAAGGGGTGTCTGCAGCCCCAGACCTCCAGAAGCATGACCAAGTGGGACAGCTCCAGCCAGGTCTCTCACTGGCATGTCTGACTCAACCTGTTCAGATTCAGACTCTTTATCTCTCTCCCCAAACCTACCCCTCCCAACTGTTCACCCCTTGGTAAATGGTACCACTATTTGCCCAGTCGTTCAGAGAACTGAGACTCTCCCTGCATCCTCCCCCTGCCTTGTTCTCCAAATCTACTTAGTCATCAAATCCAACCATATGTAAAATTTCTCTCTGCTCTCCTGGTTTCTGCCTCCCACCTGGACTTCCGCCAACAGCCCCCTACAAGTATCTCTACCCCCATCTCTCCACACTGCTGCCAGGGGGCGGTCTTCCAAAATTAATAAAACAAAGAGCAAAAAGTCATCCCTATTTGAACAACTTCTACTGGCTCCTTAGTGCCTAGAGCTGTGGTCTCCAAGCCTCTTTTTTTTTTTTTTTTTTTGCAGTACTCGGGCCTCTCACTGTTGTGGCCTCTCCTGTTGCGGAGCACAGGCTCCGGACGCACAGGCTTGGCAGCCATGGCTCACGGGCCCAGCTGATCCACGGCATGTGGGATCTTCCCGGACCGGGGCACGAACCCATGTCCCCTGCATCGGCAGGCGGACTCTCAACCACTGCGCCACCAGGGAAGCCCCCTCCAAGCCTCTTTGATGTTTGTTGATAACAAAATAATTTTGGCACCCACCTCTAACATACGTATATTTATTTATGTATAAATTATGTTTCCATGTTCTACCTTCATTAGCCAATATCTGAAGGACAACCAACCTTTAAAGAAAGAGTATCACTAACACGAGAAAATTTGAATCTATATTTCAAATTATCCTGATAATTTTGAATACTTCTAATCAGCTTCCATTGATATTGATTAGATCAGCTTCCATTGATATTGATTAGATTGTTACAGTTTTTAACTCAACACAGGAAGGTAATGAGGAGCCCATCCAAAAAGTGGGGGAGAGATAAACCCACGCACATATGGTCACCTTATCTTTGATAAAGGAGGCAAGAATATACAATGGAGAAAAGACAGCCTCTTCAATAAGTGGTACTGGGAAAACTGGACAGCTACATGTAAAAGAATGAAATTAGAACACTTCCTAACACCATACACAAAAATAAACTCAAAATGGATTAAAGACCTAAATGTAAGGCCAGACACTATCAAACTCTCAGAGGAAAACATAGGCAGAACACTCTATGACATAAATCACAGCAAGATCCTTTTTGACCCACCTCCTAGAGTAATGGAAATAAAAACAAAAATAAACAAATGGGACCTAATGAAACTTAAAAGCTTTTGCACAGCAAAGGAAACCATAAACAAGATGAAAAGACAACCCTCAAAATGGAGAAAATATCTGCAAATGAAGCAACTGACAAAGGATTAATCTCCAAAATATACAAGCAGCTCATGCAGCTCAATAGCAAAAAAACAAACAACCCAATCCAGAAATGGGCAGAAGACTTAAATAGACATTTCTCCAAAGATATACAGATGGCCAACAAACACATGAAAGGATGCTCAACATCACTAATCATCAGAGAAATGCAAACCAAAACCATTATGAGGTATCACCTCACACTGGTCAGAATGGCCATCATCAAAAAATCTACAAACAATAAATGCTGGAGAGGGTGTGGAGAAAAGGGAACTCTCTTGCACTGTTGCTGGGAATGTAAATTGATACAGCCACTATGGAGAACAGTATGGAGGTTCCTTAAAGACCTAAAAATAGAACTACCATAGGACCCAGCAATACCATTACTGGGCATATACCCTGAGAAAACCATAATTCAAAAAGACACATGTACCACAATGTTCATTGCAGCACTATTTACAATAGCCAGGACATGGAAGCAACCTAAGTGTCCATCGACAGAAGAATGGATAAAGATGTGGCACATATATACAATGGAATATTACTCAAGCATAAAAAGAAACGAAACTGAGTTATTTGTAGTGAGATGGATAGAGCTAGAGTCTGTCGTACACAGTGAAGTAAGTCAGAAAGAGAAAAACAAATACCGTATGCGAACACATATATATGGAATCTAAAAAAAAAAAAAAAAGGTTCTGAAGAACCTAGGGGCAGGACAAGAATAAAGACGCAGACATAGAGAATGGACTTGAGGACACAGGGAGGGGGAAGGGTAAGCTGGGACGAAGTGAGAGAGTGGCATGGACATAAATACACTACCAAATGTAAAATAGATAGCTAGTGGGAAGCAGCCACATAGCACAGGGAGATCAGCTCAGTGCTTCGTGACCACCTAGAGGGGTGGGATAGGGAGGGTGGGAGGGAGATGCAAGAGGGAGGGGATATGGGGATATATGTATACGTATAGCTGATTCACTTTGTTATACAGCAGAAACTAACACAACACTGTAAAGCAATTATACTCCAATAAAGATGTTAAAAAATTTTTTTAATTAAACAAATAAAAATATATAAGAAAAATCATACAGAAAAAAAAAAGAAAAGAGTTGGGAAGCAACAGTCTTGCCAATCCCTTGCCTTCTGCCTGTACTCGGACCACGGCCTTCGCTCCAACCTCCAGTGTCTTTTCAGGAAATTGCTAAGCACCTTGTCCATTGTGTGATGGTCAATTTAGTTAAAACTAGATGAGATCACCCATAAATCCACTTCATGAGCATGTGTGCGTCGCAAAAGGGAATGAAGATGGAAGGACCCCTCTGCCCGTTGTCATGGAACTCCCCATCCCCCACTTCCCTCGGACTCCCTCAGACACATAACATGCGTGACATAGGGGCTAAGTGTGGGGACCTGGATCAACTCACACAGCAAATATTAGAAAAGCTCAAAGTTTCTTTGTTTTTAGTTTAAAAATACACATAAATATTTGAATATTTTTCAATATTGAAGTTTCAATATTTTTTTCTCCTACCCCAGTGGATCCCCTTGCATAATCCCTGGGTTTAAGAACCCTAGTTTGGGAACTTCTAAGACTAGTACGTGGGCCTGAGTCCAAATTCCTCATTTTGTGCACAGGTCCTGCAAAAGAAGATGTCTTGTGAGTTTCATCAGGGTCATGTATTATGTATCTTCCCAGCCCCAGCCCAAGGCTGGCATAGACAAGGTGCTCAGTAAATATTTGTGGAATTAAGAGCTTGCTCTGCAAACACACAGCCTCCTCTGTGCTGTGAATGCTCTCCTCCCCTTTGGCCCTTACTCTTCTACCTGACCACGTCCTGCTCATCCTCATAAGCTCAGCTCAAATGCTGCCTCCTCTGGGGAGGCTGCCGACCTCCAGCTCAGTTTGCACTCTCAGCACGGCCTCCCCGGCAGATCACAGTGCCCTCCCCACCATGTCAGAGAGCTATGGGGGGGCAGGTAAGGTGCCTGATTCACCCATGTGTCCTCAGACTACAGGTGCTCAGTAAATGGCTAAAGAATGAGAGATTCCCACAGAGCCTGGGATGAGGTCTAGGGCCGGAGACTCCCAGGTTCAAGAACTTTGGTTCTGGGTAATGGGCAGGGAGATGAAGGCGATGATGTGAGGGGCATCCGGGACCGTGTCTGCATGTTGACAGAAGGGCTGCTCACTGATGGCCTTTCAAGTGGGAGATGAATCTACTCAAAGGAGAAGAAGCAGGGACCCTGGGGTGAGGAAGTGAGCTTCCACCACCTGGCAGCGCTGTCCACATCGGGCAGCCCCACTGAGGCAGAGTGGCTTCCAGGAGCCAAGCAGCCTCTCCCTAAGCATCACTCTGTGGCCAGAAGCACTCAGTCAAGCCAGAGGCACCAGCATTGTCAATAAATGCTCTTCTGCTGGATTTGGCAAAGCCTGGACACAAACAATCTAAAAGCATCCCCTCTTGCAATAGGGTCAACCCAATGAACCCAACTGTTAATGGCCCACCATAACTCCATCACCCACAGAGAAACCTCAGAGTCATCCCCAATTCCTCCCACAGACAGTCCTCTGGAGTGTCAGAAATGTCTCTAAATCCTGGCAGCCCAGTGTCTGGGCCAATCTTGCAGTCTGGGTCTGCCCACCAAGTACGAGTTGAGTGGTACTGGGTCAGTTACTTCAGTTCCCTCAGCCATAAAAAGGGAACATTTATGAGACTGAGTTTGCAAGGTTATTAGGACAAAATTACTTAACTAACATACAGCGCATAGCACAGGGCACAGCACAGAGGAGAATATTAATAAAGAATATCCCTTCCTTTTCTTCATCCTCTCCATTCCTGTGGCCCAGGCCTTAATGTAGGCCTTCTCCATCTTTACCTGAACTATTGCAATGGCCTCTTACCTGGTCTCCCTTCCCCTCCTCCACACAGCTGCCAGAAGTATCTTTCTCTGTGGCAACAGTTATGTTTTACACTAAATTTACTTAAGCAACATTTGAGCACATTGTGTGCCTGGCACTGTGCTGGTGCTGCAGATATAAAAATAAATGGGCTTGGGGCTTCCCCAGTGGCACAGTGGCTAAGAATCCGCCTGCCAGTGCAGGGGACACAGGTTCGATCCCTGGCCCAGGAAGATCTCACATGCTGTGGAGCAACTAAGCACGTGCACCACAACTACAGAGCTTGTGCTCTACAGCCCACACTCTAGAGCCCACGAGCCACACCTACTGAGCCCGCATGCCATAACTACTGAAGAAGCCCACACGTCTAGAGCCTGTGCTCCGCAGCAAGAGAAGCCACCGCAATGAGAAGCCCACGCACCGCAATGAAGGGTAGCCCTCACTTGCCAAAACTAGAGAAAGCCCGCGCGCAGCAACAGAGACCCAACACAGCCAAAAATAAATAAATAAATTTATTTAAAAATTAAAAATTAAAATAAGAAAATAAATGAGTTCTCTCCCAGGGAGAGAGAGCTTCCCTGCCTCTCTCCCATAATAAATACTTATGGTTTTGTTTATCTAGAAGGTCAGCAAGTGGGGACTCAAACTGAACCCATGCTCTTTCTAATTCACCCCTCATCTCCATCACCCCTCATCTGCCTTCCTTCCGCCCCTCCCCCACACACATAACTTCAGCACAAGGACAAGTAGCAGGAAGTCCCAGCATAAAGAGACTGTCCAGACAGTGACAGAAAGGGTAAACAGGCAAAGATTATGACTCAACCACCTGCAAGGATCTGGCTCAATGACTCTGGTGGAGGAAATGCCTCTTTTTGAGGAGGGGGTTGGGTGATCACCTCCCTTCTCAATATTTCCCTTTTTGTGGCAGCCTGAGCACGATCAGATCCTCGGGTAGTGTTGGTCCAGCCGGCACTTGAAAGCCAAGAGCAAGGTCCAGCGTGAGCCCTCGGACCCGGCTTGAAACCTTCAGCCCCAGACAGATGGACTCAAGGGATTCTGTGAGTGCCTGCCAGACAAAAGTCTGTTCCCAAGGTGTGATGACCACATCACCTCCTACCTCCCCTCCCAGACACCATCACACCCACAAATGCAGACAGGCACACTCTCAGAGTAGCTGAGATGGTAGAAGTTACATTGAAAAAAGCCAGAGCCAAACAGGATTAAACAGGTGAATTTGCTGTGATAAATATAATCCAGATCAAGGATCAAAACCCTTGTCTATATAGGGCATGAGCTGCCAGGACTTAGCTTCTCTGTGTGTATAACCATCCAGGATGGGAAAGAACACAGCAAGACTAGAAGGAACAGAAACACAAAGAAGAATAAGACACAACCCCTGCCCTTGGCACTGTATCACAGTAACAGTACCATAAACTTTGCGGCAAAAACAACGGAAACTACCGTCCCCTGTTTCTGGAGGCCAGAGGTCTGAAATCAGGGTGTTGGCTGAGCCATTCTTCCTCTGAAGCCTCTAGGGGAGGATCCTTCCTTGCCTCTTCCCCCTCCTGGTGGCCCCGGGTGATCCTTGGCCTATATGGCAGCATTGCTCAAATCTCTGCCTCTGTCTTCACATGACCGTCTTCCCTCTGTATCTACACATCATCTCCCCTCAGTGTGGGTTTGTTTCTGGGTCTCTTCTCACCAGTCATATTGGATGAAGGGCCCATCCTACTCCAGCATGACCCAGTCTTACCTAATTATATCTACAATGACCCTCTTTCCAAAGAAGGTCACATTCTGAGGATCTGGGTGGACATGAATTCTTGGGGTGTTACCAACCGGGGTCCTTGGACTCTTTAATCAGTAGAAATTGATGAGAGGCCAGACAAGGAATTCAGGCAAGGCTTTACTGGGATTTGTGCTGCAGCAAGAGGAAGCAAGAACAAGTAACAGTGTGCACTTGCTCTTTTCTCCCTCTCCTCTCTCCAAGGAGGGCAGGCAGTTTCTTAACTGGGGGAGTGTAGGGCAGATCAGCATGGTGGTCGGGCGAGAGGGGTGCCTTGGACGGTCTGCCCATCCCCCTGGTGGTGCCGTGTACAGGGATGATGGGTATTACCCTGCTTTTGGTCCCCGTACCTGATAAACGGCAGTTGGTTTGTGGCCTTTTTGGTATCTTATTGTTTCTGCTTTGGCCCCAACTGCGCATGTGTGCAGTTATTTTCAGTCCCTTATAGTTTCTTTGTATTCTGTTGCTCAAGGAGAAGTTTGTCCAGGTGCAAGCACTGCAGCAAAGGGTCCCAGTCTTGTCTCAGGGAGACACTATTCAACCCAGTACAGGCATCGACAATCCAGCAGGAGGATATACTGCCAAGTTGCCAATAAAAGTTAGAAGAAAGGACCATATGAAGGGGTTTAAGATGGGTCAGTTCCAGGTGGACATCTAAGCAGCTGTGTAACCCTGGACAAGCTGCTCAACTTCTCTGAGCCTCAGTTCTCTGGTCAACAGCACAGGACTGTTTTGAAGGTCAAATGAGAAAAGATGCTTTGTTGCTATAAAGCACTGTGCACAGACACGTGGGATGTTTCTTCACCAATCCATGCACGTTGGCTTCCTGAATAAATTGGGAGCTGCCCTGATGTCATCAGCGAGCATTTGCCAGGGTATCTCTTGTATAAAGTCCAAGCTGGATCATTTTATGATTCAGGACTTCTGAAGGGCATCCTTTAGTAGCTGCCAGAGGGAATCAGTGTGTGGTCCTGTTAAGCCCTTAACCAGCTTGCCCTCTCCTCTGGTCCAGGCTCCACCTTGCACCCAGCGCTGAGCTTTTGCACCTCTTCAGGGATCTGTTTGCAATTCCATCCCTGAAGAGTTGCAAAAGCTCAGTACCGGGAGGAGAAAAGTGGGCACTGGACCTCCCCTGCCAGGCAGGGAGATGCAGAATGAGCCGAGCACATGACAAAGCACAACTCGGGTGGGACTGCACCTGCAGGACGGTCCAGCCCTTCCCGGAGCAGATGCATGGACCACCTCAGGGCCTTCAGAATTCTCACACGTCCCGCATCTGGAGGACACAGGTCCCTTACACTGCCAGTGCTCTGCGCGGCTGGTGAAGCCCTCACACCACCGTTCTCCCCTCCCACCTTCACAACCACATCGTGGACCAGACTGGGCAGCTAGTTTAACGCCGCAGGTAACCGAGGCCAAGAAGTGAGGGTCCAGCCCTCCCCCACACAACTGGCAAAAGATGGGATTGAAACCTGAATAAAAAACGCGCACTGGTGATGAAGCAGTAAAAAATCAGTGACGTGTAGACTACATGGCAAAACGTACATTCTGAAGGTGATGATTTATTTAACCTGTGGCTGAAATAATAACCGTTTTCACTTCACTGACAATATTTTTATGGCACCATTGTAAGCACTTTACAAATATTAAGTCACCTAATCCTCTCAACAGCCCTTAAAGGTAGATACTATTGTCACCCATTTTACAGATGAGGAAAGCGAGACACAGAGAGGTTAAATAACGTGCCCAAGGTAACCCAGCTGGTGGGTGATAGAGCTGTTATAGCTAAGATTTAAAGCTGTGTGTGGAGTTTATTCCATGTATAATAGACTGGATTTTAAATTGATTCTCTGATCCTGAGGAAATAAATGTAATAAAGTTTTCATCTATACTATTTAATTTCTAGCCAGATTCTTTTTTTTTTTTTTTTTTTGCGGTACGCGGGCCTCTCACTGTTGTGGCCTCTCCCGTTGCAGAGCACAGGCTCCGGACGCACAGGCTCAGCGGCCATGGCTCACGGGCCCAGCCGCTCTGCGGCATGTGGGATCTTCCCAGATCGGGGCACGAACCCGTGTCCCCTGCATCGGCAGGCGGACTCTCAACCACTGCGCCACCAGGGAGGCCCGCCAGATTCTTTTTTTAAAAAAATCATCAAAGTATTATATGTTCATGGTCTCAAATCCACAGCACAGTTAAGAGGAAAAGCAGCATCTCCCAGCCCCACTGCCCTCCCTTTTCCTTTAAACCACTGGGCTCCTCCAGGGTGAAGCTATAAGCAGCCTCTAGAGACAGATGAAAAGAAAGAGGCTGCCTCTGAAATAATCTGAAATTCATTCTTTGCCTAATTTGCAGGGGAGAGGACTGAATGAAAATATTTTCTCTGAGATTGATTTCAAATTATACTGGCAATGTAGAAACTGTTCCCTGGGGTCCAGGCAGGCCCACCCTGTGCTCTGGTGCTACAGGGGCCCGAGTGGCTTTCTAGAGGTCCCTGGAGGACAGCAGAGGCCATTGCACTTTCTCTCCATGACCCACGCAGGGCCTACCCATGCACGATGCGGTGGAAAAGGCCTGAGCATCCCAAGTTACGCAGGCCTGGATCCCACCCCCTCTGAGCCTCTGTCTCCTCCTTTGTAAAATGGAGGCAAGAGCAGCACCCACATCCTAGGGTGGCCGCAAGGACTAAATGAGGTGACGTCCTTTCTTTGCACAGGTGTAAAAGCCTGGCGCATGGGAACACACTTTACATGCTGGTTATTTTTCCCTCTTGTGGTTTATGGAAGCAAAAGTGTCTCGTCATTCTGTCAGATGCACTGTGTGACCCTCCCCCGCCCCCAGCCTTAGTCTCCCCACCCGTGGAAGTTCATCCTGGCAAGAGAAAGGTCAGCTCCCACCCAGCAGAGACCAGCCAGGGTTGGGGATTCTCAGGCTCCCCAGTTCTTCTTTGGTGCAGATATTTAAGACTCAGCTCTACAGCCTCAGGGCCTAACCCCTGTCTTGGGAGAAGGCCTGCCAAGCAGTGAAAATCCTCTCCAGAAAGAGACTCAACAGAGGGCCACACTTGCAGCCCTCACAGAGAGCCGAGGTGGCCCTTGCTGTCCCCATAGCACAGGCGCTGCATTCCCTACCTGCCGCATTTCAGAGCTGCTTGGCTTGGGTGATGAGAGCTGTTGCCAGCACATGCCCACGGGCTGGGCTGTGCCCTTTCTCATTTAATTTCCTGGGAGAGGCTAGAACAAAAGGGTCTGTCGCTGAAACTTATCTCAAATTATTTGGGCTCAGAGGAAAGAATCATAGACTCTGCTGGCTGGAAGGAACCCAAAGGATTCATGGATGTCAAGCTCCAGTCTCTGAGTTCAGCTCACTCCAGAAATAACAGCCTCTACCCGCTCCCCAGCATAGAAAGAGATCTAGACCAGCATTTCATAAACTTAAAGGTATATTTGAATCACCCAGGGATCTTGTAATGCAGATTCCGACTCAGTAGGTCGATCTAGAGGACTTGCTGCCCTCAGAAGGTCCTGCTGTAATAGGGGGAGTGCAGTCCCTGGGCAGGCCCTTCTCCAACCACAGGGTCTAACATCACAGTGCCTTTAACACCATAGAAAATATCTGTTGGATGGATGGGCAGATGGATGGAAGGATGGAAGGATGGAAGGATGGATGGATGGATGGATGGATGGATGGATGGATGGGCAGGCAGATGTAGATGGACGGATGCTGATGTGAAGATCAAATGTACAATCAGAGAAAACTGGCAGTTGATAGACTGTCCTATAATTACATATCTAGGTAAAAATGTCCTGGAGGTGAAATGAGGGAAGGGGGAAGGAGGGGAGGGAGGGGAAGAGGGCAGTGAAAGATGAAAAACCCTCTAAACTCCCAAAGAGTTTTCTTTTTAACTCTACTGGAACATCTTATTAACTTAGAATGATTCAAGGATGTGTCATATCCCCTCCTGTAGACCATGAGGTGTGCGCATGCAGGGCTGTGCCTTTTATCTCCTAATCCCCAGTGCCTGGCTCTAGCAAGAGCTCCATAAATACACACACTTTGTGAAATGAATAGGGATAATAGCTCCATTCAGGAAATCCCCTTTAGGTACCAGACATGGATATCTCATTTAATCCTGTAACCGCCTTATAAGGTCGGTCCTATTATCACCACTTTACAGATGAGGAATGTGAAACTTGAGAGGATTAAGCAAGATGGCCACAGTCACACAGTCAGTGGTTGGGATTAGTACCCAGGTGGCCAGAGCCCACTCCTCACCAAGGGAGAGCCAGGTTGTGTGAGGCCTGAAGCTGATACATTTTGAGGGACCCTCTTTGAGAAAAAGCATACCCGCAAAAATCTGCTGCAAAACTTACAAAATAGTATGACCATGTGAACACATCACCGGGACCATTCCCAGCCTTGGAGGTGCCGTGCAGGGAGGGGCTCTGCAGCTTAGGCTACATTAGCTTTGCGGCAAATATGCCTCTGATCTTGACCCACGTGCTGGAAATGAGAGCAACAGGAAGAAGGGAGAGGAAAAAATGTCGGACAAAGAGAGAAAGAGAGAAAACAGGAGCAAAAGGAAAGAAAAGAGGGAGAAAAAGGGAGGGGGACTCAAAGAGATGGTTGGAAAAGAGAAAGAGCCATCAGAGACGGGACAGGAAGGAGCTGAGCGGGAGTTGAAACTGCCTCTGGATGAATGGGGGCAGGGGGCTGGGAGCATCCAGCCAGCTGGTCCCCCAGCACCCAGGAGGACGGGCCCTCTGCTCTCTCCAGGCCTCTGGGCCTCCACCTGTACGCCGTGCAGCCTCGTCCCCACAACGACCCTGCCCCGTCCTGCCCCCCTGTCTCCTTCCCAGGCCTCTCTTCAAGCTCCCAGACCCAACTGGGAGCCTGGGCCCGAGCTGGAGACAGGAGGGCTGAGTAATCATCCCTCCAGCAAGCCTCGCCCAGCAGCACTCTTGCCCACGCAGCTACCTCTTTCCTGGTTCATCACCTGAGCACCCAGCAAGGAGCTGCAAGCCTGGGGCCTGATGTTTAGCCTGGTACATAGAGGAAGCAAGGTCAGGAAAAGCCTGGTTCAGGGTGGCCCCCTGGCCTCCCACGGCCCGACTGCTGGGTCCTCCTTAAGAGGGACATGCCTGCCTGGGTCTTCACAGCCTGTACCTTGAAGTCACCTGTTCTGAGATCATGGGCACTTGACTTGGCCCAAGACTTCCAATTCTGAAGGCCATCACCCTAGAGTGGGGAATGATGGTGGGCCCAAGAGACCCTCCAGACCAGCTCAGATCTCTGCTGCTCAGAGATGAGTCCAAGGCCACACCTGATGGAGCAGCCAAGATTAGGCCAGTAAACAGTTAAATCTAGCCAATATTCCTCCTTCTGCTCAGAGGTCACCAGGGTCTTTCATGTGCCATATCTCCCCAGGCCATCCCCCAGGGCTTTCAGACACATGCGTTACATTCAGCCCTGAACTGGGCTCAAGCCCCAGCTCTGCCAAAAACCCAGTGTGATTTGGGGGCCAGTCACTTCATCTCCACGAGCTATGATTTCCTCAACTGTCAAATGGGAGCAAAATATTCCTCATGGGGTTATGGTGAGAATTAAAGAGATGAAACATACAAGCATGTTATCAATGGATGGGCCAATACAGAAGTCTAACCTGGGCTGGTCTCTGGGGAGGGTCAAGGCTGAGAAATGGAAGAAAATCTAGACTTGTTCAGAAACCGACACTAATTTACTGTGTGATCTTGGACGTCCCTTTTGTGGGAATTTAGTTTCCTGACCCACAAAAGGGATGGGAAAAGACAGTTGTCCAAATCCCTTCCAGTTCTGTGGTTCTGTGGTTCCAAGGTGTCGCCTTGCACACCCCCTGGCCAAGGGGTGGCTCCAGACCTCAGGATACAGCAGGATGTGAATCCGCAGTGACCCTTCTGGGTGATACTCAAAATAGTAATAACTGGTGAGGCAGGGGCAAGAAATGCTCAAAAGGGATGCTGGCTGGTACTCCGTATATGAACCTACGCAGGACAGCTTCACTCCAAGGTCCAGGGAAAGGTAGGGAAACCTGTTCTCCACGGACTTCCCAATCCCGTTGCCCCACTCATGGCAACAATCCAGTTCCACCGAGCAGTAAATTCTGTCAGCCCACTCCCCAAACTCCTCCACCACCTCCCCACAACCCCAAACAAAACACCTGCAACTAGAAGAGATGAGAGAGAGAGAGAGGAGGAGGGCCTTCTGACATCACAGACAGCCAACACCCGGTTGGGTGGAAGCCATTCAGCTGGGAAGGCTTTTACAACAACTAGGTGTGTCACCTGTTATGAGGCCAAGGGCCAAAGAATGACTCCAGGTATTGTTCCAGCCCCTAAGTGTCGGATTATAAAATGCATAATCCTTCCAGTTTGGCAACTTCACCTGTAGGGCTGCTTTAATTGACCTGCCCCATAGTCTCCAAATCACTCCTGGAAGACAGCGGTGGGAGGGACGCGGCCAGCTCCTCGAGGCGGGGAGAGATGCTGGACGCTAGGGGCCAAAGCCTGCCCTGCACTTAGGCCTCCTCCAGCCAATGCTGCCAGGGGTCTGACCTGCTGGCCAGCCAGGGCCCGATCCCGGAAGGCCCTCCTCCTGACTTGCCGATGTCGCTCAGCTCCAGGCCGTAGAGAATTCGGGAAGGTCGCAGAGCCAACATGGTGAGTGCGAAGGCCTCTGCTCCGAAAACTGGTGGAGGGAGGGTCTCCCCATAAAGGGCCCTTCGGGCAGCTGAGAATTTTGCAACACCTTCCAGGTTAAAAAAAGAAGTCACACCTGACTAGCCCCACACTCCAGCCCCTTATAGGTGTCAGTCCCCACCTGCCCTCTGGCCAACAGCCGTTGCACCAGCACCAAGCCAGGGCCATCCTGCCTACTCTCTTGCCCAAGGTCTCCTGGTCGGTTGGCTGGAGACTGGAGCCACTTTTCCAAGGCAAGGGTCTGCTTTGACACAATGGTGGCCCCCTGCTACCTCTCTGGGGAAACTGACTCCTTTTCTTTTTAAAGAAAAACAGTGGATCACTGCCTCAGAACAATCTGGGGTGCCGTGGCGATCTACTTGCCCCTTCTTATGGCTCTGCTTTCTCTCCTCCTCTGAACAGCGAGAGCTTCTCCGCTGTCTTGGGGCAAAGAGAATCAATCCCACCTTTCAGGGAGGACGGCTGAGGACAGTGAGGGGAGGAGGTGGAAACCAGGGAAACCTCCTTCTCTGATTGTTGGCCAAGATGCTGCAGTTGCCAACAAGCAACGTGAAGATGAAAGGGGAGGGAAGGAAGGGAAGGGAAGGGGGAGCATTAGGTCCAGGAGAGAAGGGGGTGACCTGCTGGGCCCCTCGGGTGACGGTCTCCTGACTCCCGAGCACTTTCTGTGACGCTCTCCTGAACAGTCTGGCAACGCTCTAGCCCCAGGGCTGGGGGAGCTGGGGCCAGAAAGGGGAAGGGGTTCGCCTGCTTTACTCTGCAGTTCAGCCAGGATTGAAGCACCAGCCTTCTATGTCCCGTCCCTAGAAGCCCAGCCTGTTTGCAGAGAAGCTCCATCCCGCCAGGGCTCTCAGGAGGGAACAGGAAGCGGTGCCAGCCCGCCTGAATGTCAGCGGCTTCTTGGTGGCACTTGCAGCAACACGGAAGAGGGCAATTTGGGGGGCAGATGGTTGGGGCACTAGCCATAGAGTCAAAAGGTCACATGGCCAGCTCCCTTATGAGCTTGTTAGTCTTCAGACTTTACTCTGAGACTCACCGTCTCCCTCTGTAAAACAGAAACATTATCCACATGACCCCCTAGGCACATACACAGGGTTAGTGGAAAGACTAAATGGGCTAGTGATATATGTGAATAGCCTCTGTAAACCAGGGAGCCCTGTACAGATGTCAGTATTTATGACTAAAGAAAAATCCGCCCCAGGGAACGGCAGGTGGGAGGCGTGGCCAGCACTGACCCTCCACTGCCCAGAGAAGGAGCCAGGTGCTACTGTATGAGTGCATGGGGGCAAGTGGGCAAGCTGGGGAGGAGGGACCAGGCCCGGGGCCCCAGAGGCAAGGCAGCAGATTTACCCTCGATCCAGGATGGGACCCAGGGAGCTTCTGGCCCCTGAGCTAACCATGAAACCACCCGTACCTGATAATCCTGTTACTTCCCTGTAAGGAGGCCCACACAACTGTAGCTCCCAGCCCTCCCTTCTCCTTCCCCTCCCTGCTTCCTCCCACACCCTCGGGCCGCTCCCTAGACAAAGTCCTGCACTGGTGGCTGTGTCTTCATGAAGGTTCTCCTTCAAACCTATTCAACCAGGTACACCAGTGAGACAGGAGCTGGGGAGGGCCCTGGGCAGAGGTCTGAGCCCCATCTCCCCTCAAGGGGAATGTATCCCTTGATATCTGATACCCACAGCTGAGCTCTGGAGGGAAGCCTGGGACACTAGGACTAGCCATCCTGATCTTAACTCATTACTGCCCAGGAGGCCCCAACACACCATGAACCACCAGAGTAGAGTGTTCAACACCTGAAGTCAGCCCAAACCTTGGGCCACCCTGGAAGAAGCCGGTCCTCCCCACCCTCTCCTCGACTTGCCAGCTGGTACAGACCCAGTGTGTTGCTGGGCTTGGCTGGGGCTCAGGAATGAGCAGGTCAGCAGGGGTCCGGGAGCATGGGTGGGGTCCACCTCCAAGAGAGGCCGAGTCCAGGAGCCCACTCAGCCCTGGTGGCACCTTCCTGGCTCACAGAAAGAAGAGCTGGGCAGTCGAAAGACCCAAGAGGGCAAGACAGGCAAAGAAGGGCTAGGCCCCCTCCTGTTCTCCAGGCCCCCTCCCTACCTGATGTGACCCCCAAAGTAGCTCCATCCTTCCAACCACCATTTAATCAGCCCCTGCTATTGGCCAGCCTCCAGACGGCTGGAAGGAGGGCAAGAGGGTACAATGCCTAGGTTCTGCCCTGGAGGTGCTCAAAATCCAGAGGAAGGACGGCTCCTTAAGCAAAGGATCCTAAAGGAGTGCGACAAATCCAATGCCAGAGTGGGTGCAAGGTACCCCTGGAGCGGAGCAGGCAGTAAGTTCTCTCTGGGGGCGGCCAGGGAGTTGTCCCAGAAGAGAAAGCACTTGACCTTGCACTAGACCTTGAAGGATGAGCAGGCTCTCTCGAGGCAGAGGGAAGCGCATGTGAACAGCAAGAAAGCGTGGCCGTGGGGGACGAGGGGGAGGGTGCTGTGGCTGGAGCAACAGGCGCAGGGGGCACAGCTGAGGTTTGGGCCCCGTGGGGTGGTCGTGCAAGGCTCTGCACGGAGCTCAGGTTGAGGGTCCCCCCTGCGCCCTGCAGCTCAGGGGGGCTGGGCCAGGGTGGAGTCCCAGCAGCTGCCAGGGGCTCACGCCTTGGGCTGAGCCACCCCCAGAATCTGGCCCAGCCCACCCTTGACCCCTCCCAGGCAGGGCAGCAGGTATCCAGCTCCACTCATTCATCCCAAGAAACGGGCAGCATGCCTCCTCTGTGCTCGCGCTAGACTTGCTGGTGAGAGAAAGCAGACGTGGGCCCTGCGCTCGCTCAGCGTCTAGAGGCAGTGGAGGGTGGGGAGGGGTAGACGGTTATCAAACAATCACACCAACTCCTGTTTCACTAACAACTGACTGACAGGCTGTGATGAAACACGAGGGGAGCTGTCAGAGCCAGACCAGGGCGTGGGCCTTGTTGGAGGTCAGCAGAGGCTGAGGGCTGCATAGGAGCTGGGATGGGAGGAGATGGGCCGTGTCAGGCAGAGGGACCAGGTCCCGAGAATGTGGACGTACATCCCCAGGTCCTCTTCCGACCCCCAGGGCTCTTCACTCCTGCACTGGGGGTGGAGTTCTGTGCCTGGCTACTGACACGGAGAAGCGGTTTAGAAGTCGGGTCTGGTCCATGCCCCCGGGGCCTCTCCCTCACCCTCTCCACCTCCCCTCTGTGCAGTTGAGACCCCAGTGGTCACAGCAAACGCCCTTCACCCCCAGCCTGTGCCCTTGACGAAGACTAAGAAAATCTGAGGAGCTGAATGTGGGAAGTGCGGAGAGACTAGTCCAGGGCAGAGAGGAAAAATGGAAGCAACCAAAAACAGGGCTCAGGAACTCTGGACAAACTTTCCGAAGCCCCAGAACTAACGCAGGACAGCAGGAGACAAATGCTCTCAGGCCTGAAAATCTTGGCGGGCCTCTCAGATTTCCCAGGCAGCTCTCCTCCCCTCAGCCTTCCTTCTTGCTCAGATGAAAACATCTGCCTCTGTAAAGCACCTCAAATGCCCAAGCAATGATTCCCCCAGACAGTGAATCCCCCAAACCTGAAATGCATTCATCTGCCACATTCTCTTATAAACCTGTTGCCACCAGACTATGAACTTCTAGAGGAGGGTCTGCGTCTTTTCCATCTTTTTAGCCCCAAACCTAGCACAGGGCCTGGCACGGAATAGGCACTTGATAAACATTTGTGAATGAAGGATAAATAAATGACCAAAGACTGGAACCCCTATAATGAGCGGTCTGATTTATCTGACACTGAAAACAAGATCAGCCAAGTCTGACTGAAAAAGATACCAGATGCTACTGGAGCTGTTACCAAGCTGCTTGCATCCCAGACAGGGCTGGGGTGAGGCCTGAGCCCACCTGGAAACCCCAGTGATGGGAAAGAGAGAGAGTCGGAGCAGAACCAACATGGCAATCCCCCTGTGATGTGCTTAACTCCACCTCGCAGCCCACAGCTCTGACTGTCAGGATTGCGGCAGAGAAATTCGTAAACAAGACTCAGAACCGAGACACCTCTCCCCGACCCCTCCCTCCCGGAGCAGCTTCCAGCTTCCAGCTTCCTGGCATAATCCGCATGCAAGCGGAAACTCTCACAGGGTAGCAGGTGAAAGAAATACTTGAGGAAGAGGGCGAGAGACTGAGTTGGCACCCATTCGGGGACGGGCACCCGTCCAGGGACGGCAGCAGTGTCTTCCGTCACAAAATGTTCTGCATATCTGTCTGGCCGGGCTCTGCCTGCTGACGTGTCTGATGCTTTAGGCATTTCCTGCAGTCTTAATTTCTTCCTTTATGATATGCAGGCATTCATTCAGCGTGTGTTTCCTGAGCATATGCTATGCGCTGGCTAGACACAGTGGGAGAGTCAGAGAAAAATACCCAGAATCGAAGCCCTCGGTTCCATAGGCTCCATGGATGGAACAGAGGCAGGGGAAACTACTTCCCCCACCCCAGGCAGAGCAGGGCGCTCGTTCACCCATGGATGTGAAACAGAAAGGGGGCAACATAGCTGAGGTCACCCCACTTCACCGTCATCCCATTCCCACCCTGACACTGGGACTTCACTCAGGATCACACCTCGGATCCTCAGAGAGCAGGGTTCTGTCAGGCTGTCGGGAGGACCTACCCTGGTGAGGAGGAATCACTGATGCGCTAAAGAGAATAATAACAACAGCAGCCATGTCTCACCTGCACCCAAACACAGCAAGCACCGCATTTTGTGGTTTGAGAAGCATATTCACATCCAGAATCTCCCTGAATCGTACCCACAACTCTCTGAGATACAGTGATCCTCCTTGTACAGATAAGGGGACTGAGACTCAAAGAGCTCAAGTGACTTGAGAAGGGCCACGCAGCCAACAGGGATCAGGGCTGGGCTCTAAGCTCTGGGATTTGGGGATTAAGTGCCCTGCTTTTCCTTCACACCCTGCGTCTCCTCTAAGATGTGGACCCATAAGACCTGGACTTGAACTAGAACGAGAACTTAAACTAGAAAGGACCAGGGGACCCCATGTTCCTATCTAGAAGCTGATAGATTATATGATAAAGTATGCATTTAGGGAAGACTGCATCAGCTGGTGCAATCAAGTGGAAGAAAGACAATGTCATTTCTGCAAGGAGACTGCATCTCTCGCTAATCTACTAAAGGTCACTAAGGAGGAAAAAAACACATGGACACAGGAAACCAGTGGACATAACTAACTTAGACTTTCACGAAGACCAAGAAAAAGTTTCATGCCTGATGCTGCTTAGGAGAAAAAAAGACTCAAGTTACCATGAGATCACTAAGGATAGAAAATTGATTTAAAGAGAGAATGTTATGAGTAAATCAGGCCTAGGACTAGTCTCACCCATGGTTAACAGTAAGCTCTTCAGAATCACAGGCCCTAAAGAAAGGAGACCATCCAGATAAGTGGTTCCCCAAAATTTGGTTCAGCCTCAGAGCCCTTTGCCCCCTGAAATCTAATGTAGAACCCCATATGGAAAACAGAGAAAACCAGAGCTGCAGTGTTTGAAAGGACTGCAACCCCCAGCCACCCCTGCCCTCTCTCCCTCCCAACACTACGGCAACCTCTGGGGGCTCCACCAAATCCCCCCAGGATGCCACAGAGCCCTTATCTGGCCTTGCCTTTGTCTACTGTGGAAATTTCCTTCACGATCCAGCTTCTACTCACAGTTCTTCTGTGGCTGAAAACAATCCTCCCCTGGCCAAGAGGAAGCCGTCTTTCTGTAATTTCCCCATTCATCCTCAGCCTCCTCTTCACCTTCACCTTGAGACGCCCCTACACATTTCAAGGGACCACACGTGTGCTACCCTGAATCTTCACTCCTCTGGCCTGCATCCTCCACCCTTTGTTCACAGAGAGATCACACATGTCACATGACATCACTTTGGGTCCCCTAACTGCTCTGGTCGCTCTCCCCCAGGGCACCCGAGTCCTTCAATTCCTTTCCTGAAGTCAGAGCCCTTGACCTAATGAAACCACAAAATAGCTACCATTTGCTTGGTTCCTACTACACATATGCTAAGCCCTCTACTAAGCTCTTTCTCGTTAATGATTAATGATCTTTTAGTATCTATTATGTCAAGCACTTGCTAGGTTCTGTATTGATACTGTTATTAATTATTAACAAAAATAATACAATATGTACTCCACGGACACGAGGACTTTGCTTACTGGTTCACTGCTGTATATACAGTCCCAGAACAGTGCCTTACTGAATGGACAAAGTATGATGATTGTTGTTGTTGTTGTTATTAATATTTATTGCATTCCTACTATGTAACAGGCAATGTGCTATATGCGGTACATACTTTGGTCTCATTAAGAGGAAGACATTGAAATTCTGTCTCTCTCTCTCTCTCTCTCTCTCTCTCTCTCTCTCACACACACACACACACACACACACACACAAAATATTGAGGCTCCCAGGGGTTAAATAACTTGCCTGAGGCTCGTGCTCCATCCAGTATAAAACACAGCCTTCCCTAGCAATTTGCAACCCAGCATGGAAAAACTTCACCAAGTGTTCCCAGAGTTATGTGAGTAGGCAGGAAAGTGGCAAAGGAGCTTCGGGTTATACAACTACAAAGTAATAGATGCAGAGCAGTCACGGAAGCAGCACTGAGGCACTATTTACAGGATCACGAGGTCGGAGTTCACAGGCAGAGATCCGGAAATCACTACAGACTTTGGCCAGGAGATGGCAGCTCTTTGCTGCAGCAGCCAAACCAGCCCACTAGCAGCTGGTTCTCTGGCAGCAACCAGAACAAAAGAGAATGCTCTGGTCCTGCCCTGTGCAGACCCACCTGCAGAGCCTCCTCCAGCGCTGTGGGGGATCCTGCTCCCCAAGCCTCTGGGGTATGGGAGGGGATGAACTTTCATGTGCTAAACTCCTCTGCATGTCAAAGCACCGAACCACGTGCATCATCCCTGTTAACCCTCACCAACAACCCTGTGCAATAGATCATATTCTCCCCATCTTACAGATGAGGAAACTGAGACTCAAAAAAATTAAGTAACATGCCCAGGACCACATGGCTGGTAAGGGGAAGAGCTGGATTCAGGCCAGTGCTCCTGATTCAGCGCTCAGGGGGTACAGAAGCAGGGACACCCCCCTCTGACCAGAGCATCTGAGACCCCTCAGACCACAAACACCAACCGAGGGGGACCATGAGCAAGTCTGTACAATCATGAGAGGACCAGATGGGTTTCCTGTGGGCTTGAAAAGGTGCATCGTAACTAGCAGGTAAAGTACCTGACAGAACCTTTCTCGCTGTCTGGTTTTATCACACCAAAGTCCCAAAGGAGGAAACTGGGTCCAGGAGATGTTAAATGATTTACCTAAGGTAAGTAATAGCTAAATAAAAAATAGCTCCACAGATAAACAGACGAGTCGGACTTTATAATACCAAGTCCTTCTTTCCTCCCCATCATTTCTCTCCCGGTTAAAGTTTAAAGGACAATTCAGGACAGGCAAAGGGGAGTATGATTTTTCAAAGGCAATGTAAACTTTGTGGGGTTCTTTCACAAACCTCAGCCTGCATCACAGATGGCCGTTCCCTAGTTCAGGTAAATTGCAAGGTTTAGAGAACCCTGCCAAGCTTTAAGATCTATCAACTCTTCCCAAAGGCAAACCCTCTAAGGGTCCCAGTCAGTCTAGGTGTCCTGACTCCTGATGGCTTTCCTGTCCCCTTCAGCCATTGTGCAGTCATTGCATTCAGGTGTGCAAAACTGGGGGCACCTTCCTTCCCATCAGATGCTGCAGGGAAGGGAAGGTGGGCTGGATGGACACACTGTCCTGGGGCAGAAAGAAAACTGAATAAAGTAGAATTGTTGAGAGAACTCAGAGAGGCTGCAGAGACCAAAGGATGGCCCTCAGGTGGGATGTGCAGGAGCGACAGGTAACAGCAGCATCACCTAGAGGCAAGGGCTCTGCATTGGGGAACCAGGGCTTCCTTCACTTTGACTCAGCCCAACAGGCATGCACTAGTACCTCACTCCTGCCCTTTACAACATCTTGCCACATGACCTGGGGAGAGCTAGCACAACGCCTCTGTGTCTCAGTTTCCCCATTTGTAGAACAGGCCCTCTCCCCGGCCCTACCTGGAGTTGAGAGCTGTGCCTGAATACAAAGGCAGATTCTTAAATGACAGCAGCTGAACAGCAGGCTGGCAGCAGGATAACGGCAGGCCACCTGACACCTCCCTTCCGCCCCAGGCCCTGCCCCAGAGCCATTATACGCTGGGACAGGGCCAAGGTACTCAGCTCAAATTGCCAACAGGTCAGCACCTATGTGGCTTAGCACAAGGTAAAATCATTTTGCCTTGTTTTGGCTTAGAACAAGGCAAAATGGTTTCTAATGCAGCAGCCGAGGCTGAGGCTGGTCCAGAGGAAAATGTGCTGCCGACAGGACACCTCAGCACAAGGCAGATTGAGTGAGGATGTTTCCAGAGGCTCCTCCGTGCCAGGGCTTGGATACCCACCTGTGTGTGGCCCGGACGGGGGGGATCTGCCTGGAGACAGGCTAACAATTCAGAAGGCCCTTGAAAGCCAGCATGATTTGTCATCTCTGAGAACCTTCCATGAACTCAGGGCTACTGCATCACAGCCAGGCTTGTCTCAGGAAACTACCACCCTCCTCTCTTGACTCATGATCCCCCAGCCCTCACTTCATGTTCCCTCTCATCACCTTACCTGTCATAGCTGAGGCACCCAAGAGAGAGGGTACTTGCTCCAACCTGGCAAAGGCATCAGCCTGCAGATGGAAAGGACATAGCTGCTTGCCGTCACGTTGGGGGTGGGATGCAGGTACACGGGTCAGAACAGTGTGAGGTCCCTCAGAGAAGCACCTGAGGCAGCCGATGGCTGAGCCCCACTCTGCAAGCTGACTGGAAGCAGCCTCTGGGTCCCCTGGCTCACCCAGAGATCTTTCCCCACCCCCTCCCTGGGGTTTTCCTCCCTGCTATGTCACCAGCCTTAGCAACCTAGCTGCCACCTGCCAGAGCCACAGAGGTCCTGTATATCCCATCACCTAGCAACAGCAGCAGCCCTGCTCTAGGTTTTCCCAGAGAGACCATGGGAAGCCAGGGCTTTAGACCCCATGGGAGCCTGAAGCTGCCACAGGCCAGATCAGGACCAGAAAGCCCCTTTCTGTAGGCCCCTGCTCTCCCTTCTTCTACACAACCAATCATCCCAGCTCTGCCCCTACCAACTTCTTTCCGGAATAAGGAATGCAGAGTCAGCATTGTGGAGAAGAGAGAAATAAGGCCCCAGGGGCAGGGTGCTTGGCAAAGAAAGCAGACAAAGAAGCTTGGCAGGTTTTCTGTTCCTTTGGCCTCTGTGAGCATTTGCCTCTTCATTGCCTCATTATTAGCCTGGTGATACCCATTTCATTGTGTGGTTAGTAACCTCTTATCTGCTTCATCATCTCTGAGAGTTCCCAATTACCCAAAGGGAACTTGAGGCACAGAGAGGTTGAGGAGCATGCCCAAGGCCACCCAGCACGTGAGAAGACAGGGCAAGATGAGGACTCGTACTCCCCCGGCTGGGTCTTTGTCTTCTCTGCAGTACACTTAATCCTCACCCCCATTTATAAACAAGAGCTGCCTTATGTTTGATTCATCATCTCTGAGCTGGAAGGGAAACAGCTGAGATATTCATCTGTGATTTGGAGCTGAGCTAAACCCAACCAGGAGTTTCTCGGGATCTAAAACAGCAGGGCCTGGGCTTCCCTGGTGGCGCAATGGTTAAGAATCCGCCTGCCAACGCAGAGGACGTGGGTTCGAGCCCTGGTCCGGGAAGATCTCACATGCCACAGAGCAACTAAGCCCACGTGCCACAACTATTGAGTCTGCGCTCTAGAGCCCGCAAGCCACAACTACTGAGCCCGCATGCCACAACTACTGAAGCCCATACGCCTAGAGCCCATGCCCCACAGCAAGAGAAGCCACCGCAATGAGAAGCCCGAGCACCACAACAAAGAGTAGCCCCCGCTCGCTGCAACTACAGAAAGCCCACTCACAGCAATGAAGGCTCAAAGCAGCCAAAAATAAATAAATAAAATAAAATAAATTTATAAATAAATAAATAATAAAACAGCAGGGGCTGAGGGTAATTGGTAAATAAAGGAAGGAGAAGCAGGTGAGAAAGGTGCAAAGCTAATGGAAGAGAGGGAAGAAGGGGTGCTAATATCAATAAAGCCCCTACTAGGTGCCAAGCACTGCAGTAGGCCCTTTCCTCAATACAGTCTGGGAGGAAGGTCTTCTTACCCTTGTTCATGGACGATTTAGCAGAGTCAGGAACCAAGCAGAGTTGGGTTTGCCTTCAGACTGAGGAAGGGCTGGGAAGATGCTGGGGGTAATTTCTGCATGTTGACTGCATGCTAATTATATGCAACTAGACTTCATTGCAGGGGAGCAGAGAATCAGAAGGACCCAGTACCAGCTGATGCCGACCAGATAGGTTACTGAAACAGTGCGGAAATGAAAACAACTGTCCACCAAGTCCAAAAGGCTGGCCCCAAGGGATGGATCTGTTACTGAACTTACTTGCTCTGGGGCCATGGAGACCACTCAATCTATAGGAGTCTTGGTTTTCTCTTGTGTAAAGTGGGGATAATTTCTCAGGGTTGTTGTGAGAGCATTTAATCCTCACAGCCTTTATGAAAGACATATAACGGTAGCCAACTGCAGAATTAATTTTTCTGCCTCCACATTTGGGTCTTGGATTAATGTCTTTCTGCCACCAGTGACCAACTGCGAAACAGGAAAAGAAGATTCTCTGAGTGAATCAGAAAATGGGTGGGTGTTTTTCAACTAACTAACTTCCACCCACCCACCCCACCTCCCACCTCATCCATCTCGGGCCCTCCTGGGCTCTGGGGCCCCAGGTATTCTTGCCCTTTCTCATTCCTGGATGAGCCCTGGGTCGGGCACCAGTGGGGCTGGCCCCATGAGTCAGGGCTCTGACGCAACTGAATCAACAGAGCAGACAGGCCTGACCCAGCCAGTGGCCCCGACCAAAAGGAGAAGGCCAATGCCTCTGCGTGCACTGGGAGGGGGGGGAGGGGGGGAGCCTAGGCTGTGGCAGCTGTGGCCAGGGGCTGAGTTCAAGCTGGGGATAAACAGAGATGCCTCCAACAAAGCAGAAGGAGGCACAGCTGGTCTTTGGTGGCCTCTCAGCCCTCTTCCCTCCATCAACTACAGGGCAAAACATTTCCCCTGTCTGGCTGGTTTTGTCTCTACTCCAGAGACCCTTTCAGCCTTGCACACTGTGATCTGGAAGGGACCCACCACAGTGTTGGGGGTGGGTCAGATCGCAGAACCTTACCTGGTCGCCACATCTCTCAGCCTCCCTCCCTCCTTCCCCCAGCTCAGGATTGATTCTGGACTGAAAGGCGACGCAGCTGCTGGGAGTCCCCATCTTTATCCTGCTCAGGAAAGTCACTGGCATTGATGTTGCTCAGCTGCCACTCGTAGGCCTAAAACGCACCCAACTCCCGATGCATTATCCCCGATGCCCTTGACTTTCAGCAGCTCCCCTTCCCAGAATTTTAGCAACTCTTCATCTCTGATCTCTGTGCTGGAGATGTTTGCCAGAGAGGCTTCAAGAAAAGCCAAAGAGTGGGCCACTAAATGGGAGAAGTCAGGCAGCATAAGAGTCAGAGCAAAGCAGCCGGAGGATGGGAGTTTGAGCCTCAAACCCCTCAGCAGAACCAGGTGGCTGCTTTTTTTTTTTTTTTTTTCCTGCGGTACGCAGGCCTCTCACTGTTGTGGCCTCTCCCGTTGCGGAGCACAGGCTCCAGACGCACAGGCTCCAGACGCGCAGGCTCAGCGGCCATGGCTCATGGGCCCAGCCGCTCCGTGGCATGCGGGATCCTCCCGGACCAGGGCACGAACCCGTGTCCCCTGCATCGGCAGGCGGACTCTCAACCACTGCGCCACCAGGGAAGCCCCAGGCGGGCGCTTTTTTATTTTCTCTTTGACCCTCAGGTGCACAGCCCTGGATAAATCATAATCATTGATTCATGGCATTTTTCACTATTGGTCCATGCAGGGCTCCCTATAACTCACCACCTAGTTACACAGTTTCAGCAACGTAATAAGCCTCCATAAACCCACCACCCAAAACAAAAGCTAGAATTTAACAATAACCTACATCTAACCAGGAGATCCCCTTGCTGAGGTAGGTGGGTGAGTCCTTTTTGTTTATCAACTCAACATATCTTGATTGTACATCTTCAATAGTCCATAGATGGTGCTAGAATCATCCTGATTTCCATGTTCACCATTTCTTTGCTTTTTTGTAATAAAAAAGATTCTGTGTTAGATGAAATCTTCTGGGACTTAATTTTTCCTTTAATATGAAATTGCTCACGCCGTTCATATTACTTTGTGGCACCACAGTTCATGTGTTTTGACTGCAGCATAATATTCCATTGTGTGAATTACCTCAGTCAGCGTCTTCAAGGCTGGCCTAGGACTGAACCCTGAAACTGCAGTATTTTCCTTAATTTTTTCATTCAACAAAGATTTATTAAATACCCACTATGTGCCAGGTATTGTAGGAGACACCAGGGGTGCAGTAATGGCCAAGATAATCGCAGCCTCTATCATTCTATCTTGCAGGGTTTTTTCCTCATTCTCTTTTGTTTTCAAAAAGGTATGGATTGTTTTTTCTGTTTAATAACCACTACTCAACTGATAGCGATCGAAAACATGTTAGCCAGGGGTACTAGGGTCACTTCAGTTCAGAGATGAGGAATCCAAGGCCCCAGAAAATACAGACCGAAAGCCTCTTTTGTTCCGTCTGTCTCTCAGCTTCTAGCACAGTTCCGGACCCATCAAAGGTGAACAGTCAATATTTGCTGAAAAATAAACAAAGAGACTTACCCTACCTACTTCAACCAGTGGAGACATGTATGTGCAGGCAGATTCCGTGAGAAAGAATGACCTGACAGGGGATTGGCCACTAATTGCACGGCCTTGATAACCCTCCAACCTGCCCCTCCTGTAGCCTTCCACATCTCAGCAAATGCCCTCTTACCTGTTCACTAAAAACCCAAAAGCATCCAATCTACTGGCGAGGCCTATTGCCTTTATCTTCGAAGCACAGTTGAATCTTCCCACCGCCCGTCTATTTATCCCCTCTTGCTGTAGCCACACTGATCTCCATTCTGTTCCTCCAACACCAAGCTTGTTTCTGCCTGCCTGGCTACTTCCTGTCATTCAAGTCTCAGGCCAGAGGCCCTCCCTAGCCTCACCCCTACCCTAGACCTCCCATTTTAAGCATCCAGCCAGGCGCTGTCTCCTATCACCCATGTTACTCTCTGCATAGCACCCATCACTCTTTGGGTTTATCTGTTGACGATCTGGCCTCTCCTACTCTCCCCCTGACTCCCCCACCCCAGGATACAGCATCTTGAGGGCAGGGCCTCACCTGTCTTGTTTGGGCACTTCTCCCATCCTTGCTGTAATTATTTCTCATTTGTCTTTGAATCCACAGCTCCCAGAGCAGTGCCTGGTACAACACAGACACCCAAAAATATTTGTTTGATACTTAACTATTGAATGCTACCCACTCTGGTTATCAGATGAGCGTCAATTCTTTTCACCTTTGTATTTGAGTTAGACAAAAGGGCTTTGTAAACTGCTACGCGCCAATTGTGTACAGATTACTGTTGGTAAGATTATCACCTGGCTCTGTGGCTACCGCAACAGACTCGCCAGAATCGTTCTCATCTTCATCCTGGAACTAGTTCCCTATCCAGGCCCTGGTGATGGTGGAGGAGAGACGGCCCGGAAGGAACTACAGTGCAGAGCCCAGAGTTCAGTTCCGTGTAGCAGTCATTTGCTGGGCCTTTACTAGGTACAAGCCGGATGCAAGGCACTGAAGGCACAAAGGCAATAAGAAATAGAGACCACCCGACGGGAGAGTGCTATAATAGAGTTCTGTGCCAAATGCCCGGGGGCACAGGATGGAAGGCCCAGGAGGAGAGTTCTCTCTATGAACCAGGCACTTTCCATCAGATATCGCATCGCATCCTCACAGGAGCACTTTGAAGTAGGTGTCATTTTCCCCACTCTACCGAGGGGAGGGGAAACCTGAAGCTCAGAGAGGTTAAGTATCTTGCCCAAAGGCTCCCAGTTAATAGGAGGCAGAACTCGAATACCAGCTCAGCCCCTGCAGAGCCTAGCTATCTCTGCTGCATCCCCCAGCCGCCCGTGGCCTAGTGCCCCCGTAGGGCAAAACCAGGCACATCCCTCCAGCAGTTTGGGAAAAAGGAAGAAGCTCCTTCTCCCAACGACTATGTCCGCCATGCTCAACCATGGGAGCAGGCAGCACCCAGGGACCCCACAATTTCTAATCTCGGACACCCACCCAGGGGTTAGAAGAGGCCCTCTCACTCCCAGATGGGACTGGGAAAACTCCCCCCTGGAAATGTCCAAGGGCCTGCAGCTCCTCCACCTCCACTGGGGCGGCCATGACCTCAGCCAGCGGGCAGGCATGTCCCTGGGTAGAGACCTAGGCCTCGCCCAGCCCAGGGACTCCAGGTCCTATGCCAGACGAGGAAAGGAAAGAAAGAGAGTCATGGGAGGCAGGAGAGAATGAACTTAGGAAGCACCCTTCCCTAAGCTCTGCCTTGCAGGAAAGGGTGCAAGTACTTTGCATGAGAGCCTTTATGTGCGGGCTCCTGTGTGTGCCCCTATGTGGCTGTGTGTATGCTGAGTGCATGTGTAGTGGTGCAAATGAGTGGAAGAACAGAGCCTTGTGTGCATTTGTGTATGTGTATTCACGATGACCTAAGACTACACTCACAGAAATAACTTAGTGTCCTGGTAGTTTTTTGGTTTTGTCTGTTTGTTCTATTAGGTATAACATATGTTCAGTAAAGTACTCAAATCTAAAGTATACCACTCAATGAATTTTTACACACGTATACCCCCATGTAACCAACACCTAGATCAAGATCTAGTTTTCTAACATTCCAGAAGGCTCCATTGTGCTCCTTCAGATAACCCCCAGTATAATCACTATCCTGACTTCTATCACCATGGATTAACTTTACCTTTTAATCATATATATGAAATAATACTCTTTTGTGTCTAGTTTCTTTTTTTCATTATTATGTCTCGGAGATTCTTCCATGTGTCATTGCATTTCACACTAGTTTATTCTTGTCTATTGCTGAATTATATTCCATTATATGAATACACCACAGTTTATTCCATCAGTGATTGACTTTGGGGTTTTTCCAAGTTTTAGCTATTATGGATGAAGCTAGTATGAAGATTCATGTACAGGTGTTTTGCTGGACAGATGTACTCATTTCTCTTGACCCTAATTCCTGGTCATAGAATCATAGAATACTGAGACTTCCCTGGTGGTCCAGTGGTTAAGACTCCAAGCTCCCAATGCAGGGGACCCGGGTTCGATCCCTGGTCAGAGAACTAGATCCCACATGCCGCAACTAAAGGATCCCGCATGCCGCAACGCAGATCCTGCACGTGACAACAAAGATCCCACGTGCCTCAACTAAGACCTGGTGCAGCCAAATTTAAACAAAACAAAACAAAACAAAAAAGAATCATAGAATAGTCATATGTTTAGCTTTAGTAGATTCAGCCAAACCTTTTTCCAAAATATTTGTACCAATTTACACTCTTAGCAGCAGTGTCTGAGATTTCCAGTTGCCCCACATCCTCATCAGCACTTAGTATTGTCAGGCTTTTAAATTTTAACCATTCTGGTGTCTCTGTAGAGATAGTTCATTGTGGTCTGAATTTACATTGGCCTGATGAGTGATGACGTCAAGCATCTTTTGGCACTTAACTGGCCATGGAAGTATCCCCTTTGGTGAAGTGTCCGTTCAAGTTTTTACAGAACTACAATATCTATCAAAGTAGGCAAATAATTGACAAAAACAGACAGGCGAGCAGAACCATCTTAAGAAACTCAGCAATACACACAACAGCCCAGCAGCCAGTTGTTTTTCAATTGCTAACTAGTTGCTACAATTAGTAAACCTGCTGTATCAGGTCATTTAGATGAATAACTGAATTTTATATTTTAAATCAATTATTTAGATATCATAGAGCCCCCCACCTTAGACTCAGCAGGGAGAAGGGAATGCAGATAAGAGCTCTTTCCTGGGCTCTTAACCCCAGCCTGAGAGGTTCCCTCACTCAACTCACTGACTGTTTTTCCTTCAATTACAGGAACCTGACAGTGGTCAACCCCTGAACAGCCTCGGTAAGCTCAGGTCTGGCTTTCCTTTGTCTATCTCAGTTTCACTCAGTTACCAAGTAGATACTAAACCCCTCTTGCATGGTCCTCACCACCACCTCCAAGCGCTAAATGCTACGGGAGACATCCATCCACCATTCACCAAACATGTATCAAGCAAGTGTCATCTCCAGGATTCATTCTACAAGTAGGAGGCATGGTCTCTGGGGAAATAGAACCATCAAACCTAAAACGCCAACAGCAGTGATTTTCTAATTCATTCATTCAGTTACTTATTCTCTCATCCCTTCAACAATACTGTGAGTGCCTGCACGGGGTAGGCCCTGGGCTGGACACGGGACTACAGCAGTAAATACAACAGCCAAAGTCCCTACCGTCATGGAGTTTACAGTCTGACCATGCTGCCAAGGAACAAGCTGGACAAAGGTGTTTTCACTGGTAGAATAGAAAATGGCAGTGTTTGCCTGACTTACCAGAGAAAAATAAGTTAATAGATGAAGTATTCCCAAATATAGGGTTTTTTTTTCCTCCTGTTCCATTTTTTTAAACCATTGATACCTATGCCTGATAACCTGATCAGCAAAACGAGTGAGCAAAGACAAATTAATATGACAGCTTCATAAGGAGATGACCAATCCCACTTACTTTGACAGCTTATTTATTTCAGGGTCACGAGTTAATAAAGATCACAAACAATATAATCTTCAGCAGGTAAAACAATGCCTAGTTTCTACTTTGGAATTTAATATATCAATATTCCGTGGTGTCCCCAAAGAACACTAGACATTCAAGGGCTCCACCACCTGAGTAAGCCTGGGAACAGCCAAACCAGAAAACAATTAAGGGAGCTCGGGAGGGAGAAATCAGTGCCAAGTGAAGATTCCAAGGTTAAGAATGATTTCAGGTTGTGCAAGGACCAGGGAGTGAAACTGCTCCTGTGGAAATGGGGCTGGCGAGGACTAGCAGTGGGAATTCCATTTGGCTGGGAGAGGGAAGCCAAATTACACTGCCTTTGAAAGCCCAGAGAAGAGGGTGGTCCAGAGACAGAAGTCATGGGGACCCCTTGAGGGTTCTGGAGCAGAGACGTGATGGGATGAGAGCAATATGTCTGTCTGGCAGCATTCGGCAGGACAGGCTGGAGGAAGGAACAGTGGCAGGCAAGGAGGCTATTCATAGCTCAGCGGGTTGGTTAACTTTATAAACAATAAACTTTATAGACAATAAACCAAGAAAACCCTTCGCTTCCTGGTGATGTTCTCCGTGAGAACATCAGGGAGGCAGAGACACTGGGCCCTGGACAAGGGAACTCATCAAAGGACTCCCAATAAGTCATTCACTTCTGGGAAAACAAGCCAACCTTTTATCCCCAGAGGTAGGTGCTCAATGAAGACATCAGGCATGAATGAATGAACAGAATGTCTCCATGTCCATGGCTGCAGGAAAGAGGACAGTGCTGAACACTCACTGCTGGAACTTTAAAAACAATATCCGACGACATTATTAATAACCTACTCTGTTGCCAGGTCCTGATAATAACAGGCAATACCAACCCACATCCTTAGGGCCAGAGCTCTGGGTCTGAGGTTCAACCTCTCCCTATTGAGGAAACATAAGAGTTTCCTACGCTTTCCCTATCAACACATCCAATGATATCCGCACTTATTGGGCACCAGTCTCTGGCAGGGTGCCATTCTCTGCTTTTGAACAGCTGAGGAATGACATAAGAGACAGAAACATAACTAGCCATCATTCCAGAAAGAATAAAATGAGACCTGTAAGAAAGGCAGAAGGGATGTGCTGAAGAGAACAAGCAAAGAGTAAACCGTTTATTCACTTGACACATATTTTTTGAGTTCCTACTAGGGGCCAGGCACTGTTCTAGGCACCAGGGACTCAGCAGTGAACAAAACAGACAAAAATCCCCATCTTCCTGGAGACTTCATTTCAGGCAGGGTTGGAAGGGGCTAGATGATATACAAAATATGTAAAATATACAGCACATTAGAGGTGATGAATGCTTTGAAAAAATAAAACAGGGAAGGAGGATAGGAAATATTGGAAGATTGAATTTTAAATAGGGAGGTCAAAGAAGGCCTCAGTAAGAAAGTGACATCTGAAGAACAATTGGAAGGAGGTAAAGGAGAAAGCCATGTGCAGATGAGGGGGAGGAGAGCTGGCCTACTGCTTTCCAGGGATTCTCAGGGTTGCTATAACTCCTGCCCTAGCTCTCCCTGGAGAAGTCCCCATGGCACCTCCCCAGCTTATTGCCTGCAAGGAGAGGGGACACCAAAGAGCCTATCCCTGACACTCGGTGAGAATTTAATCTTTTAAAGCCTTGCCATGTTCCATCTCCTTGGATAGCCACGTGAAGTGGACAATATAGTTATTATTGCCTCTGTTCTAGACATCAATAGGTCCCTCCCGGTCTCCCGAACCCCAGACTCTTGTTCTAGTCCATCTCCTCCCTGATGAAAGAGTCATAGTTCTAAATATTCATGTGATCATATCTCTCTGCTGCTTAAAAGCTTTCCATGGTCCCTCACTGCCCTCAGGATAAAATCCAAATCCCTTAGCATGATAGTCAAGACTCTCCACAAGCTGACTTTGCCAGCCCTGCTTCCAAAACATGCTTTTACCCACCTTACCTCCCAGGCACGCCAGCAGCTCACAGCTCCCAACACCCAGGCCTTCACCAAGCTGGACCCACTCCTCCCTCTCCCATCTCCACCTAGAAAGACCCATTTAAGTGTCTTGATGGTGTCTGGTGGTACTGGCAATTGTGTCCCTGTTTGCCTCTTCCCCCAAATTGGAATCTCCTTAAAGACAGGACCTTTCGAGGGACTAGCTGTGTGTTGAACTGAGTTGGAGATGAAGGCCATTAGGTCACCTTCATTCACAAGTATTTATTAAGCTTCCACTAAGCACACACTGTGCTGGCAGCCCCTGCCCTCCTGGAGCTTATAGTTTAATCAAAAGACAAGTCAGGAAAGAGGATACATGATAGTAAAGGGAAAGGGTATGTGCCTCTCCTGGGACACACGCAGGTCAGACTGGAGAGAAGGAAACATCCTAGAAGAGGCTGTCAAGACAGAGAGAAGGTGCCATGGGCTAGAGGAGCACCTGTGCAAGAGGGACACGCCCGGGTAAGTGAAAGGAGGTGGGGGGCCCCTATGCTGAGGAAGCTAAGCCTAGTCTGCAGGAATAACCCCAGCATCAACCAAAACGGTCCCCAAAGTTTTCCTGGGCTCCGCACCAGGGGCCAGAGGGTGGGGAAGCTGTGGGCCTTGGCAGGGGTGGTCTCCGAGTACTGACTGCAGGCTCTTCCCCTCCCCCTCACAGATGTCACCCCCCTGCGCAAATCCCGCACCTCCCTGGAGACCTTCAGAAAGGTGGGGATCCCCATCATCGCAGCACTGCTGAGCCTGCTGATCATCATGACCGTGGCTGTCCTCAGTAAGTGGCAGCCCTCACTCCGGCCCCCATGCCCCCCCTCCACCCCTACAGCAAGTGGCAGCTCCCACCCACCCCTCCCCTGCCCTCACCTCAGAGCACTCCCCACCCCAGCAGAGTCAAGGCCAGGTGATCTGCATAGAGCTTTGTATCCACCCCTGCTCTGAAGGGAGCCTTCCTCTCAGAGTGAGAGGGAGATGAACTCAGCCCCCATCTACCCAGATGGATTCTATCCCAGGAGATTTCTTCTGCGGGGAAAGCACAGTTTGCACCAGTTACAAACCCACTCAGGCAATGGCACAGCAGCCAGGCCCCCTGCCTGCTCCGCCCCAAGTCTGCAGACAGAGAGCGGGGTGGATCCGCAGCCCTGCTGGGAGGAGCAGGCAGCATGTCTGCTTATGAGGAGGGCAACAGGGAGGACGCATCGGGGAAGATGCCCAGGCAGACAGCACCTCTCCCCACCTTGAGCTCTGGCTTCACCATGGCAGGAGCCTGAGACCCCCTGTTATCCCAGGCAGGCCACTCTGGGGCAAAGAAGAGTAAACTGAGCGAGCCCCGATTCCCACAGTCCCTCCCTTTTCAGCCCGCACATCCTGTGACTGAGTCCCCATCTTCACCCACCCCCATAGTCACAGCAGGCTACTGACCGCAGCTTTCACGCAGGAAGTAGGGCTGAGGGGACCAGACTAGGAATCAGGACACCTGGGTCGGGGATCCCGGCGCTGCCCCTTCTTGCTGCTATGTGACCTTGAGTAAGTCCCTCGACCTCTCTTAACCTCAGTCTCCTCACCTGTAAAACATCCTGCCTCCCTCAGAGGGATATCAGAGAACCAATGAGGTAACGAGCGTAAAGTACCTGGATAAAAACCAAGTTGTGCAAAAGTGTAGGTCATCACCAAGTGTGTAGAGATGTGGCCGAGGCCACGTGTTTGCTCACCAGGCCAGGACGGCCTTCCAGGAGCCTGCAGCAGCCTTCAACTCGTTGGAGGACGCTCAGAGATCATCCAATGCCTCATTCTCCACTTGGGCACTGAGGCAGAGAGGGGGTGTGGCAGTCGAGGACAGGGCTAGGACAGGTCTCCAAGCCCTGACTGGGCAGGTCCACTTCTACTTCGTGGTGGTGGAAATGCAGACACACAACACAAACACCACCCAGGTCCCTGAGCTCCCTATCAGTACGTGAGATGCAGATAACTCCAAATCATTCCTCTTGACCTTGGCTGGCCCAAAGCGGTGGTGGGTGTGCAGCAACAGCAGATTTACTGTCCTAGGCCAGTTTGGCTCAGACTAATATCAAGATGAGCCTGCCTACTCTGAGCACGTGCCCTGCCATAGTGGAGAGAGAAGACAGGGCCAGGTTCAGGGTGATCCAAGGCAGGTACAAGTACATAATTTAGAGTCGGGCTCTCCCTGTCTCAGAAGGCCCTGTGCAGCTTCCAACCCGGGACCCCCAGGTTCTGCAACCAGAGGAGGTAACGTGAACTTCCATCCTGGGCTGGGCTCCCTCAACCTTTTGGCTTCTGGGGGCTCAACTGGTGACGCTGTGTCCTGGCTTCACCCCAGGAGGCAGAAGGGACCCCTCCTCACCCAGGCTCCTGACCATGAACCAAACTCTGAAAGTCCAGGAAATATCTGACTGACCTGCTCTTTCTCCCTTGCTTCTCAAACCAGGAGCATCGGGGCCATAAGATCACATTTTGAGCTCCTTCAGGGAAGGTGCGGAGAGGCAGCAAAGAGCCTTAGAACTAGACAGACACTGATCAAAATCCTGGCTCTAACACCTGACTGCTAAGTGGCCTTGGGAAATAAACCCTAACTCTCTAAACCTCCATTTCTTTATTTGTAATGGGAGTTCACAATGGCACCTGGCTCCTAAAGTTGTTGTCAGGATTCCAGGTGACAATGCAAGGAAAGCGCTTAGCAGTGATAAGCAGGGCCATGTCAGACTTGTTACCACCACTCCTAGGGTCAGCCAGTGGTGATGCTGGGCTGCAGAGGGGAGCTTCAGGCCAAGGGAGAGTTCAGTCAGGCAGGAGGAGCCAGGACAGTTTGGAAAGTATGGAAATATCTGTTCCCTGAGGACTTTTTTTTTTTTTTTTACAATTTTTTCTTTGCTTTTAACATCTTTATTGGAGTATAATTGCTTTACAATGTTGTGTTAGTTTCTGCTGTATTACAAAGTGAATCAGCTATACATATATCCCCATATCCTCTCTCTCTTGCGTCTCCCTCCCACCCTCCCTATCCCATCCCTCTAGGTGGTCACAAAACACCGAGCTGATCTCCCTGTGCTATGCGGCTGCTTCCCACTAGCCAACTATTTTACGTTTGGTACTGTACATATGTCCATGCCACTCTCTCACTTCCTCCCAGCTTACCCTTCCCCCACCCCACGTCCTCAAGTCCCTCCTCTACGTCTGCATCTTTATTCCTGTCCTGTCCCTAGGTTCATCACAATCATTGTTTTTAGATTCCATATATATGTGTTAGCATACAGTATTTGTTTTTCTTTCTGACTTACTTCACTCTGTATGACAGATCCTAGGTCCACCCACCTCACTACAAATAACTCAATTTTGTTTCTTTTTATGCCTGAGTAATATTCCATTGTATATATGTGCCACACCTTCTTTATCCATTCATCTGTCAATGGACATTTAGGGTGCTTCCACGTCCTGCCTATTGTAAATAGCGCTGCCATGAATATTGTGGCACATGTCTCTTTTTGAATTATAGTTTTCTCAGGGTACATGTCCAGTAGTGGGATTGCTGGGTCATATGGTAGTTCTATTTGTAGTTTTTTAAGGAACCTCCATACTGTTCTCCATAGTGGCTGTATCAATTTACATTCCCACCAACAATGCAAGAGGGTTCCCTTTTCTCCACACCCTCTCCAGCATTTATTGTTTCTAGATTTTTTGATGATGGCCATTGTGACCTGTGTGAGGTGATACCTCATTGTGGTTTTGATTTGCATTTCTCTAATGATTAGTGATGTTGAACATCCTTTCATGTGTTTGTGGGCGATCTGTATATCCTCTTTGGAGAAATGTCTATTTAGGTCTTCTGCCCACTTTTGGATTGGGTTGTTTGTTTTTTTGCTGTTGAGCTGCATGAGCTGCTTGTATATTTTGGAGGTTAATCCTTTGTCAGTTGCTTCATTTGCAACTATTTTCTCCCATTCTGAGGGCTGTCTTTTCGTCTTGCTTATGGTTTCCTTTGCTGTGCAAAAGCTTTTAAGTTTCATTAGGTCCCATTTGTTTATTTTTGGTTTTATTTCCATTTCTCTAGGACGTGGGTCAAAAAGGATCTTGCTGTGATTTATGTCATAGAGTGTTCTGCCTATGTTTTCCTCTGAGAGTTTGATAGTGTCTGGCCTTACATTTAGGTCTTTAATCCATTTTGAGTTTATTTTTGTGTATGGTGTTAGGAAGTGTTCTAATTTCATTCTTTAACATGTAGCTGACCAGTTTTCCCAGCACTGCTTATTGAAGAGGCTGTCTTTTCTCCATTGTATATTCTTGCCTCCTTTATCAAAGATAAGGTGACCATATGTGCGTGGGTTTATCTCTGGGCTTTCTATCCTGTTCCATTGATCTATATTTCTGTTTCTGTGCCAGTACTATACTGTCTTGATTACTGTAGCTTTGTAGTATAGTCTGAAGTCAGGGAGCCTGATTCCTCCAGCTCCATTTTTCTTTCTCAAGATTGCTTTGGCTATTCGGGGTCTTTTGGGTTTCCATACAAATTGTAAAATTTTTTGTTCTAGTTCTGTGAAAAATGCCATTGGTAGTTTGATAGGGATTGCATTGAATCTGTAGATTGCTTTGGGTAGTATAGCCGTTTTCACAATGTTGAATCTTTCAATCCAAGAACATGGTATATCTCTCCATCTGTCTGTATCATCTTTAATTTCTTTTATCAGTGTCTTCTAGTTTTCTGCATACAGGTCTTTTGTTTCCTTAGGTAGGTTTATTCCTATATATTTTATTCTTTTTGTTGCAATGGTAAATGGGAGTGTTTCCTTAATTCCTCTTTCAGATTTTTTGTCATTAGTGTATAGGATTGCAAGAGATTTCTGTGCATCAGTTTTCTATCCTGCTACTTTACCAAATTCATTGATTAGCTCTAGTAGGTTCTGGTAGCATCTTTAGGATTCTCTATGTATAGTATCATGTCATCTTCAAACAGTGACAGTTTCACTTCTTCTTTTCCGATTTGGATTCCTTTTATTTCTTTTTCTTCTCTGATTGCCGTGGCTAAAACTTCCAAAACCATATTGCATTTTCTGAGGACTTAAAAACACTAGACTCCTTCCCATCATCTAAGACAGCAAAGGAGCAATAGAATCTTGAAGGCAGGAGGCAGAAGACAAAAACAAAGCAAAACACCAACCTCCTAATGGGTCTTTCAACCCCAGATAAAAACACCAAATCCTAGAACTGCACTTGATAGTGATGAGACACTTTCACAGCCACCAGCTCATCAAACGTTCTCTGCAACCCTGTGAGGCCCAGAAAGGGGAAGCGATTGGTCTAAATTCACACAGTAGGTGGCAGAGCCAGCACTCGGGTCTTCAGACTCCAGGCCCAGGGCTGTCTTCTCCATCCACAGAGGCACTGTGCCAGCACTTGGGGTTGAGAGACTAGTGGGGACTGTTTCTAAATTGCTCCCCACACATGATCTTGGTTGACTCCTCAGCCATCTTTAGGGATAGGGACAGATGTTATTATCTCCATTTTACAGATGAGGAAACTGAGGCTCAGGACCAAGAACACCAGCTCCTAAGTGAGAGAACTGGGCCTGGAACCCACATCTGCCTGTCTCCAGGCCCAGCATGTTTTCAGGGAAACAATCTCTCCTGCCCCTGGGCTGCCTGCTTTGACCGTCAGCCCTCTCTGCCCCTCCCTGCCCCTGCCTTACAGTCAAGGTGGTTCTGGACAATTACTTCCTCTGCGGGCAGCCCCTCCACTTCATCTCGAGGGGGCAGTTGTGTGATGGCCAGCAGGACTGTGCCTCAGGGGAGGATGAGCAGCACTGTGTCCAGAAATTCCCCGATGGGCCTCCAGTGACAGGTGAGTCTAGGGGCTGTGGGGCCAGGGGAGTGGTAAGGGCAGGAAGTCGACTCAGGTCCCCTTGGTCCACTGCACAACATCTGCCACCTGACTAGACTAGTCACTTTCCTTCCCCGTTGTAAGGTTCTTAAAAACAGGATCATGTCTTGTCTACTAGGTCCCCAATACTTGACATGCAAACACTCAGTAAATTTTGATGAACAAATGTGGGCCAGAGGGGACAGGAAATTGTAACTGAGCCTGCCCCATTCCTGCTGCTCCTGGGTGCTGAATGGAACGACCTTGGGGAGTTCCCTCCTTTCTCTGAAATCTATTATTTCAAGGGGACTAGAAAGAGACCATTAAGGCCGTTAGCCAGCTATTGATCCCTCCATTCATTAGGTAAGTGTTTATTGTAACACATTACGGAACAAGACTGAGCTAGGTCCTTCAAAGAATATTAAGATGTTTCAAACATAAAAACCCATGTTCTTTCTTGGACTGTTCTAGCCCAACTTGGTCCACCTATTACTTGGGCTCTGAAAAGAAAAGACAGCCCAGGACACGGGTGATGGGGGCTTTTGTGGGGCAAGGCTGAGTAACTTCCTGTGTATTTGCTCTTTTTTATGTGTATTTGCTCTTTTTTATCAGAAGTCAAATGCCTATGGGCCCTGCCACCCTACTGCCAATAGCATTCCCCTCTCTGACCTTACATGGAAAAAGAGCAACATTCCTCTTTGCGAAGTTTTCCCAGGCTAGGCAAGCTGTGTGAACTATGGGTAGGGAAGCCATGTAATATATCATCAAAACTTATACATATAAAGAGCTATTAATAATTATGCCAAGGCAAAGGTCAAAATGGAGATTGTCCCCAGGACATCTGGTCACCCTAGCTACTGTCAGAATGAGACTCAATCTGGCAAAGCCAAATGGAGGAACTTCCCTTGAGGTTGAAAGGGTTGGTGTTCTGTGATGCTCCCCGGTTCCTGGTAGGGTTTGGGCTACCGGTTTGGGCTGGTCACATGATGAATTCTGTGGGAGATAGGCCACATGGGTCCCTGCCCTGAGCTGACCCGGCTTCCTCCCCTTCCAGTCCGCCTCTCCAGCGACCGATCCACCCTGCAGGTGCTGGACCTGGCCACAAAGAACTGGGCCTCCGCCTGTTTCGACAACTTCACAGAAGCTCTGGCCAAGACAGCCTGTGGGCAGATGGGCTATGACAGGTACCCAGGCCAAGGCTCTGGAGGTTGTCACCTCGCCCCATGACCTCTCTCCCTTTCTTTCTTCCTTCCTCTTTCCCCTTTTCCTCTCCTTCCTTCCTCCCTCCTCCCTCTTTCCTGAAAAGTATAGGTATTGGAGTCAGAGCTGCTTTTGAAGCACTTTCCCTTATGAGCAGCATGAAGTTAAATCTTCTAAGCCTCAACATGTTCAAGAGTTACTGGGGGAAGCAATACCAACCTCATAGGATGGTTAAGAGGCACCAGAGAGAGGATATCTGCCCCACCCCTCCCCCACCCCCACTGCCACCCCCCCCCCCCCACACACACACACAGTTCAAGCTCCTTTGCAATCCTTTCCTTTCCTTTACTCCTCAATCCTCACTCCTTCTTGGCTTGGCAAGTCGCTGTCCCTGCCCCAGAATACAAAAGTCTGATTTACTTATTCAAAGTCCCATTGGTTAAAATTTAGTTTAAATGAACCTGATTTCACTGGGCCTTCATCAGCAATCTCAGCTTTCTCAGCAAATTTCAAAAGCAGTTTTAAATCTTCAGTGTATGAAAAAGGATATAAGAAGGGTAATCAGCATTACGTATTTATATTCATTTGATCTTGGCAAAAACCAGAAAGGTAGTTATTATTCTATCTATTTTAGAAGTAGGTTCAAAGAAGGTAAGTAACTTGCTTGGATGGTAGCTGGGAGGGAGAGGGCTGGCATTTGTGCCCAAGATTCCCTAATTCCTGGGCATCAGAAGCATCTCTGTTTCTCGGTTGGGTACTTCTCTCTTCTCTGGAGGTTTCATTTATAAAGGGAGGGGAGGGGAGACAGTTGATCACTCACAGCCTAACTGGAGAGGATAGAAAAGAACCCATGAATTCAGTTGCACAGGGGATAATCTCTTCCTGGCAAGCCCCCAACTTCAGGATCCTGAGACACTGGACGCAGAGACTAGGTAGAAATGATAAATCTTAAGCAGACCTCATCTATCAGTCACAGAACCCGCTTCCATCAATCCCTAGAGCAGCCTCAAGGTCCGTTTTCAATAAGTGCTGCAGGCAGCCATTACCGATCCATCAGACCTATTTGGCCCTTCTGCTGTCTGGTTATCAGGCTTCTCCTGCTCTCTGCCCTCCATGGGGTGCAACATCCAGTACCCGCTGAAGAGGATACCCTACCACCTTCATTTTCAAGGAGAGCTGGGAAGGCACGTCCTGTCCCTGCTGTTTCCCCTCCCCCAGCAGCCACCCCAGCCCAGGCTTCTGGCTGCAGCCTCCCCTCCTCCCTACTGCAGTCCAGCCAACTGCAGCGTCAGCTGTACCAGCAGAGCAGGCTGCAGCTTGATTATGAAACCAGGGTGTCTCCAGGGGCTCTTAAGGTAAAAGGCTCCTGCAATTTCTGTCCTTCTGGAGCTCTTTAAGGCACCAAGCCATCTCTCTCTTAAACTCTACAAGATCAAAGCTGGTCAGGATTATTCATCAGGATGTAACTGGTAAACAGAGGCTAACTCTCCTGGGAATGTCCATTTCCACCATGATCCCTCCTTCTGGGTCTCAGATTTCCCTGGCTAGGAGGCCCTTTTTGTCCCAGGACCACAAAACCCTAGATGGCTCAATGTGGGAAGGACTCTAGAGATCATCTGGTCCACCCATCATTTTATACAGAGGAAGACTGAGGCTTAGAGAGACCCAGAGAGGGAATATGACCTACCAAGGGTATATAGCAAGCTAGTGTCAGAGCCAGGACAAGAACCTCAGTCCTGAGGGCTCTCAGCACAAAACCCCACACTGCTAGACTTCAGTCTTCCAGGTGCCATGCCTGGGTCATCCAGGTAGTGCCAGATTCCTGGCTGGGAATGTGAGAATGTGCCAGTCAGCCAGTGGCTCAGGTTGACCCACGCCTGCATACAGAGTTTATACTAGCTCTGTATAGCATGGCTGGATGGGGAAGGATAGGAGAGATGGGAAAGAGGGAGATTCAGTACAGGTACCATCAGAAAGATGGGATTAATCAGGGAAACCTTCCTGGAGGAGGGAAGACTTACACCCAAGGTTTGATAAAGACAAGCATGGATTAGAGGAGAGGAAGAGGGAGAGTGGTCCAAATGAGAGAAATGTTTGTCTGGATGCATGTGATGCCTGATCTTGGCCTGTCCTACCTCCAAAGGGACCATAAATGTACCCCACTACCAAATTTAGACCAGATGCCTTGTTTGGAGAGCCACATATCCACATTCAGTTCCCTCCAAGGTGAGGGGAGAGCTAACCTGGTTCCTTTGCCTCCTTGTTCCCCTCGCTGTGAACCAGAAGAAACCGCGGGACATTTAGAACAGGGACAGAGCTGGGAGTTATCAAAGGACATCCGTAACATTTGTCCAGGGCTCTGGGTTCAGGACCAGGCTTCCCTGCCTGAGAAAGCAAGTCCACATCAGCACTGTGCCCAGGGCTGAATCCTGGGATGCCAAGGGACCATCCCTTGTCATCTAGCAAAGCAGTCACCACCCTCACTGACCAAGGCCACCTCCACTCCCCTGCCACGCCGTACCCAGAAGTCTCTGCTGCCCCCTCTCCTGGGAGTGGGGACTACTCCTACCCTCTTGGTCTAAACTCCTGCCCCAGCTCACATCTCTCCCTCCCTCTCTTTCCCTCCCAACATGAGCAGCAAACCCACCTTCCGAGCCGTGGAGATTGGCCCAGGCCAAGACCTGGATGTTGTCAAAATCACAGAGAACATGCAGGAGCTTCAGGTGCAAAACTCAAATGAGTAAGTGAGGGGGCACCCCTGGCCCACAAAGGCTCACATGTGGACGATGCCATCGGGGCTGCAGCCAGCCCACCCTGAACAGACTTAGCAAGGCAAACTTAAGCCAGACAACAAAAAGAACTCCTGGCCAGGCAGACTGTCGGATACCAAAAGCTAGAGCATCACATTTCTGAGAGGTTTTCTGTATTGACTCTTTGTTTTAATACAAGGAGCAGCTGGACAAAGTGTGCTGTCCACAAGCTGGTGGCCTTTCATCAGTCAATTAAGAAAACCAAATTTGTTTCCTATGGCCTTATGTTCCCTATTAAGCCCAAGAGGCAAGATTCCAAAGGCCACTTTGTCCTTCCTGCCTCTCCTCCAGGCCAGAGTAAGCCCTCCCCACATTTCCAACTCTCCAGAGGAGAAGCTGCATGGCCTCTGTCAATGCACCACTCCCGTGCCCACCACCCCGAGTCAGAGCCCGGCATCTACAGGAAAACTGTCACCCTGCAGCAGAGTGACTCAGAGAGGATGCTGGCTTCTTTGCATTCAGGGATGCTGCTGAGGGCTGCTTATTCATCAAAGAGTAAACCTTGAAAAGGACAGGAAGAGGAGCAGAATGATCATTTGCCTGGAATTTCATCGAAATCCCATTCCTCTTCTGTTTGGAGAGCCCGCAGTACAGCAGACACTGCCCCAGCCTCTGCTCTATTCCATCTCAGGCTGCCAAGAGCCCGGGGTGGGCTGTGACTCAGGCAGGGTCCAGCACGTAGTAGATGCTTATCAGTAGTGCTGTAGAATCCAATTGCATTAAATCGCACTGAACTGGGTGAAAGTACGGTGTCTATACAGCCCCACCATTCAGGTTCCGTATTTCCCGGGTCCTGGGAGGGGACTTTAATCAACAGTGCTGGGAGACCTGAGTCCCTGCCTCCCAGCCAAGGGACAAGCAGAAACCACAGGACCCCTGTGTCTCCCTTCCAGCTCCTGTCTCTCAGGCTCCCTGGTTTCCCTGCAGTGCGTTGGTGAGTACGCCCCATCTCTGAGGGTTTGGGTCCTGGGCCAGCAATAAGCAGGGAAGAACTTCATCCTCATTCTTAAATTCCTCAGACTCCAGGTGTCATGCTGTTTTGTCCCAACCTTACTCCCTTGGCCTTGGGCTTGTAGGTAAACGTTCCTTCAAGTGGTTGACAGTAAGAACTCCTTCTTACTGTCCACGCTCAGTCCCACAACCTGGGCGGAGACCCAGGAGAGAGAGTAGGAAAACCGGAAAGGGCAGGACTGGGCTTCCACCCCCTCCCACCCCTGGCCAGGGCCCACATAACCTCCTCTGTCACAGTCAGCTCATCTGTCCAAGATCTGATTACCCACATCCCATTTAGCAAAGATTCGTCGAACGGTTAGAATGTATCAGCACCGCCAGGCCTCTGTCCTCAGGAGCTAATGGCTGAGCAAAGAGAGAGGTGCAAGGCCACGTGCAGGAAGTACCAAGCTGAGCAGTGGTCCCGGCTGACATGCTTCAGAGAGAGCTGCACCTGGGGTGGGGTGGGGGGAGGGGCAGGAGACCTGGGCACCAGGTCCACTGGCTTCCAGGGTGACCTTGAGTAATTCACCTGACCTCTCTTAAGTTCATCTTCCCAAGAAGCCCTTCAGTCCGACTACCCAAGAGGATCCCGGGAGACCCCCTAGCTCTGAGAGGAGATCAGAAGACAAAACAAGCACTGTAGCCCTGCTCATCCCACCAGCCTCATGGGAGAACCGAGCAGAGCCTGGCAAGATGGCCAGAAACTGGGCCGCCTTAGAGGAGAAGGGTCATCCTCGCCGCCTTTGCAGTTTAGCAGTGTATATGCTTCCTTGTTGGATGCTCAGACTCTTAGTCATTATCATGTGACCCCCACGATACCTAGTGAGTGAGGGCTGACCCATGGTGGCTGGTCAATGAATGAATGAATGAATGTTCACATCACTCAACGTGCTAAGCTGAAAAGCCCTGGAGTCACAAAGAGGCTTAAGCCACAGACCCTCCCTTGAGGAGACTTCTGTCTCACTGAGAAGACAAAACCGAACCACAACAAGAAAAGCTGGCCAACACCCAGGCAGGCTGTGGAAATGCCAAGAGAGGAAAATCCCCAGGGACTGTGTGACCTGGAGGAAGTGCCCAGGCTAAACATCACAGAATGAACTGTAGGCTCCAGGGAGGGAGGGACCATGTCCATCTCTCTGTCTTGTCCACCACTCTCTTCCCAGCACCCTTGAGACACTGTAGGCACACAATTCAAATTTGCTGAATGATCAATGATCTAGATAAACAGGAGAGGAGACAGCCTCTCAGGGACAGGCCCTTCCTGGAGCAAAAACAGAAAGACTTTTTAGGGACCTAGCAGCAGATCGATTTGGCTAGACAGAAACTTTATATAAGGACAGCAGAAGGCTGCCAGAAGGGGGAATTTAAACTCTTCCCTACAGACAAAGGGGGATGCTAAGGGGCTTTGAGTGGGGGAGTGAGGTGACATGTAGAAAACAGTGTTTGGAATTAGATGGTATTTGAAAAGCCCCTGCCAGGCATAGGCCCAAAAAGGGTGGTAGCCTTTCCCCCTTAGAACCACCACTGTGGCAGCGACTGCCAGAAGGATTGGAGAGGCTGAGAACAGGACGGGGAGGTGGAACTGGAGGCTTTTTTTAAGAGTTTGCGAGTCAGATGTGAGAGCCAGGAGAGTGGGATGTGAAAAAGAGGGAACAGGATGTCAAATTGGGAGACTCTCTCAGCAGGGGGAAGGGACTTGGAGAAAGGTGAGTTCAGGATGGGAAGATCCATTGCTGGAACTTTCTTCCCACTCTCCAATCCCAAAGCAGCCTGTGGGTGTCTGTTTACTGTTACTCAGTAGGAAGAGCTGGGGACACCCCTTTGGGCAGAACTTTCATAATTCTGTGTCCCTGTTTAGTTTGAAGGTCATGAACGCTGGCACAATGGACACGCCCATGTTCACAATATCAACTCCTAAACTCAAACAAAGCTGAAAAAAAAGAAAAAAGGAGAGGGAGATTGGGGGAAAGCCTGTGGTCTGGGACACTCAACGTCTCCCTGTGAATAATTCAAAATTGGCGTGGTCCTCCCACCCCGACCCAGCCCCCGGTCCCAGTCCTAAGGGCCCTGCTCAGGATAGACTGGGTGCTCTAAGGGGAGGCAGTCCTCACTCGCAAGAGTCTGATTCCTGCTTTCTCCCTCCTTTCTACTGAGTCCAGCCTGCGGAGAGAGCCTGAAGGTCCCTCGGGTGGTGGGTGGGGAGGTGGCCTCTGTGGATTCTTGGCCTTGGCAGGTCAGCGTCCAGTATAACAAACAACACATCTGTGGAGGAAGCATCCTGGACCCGCACTGGATCCTCACGGCAGCCCACTGCTTCCGGTAAGGCCCACACGAGGGCGCCCCGGGGGTCAGAGCCACAGAGGGGCCTGAGTGCCTGGGTCCCCTGTCTCCCAACTTGGTTTCTGATGCCCTCTCCCACCCCACTCCTCCCCCTAAAGACCGTGCCCCAGGGTGTGGCCACCCTAGTGAGACACTGGACATGATGTCCTTTGTTAGGCCTTGGGGGTCTGAGCAGAGCTAGTCACCAAGGCTGACCTCTTCCCTTCCAGGTGGGAAGCCACCAGGTACCCAGTGTCCTCCCTCTACCCCCATATCATTCACGGCACAAAAGCTCTTCTCATCTGCCTGGAGTCCTGAGAACTCTCTCCCTTTTTGCCAGTCTTCCAGGAAGGGGTTCCGGGTCCAGAGTCACTGCCACTCCTTCATTATATTCAGAAACTTAAAGAAAAAGGATAGATCCTCTTACAGGCCAGTAGAGACAGGACTGCCCATACCTCTGGGGAAAGACCGCTCCAGGTTCTCTTCACCTTCATTCATTCATTCATTCATTCGTTCATTCATTCAACACCTATGAGTACCTACTAGGTACTAGGTACCCTCATGCATTAGACTCCATCACTGCCTTGGAGGAGCACACAGTGTAGGCCTGTGATTTTTAACCTTTTTGGAGAATCTGACAAAAGCTATAAACCTTTCCCTGGAAAATCACTCCTGCACACTCAGCTGTGTCTGGTGTCGGAAGGAAGACAAGTGCAAGTACCACATGAGTAGCAGAGCCAGTAAAAAGCACCAGAGCAGAGAGTGTCAGGACCCAGAGCTCAGGCACTGGGGACAGCCCCTTCCCCAGCCCTCCAGTTAGAAGTTTCTTTGGGCAGGTTTCGCCAGGGAAAAGGATCAAATTCCCCTTTAGAATTTGACCTGTGGTAGATGATTCCTCAGACTGCCCCTCCTCCACCACCCCTGCCCTCACCATCATTACTTCCCAAGGCAGGGGCAGCCAGCACCACACTCCCCAGGGCCCTGGGGACCCAGCCTCTGGCAAAGCCTCCTCATGCTTGGCTCAGACTTGAACTGCACTGTCTCCGTCCCCAGGCAGCATCTCCATGTGTCCAACTGGAAGGTGAGGGCCGGCTCAGACAAACTGGGCAACTTCCCATCCCTGCCTGTGGCCAAGATCTTCATCATTGAGCCCAACATCACGTCCCCCAGAGAGCAGGACATGGCCCTCGTGAAGCTGCAGCTCCCTCTCACATTCTCCGGTGAGAGCTAGCACCTGGGAACAGAACTCCAACTCTGCCACTAGCTCACTCACTAAGTGGCCTTGGGCACATCACTTCTCTTCCCACGACCTCAGTTTGCCTATTGTTTCTTGCAAATGTGTCGGCCTAACATCATGGAAGCCATGAGGCCTCCTCGAGCTATCAGCTGACACCTGACCCCACCCCTGCCAGATTCTTCTGAGGTCTGTTTTCTCCCCATGGAGCACCTCAAGTGAGAATCACAGATTCATCCAATCTTGGAGCTGTGAGGGACCTAAAAGATGACCTAATCCATCCTCCACCCCAACCAATGGCAAGAGCCTGCACAATCTCCCTGCCAAGGGGTCACTGGGCCCATTTGCTCTCCTCCAGGGGCAGGGACTCATTACTGTTAAGGCAGCCCATAGATTCTTTGAACAGCTCTGTTCGATGACTCATGTTTACGTTGGGTAGTATTTAGATCAGCATTTCCAATGGTAGCTTCCACAGGACACTGGTCCCTTGGGTAAAAAAGGGTTCCATTCTCATGTAAGTCTGGAAAACATTTTTAAACTATAGCTCTCTTCCTGGAGCACATTAGTATATTAATGATATGAGAAGTTTTTTTAATTTTTTAAACAATTTGTTTTATTTTGTTTAACTCACATCTTCTAAACTTCTTTGATCACAGAACCTTTTTTTCATGCCACTTCTATTAACATCCCATGAAATGTACGTTACAGAAACCATGGTGCCAACACTTACAGAGGGCTTAGCTGCCAGGCTCTCCTGAACCTTGGGTCCCCTCTTCCTCTTTGTTCCTGGTAGACACAGTCAGGCCCATCTGCCTGCCCTTCTCTGACGAGGAGCTTCCTCCAGCCACCCCACTCTGGGTCATCGGATGGGGCTTTACAGAACAGGACGGAGGTAAGTCCCAGGCTCAGGACCACAGGACTAAGTGAGCAGCTCCTGAAAGTGATGGGAAGGAGGACCATCCTTTAGAAAAACCCATCCTGGAGGTCCAAGCACCAAGGTACCAGGCAACCCAGAGAATATCCTGGGCTGGGGGTTGAAGGCAAGAATGGGAATGTGAGTGTGTTTTCAACCTGCAGGGAAGATATCTGACATACTGCTGCAGGCATCTGTCCAGCTCATTAACAGCACTCGGTGCAATGCAGAGGATGCGTACCAGGGGGAGGTCACCGAGAAGATGCTGTGTGCAGGCATCCTGGAGGGCGGTGTGGACACCTGTCAGGTGGGGCCTCCAAGGATCATGAGGGAATTATAGAGATAGGGGATGTCTGCCCTGAAGAAAAAGCTCAGAGGATGAATGCCCCCCATGAAGTCTTGCATATGGTGGGCACTCAGTATGTGATGAAGGGAGGAAGGAGGGGAGGGAGGGAAGGACTATAGTCAGATAAAGATATAAAGGCAGATGGACAGATAGATAGACAGATAGATAGAAGCAGAAAGATTTCAAATGTATATTTCACATGCAAAGATGATGTTGCACTCCCCAACCGCTCTTTCTTTTTTTTTGGCTATGTTGGGTCTTCATTGCTATGCGCGGGCTTTCTCTAGTTGCGGAGGCAGTGCGCAAACTTCTCATTGTCGTGGCTTCTCTTATTGCAGAGAACGGGCTCTAGGCGCACGGGCTTCAGTAGTTGTGGCATGTGGGCTCAGTAGTTGTGGCTTGCGGGCTCTAGAGCGAAGGCTCAGTAGTTGTGGCGCATGGGCTTAGTTGCTCTGCGGCACGTGGGATCTTCCATGATCAGGGCTCGAACTCGTGTCCCCTGCATGAGCAGGTGGATTCTTAACCACTGCGCCACCAGGGAAGCCCTCCTCACCCACTCTTATTTCCCATCATTTAAAAGAGTATGAGCCCCTAGAGGGCAGGAACCCCAGGTCTGTTTTCTTTACAGCTGTCCTCAAGCTGCTCTAACTACATTAGAGAAAACCCATCTTATGCTGGATGAGCCCTGGTGCACCTTCCCCTCAGCCCATCCCACTGGCCAATCCCTGAATATATTCTCACATACCCACCCAGAGGATTTTCTGAACCATTTTCATTAAAACCCCAAACCCTACTCCCACCCCCATTCTCAGTCATTAAATTCCTTCACTCGAAAGGCATCTCTTAGTCTCTTGATGACTTGATGTCAGGTAAATGCTGAACTTTGGGGACAGTGTCTTCCCTCAGGGAGCTCACAGTGTGTGGGGGGGTGAAAAAACAGGCAGTTCAGCTATAGAGTTATCGGGTTCTGAGGGAAGAAGCCCCAGGGGCTATAAGAGCTGGTAAGAAGGACACCCAAATAAGTGCACTTTTCACTATCTGACATTTCCTTGTCTGTTTTGTTGTTTGCTTGTTTCCCCCTCACCCTCTCTCTCTCTGTCTCTCTGTCTCTCTTTCTCTCTCCTCTCTCTCTCTCTCTCTCTGTTTCTCCATGTGATTTCAAGTTCCCTTAGGGCAGGGATCTTCTTTTCATTGATTGAATCCCAATTGTCTAGAACAGTGGCTGACACGAAATAGGTCCTGAAGTGGTCCAATAAATCTGGGAACTACTAGATTAAACAAAGATAATCACAGGGCTTCCCTGGTGGCGCAGTGGTTAAGAATCTGCCTGTCAATGCAGGGGACACGGGTTCGAACCCTGGTCCGGGAAGATCTCACATGCCACAGAGCAACTAAGCCCATGTGCCACAACTACTGAGCCTGCGCTCTAGAGCCCACGAGCCACAACTACTGAGCCCACGTGCCACAACTACTGAAGCCCACACACCTAGAGCCTGTGCTCCGCAATGAGAAGCCCACACACCACAACGAAGAGTAGCCCCCGCTCGCCGCAACTAGAGAAAGCCTGTGCGCAGTAACAAAGACCCAATGCAGTCAAAAATTAATCAATTAAAAAAAATTTTTTTTAAACCGACAGTGGTTTAAAAAAAAAAAAAAGATAATCAGGCTCCCTTACCATAGAACCCCTTAGAACCCAAGTTGTGGATCTCCGAGAGAGGGCTAAGAGCACACCCACAACTTACTTGACCACAGAACACTTTTGCCCCAAAGGGAAGGGCACTGCAGGATGCAAGAACAACATGAGCACAAGGGGTGAGGGTGGAACAGCAGAGCACGCTGGAGAGCAGGAAACAGAGGGGCCAATGCAGAGAGGGGAGGAAGGAGAAGCCCACCCCTCCACCCCCGCCCTGCCTGCCCTCTCCAGTAGCCCCTGCTCTGGCCTCCCACAGGGTGACAGCGGTGGGCCTCTGATGTATCGCTCTGACCGGTGGCAAGTAGTGGGCATCGTGAGCTGGGGCCATGGCTGTGGGCAGCCGAATACCCCGGGAGTGTACACCAAGGTCACAGCCTATCTCAACTGGATCTACAATGTCCGGAAGGTGAGCTTGTTTGCTCTACCTGTTGTGCCCTCCCTCCCTTCCTCTCCTCTGAGGGTACCAAACCATCCTTAGTGGCTTAATGCCTCTGAGACACCCCCTTACATCCCCAACACTTGCTTCTTTCCCAGCAAGTGACAACCTGGGATGCCACCATTATGAAATTCCTTAGATCAGAGATTCCCATTAAATACAGAGTATGGAACACACCCAGCTTTACCATTCTCTGTTCTCTGGCAGAATGAGACTATCAGACATTTTCCAGAGAACTGATTCTGATAGGAAGGTGGGTGGAAAGGCCTCTAGAGGGTAGTGAGATGAGCAAAAAGCTTCAGTAAAGGAGATTAATTTTGCATGCCACCACTCTGTCCATTTTCAAATCATCTGATTTCTTTGTTGGTCTCTTTTATTCCAGTCTGATCCATGATGCTGCTGTCCCCCTGCAGTGCTGGAAACTGCTTCCCCTCACCCCACCCTGTCCACCTGGGGATCCCCCAGAAGTCAGGCACAGAGCAAGAGCCCCCTTGGACACACATCTCTGCCCACACCCTCAGCATATCTTGGTACAGCAAAGGACCTCCATTCCTGTAAGAAATCCCACAGCCCACAGGCACCGAGGAAGTCAGCAGCCCCAGCTCAGCTGCCTCTGATGCTCCCAGCATCCCAAGGTGGGAGAGACACAGCCCACTGAACAAGCCAGCTTCCAGGCTGAGGTCTCAGAAGGCATTGCTAAGCCAAGAAGGAACTTTCTACTCTACTGAATGGAAACAGATGCTCTTCTGAGAGCCCAGATCACCAAGGGCTGGAGAGAGGCATGAAAGGGTCTGAGCAAACCCTCTCCTTCCCCACCCATCCCCAAGCCCACGTGAACAAGAAACCAGTTATAATGGAGAATGAGCTGTCCTGCTGTTGGCACAAACACTGTTTCTTACTATTGTTATTATTGTTACCTCTGTGGCCACTGTTTATTAAACTGGTACATGAAGTCTTTGACATAGGCTGACTGGGCTGCTTGAAAAGAGCTGAGCTAGGACTATTGAACTATGATCTTTATTCTTTGGCCTGGGTAGGAAAAGGTCTAGGGGAGACAATTATTCTCAAAGTAGAAGAAAAGGAGACATGGGAACCAGAGCTGATGGGTGGGGGCAACAGTGAACAGCCGACTGGGGAAGCCAGGGTCAGTGAGTGTGCTTTCCACACAGGCCTTGTCCCGTTGTCTTCCTCCCCTCCTTCCTGCCCTGATATCAGCCACAGGCCAGAGATAACCTAGGACTGGGGAGAGAGAGGATTTGGGCATTCAAGGCTGACATTGAATCATGGCTCCCTAAGTGGCTGGAAAGAGGTATTGCACCTCCAAGTCCTAACTTCTACCTGGAGAACGCTGGGTGTGGTTTTTATCATTCATTTTTAAAAAGTCATTTATCACCTGCCAGGAATAAGATGGTCTCCAAGTTGGGTTCTGAGGATATTAGCATGAATAAGTTCCTGCACTCAAAATGGTCAAAGAAGTAAGCCCCATGGACTTCTCTGGCAGCTGTATGGAGGCCCAGGTATCCTGAGGACCCTCTTGCTATAGTTGGGTCAAATCCTACATAAAATATACTTGTTAATGGCTTCCTAGGTTCTTAGGAAATAACAGAAATCCTCAAAGGCCAAAAAAATCAAAATAAAGTAAAAGAAAACCGTCAGAATTGTGAGCTGAAACTAAGGTGAATATCTGGGAGCAATAGCTAACTAATATCTTGGGGTGCCCTGGGACAAAGACCTACATTAAAGCTGAGATCAGAACTAAACCCAGACTCACTGCAGGTAGGGAAGCTGAACCTGGGATTCCCACATGGAACAGAGACAATTGAATGGGGTAAATGTGGTCCCAGGTGGCAGATCTAATGAAGGAGGAAAACATCCCAAATTTAGAGCCTTGGGATTCCCAGACAGAGATCCTCCAAACATGAGCTCACAAAGATTGGCCAACATTTTAAAAAATAAAAACCACCATGGTTTTCTGTTTTCAAAAACAGAAAATAGAACCTCAAGGACTTTAGGTGTTACAATCATCTATAATAATAACTAATAGAGTATTTCTATGTACTGTACACTATTCTAAGTGCTTCGTCATGTATGGATTCACTTAATACACAAACCTATGAGATAGGTACTGTTCTTATCCCCATTTTAAAGGTAAGAAAACTGGGCTTCCCTGGTGGCGCAGTGGTTGAGAGTCCGCCTGCCGATGCAGGGGACGCGGGTTCGTGCTCCAGTCCGGGAAGATCCCACGTGCCACGGAGCAGCTAGGCCCGTGAACCATGGCCGCTGAGCCTGCGCGTCCGGAGCCTGTGCTCCGCAACGGGAGAGGCCACAACAGTGAGAGGCCCGCGTACAGCAAAAAAAAAAAAAAAAAAAAAAAACTAAGCAAAATGAGATTTAGTACCTTGCCTGAGGTTACATACTGGTAAGTTGAACGTGAGCATTCTGACTCCAGAGTTCATGCTATAAACTACCACACTATAGGGCCTCCAATATGGTAATAATTTATAAAATATTTATATAAATTAAAAATGGATATTTTTCCACATTAAATTTTTTTTAATTGTGGTAAAGTACACACAACATAAAATTTACCATCTTAACCATTATAAAGTATACAGTTTAATGGTTTTGACATTCACAGTGTTGTACATCCATCACCACCATTCATCTCCAGAATAGTTTTCACCTTGCCAAACTGACACTCTGTACCTATTAAATAATAACCCTATTTCTCCCATACCCCAGCCTCTGGCAGTCGCCATTCTACTTTCTGTCTACAAATTTGACTACTCATATAAGTGGAATCATATAGTATTTATCTTTTTGTGCCTGGCTTATTTCATTTTTCAGTTTCAGTTTTTAGCAGAAAGAGATAGGAAGACTTTAAAATATGAAATATGAAAACAAGGCTATGAATAATGGAGGCTAGAATGATAAGGTCTAATATATCCACTTAGAGCCCCAGAGAGAGAGAACAGAAAGAATGAAAGGGAAACAATATCCCAAAACTTACCAGCTGAGAATATCCAGAACCAATTAAAGGCAAAAATCCATATATACAGCATATGCCACCACAGTGTATACCCATACAACCAAGGTGGACACATTAAAGTAAATCTTCACCTAGGCATATTATAGTGAGTCTTCATAACACCAAAGATGAAAAGAAACACTTTAAAGCAGCTAGAGAGAAAATCCAGACCACTTGCAATACCACAATTGTACCACAATCAGACTAACAGCAGACTTCCCCACAGCATAAAAAAGATAGAACAGTGGAGCTGTATCTTCAGTGTGCCAAGCGATAACAGTCAACCAAGAATTGTGAACACTACAAAACTATCTTTCAAGAAAAAGAGACTTCCGGGGGAGACGGCGGAAGAGTAAGACGCGGAGATCACCTTCCTCCCCACAGATACACCAGAAATACATCTACACGTGGAACAACTCCTACAGAACACCTACTGAACGCTGGCAGAAGACCTCAGACCTCCCAAAAGGCAAGAAACTCCCCACGTACCTGGGTAGGGCAAAGCGGAGAGATTCCCGCACAGAGGATCGGTGCCGACCGGCACTCACCAGCCCGAGAGGCTTGTCTGCTCGCCCGCCGGGGCAGGCGGGGCTGGGAGCTGAGGCTCGGGCTTCGGTCGGAGCGCAGGGAAAGGACTGGGGTTGGCGGCGTGAACACAGCCTGAAGGGGCTAGTGCGCCACAGCTAGCCGGGAGGGAGTCTGTTGAAAAGTCTGGACCTAACGAAGAGGCAAGAGACTTTTTCTTCCCTCTTCGTTTCTTCCCTCTTTGGTGCGCGAGGAGAGGGGATTAAGAGCGCTGCTTAAAGGAGCTCCAGAGACAGGTGCGAGCTGCGGCTAAAAGCGCGGACCCCAGAGACGTGGGACGCTGGGGCTGCTGCTACCGCCGCCAAGAGGCCTGTGTGCGAGCGCAAGTCACTGTCCACGACCCCCTTCCGGGGAGCCTGTGCAGCCCGCCACTGCCGGGGGTCCGGCGATCCAGGGACGGCTTCCTCGGGAGAACGCACGGCGCGCCTCGGGCTGGTGCAACGTCACGGGCTCGTGCAACGTCACGCCGGCCTCTGACGCAGCAGGCTCGCCCCGCCTCCGTGCCCCTCCCTCCCCGCCCCCGGCCTGAGTGAGCCAGAGCACCCGAATCAGCGGCTCCTTTAACTCCGTCCTGTCTGAGCGAAGAACAGACGCCCTCCGGAGACCTACACGCAGAGGCGGGGCCAAACCCAAAGCTGAGACCCGGGAGCTGTGAGAACAGAGAAAGGGAAATCTCTCCCAGCAGCCTCAGAAGCAGCGGATTAAAGCTCCACAATCAACTTGATGTACCCTGCACCTGTGGAATACATGAATAGACAACGAATCATCCCAAATTGAGGAGGTGGATTTGGAGAGCAAGATTTATGATTTTTTCCCCTTTTCCTCTTTTTGTGAGTGTGTATGTGTATGCTTCTGTGTGAGATTTTGTCTGTACAGCTTTGCTTCCACCATTTGCCCTAGGGTTCTATCCGTCCGTTTTTTTTTTAATTTTTTTCTTCATAATTATTTTTTATTTTAATAACTTTATTTTATCTTACTTTATTTTATTTTACTTTATCTCCTTTCTTTCTTTCTTTCTTTCTTTCTTTCTTTCTTTCTTTCTTTCTTTCTTTCTTTCTTTCTTTCTTTCTTTCCTTCCCCCCTTAAGACAACAAATCATCCTAAATTGAGGAGGTGGACTTGGAGAGCAAGATTTATGATTTTTTTCCCCTTTTCCTCTTTTTGTGAGTGTGTATGTGTATGCTTCTGTGTGAGATTTTGTCTGTATAGCTTTGCTTTCACCATTTGTCCCAGGGTTCTATCCGTCCGTTTTTTTGTTTCTTTGTTTTTTCTTAATAATTTTTTTTTTTTTTTTTTTTTTTTTTTGCGGTACGCGGGCCTCCACTGTTGTGGCCTCTCCCGTTGTGGAGCACAGGCTCCGGACACGCAGGCCCAGCGGCCATGGCTCACGGGCCCAGCCTCTCCGGGGCATGTGGGATCTTCCAAGACCGGGGCACGAACCCATGTCCCCTGCATCGGCAGGCGGACTCCCAACCACTGCGCCACCAGGGAAGCCCAATAATTATTTTTTATTTTAATAACTTTATTATATTTTATCATACTTTATTTTATTTTACTCTCTTCTTTCTTTCTTTTTGTCCTTCCTTCCCTCCTTCCTTCCCTCCTTCCTCCCTCCCTCCCTCCCTCCCTCTTTTCTTTCTTTCTTTCTACTTCTACTAATTCTTACTTTCTACTTTTTCTCCCTTTTATTCTGAGCCGTGTGGATGAAAGGCTCTTGGTGCTGCACCCAGGAGTCAGTGCTGTGCCTCTGAGGTGGGAGAGCCAACTTCAGGACACTGGTCCACAAGAGACCTCCCAGCTCCACATAATATCAAATGGCGAAAATCTCCCAGAGATCTCCATCTCAACACCAGCACCCAGCTTCACTCAACGACCAGCAAGCTACAGTGCTGGACACCCTATGCCAAACAACTAGCAAGACAGGAACACAACACCACCCATTAGCAGAGAGGCTGCCTAAAATCATAATAAGTCCACAGACACTCCAAAACACACCACCAGACGTGGACCTGCCCACCAGAAAGACAAGATCCAGCCTCATCCACCAGAACACAGGCACTAGTCCCCTCCACCAGGAAGCCTACACAACCCACTGAACCAACCTTAGCCACTGGGGACAGACACCAAAAACAACGGGAACTACAAACCTGCAGCCTGCAAAAAGGAGACCCCCAAACACAGTAAGAAAAGCAAAATGAGAAGACAGAAAAACACACAGCAGGTGAAGGAACAAGATAAAAACCCACCAGACCTAACAAATGAAGAGGAAATAGGCAGTCTCCCTGAAAAAGAATTCAGAATAATGATAGTAAAGATGATCCAAAATCTTGGAAATATAATAGACAAAATGCAAGAAACATTTAACAAGGACCTAGAAGAACTAAAGATGAAACAAGCAATGATGAACAACACAATAAATGAAATTAAAAATAGAAGGAATCAATAGCAGAATAACTGAGGCAGAAGAACGGATAAGTGACGTGGAAGATAAAATAGTGGAAATAACTACTGCAGAGCAGAATAAAGAAAAAAGAACGAAAAGAACTGAGGACAGTCTCAGAGACCTCTGGGACAACATTAAACACACCAACATTCGAATTATAGGGGTTCCAGAAGAAGAAGAGAAAAAGAAAGGGACTGAGAAAATATTTGAAGAGATTATAGTTGAAAACTTCCCTAATATGGGAAAGGAAATAGTTAATCAAGTCCAGGAGGCACAGAGAGTGCCATATAGAATAAATCCAAGGAGAAATACACCAAGACACATATTAATCAAACTGTCAAAAATTAAATACAAAGAAAACATATTAAAAGCAGCTAGGGAAAAACACACAAGGGAATCCCCATAAGATTAACAGCTGATCTTTCAGCAGAAACTCTGCAAGCCAGAAGGGACTGGCAGGACATATTTAAAGTGATGAAGGAGAAAAACCTGCGACCAAGATTACTCTACCCAGCAAGGATCTCATTCAGATTTGATGGAGAAATTAAAACGTTTACAGACAAGCAAAAGCTGAGAGAGTTCAGCACCACCAAACCAGCTTTACAACAAATGCTAAAAGAACTTCTCTAGGCAAGAAACACAACAGAAGGGAAAGACCTACAATAACGAACCCAAAACAATTAAGAAAATGGGAATAGAAACATACATATTGATAATTACCGTAAATGTAAATGGACTAAATGCTCTTACCAAAAGACACAGATTGGCTGAATGGATACAAAAACAAGACTCATATATATGCTGTCTACAAGAGACCCACTTCAGACCTAGAGACACATACAGACTGAAAGTAAGGGGATGGAAAAAGATATTCCATTCAAATGGAAACCAAAAGAAAGCTGGAGTAGCATTTCTCATATCAGATAAAATAGACTTTAAAATAAAGACTATTAGAAGAGACAAAGAAGGACACTACAGAATGATCAAAGGATTGATCCAAGAAGAAGATATAACAATTGTAAATATTTATGCACCCAACATAGGAGCACCTCAATACATACGGCACATACTAACAGCCATAAAAGGGGAAATCGACAATAACACAGTCATAGGAGGGGACTTTAACACCCCACTTTCACCAATGGACAGATCATCCAAAATGAAAATAAATAAGGAAACACAAGTTTTAAATGATACATTAAACAAGATGGACTTAATTGATATTTATAGGACATTCCATCCAAAAACAATGGAATACACATTTTTCTCAAGTGTTCATGGAACATTCTCCAGGATAGATCATATCTTGGGTCACAAATCAAGCCTTGGTAAATTTAAGAAAATTGAAATTGTATCAAGTATCTTTTCCGACCACAACACTATGAGACTAGATATCAACTACAGGAAAGATCTGTAAAAAATACAAACACATGGAGGCTAAACAATAAACTACTTAATAATGAAGTGATCACTGAAGGAATCAAAGAGGAAATCAAAAAATACCTAGAAACAAATGACAATGGAGACACGATGACCCAAAACCTATGGGATGCAGCAAAAGTAGTTCTAAGAGGGAAGTTTATAGCAATACAATCCCACCTTAAGAAACAGGAAACATCTCGAATAAACAACCTGACCTTGCACCTAAAGCAATTAGAGAAAGAAGAACAAAAAAACCCCCAAAGTTAGCAGAAGGAAAGAAATCATAAAAATCAGATCAGAAATAAATGAAAAAGAAGTGAAGGAAACGATAGCAAAGATCAATAAAACTAAAAGCTGGTTCATTGAGAAGATAAACAAAATTGATAAACCATTAGCCAGACCCATCAAGAGAGAAAGGGAGAAGACTCAAATCAATAGAATTAGAAATGAAAAAGGAGAAGTAACAACTGACACTGCAGAAATACAAAAGATCATGATAGATTACTACAAGCAACTCTATGCCAATAAAATGGACAACCTGGAAGAAATGGACAAATTCTTAGAAATGCACAACCTGCCAAGACTGAATCAGAAAGAAATAGAAAATATGAACAGACCAATCACAAGCACTGAAATCGAAACTGTGATTAAAAATCTTCCAACAAACAAAAGCCCAGGACCAGATGGCTTCACAGGCAAATTCTATCAAACATTTAGAGAACAGCTAACACCTATCCTTCTCAAACTCTTCCAAAATATAGCAGAGGGAGGAACACTCCCAAACTCATTCTACGAGGCCACCATCACCTTGATACCAAAGCCAGACAAGGATGTCACAAAGAAAGAAAACTACAGGCCAATATCACTGGTGAACATAGATGCAAAAATCCTCAACAAAATACTAGCAAACAGAATCCAACAGCACATTAAAAGGATCATACACCATGATCAAGTGGGATTTATTCCAGGAATGCAAGGATTCTTCAATATACGCAAATCAATCAACATGATACACCATATTAACAAATTGAAGGAGAAAAACCATATGATCATCTCAATAGATGCAGAGAAAGCTTTCGACAAAATTCAACACCCATTTATGATAAAAACCCTGCAGAAAGTAGGCATAGAGGGAACTTCCCTCAACATAATAAAGGCCATATATGACAAGCCAACATTGTCCTCAATGGTGAAAAACTGAAAGCATTTCCACTAAGATCAGGAACAAGACAAGGTTGCCCACTCTCACCACTATTATTTAACATAGTTTTGGAAGTTTTAGCCACAGCAATCAGAGAAGAAAAGGAAATAAAAGGAATCCAAATTGGAAAAGAAGAAGTAAAGCTGTCTCTGTTTGCAGATGACATGATACTATACATAGAGAATCCTAAAGATGCTACCAGAGAACTACTAGAACTAATCAATGAATTTGCTAAAGTAGCAGGATACAAAATTAACGCACAGAAATCTCTGGCATTCCTATACACTAATGATGAAAAATCTGAAAGTGAAATCAAGAAAACACTCCCATTTACCACTGCAACAAAAAGAATAAAATATCTAGGAATAAACCTACATAAGGAGACAAAAGACCTGTATGCAGAAAATTATAAGACACTGATGAAAGAAATTAAAGAGGATACAAATAGATGGAGAGATGTACCATGTTCTTGGATTGGAAGAATCAACATTGTGAAAATGACTCTACTACCCCAAACAATCTACAGATTCAATGCAATCCCTATCAAACTACCACTGGCTTTTTTCACAGAACTAGAACAAAAAATTTCACAATTTGTATGGAAACACAAAAGACCCCGAATAGCAAAGCAATCTTGAGAATGAGAAACGGAGCTGGAGGAATCAGGCTCCCAGATTTCAGACTATACTACAAAGCTACAGTAATCAAGACAGTATGGTACTGGCAAGAAACAGGAAGACAGATCAGTGGAACAGGATAGAAAGCCCAGAGATAAACCCACACACATATGGTCACCTTATCTTTGATAAAGGAGGCAAGAATATACAATGGAGAAAAGACAGCCTCTTCAATAAGCAGTGCTGGGAAAACTGGACAGCTACATGTTAAAGAATGAAATTAGAACACTTCCTAACACCATACACAAAAATAAACTCAAAATGGATTAAAGACCTAAATGTAAGGCCAGACACTATCAAACTCTTAGAGGAAAACATAGGCAGAACGCTCTATGACATAAATCACAGCAAGATCCTTTTTGACCCACCTCCTAGAGAAATGGAAATAAAACCAAAAATAAACAAATGGGACCTAATGAAACTTAAAAGCTTTTGCACAGCAAAGGAAACCAGAAACAAGACCAAAGGACAACCCTCAGAATGGGAGAAAATATTTGCAAATGAAGCAACTGAAAAAGGATCAATCTCCAAAATTTATAAGCAGCCCATGCAGCTCAATAACAAAAAACAAACAACCCAGTCCAAAAATGGGCAGAAGGCCTAAATAGACATTTCTCCAAAGAAGATATACAGACTGCCAACAAACACATGAAAGAATGCTCAACATCATTAATCATTAGAGAAATGTAAATCAAAACTACAATGAGATATCATCTCACACCAGTCAGAATGGCCATCATCAAAAAATCTAGAAACAATAAATGTTGGAGCGGGTGTGGAGAAAAGGGAACACTCTTGCACTGTTGGTGGGAGTGTGAATTGGTACAGCCACTATGGAGAACAGTATGGAGGTTCCTTAAAAAACTAAAAATAGAACTACCATATGACCCAGCAGTACTTCTACTGGACATATACCCTGAGAAAACCATAATTCAGAAAGAGTCATGTACCAAATTGTTCATTACAGCTCTATTTACAATAGCCAGGAGATGGAAACAACCTAAGTGTCCATGGACAGATGAATGGATAAAGAAGATGTGGTACATATATACAATGGAATATTACTCAGCCATAAAAAGAAACGAAATTGAGCTATTTGTAATGAGGTGGATAGACCTAGAGTCTGTCATACAGAGTGAAGTAAATCAGAAAGAGAAAGACAAATACCGTATGCTAACACATATATATGGAATTTAAGGGGGAAAAATGTCACGAAGGACCTAGGGGTAAAACAGGAATAAAGACACAGACCTACTTGAGAATGTACTTGAGGATAGGGGGAGGGGGAAGGGTAAGCTGTGACAAAGCAAGAGAGAGACATGGACATATATACACTACCAAACGTAAGGTAGACAGCTAGTGGGAAGCAGCCGCATAGCACAGGGAGATCAGATCGGTGCTTTGTGACTGCCTAGAGGGGTGAGATAGGGAGGGTGGGAGGAAGGGAGACGCAAGAGAGAAGGGATATGGGAACAGATGTATATGTATAACTGATTCACTTTGTTATAAAGCAGAAACTAATACACCATTGTGAAGAAATTATACTCCAATAAAGTTGTAAAAAAAAAAAAAAAAAGACTTAACCCTTAACTAATAACCTACTGTAGAGCCCCAGGACCTCTATTTGGTGCTCTGTAATGACCTATATGGGAATGGAGTCTAGAAGAGAGTGGATATATGTATATATATGGCTGATTCACTTGGCTTTACAGCAGAAACTAATACTACATTGTAATCAGCTATACTCCAATAAAAAGTTAATTTAAAAAAAAAGATTTTTTAATTTTTATTTCATTTTATCTTTATTTTATTTATTTTTATTTTATTTAGTTTATTACCAACAATGTTCCTTCTCTAAAGAAATATTTAAAGTATATACTTTAGGGAGAGGGAAAATGTGGCTAAAAAGAAAAACTGAGATGCAAGAAGGAATAGTAAAGAATGCAACTGGTAAAAATGTAGATAAGGGCTTCCCTGGTGGCGCAGTGGTTGGGAGTCCGCCTGCCGATGCAGGGGACACGGGTTCGTGCCCCGATCCCGGAAGATCCCACATGCCGCGGAGCGGCTGGGCCCGCGAGCCATGGCCGCGGAGCCTGTGTGTCCGGAGCCTGTGCTCCGCAACGGGAGAGGCCACGGCAGTGAGAGGCCCGCGTACAGCAAAAAAAAAAAAAAAAAAAAAAAAAAAAAAAAAAATGTAGATAAATCTAAACAAATTTTGTCAACATAAAATAACAATAACATCTATTTTGTGAGTTATTTTTTTTAAGTCTAATCAAAATACAGAATAACAATAGTGTGTAGGTCAGGAGAGGCTAGTTGGAGTTAAAATACTCTAAAGTTCTTAACTTTTCTCAAGAGGGGGTTTTAAATATTGATTAAAGTTATGATACATAAAGTGTATGTATTATATTCTGTTGGGCTGCATCCTGCAGGCCTACAAGGCCTGTACTTGCCCAGTTTTAAGACCAAAGAAAGAGCCCAGAGTCAGTGACAGAGACATTAATGGTTTAATGGATGGGGGAGCTAACACATCTGAAGCAAAGTTCTGGAGCAACACCCCACTGTGTGCAGCAAATGGCAGGCGGGACATGGCAGCAGGCCTTGCCCCCGGGGGGAGGGGAAATTGCCAGTTATAGGGGGAATTGAGGTCACACTGGTGCATTAGTTACCAGGGAAACCACCAGAGGGGCACAACCCTCACCACCCCTTTGGATAAGAACAATTACTAGCTGGGGTCTGGGGCAAGTATGTAGGAAGGTCAGTCATGTGAGCAGGGTATAAGTGAAGCAGGCACTGGTCGGGCAGGGGATGTACAGAGAGCAACAGAACAGCCATCTTGAGTGGCTTGACCATACATATTCTAAGCGGTCAAAAGAGTAACCACCAAAAGAATGGAAATAAAGTTTTTTTTTGTTTTGTTTTGTTTTTTTTGTGGTACGCAGGCCTCTCACTGTTGTGGCCTTTCCCGTTGTGGATCACAGGCTCCAGACGTGCAGGCCCAGCGGCCATGGCTCACGGGTCCAGCTGCTCCGCAGCATGTGGTATCCTCCCGGACCGGGGCACGAACCCGCGTCCCCTAGCATCGGCAGGCAGACTCCCAACCACTGCGCCACCAGGGAGGCCCGGAAATAAAGTTTTTAACTTCAAAACAATCAAAACAAGAAATAGATTAAGGAAAAATAATCAAAATATCAAACAATCTCAAAAGAAAGAGGAGGAGAGCTCAAAGGAAGGAAAGCATAGAAAATGGAACAACTAACATATACAAAATAGGATGCTAAAAACAAAAATATCAATAATTACAATAAATGTTAAAGTCACCAACTAATACATAAAGATAGGCAAAATGGATAAAAATATAAAATCAAGCTACATGTTATTTATAAAAGACACACCCAGAACGTTAGGTTACAGATCGTTGAAACCAAAAAGACGAAAAAAGGCATAGAAAGCAAGCACATAACCAAATTTAAGCTGGGGAAGCTATATAGTATTTTTTTAAAATAGAGATTTAGGGGCTTCCCTGGTGGCACAGTGGTTGGGAGTCCGCCTGCCGATGGAGGGGACACGGGTTCGTGCCCCGGTCCAGGAAGATCCCACGTGCCACGGAGCGGCTGGGCCCGTGAGCCACGGCCACTGAGCCTGAGCGTCTGGAGCCTGTGCTCCGCAACGGGAGAGGCCACAGCAGTGAGAGGCCCGTGTACCGCAAAAATAAAAAAAAATTTTTTTTTAATTTAAAAAAAATAGAGATTTAGGACAAAAAGAAAAAACTATTTTTAGGATAAAGAGAGTCACTACATAGTCATAAAAGCTTCAATTTTCACCAGGAAGGTATAGTAAGTTAAAACTTGTAAACAAAAAGAGAAAAGAAATGAAAACAACAACAACAACAACGCAATCCCTTTGTCACCACAGTAGTTACCTATCACACCAAGTCTTTAATCTGAAATGATATTTAAAGAGAAAAAATTAAGCATTATTCTGCTTTGCTGTAGAAATCTACTTCCAGGTAACAAGATGGCTCAAGGTGGTGAGGGAAAGCTCTTCTTTACAGAAAAATATAGCTAATTGATATAGATGAATGATAGAAAATCATTTTTTGCATCTTCTAACAAAATAATTCACTCAATCAAGGATCAATGGATGCTAAAACCATTAAGTGAAAGGTTGATGGAGAACAGGATATTTGCATAATGCCCAAGTATCACCCTCATGGATTCCTTGCTAATCTCAAGAGGAAAACTTAACTTTAAAATCAAGGGATCAGGCTGTCATCACCTACGCACTAACACTGGAATAACCAGATACTATGTGCCTACCGACGTGAAGATGAAGTACACCTCATGTTGCATCACTTAAAGGCAACTTATCAAACATGCTTAACCCAAAAGTTTACATCTAATTTCCAGTTTATAGGAAATATAAGAATTAGAGGAATAAGTTAAATGACACCATTTGGAAGCTAACAGACAAAACCAGAAGGTGGGACATTCTAAAGACTTAAGAGGGTAACAACCAAATACAGGGTGCGGACCTTGATTGGATCCTGACTTGAACCAATTAGCAGGAAAAGACATTTATTTGAGCTAAGGGTTAACTGGGGAAATATGAATACGGTTTGGGTATTGGATGTCAACAAGGAATTGTGAATTTCATTATAATACTATACTTAAGAAAAAATATCCTTAATTTTTAGAGATGCATGCAGAAGTACTTGGGGTAAAACAACACAAGTTATAGTTCAGGAAAAAAAAACAGTTGAAGCTAAGATAGCAAAATGTCAAGAAGTACAAAATCTAGGTGATGGATATTTATTATTTTTCTACTTTTCTGTATATCTGAATTTTTTCTCAGTAAATAGGTTTTTTTAACTTATATAAACACAGTTTTAAAATAGCCTCAAAAACGTATAGAACTACAAAGAGATATTGATAAATCCACCATCATAAAGCAAACTTCTAGCACACTTCCCTCAATGATTGTTAGGTCAAACAGGTAAAATATTAGTATAGACAATTAAACAACATATTATGCTTGATTAATAGACATGTGTAGAAACTTGCACACAATACTTAGAAAATAAGCATCCTTCTCAAGCACATTTATTAAAAAAAATTAACTACATACTAGTCCATAAATTAAGTCTCAACCCATTTCAAAAGCAGTATGGATACACCCAGTTTTGTGCTCCCATCAATTTCTGATCAGCCTTGCCTGCATTCCCCATCCACTCACCTCCAGGATGTAGTCACTGGCCTGGCTTCCTGCCCTGGGCGGCCCCAGTACTGGCCCCTTTCATTCCCCGGGTTCCAAAGCCCTGGTAACGGCCACCACCTCTTCTCCTAACACCACATTGGTCTCCAACTCCCCTGGAGCCAGGGCTGGGCTTTGGTTTGGGTGGTCTTCATTGTACCCACCAGCACCCAGAGCCAGCAGACTGTACCCACAAGGCTCTGCTTCCCCAGGGCTCCCTGAAAAGACTAACAAAACATGGAAATTACTGTCTTTGGGATAAATATTGAATAATGGGAAACAGGAGACAGGAAGGGACCAGCAGATAAATTATTCTACCTTCTTCCCCAAAATGAAATTATTCAGAGAAGCCCTAGTTCCCCAGAGACAGTCCCTGTGATTCAGCAACCAGCTGCGTGTTGCTGAGCCAGTTGTGGTCAGCTCCGTATCACATCACCTTTCTCTCTTTCCCTGCCTCTCAGCCCTTTCCCCCTAATGCTTGCTTCCCTGGGATTGAACCCCATAATATTAGATTAAGTTTAACTTAGACAACTTAAGTTTTCTAAGACACCTAAGACTATCAAACCGATTAAGCTCTCTGATTGCAATGCTATTAAGTTATGAGACAACAGCAAACAATAATTTTTTTAATGTAAAATGCATATGTGATGTTAACAGCACTTCTAAATAATTCATAGGTCAAAGCAGAAATTATAAGGAAAAATTTACTTAAAATAGAATGATAATGAAAAATATATATGTACGCAGACACATGCACGTACACATAGAATGTTTTAGGGTGACATTCAGCAGCTAATCTGAAAGTACTTGTGCTCTTTACGACCTGGATTTGTGCAGAGACCTGGATTTGTGCAGAGATGGGCCGACCTTTGCACTCGACACTCAGAGTAGAGGTGGTTCCACAGAAAGGGGGAGGAGGGATCAAAAGAGAACTAGGAAGTTGTAACGTGACTAACACGGAGACTCTCACAGCTGACCATGCATGCGGCATGTCACAACTAAGAGTCCACATGCCGCAACTAAGAAGTCTGCATGCTGCAACTAAAGATACCACATGCCGCAGCTACGACCTGGTGCAGCCAAAATAAGTAAATAAAAAATTTTTTTAATCCTGTGATAAACCATAATGGCAAAGAATATAAAAAAGAGCTCATGTTTATGTATAACTGAATCACTTTGCTGTACAGCAGAAATTAACATAACATTGTAAATCAACTATACTTCATTTAAAAAATAAATTTAAAAAAGTTTTAAATAAGTAACGAGGCTTCCCTGGTGGCACAGTGGTTAAGAATCCGCCTGCCAATGCAGGGGACATGGGTTCGAGCCCTGGTCTGTGAAGATCCCGCATGCCACGGAGCAACTAAGCCCGTGTGCCACGACTACTGAGCCTGTGCTCTAGAGCCCGCGAGCCAGAACTACTGAGCCCACGCACCACAACTACTGAAGCCCGCGTGCCTAGAGCCCGTGCTCCACAACAAGAGATGCCACCGCAATGAGAAGCCCACGCACTGCAACGAAGAGTAGCCCCTGCTCGCCACAACCGCGCGCAGCAACCAAGACCCAGCGCAGCCATAAATAAACTAATTAATTTATAAAAATAAATAAATAAATAACGAGTTAAAGTTTCATCTTCAATTTCCAGCCCAATCCCCAATCCCCCTCATCAGAGGCAACCACTGATCTCAGTCGGATGTATATCTTTCCAGACTCTTTTCTATACAAATACTTAATATCTCTGTGTCTCCGTTTCCTCATCTGTAAAGTGGAGCTAATAATAATGGCTCTTCCCTCATAGGGTTGCTGTGAGGGTTAAATTGTTACCAACCTGCGCTCCTGGAAATTGGTGAGGCCATATGAGGAATTCAGGAAGGCTTTATTGGGGCTCGTGCTGCAGCACTAGGGAGCAAAAACAAGTAACAGGTGCCCCTGCTCGCTGCCGGTGGGGGGCGGGGGGTGGCAAGCTGGTTCCTTACATGGGGTGAGGGCGGGGGGAGACTTGTGGGTTGGGCCAGAGGGGGGGCTTAGGTGGTCTGCCCACACTGTGTAGTACCCTGCTTTTGCTCCCGACACCTTGGAAGTGGCAGTTGGTTTGTGACCTTTCTGTATCTTATCGTTCATACTTTGCCCCAACTGCACATGCATGCAGTTATTTTTAGTCCCGTATAGTTTCTCTGTATTCTGTTGCTCGAGGACCCCATTGTCCAGGTGCAAGCACCCCAGTAAAGAGTTCTAGGTCCGAGGACCCAGCCTGTCTCAAAATGACTTAGTACACACATGCAAAATACTCAGAGACAGGCCTGGTCCAGCAAGCACTCAGTATATGTTAGTGATTATCATTATTATTATTACTACTCACGAACATCCATAAATGGTTGACTACTTGTTGGTTTTTCAAATTTTACTGGATTTAAATTCTGCTACCTAATAGTTACATGTCTGTGGGAAATTTTTTTAGCTTCTCAATGCTTTGGTTTTATCATCGGTAAAAGGGGGTTTTATACCTGCCTTCCAGGAGTGTAACAAGATGTGAATATGTTGGAGGAAGGTGACTAGCAACTCAGGAACCAGGTCAGTACTTGCCTTAGTCATGATTACACAGAGCTGGGGTCTCCCTCGCATCCTCCCACAGGCCTCCACACTCACTGCTTAAGGCCCTTTTACACCCAAAAGAAGAGGAGATCAAGGGCAGGACAAACCCTGGAAGTTCTCACCCTCCTGCAGACAGGGCCCAGGGGAAGGACGGGGTTTGGGCTAGGGACTCAGACTTGCACAGAAATCACCTGGGAAACGTGTCTCAGTGCAAATTCTGATTCAGTAGCTTGGAGGTGGAGCCTGAAATTCTGCATTTCTAACAAGCTCCCCGGCGATGCTTATGCTGCTTGTCTGCAGACCACATTTTAGTATCCAGGGCCCACAACTCCTGTCCTTCCTGTGGTCCAACTGAAAGGCATCTACAGATGCGTTGCCTGGCGAAGTCAGGGGCCCAGACAGCTGACCTCACAGTCCATTCTGAACCCCATGGGGCTGCCCTCCCTCTGGGTACTCCCCGGCCTCTGTGGATCCCATTCCTTCAAGGAAAGAAGGGAAAGTCTCGATTTTCCCCAGAGAACAGACACAGCCTCTGCTCCCATGGAGTTTACATCCTAGTTAGAGAAGATATACAATAAACAAGTAAACAAATATATGTCTGCACTTTGAAAAAAATAAAGCAGGATAAGGAGACGGTGTCTGAGCTGTGGAAGATGTTATTGTAGGTAAGATAGCCAGGGGAGTCTTCTCTGAAGAGATGGCATTTCAGCAGAGACCTGATTGAAATAGGAGAATGATGGGGAGTTCCCTGGAGGTCCAGTGGTTAGGACTTGGCAATCTCACTACTGGGGCCCCAGGTTCAATCCCTGGTCAGAGAACTAGGATCCTGCAAACCAGCGCATGGCCAGTAAAAAAGAAATAGGACAACGAAACCTGTGGATATCTGGGGGAAGAGCATTCTAGTGCAGGAACAGCATGTGCAAAGGTCCTGAGACAGGAGGAGGCCAATGTTTGAGGAACAGCAAGAACAATGATGCTAGCATGGGATGAGTCAGCAGGAGAGTGTTAGGAAAAGAAGATATCAAAGAGGCAACAGGGATCAGAACAGTAAGGCCTTCTAGGCCATTGTGAGGAACGAGTAAGACAAATTGGGAGGTTCTGAGGAAAAGGGTGACATCATCTGATTTTTTTGTCATTTTTTAAGATGTCATTTACAGAAAGTAAACGTCACCGTTTTTAGTGTAGAGTTCTGCCAATCTTGACAAATGTGCGCAAGCACACACCATAGCTCTATCACCCCCCAAAAGTCTCCCTTGCCTTTTGTGGCCTTCCCCACCCCCACCTATAGCCACTGTCAACCACTGATCTGTTTTCTGTCCCTATGGATTTGCTTCTTCCAGGCTGTCATTTAAATGGAACTATAGAGTAGGTGCCCTCTTAAGTCTGAATTCTTTCACTTAGCGTAATGCACTTGAGATTCATCCATCCAAAAGTACATGGAACTTTTGATTACTGAAGAGTATTCCACGGTATGGATGTTACAGTTTGCTCCTCCATTCACCAGGTGCAGGACATTTAGACCGTTTCTTGTTTACGGCAAATGACAAAATAAAATCTCTATAAACATCTTTGTACAGGCTTTTGTGTGATCATAAGCTTTCATGCATTTCTTCTGACAGAGATGGAGTGGGAGGAAATGGATTTACTCTCCTATCTGAAACAACTAAAAATCGGGGGGAAAAAAATATACAGAATGTTTTTCAGACATAAGACATCAGGCAGCACAGGACAGTAATCCCCGAGAGAGGAGAAACAAACGAAGCGAGCCCTACGGCTGCTGAGCACAGGGAGGAGGGCTCAGGCAGAGGCCAGCAACCTGCTGAAATCCAGGAGGTGAAGAGGAGCCAGGGGGGCCAAGGCAGATGGGGCTCACCTTGCCAAGTCCTGGAGGAGAGACAACTTCCCAGAGGGAAAGCTCCAGAGAGCTGTAGACGGCGCCCTCGGGCCTTTGGCATCTGACCAAGCCGTGTGTGTGAGGAAGCCACCTAAGGTTGAGGAAGAACCACCAGAAAGAACTGGTTAGAACAATCCCTGGGGCTCTTAACAGGGCCAGGAAGAAGATCATGGCCACCAACTAGAGTGGAAAACTTCATGATTCCTGGCAGATAAGGAAGGAGGTTCAAAGGATATCGCCTCAGTAGTGGGTGAGATCGGCCCTAGATTAAAGACTGCCTTGTGTCAGCTCCAGCAAGCGTCTCCCCTAATCCTTTCTGCTTGTTCCCTCCCTGGCCTCAGGTGGTTTCCTCACACACCCAACTACCAATACTCAGCTGAAGACTCAGGAAAACCCACAAATTCTAACCCGCTTGGTTTTCCCAGATTCTCAGCTCCTCTCATCAACTCAGGGACAGTGCTGGGCTCAGCCTGGGTCCCCCTCCCTACACTGTGGCCTGGAAGTTCTCTCCAGGAAGGAAACTGGGCCAATAGAAGGGCTCATTTGTTTCACCCTCTCAGGAACCTTCGTCCTCCACTCCCTTTTGTTTTATGATGAAAACCACCATATCATATATTTTCCCCAGTTTTTTAGTTGTTTGAAGTAGAAGGGTAAATGGCCCCTAATGGTCTTAGCTGGAAACAGAGATGACATCACCTAATTTTATTTTAAAAGGATCGTTCTGGAGACTAGACTAAGGGCAAGGGCAACAGTAGGAAGACCAGGCGAGAGCCATCGGTGGCCTGTCCGTGACTGCAGGGATGGCGGGGGTGAAAGGTCACGGAGTTCAGGATGTATTCTGAACGCAGAACCAATGCGATTTGCTGGCAAAAAGGATTCAGGTGTGAGAGAAACTAAGGAGTCATGGTAGATTCTACTATTTGGGGCCCGAATGACTGGGTGAATAAGGAAGACTGGGAGGAATGAGGTGAGATCAGGAATTTGGTTTCGAACAGTTAATGTGATCCTGTCTGCCAGGAAGTCATTTCTCAACACACACCCCTCCCTTCCCAGGTCCGCCCCACTCCGCTGACAGCCTCTCCTTACCAGGAACACGAGGGTGTGCTCAGCAAGGCCACACCTGCGCTCACCTTCCATCCCACTGGTGATGCATAGATGGGGCCTTGCCTTGGGCAGCCCTTTCTAAGTATGGAGAAGCTTGTGGAAGCTGTTACCTGTCTTGGAAACTACTTACATTTATGGCCAGCACTTTGTAGTTTTTAAAGTATTTCACACCTACAGTCTCCTTCAATCCTCACAAGAGCACCAGTTGTAGGTGTAAACATCCCCATTTGCAGGTTACGGAACCAAGGTTCAGAGAGGTGAAGTGGTGCCCAAGGCCATTACTGGTAAATGATAGAGTGAGAACTTGAACCCAGGTCCCTGGATTCTAAATCCAGGATTGTTCTTCTCCATACTTGCACTCAGGCAGTGGAAGGGGACCCGCCATCTTACCTGTTAGCACGTCGGGGGCTTTGGTTAAGCCCTGAGCTGTGAGAGCACACCCTCCCTCCCTCCCACCGTGTGTGCTGCTCCTGTTACAGTGTGTACAGGTACAAATAGAATGCGGGGAAGGGACTGGCCAGATGCCTGGGGCCCTGGCTTGGGAGGGTCCTGAGCCGTCTCCGCCTTCAATCTCAAGTCTGCTCTGCGAATGATGTGACCCAGTAACTTAGTAGGAACCAGAGACCATGAGCCAAAGTCTCTCAATCTCTTGCCTCACCCTCACCCCACCCCTCCACCGCCCCGCACACCAGTTTACCAGGCTTTATTTCCACCTGACCTCCTTTCCCTGTCGTGGTGGCAGAGGGTCGACCCCCCTGTCTAAAGCCAGTCATCCCACCTGGCCCCTGGGTCCCGTCCCCTCAGGTCTACCCAAAAGGACCCTTGCTGTCTATCAGCTAAGGCAGGCTTTCCCTCTCCACTGCCTCTTCCCCAGCGGCATTTAACCCGCTTTTACTTCTTCCATCTTGAGAAGAAAACCATCCATCCTCCTTCCTACCTGGGCCAATGCCTTTTCCGTCCTTCAAAGCCAAGTTACCTGCAATTATAACCTCATGTGCCCGTGCCTCCCACTGACTCTTCCACGCCCTGGAATCCGGCTCCTTCTGCCTCTGCCACCTGTGCTGGGCACCTCCCCTTCCACTGTGCTGGGCTCACTGGGCTCACCAATGACCTTCATAAGGACTGATCCTTAACTTAGCAATGGCCACTCTGTTCTTAACATTCCTCGCTACCTTGACCTCAAAGACGTCACTTGGCCTTGCCCTCATCGCACCCTTATGGCCTCCCCTTCCTTCAACCAGCCACTGAGTGTCAGAGCCCAAGATCCCCTAGATGAGCCCACCTTCCCCATGGTCCAAACAGACCATTTACTCCTAAGTTCTAGACCCTTATTTACAACTGTCTACTATTCGGGTATCCTGGGGGCACGCTCACCACTTGCATAAATGCACACTACGCCCAATACGCTGTTCCCCTCCACTCCGTTTCAGGGCAAACTTACCTCTAAGTACCTGCTCATTGCAGGAGGAGCTTAGAAGCCAACCTTGGCACCATCTTCTCCTAGCCCCCTAAAATCCAGCTCTGTAGATTCTACTCCCCTGATTATCGCAACCCTTGCAGTGCTATCCATCCCTTTTCTGCCTCCATCTCTTGCCTGGGCAACCAAATCAGCAGCACAAGGCTCACTGTCTCCTGTCTTGCCCTCTCGAACTCAGTCCTGTCTCTCCCCCGCTAAAATCTTCCAGCGGCTCCCCCCGGCCTACAAAATACAATGTGAACCTTCGGGCCTGGCCTGGAAGCCCTGCAGGATCGGGGACTCGCCTACGCTGCCTGCTGCCCTGCTGCCCCCATCTCCAGTCTCCACCACACCATCGGGGCTGCAGCCGCAGCTGAACCTCCTGCAGCTACCTGAACCTCTGTCATCTCAGAGGCTGCTCTGTGTTCCCCAAAACACATTTTGTTTTCTCCTGGGCACCCAGCAACTACATTTCCCAGCCTCCCTGTGGAGGAGCGTGTGGGCAGGATGATGTGGTCCTGTTCCAGGCCTGGCCCATAAACCTTCCAACACACCGTCTTCCTTCTCACCTTTCTCATCCACCACCCGCATGGAAAAGGCTCCAAGGACCCAGAGGAGGGCAGAGCCACAAAGTAAGATGCAACGCCTCTGAGTGAGATGTGGAAAGCAGCCTGGACAGGAGACCCACAAGTGAGAAGCAAATTTGCATCGTGTTAAAAGTTTTCTATTTCAATCACAGGAGGCTATAAGCTCCCTGAGAGTATGGTCAATATTTAGCCCATGTTAGTAACACCAGCATCTAACAGAGCATCTAGTTCAGAATAGTCCGTCTGGTCTCTGTGCTTGCTACCAGCTCAAATTAAGAACACTTAATTTATGTGTATTTTTGTCCTAGTTGAGTCAGTATGGCCTGAACCGGGTGACCATATGTCCAGGTTTTCCCAGGACAGTCCCAGCTCCTAATTTAGTTTTGACACAATTGTTTATCTATCCGTTATGATGACAGTTGAATGGGGAGAGGAAGTAGGGATGAAACAGCAACGATGGGAACCTACCCAGGCCTTGGGACGGATCCTTACATGGAGAACAGCACATTCAATGAACAGCATTCCAAGAGAGTTATAAACTCAGACATGGACCAGGAACCTTCAATATCCAACTGGTCTATAGCCGATGAGAAGGTGGCAGGAGGTCCCAGGCCACAAGCTGTACCTGAAGACAGGTGAGTAGTGGCGTGGGGATCCAGGTGATGAGTCCACTCAGGATGAGAGCACAGAGTAGGTACTTTAGCTGAGGGCTCAGAAAAGAGTGCTGTCAGGGACATCAGCGGAGACTGGGGACCTCACAGACTTCTGTGTTGCTGGGGCCCCTGATTGAGGAAGAAGAGTCTTTTAACAAGATCTTTGAGGACTTAGTGTTTGAAACCCTTTGAGGTGTAGTCTTAGGTGAATCCATTGAAGAGAAGGATATGGTATGGTGAGAAAGTGTGGTATGATAAAATCCATGAATATAAGCACACACTCACACACACACACACACACACACACACGCATACATAGTCCCAATTCCTTCCCAGCCTGGCCTTGTGCTCAGCAGCTGGAAAGAAGGCATGAGTGCTTGGTTAATCTATGTTCAAATGATTGAAGATGGACAATATGAAATGTGCATGGGTAGAGTCATTCCTGGGATACAAGCCTAAACTTCCTCCCTCCCTCACCCCCCCAGATAGCTTGTCCCCTAAAACAGCAAGCTGGAGGGACCAGCCAAGCAGGGCTCAGTGTGCCCACCTACGCCAGCCAGTAAATTGTTTTGTGCTTTTCCTCTTTAAGGTTTACCTTGTACATTTGAAACAGATTTCACCTGGATATAAATGTTAACCTGGGGTGGAAGGGCCTGGGGAAGGGGGTGTGATGATATTTAGTGGTACCAGAATCATTGCCAAGGTCATCAGTACAGGGAGGGCCCTGGCAACGATTCCAGTAGTAGAGGGCCATCTTTGCAGCTTCTCCAGAGAAGAAGTACTATTAGCACTAATACGACCTGAATGCCTGTGAACATGCCAGACATCCTTAGACTCTTTACATCTGTTATCTCACCAAGGCAGGGAACGTTTCAGACACAAGGAGACTGAGGCTTGGCTGGCAAGTAATAAAACTGGGCCCCAAATTCCAGTCAGCCAAAAATAGAAACCCCAAACCGTTTCTATTAAACATAATTTTTATTTCATCCAAGGCAAAGCTAGATAAAACTCTACAATGCAAAACATGTTGTCAAGGCAAGACAGTCTGATCACATTCATTCTGTGCTTGAACACAAGTCAGTGCTGGGTGTGTGCACGTCTGCGCCTCCCAGGAGGCACCTGCAGATCTGAGGCCCCCCAAGGCCCGTTTGTGCTGCATTGTTTCGATCTATAGTTACATCGGAAATTGACTATGAGTATTGTTGTCATCCAAGGCAGAGGAATAAACCATGCATAAGATAGTCAAAAGCACTGTGTATCGGGTGGGAGGATAAGGACTCCCACCTGGGACAAAGTAAAGTGAAGCAAGCTGTAGGATTTTCCCCAGAGAAGTGCCCCCCTCCTGGCACTCCCTCCCCCCAGCACTCTGATGGCAGCTGTGACAATGAGATGGAGTCATGGCTGATCTCCCCCTCTGTCTCTTATCCTTTCTCAGCCTCCAGGTGCCCCAACGGATATAGCTCTGGCCAGGGAAGATGGCTCCTGAAACGTGCAGAACCTCCCCCATCTCAGGCACACTCAGCCTTTACACACACCTCCATACACCCCCGACATCCATGCATGGCCCACCCACCCCACAGTCACGCATTTCCACACACGCACGCCACCCAGGCACACCCTCAGCTGCCCCCATCTCAGGAGCTCGCTCTCACCCCCTCCCTGAGCTCTACCGGCCCCTCTCCCAGACCTCTCCAGCACCTCAGGTTCCTTCTGGCTGCCTTCTGCTCAATTCCTGCACCAGGAGAATGCCAAGGCCTGGAATGCTCAGGTCCTATTCAGGGTCAAGGACAGGGAGCTAGGAAACACTTCGTCTACGGTCTCCTGACCTTACTGTCAGCATAGCTGCATGTGTCCAGGGCTCCCAAGTTCAACTTTGTGAATGGCTCTCTCTAGCCCACAGGCCCTGAAAACACCCTCACCAGCCCCTGGAGACCTGCACTTGCTGAGGGTCTGCCTGGGAAGATGGCTTTGCCCATACATCTTCTACGGCAAATTCATGCCAGTGTTTCTCCATGGATATAATCCCGGCCTTGGCGCAGGACAGTGTTTGTTGTGGGGACTGAGTTTAGCATTCTTAGCCCTCACCTTCACTAAATGCCAGTAGAGCCCTCAGGCATTGGGGCCGCCAAAAGTGTCCCCGCCACAGTCCCAATCACCTCGACTGAAAACCACCAAACAAAAGCCATGGACAGGAAACTTTAAGCATCAGAGCCAGGGTTCTAACATTACAAAGACTAAAATAATTCCAAGGGGGAGGGGTGGGAAGAGAGAAACAGAGAAGAGAGAGAATGTGTGTACTTGTGCGTATGCGTGTGCGTGTGTGTATGTGTGTGAACTATGGGGATGGGACACAGAGATGAGGACAGGACAGACTTGGAACAATCCCTCCAATTATGATACCTGGACTGCTAGAACCCTTTCCAAGCCAAAAAAAGATTTTTAAACCAAAACTTGCCAAGCCTCACAACAGTCCTGTGAGGTAGGTATTATTACACCCATTTTATAGATAGGGAAAGCTGAGCCCAGAGAATGTGCATGACCCGCCTATGATGCTTTTCCTCTCCCCCACTCTGTACGCCTTGGATTCCTCTCAAGGGAGTAAGAGGATCCCAAGACACTCTGCCCGTCCAAATGCTAACGCTGGGAAAGAAGAAGCAAGCAGTTTTGCATGAAGGCAGCCTACGAAGTTTCCCGAGTGACTGGTGGCTCTTGTCTGTCTACTCCTAAAGCCAGGAAAATCTGAACCTGAGCCCAGGATGGGTGGAGGAGGCCGCAAGGGACAGAGGCAGATCTCAGTGGGACCCTGCAAGCCCCTCAGGCTGGGCAAGGGTCACAGGCCATAGCCATGGCTGCCCTGCAGGCACTCCTGTTCCTCCTCTCCCAACTTGCACCCTTGGGGATGCTCGCTGCTGCTTTTTGGCAGGGAGAGTCCTCAGGCTGTCCCCATACACTTTGGAAAAGGGGGCTACTCCCCTCTCATCCCTCCCAGGGGCCCAGAGGACAGAGTGTCAGAAATTCAACAAGAGAGCGAGGGGGTGGGAGCAGATGGCAGATTCCTCCATGAGCACAGCCCCGGCCCCCCTCACTTCCCCAACCCCACAGGGACAATACCACGACATGGCCTGTAAGGGGCCCACGGGAGCACTTGGCAGACGCCTCCAAGACTCAGTGGCTAGCCAGTGGGCTATTAACGACACAACTCCAGCTCCCTGGTCCCCTGCCTGACCCTGGGTGAGGGCAGTGGGACCCCTCACCAGGGCCCACCAGAGCTGGCTGTTCCATAGGGGCTGAAGCGGGGAGGGACCACAGGACTCAGGACTCAGGAGCTAAGGCACAGTCTAGCCCCGCACGCAAGGGGTGTGCAAACCAGTGCGTGGAAAAGCAAAGGAAAACCGTGGGCACTCTCTCCCTGCACCTCCCCAACACTGGGGTGAGAGCGGGGCACAGCTGAGCAGGAAGCAGCCAGAAAACCCAAGGGCCCTCTCATCCAAAGCAACAGGGTCCCCGAGGTGAAGGCAAGCCTTGACGCAGGGACGGAGATGAACACCCCTGGGCAGGGAGAAGCTGGAGGAACACAGGAGGAACTCCTCAAGCAAGATGGCGCCACCTGCTGCTTCAGGGGAAGCGGAGCAGGGCGGAGCTGGCTGGGAGTTCCCAGCAGTGGCCATGGTCCTGCCATGCCGGGGAGAAGGGGCAGCCAGCGTTGGCAGGGCCGGGGTGAGCATTCCGTGGCCAAGAGGCCCACCTCTGCAGCCCTGATCCCCCAAGGAGAAATACTAGGAAAGGTGTAGGTGGAGCCCCAGTGCTCTGGGAAGGCCTGAGGGACCCCTGCATGAGCCCTCAGGGCCCAGAGATCAGAGGAGCAGACTAGGTGGGCTAGGACCCCCCAAGACCGAGGTGGCAGCCCTAGCTGGGAGGGTTCAGAGACTGAGTAGCATGGGATCTGGGATTGGGGGCAGAACCAAGACAGGCAGGCAGGCACCCAGGGGTGGGGGGAAAGGGGAGTTCCTCACTAGAAGGACGTGGGGCGGCAGGAATCCGTCAAAGCCCCTCACTGTAGGACCCCTCCAGCACCTCCCACCCTCGGATCCTGTACAGAGTCCTCTGACCACTCCCACAGTAGAAGGGTTAGTCCTCCACACTCAGGGCCCAGCTACTGGGGCAGCCCTCACCAACCCCCCAAGTCTCTCACAAAGAGACATCGGGAGGAAAACCAAGGCGTTCCCTGTCCAGGGTGGGGACACTGAAGGAGACCATCTACCCAGGTGTCGGGGGACCGGCTCTCCACACCGCTCCAGCCCCTCCTTTCCTTTCCTGAACCTTCCACAGGGCCCCTCCCTTGGCCAGCCCTTGTCCCTGGGGAGCCCTGGCGGGGGAGGGGGTGGGGCAGGCTGGACAGGACCCCAGTTTCTCCCCGCCCGGAAAGACTACAGTTTGAGCCAAGCAGCAGATGTCTCAGGCACGTGGGTTCACGGACACGGCTCAGGCATCAGTTTCATCATTAGAAAGCGAGGCTCCCGGCGGCTGCTTGGCCCCAAGCAGGGCTCACACTTTTGTTGGTGCTTTCTTTTCCGCCTTGGAGCCAGGTAACCCATTCTCTGTATTATCGTTCCCTGACGAACTCACGAGGCACTCCTTCCTGAGAGGAGAGAGGAGAGAGGGGGGTGCTGGTGAGAGGAGGAACCCAAGTGATGGGTAAATTGTGGAGGAGGAGCCATGGTGCCCTGGGCCAACACTGGACCCTCTCCCTGGCCTTCTGTAGAGCTATGGTAGACAGAAGCCAGGTTGCCTAACCTCTCTGCCTCCATATCCTCATCTATAGAATGGGTATAACGATGGTCCCTTCTTCATGGGGTTGCTGGGAGGAGTCAGTGAGCCCTTGGAACAGTGCCTGACCCACAGGAAGGTCTCAGTAAGGCTAGCATCACCCAGTCATCTCAACGTGGCAGAAGGCAAGGGTACCAGGTGCTGTTCCTAGGGATCAGTGCTGAGGGGCAATTGTCTGGCTGTGCCAACTCAAGGGAAGGGTACAGGCCAGCGGGCAGTATGCCAAGGGCAAAGCGCTCCTCAACCAGGGCTCCGCAGGCCCTTCCTCCTGAAGCTCACTGTGACCAGAGGTAGAAGAACGAGACGGAGGGGGCACAGCAGGTGTGAGCAGGGGGTGGTGGGACAGGGCAGAAGGCAGTAGGAAGGAGAGATGGTTAGATGGAAGACACCCCCCAGGAGCATCACCACCCTGGCCACCCTGCCCTGGACATGCTCCAGTTTGAGTATAACGCCCCCCAACAGCAGTGTCCAGGCTGCACAGGGCTCCCCAGGGAAGACCTGACTGCTACATCACTCCCACCTTTCAGCTCATGAAAACCTCCAAGTCTTTTTCACTGCTGGTGTCGCTAAACTACATCTTAGCCTCGCCCTGGGCTCCTATACCTGGGTTTGAGGCCTTCAGGAAGGACTTAACATTTTGTCCTCATCAATTTCATCTGCAAGATTTAGTCCATAGCTCCAGCCTCTTAAGATCCTCCTAGATCCAGAAAAGGTAACCCTCCTACACTGCTGGTGGGAATGTAAATTGGTGCAGTCACTATGGAAAATAGTACGTAGGTTTAGTTTTTTTTAACTAAAAATAGAGTTGCCATATCATCCAGCAATCCTACTCCTGGGCATATATCTGGAGAAAACTCTAATTCAAAAAGATACATGCACCACAATGTTCATAGCAGCACTATTTACAATAGCCAAGACATGGAAGAATGGATAAAGAAGATGTGGTACATGTATACAATGGAATATTACTCAGCCATAAAAAAGAATGAAATAATGCCATTTGCAGCAACATGGATGGACCTAGAGATTATCATACTAAGTGAAGTAAGTCAGACAGAGAAAGACAAATACCATATGATATCACTTATATGTGGAATCTAAAATAGGATACAAATGAACTTATTTACAAAACAGAAACAGACTCAGAGGCATAGAAAAAAAAAAAACTTACGGTTACCAAAGGGGGAGAGATAAATTAGGAGTTTGAGATTAGCAGATACAAACTACTATATATAAAATAGATAAACCACAAGGTCCTACTGTATAGCACAGGGAACTATGCTATCTTGTAATAAACCATAATAGAAAAGAATCTGAAAAAGAATATATATGTATGTATGTATAACCGAATCACTTTGCTATACACCAGAAACTAACACAACATTGTAAATCAACTATACTTCAATTGAAAAAAAAAAATCCTCGTAGATCTCAATTTTGTTCTCCATCCAATATAGTTGCTAGGTTTCTTATATCACTCCTAGTGTAGTTCAAGTCTTAATAATAACAATGAACAAACAGAGCCCTATGACATACCACTATAAAGACCTCTATTCAGATGGGTCTATCTATCATCTACCTATCTATCTATCTATCTCTATACCTAAGGTGTAGTCAACCTGGCCAATTCCTATCCACCTAACCATCCATATTTCTTTACTAAGACCCTACTGGCTACCAGGCACTGTATCAGGCTAGAAGGGTGTCCAATTGACATGGTGCCTGCTCCCCAAAAACTTGCAGTCTTCCAGGGGACATGCTATTACACAGGTAATTGCAATACAATGTGGTAAATGATAGGATGGGGGGCATACCAGGAGGGACTCAACCTAGGAAGGCTCCTTCTAGGGTCAGGGAAGGCTCTTTGGAAGTGTCCTTTAAGCTGAGACCAAGAAAGACAAGCAGGAAAAGAGGGAGGAGACACTCCAGGCAGAGGGAACTGCACCCACATGTGAAAGCCCAGAACTGATCATGAGATGCTGCCCCACACCTCCCTTCTTCTCAGGAAGAAGCCACATCTCTGCTGTTATGCAGGCTTTCCTCGCTGCTCAGAGAACCTCCTCGGGCTTCCCTGTGGCCTGTCTCCCACCTCCCACCCAGTCCCTGTGCCCACCGAGGCCAGACCCTTTCTTCTGGGTCCTCTAATGGAGTCAGGCCTGCAAGCCCTCCCCAGCTCCCCTGCAGTCAGAGGAAAGCAGTCTCAGCCTGGACTCCCAGTCCTCAAGGGTCTGTCCCAACCCCTTCGCAGGTTTTTCCTCC